>NC_143396.1:122039426-123289426 GCF_052110815.1 Crocodylus siamensis
TTAAGTCATGCTTAATTATTACTGAATATATTTAATCTGATTTTTCCCTTTTTCAAAGAAATATACATTTAAATTCATGATACCCAGATTTAAATGCAGAGGAATACCAAAATGACTACAATACACATATTTAAAGTGACATTCTAAAATTGCCTTACAGTAAATTATATAGCATGTATACAATAGATAATGCTCTAGTGAAGCCTAAATTTGGTACTGCTAGTCATGAGTTCTATGGTTATATCCAGCTAGTAACAATAGAAATTTCATGATCTTTCCTGCCTGTCCTATATTCCATCTACCTTTACATTTTGGTACATTCCTGCCCCTTTTGATCCACTGTATTGCAGGCAGCGTCTAGAAATGTTAGTCTGGAGAAAATATGCATCAGGGGAAGCTTGGAAAACGTGATGTGTCACATTTACCTCTACAATGTATTACAAGTTACAAATGGCCAGGAAAATCTGCTTTGACATATTTATTCTATTCACAGTGAGTGACCAGCCCTTTGAAAATGCAACACATCCTGTCCCCCTGATACCAGATATTTACTGAATTAAGGCCTTACGATCATTTAAGTTATGAATGACAAGTGAAACCAGAAATCCAACTTCTAAACATTCATACAATAATAATGGCATGAATTAGTGAGGTTACTGAATATGAAAGTGGGATCACAAATGGGCCTTTCATTAAATTTGGTCTGGAAGCCATATATTCAATCAATTAATGGCATGGTAAAATAAGAAAAAAGCCACGCATTTATAAAAATATGTGTAATAACTTTGTGGTTGATTTCTATCATGCCTTCAATTGAATGAGTGATCAGTGCCCAGCCTATAGAGCACACAGCAGCACACTAATGCTCCAGAGGCTGGGAGGCCCTCTCAGCTGATTGCAGTACCATGTGATCCCACAGCTGGGAGCCCAGTTAAATATTTTGAGCTCCCAGCCAAGGGAATACATGTTGCGCTCCCCCAGCTAAGCGTGAAGCTCACTACTTGCCAGAGTCATGATTTTGCTCCCCTTGCACTGGCAAGATAGCACAATGTAACATCCCACAATCATGTCTCTTGCCATGCACATGTGACGTAGGAGGAAGAACAATCATTGTATTCTGGCATCAGATCTCATCACAGCTTTACTTTTGTCAGGGGCCTAAGACAGGAGGCAGAGATTTAGATTATAGTATGCTTTATAAAACCTGCGATAGAAAACAATATATGTACTGAGTCCATGAAAATTACAAGGACCAACTCTAAGAAGCGTCATTTGGGTGACAACAATCTCTAGAACTCAAAATGACTTGAGAAAGCCATAGCAAAGATATGGATTTGACCAAAAGCCCACTGAAATCAAAGGAAAGACTGTCCTTGACTTAAGTTAGAGTCTGAGTCAGACTTGGTAGGAGGAAACCTAACTACCGCCATTGGCATTAGGAAGTAAGAACTGTGTATATATTTCTTATTGTAGGCCATGCTGGTTAGTACAAGCAATGATTAGTACATATACTATTTGTGATTTTCTGGTTCAGGATAACATGTTCACATAAAATATACAAAATGTGCAATACAACCAGGAAAAGGAGCAATAAAACAACAGAAAATGGTATAAGATGCACAATATTGCCAGAGAAGAAAGGATGACAGCAGGCAGAGCAAGCATTGAATGCAGTATTAATATGATTAAGAAAAAAGAGTAACATGTAGGTCAGGATGACCCAAGAAACTGGTGGAATGTAATACACAGATGCTTCAAAACATGCTTTGCTAAATGCACAGCTCTTTCTAATCAACATGTTTTACTTAGTAATGTAGATTGATCTTACAAAAAGGGAGCTGAGAAACTATGAAACTTGTACTGGCCAAGGGGAGTATGCATGCACATATGAAATTGTTCTGATGCTTTATCATAAACAGTGTTGTGTGTACACTGGGACTTTGGGCCTAGGTATGCCAAGTCTTTGCTTTGCTTACAATAAACTTGTGAAGCTTTTGCCACCAAAATGAGCCTCTGATTGTCATCTGGAGACAGAGTTGGATTCACAGATAAACCTAAAGTGACTGCAACACCATCTGATCATACTTCTCATATCCAGGAGATCATATACTCCAATCAATTTAATGCAACTGCTTATTTACCTACCTGCTACCAGTGCTGTTGAAAATTTCCCCCATACCACTGAAAATATTCTGTGAAGCATTAAATGGCAAGAACCAAACAAATGCAATCCTGGTTGTTGGCTTAAACATTTTGGCCAGGCACAGCCATTATACTTTCACTAATATAAATGCTCAGAAACTGGTCTATACCCATAATGGAACAGAAATTTGGCACACATAGACTGGCTTAAAATTGGCAGAACCTGATCTGAGATTTTCCTTCCCCTCATGCCCCCCGCCAAAGGGAAAATGTATGTTTTGTTCACTACCGATTTAAACGATGCCACTTACAGAAGACTGTGAAACTTAGATTGATTCTGCCTAGGATTTTTTGAATGTCTATACTTAGCCTTTGTTAGTTAATTGAGAACAGAACAGGATGAATTCATTCTGTGCAACTATTAATCTACACATAGGAAAGAACAGGGCATAGGGAATTTAATCCAAATATTCCAGCTTTCCACATTTCTGGTCTTCTTTTGCTGTAAACACTATAACACAATGAAAAGGAAAAAGTGGGCATGTCTACACATGCATTTATGCTGGTTTAAATTTACTGCTTAGTAAATTGCTGTGCAGTAAGTGGAAATAGGCCAATGTCTACAGGTAGAGGCATTAAAGCACATTAACATGGCAAATCAGCCCATGTGGGGCCTCACCCCCACTCCTATCCCATAAGCCCCAGACCTGAAGAAGCTGCTGCCGTCATTGGCAGAGGTGGCATCAGCAGTAGAATGGTGGGTAATGAGCGGCTGGATGTGGAGCTGCCGTTCCACCCACCTCCACACTGCCACTGCTCTGCCCCACTCTTAGGGGCCCCTTAAAGTGCAGGGCGGTCATCCCAATTCACTCCCACCCCGGGACAGTCCTGCCAGCATGTACACCACAACCAAACAAAGGAAACCAAATGGCTTCACCCTTTCCTTAACAACCTTTTCATAAGAAAATGTAAGTTTAGAAGATTTTAGGCTTCCTTTTAGGGGAGCAACTCACATTTTGCAGCCATTGTGATATGTGTGGTGGAAACTGAAGAGTGTGAAGGACTGGGCAGGATTGACCAAGTTTCTTAACTGACTAACTCTTTTGTAGCTAAAAGATATTCTAGATTGACTGAAACCACTGCCAATATGCACATGTTCAGAATAGGAGCTGGAGAGGGATTGTATTCCTCTAACATACTTATTTTTTAGCATTTTTTGTATTTTATATACAGCCCAAGGGAAAAGGAAGGTAGCAAAAACTGTTCAAGAGAAACCTTTTTATTATTATTATATTAATAAAAATTACAAAGTAAAAACATTGTGCAAGTACTACATACCTCAAGATTGCACATCCTGGATTAATCTGAACTGAATATTTGACCACAGGATAGTATCCTTCTCTCTAGTTGTGAATTTTTTTCACAGAAGCTGAAAATCAGGATATTATGCAGAAGCCAACACAAGACCTATGTATCACTTAATTTCCATAAGAGCTCTATTTTTAAGACTCTATTCACAAAATTACATTTCAGGTGAGAAGCAAGTATAGCTGGGAAAATAATGGACTTCTTGTTTTGTTGGCTGACACAAAGAATTAAAAAAAAACCCTATTTTTGGGGAAACAAACACAATTTCATTTTCAGTTATTTGACCATAAGAAAAAAATTTACAATTCAAAACATTGTTTAATTCAAAATACTTTGTTAATTCTTGGTTATTTAACTATTTCTATCATATTTGAAAATGTTTAGATCATTTTTTAAACAAAAATTCTCTTGTAAAATAAAAAGCTAAAGTAATTATTATAAATATTTGTAGAGTCATTAAAGAAAGTATTTGGCATTTACAAATACAACAGTCCAATGTCAGAATGGAGTGTTTTGGTACTTAAATTTTTCCTTGCATTATTTTTCTTAAAGTATTTGCTGAATTCTACCATATTTTGTGAAGTTTCAGTTCCTTCAGAGCTCCACTTTTGGTGAATTTAGTATTCAGTGGGCATGTCTATATGAGACATTTACTGTGGAGTTGCCTAATTAGCTCTACATTAAACATCACAACATCTACATGAGTGGCCCTATTAGGCCACAGGAAACTAATAAACTCAGCTGCAGTGAGATTATATAAGTACTATCTGCTCTGGAGTTTTTTACTCCATGGCACTACACATATAGACACTGATGTGGCTGGCTGGGGTATAAGAATGCTTCAGTGCAGTGGGATGCCAGTGGCTAGCAAATTTGTGCCCCAACCAACCCGCACTGGCCCCTTGCTAGCTAGGGCTGTGCTGACCTGACTCAACATGTAAACACAGCACCTAGAAGCAATAAACTCCAATGCAATGTGTTGGAGTTTATTGTGTTCCATTACTATGCACATGTAGATGACCCAGTGAAAAATAATTGCACAGATCCAGATATAAGGTGATATATATGCCTTGGGCCTCTATGTGGGGGTGACTGTCACCCAATATGAGCAAACTTAATGGGTGAACAACCAAGACTTTTCCAGAAACAACCAAGTTGGAATCCAAGTTCTTCTTTTTGCAGGATGCAAACAGGACAAAATGGATCCTCCAGGTAGTCTCCAGTCTTTTCTTTCCTAAAGGCCAATTCATAGTTGCATAGTTGATAGGGTCAGAAGGGACCTGAGTAGGTCATCAAGTCCAACCCCCTGTCACAGCAGGAAAGAGTACTGGGGTCAAACGACCCCAGCAAGGTGTTCCTCTAGCCTCCTCTTAAAGATCCCCAGGGTAGGAGCCAGCACCACTTCGCTTGGAAATTGGTTCCAGATCCTAGCCGCCTTGACAGTGAAGTAGCGCCTCCTGATGTCTAGTCTGAATTTACCCTCTGCCAGCTTGTGACCATTATTTTTAGTCACTCCTGGTAGTGCTCGGGGGAACAGGGACTCCCCCAATGCCTGCTGGTCCCCCCTGACTAGTTTGTAAATGGCCACTAGACCCACCCCCCCGCCTTCTCTTGTGGAGGCTGAAGAGGTTCAGGTCCCTTAGCCTCTCCTTGTAGGGCTTGCCCTGCTGCCCCCTAATCATGAGAGTGCCCCTCCTCTGGACCCTCTCCATTTTGTTCACATCCCTCCTAAAGTGTGATGCCCAGAACTGGATGCAGTACTTCAGCTGCAGCCAGACCAGTGTCACATAGAGGGGGAGGATCACCTCCTTAGACCTGCTTGAGATGCATCTGTGGATGCATGACAAGGTACAGTTGGCCTTCCTGACTGCATCCCCACACTGTTGGCCCATGTTCATTTTGGCATCAATAATGACCCCAAGATCCTTTTCTGCCTCTGCACTGATGAGAAGGGAGTTCCCCAGCCAGTAGGTATGCTGCTGGTTCTTCCTCCCCCGCTGCATCACCTTACACTTGTCAGTGTTGAATCCCATCCTGTTTTCATCTGCCCACCCCTGTAACCTGTCTAGGTCTGATTACTGCCTATTCCTCCCTTCTAGCATGCCCATATCCCCCAACATCTCAGCATCATCTGCAAATTTGAACAGGGTGCTTTTTACCCCCTTGTCCAAGTCACTGATGAAGATGTTGAACAGTGTGTCGGGGTAACCGAACACCGAGTGAATCAGACCCCAAGGTCACGGTGGGCTGGGGTGGCAATTGGAATACGAACAGGTGGGATTAGTGGTGGTGGAGTGTGAGCTGTACGGGAAGTTTAAACAAAGATGATTTATTTACTCATGCTTGGCAAGCGGAGGCTCAGATATTTCTTCAGTTACAGTATAGCAACCAAGGGGTCTGTTGGCCCACGGGGTTCACTAGCGAGCCCTTGCTTTCTACCCCTTGAGGGATAGGTGCAGCTGCCCACTAGCTAGTCCCAGGGCTGGTCAACAGCTCATGAACGGGATAACAAACAACAAAAACTGTAACGTAATGAATCGAGGAACGGGGTCGCGACACCAGTCCAAAAGACAGTCCGTAAACTGAGGTTGGAGATGAGAAGCCAGAACAAAGTAAGCCGAAGTCAAAATCGAAGCCAAACAGTCCTATAACCAAGATCGAAAAGACGAGTCACTCCACCCGCCATCCGCAGCCTCTGCTTGCGCCTCACAGTCCCTGCCGTCCACAGCCTCTGCTGACAGAATCGTTCTCTCCCTGTGAGACAGTCGCTGCAAAGGCAGCCTCTGCTCACAGGATCAAGCACAGTCTCTCCTCCAAAACACACACACTACCTCACCACACCCGGGTGGTGGCTCACAAACCTTTTATAAGAATTTAGTGGCCAATCAGAACGCTCTTCACAGAGAAATTTCTAGTCAGATTACAACATGCAGTCAGTGAACTGAGCATGTGCATTAGATCAGATTACCTCATGCTCTGTGATTGACAAGCCTCCAGGTCACCCAGAGGGCACATTCTGGGGGCCTGTCTGTAATTTCAACTCCCTGTGATGGCAGCACCAAACTTAAGATTTTTCCTTGACAGAGTGCAGGCCTGAGGACCGATCCCTGGGGGACCCCACTGCCCACATCCCTCCAGGTTGAAAATAACCCATCCACCACCACTCTCTGGGTGTGGCCCTCCAGCCAGTTAGTGATCCATTTGTCTGTGTAGGTGTCAATGCCACAGTCCCCTAGTTTTTTAATGATAATGAGGTGAGAGACAGTGTCGAAGGCCTTCCTAAAGTCCAGAAAGACTACGTCCACTGCTACCCCGTCTAAGGATTTTGTGACCTGGTCATAGAAGGCCACCACGTTGCTCTGGCAGGACCTGCCTCTAATGAACCCATGTTGGTTGCCCCAACCTCCCCCGCTGGCCCCTCATGGACCTGCATCATGATAATTCTCTCGAAAAGCTTACCCAGGATCAAGGTAAGACTAACTGGCCTATAGTTTCCTGGGTCCTCCTTCCACCCTTTTTTGAAGATGGGAACCACACTGGCCCTCTTCCAGTCCTCTGGCACCACACTAGAGTACCACGAGTGCTCGTAAAGCCATGCCAGGGGTCCCACAAAGACCTTAGCTAACTCCCTCAGCACTCCGGGGTGGAGATCAGCAGGACCAGCTGATTTAAATATGTGCAGTCCCTCCAGAAGTTCCCTGGCTAGATCCTCACTGACCCTTAGCTTGGGTTTGCCTCCCCTGGGGCCTAAAGGGGTCCCAGTGGGGGGGCTGGATCTGGTCCCTGCTCAGGAAAATGGAGGCAATAAATTGTTAAATAGGGTAGCTTTGTCATCTGGTGTGACGACCAGATTTCCTAGCATGTCTTGCAGGGGCCCCATGTTACCCAGTAATTTTTTTTGCCCCCTATGTATTTAAAAAAGGACTTCTTGTTGTCCTTGATCTGGGTAGCTAGTCCCAGTTCCATCTCCACCTTGGCCTTCCTGACCATCCCCCTCTAGCCCCAGGCAACCAAGGTATAGTCCTCTCTGGTGATGGTCCCTCCCTTCCATTGGGTGTACGCCTTCCTTTTAGGTAGGAGATGTTCCCGTATACTTTTGGTGAGCCATGGGGGCTTTTGCACCCTCTTGCCCCCTTTGATCCGTGTTGAGATTACCTCCCTTTGGGCTTAGAGGATTGTCTCCTTAAGGAACGATCACTCTTCTTGGACACCTGACTCCCCTCCCCTCTGGGACCTCAGTGCCTCCCCGACTATTCTCCTTACCCCATTGAAGTCTGCCCTTCTGAAGTCCAGGGCTGCTGCCTTGCTGCAGGCCTTTGCCACCTTGCGCTGGATGGTGAATTCCAGCAAGCAATGATCGCTGTCGCCCAGGTAGTTGAGCACATGCAGCCCCCCACCAGGTCATCACCCGTGGCTAGTACCAGGTCCAACAAGGCGTCTCCCCTGGTGGGGCTGTGCACCTCCTGGGTTAGATGGAGGTCCTGTATCTCAGCTAGGAAGCTACATGATGGTCAAACCTGGCTGACTGCTCTTCCCAGGAGATGTCTGGAAAGTTCAGATCACCCTTGATCACCCACGTCCTTTCACCTAACTACCTCCGTGAGCTGACTTAAGAATTCCTGGTCAAGCTCTTCCCCTTGGTTGGGTGGTCTGTAGTAGACCCCCACTGTTAAGTTCCTTTCCCCTTGACTTCCTTGTATTCTAACCGAGAGCACTTCAGTGTACCCCTCCTCTGACCTTGTGCTACTCATTGAGGATGTGTATTCCTTCTTGACGTAGAGCACCACACCCCCACCTTTCTTCCCTGTCCTATCCCTCCTGTACAGCCTATAGCCCTTGATATTCACCACCCAGTCATGCATTGGGTCCCACCATGTTTCTCTGAGCCCCACTATGTCTGGGTTGTTGTCTACTAGCAGGAGGGTAAGTTCCTCCTGCTTGTTCCCCATACTATGAGCATTTGTGTAGAGGCATTTGAGGCATCCTGAAGATGTGTACGTGTCGGGGGGGTAGTCAAAGTAGCCACCGCCTCCCCGTGTCGGGACCACTTACTGGTAGCCAAGGGAGTGGCTTACCTGCAGTTGGACATCTGACTGCGCTCACCTTGCCTGCCACGACTTTGATGATAATACCTATAGGTTCAGATGGTCCGGCGTGTGTCATCCAGAAGTGAGTCTCCTTTGCTTCTGGCGGGTCCCGCATTGATGAGGGCTCCGCCACCCCTACACCCTCGCCCATTCCACCGGGTGGTGACTGCTTATCTGAGCAGACCCCGAGTTGGGTCTCGCTCAAATTGTCCATAAAAGAAATGCAAGGATCAACACAAAAAGGCTAGGGCCAGGGATGTCCTAGAGGGTGGGGTCTGCTTCGACCTTCAGCAGACATCCCCCGATGTCCCCCTGGATGCTGTGGGGGTTGAAACCCCTTTTTTACCTCCCCTTGAAATCTTCAGCCCTCCCTAGGGCTCCTTGGGGCAGCTCTGTCCATCACTATAGGAGCAGCAGGCTCACAGCCCGTGAGTGCTCTTATATTACTGTCTATAAGGTAACCAGCCCCTGCCGGGTTCTGGCCACTCCTGGCGGCATCAAGCAGTCCGTGGTCCCGCTGGGCTGGCTGTCTGGGCTCACCAGCCCCACTGGGGCTTGCGCTTACCCCAAAAGGTCCTGCCGCATCTCCGGATGGCTTGCAGCCGCCCGAGTGTGCTCTCTCTGGTGGTAGCTCCTCCACTGTTTCCTTCCGGTTCCACTCCCCCGCTGGCCAACTCCAGCTCTTCCTTTATGCCGGGTCTGGTCATCCCAGCTCCTCCCTCCTCCCGGCACCTGAACGAGCTGAGTTCCTGCCCAACGTTTTGGGCCAGGGTGCGTGTGTTCAGCGTAATTGCGCCTGGGTGGGGAGCCTTGGAGCCCGCTGGCTCCTTCTCTCTCACAGTGCACTGGGCCCCTAATCAGTACTGCCCTGGCTGCTGTTGCTTACCTGGGTATTTGTTCTACTTGTCATCAGTCTAGGCTGGGCTGTTCTTGTGGGTGACACTTGGTTTAGTGGTCCAAGGCTTCCTCTGCCCTCATCTTCCCCTTCTCCCAATGAGCCTAGTTCTGTTCCTCTAATTCAAGAGTGCTTAAGCCCTGGCTTGTGGGACAGATCCACCCCATAGAGCCATGCCATCTGGCCTGCTGAGCTCCCCATAGGTCCAGATATTTGGTGGCCAGGGAGCAGTGGCAGCTTTAATTGCTGCTTCTCTTATGCCAAATTTCCAGACCCATGGGAGCCTGGAGTGCTAGATAACATGGCCCTGCATACTTAATTGAGCATGTGGGGTTGAGATGCTGTGAGGCCAAACCCAGTGCACAGGGCCTGATCCAAGCATGTGGGGCCAGGACAAGGTGCACAGGTCCTGATCTGAATAGGATGTACTGAATTGGGTGCACCTTGGCCTGGGGCCTGGGCTAGGTGCACAGGGCTGGGCCAGGGCAGAACTAGGCCCAATCCAGGCACACAGGACCTAGCCAAGGTGGCACAGGATCCAACCCAGGTGTGTGGGGGTAGGCTGAGGTGGCATGATTTGGGTGCACAGAGCCAGGCCAGTATGGCACATGGCTTGATTTGGCGGTGCAAGGCCTAACCTTGTTTACTGACCCTTTGAGGAATCTGGCCTATGTACTGCCCCTGCATCATTCATCCAGCCTGCGGGACCAAGAGTCTGCTATAATACCACTGCTCTAATTCTGTTTTAGATCTGGTCTGAAAATTTCCATGTATATGATTTTGTTTTAAAATATGAGCAGAACACTGTGATTTCTTTGCCTTCTGTGGCTATTCAACTCTGTCTTTATTATGTGTGAAACCTTGGAACTATAGTTTAATGAACCCCAGCTGCATGTGCTCTACAGTTATTTTACCTTACCAATCGGGTTCCTTAATCCTATTGACCTGTTAAGGAAAACTTAAGCTACCATGGCCAAAGTACCTTAGGACCTCCTAGTACCCTGATGGATTCCCAGCACGCTCACTCATCTTTTAATCCACCAAACCATTGAATATGCAGTAAAACTAAGGATAAATTGTAAATGACCTTAAGAAAATGTTACCCTATGATTATTTTTATTTATTCTTTGTATTGAGATAGTCCTTAGAACTCCCAGTCACAGGCCAGGATGCCTCTGTACTTGGGACTATACGAACACAGGCCATTAAGCCAGGCACTGGGGCAGTGCTTATATGATAAAGTGTTTTATACATTGAATTCAGTCTCAGTGTTGGAAGGAGATTAATTGTACATATTCAAATATATATCATTTTAAATGGCAGCATTGTACATTTCCATACTTTTTTTACTGGACATATACTCCTTTGCCATGTGGCATATATATGCAATATAGTATCAGCTGCAGCAATAACTACTAGTACATAATGAAATGCAATGTGTTAAAAAGTTAGCAGAGACCAGACTTCCATAGTGTAAGTGTGGTCTTGAAAGACATATTTGCTCTTTCTGTTGCTAATTTATCCAAATGACATTAGAGGCCAGTCACATACCAACATTTTTCTGGTTCTCTAAAAAGACCTAAGCAATTCTGATACCAGTCAACATATAAACTCTTTGATATATAATTCCATGTATCAACCTAAGCTTCTTTCAAGCTTGTTAGATGATTGGTATGTATGCATGTGATCATTGAACATTATGCTCCTACTACCATTATTTCTACATGAATGTATGTCTGTCGTGAACTGTATGTCACGCACTGTATGTGGGCCATTCACTTAATCACAGGCTATTCTTCAGTTGAACATAACTACCTTGTTATCCACTTGGCATAAGAAAACAACAAAATATGGCATCTAAAATGGGGTGGCTGAAATCAACCATTGCCTATTCCACTCTCTCCAGCCATGAAAACTTCTTTCTCCCTTTACTTTTCCTTCTAATGTCAACATCTCAGACATTAACTTCTTGGTTCTTACACTCAATGAAAACCTACTTCAGTCTTCCTTCCACTGTCCCGGTTAGACACTTGATGCCAGATATTGGATATTTTGGCACCACTTAATTTGCAATGATACAGCTATCAGGCCTGTCTTACTGCCCAACATGTTCTTACAAGCATACCCATATAGTTCACATATTATCTTCTTCAAATCCATGAAGAGAATCAAAGTAAGATAGTTTGGCTTGAAATATCATACAGTATAATCTGTTTTGCCTGGTTAGTATGGAGATAGATTTAAGATTTTTGGAGGTACTTTAACTTCTTCTTCCAAATTTTCCACTTAACATTCTGAACTTTCAATCTTCCCAGAGTATGCATGTGTGTTGGAAGAAGGTGGGAGGGGAGGGGAGGGAAATGGGGGCCTTTAAAATCTGTAGTACTCTTTAGATAATTTTCCTTAAAGTGATATGAATTTACAACAACTGGCTCCAGCCAGTCTCAGACTGTACTATATGTGGTGCCCACTCTGTCTGGCTCGGGAAGTGAGCTGCACCTGGTGTCCATTCCAGGCTAGTTTGGGGCACCTGTGCAGTGCAGTGGGAGTCCTGGACTGGTACAATGGGTGCTGGATCTTGTGTATAGGGGCTGTATGGACCTGCTCTGCCACCATTTTGGACAAATTGGAAAGAGTATAGCTAAGAGCAATGAAAATGGTTCAGGGGCTGGGACACATGATTTATGAAGAGAGGCTGAGGGAACTGGGTTTATTTAGTTTGGAGAAGAGAAGACTGAGAGGGGATTTGATAGCAGCCTTTAACTACCTGAAGAGGGGTTTGAAAGAGAATGGAGTTGGATGGTTCGCAGTGATGACAGACAACTGAACAAGGAGCAATGCTCTCAAGTTGCAGCAAAAGGAGTTTTAGGTTGGATATTAGGAAAAAACTTTGTCACTAGAAGGTTGGTTGAAGCACTGGAACAAGTTACCTGGAGAGATGGTGGAATCTCCATCCTTGGAGGCTTTTAAGGCCCAGCTTGACAAAGCCCTGACTGGAATGATGTAGTTAGGGATGGTCCTGTTTTCAGCAGAAGGTTGGACTAGATAATGTCCTGAGGTCCCTCCCAACCCTCATTGTCTATGACTCTATGATTCCAAGATGCCAGGTCAGTGCCCAGTCTGGCCAGTCTAGGACTGTACAGCACACAGTGCCCACTCTGGAACCCACATTGCACACAGCACCCACCTTAGACCAACTGGAGTGGGATCCATGTGCAGCTCAAGACCCAGACAGACCACAGGGGTACCATATGTTGTGCAGTCCTGGACCAGCTGAAGCAGGTACGTGGATACTGAATCTGGCATGCAGGGGTGGGGGTTCTGGACTGGTCCACCGCAGTTGCCATGTGCAGTGCAGGTCCTGGAGTGGGCTCCATGTGCAGCATATTTTCAGGGTTCTGCATACGAGACTAGTCTGCTACATGCTGCATGTGGCCTCTGAGTCAACTTGACACCCAGGGCCAGCATCTGCATCTGGATAATGTGGCTCCAGAGGCTGGATCTGGACTGGTCCACCGCAGTTGCCATGTGCAGTGCAGGTCCTGGAGTGGGCTCCATGTGCAGCATATTTTCAGGGTTCTGCATACGAGACTAGTCTGCTACATGCTGCATGTGGCCTCTGAGTCAACTTGACACCCAGGGCCAGCATCTGCATCTGGATAATGTGGCTCCAGAGGCTGGATCTGGCCCATGGGCAAATCATATACACCTCTGCATTAATCAGTTCCATTGACCAGATTAGAGCAGTGATGAAGTCATACTTCTGCCCCTTATTCTCAATCCTAACTGTCTTTTGAGGACAGGGCAAACATTGGGTGAAGTCCTCTGTGGCCTGATTTACACATTACACTTAAGATGTGATTAACCAGTTAATCATACTTTAAGAGGTTACCGGCCCACATAATCAATTACTGGTGTGATAAAATGAGACAAATTTACTTCAATATGAAATTCCGCCCCCCCCGCCGCCTAAAAAAGCCTCTGGTCTTATATTCATATACCAGCAATACCCCTCCCCACAATTAAATACACTGTCTATCATTAAACTGCTGCTACAAGCAGCGTGTTTTCAGTCATAGAAACCAGCTCTGAAGTTGACTGAATGCAGCCCAAGCTGAGCATGTCCATAAAACACATGCAGATGTTGGACAAACCTGTTGATGGGAACCTTGTTTTTTATTTTGAAAGTATCAAAAATTAACACCTGCTTCCAAAACTTTGAAAAATAAAAACAACAAGCCATAGAATATTTTTACATTACCCAATGATTTCCTCCTTCCCCAAATTTCCATTTATCCAGGGCTAGGACACTTGCATTTCTTAACATCACATTATTCCCTGTCATCTTCCAAGCTTGTCTGTTAACACCTATTATCCCTTATCCCATCTATATCTTGTCTTAGCCCCTATGATGCCTTTTTCTTAACCAACCCCCGGCCCCTGCTGCCTCTTGGGCCTCAACAACTTTTCATACTTCTAGATCTACTAGCTATCTCTATTCTTCTCTTTCCATAAATCAATTGCTTCCTCCTTACCTAGTTCTCTTGTGTCCTGCCAGCAATATCTCCCCAGTTTGTTCAACCCCAAACACAAGATATCTTCTACAGAGAGCTCTAGTTTCATAGATTTCATAGACATTAGGGCTGGAAGGGACCTCGGGAGATCATCGAGTCCAGCCCCCTGCCCAAAGGGTAGGAAGTCAGCTGGGGTCATAGGATCCCAGCAAGATAAGCATCCAATTTACTCTTGAAGGTGTTCAATGTAGGTGCTTGAACCACCTCCGCTGGCAGACTGTTCCAGACCTTGGGGGCTCGGACAGTAAAGAAATTCTTCCTTACGTCCAGCCTGAAACGGTCTTGCAGGAGTTTGTGACCGTTCGACCTCGTCATCCCTTGGGGCGCTCTGGTGAGCAAACGTTCCCCCAGATCCTGGTGGTCACCCCTGATAAACTTATAGGTGGCCATCAGATCACCACTGAGCCTGCGCTTTTCCAGGCTAAAGAGTCCCATGGCTCTCAGCCTGTCATCGTAAGATCTGTTTTCCTGACCTCTGATCATGCGCGTGGCTCTCCTCTGGACTCTCTCAAGCTTCTCCACATCCTTTTTGAATTGTGGAGCCCAAAACTGGACGCAGTACTCCAGCTGTGGCCTCACCAAGGCCGAGTACAAGGGGAGAATGACATCCCGGGATTTGCTCGAGAAGCATCTATGGATGCAAGCCAGCGTTTTGGTCGCTTTACTAGCCGCAGCATCGCATTGCAGGCTCATGTTCATCTTGTGGTCAATGATGACCCCCAAGTCTCTTTCTTCTGTAGTGCTATCCAACGTAGCACTGCCGAGCCTATAAGGAAGCTGCAGGTTTTTCCTCCCAAGGTGGAGAACCTTGCATTTTTCGGTGTTAAACACCATCAGGTTCTCGTCTGCCCATTTGCTGAGCTTGTCCAGGTCAGCCTGGATCACCTGCCTATCTTCTGGCGTGGATGCTTTGCCCCAACGTTTGGTGTCATTGGCGAACTTGGCCAGTCCACTCCTGACTCTAATGTCCACAACGTTAATGAAGATGTTGAACAGTATGGGTCCAAGGACAGAGCCTTGAGGGACCCCACTGGTCACAGGGCACCACGATGAGTGACTGCCATCAATTACAACCCTCTGGGTCTGACCACGGAGCCAGTTTCCCAGCCAGCAGATCGTGGTGGAGCCAAGGCCACAACTGGGCAGTTTGGCCAAGAGGTGATCATGGGATACCAGATCAAAAGCTTTTTTGAAGTCAAGATATAAGACATCAATCTCTTCTCCCTCGTCCAGGTGATAGGTCACCTGGTCATAGAAGGAAATGAGATTGGTCAAACAAGACCTACCTGCAACAAACCCATGCTGGCTATCCCTTAGAATGTTAGCCTGGGCCAGTCCCTCAAGGATGGCCTCCTTAAAAAACTTTTCTAAGATCTTCCCCAGGATAGAAGTCAGGCTGATGGGCCTGTAGTTAGCTGGATCCACTCTCCTCCCTTTCTTGAAGATTGGCACCACATTGGCCTTCTTCCAGTCTTCGGGCACTACATCAGAGCACCAGGAGTTTTCAAAGATCCGTGCCAGGGGCTGGGCTATGACGCTCGCCAGCTCCTTGAGTACCCTGGGGTACAGATTGTCAGGGCCGGCTGACTTGAGCTTCTCAAGGTGTTCCCTCACAAGGTCAGTATTTATGGAGGGTAGGGGATCCCCATCACCTGGATGTCCCTGTCCCATAGCAGGCCTAGGCGTCCCATGGGACTGATGAAAGACTGACGCAAAGTACCTATTTAATAGGTTGACTTTTTCCTGGGCATCAGTTGTCAGTTGCCCCATCTGGTTTAGCAGAGGTCCAACATTGCCCTTGCTTTTCCTCTGGCTCCCCACATATCTGAAAAAGGACTTTTTGTTGTTCTTGATGCTTGAAGCTAGTTGGAGTTCAGTTGCAGCCTTGGCTGTCCTGGCTTGCTCCCTGCAGGACCGGACCAGTGCAGAATAATCCTCCTTGGAGGCGAATCCTATCCTCCATCCTTTGTAGGCTTTCCTTTTTAGCCGCAGGAGGTCCGCTAGGTCCCTGGAGAGCCAGGAGGGCTGCTGTGCCTTCTTGCTGCCTTTCCTCCGTGTGGGAATAGATTTAGCTTGTGCATTGAGGATCACTTCCTTGAGAAGCAACCACTCTTCTTGAACTCCCATCTCCCTGGGGTCATGGTCCCTGAGGGCCTGACCGACAAGCCTCTTGAGCTTGTCAAAGTCGGCTTTTCTGAAGTCAAGGACTTCTGTGTTGCTGACTGACTTGCCAGCTTTACGGCGGATGGTGAAGGTGATCAGCTCGTGGTCGCTGTCACCCAGCTTCCCATCGATCACTAGGTCGCCGATTAGGTTGTCCCCCGTAGCCAGTACCAGGTCGAGCAGTGCTTTGCCTCTCGTTGGCCCACAGACTTCTTGAGTCAGGTAGAGGTCATCCACGCACGAGAGAAAGCTTTGCGACCGCTCAGATTTTGCTGAGTGATGTTCCCAGAAGACATCCAGGTACTTGAAGTCACCCATGACAACCAAGGTCCTGGAGCAAGTGGCCTCAGTCAGTTCCCGGGCAAACTCCTGGTCAAGCTCAGGACTTTGAGTGGGAGGTCTGTAGTAGACTCCCACCGTTGTGTCCCCTCTGCCGTATTCCCCACGAATTTTTACCCAGAGGGTCTCTAGCTGTCCATGCTGGTCGCCAACATCAGCTTGCAGGGACATGTAGCTTTCCTTCACATAGAGAGCTACACCCCTGCCCCTTTTGTCAACACGATCCCTCCTGTACAGGTTATAGCCCTCTATACCCATGGTCCAGTCATGGGTGGAGTCCCACCAGGTCTACGTTATCCCAATGACATCATAATTCTTTGCACTGAGCAGTAGGACGAGCTCCTCCTGCTTGTTACCCAGGCTCCTGGCATTAGTGTACAGGCAGGCAAGTGTGCTCTTGGGGGCTCTTGCCTTGCCCACAGATTGTGCCAGGGCTGGGGCAGGGGTGGGCTCCCTTAAGTGCCTTGGTCTGCTGGCTTTGCAAGGGTTGCTCAGCAGGCCAGCAGTGGCAGCAGTCCCCCCGTCCCCCAGCGGGCTTAGTTTAAAGCCCGGTGGAGCAGGTCAGCCAGCCTGGCTGAGAAGAGCCTCCTCCCCAGGGGAGAGAGGTGGAGGCCATCTCTTCCCAGCAGCTTGTTGCCTCTCTCGCCAAAGAGTGGGCTGTGGTCATGGAAGCCAAAGCCTTCCCGATGACAACAGCTCCGCAGTCATTGCTTCACTGCGTGGATCCTCCTCTCCCTCCTCAGCCCATAGCCCGAGACTGGGAGGATCGACAAAAACACCACCTGAGCTCCCAGACCCCTAAGCCCCGCTCCCAAATCCCTGTAGCGCCTCATGACCTGGCTGGGGGTGCTCCGAGCCATGTCATTGGTGCCCACATGAATAAGGACCATGGGGTAGTGGTCTGTGGGCCGGAGGAGCTGCGGGATCCTCTCCACAATGTCTCAGATGTGGGCCACCGGGAAGCAGCAGACTTCCTGGGCTAAGGGGTCGGGGCGGCAGGTTGCCCCCTCAGTGCCCCGCAGGATGGAGTCTCCCACAACAAACACCTTTCGCTTTGACTTGGGGAGAGCGGGGGCAGTAGCTGTGGTTGAGCCTGGGTTGCCTACGGAAGCTGGCAACTGAGCAGGCTCTGCTGGGGCTGCAAGAGGTGCTAACCTGTTGCTAAGCTCCGGCGAGGGAGGGGCCTTGGTGCGGCGGGCCTTGGGGCCCTTGACCACCTTGGTCCATGCCCCTGACTGGGCAGAGCGGGAGGTCCCAGAGTCCTCCTTAGTCCTGGAGGGAGATGGTGCTCTACCCTGCGGCTCCCAGGGGAGAAAGGCCTGGCAGTAGGAGTCTATCTCCTGCTCGAAGTCCCTAATGGCACGCAGTCTCTGGACTGTGGCCTGGAGCTCCTCCAGCTGGTGTGCCAGAGACCCCAGTAGGGAGCAGACCCCACAAGGGGAGGTGGCCATGCTCCCGGGCCCCAGAGCCTGAAAAAGGGAAAGGCAGCCCCTGCAGCCAAGAGCCAGGGGCTCCGTCTGCGTGGAGCCTGGAACCATGGGCTCCGTCTGGGTGGCCGTCTCTGAGGTGCCCAATGGGAGGGCCGCAGAGCCCGAGGGGATCCTCAGGGTGCAGTGCGTGCCCATCCATGTCATGCCTCTGGTAGGCTGGCTACGGCTGGGGCTGACTACTCTGGGGGGGTCGCAGGGAGGGTCTCGTGCCCTCCCGCACCCTCTCCTGCGTGAACTCCGCGCTAACTCGAGTGCCTGTTTACGCAGCCTGTTTGTGCGGCTCCAGTCGCGTGGCTCCCTGGGGGGCTGGGCCAAGTAAGGGCCTGGGTGGGGGCTTGCCCTGACCCGGCCCCAGGCAGCGGCCTCCTCCCAGGGAGCGAGGAGTTAACCCCTTCCCACCACGAGCCCGCTTACCTCCGGCTGTGCTGGGGGTTGGCAGGGGGCTCTGCGGCTGCTGAGGGGGTGTCTGGGGGGCTTCGGGGGAGCGGGGGCGCAGCGGGCTTCACCCACGCATCTCTCACCGCTCTGAAGCCTAACTGTTGCAAGATTAGTACATTTCTTGCTTTCCACAATGCCACACTGAAGCTCACTATGGCTTTCCATACTCTTCCTCCATCATTTCTCTGGGTTTCGGCCCAAACTGCACAAAATCACTTCTAGTGTGTGTTGGCTCTTAGCATCCAGTGACCATAGGAGCTTTTCTGCCTTCTCACAGCCCATTCTGGAGATGTGACACTCCCATAGAATCATAGAAGTAGGGTCGGAAGAGACCTTGTAGATCTTCAAGTCCGACCCCCACCTGGGCAGGAGAAAAACTGGGCTCAAACGACTCCAACCAGGTAGGCATCAAGCCTCCTCTTAAAGACCTCCAGGGTAGGAGCCAGCACCACTTCCCTTGGAAGTTGGTTCCAGATCCTAGCCACCCTGACTGTGAAGTAGTTCTTATGGATGTCTAATCTAAACCTACTCTCCAACAACTTGTGGCCATTATCCTTGTTATGCCAGGGGGTAGTAGGGGAAACAAGTTCTCTCCCAAACCCTTTTGGTCCCCCCCTAGTGAGGTTATAGACGGTCACCAGGTCCCCCCTCAGCCTTCTCTTGTGAAGGTTGAACAGGTTCAGGTCCCACAGTCTCTCATTGTAGCCCTGTTGTCCCCGGATCATGGGGGTGGCCCTCCTCTGGACCCTCTCAATGTTGTCTACATCCCTCCTGAAGTGGGGTGCACAGAACTGGACACAGTACTCCAGCTGTGGCCTGACCAGTGTTGCATAGAGGGGGAGGATCACCTCCTTAGCCCTACTTGAAATGCACCTGTGGATGCACGACAAGGTCTGGTTAGCCCTGTATTGTTGGCCCATGTTCATCTTGGAGTCAATAATGACTCATAGATCCCTTTCTGCCTCCGTGCTCTGAAGAAGGGAGTTTCCCATCTTATAAGTGTGCTGCTGGTTTCTACTGCCCAAGTGCAGCACCCTTCACTTTTCAGTATTGAAATGCATCCTGTTTTTGTTAGCCCACCCCTGTAACCTATCCAGGTCCTGCTGCAGTCTTTCCCTCCCTACTAGCATGCTCACCTCACCCCAAATTTTGGTATCATTAGCGAAGTTAAACAGGTTGCTTTTCACCACGTCATCCAAATCACTGATAAAGAGATTGAACAGCATGGGCCTAAGGACCAAGCACTGGAGGACTCGGCTGCCCACTTCTCCCCAGGTCGAATATGACCCATCCACCACCACCCTCTGAGTATGACCCTTCAGACAATCTGCAATCCATCTGACTGTGTAGGCATCAATGCCACAGTTGCCCAATTTTTTAATGAGGATGGGGTGGGAGACCGTGTCAAAGGCCTTACTGAAGTCCAGAAAGACTACATCCATAGCAACACCTGCATCCAGTGCTTTTGTGACCTGATCATAAAAGGCAATCAGGTTGGTCTGACATGACCTGCTCCTAATGAAACCATGCTGGTTGCTCTTAAGCATCATCCCTGAAGCCGGCCTACCGTAGATGTGCTCCTTGATGATCTTCTTAAAGAGTTTCCCTACGATTGAGGTAAGACTGGGCCTATAGTTACCCGGGTCCTCCCTCCTCCATTTTTTAAAGAGGGGGACCACATTGGCTATCTTCCTACCATCTGGCACCTGGCCCGAGCACCATAAGCGTGAGTAAAGCCGTGCCAAAAGCCCTGCAATAACCCCTCCTAGTTCCCTCAACACCCTGGGGTGGAGAGCATCTGGACCCACTGATTTGAACACCTCCAGCTGCTCCAGAAGCTCTCTAACCCAGTCCTCCCCAACCTGAGGTCTGGAGGCATTCTCCTCGAGTCCATCTTGCATCACAGTGGGGAAGTCCCGTTCCCTGCCCAAGAAAACAGAGATGAAGAATTGGTTAAAGAGGTCTGCTTTCTCCTCTGGCGCAACCACCAGATTGCCCAGAGAATCTTGCAGGGACCCCACATTTCCCAGTGCCTTCTTCATCCTCCCTATATATTTGAAAAAGGACTTTTTATTATCTTTGATCTTGGACACAAGTCCTAGCTGTATGTCCACTTTAGCTTTCCTGACAGCTCCCCTACAGGCCCGAGCAGATGAGGTATACTCCTCTTTGGTGATAGCCCCCCCTTCCGCCGGTTGTACACCACCTTTTTGGCAATCAGGCATTCCCGGATGCCCTTGGTGATCCAGAGGGACTTTTGGGCACTCCTGCCCCCCTTGCTTCTTGTTGGGATGGTCACCCCTTGGGCCCTGAATATGGTCTCCTTAAGGAACAACCACTCATCTTGGGCACTGAGTTCCCCTGCTCTCGAGAATCCCAGCGCCTCTCCCACTAATCTCCTCATCTCATTGAAGTTGGCCCTCTTGAAGTCTGGGGCTACTGCTTTGCTGCAGGTCCTTGACACCCTGAGCTGGATGGTAAATTCCAGCAAGCAATGATCGCTATCGCCCAGGTGGTCAAGAACTTGGAGGCCCCTTACCAGGTCATCGCCTGTGGCCAAGACCAGGTCCAACAGGGCATTTCCTCTGGTGGGACTGTGCACCTCCTGAATTAAGTGGAGGTCCTGTATCTCAGCCAGGAACCTTCTGGAATGGTCCAACCTGGGTGACTGTTCCTCCCAGCAGATGTCCAGGTAATTTAAATCACCCATGACAACTACATCCCTTACCTTAAGTGCCTCTGCAAGCTGGCCCGAAAATTCCCGGTCCAGCTCCTCCCCTTGGTTGGGGGGTCTGTAGTAGACCCCCACCGTTAAATCCCTCTCCCCATGGCCCCCTTGTATCTTGACCCAGAGCACTTCCACTTGCCCCTTCTCTGACCCCATTCTGCTGGCAGAGGATGTGTATTGCTCCTTGACATAGAGCGCCACACCCCCACCTTTCCTTCCTTCTCTACCCTGCCTGTAAAGCCTATAGCCCCTAATGCTAACTGCCCAGTCATGAGCTGAATCCCACCACATTTTTGTAAGCCTATTATGTCTGGGTCTGAACTGGCTATTCTGAGGGCGAGTTCCTCCTGTTTGTTCCCCATACTACAAGCATTGGTATATAGGCATTTAAGGCCTTGCATAGCTGCATGTCCCACCTCCCAATTTGGGAGACTGTCTGGACCCCTGTTTCTTACCTGGGCACTTCTTGCATTTGTCACCTGTCTTGCTCGGGTGGTGTCTCCATGTCTTCCTGAAGCCCCGTCCCCCAGTGAGGCACTTTTAAAGCTCACCGTACGAGATCAGCCAACCTGGAAGAGAAGACACGCTTGCCTTTAGGAGAGAGGTGAAGCCCATCCTGCCCCAGCAAGTCCCCCACCCAAAAGCATGGGTCATTATCTAGGAACCCAAGGTCTGCCTGGCGGCACCAACTGCATAAGCACCAATTGACCTAGCCAATGCAGGCCTCATGTTGCCGTCTCCGCCTACTCACTGGAAGAAGAAAGGAGAATATCACCTGTGCCCCTGTCTCCTTAAGCTTGTCCCCCAGAGCCTCGAATTCCTTCATAATGTGGTCAGGGTTGCCCCTGGCCATGTCATTCGTCCCCATGTGGATGACAACCATGGGGTACTGGTCTGCAGGTCGGATGTAGGCCGGGATCCTCTCCATGATGTCCCTAACCTGAGCCCCAGGCATGAAGCAGACCTCTCGTGCCATGGGGTCATGCCGGCAGATGGTACCTTCCAGTCCTTGTAGGATGGAGTCTCTGATGGCAAGGACCCAGCATTTCTTCCTGCTGGTGTTCACTCTCTGCACATTCCTTGTCATGTGAGGAATGGCATCGTCCTCGCCGGAGGCAATTTCTCTGTCTTTCTCCGTCACAGCTGCCAGGGCGTCAAACCTGTTCCCCAGGTGGCTTTTCCTTCAGGGATTCACAGGCTCTTGATCATGCAGTCCATCCTGATCCTCTTTGCCAATGGCTTGATGGTATAGATGAAGAGGAGTGGTAACAGGGGGACTCCTATCTCATGCCTGATCTGACCTTCACTCCTCAATTGGACTCAATTCACTCCTGTTCTACACTATGCTCTTCGTATAGAATCTTGATCCAATTTAGAAACTTTAGTGGGACCTGTTCAGCCTGCCAAACAGGAACTTATGCTTCACCTGACCATACACTCCTCCTCAATCAAGTTTCAGAGTGCCACAATCAGTCCTCATTCTTGATACTACCAAATTGCATCTTTTATTAGTAGCTATGTCTTGGGGTTCCTATAAACGTGTGGAAAGTCTGCTGTAACACACTGGAAATCCAATGTGTCCAAGCAGACTTGGAAATTGATGCTCTCTGGCAGCCTTCTGTATCATGCCTCCCCATGCTGAAAAAATGACAGCAGGGTGATGTGAAATAAAACACGTTTGATGAGCTTTAGTTAAAAGCACCCTGCTACCATTTTTTTCAGTACTGGGATGCTGATACATATGACACATGGACACGTCTAATTAGTGCAGCTTGCTAATTAAAACATCTGGTGCTGCATCCCAGAGCACATGTGAAAATGCCCATAGTTAGTACACTGCTGCAAACAGCACAAGCCCAGTCACTGTGGACCACTTTTCCCATAATGTTTTAAAATAAATTCACTAACACTGTGGCCATTGTCTTATAGTCTAGTTTCAGTAAGGTTATCGGCCTCCAGTTCTCCAGCTTTTTCCACTCTCCTTTCTTGTACAAGAATGTTATAATTCTCATGTCCATACTTGCCCCCTGCTGCTCCCTCTCTAGATAGCCCTGGAATACTGCTAACAGGTCCAGGCTTAGTATGTTCCAAAAAGTCCTGTAAAATTCTGCTGGGAACCTGTCATTCCCTGGAGACTTTCTTCTCTTAATGTTCTGAGTTGCCTCCTAATTTATGTCTATATCTATATAAGTGTTTCTAATGTCCATTCTTCTCCAGCTGCTACCTTTCATTTTCCTTCAGACTTCCCTCTAACCCTGACAAAAAGGAGTCAAGAGTTTCCTAATGCAACACTCTGCTGGAGTATAAATTTTGGTAAAATTCCTTCACCCTGCTCAGTAGCTCTTCTGTCTTTGTTAGCGGCACTCTCCTCTCATCCTGCACTACCATTATATATTTTTCCCTTTCCTTCAGGCAAAGTAGAAGGACCATTCTTCTTCCTCCACCTACGTGGCCTTTACAAGGAAGATATTTCTCTGTCCTTTCTCTCTAAACCACTCCTTCAGTAGTTTCTTTGTGTCTCTAATTTCCTCCACAACTAGGAATCCCTTCTCTGCCAGCCATAGGAGATGCTGCTATCTTGTAAACCTCTTCTGCTTTTCCCAGGTCCTTCTTTTCCCCACATGCTGAAAAAAGTCTCACGTTCTTTCTTTAACACATTCCCACCATCTCACTTTGCTTGTATTCATTCCTTTCGTTGCTCCCATTCTTCATAGTGGCTCCTATACATACCATCTGCACACTTGTCCATCTTCCAGTTGTCTCATATTTAACTTCCACTACCTTCAGCTTGTTATTGCTTGGTCTCCCACTTCTAATACCAACCTCAGTAGCAGATGGTCCAAGAAGAAGACTAGTATTCTCTATGCTTCTCAAAGTTTCCAGTCTACAGACCCAAGGACAAATTCTGTGCAGGACCATGAGCAGCCTGCTTTTATAAACCTATCTTCAACTCCAGGCACTGCCTTTTGGGTGTCTTTTACTTTATGCTCTCCTAGCATCCTTGCCAGTATCCATGAGGAACTTTCTAATTCTGAGGCATCACTTCCTATCACATCCCCTGCCTCCAATATACAAAAAAAATCTCCAAACAGTATTAGGGGCAGTTAGGAGAACTGTTGTCTCCTCCAAGAGTGCAGAGTGCCTCCCATTTTGTCAATGTGTAAACATTCGGTATTCTAAACCTTTCCCCTCCCTTATCTCAGATCGTCTGTAACACTCTTCCTTCAATTATGTCCTGATAGTTTATTAGTTGCAGCTGTGGATCTTTAATTAGTACTGCCACACCTGCCACCCTGTTCTCAATACTGCCCTACCGCACAGATGGGCTTCCATCTTCCTATGAGGTTTTATATTCCTTTTGTCCTGGTATCCCACATTCCTGCAGGCATGTTGTATCTGTCTCCATCTGGTCAAAATATTTCCCCCTGTCGTCCCTCCCCCCCTCTTTGCCCACTTTCCCTTGTCATACTCTCCCCACCTTGTCTTCTTTTCACTGTAGTTGCAAATGATCTAGCCCAGGTACAGATCACATGACTGGAATCTCGACACAAATTACACTTCCTTCTTACACTCTCACATCCTGTGACCTTTTTCTCCTCGCGCCATGCAAATCTCATATAGGCAGGCCACTGACAAATGCTCCTTCTCTTTGCACCTCAAATGTAACTTTGACTCTCCATAGTAAAACACCAGAGCTTTGCAGGGCCCAAAGGTGACTCCCTGAGGTAGGTGTTATACCCTGCGTGTCCCCATAAGTCTATCCAGAGTAATACTTGGGCTCTCCAGGCTCTCCAAGTCCATACTGACTCATCTGAGTCTCAGACCTTCTGCATATGTTCCACTCTCTTGCAGTGTACTGATAGCCAAAAGCTTACATCCCCTTCTTTAATAAAGTCTGCATATATCTTTATTGTAACTACTCTTTCTTCATTGTGACACTCTTAATTGTGACAACCACCCCAAAATCAAAATGTACCAGAATGGGGCCTTCCCAGTGTTCCTTGTATGTCTCTCAAAATTTTTGGTATGCCATCTTATCCCTAAAGGTTACCTCCCAGTTCAAGTTACTTGGCATCCAGATTAAGCGATTTATATCAAGCACCCAAACCTTCATTGTCCCCTACAGTATCAGCCTGCTGAAATCCAAATGAATCATCTCTAGCTTCAAAGGGTGCCTGTACATGTATAGGGAGGTTGCTCTGACATGCTGGAATTACAGCATGTCAGAGCAGACTCAATTAATCAAGTCTGCTGAAGTGTGGTAATTACCATGCTCTAGCGGACTCCAGCGTCTTGTGTATCCGTGTCCCCATGCTGAAAAATGGTAGTGCAGGGCACTTTAACTAAAGCTCATTCCACGAGCCGCTCTAATTAAAGCTTCCCTCCCCCAAAACCCCCACTCCCAGAGGACATGTATAAATGTCCAAAAGGCCTCGGTGATAGCCTTGCCTTGTGGAAATCCTTATGCAGAACCACTTTCTTCTTCCAGTTCTCATCAATTGCCCTCCACCAGGTGCAGTCCATCCCCTCTCTTTCCTTGCTGCCATTACACATTGTTGCTGCATTGGCTAATCCCTCCTGAACCTTCCAACCAGACCAGGCCATTGTCCTGATCTTGATCCACAAGCCAAGAATTGATCTACTGATGTGAATCTACACCAAGGCTAGATTAGGGCAGCCCATCTGAATAAGATATAATGCTCACTGGGCTCAGTCCCCCTCCGTATCAATTCTTTATTAAGTCATGGTGTGCCACTCCATCAAATACATTTCTACATCTCTTTCACTCCCACAGCTGAGTAGTGTCTTTATCATCTCCATGATTCCTGTTTCTTTACAAGCTTTCAGCATTTGGCAAACAGCAGCAAACTTCTATGTAGCTGAGAGGCTCTGTCGCCCCTTCTCTCAGCATATCACATGTGATTAGTGTGGCCCTGCCCTCTATGGATTGGATACTGACCAGGCAGCCCTGCATCTCATCTTCATATAAATTTTCAGAGGGTTCCAGGACTTGTGATAAGAACACCCAGTTCCAGTAGTAAGTGGAGGGCTGACTAGAAGTGGAGGGTATCTAGAGTACATACACATACTGAGCAGTGCTGGACTGTGGGATTACCATGGTTTGAAATGCTGTTGACTCAGATGGGGCCCAGCCCAATGAACTATACAAGTCATGATCCTTTTGGCTCTGGACTAATATCATGGGAGCTCACATCAACTGACTAGGCTTCCAGCCACAGGGGGCCCTGGCTACATATTAATTTAATGACATGATAGGAAGCACCTACAAAGTCAATACATGTACCATATTTACACAAATAGAAGATCAAACTCCCCCTGCACCAGCAATAAGGTGCCATGGGATCTGATTCATAATCCCACAATCATGCCTATTGCCATACATGTCATGCAATTGTATGGATCCCACATTAGATCCAATCCTGCCTTTACCTGCACAATGAGATTGCTATATGGAGATGCAGTTCAGGCAAATGTCAATGTCTTACTCCATCCTATTTCTTCCATAACTACATTAGACATTAGCAGTTTAGACGTTAAGGCAGATGGGGCAGATACAGAAGCACAGTGGTTTCTATGGTAACAAAAAGGTGTAGCTGTGTCTTGTACCACCCTAGCGTCAAAGAATGGAAACATTTACTGCTGTCTTCAACAGGTGAAAGATGGGTGTTTATAGGGGAGGAGGAAACACAGCAATAAATCATTGGGCACTTCTGGCTAGAGCAAAATCCTGAGGAGACGCTGCCATCTGCTTTTACTTCTGTTTGAAAACAGCTGAGCCCTGTTCCTCACTTTGCAAGAAAAAATGACACAAAGCAAACATTCAAAAGAGCTTGCAACAGCTCTTCAGATGGATCAAATATTCCCATTTACATCAGCTGAAAGTCTGACTTTTATACAAAGAGAAAACATTTTAATATGAAAGTATGCCAAAAGCAATATCAGATATTCTGGAACAGTGATAGAAAGAAATATTAAAGATTTAATAAACTAAGCAAATGCCAGTCAATAAAGAGGTTTCATTGTAAGGTAAACATAACTGAATAGTTAAACTGTTTAATGGCTCTCTACTGCTTATTCAGCTTTAACAACTACAGGACAAGATCTTCAGCTGATATAAACTGGTAGGGCTCCAAATACTCAAGTGGAACTGCAGCAATGTGTACAACCTGAAGATCTGGCCCAATATTTATCAAAATCTAAGTTAATGTATTTTATTAACCTACCTAAAGTAAGTGGAAAATACAAAGAAAAGAATTTTAATATAAAATGTTAAATGTTTTAAAATGTACAACCAATGAACAAAGGAAAACATCTGCAAATAAAAAGTGAAATAAAATTGCACATGATCTTATACATATATAATAGACAACATTTGGAAAGATAATTAACATATTTGGGTGTGTTAGCACACAATGATTCACTGGACAGAAAGTCATTGTTGGGAAACTCAGCTTTTATTTGTAATAGTTGCATCAGGTTGGTTGTGGAGAATGATGTGGGCCATGGCTGTGTTCCTGATGGGAAATACTGATGTTCTACTTGAAATACTCATCATTCCTTTATGTAATAGAGATTGATAGCCAATATAAAGATGGGGGTTTAGCTAGCAAAATGGGATATAGGTAGACTTTGGGTATCTTTATTCAAAATCATAATTCAAATAGCTTCTTAGAGCACCAAGGCCAGGAAACAGGTAACCTGTTTCCCAGTTTCATGTCATCTGCAAATTTGCTCAAGAAGCTTTCTATGCCAGCATCTAAATTGTTAATAAATACATTGAACAGCACTGGGTCCAGGACAGACCCCTGTGGGGCTCCACGCAAAACCTCCAGCCATTCTGACATAGACTAGGTTAATTACCCTTTACTTGCAACTATTGAGCCACTTATCTATCCACCTTATAGTAGTTTTATCTAGCCCACGTTTCTCCAATTTGTGTATGAGAAGGTCATGAAGGACATTGTCAAAAGCCTTGCTGAAGTCCAGATACACTATATCCACAGAATTCCCTTCATTCATCCAAGTAATTATGTTGTCGAAGTTTGCTTGACATGATTTGTTTTCCATAAATCTATGCTAGGTGCTTGCAATCAGACTTTCCTCATCCAGATGCTTGTTTACCTGTGTGTGTGGTACAGGGCTGGTACCCCATCTTCAGTTGAAGAGATGTCAGCTGTGGGAGCATGACTGGTTAGCTGCAGGCCAGCCCACATCCTTTCCTTACAGAGCAGAGCACAGCAGAGACCAGGGACACCCAGTGATGCTGAACTATTTACAGGTTTAATTGTACAATTTTATATAAAACTTATTAACATGCACAGACATACACACACACACACACACACACGTATACACACACACATATATACATACATACACACATGCATGCACATACATACATTATATATATACACACATACACACACACACACACACACACGCACACACTAGACAATTACCCATCAAAAATGACAGGGGTTGGGGTGGGGACAGAGGCCTGCGTCCAGTCCCCCCTCTCCCCCTCGCTTTCAGGGCCAGGTCCACTCCCTCTTTCCTCCCCTCTGCTGTGGGCCCAAGTCCACCCTCCACCCTCACTACCATTGAAGAACCTGGCTGCTGCCATTTTGGGGCCAGGACCACACCCCCACTGTTGTGGGACCAGTACCCACCTGCCCCATGCCATTTCAGGGCCAGGCCAGGCTGGGCCCAGGGTGCCCCCCCACCCTCCCCACCACATTGTGGGACTGGACTGGGCCAGGCCTGGTGCACCTTCCCATTGCTGTTTTGGGACCAGACCCAGCCCCACACCCACCTTGCCACTGTTTTGGAGCTGGGCCCACTTCCCCACCCCATCCACTGAGCCCGCATCCACTTGACTCCCCTTCCCATGAATGATGGGTGGGGCATGAATGGAGGGCCACCACCCAGCACCCTATGTCACTGTCACAGCCAGAGGGCAGGGGGTGGGAGCCAAGGCCAGTGCTGCTGACCTCATTCCCTGCTCTGTCCGCTCCATCACCACTGCCTCCCAGAAGCAGGGTGGGCCTCACCCTCCCATTCCATCTGCTCCATTGCCACTGCCTCCGGGGAGCAGGGCAGTGGGGGGTAGGGCCACCATCCCCTGTGTCCCCACCATCATGGTGGCATTCTACCATGCTGGTGGCATCCTGTCCAAATGCTGTATTCACACTCTAACTGGTTGTTTCCATCAGCCATTCAGAGTGTGAATAAAGCGTTATGGACAGACAGACAGACTACAGCTTTTATAATATTAGAATAAAATTAATCTTATTATAATATATATAATATTATAATATTATAAAAGTCTTAGTCTGTCTGTCTCTAATGCTTTATTTGCACTCTGATTGGCTGACAAACAGCCAATCAGAGCACAAAGAAGCATTCTGACATAAGGCAGCCTGCCGCCATGATGATGGGGACACAGGGGATGGAGGTGGTGGCAACAGAGCAGATGGAAGGGGGGATGAGACCAGCAGGACCTCAGTGAGGGGAGGGGGGAAGGAACGGGTGCACCATGGTGTTGACAGTGATGGAAGGGCCAGGGGAAGAGTGGGCCTGACGTGGTGGGGGGGAATGAGCCCAAGCTCAGGGATGAGCTGGCCTGCCGCAGCAGTGAGGGGAGGACAGTGTGCCCAGCCCGGCCTTGCCCAACATGGCAGCTGCAGGGGAAAGGGAGGAGAGAGTCTCCTCCCCTGCGTTGGCCCCGAGCCTGCTCCTCCCATCCCCCCACGGGCCCGCTGCTCCCTGCTGCCAACCTGCCGCAACGGCCTGTCTTCTTCCCACCCTTGGACCCGGTTCTTCCCCACATCAGGCCCAAGCCTGCTCCTCCCTTCTCCCCACTGCTGTGGTGTGGAAGTGGGGAGTGGGTCCAGACTCCAAGCAGCAGAAGTGAAGGGGAAGTGAGCCTGGATGGGGGGGCGGGGCGCCTTCTCCACCTGCTCTGCCACCCCATCGTTCTTGATGGGCAATTGGCTAGTTTACAACTATGAGTCTACAAAGACAGTACCTCTTATTAACTCAGAACTCACGCAATCTCAGCTGGATATGGCAGATGAAAACACTATATTAGCACAGGCCTTGATCCTCTTTGGCCTTCTAGTTAGTGTTCAGTCCCTGTCCTCAACAGGACCTTCCAGGCGGCAGGTGAGGGAGCACTCAATGATAAAACACAGGTTAGACAAATAGATAGCAAATTAACAAATGATAATTTAGCAGTAATGGGACAATAACTGAACATACACAAATGTGATTACATCAAATGAGATACAAATGCATAATGATAGCCAATATAATGAATTAGGTACTGAGTCAGGTTTGTGCTAGCTAGCAGATCTTACTAACAGGCTGAATACAGCAGCTTATAATCTTTTCATAATACAACAATAAAGACACGAGTTTAGAACAAAAATCACAATAACATGAGGAACCAGAACACAACAGTGGAATGGCAGTTGTGCCCAAAGAAGGAATGGTACCAGGGGAAAGGACCTGTCTCCTTAAAGGAACACCATCACCTTCTCCTAGGTCACACAGCTAGGAGGGGCCTCATAACCGTGAAACCACTCCTAACAAACAGGGGCCCTTGATTCCTCTCTACACCCAAGATGGTGAGGGGGTTGTCACCAGGCCTGTCAGCCCTCTCTCAGCCCTGTGCTCTGAAGGGGCACCTGCCTCATGCAGGGATGGGGACCTGCACTGCCTTGTGCAACTGCAGCATCCTGTCAGCTCCACTCAGGTCTCTGCCCTGTGCACCAAAGGGGTACCTGCCTCATGCAGGGATGGGGACCTGCGCTGCCTTGTGCAGCCACAGAGATCCCTTCAGCTTTACAGCCCTGTGCACTGCTCCATGCACTGAGGGCTCCTACCTTGTGTAGGGTTGGGGACCCATGCTGCCTCATGCAGCTGCCAAGGTCCCTTCCACTCTCTGGACCCTCCATGTACAAACCCATGCACTGACACCGCAGCTTTTTCACACAAAGGGTCTGGGACACAGCTTCCTGCTTAGCAGAGGTGTCTTCAGGGTGCTTCTGGGGTAACTGCTCTGCACTACTGGTCAGTTCTACCAGCTCTTTTGCAGCTTCATCTTTATCATCCCTCATCAAAGTTGCCTGTGTGCTGGGCATGTGGGCTTTTATCCCATCTGGAGGCTCCACCCCAGATTGGGAATGGACCAATGGGAAAGGCTGAGGGGTTAGTTCCTCTTTTGGTCCTCTTCTTCACTTTGTCAGGGGAGGACAAGCCTCTTGCCTACCTTCTTCTGATTGGTGGGGAAGGGGAGTGCCCCCACCAATCAGCCTCAGCCATCTAGCTCAAGCTGTCAAGCCAGGCTGCTGCTGGCAAGCCTGCCACACTTGCCGCTTTCCTTAGGATATGCTCCAGTAGCTTCCCTGGTATTGAGGTGAAGCTAATTGGTCTGTAGTTCCCCCCCACCCTCTTTCTTGCCTTTTTTAAAAAAGGCACTAGGCTGTCCCTTTTTCAGTTCTCTGGTACCTGGCTTATCTTCCACAACTTCATGAAGATCATTGCCATGATCTTATTAAAGAAAAATGCATAAATTGGGAATGGACAGAAATGAGTTTGGATTAACCCACTTGCTGGATTAGTGCTCCAACCACTGGGGTTTTGCATAAAATGTGGGCACCATCAAGTTCCTTAAAAATTCAATTTAGGGACCTGCTGTGTCACAGAGGCACTGGGGTGCTCCATGCCTAAGAGAGAGAAAAGGTGAGCTGTCAGTCACCAGGGCAGCTCAGGTGCTGATTGTCAGAGCTGCTGATCACCCGGGCAGCTCAGGTGCCGGTTACCAAGGTGACCAGCCGGGTCACATGGCCAGAAGGGGGCAGGGCCGGGCCTTTATAAACAGCTTAGGCTGGAGCCTGCCTAGTAGTTCTCCCCTGGCTGCTGCAGGAGTAGGAGCTCTGTGGCTGAGCTGAGTGGCCTGAGTTAGTGGTCGCAGCCTTACCCCGCTAACTGGCTGCGATGATGCGGGGAACAAGAACGCCCTAAAGGGAGGTAGGCTTGAGAGACTTGGTGGGGGCTTGTGTTTATGTTTGGAGCATGGAGACTCTGTGTGGTTTATGTTACAGCTGAGTGGCTTGAGCTTATGTTACAGTTTACACTGGAGGACCGGGTGAGGCTGTAGGGGAGTGAGGAGGCCTCAGGGGGGCTCCCCAGCAGCTTGGGGGTGCCCAGTAGGGGCACAGTGCCAGCAGGGCACTACAGTTGCACTGGAGAGGCCTGGTGTGGGCCAGAGAGAGGTGTGGTGCTTGCCCAGAAGGCAGAGAAAGAGTGCGAGGTGCGCGGTGTTGGCCCCAGAGAGGGCAAGGGCCCCGGAGCGGGGCAGAGAAAGAGCACGAGGCATGCGGTGTCGGCCCCAGAGAGGGCAAGGCCCCAGAGCGGGGCAGAGAGAGAGAGAGAGTGATCAGGCGGGGAATGCCAGCAAGGGCGCTGGTAGTAGGGCGGCGGTAGCAAGCCAGGCCCAAGGGCGTTGGTAGTAGGGCGGCGGTAGCAAGCCGGACCCAGGGGGCGCCAGCAATAGCCGGATGCCGGCGAGACAGGCCCAGGGTGCAGGGAGCGGGCTGGAGGATAGGAGCCCGGCCCAAGGGGGCGCCAGGTGGGCGAGGAGCCCAGGGTGCCCAAGAGAGAGAGAGGGCACCAGAGGGGTGAGGGACCGTACAACATTCCCTGGAACAGCTGCAAGGCTTGGGGCGTGCTGAAGGGGAGGTTTGGAGGCACGCATAGCCCTTAAGGCAGGGCGCATAGAGGCACCCCATTAGGAGTAGGGGCAGGAACATCGGTACCATTAACTAGGGGATAAAGGCAGCTTCCCATTTAACTATTTAACAGCAAAGTCATGGCGGGCGAGATTCGAGGGTGCTTGGACCACCTAAAGTGACGGTAGAGGGGCGCTAGGGAGTTCACGGCCGCTCCTAGGCCCCACTCCCTCACATGCTGTCTCTAAAGGAATCTGAGCTCGAGACAAATATTGGGGAGAAAGTTATTGCCTCTGATTACATGGTTAGAATGAGAGAATAATAGATATCTCAACACAAAGAAACTAACAGAAGAGACAGGTCACCAGGTTGGGTCACCTTTTTATGAAGGGGAATTATGCGTTATGGTTTATAGTTGACATTAGGTGGCCAGACCTAGGTAGGTCAGTTAGCTGAGTCAATAATATCTACTACCTAGGGGGCCTAAGAGCATGCTGAAATTCTAATTGGAACAAGGTAGGGAGATCAACCACATTCATCTTAGCTACAAGGAATAATTAGTCATTTGTTTTGATTATGTTAATATGTCACTCATAGCAACAACAGTACAAGTGTCCTTAGAAATTGTTTACACTCACAAAATATATTATGATATATAATGTCATCCTTATATTGAGAAACTTCTGCCACTGGCACCAGTATAACTTTGTAAGTAGGGTTTTTTTACCAATTATTATATTTTTGATAATGCAAGCTACAAAGATAAATTTGAATGAGTTAAATCAAATCAAGGAATTCTGCAGGCAAAAAACAGTTAAATTTAAACAACTCTGATTTGTGCAGGAAAAACCAAATTTGGGCACTTTTTGCCCCATAAACATCTCCTTTAAATCTAAATAGTTTTCCTGCTTAATTAATTTAAAGTGCCAACATTTTTCTTTTAGCTGAGGAATATCCATACAGCATAACAAATGTTTTGACTGCTTTGATACAGTTAAAAACCAGCTGAGGCAGACAAATTCTGTATAGGAGGAAGTTGTTATAGGCAGTGATTAAGAGTGAATTATATTTTTCTTAATTGAATTAAATAATAGGACATACAGGATACATAACTTGTTCAAAAGAGAATATTACTTCTGATCCTTTTTTCTTTTCTTTTAGAGAGAGTTTTCCTTAGTTTCCAAGCCTTTTAAATTCAGATATTTTTTTGATTTGCATGATTACTAATCTTGTACAGGAAGCAAATAAAAATATCTTGAGATGTTAAAAAAAAAAAAAGATTTTTTAATAACAGAATAGACCTTATCTGGCAAAAACATATGACATATTTCAGGGACATATATAAAACTCCAGAGTTCAGATAAACATAATTTTTATTTGCATTACCACATGTACTTTCCTCCAAAAAATCAGTGTTCCAAAATTGGGGTGTTCATCTTAAGCAGAAAAGCTGATTTTTCTTCACTGGAACAGAGGCAGGATAGGTTAGCACAAGAGAGTTTATTGCTCCTGGGTGCTGCATCTTCACGTGTGCTAAAGAAGACCACTGTATTTACAAGTAAAACTGGCAGAGTTAATTAGTTTCCTGCAGCCTAGTAGGGCCACATGTGTAGACACTGATACTTTACTGAGGAGCTAATTAGGCGGCTTCACAGTAAATGTCTCATATGGATGATGCCACAGGGGTTGCCATGATGCACCCACATGGCTGCCAAGATGGCTGCAATAAGGGGGGACAGAATTCAGTGTTAACCCCTTCATAGCTGCTGGTGCGGCAGTAGCTTTTGGCTGAAAAGCCACTAAGGTGGCTGAGGGTGAGTGAGCTGCTGTATGCAGTATGTAGTATCTTGATGAGATTTGGGGTATAGAAGCAATGTTTTATTATTTACAAGAACCTATACAAACAACTATTTACAGTAAAGAACTAAAAGTCTTGCTACTACCCTTGCAAGTGTCTAGGACCTAGTTTTGTTGCCATCTTGGCACATATGAAAGTTCCTGCTGCCTCACCCAGACTATCCCCTGGAACTCCATGCCTCCTAGGCACTCTGTGTTTCCAGAGGGACTCATTCTGTCATGTGATCAGCTATGACTTGGAAAAACCTTTTTCTCAACATTTTGCTTTCCAAACACAAGATATGTGTTTTTTATATATGGGCATTTGGTATATGAAAAAATACAGTATATACCACCATCTCATTATGGTAAATTTCTTCCTGACCTCTGCTGTTGATCATTGTATGTTCTTATGTTTGAAACGTGATTTCCATCATTTTATTTGAGCTAGAGGATCTAAGAGTTTAAAAATAGAGTTTATGGCAAATACCAATTATAGCCAGAAAGTAGATTATAGATTAAACCAAGGTTCTATGTCTGATAAATGCTCACGTGGTACGCTTCAAAAGAAGCAAGAATCCCGAAAGGGGCTACTATGCATCTGTAGAGAAGAATTTTTTTCGTAACTTTCAGGGGGAAACTTTATGTTGTCTACAACAAATATCAGTGTACTACTGATATATATTGTAACATAAATGACTACCCACACAGTCAGAACAGTAATATTCTGAAATATTGCCTCCTCACAGAACATAATGTTACTAACATTGAGAAGTTTAGCTTCATCATACAAGTTCTCTCCCTCATATATCTATACACTGGGTACACACACACACACACACACACACACACACAAATACCACCCCCGCCCCAGCATATATATATGAAAGAACTTGTATGATGAAGCTAAGCTTCTCAATATAACGTTTATATATCTAAAAAGTATTTATTTATAATTATAAATATATATAATTATCTATCATATATAAATATATATAATTATATATAATCGGTATATATTATAATGATAATTATTTACATATACATACATATAATTTTGCAGGCAAAGAGCAGGCGTGTGTGTATGTATGTATGTGGAGAGAGAAATACAAATATACATAACCAGTAACATATAATCTTACATAGGACAGAAATCGCTTGTGAAAAAACCCTCTTAATTTGATATATGGCCATGAACCTTACAGTGCAACATAATAAAGCATTTGTTTCTCATATGCAAGCTTGCTTTCTTCTGTACTTTAAAACAGTTGTGAAACTTCTGAGGGAGGACCGCATCAGCCAGACAGCAGCCTGAACAGCAGTTCATAAATTGAAGAAGAATTATGTGTACTCTAGATGCATCTTTAAACCTTTTTAGATTTTTTTTGTTTTGTTTTTTTCTTCTTCCTACTTGCTATCTTTCAGTTTCTAACCTGAATAGTGTCCAGGTACTACAATGTATTTTCACAGACATTGTGTATGATGGAAAGGAAGATTTATCCATGGATCATTTTTTAAAAAAAGGGATGCAGCAAATGAGAACTCATCCTCTTTTCTTGCCAGGAGAATGTCACTGGGCCAGCAGATGCAAGGCACCAGAGCAGCTTTCCTTTCTCCCCTGCCCAGAAGGGGCTGGACTTGAGCTGAGCTCAAAGGCCCTATATTCCCATTTAACTTCCCTAGTTGTCACTCTTGTATGCCAGGTGCCAGTGGAATATTTAACTGGAGTAGATGGAGACAAGGATTTTTACTGTAATCCTAGGTGTCACTCAGCTATTGTTTGTCTGGACTCGTCTTATGTGATGTAGGGCAAGGCTTGAACCTCAAGATTGTGAGCTTAAAGTTAAATTTCTTATTCAAGCCTTTATCCCTTGAACAAGGAATGTGTAAGATAGGATCTGGGCCTTTAGGCTCCTGATCCTTGGGTAGACTTTGCAGGGGAGAGCTAGCCTCCTCTTCAGGACTGCTCTGCCTTTATGGATGTTTGTTTGTGACCTGCATTGTCTTGTGAGTTATCAGGACTTTGATAGGAAAGAACAGTCTTTCTGTTCCTGTTATACTTCCATTACATTAATAAAAGCTGCAGCCTGTGCTTTAACCAAATCTCTGTGTATAGCATTGTAGGATGTATCTTTATCATCAAACCACTGCAATAGAGAGCGCTCCAGTGAAGAGATGTTGTTTTGGCACGAACCCAGTATCACAATAAATTTCCCCAAGGCAGAGCACTCAAGGGTGTCTACATTACATCATTTCTGGGGTGCCATACTTCATTGTGGCATTTCCTGCTATGACGATTTGACAATCACTATTCACTGAACTATCCAGACCAAAGAGACAACCTCTTATCATAAACTAAAGATTCATAGCAGGTAAGAGACAATAGAAATTATCTGAATATCTACATATAATTATGTATTATTATGTATTCTGGAGAATTGCTGTTTCACTAGGCCTTTTTCCTTCATAAATTGTTTTAATACAATGAATCTATGTTCTTAAAAATGTTTGTGATGTAAAACTGTTATAACTGTTTTTTATTTTACCATTCAGTCTTAGATTAGAAATTAGCTGTGATTAGCAAAAACAAAAATCCCACTAATTAAAGTACTGGTCAAGTGCATTTACAAAAAGTCAGAAAAAATCACTGATTATATGAACAGCTCAGTAACCTCAAATCACCTGGCTTTAATAACTAGATACAGTTAATGCCTATGCAGCTCCACAGCAAACTCATTTCCTGTTCTAATGTAGACTAACCCACAATGCATGCCTCCAATTCCTCATGATCTCAGAAACACTCAGCACTCCCTCCTGCCTCAGCTAGGTGAAGATAGGTTGCCTGTATGTGTACTGCTACACTCTGTAATATGTTTTTTTGGACAAAAACATGTGGTGGATGTTAAGGCTAAGCATTTGAATGATTGTGTGGCATACAAGTTGAGTGGCACAGCACAAAATATCATTGTTTGGGTTTGCAAGAAGAGCATGTGGGCACTTGGGGATCAGAGATGCCACAATATACGGAGTTTGGAATGAAATTTGCGTTAGCAATGCAAAGTAGAGAGAAGCAAAGCCAGAAGGAAGCTGCACTCTGAGGACCCTGTAGCTTGCATATAAGGTATGTTGTTTCCACATGAACAGATTTTTCTGTCCCTAATTGCTGTTGTCTTGCAATTTCAACCGGGGATCTGAAAAATCAAGTTGGCTTTTATGATTGTTTTGTATAAGTAATTTTACTAAAATTTAAGAAATGCTCTAAGTGACACTTATGAAGACTCATTGCTTTCAAAAACCAAACGTAGATAATTCTTCTGAGAAGGTACAAAGGAGGAAAGAATGCAGCTGTTTGTAACCTACTTCAGTTGGATTTGTAGTGGCAACAGGAGCATAACTCCTCCTTTCCCTGCTTACTTTAGGCACTTAAGTCAGGATATATCACACACTGGGAGCTGATCTGTTGAGTAAACTATTCTACCATGGCCTTTCAAAGTGGAATCACACTTTAATTTCCTCATGAGAAAAATAATATTATAAAGTCATACGGTGAAACCCAGGCTCCATTAAAGTCAATAACAAAACTTCTATTGACTTTCCTATAGATGGGATTTCATCCACTTAGCATACATAAAAATTGGGCAGTTGTAGTAGAATATTTTTAGTTTTTGTTCATTTTTTATTTGTTTGGAAAGCCCTTTGGAATCCCCTAATTCTTCCTGTTACCACTTTTCCCATCACCCCAGTTGAGGAAACTGGCTGTCTCTCAGTTCCCTCCATACCACAGAGCAGGGTTTTTCAAACTTTTTTAGTCTAAACACCCCTAGTGACTGGACACTAAGTGGCGGGGAGGGGAGGGGGTAGCACACAGCTAGACTCTGAGTGGAGGGAAGGGGGACGCCCGTGGTCAGGTGGTGCATGGGTGGGCAGGGACGGGGCGCTGCTGCATCCCAGGAGCAGGGCCAGGATGGGGCGGTGAAGCTCACCGGGCTGGATGAGGGCAGCAGTGCCCTCTGTGGGGTGGAGAAACTCAGTGGGCTGGCTTGTGGTGGTGGCAGCCATCGCGTATGAGCTTCCCCCCACCCCTTGCAGAGGAGTGTCACTGCCCCCACCCTGCTCCGGGGAGGTGGCAATGTTCCATCCCCGTGCGCTCACACATACCCCTAGGACCGGTCCAAGTACCCCTGGGGGTACGTGTACTCCTGGTGGACAACCCCTAATCTGGAGTTATAGCCAAACAATGGAGGAAGAATCAGAAATGAAAGAGATCTCCTTTGCCCATGGGCATCAAGTTTGTTCCTTCTACAGTGAAGCAAGCTTTCTGAACACCAGTAGCCAGGGACTGAATGTGCATCTTCTATTACTATTAGTCCAGCTGGAATAACCTTGTGTGTTCTTTGAAAAAAGTCTGAATTATGTACAACCTGATATATTGGAACTCCCTTGGGACACATTTTATTATAACTTTTTTAGTCTGATAGACTAAGTCCATTTTTCCTTGCTATTTTCCTTTTTCTTTTAAATGGCAAATATCCTTTCTTTTCTTTTTTTTTAAGTGAGTGTGAGAGTGAAAGCTTATATTTCAGGGAAGAAACAAGTGAGAAGCCAGGAGACCACGTAATTGGGTGTGATGTGTCAGTTTCTCTAGCAACTTTAGGGACTACTCTGTCATCACTTCCATAGCAACTAAGCTAGAAGACCACATAAATCCTCTGTCTCTCCCATAACTTAACCAAACACTGGACTTCCCTATTAGACAAACACAGTCAAGTCAAAAGATGGGCAGGTGGTTTATGCATTAACAAAAGAACCAAGAAAAAAGGAGAGCGAAGCAGGGAACAAGATAGCGTGGTATGAAAAGAAGAGAAATTTGCCAAAACCAGCACATTCATCTGATTTTTGCCAAGCAAGTTACACTTTAGAAAGGCCAATATAAGCTATGATAGCTAAGGGTAGTATTAGCTTACACTGCAGCCTGGGGATACTCTGTAAGTCCATCTCAACCTTTATTTCTTCTAATCACTTCCACTTCCCTAAAGGAAAACAGTAACCCCCACTCAACAAAAAAGCACAGCATACTCCACATATGTTCATAGTTTCAAAGCAACTGCTGGTTAGGCCAGTGGATCCCAAAGAACGTGCCATGGCACACTAATGTCCTGTGAAAAACGGACTGGATGGGGCCCTGGCTACACTGCCTCTCTCCATGCTGTGGGTGAGGCACAGAGACCAAATCTAGCCCACAGATCAGTGAGTGAAGTGTGCTACCAATTTCAATTCAGGTGCCCAAGGTATTAAACGTTTGGGAAATACTGGGCTACGCAGATGGGCAAAACTGCCATTGCTTGAAGTAATATGGTTGCAGATTCTACAGTTGTACTCCCATTCTCCTGAATTTAACTTGAAGACATACAATTCATCAATAAGCAGTCCCTCATGAGTATTCCACATAAAGGACTAGATTATATGATCCTTTTTGATTCAAACAAATACAAAAATATGCCATTTCTGGAGTAGAATAGACATAAGAATAGACATAGTTTCCTCTTGGCCTGATCTTCTTTTCCTCCTCAGTTAGCCCAGGCCCTTTAGTCATTTAACCCCTCCCTATCTAGTTTTAAACCCTGAGGACCCCATAGGGAAAGTAAAATTTTGTGAATTTACCAGACAAAGCACTAGTTTAAAAGCTGACGATTTCCTGGAATTCATCTCTTCATATATTACTATGTTTCCTTGTCTTAAGAAACTGTCCTGTTTTGTTCATGGTCTTCAACAAAGACCATGCACCTGAATTAGACGGTATTAAAGGCAATTACATATAGGCAAGCTGCTTAAGAAATTATGATTGAAACTTAAAATTAAAGCTTATTTGAGCTTCTGAAGTTCAAAATAATTTAAATTATTATTTTTTTTTTTACAATCATTCAAGTCTTCATGCTTCAGGGCAGAATGCAACATTTATGTTTATTGTTTTTACTCTTGTAGGTGTCAACAGTCCCAGACCAGACAGGGTCAGGAAGCGGAAGAACCCAAATACAAGATTGTCTGTCAGTATTTCTGTTCCAAGAAGAATTAGGAAGTTTCAGAAATTTTACAAAAAAAGTTTGCTTTCATGTAAATTCTTTAACTTTTACTGAAGCAAGAAGCCTTAGTAAAGGTTCTACATCATGGTAGATGCATTAGAAATACCATAACGAGCACAGACTTCATACCTTGCCTGATTTGAAAACCTTGCATCTGAAAGATACACAAATCCAGAACCAGATTTTCTTTAGACTCTCTCTCTGTATTGCATATTAGATTATTACTGGTATCCATAAGCCTGTGGAATCTGGAGGCAAGTTCTGCTTTATAGGCATGACAGTGAGTCAGATGAGCTCCAGAAATATTATGCTATAGTGCACCTGTTCTGAGACAGGTGCCCCAATTACCAGACAATTTCTCATTTGATTTTTCAAGTCAAGATGATACCATTAATCACCTGATAAAAATATATTTTATTATTTCAAACATTTCACGTATGACAGCAAAGACAATTTTTAGGGTCCTATTCAGCACCATCTGAGCCATTTTGGTATCTTGCTAGTAAAAACCGAATTACAAGTATCCCCAAATATAATTTATTGATGCATTACTTTCAAAAAAAGTCACTGTAAATATGATGTTTTCAATACAGAGAGGAAGGATGAGCCTGGAGATGAGTGGCAATTAGCTACATTGCCACCTCAGTTTTGTTTCATTCATTTTCTTCTTCGTGCATTAGCCAACACTTGTAAAGGGAAAGTGTATGAGAGAGAAAACCTATTAGTTAGACGTTAATGTAAAGAGGACAGAAAATAATTATATACTTTTGGGTAGATGCTACAGAAAATGGTTAAAGTGGATGTGAATGCATGTGAGACAGTCTTTTTTTTTTCTTTTCATACTTAGAAAGTGGAAGACGTTCATAATTATTTTACATAATCATGTTAGGAGAGACACCATTGTTTTCAGATGGACAGAGCAATTCTGCTCAACAGCCCTGACTAAAAAATTTCCAGTTTTTCCAGCAATCATTCTCATATGCTTCATTTGATATGAGCAAACTCCTGTATTTACTTAAGTACAAGATGAGGATTTTTCCCCAATCAATATGGGGGGGGGAGGCGGAGGAAGCCCCTTGTTTTACATTCGCATATAAGGAAACCTCATTAAATGCATGGCGGGTACACCTACACAAGACACTTTATTGCACATTAGACTAATGTGCATTAAAGCGTCACCCACTACATGTGTGTGGGACTTACTGGGTACATCTACATGAGATGATTTACTGCAGAGTAGCTTAGTTTACCATACCATAAACATGCACGTCTACATGCAAATAGAAGTAGCAAATTTACTTGTAATTACTAACTGTGTTCCCAGTCAGCCAGCCACCAGAGGGTGGAAGATTGCTTCTTGCCCTCAGAAGCTGCCCGCTGCTGTGGCGGGCTCCACCATGGAAGCCTGCATGGGGACTATGTCCCCATGCCCTGGCAGCAGGGCGCTCCAATGCCCTGGCTTCAAGATTGCCATTGGTGCAGAAACTGAGAGATCCTTATCTCCCAGGTCCTGCTTTACCATCACTATCAGAAAGAGAGAGGCTGGAAGATCTTTACTCCCAGCACCAGCTCCGTAGTCACAGGGCTGCTACTGCGAGATCCTTATCTCCCAGCCAGGGGCTCCCTGCTAGCTGCCCCAATGGCAAATTGGAGCAAGAGGCTGGGACCTGCCCCTCCCCTGCAGCTCCTTCCAAGTCCCCTGCCCCAATCAGGGAGCCAGGTCTGGGAGATCCTGTCCCCACCCCAGCAGCAGGCAGGGTGCTAGCCCAGGAGCAGGGAGCAATCTCCTGGCCCAGTGCTCCCTGCCAGTCCCTGGGCTAGCACCCAGGGGGAACCTAGAGCTCCCCGGGTGGTGGCAAGGCCCAATTCAAGCCCCCCAGGAAGCAAGAGTATTTTGCTGCCATTAGCAGCAAATCTGCTCCCACTTCCCTGCACACGTAGTCCCCTGCCTGGGAGCATTTACCTGTGAGTAGTTAATTCACAATTAAATTGCTCCTGCATCAAATACACATGTAGACACATCCACTGTGCAGTAAGATAGGCTAATGCACCATCTGCTAGTACCAGGACATACAGTTACTAGATTAATGGTCCATTAGCTACTACACAGTAGCAGACATGTAGACCCCAACCAGAAGCAATTTGCTCCTGGTCAGGCCAGGTAGCAGGGGGCTTTTTGCTGCCTGGCTAAGCCCCATTGTGGGGAGGAGCTGTGCAGGCTGCAGGGACAGCTGTCTCTCCACCATGTGGGAGCAGCCCGGATCCCCGCTAAGTGGGGATGGCTGTCCCTGCCATTTGGGGATCAGGACCCTCCCAATCCCAATGTGGATGGCAGGACGCATCCTTATTGACTGGGAACAGCTCTCCCAGCTATGTGGGGATCAGGAACAGTCCCTGTGCCCCCTGCCAGCCCCAGGGTTGGCAGTCAGAGGAGTCTGGAGCTCCCTGTGGCTGCTGCAGGGGGACAGAGCATGGCAGGAGCAGCCCTAGATTTCACTGCTCCTGTCAGGTGCAATTTGCTCCAGATAAGGGTGCACATGTAGACATGGGTTTCAGAGTGCTGTAATGAGCCTGAATTTTCTGTGAACATTTTTCTGGAGCACTGCCATGCTGAATCTCAACCTAGAGAAACCCTATAACCAAATATCTCAACAATTCCTGTTCAAGACACTGAAGAAGATGGGGGGGGCACTGACTTTTGTTACTTGGATAAGGACACTGTACACAGATGTGAGCAGCTGGGTGGTGATGCATAGGTTCATGACTGTACCAATCTGGCAGAGCTGCCCACTCTCCCCGATCCTGTTCATCTGCGCTACAGGTGCATCTGTACACCATACTGGTCTTCCCTCCCTCCGCACAAATTGTCCACTGAATCTAGATGGCCATGTGCATCTTTATTTGGAGCTCCAGATGAGAGAGAATGAAGAGGAAAACCTTGTACAAGACAAGATGGATAGGGGGCCAAGCAATGCCAGATGAAATAAAAAGGGGTAGGAAAGAGGAGAGCCGGGAGAGGGGCAGAGTGAGCTTAGGTTATAGGGCAAAGTTGCATGTCTTTGTGATGGGCATGGGTAGTGGTGATGGTCACATGAATGCATGGACATACAGGAGCGTAAATGCACAGTGCAGATACAGTGACAGAAATGTATGATGTAATGGTAATGATGTGCTTTGGACTGTCAGGTGAGCCACAGCAGCCACAGGACAGTTTTGCTAGAAGCACTGGGCGGTGAATATCAAGGGCTATAGGCTGTACAGGAGGGACAGGACAAGGAGGAAGGGTGGAGGTGTGGCGCTCTACATCAAGGAGGAATACACATCCTCATCAAGTAGCACAAGGTCAGAGGAGAGGCACACTGAGGTGCCCTGGGTTAGAATACAAGGAAGTTGAGGGGAAAGAGACTTAATGGTGGGGGTCTACTATAGACCACCCAACCAAGGGGAAGATCTAGACCAGGAATTCTTAAGTCAGCTCACGGAGGTAGTCAGGTCAAAGGACATGGTCATCACGGGTGACCTGAACTTTCCAGACATCTGCTGGGAAGAGCATCCAGCCAGGTCTGACCACTCACATAGGTACCTAGATGATATACAGGACCTCCATCTAACCCAGGAGGTGCACAGCCCCATCAGGGGAGATGCCTTGTTGGACCTGGTACTAGCCACAGGCGATGACCTTGTGAGGGGGCTGTGGGTGCTCGACCACCTGGGTGACAGTGATCATCATCACAAGGTGGCAAAGGCCTGCAGTAAGGCAGCAGCCCTAGACTTCAGGAGGACGGACTTCAATGAGGTAAGGAGAATAGTTGGGGAGGCACTGTGGTCCCGGTGGGGAGGGGAGTTGGGTGTCCAAGAAGAGTGATCGTTCCTTAAGGAGATAATCCTTCAAGCCCAAAGGGAAGTAATTCCAACACAGATCAAAGGGGGAAAGAGGGCACAAAAGTCCCCATGGCTCACCGAAAACATCTGGGAACATCTGCTAGCTAAAAGGGAGGTGTACACCCAATGGAAGGGAGGGACCATCACCAGGGAGGACTATACCTTGGTTGCTCGGGGCTGCAGGGGGATGGTCAGGAAGACCAAGGTGGAAATGAAACTGGGACTAGCTACCCAGATCAAGGACAACAAGAAGTCCTTTTTTAAATACACAGGGGACAAAAAGAAAGTACTGGGTAATGTGGGGCCCCTGCAAGACACACTAGGAAATCTGGTCGTCACACCAGATGACAAAGCTACCCTATTTAACAATTTCTTTGCCTCCATTTTCCTGAGCAGGGACCGGATCAGCCCCCCCACTGGGATCCCCTCAGGCCCCAGGGGAGGCGAACCCAAGCCAAGGGTCAGTGAGGATCTAGTCAGGGAACTTCTGGAAGCACTGGACGTATTTAAATCAGCTTTCTAGAAATCAAATCGAATTTCTACATCTATATTTATTTTAATGTCCATTTTTTCAAATTTCTTCCTCATTTCCATGTGCTCAAGGAGAGCAGGTTCTGATAGTAAGGAGTGGGGAAGGTGCTGCAGGGGGAAAACATTGGTGGGATAAAGAGACTAGCTGACCCCCCAGATTTATTTACCCTGCTGTAGCAGTGGGTAGTTGACAAATTCAAGACAAACCTCCAATAATCAAGTTCTATATCTAGAAAATTATATCAAGTTGATAAGTTTTCCATATATAGAATCTAATTATTGGGAGAGGGGAGTCATCTTATAATCAGGATCATCCACTATCTTCCCCAAAGTTGACAACTATTTGCCCAAAAACCAAACCAAATTTAGGGTCTGGTTTTGTAATGCAGGACCAGCCTACTTAGTCTCAAAAGGTCCAGAACAAATTGAAAGTTATAGTAAGTTTTATAGTGCTGGATTCCCAAATAGATTCTTCTTGAAGAGTAAGAAAGTTGGACTAACTTAATTTTTTTATATTTTTACATGCCTGTATAAGCAAGAAGCAGCTATCCTGAGATACCATGAGAGAGTCATACTTAGCCAAAGGAATGGAAGAAGCAAAACACTAAGCAATTCTGTTCCCTAACCTATTTTCCACTCCAAAGAGACTTAGATGAGCATCAGGTATCTGAATTTGTGTGCATTTCAAAATCTCAGACCCAAATACCCCCAAAATGGCATAGAATGGAGATAGAAAGGGTTAGTATCCAAAATAAAAAACTGAGCCAGATCCAAATCTTACAAAACTCTGTATCTGAATGCTTCTGAGATGGATGCTGTGCATGCAAGGGACACAGTTATCATAGGTGACTTCAATTACCCAGACAGATCGGGAGGAACACTTGGCTAGGTCATATTGGTCATGTGGCTTCTTAACCTGTATTGAAGAGCTCTATGTGACCCAGGAAGTGCAAGGGCCAACCAGAGGCAACATTCTCCTACACTTGGTCTTGGCAAAAGGAGATGATCTGATGAGTGACTTGAATATTGAGCATAGCCTGGGTGACAGCAACCATGAGATCATCATGTTCACTGTCCACCACAAGGTGGACAAATCAACTAGCATGATTGAAGTCCTAGACTTCAAAAACACAAATTTCAACAGGCTCAGGGTAATAGTAGGGGACCAAAGGCAAATGGAGCGCATGAAGAGTGGTTGTTCCTCAAGGACACGATGCTCAAAGCACAAAAGAAGACCATTCCCATGCAGAGGAAAGGTAGCAGAAGGGCTGGTAAGCCATCTTGGCTTAATAGTGATATCATGGTCCTCTTGAAAAAGAAAAAAAGAGGGATACACACAATGGAAGCCTGGGACCGTCCTTAAGAAGGACTATACAACAGAAGTCCAAACATGTAGGGACTTCTCAACTCCTGTGATGACCAACTGGACAAGGGAGAGGAGGTTGACATTATATACCTAGACTTCCAAAACTCCTTTGATTTAGTATCCCATGATATCCTTGTGGGAAAATTGGAAGATTGTGGATTTAACTGCTCAATGGTTATGTGGAAACTGGCTGTGAGGTAGGACCTGAAGAGTTGTTATTAACGGATCTGTTGTCCTGGAGAGAAGTGGCCAGTGGCATGCCTCAGGGCTCCCTGCTTGGTCCAGTGCTTTTCAACATCTTTATCAATGATTTGGATGTAGAGGTGAAGAGCTCACTGGCGAAGGGTGCAGATTACACCAAGTTCATAGATTCATAGATGCTAGGGTCGGAAGGGACCTCAATAGATCATCGAGTCCGACCCCCTGCATAAGCAGGAAAGAGTGCTGGGCCTACATTACCCCAGCTAGATACACATCCAACCTTCTCTTGAATACCCCCAGGGTAGGGGAGAGCACCACCTCCCTTGGGAGCCCGTTCCAGACCTTGGCCACTCGAACTGTGAAGAAGTTCCTCCTAATATCCAATCTAAATCTGCTCTCCTCTAGCTTGTGGCCATTATTTCTTGTAACCCCCGGGGGCGCCTTGGTGAATAAATACTCACCAATTCCCTTCTGTGCCCCCCTGACGAACTTATAGGCAGCCACCAGGTCGCCTCTCAACCTTCTCTTGCGGAGGCTGAAAAGGTCCAGTTTCTCTAATCTTTCCTCGTAGGGCCTGGCCTGCAGGCCCTTAACCATACTAGTGGCCCTTCTCTGGACCCTCTCCAAATTATCCGCATCCTTCTTGAAGTGCGGCGCCCAGAATTGCACGCAGTACTCCAGCTGCGGTCTGACCAGCGCCCGATAGAGGGGAAGTATCACCTCCTTGGACCTATTTGTCATGCATCTGCTGATGCACGATAAAGTGCCATTGGCTTTTCTGATGGTTTCGTCACACTGCCGACTCATGTTCATCTTGGAGTCCACTAGGACTCCAAGATCCCTTTCCACTTCCGTGCCACCCAGCAAGTCATTTCCTAGGCTGTAGGTGTGCTGGACATTTTTCCTCCCTAGATGCAGCACTTTGCATTTCTCCTTGTTGAACTGCATTCTGTTGTTATGGGGAGCATGGTCATGTCTGAAGATGGGCTACAAATTCAGGTGGACCTGGACAGGTTAGAGAGTTGGGTGGATCGGAACCATATGAAGGTCAACGTTGAAAAGTGTAAAGTGCTCCATCAGGGGGCAAACAATCCCCAACATACCTACAGGCTAGGTGGTACCAATTTGACTAGCACTATGACCGAAAGGGACCTAGGGGTAATAATCTACCATTGCATGAATACAAGCTGTCAGTGCGATGCTGAAGCCAGCAGGGCAAACAATACTCTGGCATGCATCAACCGATGCATCTCATGTAAACCCAAGGAAGTGATTCATCCACCGTACTCAGCACTGATGAGACCGCAGCTGGAGAACTGTGTTCAGTTCTGGGTGCCACACTTCAACAAGGATGTGGAAAAACTTGAGAGAGTTCAAAGTAGAGCCACCCATATGATCAGAGACTTACAAAACAGACGATGCAGGGACAGGCTGAGGGACTTGGGACTCTTCAGCCTCAAAAAGAGAAGGCTAAGAGGGGACTTGGTAGTAGCTTATCACTACATCAGGGGAATACATGAAGAGCTCGGTGAACAACTGTTCACCAGGGTACCCTTGGGGAAAACCAGAAGTAATGGCCACAAACTCCTGGAAGACCACTTCAGGCTCAACTTTAGGAAAAACTGTTTCACAGTCAGGGTGTCTAAACTGTGGAATAAACTCCCCCCAGGGATGGTGCAATCACCTACCCAAGTTGTCTTTTCTGCCTAGTGCAGGGGGGCTAGACCTGAACGTTTTGTGAGGTCCCTTCCAGCCTCTAACAATCTATGAATCTATGACTTTTTATGGGTTAAAAATCTAGATATTATTTGCAAATTGTCTGTCAATTGCTCTAGATTATTTTCTTTAAAATATTGGTTTCAGCAAAATCACCTCTTCAAGAGGCTTTGAACAGTATGTCCTTAAATTTCAATAAAAGTTTTCTGTCTGATTCAGACAGCATGTCTGAGATAAAAATATAGATTAAGGTGTGACTAATCTGTACAGTTTTCACAGTTGTCTTTAGTTATTTTCCTCTTTTGTAGTTGTCCATAGTATTACATTATTATGTCTGAAAGCAATTAAGTTTCTCAAATTTAAGTTTACATATTATTTTATACAGATAAATGTACTTTTAATGTGAATATGAATGGTCAATGCATGTTCAATGAGCAATCATGTAACACAGGGGTTTTCTACCTTTTTTAATAAGTGTACTGCTGGCGGCTGGGTGTGGAGCAGGAGAGGTGGTGTACAGCCAGATGCAGAGTGGCAGCAGCAAAGGGTGGTGGCAGCCACCACTACGTACAAGCTTCTCTCCCCCACACCCTTCCAAATGGCTGGCCAGGCGGGACCTGTACAGCCCACAGAGGGGTGCTGCTGCCTTCACCTTCCCCTGGCCCTGCTTCTGGGAGGCAGTGGCACGGGGTGGTGGGTGGCGGTGTTCCATCCCCGCCCACCTGTGTATTAGGCCTGTGCAAAGCAGCTAGTATTTGCTTTGAATTTTGATTCAGCCGATTCAGGGGACAGTGATTCGAATCACTGTCCCAAATCGATTCAGCTGAATCTGATTCAGAGGTTCAGCCACTGTCAAACTGGCTGAATCTCTGAATCGAGCAGGCCCCATCCCCTGCCCACTCTCCAGTCCTGTCATTGGCTGCCCCACCTGGCCCCAGTGTTCCGGCACTTAAAAAAAAAAAAAAAATGCCCCGCATTCACCAGCTGCTGCCAGGCAGAAGGACGATCCCCACTGCCCCCCACTGCATGGGGGGCTCTGCCACAAGCTCCCAGAAGCCCTGATGGCTGCTGCAGCAGTCGGTGAGTGCAGGGCTTTTTTTTTTTTTTTTTTTTTAAAGAGCAGGGACACTGGGGAAAGACAGGACAGCCAAGGGTGGGGGCAGCTAGGAGAGCGGGCAGGGGTCAGGGGTGCTCAGGGGACTGGGGGAGCAGGCACGGGATGGGGCCTGGCAGGGGTTCTCCCATGGCCCTCACCCTCCTCCTCCTACTTACTGGCATGGAGTCCGGGTCCAGGTCTCTGTGGCGGTGAATGGGGACTGCCTAAATCTCCGAATCTCTCTGAAGCTCTCCAAATCTTTTCTGAATCAATTTGGAGAGCTTCAAATCAATTAAGACCTTTTTATTAGTCTCCTGATTTGATTTGGATTTGGAGATTCAGCCGCCAAATCAGGCCAAATCTCCTCCGAATCGAATTAGCAGCTGAAGCGTCACACAGCCCTACTCTGCATACCCACTAGGGCCTTCCCAAGTACCCCTGGTTGACAACCCCTGATTAAGGGTTAAAGGTACAGTGGGTGCATCTACACAAGATGCTGAGTACATAGTAGCCAAAAAATACTGCACATTAGTGCATCACAGCATGGACAGTTCTAATATGCTACTGTGCAGTATTATTAAAAGATGTTCGACAGAACTACTGCACAGTAACTCCAGTTACTGCGCATTTTAGTAATTGCTAATACAAGTACTAAATAAATGCGTAGTAACAACTGTGCAGTAGCATATCACATAGATTTACCCAGTGAGTACCATATCATATTTTACCTGAGTTTGCCGCTTCTGTACCATGTGCCCCAATAGAAGCTGTGGAAAATTACAGTTTCAGTTGAACACCCTGAAAAAACAGCCCATGCATTTTCCATTGTTATGTTTATTTCAGATCTTCAAAAGGCTTAACTTGGAATCATTCTGTCCATCTTACAACTACACTCAGCCTGATTCAATGAGCACCAAAAATAGGACTTGCTGCTTCCATCAGCTTCCTGGGATCACCACTTTTCAAGGAGATCAATGCAGTCTTGGCATCTACCCAGTACATAAGCTGTTTTTAATTATAAATGACAGATTTTTGTTAGTGCCTCTGTTACTTTAGTTTCTTCATTACTCTTTGATTAATGTTTTCCAGTTGGTGTGATTCATTATAACTCAAGGGTTTACTACTCTTGCTGTAAGGAGCAATCTTATGGTATATTATTCACCATCATCTGCTCTGGCAGTAGAAAGCTGGTGGGGAGTTTTAAGAACAGCACCAATAAGCTGTTTAACCTTTTTGGATTGCTGCCTTTCACATTATGCTGGTCTAACATGCCCACCTATTGAATTCCTAGCAATCATATTTAATAACTGCTTTAAAAAAAAAATTTCTCTCTTTCTGTGCTCCTCAAACTTAGCTTTAGCTCTTAGTTACAGGGAGTGATGTTTCTATGCATTTTTTACATATTAATAACATATAAAGTGAATAATCTTTCATATTTGAGGGTCATCATAACCTAGTATCTGCCAGCCTAATCCTGCCAGGTGCTGAGAACCTTGTTTACTATGAAGGAGCCAAAGAGCCCTCAGCAACTGTCATGTCAACTTCCATATCACCAGAGCCTAGCACATATGAGCTTCCTACTTTGAAAAGAACCTCTTCTATTTTACACCTGCAAACATCTACACACTTGTTGAACTTCAAGCAGGTAAGCCATCTTACTGAGCATAACAAGAGTATTCAAGATTAACACTAAGCACATGCTGGGTGCATCTACACGAGACACTACGGCACAGTAGCAATGAGCTATCTGACCCTAGCTCACTGCTATGGAACTATAGTGTTGCCAGGCACAAACCACGATGGTGACGCTACTGTGCAGTAGCATCTAAAAATAACTGTGTGGTGACAGGACTGCACAGTAATGCCAGTTATTGCACCAAGTACTAAATGACTGTTCAGGAACAACTGTGCAGTTTACCACACATGTAGATGCACCAAATTAATGTTTTCAGGATCAGGGCTTGTGTGAACAATTCTATTATTCCACTTCTACTGTAAAATGGCTCTCTTATTCCAAGGGAATTTTTTTCTTTCCCTGACACCTTGTTTTCTATATTGGAATATTGTAAATAGGGGCATCAGAACTGCCAAATTACATCAGGCCAGTGGTCAATATAATCTAATACTCAGTACAAGCAGCTTTGAAAGAAGGTGCCAGAAATATTGCAGTTAAAACAAAACCCACTAACAAGGAACAATCCGTAACAAGTAAATGTTGGCTTCTGCCCGAAGCATAGGGACTTGAATCCCTTCTCAAAATCTCAACTATGTTGTAAATCTGATTATTCTTTTTCTCCATAATACAAATCCAAGCATTTTTCAAGAATGTCTCTTTTGGGATTAAATATAGAATATACAATTATATACATGTTGTAGAATTTTTGTAAATAACCATAACAATTTTGCATGATGTTCCCTATGATGATGGCTTACCGTAGGAACAGATTTGTGAATTTTATGCCTGCCTATTGCAAGAAATTTGTATTTGACAACTGTCAGAAAAAAAGGTAAACACTACCTAGACCCACTTTGGAATTTGGGTAATGTTGTTCTAATGAAGGCTAAAAAATGTACCGATTTAAGCTTTAAAAGATTTTAAAAGTGCAATTAATATTATTGAAATAGACTTTATTAAAAACAGTGAAATGAACTTTAAAGAATTTTAATTATTCACAGAGAAGATTCTAGCTCAAGTGTGTATTAAAGTACTTTCCCATTATTAGCTTCTGCATTGCATTAATTATGTCCTTAACTATTTCATGGCCTTAGCTATGTTTCATGAGAAACTGGCTTATGATTTCTCGTAAAGAAAAAGGAGTCCTCCCCAAATACATATTTACTTATTTACTCAAATTAAAGATGAGATTCTGCACTCCACACCCCCATTCAACATGGGAGGGAAAAGCCTCTCATTTTGGATTTCATTGCAAGATTGGGTGGACAAGCAGCTGCTGTGACACCAGCTCTGGCCCTGACCCAGGCACAGTGTTGGGAGCCACCTTGTTTAATAAGTGTACTGGAGCCACCATTGCAACTGCTGCTGCCTCCTCCCACCCCTTCCCCCGCAACGTGCCTCCTGTTGCATCTGTACATCCTACAGCTACTGACCCCTAGTACCTCTGACCTGTACCACCTCCTCCCCCAACTACCTACTCCATGCCATTTCCTCCCCTCTGCCACTGCTTACCCTCCATGGTGGCTCAGGCCTGGGGCACAGAGCACATGCTGCCTTTGGCCCACCTGGACAGGCAGCAGTAGCTGCAACAGCTCCAGCTTCAAACCAGAATTTTTGGCAGGGAATAGTCTTAAATTAAAAGTTATATTGGACTTGGAAAAGACAGTACATCACCACAGAATCAATAAACACAATGCATTACAAAAATTGAATAAAGTAAAGACACATTATTGTATATTCTTTTTGTCAAAAAGAATGATACAGACTGGACTAGGCAATGAAATTATTTGCTGAGACGAAACACTTCCCGTCCTGTTTTTCAAGAAATGACCTGTAGTTCACCCCTGTCTTCCTCCAACAGTATTGTTTTAAACTCTTATAGTCACTGCCATTAAAAGGACCCATTATACCATTACCCTATAGCGCTCTATGAGACTTTGCTATCGTTTCCACGTGTACAAATAATAAAAATTGAGTTTGTGGTATCACATATATCAGTGTGTGTGTGTGCAAGCAGGCATATGTGCATGCTTTCATTGATCAGTGTTCTGCATTTTAAATAAAGTAATTTTGATTAATATCCAAAGTTGCTTGCCCTTGGTTACCATAAGAATGGTATGAAAACTCCCACTTCAGTCAAAACTACAATTGCAAATATTTATTGTATGCATTACATATACTTTACTATAAATGTAATAATATAAAATACCATAAGTAAAAATGAATTTATAACATCTCCCTATTTAAAAAAAATTTCACTAATAGTACTAATACAGAAAGTATATTCAATGCATATTAAACAGACAGCTTAACTTTTCTGTGTTATTAAATATTCTACAGTTGCCACCATATAGCAGTCACTGTCCATTTTCCATGAAGCATATGTTAAAGCATGTTAATCTAAAGCACAGATATTGTAATGCAGTATAATATTACACTATGCTGCATGAGCCCAGTAGACTGGCTCTGAGCTGTGGCAGTCTGAAGCCGTGCACAAGTGCTTACAGCTGCAGTGACATGGTGCTAAGCATGTTTTAAGACTAGTCCCAGTCGAGCGGCATCTTATCCAACCAGAAACAATCCCACAATCCAGCTCTTTTTAAGTGATCATCCTTGTATCATAACAGATTAAGGTTGCAGCTACTTTGGATTATGTTTAATCTAACCTTTATCCATTCACATCTTCACCTGAAACTTACAAGGACCAAGAGTCAATTGCCAGGGCATAATTCACAATGACACTGATCTTTCCTTCCTCACTCTAATTATCTGGATTAAGAATAACACTTTTGAGTAATTATTTTCACATTGGATAAACATTAAGCTTTCCTGGATTTATCTGAGCTTTTTCTTAACATGAAATAGATCCAACCCGGCTTATAAGAACATAACTGACAGCAGTGACAGCTTAATCAAGGAAACCCTAAACAAGTAAAACAATGGGAAATGTTTGTTTCACATTGTTTTGAATAATTGGGAACTGGAAACTTGATAAACTAAAAGACTAAATGAAACTGAGTATCCAGAGAGCTCAATTACAGTGATGCATGCAACCCTCGCTGCCTTAATGAAGATGCAAAATCTCCTCTGACAAAATGCAGGCTCTGATACTCAGAGGCAAAAGGGAGATGACAGACTGTAGTAAATGTACATGTGAAAATGCAATGTATTAATTTGCAGGGCGAGCCCCACTTTCAGAAGACAGAACAAGGTACATCATATTCAGTTTGGTAAAATTATAAATTAAAGACTATCAGATAGTAATCACTTCTGATGACTATTTCTCAAGTAACTGAATTGTCCATCACAGACTGCACGGACTACCCAAAATTGCTATCACAAACAGGCTAGAAAAATCTTCCAAGCTTGTCTTTGAAACTACGAAAGATCATATACAATTACACACTAAAATCACATCACAGAACCCAATTACACTTTGGCTTTGCAGATCCACAGATAACCTCTTAAAGAGCAAACTCCCTTACTGTGTCGACCCCTGACCTCAAGCTCTTTTTCCAATCTTCAGCAGAACCACATGTTTCTTTACCAGGGTGAACCAAGACTTGGAACAGCCAGGCTTCTGAAGGATAGCAAGTGTTCCAGCTATCAGAACTTGAAGATAAAGGGAACATATTGTTAATACCTCATCCTTGACCTTTAATGCATTCCATATACTACAATTTAATTTAATCATGAGATTATTTATGAATGAGTTTTCAGCAAGTATTTTTTCATTTGCTGAAGGATCTTAATAATTTATAAGCAGTAATTTTATTTGGCTCTTAAAAGGCTTTTTAAAAGGTATGCATCAATTGAATACTTTAACAGGTGTTAGAAGTAGACAATAAACAAAGAATTGTATTTTCCTTGGAGTCATATTATTTTTAAACATTGACCAAAGAAGGAGGGTTAAAAGAAGGTTTTGATTTATAAAGCCACCCCTGTGAAGCTCCATAATGATGTTCACAATGAAGGAAATTTCTTCGATTCTGCTTAGTGATAATAAATAAAGGGGGCATGCTTTTCATTCTGGTCATGGTTTCTCTGCTTTCTCTATTAGTCCAGGGAGAGAAAGCAACTAAAACAGAAAATGATTAGCTTGTTTATCAAAAGCATAGGACAAAATACTACTACTGCTACTTTTCTTTTAATTCAGTATACTATTCAGTGACAGGTGACCAGAAAACCTATATGAAAAAGGGCACATCCCTGACTTATCTCCTTCTGTGCATGTAGGTCCACCATCTAGAACGTGGGTGGCCAACTTGTGACATGAGTACTACAATTGGCCCAGGCAGCCTATGTGTGTGGCAGGCAGCAGATCAGGCAGGGGACAGACACCAGCGTGGCAGATAGGGCAGGCCATATAGGGCAAACCATCAATTCAGACAGAGCAGAGTGCAGGAAGCAGAAGGTAGATCAGGAGATTGGGCAAGAAGCAAAGACTAGGGAGGAGAAAGCAGAGCACCAGATCAGGCAGCGGAAGGGGATTGGAGTTATAGTCCGGAAGGGTGCAGGGCTCATTTGTGTCATACCTGCTAAAAAGGCTGGCCTTCATTGCTCTACAACAAGCTCAGAAGGTAAACTTATTCAGCTGGTTTCAGGACCAGCTCCTTGTATTCAAAGAATCCTTCTCCAAATGGCTGTAAGGTCTCCAGGATGTCATAATCTAAGTCATGCTTAATAGGGCTGTGCGAATCTTCGGTAGCTGATTCAATTCAGTGGAAATTTGGCCCAACTCAGCGGCCAAATCTCCAAATCCAGATCGAATTGGGAGACCCTTTAATCTCTCCAAATCAAATTGGAACCCTCCGAATTGATTTGAAGAGAATCAGAGAGATTTGATGATTCTGACATAGACACAGCTGTTTTTTCTACATACCTCAAGGTACCAGGCAGCTCACGAACACTGAGATGGTGGGGCAGATGAAGCGTCCCATGGGAGCATGTGGGGAGGCAGCGTGCTTGGCGGTGGACCCAGAAGTGGACAAGAAGCACTTCCGGTCCACTTCTGGGTCCACTGCAGAGTGCACAGGGCCCCCACCCCCTTGGCTAGGTGACTGGTGCTTCCTGAGTCTGGGGGGCCCCCTGAGACGGATCGCCAAGCTGGGGAGGCACAGGGGGGTCCACTGCCGAGCACATGGGGGGAGCCCCCGCCATGCTCCTGGGGGTCTTCCATCCGCCCCAGCATCACAGTGCTCATGAGCTGCACCTGGTACCTCAAGGTATGTAGAAAAAACATTTAAAGCTGTGTCTATGGCTGAATCACTGATTCTCTGAATCAGCATTGAATCTTCAGATTTTGGATTCAGCTGAATCTAATAGGGACAGTGATCCAAATCAATGAATCAAATCACTGTCCCTGATTCAGGCTGAATCTGAATCAAATATGGCCTGTTTTGCACACCCCCAATGCTTAAGCCCGAACCCAAAATAAAATCAAGGTCTATATTAGCACAAGTGTGGAAGTTTGTGAGATGACCATGGAATTATCTCCTAAGAACAGGCTGTGAACACTTTCAACAGGCCAAAGCACAGGGCACCTATACACATGTATTGAGGCTGCTCCAATGTGTTGTAATTACAACGTGTCAGATCAGACTCGATTAATCTAGTCTGCTGAAGTGTGGTAATTACCATGCTCCAGCAGACTCCTGTGTTATGTGTTTCAGTGTCCCCATGCTGAAAAATGGCAATGGGGGGGTTTAACTCAAGCTCATTCAACAAGCTTTAGCTAAAGTGCCCCTACAACCATTTTTCAGGGTCAGGATGCTAATACATGTGACGCTCTGGGTGCTTTAATTAGAGCGACTCTTGAAGCCACTCTAATTAAAATGCCTGCCCTTTGCGCACATGTATAAACGCCTACAGATTCTAGGGCCAAATTCTCAGACAAATACCTTGAGTAGATCAACTGTAGAGGACATTAAGTGAATAAATTACTATTTTTTACTTAAGTAGACCATGATTTCAGCAGTCATTTAAAATTGAACTAACTGCAATTAATCCATCTGTAAAGGGACAGCAAGCCTCCAATAAGTATAAAAAAACCCTATTTTCTACCAGTTTAGGTGTTCCAGCATTCACTGACAAGCCCTACATCTGATCCCGAAACATAACCTAGTCCAAAACATATCCACACCAAATATGTATTAAGCAATGAACAATAGTCTCTTTTTCTCTATTCTCTCGCTCTCTTTTTTTTTTTCAATAATGCAGGTACAATCTCTTTTTCAAGTCTTTCATAAATAAATATCTCCAGAATTGTTAATTGAATATAAGGATAAAGATAACCAGTTTGAGACGTGAATATTTCTGTGTTTCATCATCTGACCACAACTCATGGAGTGAAATGAGAACATACTACTACTGAAATTTATACAGGGCTGGTCAAAATTTTCCCATTAAGACCAGTTTTTAACAGAAAACGCGGGTTTTGCTTTCCGGAGAAATTTTTACTTGCCTTTTAAAACAAACAACAAACAAAAATAATGTTGGTATTTAGGTTTTCAACTAAAAAGCAGTTGTTTTCTACTGAAATGTCTGATGAAAACTTATTTCTCTTTTTCTTCTTCTTTTTCATATTTCTGAGGTATGTTCCCTCAGCTTCTGTTTTCAAACCAGCTGTACCATTGAGACATCTTTTTTAAAGACCTGTCTCAAGGTCAGATAGGAACTGAGAGTGCTTTATACTTAATGTATCTATGTGCAAATTCAGTCAGACACCAGTATAATGGCTAGCTCAGAATTTTCCACTGAAATATTTTTCAGGGAAAATTGGTTTGTTTGACTAAATAAATATTTTTGTTAACTGCATTTGCTTTCCTTGGAAGTTTTGTTTGTTTGGGGTTTTTTGCTTTGTCAGAAAACCAAAAAAATTCTAATTAGCTTTGGGCTTTTCTTTTGTTGATTAAAAAAACTTCTACATTTGATTGAAAGTTGAAAAAAATGGTTTTTATTTTTCATATTAATCTAATTTTTCTACAAGAAAAAAAAACACCTTTCTGACCAGCTCTCAAAAGCAGTGGTGTTTCTCTCTCCAAATTAGGCGGAACCAAGTCAAAATGGAAAAGCACCCTGGCTATCAAAAACTGTATGATGTGCTAGGACACAAAACCTCTGTAACCACAATGCTTCTCAAAGCCTAGAGGATATGCTGGCTGACACACTGGAAAAAAAGAAAATATGTCCAGGCCCAGCAGTATTCCTGAGTGAATAAACTATGGGGAATGTCAGTCACCGATCTGTTCAGCAGTCCACATATATCATAGAACTTGGACATTCTGTTCAAGATTCCCATTGAAAGCTGCCTGTTCTCCATTCCCTGAGCTGCCTATAATTTCTCTTTATTTTCTTCCTTTCTTGTACTTTAAAAGCTTCTAGCAAAGGTACAGACTGAAAATGGAGCTTGACTGACTGCACAGACCATGGTCTCCAGCTGCCCCACAGAAGCAAACATCTGTCCATAGTTGTAGGAAGGCAGGGTAAAGTGATTCGCATGTAAGAGGGAAGGAAGAACTCTACATTCTTTGATGGTCACATCTGCTTTCAAAGAACACTTTCAAATTCTTGCTTTTCATTTGGGTAGAGCCCACAAAAGAGGTTGTAGAATTGTTCTATTTTCCCTTTTCCAAGTTAAGTTGTAGAAAGCAAGTCTCCTCTTTTCCCTGGTGCAAACAGAAACAGAATTCAGGAAGTTGGGCAGAGATCTCCTGCTTTACTAAACCAATGTATCCCAAAATCTAGTTCTTGGAATATATTACTGTTTCACTGAATTTTGGGAATTAGAGTGAAATTCTGATCTCACTTCTCCTTAATGAATATGGAGTAAATCTGCTACCTTATATGTGTTGCACCTCGTAACCGGTGTACCCTTGACCTGCGAGCCTGGTCGGCATGACTGGCTTGGCGCAGAAGGGATAGATGACTGGACAGGTGGGGAGTAGCGGCGAGTAGGAGTCAGGCGGCTTGAAGCGTATTGGTTGTATGAAAGGTTTATTGTACTTACGCTACCAATGGTCGCAGCGTAGGCAGGATAGCTGACTTGTTCAGTTACAGTGCATAAAACAGAATGGTCTAAAGGGGTCTCTTGGTTCACGGGGTTCTTGAGCCAAGCCCTTGCTTTCTAACCCAGAGGCTAGGTGCAGCTGCCCGACTCAACAGTCCCAGAACTGGTCAACAGCTCATGCACAGGGAAAAACTATAATGCACTTTCGATCAGTAAACGTCCGAGAGCTCTTTGACGAGAAGGACAGACGAACCGGTGAGAAACAAATATGCCAAAATGAAGGTCGGTGGCGGGGAGATGTCTGCAGGTGGCCAATCTGCTGACTGTGTCTCCTTGGTGTGCTCGGAGTTCTCCGCTTAATGGCGGGAATCTGCTCTTAGTTATAGTCAGCAGTGACCAATCACTTCATGCCAATTGTGAATATTTACTGACCGCCAATTACGTTCTTACACAGTGACCTAGATACATATTCATCTGACCTAGATACCTATTTATTTGACCTAGATACATTATTCATCTGGCTGCCCTCAGTGGGTTCAAAAGGTCAACCTTATGATTGGCACCTGCAATACTTATCATTGCAGACAACAAGCTCCTTAAGTGTGGAGAACAAACTTTTAACAAACTCCAACTGCAATACTTCTTTTAGCAAAGAAATAAAGGCTACTAGTGCTGAGGGGTCTTTATGGCCTGCGTCCTTACTAAGTTATTATGGTCTTTTGCTTTGCTGGCATCAGCACTCTAACCGACAGGTAAAACTCAGACATGACAACATGAAGAAATGAAACGTGAAATCAGTGTTTCCCTTTAAAGCAGCAAACTTATCTTACCAGCGCAATCTACAGCAACATCTGGTCAGTGTAAATCCTGTGCTGGACACTTTGTGTGAGTCTTAGGTCTATTCTGGCCCACAACCAGCTCCCCTAAAGTGCAAATCACCTTGCATGAAAACAAAGAAAGAAAATAATCATAAAATGCTATTGGAGATTAGCTGGCATGGACAGAGGCAACCTAACATCTGAGAGACTTGGGTACTAGAGAATGGTTCTAAGAAATAGTACTTCCAACAAGTGAAAATGATGTAGCACTGTTTCAGGAGGTATCAAAAGACTAGATTTTAAGATCAGATTATTAATATTCCAGAACATAATTATATTCCAGGAAAAAAATCTGGAAGCAGATTATCTTTCCTTCTTGCCCTTTCATAATAACTATCTAATACCCTTGCTTTGGTTGGGGGAAGCTTAGTGTAAATGGATCAGTCACCCAGCTTCCTTGTCTGCATTCATAGTTTCCAGCCAGTTTATTTTGCATGAGACATCCTTGTCCCCACAGTAAATGAAACAACATAACAAGTCAAAAACAAACAAAGAAAAACAAACCTGACGTGTTCCTTCAGACTTTAAGAGGGACATGTTCCTTCCTTTACACTCTGCTCCTGGGGCTTTTAACTCTCTTTGTAGCTCCACCCTCTTCCACAAGTCACTGACTGCAGCTGACTGCTAGCCTTCCAGCCAGGCAGCCCACCTGCAGCTGGGTTTCAGAGCCTGGGCTAGATCCAGATGTACAGGCACATGCAGTTTTTGGTGCCACAAGCTTCTTTGCAGCATCACATACCACACATGTTGCACATTAAACCATACGTGGCACTGCTAATTTGTAGCACTGGGGCAAAATTTGCTACTAGGATTTCCTGGTAGTAAGCCCCTCCCCACAAAAAAAAACCAACCCTGAAGAAAAAAGCAGCGTAAAGCACACCAAAGTAGTGTGTGCTGGGACAAATGCAGAAGAAGGGGAGCAGGCATCTCTGGGTTGGCTGTTCCCCTGTCTCTGCATGCCTCAGCACAGAGGCTGCATTGCAGAGTCCCCCACTGAAGCACACTGTGCCCCAGCTGGCATGGCATGCCCCAGCTGCTCCCTGGCTGCCTGGGGAGCTGTGTGCCTTGAGACAAGGAAGCAGCCAGCCTATAGCTGCTTGCTCCCACATCTTGAGGCACCCAGTGCCCCAGGCAGCCAGGAAGTAGCTGGCTTGGGCACTGGATGCCTCAGTGTGGAGGCTCCACAGCACGCAGAGAAGGGAAAGCAAGCAACCCTGTGCTACCTGCTTCCTTATCTCCATGCGCCAATCCCCAGATGGCTGGGGCACAGGGTGCCTCAGCACAGGGCTGCCTGCCAGCTAGCCCCACACTGAGGCACCCCCTGTGCTCCAGCCAGCCCCCTCTCCTCCCCTTGTCCAGCAGCATGTGTAGCAGCAGAACAGTATGTCCTGCTGCAAAGCACACAGGAAGGGGAATGCACAGTGGCACAAAGCAGCAGGACAAATTTGTTTTGGGGGACAAATCTGTGCTGCTGTTATTTGTGCTGCTGCAAACACCTCCCTCTCCCCTCCCCCCCATGTCAATGTGGCTCTGAAGGCTCAGCACCTCCTTATATACCCTCCCCTTCAAGAGTGGGGTGCAGGATATGTTTTTCTTTTCTTACGCCCCTCCCCCACCTTCCAGGAGAGGAGATCTTCATTCATGTATGCTGCCCTGGCTCAGTGGCAAATGGAGTAGCCATAACGTTTCAGAGCTAGGTACCACAGATCACTCTAGGGCTGACTTCCCACAAAGGCAATGAGCCATATTAATTGGCATGATTGGTGGCTGTCTATAGTGTATTATGGAATACAGAAAGATCCCACACAATTTACTAATTTGTTTGATGCGCCTAGCTGGGGGAGTATTTGGTTGATTGCACAATTTCACAATGATTGCACACTTAATTCATACAACACAATTTTATTTTAAAATTCCTTGCTACATGTATAACACTGCTTAGCTTTAAGAAATCCTTCCCAAACAATGCTATAAGAATTAGTATTACAAAAACAACTACAATTACATGAAAAGGTTAAGTTGGAATCAATACTATTCTTTCTCGTGGTATACTTACAATCCTAGAATTCCTAGAAACCAAATCCCCAGATACACTTTCATTCTTTAGTTATGGTTTTAGGGTTGGTCTCAGCAGTGATAGGAACAAGTCCTCTTCCTTCGGTCCCACTCAGGCACTCCTAGGCTTCAGCATGAATGGGAGTTTTTGTTCATGGAGAGGCTGGTTCAGGTGATCAGTCTGATCCGGCCAACACTTGCAATTCTTCCTTCGGTGTTCTGCAAGTGAGGTTACCTCCAAATTGGGACCCAGTTTTTATTGGGTGAGTTGGTGTCTTGGGTCCCTCCTACCCAAACCTGTCACTATTCCCAAATTTGGGCTTGGATCTTTTACCCAACAGATTCCTTTCCTGGGTTGTCTTTGGGAAATTTTCCACACCACTGCAGTGACCTCTTTTGCCAACCCCCTTCCAAAAGTCCCTAGGTTTCAATCTCTCAGAATGTTTGCCCAAGGGTTGCTTTTAGGTTAACTTTGTTAAAGGCCTCTAGAGATAAAATTCAAAAACCAAGACATTCAGCACGTTCGCTGCAAGGCCTCTAAAGATAAAATTCAGAATCAAGACATTCACCATGTTCACAGAAACAAGCAATGATCCTAGATAAAAAGATGAACCTTGCCTTTTTCTAAACTGCCTAATGGGTATTTGTTACAAAAATTCAAACTATTACGCTCAATATGACAGTGGCAAGGATGAAGAGGGCCTCCAGGTGGTAGTACTGAAGGGTTTTGACTGCCCATTTAATAACATGGCATTCCGTCTCAATCACTGCGTATTTTTGTTCCCTGGTAAGATGTTTTCTACTTAGATATAGGATAGGATGCTCCCCATCCTCAAATCAGTCTTTAACACAAATTTTCATGTGAAGTCCAGGCTGGGTAATACTGGATCACTTCAGGAGGGTCACTTTATCATCCCAAATGCCTCTGAACATTCTGATGACCATCATACCTTCCTAGACACCTCTACTTCCCAAAGTAAGTCTGTTAAAGGTGCTTCATTCTGCAGTTTACAGTAACTATAGCATTGATAATATCCCTCCAGTCCTAGAAATTACTTTATCTATCTCTTCATTGTGGGTGTGGGGGATTCCACCAATGCTCTTACTTTGTCTATTAAGGCTAGGGATAGAAGTTACATATAAACAGATATTCAAAAAGCCCAGGCCTGAACTGATTCAATCTTTGTCTAACTTGCAGAGATTGAATCAATTTGCAAGTGGATAGACATTCACTTTTGATTCAGAAAATGCAAGCACATGCCTGCAGTAGCTCAGGGTTGAAGCCAGAGGCACTAGAGCAGCCCTCCTCTCGCTTCCTCAGTGCTGAGTTGAGGGGGGGCATGGCTAGACTCCAGAAGGACGCTATGATTAGGGAGGGGTTTAAACTCTGGTCTGCACCCCCATCTTCACTCCCGCTGCTCAAGGAGCAGGAGCATTGTCAGACCCCAGATCCCAACTAGAACTCTGAGGCAAGTGGAGGGAAGGAGAAGGGAGGACTGCTTCTGTGGAGTTTGTGCATCTGTTGATGATACTGAGCTTTTCACAGATTCACAGTTTAGGGCTGGAAGGGACCTTGTGAGATCATCAGGTCTAGCTCCCCTGCTCTGGCAGAAAAGACTGGTGGGGTCAAATAATCCCAGCAAGTGCATGCCCAGTCTGTTTTTGAAGATCTCCAAGGTAGGTGCTTGCACCACTCCCACTGGCAGTCTATTCCATAGATCTCATAGATTTCATAGACATCAGGGCTGGAAGGGACCTCGGGAGATCATCGAGTCCAGCCCCCTGCCCAAAGGGCAGGAAGTCAGCTGGGGTCATAGGATCCCAGCAAGATAAGCATCCAATTTATTCTTGAAGGTGTTCAATGTAGGTGCTTGAACCACCTCCGCTGGCAGACTGTTCCAGACCTTGGGGGCTCGGGCAGTAAAGAAATTCTTCCTTATGTCCAGCCTGAAACGGTCTTGCAGGAGTTTGTGACCGTTCGACCTCGTCATCCCTTGGGGCGCTCTGGTGAACAAACGTTCCCCCAGATCCTGGTGGTCACCCTTGATAAACTTATAGGTGGCCATCAGATCACCCCTGAGCCTACGCTTTTGCAGGCTAAAGAGTCCCATGTCTCTCAGCCTATCATCGTAAGATCTGTTTTCCTGACCTCTGATCATGTGCGTGGCTCTCCTCTGGACTCTCTCAAGCTTCTGACAGGCTCAGAAAATGGGCAGAAGAAAACCTGATGGTGCTTAACACCAAAAAATGCAAGATTCTTCATCTTGGGAGGACAAACCTGCAGCATTCTTATAGGCTCAGCAGTGCTATGCTGGTTAGCACAACAGATGAAAGGGACTTGGGGGTCATGATTGACCACAAGATGAACATGGGCCTTCAATGTGATGCTGCAGCTAGTAAAGCAAGCAAAACACTGGCTTGCATCCACAGGTGCTTCTCAAGCAAATCCCAGGATGTCATTCTCCCATTGTACTCGGCCTTGCTGAGGCTGCAGCTTGAGTACTGCATCCAGTTTTGGGCTCCACAATTCAAAAAGGATGTGGAGAAGCTTGACGGAATGCAGAGGAGATCCATGCACATGATCAGAAAAACAGACCTTAAGATGAGAGGCTGAGAGCTATGGGACTCTTCAGCCTGGAAAAGTGCAGGCTAAGGGGTGATCTGGTGGCCACCTATAAGTTTATCAGGGGTGCTCACCAGGATCTGGGGGAATGTCTGTTCACCAGAGCACCCCAAGGGATGACAGTCGAATGTCACAAACTCCTCTGTGACCATTTCAGGCTGGACATAAGGAGAACTTCTTTACTGTCCGAGCCTCCAAGGTTTGGAATAGACTGCCGCTGGACATGGTTCAAGCACCTACTTTGAACTCCTTCATGAGACATTTGGATGTTTACCTTGCTGGGATCCTAAGATCCCTGCTGACTTCCTGCCACTGGGGCAGGGGGCTGGACTCGAAGATCTTCTGAGGTCCCTTCCAGCCCTAATGTCTATGGAAATCTATAAAACACACCATGAAGCATGGTAGAAAGGCGGGTGGCCACACTGACCAGCCTTCAGGGACGAGTGGAAGAGAGGGTAGAGGGTGAGCTGTAAGTCCCCCCCACCGCCACCACCTAACTGAGATGCAGCCTCTTTCCTCCAGCTAAAAGGGATGAGGCTCTTACAAGTAGCAAGGAGAGGGGAATAGTGCCACTGCCACTGCCTGTACCTGAGACTGCATCCCCTCCACGCACAACAGCCATAACCTCCCCCCACCCCAACCATGATGACAACCACAACCAGCAGCACCAGCACAGCAGCCTGCTCCATCCCTATTCCAGTTCCCATGCTGAGTCTTCCAATGCCAGAAGAAGAGCAGGTGCTGGATCTGGATCTCAGTGCCTTAGCAAGGGAAATTCTGGGGAAGGAGGGGAAATCACCTGAGTTTGTGCTTGACACCCCTCAAGTTTCCCTTTGAGCCAGGTCTCCTTCCCCAGGAGGCATTTTGGAGGAGGTTGATGTACAGGTGAAGGCAAGCAACTCAGCTGAGTCCACTCCTCCTCTTGCTGTGCCTCTGCCTGCTGAGGAGGGGGAAAGTGCAGTAGCATCCACAGATGCAACTGCACCCCAGAAACAAATGGGTAGTGTGGTCTGGGATCATTTTGAGCTGGTACTCCCCTGCCTCTCATCCCAGAAAATCTCCACCCCCTCCATTAGTATCCCCAGCAAGCCCAGCCCTTCTTCTCCCATGCCTATTCCCAAAACTCATTCGACCCTCCCTATCTCCTCAAGAAGCAAACTGTCCAATCTAACAGAATTAGGATGAAACATGGAAATTTCTTGGCCACCTGTGAGTTACCCAAAGGTTGCATTAAGGAAACACCTGCCCTGTATGCTCATCCCAGGACAGTCCACAGGCCTTAAGAGACTTGGAGCCAGCTGGAGGCCTACCTCACTCCAGTTCATTTGGACATGGAGTACCTACCCCACTGTGAGCTAGGCACTCAGGGCTGGCGGGGTAGGGAGGCAGCAGTGAAGACAGCACCACCCAGCAGGGGTTTGTCTCAGGAAACTGTTGTTGTCAGCCTAACAGTAATACCTACATAGCACAGTGATGACTGGGGGACCTAGCCCTATCCAAGCACATAGAGACATGTCCTGAATAGTATTTGGTCTCAGAAGACAGATGAGGGAAAATAGCATTAGGGAAAAACAAAGGACAGAGAAGGCAAGTGATTTGCCTATGGCATGGCGAGCAATTATTTTGGGCAGAGGGCTGCTTACTGAGTTTCAGCAAGTCATCGAGGCCCGCGTGACAGGCGGCCCAGGGCAGATTAATATTAATTTTCTAAATTTTTTAGGGGGCCTGCGGGCTGGATAGAATGGCCTGGCAAGCTGCATCTGGCCCCTGGGCCGCATTTTGCCCGCCCTTGGCCTACAGTCACATATAATATTGGAACAGTGCTGGAAAAAGAACCCGAGTCTCCAATGCAATCTAGTATCTGACCACTAGCCACAACATTATGTTTGAGCCTTTCTACCTGTAGACCCACATTTTTATGAGCTATTTATCCTATTTATACCAAGTTAGAATAAACAAGAGTAATTTTTTAATCAAAGCCAATGCTCATGCTATGTTATATATAAATATGATTTTTGGAGCATGTTTGTGAAAACATAAAGAAAGACACAATAAATACCCCTGGTGGAAATACTACTATATATAACTTACAGGTACCTCAGCATTTCACATCATCACCTCTGATTAAACATCCGTTAGGTATAAAAGGTTCAATAAATACCATTTATAGGTAACAGAAGTTATGGCTTCCTGGCCAAGAGCCTAATCTGATGCTAGATTTAAAGTGACAGGTGATAATCTAGAAGTAGAAATGATGTGTTGTTTATTCCATTGCATAAAAAGAATCACCTATTATTATGAGGAAAATTAATACATTGTTTTTAATCGGGTAAATTTTAAATGATTTTTTAGTTAAAGATTTGAATGGAGTGCGGCCACTTTATTCTACCTACATATATAAATCAAATATTTTTATATTTAATATATATTCCAAAACATCCAGTCTGTAAAAATAGATTGCCCTTTACACATGCTTTATTTTTAAAACAGCTTTTCCAAAACATCTTTCACTGATCCTTCATTCCCACCCCTTATATTTCAACTGGTCACTAGTTTATTATACCAACATGACCTAGTTTCTCTCAAACTTTACCTCAGGAAGTTGTAAAACCGTGATCTTGTTTCAGTTATTAGGAATTCCAAATTGAAAATTAATCTTCCTCCTCAAGTTTTAAGAAGTCCCTGCTATCATGAAAATAAATTTGAAATCAACCTTTCTCATGTCCACCTGCCATCTTTATAAAAGTCAAAACCATATGTGTTTCCTCTTTGAAGTTCAGTTTTGTCCTCTAATGATAGCCTTCACATACCACAATATTGTTCTGTTCGCTCTGACTTTGCTTCAACAAACTGAAACAAAAAATCAACAGCAGCATGACAAATGCTTGTGCAGATGTGTGATGCTGATGTAACAAATGAGTCGAGTCTATGAAGTTACAAGCACAAAATAATGTCAACAAGTTGCAATGATAAAACAGCAGATGAAAAAGGTCCAATATATGTGCAATTTCTGGTTTGAATTAACAAATCAATTCTTTACTAGAATGAAGTGATTCTTGTTACAGAGGAACTATTGTTTATGGGGTTTTCCCCTCAAATTTATGCCATTGCTTTCACATTAGTAATTATGATTAATGAGTTCTGATTCACTTATTTTGTACTAGATATCATGTTTGGTAAGGAAAATGAAAGCAGTTTTTTAGTTTAAGAAACCCAAGTTCTAATTCATGCAAAATGAAGTCATCATTGTTAATAGGCTTGTGGTAAGTCATCCTGCATTTCTGCCCAAGTGAAAGGTATCAAAAGTACACACTTTTTCTGCTCCACTAATCTCAGTTCATGGAATGCCTGACATAAGTAAGGTCATAAGAAATGCAAGATGGTTTCAGTCTCAGTAAAGACTTAACTTAATTATATGTTGCCTATTTTTCTATAATAAAAATTATGGCTATTTTTTTCTTAATGTCTAAACCAGATGGGCAGGAAAAATCAAAGGCTCCCTGCTCCATTTGTCACTCATGAACTGCCAAGCAGAGCACAAAATCCTTGCACATCTATAATCAATCCTTTGTCTTTAAACCAACCACTAAAATCTAATAATTCAAACATCCAATATAAAGTATAAACAGCAAATACTCAATAAACAAAAAGATTTACAATATCAGGAATATGAGGGTGGATCCAGTGCCCATTAATACTTCATTGTAGGAATGTCTACATGTGCTTTTATGCACACCTAAAATTAATGTCTATTTGCCTAATGTACAGTGTTCCACATTCTCAGTTTTTACCGATGCTCACTGATAAATTCCCTGATTTTTTAAGTCATTTGTTTTTTACTGATTTACGTTTTTCAGTTCAAATCCCTGTTAACTGGCACGAGTGGGGATTGCCTGGGCAGGAGCACCCTGTGTCCAGCAGCATCTGGAGTGGGGGGGAGGAAGGTAGAATGATGCAACCCTAGGAAGTTTTGTCATGGGAGGTACAGGCCTAGCCTCTGGGTTGGGGGTGCAAATAGGGTAACAGGAGCAGCCCCTGGGAAGTTCATGCTGCTGTCTGTCCCTTAGCAGCAGCAGTCTGAGCCTGTGCTGCTATGGCAGCATCTTAGTAGCTGTCACTCTAGTGAGGAGAGCCTTGGCAGGTAAGATTCTTCTCCCTCTCCTCCATCTCCCCATCACCCCAGTTCTCCTGTGGCCCTATTCCACCCCACCCCAGGTGCTTAAAGAGCTCTCTATGCCTCTGATGAACAAACCCTACGAGCAGAATCTGGTTCCCAAATTAAAGCCCATTGCAATTTGATTTGTGCTTCACTTATATATTTAAGATTCCAGTATTCCCAATGACACTTGTTATGGGGAACTGGTGGTCTGTGTAAGTTGAGGAAGTTAATCAGAATGGAATAAAAGGCAAATGGAGGTAGGATTTTCATGTCTGATTTCAGTGGCAGAAAACCTTAACTGAGGCTAAGCACAATAAATACAGTGAAAAAGAATATAGATTTTATTTCATGACATTTTTCATGACATTTAATTCACAAGTTATTTCTTCCCTTTGGGGGGAATCTGATCACTAAGCTAGAGAGCAACACAGAAAACAATGTGACAAATGGATCAAGAATCTAAACTCCTATGGACTGCTGATGTGCCAGGTTTACCTAATTCTGGAGATGTTTAAGTATCACCAAGGAAGTAAAGAAAGTCTTGGAAATCTTATTCGCTAATAAACTTCTCATATGTACCCCACATTCTTACAAGACTCCCAATGATCTTCCACAAGTGGTGTCTGGTACCAATTTTCAAAAGAAAAACGTTTCTTACTGTCCCAGTCATAGACTCTGCATTGTGGTTGACAAAAGAGTACCAAAAACCAGAATAAGCACATGACAAGTCTGCTCTGAGGCTTTTTTTCCTATGCATCCTCATGAGTAGAATAAACTGTCTTTGTCTGTAAAGACTGACACTATTACAGGGTGTCAACACTTGAGGTGTGGCTTTACCAGTGCTATCACACACTTGGGATGGCAGACCAAACCAACCAATCCCAAAAACAATAATAGACAAAGTAAGGCAATGCTACCACATATAAATGAAACAGTGAAGATAACCTCCAACTGCATGCATCAGAAAGAGATAGATTAATCTGGTATAGGGAACCAGGCTCAGAGCCAGATATTCAAGTGTGCCACACACACAGTTGGAGCCAGATTTCCAAAAGGGCTCAGTCACCATGTAAGCACTAAAGTTAGGATCAGATTTCCAAAGCACCAAACCAAACAGCCTGATTGAAATGCTAATGACAAGATTTTCAAACAAGAGTTCTGCATACAAGGTTTTGGACATTTTGAAACTCTGGTCATTCATTTTGGGAGTTGACCTCTTTTAAAATCTACTCCTTAAGAGCTTTCTTTTTAGAGGAATGGGTTTCTCACCAAGGTCAACTAATACTGGGAGTCATCAGTAGGGCTACGTGAAATTTTGCCGGGTGTTTCATTTCAAAGCTGTTTCAACACGTTTTGAGCTTGAAACAGTGAAATCAAAATTAAACAAAAGGCTTCAAAACAGCTTTGAAATGAAACGAAGGCACTCAAAAAGTTTCAAAATGTTTCAAGTTTCAAAGCCAAATCTGCGCACAGGATGACAGCATGCTGTCGCTGCTGGCTGGTGCTAGCAGCAGCAGCAGCCTTCCCGGTGCTTGGCACAGGCTGCTACCAACGCCAGTCCCAGGTGGCAGCAGCAGCCTCCTCTCATCCGACATGCAGATCTGGGAGCCCACACCCTTAGGAGGAATCCAGCACATCCCTGCAGCCCTCCCAGGAGTGCAGGCTCCCAGATCTGTGTGCCAGATGACAGGAGACTGCCGGCAAGTGTCATGAGTTTTGCTTTGAACAGTCTGAGGTGAAGTTTCCCAGAAACATCTGCACCTATCTCCTTGAAACTTTATTCGTGCCCTCAAAAGGGGCTACCATATCTACAATCTTCATCTGAATCAGGCAAGAAATGACAAAGTTTTAGGCATTTTTCATGATTCCCCATTATAGGCTATGGGTGAAAGGTCAAAACTTATCAAAACAGTTTAAATGAAACAAAATAGAAATGAAAAGAAATGATGTAAGAAACACTGTCCCTTCAAAACAGAAGTCAAAATGAAACGGTGCTGTTTCAGACAGCCCTAGTTATCAGTACATCTGAAAATTAGAGCAAAAAGATATGAACCTACAAGCTACTGACATTTTAATCCTGCTTTGCTGGAATACTGCTACTGACTTCAGTGTAGGGAGGCTCATCTTCTCAGTGCCCCAACTTCAACAGATGCTGGTGGGGGTGATGGCAGCTAATAGCTTATATATTTTGGTTTGCTTTTTAGGTTAAGCCAGTACTATTTCAGGGAACATAAAACATGGAAAACCTTCTTGAGGTCTGGCAGAAATTACAAATGTTTCCAAATACAGAATCTACAGAGCACTTTGGTTAACACATTGGGTGCAGACATAAGTGACAATTTCCCCCTGATCTAGCCACAAAAAGCAGTTTACAGCTGTGACCAAACACAAACCCATGGCTGCAAACAGCTTCAAAAATGGCCAATTGGGTGAAAATCTGACCCCTCATTGCATGAGGTATCAGATAAAGATGTTACAAAATGTAGCATCTTTTGTAACTTGTGTGTGCGGAACTCCCAGCCTGCAGCTGTTTTCAGAATGGGAGGGGTGAAAGGGAGCCGAGGGAGTTAGTCTGAGGGTTTTCAACACCCCATGAGGGTGGAGTGGGTGTATTACAGCACCCTCCCACCCCCTATCCCCCTCCTGAGGTAGGATGCTTCAAGTCACCCACCGCACCCTTCATCACCAGCTGGGGAGCACCAAGAATGAACTCCCTCCACTGCCTTTCCCCCCTCCCATTCTGAAAACAGTGAGCACTGGCAGGCAGCCCTGGCCATTGCTATGGGAACCTGCCTGCAGATTCCCAACCCAAGCTAGATTTCCCTCCCCTGGAACCAACAGGGAACTTCTGTTTGGTTTGAGGTAATGTTGCAACTCCAAATGCTTTGTAAAAATAATTTTGAGTTGTAGCTGGGAGCTGCACTTCTGTCTGCACCCATTGAGGATTCCAAATAAGCCCAAGTTACAAACTTTTTAAACAAGGGTTTTTGACATTGATACCTCCATAATGGAAATAGGCATCAGTTATGCTGTAATTTCATTACTTGCTTGCATTAAGTTACAGCCATCCAACTACCATCCTAGAGCTGATCTTGGCTACGCACTGGGAAAAAGAGATGCTTCACTTCCTGGGGAGACAATGAGAAAAAAGGAAGAGGAGAAAGGAAGACATGTGATCTGCCCAAATCATGTAATTATCTCCATCCTTGTGTACAAATAGAATGGAGGGGAGTGTGTTCCCCACAGCAAAAGATTGCTTGGGAGGAAATATCTCTAAGTGAAAGCTAGTTACTTCTCACATCTGATTATAAAAGAAGGATGAAGATTCAGAAAAAGTAAGGGAATGTTTGTGTTCCAGAAGTGTGCAATAAACTTCAGAACTGAAAGCAAATATCCCAAGGCTACAGTATTATCTGAAATTTTACTTTAAATTCATAGGACAAATGTTTATATTTTTACATATACTAATCCAAGTTGCTGTAAGGAATGTCTGTTTTATATCCAATTAACCCAGTAACTCTTTTTCCAGGCAAAATTTAGTGGAAGGGAAAACATAGCATGTTTGTTGTCAATAAAGACAAACAATCCAGTGAGACATCTTTGTAACACCCCCCCATAAAATCTGAAAATGTCATTTTTAATATATACTTTCAGAAGCTCTCAGAGTTCAGCTAATTTCCTGCACATTTCAGAGGATACTTTAAATTTATAACTAGTCGGAATTAATAGTTGTGTTAATAAAAAAAAATTAAATAGGAAACTTATAGGACCAAAATGCAGTTACTAAAAAACAATGGACACAGCAATATAGAAAGCTATGATGGCTTTCCTTTTGTAACATTCACCTTGGTTAAAAATCTGCACCAATTAAAACAAAAAATCTCTACTTTTGTTTGACCTTTGAAAGAAGGCACATTGCAAAACAACCCTTTTATACAGCTTATTTTTAATGCTTTTTTGACGTTTTTCTTGTTTCCTATTTCTTGTGACTAAATCATAAACTAACTATAAAAAACAATAGTCAACTGTAACAACAAAACTGATATTGAACCCTAGTGACACAGCTACTCCCTTGCCATTTGACTACAGGTAACTTAATTTTCTTATTTTTCCCTCTACTTCTGAACAGCACAATATTTAAAGAGTCTGACCACCAATAACGCCATTCTAATTCCATGTGCCATATTTTTTGCATATACCATACCCCCAAATATAATATGCACCCTATTTTTGCAAGGCCCCAAGAAGAAGAAAAAATCTTACCATGTAGTATAGGTAAGTAGCAGAGGTCTGGGGTCTCCAGAGTTGGGGGCTGAGGAGCACGTGCTGGGGCTGGGGGCTGCATGAGAGGGGCCTATCCAAAATGCTGGCACTGGATCTACATAGCTTGGTGGGGTTCAATCCAGCCTATCAGTACTTGAGGCTATGAAGTGGACTTGATCCAGCATGCAGGTTCCAGCTGTGTGCTGGCTCTGACCCTACAAATTGGCTCTGGCACCCATGCTGGCAGTGCTACAGCCATGATCATCCCCATGCAATGTCTCGATTTGGTGCAAGGTTGGGGAGGGGAGGCTTCCCAATGGTCCAGACATTCACAGCCAGTGGAAAAGGAAAGGAGGGAGAAATTTCTAGTGCCACTGCTCCACCTCCCACCTCCTACCCCAGATTTCTGGGCCTGCAAGGAGCCCTTTTCCTTGCATATAATGCATACTCCAATTTTCTCCAGATTGTTTTGGAGTTAAAGGTGCATGTTATATGTGAAATAATATGGTATCTATTGATTTTATGTCATGTAGGGCTGGAGCAAGCTGGTGCTCACTGCACTCTGGAAATGGCACTTCAGAACCCTGGGAATAAATAGACACAGTCACAATTCTTTTCCTGTTTCCTCTTGCTCCTGGATGAAGGTAACTGGAAGTCTTTTCAGGATGCATAATGCCCTTTTCAGGGTGTAAGCTTTTACCTTGTATTTTGCCAGTTCTGCTGGTCAACACACTGGAACATAAAACTAAGGTTCAACCTCATTTTTCAAAGTATTGACATCAGAATCGGACACATTCCTCCAGTTATGTTCTCACTAATGCTATATGCAGAATTACAGTCATTTCTGTTACTCTTGCATGCCATTTCCTTGCTGAAACATTCAAGAATTGCCTTAGTCTTCTTCACACAGGGAATTCTATATGCGGGGGAAGGCTGGGTGAAGCATGCTTTCGTTGGAAAACAGATTTGTTGCCCACTCCCAGAACCTGCCGCCCAGATGGCAATGGGGAATATGGGGAAATAGAACATCTAAGCATGGGTATGCCTGTATCGCCTCCACAGCAATCTCAAGACTACTGCCAACAAACAAGCCCTGCCCATTCCTTCCTGCTCCTCACATGGTTAGCCTAAAACTGGAGTCCTGTGTGCAGATCAGTACCCTGAGGAGAATTCTAGAGACCGAGATCCAGAGAGTATCCCTGGGCATGTACCAAAAAGTGACCATATTATGTATGTTGGAAAACAGAACATGGAGGGAAGCAAGTGGGCAGGGTTTCTTGACTCCCATACCATTATATAGAACACCACATGTCCCCTGTCCAGCCGTGATAGAACCAGGAAGAGTCTATCCCTTTCATTGATTTTTTTGCAGCTACAAGGCAAGTAGGGTGATTTTTTTAAAGGGTTTTCATTGAGGGTTTGCATGACCTGACAGAAAATACCAGAGGTTTGCACACAAGGTGTTTTGAGGGCAAGGGCAGATCTAAGATTTTGAAAAGGTGTGCTTGGGGGGGTGGGTACAGATGGTGTGGCACATCATCACATATAAGACAACACAAATTTTTCTCCAATAAAAGAGAAACTAAAAGCTTTACTAATATGTTAGGGGGCTAGCACTATATTATTCAGTTTAATATCAAACCACAAACAAATACAACTATTGGAATGTGCACTAATTTGCTAAATTATAAAGTTTGAAAAGACACAACAAAGATTGTCACAATACAGGTAGTCAAAAGATATTTTCTCATTAGTCCTGTAGTCATTATAGTTAAATGTACACCTCTTATTCAGATTCATAAAACAAAATCTAGCCTTCTTGAGTGTCTGGACAGCATGTCCAATCCTTTACTATCAGTCATGTCTACACTTGAATTAATATTACCACACCTGAGTTAAAGATTTTAGCTAGAGATAAAAACAGTCTTCAGGGCTGTGAAATAGAAGACAGGCAGCTAACAGAAAGCAAAATTGTAGAAGAATGGATAGTTTGAATAGTGAAACATTAAGACCATTAAAAAGAACAGAGAATCAGTTAACACCTGTGGAGTGGATAAAGATTAGCCTCTAGGAGGGAAATGACAATGAGCCATGAAACCAATTGACTGTCTCAGCATTGCCTAAATGGAAATGCTGCTGCCCTCCCAAGCAATTGGTTTTAATGTATGCGTAGAGCACGACGTGCACCTATACTGCACCCTCCTGGATATGCCCCTGGCTGAGGCTGTTTTTTGGCAAAGGTACAAACTAGAGTATTCTGCAGCAGGGAGAGGGTAAACTGGGGCTCTTTTCCATTTCAGTCACAACTGTAAAAAATATTCCAGATTGCTTACAAAGTCTTAAAAAGGAGGCTCTGCCAGTCTTATTGAACAATAGAGCTGTGTGAAATTTTGCCAGCCGTTTCGTTCCAACACTGTTTCGACCAATTTTGAGCTCAAAACAGCAAAATCAGAATGAAACAAAGGCCCTCGAAATAGCCTCGAAACAAAACAAGGATGGTCGAAACGTTTCAAATGTTGAAACATTGCAACCATAGGCTGGGGATGGAAAGTCAGTCTATAGTCAGCCTCCTGCCCTGGTGCGATGTAGCGTAGGGGATGTGTAAAGTCAAAATGTTTTGACCATAGGCTGGGGATTATGTAGTGCGGGGGATGGGGTAGCAACCCAGCTCGGCTGCCTCCTACCCCCAGCGCATTGTATCACAGGGGACCGGGAAGCAACCCAGCTGGGATGCTTTCCACCCCCATCGTGTTGTAGTGATCCCCAGCGAAACTCAAAATGGCATCAAAACAGCCTTTCTTTTTTGACAGAATGGAACAGCTGTTTTGAGTCTAAATGAAATTCGATATGAAACACTGTTCCATCGAACCATCGAAACTCAAGGCGAAACAGAATGGTGCCATTTTGCACAGTCCTACTGAACAAAGTCCTTCCCAATTGCTATTAGAGTCATCAGACTATGCAGTGCCTGACTCCTTGTGATGAGACCTGATGAAGAATGTCTTGCATTCGAAAACTTGTGTAACTTTATCCCAACTACACATTTGGTCCAATAAAAGATAACACATTAAGAAATCCTTGCCTGTCAGAATTATAAAAGAATTGTATGCAACTCCTTCCAAGATGTTATAAAGCAGTACTGAAATCCTTGAATGCATAAGCAGTAGAATGGCAAGGTTCTTTGGATAGTCATAATATCATTTATTAGACCAATTAAATAGTTGAAATAAAGTTATTTGCAAGAATTCCAGCACAAACACCCTTGTTCAGGCATTGGGAGATTCTGTTGCTGTTATGTGTTCTTTGAGGTAGAAAAGAAGCTAAAGTAAACAAGAAGTCTGTGAAAATGCAAATGAGTGGCAATTTGGAAGACAATGAGTCAAGATAGGAGATGAGGGCAGGGAGGGAAATGTGTGAAGGAATGTTAGTGGTCAGCTTGAGGCAGGTTACCAGGTGTGTCAGATGTCAGGCAGGTTGTAATGTGTCATAAATTCAATGTCTATATTAAGTCCATGATTTTTTGTATCCAGTAGACTGATGAAGTGAAGTTTATAGGCTTGTCTATGAAAGGTGTTTTGTAAGTTTCTTTTGAGGATTAGAACTGAGAAACTGGAGAGAGAGTGGTTGTCTTCTGAGAAGTGGGCACCCACAGGTAATTGGATATCTTGGTCTTTGATAGATTTTCATTGTGCATTCATTCTGGTGTGCAATTATTGTTTGGTTTCTGCTACATATTTTCCATCATTCCATGCATTTGATGCATTGGATGAGATATATTACATTTCTTGACGTGCAGGTGTAAGATCCAGGAATGGTGATGGTTCTGTTCTGGGGTATAATTACTGTGGGACTGATGGATGTATGTTGGCAGGTTTTACATTTCTTGTCCTGGCATGGTCTGGATCAGGGATGTGCAAAATGGTGGATCTGGCCAGCAGCCAGAGTCCATTTCCCAGCAGCCCCTGACCACATGGCTAGGGCCAGTCTCCATAGAGACCCCAGCCACAGCTGCACTGTGATAGCTCAAGGCTGGGGTTGCCATGAAAACTGTCCCCATCCATGTTGGCAAGGCATGAAGCAGGGAGCCACTGGGATCTTGCGGTGGGGGCAGCTTTGTTCAGCACCAGGGCAGAGTTGTGATCTACAGCCTGCACAATCTAGGCAGGGGTGTACAGGAAGCAGATCGCAGCTCTGCCTCAGCTCCAGACTAGGCTGTCAGCATTGCAAGGAGCCACAGCAGAGCTGCAATCTGTAGCCTGAGTGCTCTGGGCAGGGCTCTACCCTGGCTCCATTCAGTAGTGACAGCCAGGTCCAGAGCAGGGGAACAGCTCTGATCCACTGAAGATTATAACTCTGCCCTGGTCCTGGACCAAGCTGCCCCAACCACAAGATCCCAGAGGCTCTGGAGCAACCCCCTGCCCTGCCTTGCCATGAACCCTGCCAGTGGGCTAGGGCTGGTCTCCATGGCAACTCCAGCCTTACACTATCACAGTGCAGCTGTGGCTGGGGCCTCCATGGAGACCAGCCCCAGCCATGCAGGCAGGGGCTGGTGGCAAATTGAGTCCACTGCCAGCCAGATCTGGCCTGTGGGTCAGTCTTTGCCCACCCCGGTGCAGGTAGGCAATGGCCTCCTTCATAGCTAGCATCTAATGGAGGCTGTTGCCTAAGAAAGCTCATGTCTCTCTAAACCAGTTACTTTCTAAGGTGCTACCATGCCCTACCTGCTGCATGACTTCAGACTGACATAGCTAAGCATCTCTCTGCACATCTTCAAGAACCAAAACATTTTATTGTACAATAATCTGGAAGAGCATAAGAAAATAGTGCTGGTGGCAGCCTGAAGCAACTGAAGCAGTTCTGGAAATGGAGATTAGTGGGCAGAGTGTAGATGAGAAGGTCAAAGAAGCACGATAAGTGCAATTTGGTTACATGGCTTCCAACTCTACATCCACTTCATCCATATCTATTTTCAAATCTCTTGACAAGCCACCATTTCCCAGAGGCTTCATGAAAACTTTGGAAATGTTATCTATCTGATGCTTCTCTTTTTTTTTTTTTATTTTAATATACTGCAACTGCTTTTTATATGCATAGGTTATGGAGCAACTAAAATTCAAATTAACATTTTCCATGGCACATCCAGCATATCGAAACAGCCAAATGGATTTCACAAGACATTTCGGATTTAACATAGACCTTTGCTTTTATTATATATCCTGATGTTCATATCCTGTGCTGGAAGCTTTATCTATATGTTAATATTTACAACATACTGACAATAATGCACACAACTACCTAGGTGAAATTCCATTGGATTGGATTGTTAATGTCCTACATTGGGATGAGACGTTTTGGTGCTTTGGTTTGCTATGTCAGTATTTCCTTTGTTTAAAAGGTGAGAGCCAAGTTTAAATTCTAAATGGGTCTGCTTCGAATGCCTATTGAATTGCACACATTTTCTGCATATGTTTATTGCATCTTTCATAACTACTGTAAAATCATTTTGCCTTACATTATAATGCAATTACAAGCTGGACATCTGCCACATTTATCCAGCTCTGGGTTTCTCAAATTTTGTCCCAGACAGACTGCCTCCCTGAAGGTAATTTGGGTATCTCCCAAGAGATTTCTTTCTTTTTTTTTAAGGGGAGTGGTGGGAAAAATCTTTCCCTAAAAAATTAAAGAAAATAGAAAAAGTGATACATTTCAGAAACATATGTTAAACATTTAGTAGGGGGCACAGAGATATCCTTATTTAGTGACACTGTAAAAGAAACGTTACCGTTATCCATGGGCTCTGACCCAAGTTCATTTAATGGCACAGTGACCCAGTTCCCAATCCCAACAATCATACCTCCTGCCATGCTACACATATATGGCAAGATGCACAATTTTGGGATTCAGGTTCAAATCCCAGTCGTGCCACTTGCAAGTAAAGGGGGAGCCTGGGATCATGATCTCTGGTTCCACCCGCACTGACAAGTTGAAAACCAGATGCCTGGTGCACCTGTGTGCTCCCAGGCCTGGGACTAAAAATCAGCTGATTATTGGTCCCAGCTTTAGGACTACACCACAGTGGGAATCAGCTGAAGACCCTGGTATGGTGACAGGGCTGGGGGAACTATCAATCAAGTTCTACCATGCAGTCAGTATCAGGCTTCATGGTGAGGGAAGCTGCCACACAGTCATTTTAAGGAATGATGGAAACCAGAGACAAAATTATTACACATATTTTGTGAAAACATCCAAAAATTATTTGACATGTTGTGGCACCACTGATTGCCTCAATGTGTGACTGGGTTACTATTTAAGTCATAATTAACAAGTTAATCATGCCTTCAGTGTAACATCTGCCAGGGTCCACATGATACTCATAACTATTAGTAAAAAAGTGAGTATTTACCATTTTTGGGTTCTGTTCTCTATGCTCTCCTATGCTCCCCATTGCTTTGGCAATGTATGAGTTTCTTCAGAAGCTGCTTCTGAGCCAACAAAGACATCCCTCTGCATAAGCACAGAGCAAATCAGCTCCTGCCCTCCTCATGTACAGCTTCATAGAAACATAGCAGGGATAGAGATAAATGTCAGACAGAGATTCTGGGCAATATTTTTTGTGATCGGGGTTCCTATGACTGATTATAAAGGGAAAAACTTCAACTCAGAGTTTTCCACATGTATTTTTCTCTCCTGCCATGACTTGATGGTAGTTAGTTCCAAAAATATCCCATATAACACGCCGACCACTTGATTCTTAATTACAGTTGAAATTGATCTTCTTACACTTTTATTGGCCATATGTCTCTGTCTGAGGATAGGAACATAATCTCCAGGAGCACCCCAAAATATGGTTCTTAAATAACACATACATTTCAAGATACTAGGTCCTTCATGGCAAATCCACAGAACACAACATGAAACTAATTACTAATAAGTCTCTTGTCAAAGTGGGGTTTTCAGGCATCTGCCCCTCCCCCTTTACTTTGTGGAACAACTTCACACAGTCTCTTTTTAATCCGGCCAACTGGCCAGCATTCAAATCAACGAAAAAAGTCTCTGATTAGAGTCAGTCTACCTGGTTCTGGGGATCAACAGCACAATCTGCAGCCACGTTTTTCCTCCAGTCTCTCTCCGGTTCCTCTCAAGCCTCCACACAAACTCTGCTGCATTGCCCCCATCTTGCTGCCACAGATCTCTCTGTTCCCCTTCTGGGGGTTGTCTTGATGCACTCTTCCACTTTTAAAGCCAGTCATTTTCAATTACTAATTTTCAAGTTTCTGGGTGCAGCAGATGTTCCTGGCACCAGCTGATGATGTCATCAACTCTGGCATCTTGCCACCACTTGGGTAAGTTTCTTTTCCTTTAACTGTTTACAGTAACAAGGCTACGGCCTCCCTGTTACAATTTTAAATCTGTAAGTAGCCTAGGATGGGCTGCTGTAATTTCAAGCAGCTAGAGGCTGTTCTGGCCCCAGAATCACGAGCATTCAGGTTCCTTAGAGATGCAGCACAGTGGAATCCTTGGATCTTAATTAAGAACAGCTACTTTAGTATCTAGAGCATAGTTATACATTACACTTAGACCATAGTAAATTTGTGGAATGTTAAGTGGTATTAAAAAGTTAGAAGGTGCCATGACACATGAAGCTTTAATATAATTTCTTGCCTACAAAACTCTGACTGGCCACTAGAGGATGAGCAGGGGTGTGGCTAGAAGCCAGGACACCTGGGCTCTATCCCTGCTTTGGGCATGAGGGCAGATGCGTTGAAGTGGTGTATCCTCAGATGCTGGACAACTCAATTTACTTCTTTTATTTCTATGGAACAGACTGAAGTTACCCTAACAAGCTAGTTAGCACAGTTGAGTTAACCCTTGCCTGAAGTGTCATAACTTTGAAACTCTCAAAGGATACTTAGCACAAGATAATGAGCTTTAATGTGCAGATGCTTGCATTCTAAGTGCCCTTAGGATACTTTAAATATAACCAGGGACAGATTAATGCACGGGCCCAGGGGACCTGGCCAATCAGGGGCCCCCTGGGGTACCTTGGGCAGCACGGCCCAGGTGGGCATCCTGGCCATGGGCATCTGGGACAGGCAGCATATGCCTCATCCCCTCTGGCTGGGCCAGAGCTTAGGGTTAGGGGAGGACATGGGGCTCCCTGCAGGCAGGGGTGTCTACCCAGGTCTCTCTGCTGCCTATATATATAAGGTAATTATTTGGGACTATATACACGTCAGCACAGAAGGGATCACTGTATACATAACTTGATAATGGTTACACTAATTCTTGCCATTATGTTTGCTTGGGCTATACTTCTGTAATCAGGAGGAAAATCAGGAATGGAAGACTTAAGCTTTATATATGAGTCCCAAATAATTACCTTACAATCCCAAACACATATGTAGGTATCAGTTGAACACAATGTATTATTGATATATTTACAATAAAGCAATTAGGAAGCTTATCAGTGCCTCAATTATTATAATAAAATAATTGTAATAAATTTCTAAATACCTATAAAAATTGGAGTTTGACTTTGTTTTATCACGGAAACTCAGAGCTCTTCCTTCCCCTTCACTCACCAGGACTTGGGTCCAACTGCAGTCCCCCTGCTGATCTGTGGTGCTGAGCAGTGCTAATATGCTGGTGCTCTACCCCTACCCCTACCCATGCCATTACCCGTCATTGCCAAGCCACAGGCTCCACCCCCAATCCTGCTGGTGCCCCTCACACCTGACCTACAGCCCCCTGACCCTAACTGGTGCCCCTCACTCCTGACCCACTGCCCCCTGCCCCCAGGATCCAACCCCACAGTGTGCAAGGATGGGGGTGGATGCGTGGGGAACAGGGTGGGTGTGGAGAAGGAGGGATTTAAGCAGAGGCAACACATGGGGGAGTACAAGCAACGCAGTGGGGGGTAGGGGGACACATGATCCCTCAGATTTCTGCACTCAAAGAAGGGTGCAGGGTTGCAGCCTGGCCCGACCAGCTCTGGGCAGGAGCTGCCTCCACAGCCCAGTAGCCAGGAGTCAGCACGGAAGGGATCACTGAACTGCCCTGGCTGCCAAGGGGAGGTGCAGCAACGGTGGCAGCAGCAGCAGCAGCAGCAGCAGCATGGAGCTGTGCCCTGCAATGCTGATGGATAGGCAGAGGACACTTCACCTTGGCAGCCATGGTGGTGCAACACTTCTTTCCACCTGCTGGGCCACAAAGGTGGCTCCTGCTCAGAGCTGGCCCAGCCTAGCTGCAGCCCCACACCCCACTGTGGGGACAGAATTCTGCGTGAGGCAAGTGACCCCCCACTCCCTGGCCCATCATCTGTGCCCCCCAACACATTGCCTGTGCTCCCTTACCTGTTTCCCCCTGCTGCATTGCCTGTGCCCCTCTGCTCCTCTGCCCTAATGGACTTACCTGGAAGGGGCTGCAGGAGCTGATATCTACCTCACTGCCTGGCTGCCATGTGCATGTGTGCACATGGCACTTCCTGCCCCCTGAGTCCTGCTTCCCCCAGCCCCAAGCAGCCCCTTGCCAGCCTGCAAGGGGAAACCCACAGTTTCCATGGCTTTTCTCCTTTCAAGACAGAAATCGTTTTTCTGTGTTTTTCCACCGCAAATGGAAAACCTGGATCCCTACCTTCAGTTAGACTGGTATAAGCATAATGCCTGTTATATTATACATTCAGTTAGACTGGTATAAGCATAATGCCTGTACCCGGCCATAGAAAGGACACCTATGATCAATTCTTGCAACACTTTGCATTCAGTCTAGATGGCAGGCCATTGAAGTATTTGCTACACTTGACCTTCTTTGACTTAGCCAGCAAAATCACTGCCCAAGGTAGCATGGCTGTGAAAACATCTTTCAGAGAGATTTAAGCTGTCACTGAGACAGCACAAAGTTTCATTTTGTGTGACGCTTGCATCTTATGACATCTCTGTGTTTTCAGGGCTTTCTTTCATGATTCAACAAGTCATCTTTTTTAAGGTAGAAAATGTAAACATACATTATAGTTTTGGAGAAACTTCCTTGGCATTTCCTTTCTGCTTTTTACACTGTGGCCACACCTAAATATGCCAAACACAAGACTGGTTCCAACAAAGCGACCTTGCAAACGCTCAAGAGAAACTATCAACAATGCCATTGTCTTTCAAAAGTGTTCAAAAAGAGAGTTGACATTTGACACAACAGGGTAAGCCCAACAAAGTATTCTGAAGATTACTCTTTCCTGCTTTTATAATCCACTAACTTCTTGTTGTTAGTTTTTAATCCGGTATCATGTCTAGACTGTTTCATCTGTACCTCCAGCATCGCTTTGGGAAAAGTAAAATCTTATCTTCACATGCTTCTATAACCTTCAGCAAACATCCTACAGGCAAAAAGAATAAATAGCACACCGTGTTTTCTCTTTGGAGCTTTGATTTCTTGTGTTCCTAGGTCCCATGGTAAATTGTTACATATATTAAAACTGACAACAAAAAGCGTGCTTAATAGTCTTTTATAAAGCAGCTATACAACAATCTGCTCTCCCTTTAAGACGCATCTGAAACAAATAATAGCAATTGCTTTCTAACAGTTGTTGAAAAAATATTAAAGATGTATAACTTGATAATGGTTACACTAATTCTTGCCATTATGTTTGCTTGGGCTATACTTCTGTAATCAGAAGGAAAATCAGGAATGGAAGGCTTAAGCTTTATATATGAGTCCCAAATAATTACCTTACAAAGTGAACATTTTTATAGTATAAACTCCATTTAACCTTCATATAGAAATGTATTCTGGTTACTTTGTCAAATCTAGAACACTGAAACAATACAGTGCTTGTTACTGTGAAAGAATTAGCAAGTTATACAACCAGTTAAAATTTCTCTCTTCAGTCCCAATTAAGGGAAGCCCTTGAGCACATGCTTATGTCAGTCACTATTGAGAGGAGCTGCTAAGGATGTGCTGAACTTGAAAGACTTCATGAAGTATAGCTTCAGTGGGATTTAAGCACATGCTTTAAATTCAACACATGCTTGTGCACTATCCTAAGAATGAAGGTTTTCCTGAATGGGGGCCTTTTACCTCATTATTATCAGTACAGAAAATGAAAATGAAATTGTTGGAGTCTATGTAGGAAGATACGTTTGCTAGTATCCATGTTTTAAAAATGATGGTGATAAGCAGAAGACAGAAAAGAGAACTAGCATAAGTATAACTTAAAAATATGAAGTTTAATGACAGGCCTATCACAATCAATTGAGCTTACTGAAAAGAAAGTTGAGATATCTGGATAAGCATCCACATGGAAAAAAGTATCTGATAGTACAGGTCTCTTTAACAGAGATAACAATAGTCTGAGATAAGAGTGTGGAGGCAGAATGCATGTATTATATGTATTTAGTTATGAGTATTATCATTCCAATAGATGGAATGGTGGTAATCCAGGTTAAGATGGAAAACTAGGTCATAACTCGATTAATTCTCACAAGAAATCAGAATAGTTCTTTTATGGATGACAACAACAAGCATTTAAACTTTCTTCTTTCTGTGTTATTAGCTAGATAAACACAGAAATGTTCCTGTATTTACTCACATAAAACATGCAAACCTTTCCCAAAAAATAGCCTTCCAGAATTGGTATGTGTATCTTAAACCGGGAAGCTGATCTTTCTGCCCAAAATAGAAATGTGGAAATGTGCAATGTGCTGCTACTTTTCTTTCTCTGCCCCTCAGCCATCAGCATGGAGGGAGGGAGGGGCAGAGTTCAGTAGGAGGTACGGTCCTTACCCTTTCACAGCCACTGCAACATTGGAAGTAGTGTTTGCCTGAGCAGGGAAGAACTGCCAATTAGACAATGGCTATAAAAGGGTTAAAATGGTAGCTTTTGCCTAAATAGGAAAGGGAAGGTGAGCGAGCTAAAGATTAGGCTGTCCCTGCTTCACGTGGCTACAACTCTGAAAAGATCATTTTTTTCCCTTCACTTATCTTCCCCAAAGGTGTCTGTCTAATTTTGGGACATGTGTATGCCAAAAAATATGGTACTTACATAATTCATTGTAGGGGATCTCTCATTTTCTGAGATATTTGTAGCTATTACATAGGAAAAAATTCTTTCCTAACATTTATAGATGTTATCCAACATAAAATATATTGAGCCAGATTATACCACACTGTTTATAACAGAATTGTTGGAAAAGTAAGGTACTATGCAATCTATGGATAGCAAAAGCACGTAAATACTAAACTAAGTATAATTTCTGCATTTTTTTTTCATGCAGATAGGTACACTCACACAGACTAGATTTTTCTGAATTGTACCTCGTGCTTGGATTGTTTAAGTAATTATGTTTCTTATAAACTTTAACATATATCTTGACATGGAGGTAAGGAAATCCTCCCACAGGTAAGGCAAATCCTGTATATTCCTTTGGTAGCAACAAAATATTAAGTACTTTAATTAATAGACTATTTACTACATTATATACAAAATTAGGGCTAAATTTCTGTTCATTTTACTCACACGAGTAGTTCTATGGACTTCAAACAGGTGTATCTGTGTGAGACCTGCAACATTTAAGCTATTATAAATTTAGAATTCTTCCATAATGATATACACTTCTTGGAGATAACTAATATCACATTCAAGATGTGCTTTATATTTTACTTTCATTTTGTTATGAATGGTACATAATGTTCAGTTGGGAGCCAACTATACTTGTTCTCAGCTTAACTGAATACGTGAATGGAATGAATTGTCTTTTAAGTTCATAGTCTAAAATTGTACATTTGCTGACAATTAATATGAATATAAATTAAACTTGTCCGTCCAGGTTCAATCCAAAAAGTCTCCCAAATTCAAACTATTTGCATGTAAGCAAAGCCCTGTTAAGAAAAGATAGCTCAGCCCTGTAAAGATTTCTTATAAAAACAGACTACTTAGAAATATGTTAATTTTTTAAGAGTTTGTGCAATTCTCACTCACTCTGATGTATACTGTCCTACAAGCTGTTCTAATGAATTCAGTGGGATGACGCATGGAAGTATTCATAAAGATGAATAAGAGTTGTGCTATGTATCCCTTAAATTAAAACAGATACAACTGGGGTAGAATTAGTCATCCTCCTGTAATTCATAAGTTTACCTTTGAATGTTATAAATTGAAAAGGAGGACAAACATTCTTTCTGGCATTCCATAGATTCTCCTATCCAGGACACCATAAAACAATAGCAAATACTCTCTGTTAAGCATTCTGGTTTTCAGCTAAAAATGCACTTAACAGTTTTATTCCAGTAAGTGGTGCATACAAAGATAGAAAAATGCAACTGGGTATATTACACAATTTTCTAACTGGCTATAAAAATGAAGGATAGCATACAGGACTTACAAATCTAGGATGGAGATTAGGATGGAAGCACTCTTGGACAGACCTCAAAAGACAGGTCTCAACATACTAGAAAATCAACACATCATTGACTAAAAAAATCTGGTAACAATTAATAGTTCATTCTCAAGTCATCAGGAAGGGATGAGCAAAAAAGAAACTAAAGTGGGTTGAAATAGAGATTACATTAAATAAAAAGAAGTATAAATGATTCACTTCTATTAAAAAGCCGAATCAAGTGCATAAATATAGAATGGGAGGTACTGGTTAAATATTTGTGCCACACAGAAAGGACTAAAGTTTTTTTTGGGGGGGTGCTAATAAATCTAGTGAAAGTAACCCTCCAAAGGAGGCAAAGGATCTACTGGGTATATTAATTTACTGGGTTTAACTTTACAAAGAAAGAGAGGAGAGATGGGGCAATCATCAGCTTTCAGTAAGCCACAAGCTTAAATCTTGCTCAGTTTTAGGCATCATCTTTCCAAAAAGACAGATGAATTGGAGGGAATTTAGAGTGGAGTAGTTAAAATTGTGCACATTTTTAAAGTTAAGACCTCTAAAATTAGGGAAAAAATAAGGAGAATATTTAGGCAATAAAACAAGCTACTCAATGGCAGGTTTGGGTGCTATTTGAGTCCAGATGAAATTCCCATCTGTTATGGAAGACTCTTACAGCAGACTGAGGGTCCTTGGCATCCTTTCATCTGCGAGAGATGATTGATATTGCAGCCTATGACATAAATGGTTTGCAGTGTCTCATGTAACTGAATAGTCCAATCTGAGATTTGCATGATCTGTGACAAGTAGTTGCAAGTGTATCTGTCATAGTTGGCTGATTTAGGAACTGCTTGCTTCCTACAGACTCTTTTCTCTTCAAGCTGTTGGAGCCAATTTTTGTTGTAGACTTTGATGCCCCAATGCAGATGATGACACCACTTGTTCCAATCACTTGCCAAGGTTTCCCATTGGTCAGGATCAATTCCAAATGCCTTCATATCTCACTTGCACACATCTTTGTAGTGAAGCTTGGGACATCCTGTTGTTCTTGTTCCTTTCAATAGTTCCCTGTATAGCAAGTCCTTGGGTATACATCCATCTTTCAATCTGCTCAGATGGCCTAGCCAGCGTAGTCATCTCTGTTTGACTAGAGCTATCACACTTGGTAAATTTGCCATTTAAAGAACCTTTGTGTTGGCAACATTATCTAGCCATTTGATGTTGAGTATGTGGCATAAACAGCACAGATGAAAGCTGTTTAACTTCTCCTCTTGATGTGCGTAAGTTGTCCATGTTTCCCCACCATACATGAGGGTGCTGAGTAAGCAGTAAGCAAGCCTTGTACACTAGCATTTTGGTCTTGATGACAAGCTTTGAGTTATTCCATGCTCTTTTAGTTAGTTTGCTGAAAGTAGCGGCAGCCTTTACAATGCAAATGTTAAGTTCTTCATCCCTGAGAGTTTTGTGGTCACTGTAGAACCAAGGTAGCTGAACTTTTGGACTACTTCTAGCTGGTTCTCATTAAGGGTGATTGATGGACCTCCGTGTCCCAGTAAAACTGTTTTCTTTATGCTGATGGTGAGAGCAAATGCCTGGCAAGCTCTTGAAAGGTGATCCATGAGTTCTTGTAGTATGTTTTTGTCGTGGGCTTTAAGGGCAGCATCATCGGTGAATAGAAGCTCCTTGATAAGCACCTTTTTAACTTTAGTCTTTGCCTTAAGCTGTGACAGGTTAAAGAGTTTCCCATCTGATCTTGTGTGGAGGTACAATCCACCTTGCATGTCTTTAAATGTGCAATTCAGGAGTACTGAGAAGAAGGTTCCAAGGAGTGTGGGGGCAAGAACACATCCTTGCTTCACTCCGCTTTTCATCCCGAAGCTGTCTGAAGTGGACCCATCAAAGTGAGCAGTTGCTTTCACGTAGTTGTGAAAGGAATGTATAAGACTTAATAGGATTGGTGGGCATCCTACCTTTTCTGGGACAGCAAAAAGGCCTGTTCTGCTAACGGTGTCAAATGTTTTGGTTAGATCCACAAAGGCAATGTACAATACTTGGTTTTGCTCTCTGCACTTTTCTTGAAGTTGACTCAGGGAAAATATCATGTCTGTGGTTGATCTTCCATCCCTGAATCTGCCCTGAGATTCAGGGTATACGCAACTTGCCAGCTGTTGTAGGCACACCAAGATGACTCTTGCAAAAGCTTATCCTGTTATACTTTGTAGCGAGATGCCTCTGTAGTTGTTGCAGTTGTCCTTTTCTCCTTTATTTTTATACAGAATGACAATGTTTGCATCATGCATGTCTTGTGGTAAGGTGGTACTCTCTTTCCAGCATTTGAGTAGCAGCTGGTGAAAATACAGTAGTAGGCTTTCTTTCCCACACTTGAGGATATCTGCTGAGATGCCACCTTTTGCTGGACACTTGATAATCAATCAGTGTTCTTGCTTAGCTTTTCTACAGTGGGCTCCACATCTAACTCTGGCATGACCTGTAGAGTTGATAATTGGTCCAGTGATTTGCTGGTGATCTTTCTTTCTTGTGAGTATAGCTCTGAGTAGTATTTAACCCAATGAGACATCTGCTTGCTTCTATCTATAATGGCTTCACTGCTACATGACATGAAAAGGGCAACTTTGTTGACAGTAGGGCCTAGAGCTTTCTTCACACCATCATACGTGACTTTTAGGTTTCCTGTGTCTGAGGCTGTCTGTATCTCATCACAGATAAATTCCCATCTGCTATGAAAGACTGTTATGACAGACCAAGGAACAATTACACTAATTGTGCTACAATCTAAGAGAACTGACTACAAGATCTGTTGGGACACCTTTCAAACCAAACAGTTCTAATAGCATCATTTGGATGGCACCAAAGAATCAGGAGCCCTGAATCCTCCAGCTGGGAGATAACATTAATAACAAATAGCAGTAGCTCTTATGAATGATGTGAGCTAATAGGATCTTGTGTTTTATTTTCCCGTGTGAATTTTATTTTGGTGGAAGACATAACCACTAGGATGCATAAAAAAGTGAGTAAATTCAATGGAGTACTATAAGTAGCACTGCAAGGGCAGGCCGGTATTTTTGGCATCAATATGGAGTCTGTAATATAAAGCAGCAAATGACCAAGCATTCTCTGCAGTCAGGCTTTGATGTTAGAAGGTGGGTGGGCCTCCTAGCCATCTCATATTGCCTCACTCCATTTCCTGTAGAGCATTCCCCATCTTTAACGCATCCTATTCCTTGAACTATGGAATGCACAGAGATCAGACATTCATCAGAATCCAGAGTGTAAGGCTTTAAAATCTCTTGCTACTTCAATTTTTTTTTCTCACTGTAACAATTGTCTTTGTTTTATTTTATTTTATTTGAAGGACAGAATCTTTCTGCCAGGTGGATATTCCCAAATTCTCATAACTCCACTCAAATGATATCTTATCATGGTGCCTCTGAACAGTGAGACTCATAATTCATTTGAATGGGAAACAGTTGGGGGCTTGCCACACTTCATCCTACTTGATTGTTGACACTGTTAGCAGCTGTTACTGTCTATCTTGCTTCTACCAACTGGGAGCATATCAAAATGTTATACATACATACAGTGGTATACGCTCTTCTCTTTTACAATAGTGGGAACTAAGTACATACATCAAGAGCAACATATACTCTATGGTTGCTAAGTATTTTACACATTAGTTTTCTAAACTGACTTCTAGAAGGAAAAATTGGATCATCTTTAAAACATTCCAGAAACATAATGTTCTCTCAAAGTCATGTGACATCATTAACTATTCTACAACAAGGCAGTCACAAGAACCTCACTAACTTATCCAAATGTGTTTGCATTATTTTTGGTCAACTTATATGGAGAGTAGAGTTCTCAGTCCAAGTCCTAGCGTATTGATACCAAGGTCTAACAAGTATCCATACCACAAAACTGTATCACAGAAAACACTAACTGACAACTTTGTTGGCAGTCTCAAGTGAGAGAGTAACAACAAAATGGTCATGAACTTGTCATTTGCCAGTTCAAGACTGGAGCAGAATAAAGATGTTCCAGTGTTTACATAATGTACCTATTTGTTCTGAAAAACAGAGGACTTCAGTCTTCCATAATGTTAGCTTGGCACCTTCCATGAACCTTAAGTGTACATACATACATAGAACATATACAATAAAGTGCTCAGGACACCATTCACCCTGTATTGCATTTATTTCTTGTATCAAGTACTAATACTAATGGGTTCTAATATTCATTCCAACTAGGGCAACCCTAGAAACAGTTGAGATTAAAGATGGTGTTACCTGTTTCTGAAATGCTGGGTAATCAAGGACATGCAAGTAAACTGATTACTTTACTATTTCTACTGATATATTTGCCGATGATGGGAAAAGTACTTCCATCAACGGACAATTTGATGAGCCAACTTTTTCCACTTAGCATATGAATGACTTAGCATATGAATGACTATGAGCCTGCACTGAGACCTCACCTGAAGTAAATATTAATCTGTACTATGAGATCTCTATAATCAATAAACCAGTGACTTTGAGCTAGATTATGATTCTCATTTAACTAGTAGCCTCAACTCTAAGAGCAGACCAATGGATTGCAATGAGATTTTTGGAAGAGTAAGATACTACTCAGTAGGCACATCAACACATGCAATTACAGCTTCTGAATATGCCGCAGAGCTTATTGTTCCAGAGTTAATTGTTCCTGGGCATGCCATTTGAACATGCACCCAGGAGCAATTAACTCCAGAACAAAAAGCTCTGCAGTTTATTCAGGCACAGCATGTGGAGCCCAGGCAGAGCAGCCCCAGCTGGTAGGGAGACCTGGGGGGGTTAGCCTGACAGCCTGGGTTTGTTCCCTCCCAGATCACTGTGCTGCAGAGGGGTTGGCTGGGGCACAAGAGAGCTTCAGCATGGAGTTAGCCAGAAGGCAGCCCCTGCACTGAAGCATCCTCATGTCCCAGCCAGCCAGGCAGTGTCTACATGTGTGCTGCTGTGGAGTTTTTTTTACAAATACTTACATGTACTATCCTGCTGTAGAGTAAATTAGTTTACCCCAGACTAATAGGAACACACACATAGATCCCAAGACATTTACTGGGCAGCTAATAAGTCAACAGTGGGCATGTCTACACAGGCTTTCAAGAAAGACTTTGAATTGGTCTCCCATGATGTCCTCCTGGTTCAGCTGGGGAACTGTGGCCTCAACCATCTCATGGTCCAATGGCTAGGGAACTGGCTCCAGGGTCGGACCCAAAGGGTATTAGTTGATGGGAGCAAATCAACATGGCACAAGGTGACCAGTGGTGTCCCTCAGGGCTCAGTACTTGAGCCAATACTCTTCAACATCTTCCTTAATGATCTGGATTCAGGCATAAGATGCTCAGCAAAGTTCACTGATGACACTAATCTATGAGGGAAGGCAGTCACTCTGGAAGACAGGCTGGGATACAGGATGACCTAGACACACTCACAAGGTGAGTGGACCAAAACCTGATGGTTTTCAAGTAGACAAGTGCAGGGCACTCCACCTTGAGAGGAAAAACCAGCATCATACTTATAGGCTTGGCAGTGCTACGCTTGCCAGCACCATGACTGAAAGAGACTTGGGGGTCTTGATTGACCACAAGATGAACATGAGCCACCAATGCAATGCTGTAGCTGGAAAAGCAAGCCAAACTCTGGCATGCACCTACCAATGCATCTCAAGCAAAACCAGGGATGCCATCCTCCTCCTTTACTTGGCCTTAGTAAACTGCGTCCAGTTTTGGGCCCCCCACTTCAGGAGGGATGTAGATAAGCTTGAGAAAATCCAAAGGAGAACCACCTGCATGATCAAAGTCCAAGAGAGCAAGCCTTATGAGGACAGGCTGAGGGACATGGGACTCTTCAGCCTGGAGAAGAGAACACTCAGGGGGGACCTGGTGGTAACCTATAAGTATATAAGGGGGATGCACCAGGATCTGGGAGAACAGTTGTTCACTAGGGCTCCCCAAGGGATAACAAGGACTAATGGCCACAAAGTTCTGGAAGGCTAATTTATACTGGACATAAGGAAAAACTTCTTTACAGTCTGAGTGTCCAGAGTCTGGAACAGACTCCCCCTAGAGGTGGTGCAAGTACCTACTCTGGATTCATTCAAAAGGTGTTTGGATGCTTATCTTGCTGAGATCATTTGACCCCAACAGACTTTCTGCCTACATCAGGGAGCTGGACTCGATGATCTTGTGACGTCCCTTCCAGCACCTAACGTCTATGAAATCTATTAAACTAATGCAATGTAATAAACTCTGGGGCATAGCACACTGTAGTTTATTGCTCCTGGGTGCTGCATTTACATGCACGCCTGGGATCACAACATATTGAACTAGGCTGGAGCAGCCCCAGTTGGCAGATGGTCCAGAGGGTCAGCCCCAGGCTCCAGGTGGCAGCATCAGGTGGCAGAGGGGCTGGCAGAGGCACAAGGGTGCTGAAGTGTGGAGCTGTGTGGCTAGACAGAAGGCAGGAGTATGGCCCCCTGCTGGCTGGGCTGACTGGGCACAATTTACACCTGCAGCCAGTGTCTACATGTGCATTTAATAGTAGTTAATTATCCCGCAGTAAGACAGTACTGTTCCAACAGCACTATCTTACATTGGTGCTAATTAATTTAGCACGGCTTAATAACGTGCATGGTGATGCTTTACTCAGCAGCTTTGCAGTTAAGTGCACTTGTAGACGTGACCAGCGTGAAGAAGAGTATTAAAATCTATTCCTGTATCTTTATAATAAGGACAATTTCTTATCTGCCATGTTATAAAAGAAAATAAACTACATCCTGCATCAGAATTAAATAAGCATTAAATGTTAACAGTAACTGTTTCTCAAAATAAACAATTGGTTTGAAGCTCTTGGGGCATGCAAAACCAAGAAGCAGAATTAGAATTAGAAACCAAGAAGCAGAACTGTAGTAGAATTGATTTAATTCCTCCTCAGCCTTCCATAACATTCACACAAATCGTAGAAAATGAGAACTGGAAGGGACCACAGGAGGTCATCTTGTCCAACTCCCTGCTCAGAGTAGGACCATCTCCAATTATATCATCCCAGCCAAAGCTTTGTCTTAAAAAACTTTAAGGATGAAAATTCTACAACCTCTCTGGGAAGCCTATTTCAGTTTACTACCCTCCTTGTGAGAAAGCTTTCCCTAATATCCCTTGTTGCAACTTGAGACCATTGTTCCTTGTTCTGTAATCTTCCACCACGGAGAACAACTTAGTTTCATCCTCTTGGGAACCACCCTTCAGGTAGTTGAAGGCTGCTATTAAATCCTACCTCATCTTCTCTCTCTAGACCAAATAAACCCAGTTCCCTCACTCTCTCTTCAGAAGTCATGTGCCCCAGCCCCCAAACCATTTTTGTTGTCCTCTGCTGCTGGACTCTTTCCAAATGTCTACATCCTTTCTGTAGTGGGGGAGAGGGGCAAAAATGAACAGTACTCCAAATGTGGTCTTCCCAGTGCCAAATAGAGGAGAAGAATCACTTCCCTTGATCTACTGGCAAAGTGTAGAACTTTGCACTTCCTCATGGGATTTATTTTGGTTCAATGCTCCAATTTGTCTAGGTCACTCTGAATCCCAGCCCTACCCTCCAGAATGTCTACTACTCCACCCAGCTTGGTGTCATCTGCAAATGTGCTGAGGGTGCATTTCATTCCATCGTCCAGATTGCTGATGAAAATACTGAAAAAAACCAGCCCAGGACTGACTCCTGGAGCACTCCACTTGATACTAGCTGCCAACGAGACACAGAGCCATTGATCATTACCCTTTGAGTCTGATGATCCAGTCAGTTTTCTATCCACCTTACAGTCTATTCATCCAACCGACCAATACCCTCCTTAGCCTGCTTGTGAGAATGTTTAGGAAAAACGTATCAAAAGCCTTACTAAAATCAAGGTATATCACATCTCCTGTTCTCCCACCATCCACAGAGCCGGTCTTCCATAGCAGATGGATATTTCACCTGAACTGAAATATCACCAAAAGATGGAAATTCCCCAAAACCTACACTTGAGTAGCTTGTTTTATTGTCTAAATATTCTTACCATTATAATTTTTTTTCTAGTTAAACACAAATTTTCCTTACTGCATTTTTAAATCTTTGCTACTCTCCTTCATTGACCAATACACTTAATCATCTCTGGCCTCTCTGTTAAATCACCCCTTTCCAGTTTTGAAAATATTCATTTCTCCTCCTTTTAGTCTTCTGTTATGCAGACTGCACAAGTTTATTTCTCAAGGTCATAACTTTAAAAACTTACACCACTTTAACTGCTCTCCTCCAAAGTCACTGTACCCTTCCCATCCCTCCCCCCGCTCCTTCTGCCCCCCAAAATCTGCTTTCATGCTCCCAAAGCCCACTTGGAAATAAAAAGCCATTGGATCAAGCTGATACACTGTCTACCTTCCTAGCCACTTCAGTGGGTCACACACTCCCCTGCACCCTCTTCCATCATCTTCAACACATTATGGATTCCCTCTTCTCCCATTTACACCAAATCACAAGTCCTTTCTTCTCCTTTGTCCCAGCCATCTACCTTGTTGGTTTTCTTTCTTTTCTGACTTCCTCAGACTCATCTTTCTGTAACTTGGTTGTCTGACATGGTCCTTCAGCTGAGACCAGAGCTCTGCAATGAAGCTGCTGAGGAACTCTGTGGGTTTATATACAGATGACTGGAAAAATTGCCTTCTATGGTGTAGCAGTTAGCTCTAGCACTCTACCTGCAACAGAGAGAGAAGTTGTTTAGAAACTAGCAAGATGTTGCTTAATCTCACCTATGAGATTACTTCTCTTTTCCACCCTCTTCAAGTGCAGCCTTCCCTTCCCTGCACTTCTCCTCTCTCTCTTTTGTACTGCAGAGGAAGAGGGAGCCAGGAAAGGGATATGATATAAAAAGATGAAAAAGGGCTGGATATAATGGGCTAACTTTACCCGATTAGCCATGCAATACCAACTGCTATTGGTTTTTAATTGGAAGGAAAATATTGGGATTAAAAATTATTTCTTGTGAAGGACTTTTAGTTTTCAAACTAGAGCTGGTTAGAGAAGAGGATTTATTTCAATAGATTTTTTTTTTCAAAAAATAACGTAATTGTCAAAATATTCCATTTTGAACCTGGAAGTGTTCAACACCTCTGGGTCTGCTGGGAAGTGCACTGGGGGGCCCCCTGGCACCCTCCCTGGCTTGGCAATTGACCATGAGGGGACCCCAGGTGTCCCCTCCAGACCCAGAAGGCACCAGTCACCAAGCTAGGGAAGGTGCAGGGGACCCCCCTACATGCTCCCCAGAGGACCCAGAAGTGGACTGGGAGTGCTTCTGTCCACTTCTGGGTCTGCTGCTGAGCGCACTGGGGAGCCACCCATGCTTCTGTGGGACACTCCATGTGCCCCAGGTTCACAGCATTCATGAGCCCTTGCTACCTAGAGGTATGTAGAAAAAAGATTTAAAGCTGTGTCTATGTCTGAATCTCCGAATCTTTCTGAATCTCTCCAAATCTATTCGTAGCATTCTAATTGGATTTGAAGAGATTAAAGGGTCCTCTGATTCAATTTGGATTCAGAAATTCGGCCACTGAATCAGGCCAAATCTCCACTAAATTGAATCAGGGACCAAAGCTTCGCACAGCCCTAGTCTGTACTACTCCAAATTATAACTAAAGATAGTTATAGGTGTTCTTGATTCTCAGCTGAGAGGAGAGAAAGAAAGCAAAAGGACATACTCCACAAAGAAACAAGTCTTGTTTTCCTTAAGACTCAAGCACTTGGAACCAATAAAACCAGAAAGGGAACTGGGAAGATGGCAGGCAGAGAACAGTAATAAGGGAAAACAAATATTCTTTTTGACTGACATGATTTTTGACATCTTAAAACTTGCACCCATAGTTCTCATTCACTTCAGTGACTTTTCTGGATGTCCATAATCTCTGAATGCAGGTATTGGTAACAGAACCAGCCCCATAGTGAGCAGACAACTGCTAAAATTTTCTTCTCTAAAAGACCAAAGCACACAGAAAGGGAATATTTATCTCTCTAGTCTCATGTGTGATAAAACATGATGCAGTCTTTCGTCGTTTAGTGAAATAATAGAGGATGGTGGCCCCACATCTTTAGACATAGCCAAAGGTGCAGAAAAAGCAAATGGCTTTTAGGATGTCCTAACAAATACATGTAAGCACCAGTCCCAAGCCCACAGATTTTAAGTCACCATATAGAGTGGCATCCCTCTGCATACCTTGATTTTCACCTACTCCAAACTGTCTCAGGGTCCATTTTAGAGCTGGTTTCTGGAGTGTGACTATGTTTTCTCCCCAGTTAAGGCATGAGAAAAACCAAGGATTGTCAAAACAAGCAGTATTTTGCTACATAAAATAAGGTGGTTTAGCAACTGCTTCACCCCTTCTGGTGAATCACACATCCGTGGTAATAAGCATAGTCCTCATCAGTCTTCCTCCTGCTGAGGACTGTTAGCAGCTACACCAGATGGGGAAGAGTAGGAAGCTTTTCTATTCCTTTTTATTCCGCCAGAAGATTTCCACACAATTCAAGTTTGCTTTTGTCTCGGTGGACTCAAACTGAAAATACTCTGGGCTTTCCAACAGCCTTAGGTCAGTAGCACTCCTCTCAAAAAAAGAAAACAATTAGTGATCAATTTAATTAATTAGAATGTTTACCCACAGGAGAAATCCAAGCTTTACATAATTAGCAGGAAGTTTTTCTTAATTAAGAAAACTTTTAAAAACACCACCTGAGTGAAAATGTTTGTTTATTTCAATCCGGTCAGGTATAACACTCTTCATCCACTCCTAACTCATTTCAGATGTTGGGAACAGACACGTTAAAAAAGAACCATCCTCAACATAACAAGCTTCATTAAAATAAGGAATGTATTTGCACTGCAGTCTTAAACATTGTAGCCTTCTCTTCTAAAATATTGGGCACCCACAGCACCATTTGAAGTCAATAGGAGTTATGAAGTATCTCAGAAAAAAACTGGAATTATACTCAGTACTTCAGAAAAAAATCAGGCTATTAATCTGTTCCCTTCAATGCTTGATGTTAATAAAGTTTTGTGAACTCCCTGGATAAAAGGTGCTGTGCAAATTAAATTTTTTGGTTTGAATGCAAGACAACCAGCTCTTCTATTTAAGCAACTACAAAAACAACAGCATTACAACATGCCCATCAGTGCCATCTGTCCTGTGTCCCCACACTCCCACCCTTCCTCCACCATTCTTCTGTGCCTGCCCTGTCTCCCTCTAAACCTGCCAATATGCTTTAACCCTGACCTGAAGGGGCCATCTTTTCGGATGAAAGATTAAGATCATTCAGCCCATGGTCGCTTTGCTGAGACTAACAAGAATGCCAGTGAGTGCCTGTAGTCATGGTGTTGTTTATTATGCAGACCCTGAATGAGTGTGACTGAAGTGAAACCATCCAAGTCATGCCACAGAGGCCATCAGACAAACATCAGATGGCAACAACCATTATGTTTCACAAGTATAGACTGCCCTGAAATCATCAAGCCAGAGGTAATAAACTCCATATGACCCAGTATACATCTTCTCTAATTTCTGCTGTTTAAAAAAAAAAAAAAAAAAAAGAGTGCTACAGCATGGGGCTAGCCAGCAGGCAGCTCCAGTGTAGCACCCTTGTGCCCCGGACAACTCCAGTCAGCATCTACATATGAGTTATGGCAGAGTAAATAACTTCATCATAGGACAGTACTTGTGTTGACCAGTACTATCCTATGGAAGAGTTAATAAGTTTACTCTAGCCTAACATTACTGCACACGTAGACACTGATGCTTTACTGAATAGTTAATTAGTCAGCTCTACAGTAAACATTAGGGGTGTGTAAAATGGGCCATATTTGATTCGGATTTGGCCTGAATTGAGGATAGTAATTCGATTTGTTGATTCAGATCACTGTCCCAGATTCGATGCTGATTTGGAGAATCGGCAATTCAGCCATAGACACAGCTTTAAATGTTTTTTCTACATACCTCGAGGTACCAGGCGTGGCTTGTGAATGCTGAGATGTTGGGGTGGAAGGAGCATCCCCCGGGAGAACAGAGGACCCTCCTGCATGCTTCATGGCATATCTCCCCCGGACTTCCCCGGCTCAGCGATCAGCCATGGGGGGATCCAGGGTGCCCCCCCAGACCCAGGAGGTACCAGAAGTGGAGCGGAAGTGCTTCTGGTCCACCACCAAACACACTGGAGACCCCCCCACACACACTCCTGTAAGACGCTCCATCTGCCCCACCAATTCAGCATTCATGAGCCATCTGGTACCTTGAGGTATGTAGAAAAAATATTTAAAGCTGTGTCCATGTCTGAATCATCAAATTACTCCAAATCTGTCCAAATTGATTCAGAGTGTTCTGATTTGATTTGGAGAGATTAAAGGGTCTCGTGATTTGATTCGGATTCAGAGATTGGGCTGTTGAATCAGGCTGAATCTGCACCGAATCAAATCAGTGACCGCAGCTTCACACAGCCCTAGTAAACATTTTGTGTAGACATGCCCACTGGGTAGTTACATCTGTGAGAAGAGCCATACTAAAAATAGCTTGCTAATATTCAAATTAAAGCAAACAGAATCAAGTTTACCTAGGTCCCATAACCTCTTCCCAATTAAGAGCAAGTTTCTTAACGCAGAAACAAGGGCTATGTTAGCTAGATCTTGTTTGAACTTACTGCTTGAGTAGCCACCATTTCTCTAATGTGGTAGTTTTTATACATTTTGATATGATGAACACTACCTTTCTTACCTGGTGTTCTTTCATGTGAAATATTTTGAATCATTGATTTTTACCTCAGAAAAGCGGGAAGTATTAATTATTCTCTCTAATCACATTGTTGAAGAAAGTTAACAGACATTCTAATAAGAGTACAAGCTTGGCAGAATTTGAACTTACAACCTTTGAATCATAAAGCAGATCTTTTATACAGTAGGAGTCACCATTTTTTGTGACCTATCATCCAAAGGAATTTACAGGTGTTATTATATTAGCTACAGGGAGCTCCCTCATTATTCCCTGAATACAACAGAAACATTGAGATATAACTAAAAACTTAATTTAAAAAATCAAATATTAGGAATACAAAGTTCATTGAAAAATGTACTTCCTCTCTCATACCAAATCTACATACAAAGTGTACTGGCAAAATGTCATGACAATTAGGCAAAACTGCACACATGACCTCGTGAACAAACGAGATACTTAAAAACTATTAAAAGTACAGAATTATACATAATGGGCACATCTACACATGCATTTAGGCACTTTTCCAAATGTGCATTAAATTTAGTACCTTCAGTGTGAGGTACAAAATAAATATACCTTAGCATTAGACTGCCTTAATGCACAGTAATGAATGTGCATGATTTTTAAGTGACTCTTAATGCGCAGTAGCCTATTTTACTGTGCATTAGCATAATAGCACAATTTTTTATGTTAGGCTTTAATGCACAATAAAATAGGCATTAATGTGCCTTAATGTGCCTAAATGTACATTAAAGCACATGTGTAGACATGTCCAATGTCTTGAAAATGCATTGAGCCCCTGCAAGCTGGACTTCTGAGCAGCAAACAGTGATTTGGACTTCAGCATCACAGCTCTCAGAGTCAGTATGAAAAGCTGCATGCAGGTTCTCAGGCAGGTTTTACAATCCATGTTGACCTCTGTGCTACTGTAGACATGCTACTATTGGTATGTAAATTAGCTCATTTAACGATAGTTTGGTACTATGACAGTCTCACCAACAATGACAGTACAGACATACCCTCAAGTTGGTACCAACTTCAGATATTTAAAAAAGAACTTCAGACACCATTAAAAAAAAAAAGAAACACTGAAAAAAATCATGTTTTTTCCCAATATATAACACATTAAGAGTTTTATTCATTTTACTTTTCAGCTTGGTTATTTAGGGTCATATTTTTATACATTGTTCTATGTAATAACAAGGAACAAGTTATTTCTATTTTTTTTTTAAATGAAAGCTGAGGGTTTTGTGTAATTTCTACATTCTGTGGAAAAAAAGCCCAGTAAATACTCTAAGCCTCAGACTCAAATCAAAAGAGGGGGAAACAGCAAAAACAGCAGAAAAAATACTTTTAAGGAAACCTGTATTGAAGAGTAACAGGATAGCATTTTCAGAATTGCTCAGCCCTGGACTGTTCTTTTTAAAATTAATTAGTTTTACTATCAATGTCAATGGCAATAAAACTGGATTTGCACTGAGCTCTTCTGAAAAATCTCACCCAGGGAAGACAAAATTCTGGCCTCTAGTTCATATACAATGTACGCGCATTTATGCACTTGATACAATCATACTTAGTCCACTACAGTATAATAAATAATATGATTTTTCTTCTGTGTTATTATAGTTACAACTCTCTAATTATGTCTTTAAACAGTCTGTGATCTATTAGTAATTCTTTTTCCCTGTATGATATTAAAATAAACAGGCCTAGTTTATTGTCATACAGCATACACAATTTTTAACTACCAAAAAAATGCAATTCCAAGACTCATCGATGTCAGAACAACTCAGTAGAAATCATTTAATCAGGATGTTTCTTTCACTGGAGTGAACTATTTCCCGATTAAGCGACCATCCCACTTAAACGAAGTTTGTCTGAATGTCAGTTAATCCAGACCAAACGTTTTCTGCAACTCACTTAATTCAGCTGAAGCATGTGTGACCCCTCACCACCATATTAACACCTCTAATTGTAATTGACAGGACAATTTCCTGGTTGCCATTGTAAGAGACAGGCAGGGAACACTAGCCACAAGCAATTGGTGACCTTTGCCTGCCATATTAACACTTTTAATTGTAATTGACAGGGCAGTTGGGCCAAAAAAGAATCCCAACAAAGCAAGCTCCAAACGTCTGAATGTCCCATTAAAGCAAAAGAATGACCATGAACTCAATAAGGTGTTGCCTGAAATTTGTACAATTCTCAAGTTCTATTTAGTTAGTTTTATCTAAATGCAGCTCAATGTCCTATCAAATTCCCCATAGATTAAATAATAATTATTTATTTTTATTTTTACCAGAGATGTGCGAGATTCAGTTGTGGTTGCACAGAAGATTTTGCAAAAGTTGTCAAAAACTGCTTAACTGTTTTCAGTTTCACGTCAAACCTTTTTGTAATCTCCTCAGGTTCTGTTGTGTACAACAAAATTGTTTTCTTCATTTTAAAAACTGAAATGTTTTCATGTATATGACAGTTACTTAAAGGCCAAGAATGTGTCCAAAGCAATTGTGCCTCTTCACAGAAATATTCTATGTGCCAAAGTGGTGTCTCTGAGAATGCTATGCAGAAGAATAAGGCAGGCTGATTCCTGAACTGGAGTTAGTGTAGCCACATCTGCACAGCACCACAGGTGGGCTAATTAGCATGGAGGTAAATTGACTATCACCATGCTAACTAGCCTGTTAGAAGGAAAAGTCAGAAAATCGTGTTGAGTCACATGCTCAAGGCTCCTGACGCATGGTTGTATTTGCTACTTTAGGCACAGGCAAAGTGAGAACAAGTCTTCTTTTCTTGGTATTAGGCCCAGGCTGGGAAGGAAAGTGGTTGAAACACGTCTTTAAATTCCAAAATAGCTTTTCATAGGAGTTTTAACCTGAGTCTTTCTTTGTACTTAAATGGCACACTTGGGAAAAATCAATAGTTTTGTTCTTTTTGTATTTGTTGCTACATTTAAAAAACATGCCTTAAAGGTCTCCTTGTTACTTCTCCACAGTAAAGGCCAAATCATCAGCTGGTGTCAGAATAAGTTCCTAGGAATCAATGATGCTGCACAAAAATAATCAGATTACAATCTGTCCTTTCAAATTCAAAACACATCCAAGATGAGTAACCTCCTGAACAGTAACAAATCAATGAATTAGACTGAAGAACTAGTAAAATATTAACATTACAAAAGGCAAACAATATTGTACAACAAAGGCTAAATGCAGACATTCATAGGGGATAGGGGGAGGTTAGACCATGTTAAAAATGGCCACCCAATCTAACTTACTTTGCCCAGGTATGGACCTTACACTTAGATATGGTCTCAGTGATTGGAAGTCAATCTAAACCTGTAATTGTATAGTTGGTCTGCACACATAGACCAGTCTAAAATGGCAGAACCTGGATTGATGTACACTCAACTTAATTGATCTAAGTTAGACCAGGGCATGGAACTTCTGTACCATTATCTGTGCAGCCCCAGGGCTGTGAAAGCCCAGCCGCTGGCCCCAGCCCTGGGGCTGCACTTTTCCTACTCTCCTAATGGCACTAGGCTATTATTGGTATCTCTGGCCCCTTGCCCTGCCCCATAGACCAGCCAGCCCCCTCCTAACCCCCCATCTGACAAGCCACTCTGAGTGCTAGTTTTATCAGCATTCACTGCTGCCAGAAGGCAAGGAAGTAAGTATCAGTGGGGGGAAGAGTAGAAGGGATTGGAGTGTACGTTCACTGGGGAAGATGAGAGGGCTAAAAGTAGCCCCTGGTCTCCCCTCCTCAAACTCCACTGCAGACCTTGCAACCCTCCTCCCCCGCAACCTCACAAAACCCTTCTGGACCCCAGCATCCCCCATGGATCCCACCTGCCCCCTATCATTCCTGCAGATCATATCTGCCCTGCAAGTCCTCCCATAGACCCAGCCTGCCCCCCAACCTCTCACAGATCACTCCTGCCTCCATTCCCACACCAATGCCAATTGCCTGCTCATCCCGTGCAGACACCACATGCCTCATCACTCCCACAGATGTTGCCTGCCCCCGCATTGCTCCTCAAGATCACATGCCTCCCTGATCCCCAGAAGATCCTGCTTGCTTCCTAATCCCCCCACAGACCCCAATTCCCCCCAAGCCTGCATGTCCCTCATCCCCCAAACTCCCTCCTCTGCTAGCTGTATCTATCCTGACTTATCTTAGATCAGGTGGCCATTTTTAACACCATCTCCCTTAACTTCCCCCCAACCCAAATGTCTGCACTTAGCCAACAAGGAACAGATTTTTAGCAAGGTCTTCCCTATATTGCGAGCCTGCCCTCGTTCTAGCCATCAATTATGAGAAAAAGCTGATAAAACCATCTCATACACATCTCTAGAATAAGGGAAAACGATTTTCACCAGTCAACCTAGTTTCGGGCAACAGCAACAGATGCTTGCACTACCATAGCTATACTGGGGGCCAGTCAGTAGTGGCTAAGATAAGGGTAAATCTAAATATATACAAATGAGGTTTCACACAGCTCCAAATTCAGCTTATTAATGCTAACTGAATTGTGAAGACAGGACATTAACAAAAACTTCCTTTCTTCAATTATAAAAATCCAACAACGCAAGTCCTTCAATAATATGTCATAAGAGATAATAAAATAGATCACAACAAGCGCCCTAGCAAAGATCATATTTTCTATTTCTATGATAAAATGACAGGTAGAAAATGAACTTGGGGGGCGGGTAGTGAGAAAAAAAGCTGCCCACAATACAGGTCTTTTTTATACATCAAAAAAACATAAGCCCAAACTTTCAAAACATTTACAGGTCATTCACCTTCTATATAATTACCATAAGTCTGCCAAACAGCATCTTCTCTGTTTTATTTTTTGGAACTGAAGAGCCTAATTTTGAATACCTCTTATCTGGTTCATTTATTCTCATCCGCTCAGTACTTGTCTTACTCTAGTCAATTATGAGATAGAATATCTTTTCTTTTAAAATCAAAATCCTTTCTTTTAGAAAGAGACTCAGAAATGAAGAGGTTTATCTCTAATGTCTGTAAAGCATTTGAAGATCCCCAGATGAAAGGATCTACGTATGCACAAAAAAATATTACTTGAGTGTAAATATTTTTCTCTGTTTTACCTACATTTTAAAAAGTGGACATTTTCAATTTTGCTTAAAGTTAGGTCCCTAAATCCATACTTAGGTTAATAATTTACCAATAGTTATATGAGTATGTTTGGCTGTGACAGCAATTGAGAATTTGAAAAGAGCTGCAACTCCTGAACGCTTCTGAAAATTAGTTCTCCTGTTTAGAAGCCTGAACATGGATTTAAGTGCCTGACTTCAAAAAACCTATTTCCCCGCTTACCTCCTCCCAGTTTTTAAAACCTCTTTAAGAAGATTAAACAAGCATACGATCTGACTCCCATATCTAAATCATTTCTCCTGCCTTTGGACTTGTGTTTGCCCTAACAGCTAGATTTATAACATGTTCTATATTGTTAATTTATATTTTCAATGTACATGCACGTAACAGTGTTTCAATTATAGATTATACTCAGACAACTTGAAATGGGATATAACAATGAAGCGTTCCATTCACATTATATACACTCAGTATCACACAATTTTCAGACAACCTGTCAGAATACCAGTATCAGATGCTCCTGCCATTCCTATGGTTCTCTTAATGGCCTTTATTCAAATGACAGAGTCTTTGGGTTCAGTATAATTTCTAAAAATATTTAAAAACTAGCTAGTTAATAAGCCTACATGGAAATATCAAGTAGGCTGAAGTTAAAAAGTAGATGCTTGATCAGATATTTAAAGGCAATTTTAAGTAAGAGTGAACATCTTTGTGTTTGCTTTTTCAGCGGTTTGGTATTTCTAGGAAGATACAAGAGAATATGGGGAATTCTGCCTTCATAGACTTCACAATGGTCCTGAAGGACTTACCAAGAATTCTAAATAAACACGTTTTTTCATTCCAGCCACAAAGAGCTAACAGGCCCTCTCCGTCCTCAGACAAGCTATACCTCCCACCAGCAGCCCACACTCATCACATGCAGGAGCCCCAGATATCACACACCAGATCCTGCTGTGATGAGCAAACACCAATCAACAGTCCCATTAGCCTCCAGAGGTCTGTTTAGTTTGTTTACAGTAAATACTAGAGCACTGCCAGCGTAAGGCTACACATGAGATTAAGTGTTTGGGGGCTTTTTTAGCTTTTTTTAATTTTTGGCTGGGGCATCTAATTTTTAGATGCTCCAGGTCTATTTGGGAGAAACAGCTTTCTTTCTTTTAAATGGAAACTAGCATATTCCCTCAGAATTATTTCTTATGAGCTCCTTGTACAGTCCCTTAAGTCATTTTTTTAGAGTCTCGGAATTACATTTTCATAAGCGAGCAGTGATTTTGGATGTCTAACTTGACACCAATTAAGGAGGGCTGACTTCGACAAAATGCCCTGGTTTTATGCTCTGAAAATATGGTCCAGCTAACATAGTTCAAAGGGGATACCCAAAAAAACTATTTACTTCTGAAAATTTTGGTTATGGAATATAGACATGGGGAAAACATTTCAGACACCTACTCCATTTCCCTACTGGCATATTATTTTTCTTCAATAATGATGCATTTCTAGTATTCCATGTATTAATATTAGAACTTTTTAAAGGTATTTTAGCTGAACTATTTATTTCTGCATTTTTTTATTCAGTACAGGAAAAAGAAAATCTTATTGCTAAGAGTAAGTCACGGTATTATAGTACTCATTTCAGCTCAGATGCTGGGTGCTGTGCCCCAATCCTACAAAACATAAGTGTGACTTGAATCACAAGCAATGGTAACCACCAAGCCTCTGCCTCCAGAAGTGACAGACCATACAAAGCACTCACAAGAAACTCTACCACATTTACACTCTGCGTGAAACTAAGAACAGAGGGTGGGGAGGTAAGGGACAAGTCTGAGAAGTAGATAGATAAAATCCCTCACATATGTGGGCTGCAATTAAATATAGCAGCAGCATAGTTTGCTCCTAACTGAAGACGCTGAGGAGGAACGATTCCTTCCCATCCTGTGTAATCTTTGTACTATGTCAATTAACTTTGGTCTTTTGGAGGGTTGGGCAGTATCTGTTCCTTGTTAATGAAGACGATATAATAATAAAATCAGAGAGAACCAAGCATTACTGTGACAAGCTCATCTCAACACCAAGGCAAGAAAATCAGTTAATTGTATATTTTGGTTCATCATTGCCTCAAATCAGTGATCCTATTCCAATGTGTTACATATTAGGAAATACACAACCTAAGTAATATTTAGCCTAGGAATATGCCAGTGAAATTCTTCATAATGTGCTGAAATAGGTCTGAAATCATGACATGCATCAGTTTCTTGTGTATTTTTTAAAGATCTGTATCAAGTTCCAAGTCATGTTTGCAAAATCTGTAATGAATCCTTCTCATCATCTGAGAAGTACGCCTAACTTTCCAAAAGAAAAAAAAAGCCTGTTATTACAGTTAACCAAACAACAAATTATATGTCAGCAACTAGGTAACCACAGTATTCAAATGTCAGAAAATAACTGGGAACAAGTATTCAAATTTCAATAGTAATTTCAGTGAAATTTCAACATTGTGGTATATATTTATCACTATAACCCATAACCACTGAATACTTTCCCAGATAATGTTCATAATGCAGTCAAAAGTCCATGTGGATAAGCACATGAAGACAGGCAGTTTAAAGATATGATAAATGGGTAAATGTTACATGGTAAAATGTTTATAGAAGCTGCAGTGAAAGAGCTTCTTGGTGGCTACACCTCCTCAGCCACCCCTCCATTAACTTTAATTAAGCTTGCACATAGGCTTACAAGCCTGGTGGACTTAGAGAACCTGATCTGAAAAGAAAAATAAGGGGTTTAATCACCAAGTCAGGTTTTCCAAGTTTTCATGGCTCTAATGTTTATACCCTGCACACTTATATAAACCCAAACTTCCATTACTTGCCTGAGAGTCTCAGATCAATATTATAGATAAAGGTAAAGCTTAAGGTAAACGATTACCCTATAAGATGATGGGAATAGTAATTTTAGTGTACATCAAGCACATTAGGATACAGTAAGCTTGCAAAGACATAATAAATTCATCAGCTATTTCTGTTGATTGATTTGTATTCCAGTTTAATTAGCCATGAAAGAGTCAATTTTTCTGAAACCTTTCCTTCCCTCCCCAACCCTTTTTGTTACAGATCACTGCCACAAAGGATAATCCCCAGCTGTCAAGTTAAGGAAATTTAAAAGGTAGGTTCTAAATAAAATCGTTACAAGCCATGAATTCATTTTCATATAGACCAACTACACTTACTTCTCAAAGAGTTTATAGCCAAGCTCCTATCTGAAAGACATCCAATTTTCTTCAGCTGTAGTTTTAAAATCGGCTTTAAAGTGCTCTGCAAACAAAAAGTAGCTTGATAAAATTGAGATAATGACCTGTAGAAAGGCAGATGTGTTGTGGTATGGCATGCAACCTATAATCTTGCCGTTCTTTAACTTTTTAGTAAACAACATTAAGTAACTTATAAAATGAGCAATGTAGGTTCGTACAGAATAAAGGATAAAAGCATTTGCCATACAGGGGGTATTTTGTTACTAAAAAAACAGTTCCACAAATGCATTCAGAAAATTCACAAAGAGTATCCGTGTTTGTTTTAAGTAGCCACTACAAAAGAAGAGAAGCAGGGGACAATAGTGAGGTCCAGCTGTTGTTTTTCTTGAAGAAGTCCCAGCTCCCCATGCAGATAAACTACACTTGAGATGAGCTGGCTGAGACAAATGTTCTGTCTACACTTTAAATGGCAGCTGGTTATTAAATGACTCCCAATAGGATGAACACTTGCTATTGACAATAAGGTAATATAAGGACCATGCAGAGCAATCAGGATGGGAATGTGAATGAAAAATCTTTAATCTGAAATTACAGCTGTCAGAGTTATATTATAAAACATGAAAGTTGCATCTGCACTTAGAATTAATGTGTCCCAAAAGCCAAGTTTCTCATAAACTGCATCTTGCAGATACATATTTTACAAATAGACTACCCGTCTCCCATAAATCAAACCAAACTGTAGCCTATATTAAGGAATTAAAAGGGTCATCTCTTCTAGGGTTGGTATTTGTTGAACAGTATTTGGGAAAAAATGAACATTGATTTACAAAGTCCAGCAGATACGGTGGTAGTATTAGTTCCTAACAATATTCACTGACTTCAAGTGTCAAACAAACAACTTTGATTCTTTTGTTATGAGCTCCAGTGTGTAATGTGGGCTTTTCAGATATAAAAGTATTTTCAAAAAGGTCACAATTGAATAATTGTGTATTTTATTTACGAAGAATATGTGTCACTTATGAGTGAGTGTTTTAGGTTCTATGTTAAATGGTTCATCAGCCTAATGGGACCAACTTCAAACTGGATGTGTGTTGTGAAATTAGTTACCTCCTTGCCTTCTTGAATCACCTAATGGCATAAAGCACTTTCTGTTTATCAAGATATTTTTACATTGCACTAGAACAATAGCTGCTTCTGTAGGTTTCGACTTTGCATCATTTGCCAGAGATTCAAAAGCACTATTAAGGTTGGCCCTTCCTTTGTGCAATGAATGACACCGTATTTTGAAAAATTTAACACCTGCTCTAAAGATCACTGATGTAAATGGAAAGACTTCAAGAGACTTTGAATCAAGACTCTTGCACACTGACCATTCAGATATGCTGACACCTCAGATAAGAACACTGTACAAACTTCGCTGATTTCATCAGCACATAATTTGCTGGGGTCACATATAAGATATAAACAGCATGAAACTTACTGTAATATCTATCTAATTGTAACGATGAACGTCATATAAATTGCATGGGCCCATTCGTGAGATCCCTGCTCAGACAAAACTCAAAAGGAAATGCTTAGCAAAACTGAACTTGAAAGGAGAACTCTTATCCCCTTACATACACACAGCCAGATACTCTTATTCCTATTCTTATCTTACTTGGTTCCCCTTATTTTTGTTTTACATGGTTTGGGAAGGGAAGAAAATAATATGGCTGGATAAAGAAGGGGGCTCACTAGCTTCCAAGTAGCGTAAACAAGCCTAAATCCTCATTCATCAAACCCTCTTGACACAGCCAAAGAGATCAAATCTAAGCATCTGTCTCAGCTTCCATTTAAAAGCAAACTTGCCACTGCTTAATTTTTCCTGTGTTCTCCTACCCTGCCCAACTACTGCCTGGATTGAAGAACCAAAGCCCCTGAAACAGATCTGTCCCTGCTGTTGGGCCCGCATACTTCCGCGTTTTGTATCTCAGTATTAACACTGTGTTGAATACTTCAAACCAAGCAAACGGAAAAAAATACCTTAAAGGTGAGCTACAAGCCAAAAATAAAAATGAAATGAAGCTCAGATATACGTGCTGTGGATGGAATTCAACAAAGAAATGTGTTAACTATCCCTATATATATTAAATTTCCCCTTGGAGAGAACCTGTTGGTATTTTCTAGTTCACTGATGAGCTCTTAGAATGCAATAGCATAAATATCAGCTGTCTGATTGCTACGTCTGCTAACCACAGTCTGTGATGTCACAAAATCACGATAGGCTAATCTCAGTGAACCAGGAAGTACCCAGAGTATTTCAAAGGAAGGACAGCAGGAGTTTTTAAATGGCATATTAATACACATTTGTGTGTACTGAGTTTCCCCTACTGCCACGTTAGTGAAATAGGCAACATAAAATCCTATGCTTAAGGCTGTTTGCATGTTTTTCACTGTATGGAACAGATTTATCTTCACTACACTGTAGTGAAAACACGTTGTGTTTTCTGGTATTGCTCAGAAATTAAAAATCAATCAAGAGCATCTTACAATCATTTTTCATGTGAGCTGATTTTGCTAATGTGGTTCCAGTGCATCGAGTATTTTCCCCTTATATTTTAAATCATTCAATTGTGACCTTCAGCTATGTTAAACAATTATCATGTTTCACTCCAGGTTGTGGCATCTCCATGTTGGGTGAAAGCTCTGTAATATTGGTAAAACAACGAAAACTGCAAACTTTGCATATATAGAATGATTTTCACTCATCAAAAATATTATGGCAACAGACCTTTAATAATAATTTGATTTATTTTTTTAACATTGAAGGGGAAAAGTCTGTTAAAGAAATGAAGTCAAAATAAAATACTTGGAAGTAACTTTGGGGCAAAAGCAAAAGCAAAGGAAAAAGCAATGCAAAATAGAAGTTACATACCATAAAAAATGTAGATGAGACATTAGTACTGAGTGATACTCAAGTTGAGGACAGGAGAAAACATTCCTATCTTCTTTACTGAGTCAACAGTGAGCTTTGGAGCCAACATACATGCTGCCTCATTATCAAATCACTAGATGTGAGCTTGTTCAGGAATCTGTATCCCTGACTCATTCTTTCCACTCAAAGAAAATTTAAAAAATGAGACCCCAAAGAAATGAAGGAGGAAAAGCAGAGAGAGTGGAAATACATAATTTACTTTTGTTACCCTGTCATCTCCCTCCAAGCCCCTTCCCACTTATTTGTCTCATCCGTCTGTGAGGTCTAGTCTTTTAGATTTTAAGCTCCTTAGGGCAAGGGCTGTCATTAACTATTTGTTTGCACTGTGACTAATAAGATGGGGCCCCACTGGTTGACGCCTGGAGGCAGATCTACAATATACATGTTAAATAAGGAAGCCTGAGTTGTGGCTTTGCCACAAGCCCCCTTTTGTAGGTTAGTATGGGGAGACAATTCCTCAGAAGGAAACAGATTGTGGTATACCTATTAGCAATGTTAGTGTAGATGTGCACATTTGGGGAAGTGACTCACAGTAAAAGATTTGGATCTTTGAAGTATACTGTGCATCAACTCAGCAGTGATGATGGAGTCAAATGTTCTCTTTCCACAGTTTCAATGACCTAATATGCCTCAGACAGTCAACCAGCATTCCAGACAGAAGCCCTACACATTTTAGCAATACTTACAGAGGGACACAGGACTGGAGAGACCTCCTGGATCATTGAATACAGGCTGCTCTATCACATGCACCATGTCATGTAATTCCTTTCATTTCGCAGATGCTCTTGAAATACTTTGGAAAGTGTTTCAATACTAATGGAAAGGGTTTCCAAGGCCTCCAGGTACTTACTAAGTCTCCTCTGTATTATTATAGCCAATCTGTAGGTATAAAGAGTATCCTACTGATATTTAAGCATTAGATTTCCATCCCAAGAAATTAAAGGCTTGCAAATAAACAGGAAGGAAAAAGCATGCAACAATTCCTTGGAAAATCTATTGAAAATCGTACATGTAAATACTAAATATCTGTATACTAGAAAGGTGAGACTCCATGCAGATAAGATGCCAGGTGGACTTTACAAATACACAAAGATAATCCAGACTGTCTGAGACATTATTAATCGGCCAAAAGGAAATGAACTGTAAAAGGGAACGTGGCAGAGGTTTCTACCGAGGATCCAAAAGGCAAATCTTTCACCACTTCTTAGCATAGATCTTCCTCATAGGAAGTTTAGTCTGCAGAACTTTTTTCTGGGCCAGAATTTAACAATATACAATCATTTTGGCCTCAAGCAAAGAGATTTTGCATCTGGATGAAAAACCTGGCTCAGGCCCTTATGGTAGGAAATTGGAGAGAGTTGGTAGTGGAAAAATAAAAATTAGATCTTGGGGCTGAGAGCTAGAGTACAGAGGTGCAACTTGGCATCTGCCAATATCACACAACCTGCCTTCTCTGATTTGCTTTAGGTATTGGTTGGAAAGTATAACCTGTCCAGGAAATGTCCAATTCCATCAAGGATCCATGTTCTATGCTCCACTTGGAGTAGGGCACAAATATTTTGCGGTTCTTTCTGGATATCTTTTTCCACTGATGTGCTCTGTGCCTGAGTCATCACTTTGTGCTTAACAATATATTTCCCACTCAAACTCACTGCCAAGAATTTTTCTTTACAAGGAAGACAGAAGCCAGAAGTTTTGCTATGATAGATGTACCATTCCAAAGGCCAGACAAACACATGACATAGCAATGAGAATCAATGCTTCCCTGTTTATGCATTTATACATAACTATATGGTGTTATCCGTCAATACTTGGGCCTAGAGAGGAAAGCTCTGAAAAGAAACTGAATTGCACTTGGGATATTTATGAGAGGTTTTGGTCCCTTAGATTTTCTAAGTCCACATATGAGGCACCTGTCTTAAAAACTCAGCCTGTGATAAAGGAAGGCACTCCCCTGTATGTGTTAACAGGTTCTGACTTTGAGAGTCTAAGACCCTGCAGAACAGGGTCAAAAGAGACAGAAAACCCTGTAGGTTAAAATACTGCCTAAACCAGCCCTGCAGGGTTTTTATTTCCCCAATATAGCAAGTAATGTTCAAGAGACAGCAAGAAACCATTAGTCTCTGAAACCTCAGAAGCAAATAAATTGGAACTGAGTGATTATATCTGCAAGAACGCCATTGAATGTCCCCATCTCTCTAAATCAATTATTTATCAAGTGTCTTGAAGTTAATATTAATTCTTTCTTGGTTTAATTTTTCAGCCTAGAGAAAAAGAAAGCACATACAGGAAACCACTATGATCATCTAATCTAGCATCCTGTATGGCAGACCACAGGACTTACCTGGATTAGAGAGTACCTGTGTTGGGAATCTTTGGGTGCATACCAAATAAAATTGGGAACACCTAATATTGATGTAAAATTGCCCATGGTGGGGAATCAACAATTATTCTTATTCAGCTGTTTTAATAATTACTCTCAGTATGAAAAAATTTGTGCTTTATATCTAGGCTGACATTTGGCCAAACTCATTTTCCAGGTACTGGACCTTTTGTAACTTTTGTCTGATAGATTGAAGACCCTATTATAGAGGGTCTTCAATCTATCAGACAAACTTTGTTCTCCACACAGGTATATTAGACTACGATCAAATCACGCTTTATCCTTTGAAGGGGGGGGCTTGTTGTTTCTTTTTTGTTGGGTTTTTTTGCTTGTTTGTTTGATAAGCTGAGTAGACTTAGCTTTGGAAAGCTTTCATTAAAAGACATGTTTTCCAATTCTTTATTCTTTGAAACTTCTCCTGGTTTACCCCATCCTGCCTGAACTGTAGACATCAGAACTTGACAGAACATTTCAATAATGGTCTTACAACTGCCACATACAAAATTATATAACCTTCATACTGTAATCCTACATTTTCCTGTTTATGTATCTATGAGCTGGATCAGTTCTTAGCAATACATGCATTGCACTGGGAATTCACATTCAGTTGATTATCCACTTCATTTAACCAAATCTTCTTCAGACATACCAATTCCCAGAACAGAGTCTTAAGCAATAGACACCTATCCCAAAGCTTTTAGAAAGAAAGAAAGACTTTGACCTTTAAGAAATGTTTCTTCCGAGGAGGGTGACAAATGGGGGGGCAGTAAAGGCCAACAGTCTGGGCCTGCAAGGGCTGCCCTCACACTCTCGATTAAAATCAAAACATAAAGGACAAAAGAAGTACGTACATATATAGATATATACAGCTCTGTGAAAGAAACAGAAAAAATACGGAAATGGAATTAGGGGTCTTTCAGGTTGAGTCTTAACCAATCCTGCAGACTGAAATAGGGGCTTATATGTCACGATAAAGTACATCAACTTACTTGTTTAATTTCTAAAGCTAAACCATGGAAGGGGGCCTCCTTTTTAACTAGGATTGGGAATTTGAGGTAGACAATCTTTTCACACCAATACTGATAAGAAGTTTCTCTATTACTCTGAGCCAGAAAAATTAGGTTATCCTGATATTAGCTCTTTATGGAAAGAATCCCTAAAACAGAAAGCAAATAATTGGCTGTGTCTACACAAGATACTGACTGTGCAGTAGCTCGCAACTACTCTGCAGTAATGTCATGTGGTAGAAAGCGTAATGCAACACTACTGTACAGAAGTCTCGGTCTATTGCGCAATCAGCATCACAAAAAAGCTGTTTGGCGGCACTACTATGCTGCATAGTAACTCCAGTTATTGCACAGTCCTTTAGTACTTGTATAAAAACGTAGTACTTTGTTTATACAAGTACTAAATGATTGTGCAGTAATGACTGCATAGTCAGCATCTCATGTAGATGTGGCCATTGTGGCTGAGGGTGTAAGAGTCTGAATGGAATTTAACTGAATTAAGCTCTTCCTAGATCATTTCATTCCTTATCCCCTAAAAGAAAAAAGCATCTGTGAAGAATTGGACGTAATGAAAGAGAAAGGGAATAGACTTGGTCAGGATTCTTTAGAGGATGCATGTGGAGTCCCAGCAACAAAAAAACGTTATCTTCTGCCTCTTGGGTTTTCCTGGGATAGGATAATAAGCCCACTTTGAGCACCCTTAATGTCCAAGGTAAATAGCTGATGAGTCCTTCCTAATAGAGCACCTCATATTAACACTGCTTGTGCCAGTCCTCAGGGTGGATAGTCTTCAGCTACTCCAACATCTCCTTCATTTTGAAGTTGAAAAAGCTAATGGCAAAATATACAAAAACACATAAATGATTTTGGAGCCTAATTCCCATTGACCCCCTTCAAAATCTTTTGTGGTTTTACAGCCCAATAGGCCACCAGAAAATAGAGGCTGCTCTAATTTACAGGGACTAGATTAGTTGGCCTGGGAATAAAGGGACTAGATTAGCTGGCCCTAGAATAAAAGGTGCATCAAGATGGTGTAGCCACAGCAGTTTTTGCTTTCTTATCCTGTCACCAAGCACACATTCTCATCCTGTTCTTGGAACAGAGAATATGAGCCATAGACTTTAGCCATTTAAATCACAGATTCCCCTGCTGTTAATAAAAGGACAGCCTGGCTCCAAGCACTGTGCCTATATAAGGTAGCATCAAAGCAGTTGCCCCTCAGCCAGACATCAAAGCCAGTAGCTGAAGCTGCAGTGCCAAACTGGAAAATCTTTGGGGAAATGGAACAAGAGTCCACCATCCCCCCTCTTTCTACATCCTACACACTCATAAGGAGTTTATTTATGTGGAAGCGCAAGAAACATTGTGGGGGGCGGTGGGGGGAAGGAGGGTATCACAGTGGCTTTACTTTAAACATTAAAAAAATGACCTGTCAGACAAAAGGAATCTTTTCTTGATTGGATATTTAGAAAAAAAGTTGTAGAGGTCTGGCACACAAACAATATTTTCCACACAAGCATATATTTCATTTGGAAAGCAATTGTTCTGGATATCTTTTTCCAAGCAAAGTATGCCAAAAATCTTAAATACATTCAATGTCATTTTACTGTGAACTGAGTTAATCCTGTAAAGTTATTGTTATTGTTTCAATTAAACCAAACAAACTACTGCATGAGAGTAAATTACCAAGAAAATCAATTACCAATAAACCGACAGCAAATTTGTATTACAATTCATACTTTAAATAATGAAATGTTCTTGCATAAGCTTCAGCTTATTTCCTAAAAAGGGTTGACAGGGCATTTTGTCTCATGTTCGAAAGCCATCTTTTGGTATTAATTTGCATTGAACAAACAACCAAAAGATGAAGAAAATCAAAGGGAAGTTCTCTTCTCTACTTCTCCCACACATCTTCAGCTGTGTGAGCAAGCAGTTAAAACATGCAAATGTAGTTTGGAGGAAATTCGACATCTCTATTATAGATGAAAGGTAAACAAAAGCAGATGAAGGATTAGTGCAATTCCAAATTTAAGATATTGCTCTCAGTGACTTATAATAAAGTGGTGTTGCATACGGTGGCATGTTTTAGATGACATTTCAATTGTACAAGCAATTTGCATTCTATCTGACATTAAATAACGTTCTCATTATTATGAATTCTGGCAGCATTTTCATCTCTACAGCATAAAGATATGAACTACGAGGCACATCTTAATGAAGGGAGTAAGTTTTCCTGTCAATCTGAAATGTGAGACAAGGCTGTACCTGGGCTAAACCTCCAGTAACATTATTGTGAGTTGCCCACTTCTGACATAGTACAAATCTTCAGCTAAAGCATTCTTCTTATTAAATAAAGATCTATAACTGAACACATGTATCTGTAATATCACTACAATCCAAAGAAAATTAAAAGACAGATTATGTCCAGGATATTACATGCACCACCACAGAGCACTGCTAGAATCTGGTATGATCCTGTTGCTAAGATACCTGGCTAATGCCACGGAAACAAGCCCTTCTTACTAATCTAGTACAATCCATGCATGCTTCCACATATTTTGGCAGGGGAAAGTAGGAGTCCACTGACAATGGTTTGGGATATTACTAGCCAGTGTTCCTGAATTTATACATTTTTTATCTCTTTCTGGTAAGCTTCAACAATCTTAGTGAAATAAGAAATGTAACACTCTGTTAATAGCATTTGGTTGCTTTATACCATTTAAAACAAGTAAGATTACTTTTTATCCTCCTGCATAGTCAATAAAAGTTGCTTAAAAAGGTAATTATTTAAGTGCTTTTGGTTGCAAAATTGTGGTGCTCCCAAAAATGACTCCCCTTAATCTTTGTGATTTATACTGTAATATGCACATAAATGACTAACTGCATTTTCTATCTCTATTGCTGTCTTCAAGGAGAATGTGATATACCGGTTTACTTGGGTGCATACTGAACAAGAAATAGAAAAAATAAAGTGGAATTCTTTTAACACAAATAACTTACAAGTCTATACTGTTTAAAGCTGCTTTGTAGCTTTTAGCCTAACAACAGCTCTTTGCCCTATACACTAAACTTTTTTTATAATAGAATTTATTCTATGATACATGTAAAACTCATACATGAAATAAAAATATTTTATCAAGCAGTCTGGATAGAATGTAAATTTACTGCCAAGCTATATATGCTACATGTATCATTTTTTAAATATGAAAAAGACTTACGTCTTTGTTGATGAAAAAGTGCACTAACAAAAAGTTCCTACTGTAAATCCAAGAAGAATTAAAAAAGAGAATGTAAATGTACTCCTCGTCTTTACTGCAATATGATCTGCTAAGCATCAGTGACGGTAGCTCTGTTGAGCTCAAGTTATGATAACAATAACTTTTGCAGATGTTCATAGCTGTCAAATATTATTCACTAAAATGTCAGAAGATGTGATAAAAAGTGAAAACAAAAGAATCCTTCTATAGTAATCAGTTGAAGTCAGGAAGGCAGGGGTCAAACATTAATCTCCAACTATAAAACTATAAGCTGTAAAGAAATTATGGAAATATTATATTAAAACAAGCAAGCAATTCTGTATGTTGGGGGAGTAGTGGTTGCAAAGTGTGTGTGTGAGAGAAAGACACCAACATGCTCACACATTTACCACATTAGCTTCTAATTCATTCATATTTGGATTTAGGCTCTTTTTTTGTTCTAGAAGGAACACTCATCTCTCTGATGATAATATATTACCTTACTTTTCATCACTCCTTTACTCTTTTCCAGTTCTTGGATTCTCAAGGTCATACTGTAAGAGGGATCTGGCAGGACATGATGGGGATGGTATGGATTTGGAATGCCATTTTCAATGTTATGACAATTGTCCATACACAATACTGTACCCTTGATTATGTTGGAAACAAGCCTTTCATCATCAATATATGCTACATAAGATACAAAAACAATGCATGTATACGTCTGCTCCTTTACTCAGAATGCTTCAAATCTTTGGAACCCCCCAGCGACTTTGTTGCAGTAAAAACTATTTCTAAATAACTACCATAGGGCAGCATACAAGGGTAACTGTATTATAAAACAGGAGATTGTTCATGACAAAGAAGAAATAAATCAATAACAGGTGCAAGTATCTCAGAAACTGTTACTTCAACATAAATTGTCCCTGTAAGAAGGACAGAAAAATGTTTTTACAAACCTTTTACTTTTTTCAATTCTCACTGGAATCCAAGTCAGAAGAGAAAATGGCTGTTTGCTTAGAATAAAGTGTCTGAGCTATCTGTGTGAACCTGACTGTAATGGCAAAGGATGGTGCAGATCAATATCCATCTTCTTCATTCCTGAAGTAATAACTTTCAATAGGAAAATCTATTTACTTTTACTTACCTTTATTTTATTTCATTTTGCTTTAAAGAAGTTCATTCCAGAGGGAGGGTTTAGATTGCAAACAGCAGTTAACAAACTGATGATTTAACTAAGGACTATAGGCCAGTAGGCATGTTACCATTCGCCCCTAGTCATTGGTTAGGGGTAAGAAGAAACACATTTGCTTCAGACAAAATTATTTATTATATGAGCAATAAGCATTACAATCCATTTAAAGCATACAGCTACATAATTATAGTGTATATTAGAAAAGTTAATCAGAACCAAAGGTTCATTTGTCTGATCCTTTATTTATAGGTCCAGCCTTCATTGGCTATGCTCTTCTCCCATTAAAGCCCATATTCCTAAGTATGTCCAAAAATGTTCATATTCAAACAGCAGAAGGTATATTGTATCTGGCACAATTCCCCAAACCTTTGGGGAACAAAACATACATTTTGTAAACAATACCTACTTATACCTTTTTATGTTTTAAAAGATCTATAACATCAAAGACAGCATGTAACTGTACGTAAGAAAGTTTAAACTTCCTGTACATGCTGTTGACTACGTGATCAGTTTTCTCCATACCATCTCAGAACCCAATGTCAGATTCTGCAGTCTCTCTACTAGCAATACCTTTTAGTTCTGTACATTTTTTAAGTATGGACTTGAACAAGGAGAGGGATTTTTTTTTTTAAATAAAGAGCTTTATTTTTCATGGTTAAGTGAACCAGTTTTGGGAAAGTTTGTAGTGAGTGTGTATATTTGAATTACACTGGCTGTAAAATGGGACTTTTAATGCTGTTCTGTTCATAATGGCTAACATAGCACAATATTTATCTACTTTCTTTTTGTTTTACAGATTACTTTCAGGGCAAACCAAAAATTGAATTTATGGCAGCTCTTACGACACAATGGCATTCTGGATAGATGGCTCAGAAACAATTTACTAACAGTGACTACTGCAGTCAATAAAATGTGTGTTTCCTTTTTAAATGCTGTTTTCAATTTGCTTTATTTATCTAGTGCATAGGTAAAGGCTTCATTATTTTATATGCACTGAAGGGAGAAACTTTAATTAATCTGAGCTTAAAAAGAATACTTAAAAGTACCCTTACTCATTTTTCTTGTGCTTTGTAGCTTTTTACCGTTCTTTTCCTACCACCCTATCACCCTAATAAAACTATAGCAAGAGGGCAATTTAGACCTCACATAGGATTTGCTAGTAACCATCTATCTTTCCATAGTACCAATTTTTAATGTAGTTGCAACAGTTTTACTACTCAAGCCTTGTCAATTTTTAAATCCAAACAGAAGAGACTACAAGAGAGACTAGAAAGACAACACTTTATTCACACTGAGGATTTTATTAATAATAATTGCTAATTAATCTTAACTGAAGAAGCAATGTAAAACCCCATGTCTGAATTCCAGGTTCTTATATAAATCTCAGAACGCTCAGTGTGTATTTGTAACTAAGAAAGAGATCACTAGCATTAAAACCCTGCTTAAATCAACTGCAAGATGGGAAATAAATTAGACACTACTCTCTTTAGAATTTGAAGGGAAACATATACTAATATAGATGTAATATGGCAAGGAGAATTAATTGTAAAGTAAAATATGAAGAATACTAAGAATAAATTAGATTTCATTGCTACTAATATCTGCATATTTAATGAAAAATCTATTATTTTTGTAGAAGAAAAAAAGATGAATGATTGTACAGTTTTCCATGTAGGCCATTTACGTAGAATCACCATTTCGCACTTTTGTTTTTGCTGCTGTCAGGGTAAAAGAAAAAAATACAACCATATATAGATAAACTACTGCATATATCGCTGAAACACAAAAGGCAACTATTGAAGCTAAACAGAAGCCCCAATAAATCTAAAGAAAAGCCATTGACAATTTTATAAAAAATAAAAAATAGTTTCACTTGTTAAAAGGCACCAAGGGATTAGAAAAAAATATTCAGGGTCTTAAAGGTTTTAGAAGGTTGGTGGTTTTGGGTCTTGAAGACAGTAATTTTTATTCATTGGTTTTTACCTGCAACAAATTTTGTTATGAAATTTCATCCACCATTTTATTTCCCTTTATATTGAACTGAAACACAAAATAATTGAAGCAAGATAGAAGCATCAGGAAATAATTAAGGTTATTGCAGGGAAATCACAATATGTAATCAATGTTTCTGAGCTTAAAGCAGCCCAGGTAAAGGATTAGTCCTGCTGTACGGAAGGAGATGTATTACAGCTAAACACACATAAAATACCTACTGGGGTAACTAGTAAGTTAGAGGCTTTAGACATAATTATGCTATATATAATTTAAAGCTCAACTTTAAAGCAAGTAAGTGCTATTAATTATCCTTCTACCCAACACAGCTCTTAAAATGTCAAATTAAAAAAAAGCTATTGGTAATTGTATAAGTTATGGCAAACTAGCTCCCTCCAGCAATGACAGGAGACAGCAGGAAGAAGGAAGCAAGATGTACTTTTCTTCTTTGATATTTACAGCCACTTGTTTTTCACTCAGATGAAAAAAGTGATAACCATTGCATCCACTCAGTTCTCTTTCAGGACCTGAGCCTGCGAGTTACCCCAGTGTTTCATATGAGGAAGAACAGCAAGATCTGGCTTTTATACTCGGAGGTTCCCTGAATTCTTACTTATAACTGCAAATTGAGCACAAAGTGGCAATACAATACTACTACATCAAAATGTTTTCTTTCAGCCTCCTGCTAACTACATGGCATGGGGAAATCAGGAATTCTGAGTTTTTTTCCCATCTCTGCCACCAATGACTAAGCAAACCATATAACTTATGTATGTGCCTCAGTATTTCCACCTGTAAAATGGAGATAGTAAGAGCTATGTCTGTACAACACTGCCTGTTTATGATTGTAAAAAGTGGTCAGCATTGGCTTAGCTTTACTCTTACCAAAGTTAGAGAATTTTAAAATCAGCTTCAATGAAAGAGAACTTTGACCGGTAATGAAGGCTTCATAAAAGTCCACCCTTTGCCCAAAAGAGGAACATAAGAACACAGAAACAATAGGACTAGAAGAAACTCTCCAGCCCACTGAACCCAATACCCTACAACTGTAAGCAACTGTGTAACAAACATTTGTGCAAAACAGTTCACCAGAATGCCCTTCCTCCCCCACCAAGACTCTCCCACATATCATACAGCACCCAATAACAGCCTTAAGAACTTTAGTGACAAAATAAAAATGACAAGTGTGTTATTTGAAAAAGAAATGTATGTGCTTGTGGGCATTTGAAGGAGTATTTCTGTGAAAAAAAGATATTTTCTTATTGTTTAAAAACCAACACTCATAAAATTGTTTCTTAAAGAACAGAGAGAAAAAAGAACTTCACATTGCACATCCAGGCTGTGCAGTAGCTTTATGATGAGGCCCAAGTTCAAGCTTGGTTTACATAAAAAAGTGAAGCAGCTTAGTACACCTCTCAACCCTTGGCTGTACATGCACTGAACATGTAAAACCACTGGAGAGTTTGTAACCTTGAGTTTTGGGAATGACACTGTCATGAATTAGGAAATTACGTGCTGTCCAGAGAAGCTTGCACAATTTTGCCTGCATTATACACTGCATTCATCCTGGCTCACAGCCATTGCTCACTCATAACCTCCATAATTCACTAAAATTATATATTAAAAGCATGTAATGAATGTTGAGTTATTTTGAGCTGAGTTTCAGAGTTAATAGAAGGTTGTCATCATGCCAGATTACTGGTATGGAGTAATTATATTAAAGAGATAGCAGATCTTTATCCTTGAATGAATCTTTTAAGGCAAGAGTTCTAAGTAAAGATGAGATGTACAGCAACTTATGGCTATACTCCCAATTCAGAATCAATTGGCTCTTTCATGCTTAATATTCCAGGAGGTACTACTTCAAGAATGCTGTCCTGGGAAATGAGATCATTTGCAGTAAATTTTGTTTGATTTCAATGGGAGCAAGGTGCCTACATATCTTTAAGAATCTGGCCTTGTAGGTATTTTTGAAACTGTGACTTAAGTGTTCCAGAAGTGGAAGGATCCATGCCTAAAAATCCATCTTTGGAAAATCCCATTAGGTGCCTATCTGCAGCTTCAGGTAACCAACTGCATTTTTAGGCATCTAAATACCTTTGCAAAGCTGACCTTAGATGCTCTGTTATGGCCAGCTGAAACTCGGCTTGTATGGGGGGTATGACAAGGAGCCAAGTACCGATCTGCCCTTAGCCCACAGGCCTTCAGGTAGGTTCTGTGCACTTTAGCTTTAGGTACAGGAAGGACAGAATTGGCACTGTACACTCCCTTTTCTCTTCCTCCATACAGGTGAAAGGAAGGAAGTGGTTAGAAAAGTCTGTGAAATGGATAAAACACTGTTGCCAACCAAGTGCCATTTAAACATGTCCATGAATGCCATTATTTTGATAGAAGACAGTAGAGAAGTAATTTGCTACTGGCCTCTTACTTCTTTCTGAGTCTAAACTAGAAGCAGAGGAAGGAGAAATGACTTAGCTTCATAAATCACAGTTTCAACCTGTCCCCTTACAATAGACAGTGCCTGAAGCTATATTACTCAGCCACAAAACGTAGTTCCCAACTGTGCTACTTAGGCTAGATTCTTTCCCTCACTCCCTCTCCAAGTCTGCTCTCCATGCATCTTATCTGCTACTCTAGGGACTTCTTTCATAGTACCTTTCCAATGTCTTGTGACGCAAGGGGTCTGTTTTTACCACAAATATGGAAAATAGCAGTTGTCAAATGAAGGCAAAAGCATTCAAAGCCTTACATCCTAAATGCAGCATACTCAGAGCACCCAAGAAAAGCACTCCCATAGTTTTGCAAATGGCTAAGTGAACCAGTTGGTCTAAACAAGATCCACAGCTGACCTTAAGGGTAGGTGATAAGGGCAACTGCCTAGGGTACTGTGGCCAGGAGTGTGCCACACACACACACACACACACACACACATGCATGTGTGCACTCACAACAGTGCTCTCGTCCTACCCCATCCTGCCTCACTCTGGCAAATCCCTGCACTAGGCAGGAGGAGCAGTGCTCAGCCCAGCCTGCCCCTTGCCTCCAGTTGCTGCTCAGGAAGAGCCAGGCCAGGCAGTGCAGTCAGCTCTGCCTCCCCACCAGACTGTACCCCACACTCCTGCCCACCTGCCTCTGCCTGCAGCAATGCCACTGTGTTGGGGGGGGCAGGGGAGGCACTGGGGGGGCCACTGGGGTTGTGGGGGGGGAGCCAAATACAAGTTCAATCAAGGTGTCATTTTCCCTAAGGCCAGTTCTAACCAGACCCTAACAACTATTTTAGAGAAGATCAATGTTATGTATGTGTAAAAAGGGCTTGTAGGATAAGGTCCATTAATCAAGCACTTCTCCTCCCTTCAAAAAATAGCTGAATTCTTTAGATCTGATTCCTAACAATATTAATGTAAAGTAATAATCTTGATGACAAGTGTAATCAGTGTTTTCTTTTATTGTTACCAATTTGCCTAGAATTGTTTTAGTGTTGGTAAGTTAGTAAATTTGCACTGTTTTAATTACTGTAGAAAGTGGGCAACTAGCAGATGAAATATATGTGAGATGTTAATATGTAGTTCAGGTAATAATAACTGCCAGATGAGCATAATTGTTCAAAATGACAGTAACCAAGGCCCCGTGCTCCTTGTCTCATCTGAAAACAGACAGACGTGACATATTTTAGATATATTTTGAAAACCTATAGTCATTACAAAGCTAATCCCCTGGATTTGACCATGCAGTTCTCCCCATCTTCCCAACTTTGCCCCTTTCGTAACAGATACAACTCCTTAAAGTTACATCTGCTGAAAATTCTGGAAGAACAATGAGTTCGGCAAGTGATGAGGAGAAAGTGAATGGTACGAGAGCTGTTATATTAGCCTTCTCTTCTCACATAAAGGAGCTCCGAACATGCTGTTAGACACAGCACTTTATTCGAAGGGGTTTCACACATGCATTTTTAATCAGGATTATATTTCACACACATCTATCATCGCTTGCAAGTGCAGCAGGCTAGTCTTCCTTGAAAACATATCAGCTCTCTGCATTTGCCGTTAACTATTTTTTCTTTGTATAAATCTACTGCTTGGTGACCCACAAGACAGTATTCTATTAAAAATAATAAACTGCTTATGCTCAACATTGCACATAGCTGTAGGATTCCTGTAATACAGCATATTTTCCTAGGTTACCTTTGTTGCCAAGTAAATAATATTACCACTGCCCTTAAATTATTTACCAGAATCAGAATATGACAGATTAGCCTGCATGCAGTAAACTAACTTGTAAGGTACATGATTTTGCTTAGCCTCATAACTTTGTACGATAAATTTTATGCTCATTCTTATAACCATTCTCCATGTGGAACTGAGAAGAGGCAAAGTGCTCTCTCATCCTAGGAAACAGAGGGAATCCCCAAGTATCTAATGCCAACAAACCCAAATCCAGTGGGGAGCAAGTATATAGATACAGTACCTATATAGATACAGGTACAATCCTACCTGACTTGTTTTTTTTAATAACAGCGAGAACTTACCTGAAGCATTTAAGTAAAGAAGCTTGCCTATAATGAAAATCCTTAAATTTCTAGTCATTTACCCAGGATATGAATAATACTCCAGTTACAGTCATATATATGTCCGAGGTACTTTTTTTTTTTTTAAGTAATTCCCTTACAAAAATATTGTATGGCACTCTCCAGTAGAAGCTCATCACTGCTGTAAATCACAACCTATTTCAACCTTTACTCTGTAGAACTGTATTATTTTTTATAAAAATGGTCACCTTCATGGCCAGCCTGTATCATAAAAATATTTAAAAAAATACACAAAGCTAAACAAAAAAAAGTATGCTTTAGCCACTACATTCTTGCTCTTCACTTAATGAACAGGTTCAAACAACAGTTTACATTCCTTATGGAAGAGTCATATAGACTACAGCAAGCATAAAATCAATACAGTTCTACAGAAAATTAAAGTAGGATTTTTCAGAAGTTACTTTTTAAGGTAGCATTTATTATGATACGAGTTTCTTTTAATGAATGTACAGCATTCTAGGGACAGGATATAATGTTATATTAAATTCCAAAGAATAATTCAAATTCCTAGAGAATGTTACAGTTTTATGCTACCTTGTTTTGACTGTTCAAAAGAGATATCAATTATTTAACTACACTGCAACAAAGTATCAAGCTTTTAAAATGTGCATTGGCACTTATAAACTGGAACTGACGTCTTTAAACTATCTGAGCCTTTCATAAAAAAGCCTCGTTATCAACAGAGCCACTCAAAATGCTAGTTTCCTGAAGAGTTTCCTTTGTTTATTTGTTTTTACTCTCATTGCAAAAACAAGACGAGGTTCTGTAAACAATGCTTTAAGCACTAAAATGTTGTACATTAGGCCTAGCACACTGGAGATGAATAAAACTAGTGTCTTAAAATAGATGCAACGAAGAGAGGATTTCATGGAAGTGTTTCAATGAAAACATCACTTCACCATGTAAAAATGCACTGCAGCAAAGCCCTTTTAAAAACTCTCTCGGCTGGGAACTACTGTATATCGACATATGCCCTGAAAAATTCATACCAACACCAATTGCACAGGGGCATTGTTCACATGAAGTAACTGTATCTATATGTTGTCAAGCAACTGGTCATAAAAGCACTGAATAAAAAGGCATTTGAAATATGATACGACTGAAAATACCACAGCTGATTTTTTATATTCTCTGACGGATAAGAACAAAAAGACTTTCAGACAAAGAATTTAGACACTATACCATGGCGTTCAACTTCCAAATGTAATGTAAAATATTGCCAAATGTTTGACAGAACAAAAGAAGTATAGTAAAATGTTTTACAAGTGCAAAGCTATCAGGATTGGAATGAAATTCTGTTGTCCTGATTAAGTCACAGGATTTTTAATTACACTATCATCATCATAGTCAGAACAGCTTTCTGAAATATTCAGTCCTCACAAACCTTTGGCAGAGGGTTAAAATGAGGCAAGAACTACAAGGTTGTTACTACATTAATTCTATGTCTCTAATGCACAAACGTGTAACTTTTAAAAAAAAAGTAAAATTCCTGTTGTTTTAATCACGCTAGAGACAGGTCTTTGCTTATATGTTTAACATCTGGATTAAAAACAACTCCAGAGCCTCACTGAATTCTGCAATTATATTAATGCCATTACTCTTAAGTGCCACTCAGAATTTTCCTCTTCAGGGCTTTAGCACTTCCAGGTGGTACAGATGCAGGACAGAAAGATTTTTACCCAATTCTCTCCATTTCATTTTAAAGTAATCTTTAATGAACTTTGTCAATTTTAAGGCTAAGGCTGAACTCTTCTCCTACCTTCTGAGATGCAGAGCTCTCTAATGTGGTGGAAAGACTGTGGTTCTCCTATACAAGGTAGGATATAAGAAGCCCACACAGGAGGTCAGTAGGCCGACACATAACACCAGAGAGCTCAGCATCATCTAGTACCAGAGGCCTGCCATTATGCCAACACTCTAGTCCTCCCCTCCTTCAGAATTGGAAGTTGAAGACTAAGGGAACATAAATTACTCTGGTGTAATAGATACGGAGTTGGTTTTGTGACATTAAGGAAAAGGCTCTGTAGAGTTCTTTAGTATCTAACCATGCAACTGAAGCATGGGATTAGGTTTGGAGGCCAGAGGAACATATCTGGTTGGCTATGTCCACTCCAGAATAGCAATGGCCATAAAAGAATTGTGGGGCAACTATTTTCCATCTCATTTTTGGTTTCCTCCCACACCCACAAAGAAGCCTCTCCACTGGCCTTCCACAAGAGGAACTATAGGGAAGCAGGGTGAGAGGACCAGCTTAGGCTCATAGCCATTAAGACTAAGCAAAAAGCTAAAGAACTCTGCCTGTGCCTCTCTGTAGGGCTGCACCCAATCAGAACAGAGGGGCACATTTTAGGACCCAAAATCTTGGCCAAGGAGGTCTAATGTTAAAGAACATGTATTATTTCAGGTTTTCCTTATTACTTCCTTCATCCCACTCCCACCATAGTCTCCAAGTGAAATTGTGCTGGTTCATAATATTCATTTATGTATGCTAAGTAATCCAAAAATAACTTTATTTAGGAAAATGATACCTTTTCATTAGGGTCTGGTTTAAGTCATAGGTTCAGCTCATGATGCAGCAGCTCCTTTGATTCTGGAGCTCCGCACAAAAGTGCAGGCCCAACCACTTGCTTCTGATGGCTGGGAGGTTAAAGCTGAGATGTTAAATATGCTACAATTTTTCTCCCCCAGCCATCACAACCGAGCTGGAAGCAGCAGAATTGGCAGGGCCTCTCTGCCAATCAGTGGGGGGGGGAGGAGGCAGGACTCCAAGATTAAAGGAGCTCCTATACCATGAGCTGGGCCCATAGTTTAAAAAAGGCCATATTTATACCAGTGGTGCTCATCCTCTGGCCCATGGGGCTTCCCACAGGTCTGGAAATTTGGTGGCAAAAGAGCAGTAGCACTGCCTGCCTCTGCCCCTGCTTCTGGGGGTGGGGTGGTGCAGTCAGTGTGGTTGAGGGAGACCATGGCTGAGTGACTTAGAGGGTGGACCCAAGAACCTCACATGGCATGCCGGCACAATACAGTGACAGTCTATGAAGCATAGCATGGTGTGTGTGTGGGGGGGGAGGTATATGGTCATATGGTGCAGGGGTGCTGCCACAGTGTAGCAAGGCCCCTGCCACCAAATTGCCAAGCTTTGTGGGCCAGATGACATGGCACTGCATGCAAAATGGGAGCCTCAGATATTATCTAGCATGGGGCCCAATCTGGTGCATGAGGCTGAAGACATGCACATGATCAGACTCCATATGGGACAGCTTCCCCATGCTGGATCAGGGGAGTGGATCCAGGCTGCAGACTGACTCCATATCACTCATCCAGCCCACAAGGCCAAAAAGTTGGGCCCCACTGTCTTATAACATCAGCAAGCCCCCTCCAAGAAGCTTTAGGATATATTATCAATGGACAGTAATAGATTTTTTTATTAATAAAACAGATATAATGCCCTAAGAAGCTATTGCAATCTATATATCAAATATCTGCCATTTAATAAAAAAGTCACTGTGACCTGTTGATTAAAAATTAACAGTATCCATGCACAAGCCACATAAATTCTACAGGAACCATGACAATCTAAGCAAGGGCTGTCCAACTTCTGCATGTCCAGGGGCTGCAGGCCCACCAGCTACATATTATGTCCCTTGCTACACTGCGCCAGCACCCCTGCACCATATAACCATATACCCCCCCACACACACACACCATGCTATGCTACACAGACAGTCACTGTATTGTGCTGGCATGCCAAGTGAGGTTCTTGGGTCCACCCTCTAAGTCACTCAGCCATGGTCGACCTCAACCACACAGACTTCACCACCCCACCCCCAGAGGCAGGGGCAGAGGCAGGCAGTGGAAGCAGAAGAAGGGAGGCAGAGACCATAGAGTCCAGTGGCAGCAGCAGCCAAAGCAGTGGGGGGAAGCAACGCCTGGACTGGGAGCCCAGTGGCCACAGGTTAATTCCTTGAGGTCAGGGCAGGGTGCATGTGGCCTGTAGGATCTCCAATGGACAGTGGTAGTCTAAGGAAAATACTCAATTATTAAGAGAAAATGTTAAGGCCCAAAACCTGTCCAGGCAGGTAGTGCTGGTCATGAAGGTGACCACCCTGCTCTCCCTACTAAACTTTCAAGCAAAGAATTTCAGAAATCACTCTGTGCTGCTGTCTTTGTCTACAAACCAGGTTCTTCTATAAATGGTGTTGAGGCTACAGGAATGGCTACCAAAGAGGTGCAACAGAACTATAGTAACAAAAGTAAGGGTCACAGAAGAGAGCACCTGTCCCAAGGAAAAATTAAAGCTATGGCAGAAAAAGCTGTGTAAATGAGGCGCGAAGGAAACTTTCAGATACAGCACAGCTGGGGAGAGAGCAAGGCAGGGAAAATGAAAAGTATATAGAGTTGAAAGTGAACCAGAACAGCCCACAAACTGGAAAATGTATCAATGCTTCCAGCATAAAAAATGAGCATAATAAGTAGTCATAAAACGAGTATTGCCTCCCTGTAAACAACCGTAACTATGGATGAACCTTGGAGGTTTGGATACTTCTTCCAAACTTACTTGAATTCTCTGCCTCTCCTTATTCTGTAAAACTAGGCCAGATATAATTCAAGGACAGGCTTCTTTATAAGAGTCTTTATATTTCTACTTCTGGTTGTGACCAGAAATACCAAGAGAATGTTGTGTGATATTTTTGCAACTGGTCACTGAAACCAGAAATGAACAGAAGTTACCCAAACAGTTCAGAAATCTAAAAAGTCCAAATATTAACTCTACACAGGAACCAGTCAAAAAAACTAACTGATTTTGTGAAACGGACAAAGGCTTGGAGATACGGTTTATTATTTTTATTCACATTCCCTTAAGGTGCTAGGCTGGGTCTTGGGAGAGCCAGGTACAATTTCCTGCTCTACCATAGACTTCCTGAGTGACTCTGGACTAGTCATTCAGTCACTTTGTGCCTTGGTTTCCCATCCGAAAACAGGACTAGTAGTAATGCCCCACCTTAGCGGGGTGCCGAGAGTAAGAATATACTAAAGATTGTAAGGGGTTTTGATACTATAGTAATGTGGGAGAATCCTAAGAGTGAAACCTAATCCCTAGACAGATTTCATCAAAAAAATCAAAGCACACATATTTTTAGGGACCTCACAGAATTTAAAAGCCTCACAAGATGGTGGTTTAACAGTCACATCTGGAGAGCTACAAGGGCATATCATAAAGACAGTTTTACACCACTTTTGTGCAACATCCCATTTCTGAGGCCAAGTCAGTCCCCTCACCCTCCAACACTTATTAGAGTTCTTCCAAGTTGCACCAACATGTAAGTTATGCCACCTGAGAAGCACTGGGCTTTCTAAACACATTTCTTCACTGATGCAAGTTACCCACAACATATCCCCTAGACTGAAGGAGTGGAAGATGGGGTTGGAAACAGGTTCATTAAACTACCTTGAGACATCCCCATGCTAAGGGAAACCTCAGCTGGTTGTTTAAACTAGCTCTCTGCATCTTTTGTATGGAGAATATTAAAGGGACCAGAGTGAGAACCAGGATCCAGGTCTTAGAGTTAAGTTTAATTAAGATGTGGTTTGTCAGTATAAAAACTGCCATCACTCCTAATTCTCTGTATGACACGCAAAATCCTGAACCTATTGAAGTCAATGAGAGTTTTACTATTTGACTTCAGTGGGTCCAGATTTTCACCAGATGTTTCTAACAAAGCTCAGTAAGCCAACTACAATCTTTCTTTCCCTTCTACTCTAGCTCACATTCAGGTCAACCAGTCTGGTACAAGACAGTGTGCATTTATGGTACACTAGACATCATTTAACAAAAAAATGAGGAAAGTATATATTATTAAGGTCATGAACCAACCCGACAAAAGCAAAGAAATTACTGACAAAATTTTTGTAGACTTTTTCCTGCATAAACAGTCCAGGATCACATCCCCTAATGGTATTTAATTATATACTTCTGCAGCATTAAAGGACTGATAGCATTTCATTAAACAAGCTAAAAGTTTTTATCTTAAGTACTATAATTTTTCAGTCAGTCTACTCTCTTCAGCCAAGTAGTATATCTTGTTGAAAAATGTCATATTTTATCATCACATCTGCACTGATACTGTTGAGACACACCAGGAGTTCTGTTTCTGGCTGTATTATCAGTGAATCCTACCATGATAGGCAAAAGAATAAAAAGGTCAGCTGCAGACAAAGCAACTGTTGCATTTGATGGGTTTACTAAATTAACAATATATGTGTGCAGTTGCTACTAATATCCTACTGAGCATCTCCATTGCAAATGGTAAGCTAGGACTGACAGATGATAGGACAAAGAGAAACATGAAGAACATTTATTATTGTATGTTATATATTTGGGCCAAGATTTTTCTGAAATGACAGCCTAAAGTTAAGCTCCTCAATCCATACCTGGATGTTTAAACAAACTGCATTAGTATAAAAATATTGAGGACCTAGCAGTTCCTACTGAATTAAATGGGCTTTGGGAGGTATTTAGGACTTTGAAAGGTAAATATATGGTCAGGTAATTAAAGACTATATAAAGGAAGAGACCAAATTAAAGTTATGCAACAGCTACACCATTTTCTGAGTTTTGAATGCCTCAGTTCACAACCCTAACATATTTTTTGGTATGGATTGTCTTATAGTTTCTTTGTTGAAAAGGGGAAAAAAAAGTAAAAGAAATAAATTTCTTCATCTTTGATTACTTGCTACTTATCTTTTAATTATTTGCTGCTTAAGTAGAATATCATGCAGCATGGCACCCAACATTCTGGCCCCATGAGCTCTATGAATGGCACGGGACCAGTCCACAGGCCAGATCCAGCCTGAGGTCGGCAGGCAGGATGCGTCTGTGGCATAACCCTGTACATCATTCCAGCCCCAAATGCTGGATTAGACTGTGGTGTGGCTCAGTGTGCCAGCACAATCTGACACTTCTTGTTCTGGGTAAAGGTGGGAAGTGGAAGGTCAGCTGACACCAGCCAGCCACTCAAGTGATAGGGAATGGGCAGAGTGATAGGTTCTACTGGAAGCTTCACACCAACTTGGACCAGCCTGGGCAGCTAGCTATGAGGTGGTAGGCAAAGCAGTGGCCATGCTATCAGACCAAGCCCCCAGGTTCAAGGCTGCAGCCTGACATGTATTCTATACCAAGGGCATAAAGGCACGCTTCTTACAACTGTTTCTTTTCAATTACTGATTCCCCAGAGTTTCAGGCACTCTGAGGAAGGAGAAGGGGAGTTTCAGGCACTCTAGGAAGGAGAACTGGATACAGAATGTATCCAACACATCTAAAAGAACTCCAAATACTGGAAAATAACTTCTTTCCTTCAAAGGCTTGTCCATATGGGTATTCTACCAAGGATGATACCTCCTGAAGGTAGGTTTCAGAGAAGTGAAGTGAAGTGGAGGGCTAATTTGCCACACCCTTTTGACGCTATGTGGTTATGGAACTCTTGTGGCAAGAAATAGTAGACTTCCACATCACCATCTCTTGCTTCTTGGTTTTCAGTCTAGTGGTTGCAAGAATATCTTTTTTGTGTGGCCAGGGGTCCCTCACTTTAGAAGCTTCTGCAAAATCACATTGCTACATGGAGCGTATTAAATATGCTTTAAAAGACATTTTCAAAGGCGACCACAAAAGTCCCTTGGGCTCAAGTGAAATGGTTTGTCTAGCTTAATGTAGCCCAGGATCCAATTAGACCATCCTTGGGAAGAAATTTTAGTGTCTTCCAGCTATGGAAACAAACAGCCAAGGAGACTTCTGGGAAGGCACAGCTCTCCATAGGAAAAAGGTCAAAACTCTTCATGTCTAGCATAAAAATGCTTCACCTCCCAAAGACTGAGATTTCGAATTAAAAATAGCGGATGAATTTTCTGGCTAAGATGAAATTCCATGACAATACTGGGTATATATGTGGAGCAAGTCTGCCTATTATGACAAAATGCTGAACTTGGGGGATGCCACCACCATTGCTATCTTGATGTAACTGACCTCACAGGCAGATGGAGCAAGTTGGCAGGTGACCACTAGTTCAAGGAAAAGCAAAGATCAGGTTTCAACCCCACTGAGGGACAGGATCTTGTACCAGGGGGTCACCTCAGTCAAGCTATTAGTCAATACTGCTGGGTAGGGAAAGAAAGATTGACTCTTCATAGGTGGGTGGCAAAATGAAGGAGCAGATAGGTATATTTTGGCAGAGCTGACTGACTGGTCACCATGCTTCAGCTCAACAAAGTAATCAAAGACTCTGAGAATTGAGGTTTTATGGGGAGAAAGAGCTCTTGCATGGCATCAGGTCAAAACTCTAGTTTTGCTGGGCAAATTAATCTAGTATAGCCTTTTTATGAACAAGGTTGACTCTGATGTGTCCTCCTCCTGTTCTGTGACAGCATGTTTAGGGGCAACTGTAAAATCTTTAAATCCTCCTTGGCATAACACAAGGCTGATTCAGCCAGGCAGAATTAGAGAAATGAGGGAAGCATGTAAACGTAACTGCTGAGACAGGTGATCATGATCTCCAAAATCACTCCTGGAGTGAGGGACCTCTGGCCACAAAGAAAAAGGTCCTTGCTTCCACTAGACTGAAGACCTAGAAGCATGAGGTGGTGATGCAGAGGTTTACTGTTTCTTGCCATAGAGGTTCCATAATCACGCTGAGACAAAAAGGTACTGCAGCTGGAACTGCAGTCATCCTCAGAGTCAAAAGAAGAATTATACAAGGAGACCTAATTTGGCAGTGGCAACTGACCTGGAATTAAGGATGATTCCTTAATCAGCCCCAGACCTGAACCAAAAGGGCAGTGGGGACCAGAAGAGTAGTGGGGCACTCTAATTCAGGCTGGACAGATGGGTCATTCTATGCACTGAACCAAGGAGGAATCACAACAAACAGGAGAAGTGTGCATGGGATACGACTAGATGATAGAAGCCTTCAGAGTTGGATTGTGCTCAGCACAGCAGCTGGTGTTGGTAATGAAACACTACGTGCCAGCGTTGACAGTGGTGCTTCAGCACTGGTTTGTATGATGGTCAGGTGTGAGAGGGGAAGCTGGGGAGTGCATAGAGCATTTTTTCTGGAGAAAGCAATGCCAATAGTTAAGTGTGGGGAGAAAAATGGAGGTTCAGCTACAGAGAAGCCATGTGACACAAGCCAAGGAATTCCATTTCTCATTGAAAACAACTGAGACTGGAAGAAAATAATAATAAAAACTAAAATAAAGCTAACTAAATACAGAAAAGAAAAAAGGGTACTAAAAAGATGCATATGAATGACAGCTGTAAGCCAAGCATTTGGTCTGGAAAAGACTGCAGGGGTTCATTGGAAGCCAAGACAACTGAAAAAAACTGAGGCGCTGCACTGTTTTCATGACCTTAGCATGGAGCATGAAGAAAAGCCACATGCATGTTTTCTGTACAGTTATTGCTAGGTTAAAAATTCTCCTTAAGTACTTGAGACACATGTGGGTACACACCAGAATGTACACATGGACAAGGAGAAAAAAAGCCAAAGAACATTAATGAAGTCATAAACCACTTAAGAAAATCCACCACGCATACGAAAAACACATTTTAAAACCTTATGATGGAAAAACAACAGGTAATTTTTACCAGAACAACAAGGGATTCTTCTGCAGCTAGTGACTACTAATCTGACAGCATGTCAAATGATTTTATTTTTAATGCAAGACAGTTATTCCTTCCAATTTTTTTTCAAATTTTTAAAAGTAATAAATATAACACAAAATCTACGGAAAAAAATTCTACCAAGTATCAGCCAGGGATTTCAGAGGCTGTAAAAAAAAAAATACAAAAGTATGACCTCTAAAATAGAAATGTATATATAAACTTACTGCTAAATCTTGGTCCTACTGCCCACACATCCAGACAAGTGTGAATGTGCGTGCAGCATGGGTGCCACAGACCCGTCTGCAGCAACACACACAGTACATGCAGGCATGCCCTGCATTCCTACCTTGCAGTGCAGGGGGGCTTTTTGACCCCAGGAGATCCTGGCCAGCCTCTGGTTTTGGGCAGCATGTACTGCCACCATGTGCGCCACCCAAAACCAGAGCCTGGCCAGCCTGAGCAATGCTCCAGCTGCTGGCTGGGCTCCCAGCTGCAGGAGTGCTGCAGCTAAGGCCCCCACAATCCCAGGTAAGGCTGCTAGGGTCAGCACAGTTGTTGGCCCCAGCCTCCCTTACCCCACCAGCAGTAACCTGCCGCATGCTAGAGCATGGGCATTCCCCAGGGACAAGTAGCAGAGGCACAAGGTGTGCTGCTGCTACTCATCGTTGGGGAAATGAATGGCCCACACTCATCTGGACACAGCCATTGATGTCTATAGGAGTTTTGCCACTGACACAAAGGCCAGAAATTCACCTTTGGTGCTGTTTTATGCTCTGCAACTAACAAGAGTAAAAAATGATAATTTCATATAAATAATAATAACCTGCACTTAATACAATGAGCATTCACACACATGCTACCAACCAACAAACTTCAACAGTTTGGGGGAATGCATTTATAAAAGAAATACATATACATCATATACGTATCTGAAAATTTCTGAACTTTCTTCCAGTAAAAATGAGTTCTTTTTGTTTCGTTATCTCAGATTAGAAGATTTTCTGATATCAGGCTCACCAAAAATACCAGAAGCATGTTTAAATTCCTGCTACCTCACTAACCCTAAAAGAAATTTGGTAGACTAACTACTTCAGTTCTCCTGGAATACCTTTACACCTCTCATCTCCACGCACAAAATTATACATATTTGTGTCACTGTTAAGATTAAGCTTCAAAGCCTTCCACTCTTCCAGTTTCAAGAACTGTGGGACAAACTTACATAGCAAATGGCTATCTTCCTTCTACTGACTGTATAGTCAAACTGTTATCTTTCCAGGGATGGGGAAGGGGAGGTTGGGGGTGTTGAAGAAATAACCTTCTTCTATTCACATGTGAAAAACCCAGACTTTCTGAAAATTCCCACATTTTGCCTAGCATACATGTGCCTGTCACAATGAGCCACTAAGAATACATGTACAATGGGCACTTGGGATCCATCAGTCTTTCCATACCATACCATCAAAAGCTCAGCTCTCCAATATAGATATTGCTCTTCTTGTCATAGTTTGGCATTTTGTCTTCTCATTGCAAACAAAGATTACCAAATTCTCTTGAATATTGAGAAGCAGTTTAGCTCTAGTCTAAATGAAGATTACTACTAGTCTTGGTAGCAACCCACTCCTGCCCCCAATACATCTTTGAACCTTTCTTGCATCATTAATTCCTAGGTACATAAATCTTGCTGCACAGCAACAGCTTCTATGCCACTATTCCTAAAGGGTCTGACCCCAATTTCTCCACGCTTGTTCAGTGAAAATTTCTAAGAGTGATCACCATTATTACAGTCTTCATTGCTCCTGGCAGTTTTCTCCTGTGGCACCAGTCAACGTTTTTTTGAGGTTTTTTGTTTGTTTTGGTTTGTTTCAATCTGGAGGTCTGGCCCAATAATTTCCCAATCAAAAAAAGATTAAGATAGAGCTAGTTCTAAATCCAGGTTCCAATAAATGCAAAGTTGCATTTCTGAGCACCCAGCTTTTGTTTTCTTCTTTGAGGATCAAAAAGGAATGAAAAATAGCTGTGAGTGGAAAAACTATACAATATTTTCCAGTGTGGTGATTTTAAGTCTCACACAAGAGAGCAAACTATGATCTCGGAGTACAAATTCCATTAAGAATTATTTTATTTATGACACTGTGTTTTCAGTCCACAGAATTAGCCACTCCATTTTGTGACTAAGAATCTTGTTACATGGTACTTTTGGGTGGCTCCTGGAGCTCTTAACACCTGGATTGTCCGCACATTAACACCAAAAAACAGTTTCAAGCACTTGTTACGAGGCTTAAAGTGACTCCACTCCAGGGCAGGATTATCTTTGATCCCTGTTACCCAACTCATGTTACACTAAGGTTTAGCCTAGAGTGGCTAAACCTTAGTGTAAACAACCCCTTCCTCCCAACCCCGCTGGCCCAGGTTGGGCCCACTGCCCTCCCACACCCTCTCCAGCACCCCAGATCTCCACTTACTGCACCTCCCCACTCCTCTCTCCCATTTACTTGTGTCTGCCCACACTGTCTGTTCCAGGGGTTAACTTGCCTACCCATCTGCTTCCACCACCACTGCTGCTCTCTGGGTGGGCTCAGCTTAGAGAAGAGCAGCAGCTAGGCAGGCAGGTTAACCCTTCCCTGCCTGCTTTCCTGGGACAGTCAGCACAGGCAGCCAAAAGTAAGTGGGAGGGAAGGAGGGAGAGAAGGTACCCCAAGGGCCAGAAGGGGGATCCCTGGGGATGGGGAGGAACCACGGGAGCCCTGGAGGGCAGAGGAAAAGCCCAGAATGGAGAGGAGATTCTTACCTTTCAGTCCTCCAGGCCCCTGCTGGCCTAAAGTGTGACTTCCCCAAATTCGACCTAGCATTGACACTGATCAAAATTTGTGCAGCTCACAGTATAACGTGTAAGAAGGCCCTAAGAATAACCAATGCACTGAGAGCTAACCTACATTATCATTTAGCTACTGAATGGTTTTAATTCTTTTTTTCAAAGATGCAACTGGATTAAAAAGAGGAAACACTTTTCTTGTGTCACCTCATTAAGTATACCAGAAAACATAACATAAATGAATATACTGTGTATTTGGTTTTTAAGAGATGGCCTTCATCCATTGGAAATGTACAAAAATGCTTGAATTCATAGGCAATGACACACAAAATTGCCTTATTTCATTACACTGCTGCCAATGCTGCACCTCCTGATATTTAGAAAACTACTGTGAGCACGTTCTTTTACTCCTGCCAGTGCATATTGTAGTAAGATCAACAGTTGCATCTTGGTGGTGCTCACTGCCAAGACAATACTTCTCAATCCCAAATGCTCTGAAAATATAATCATAACAGTGATTAACTAATGTTCTACAAAGACAGGAAACAGAAGTAGGTGATTTGTATTAAACTGCAAAGGCAGTTAAGCTGCAAACAGCAATCTTTTTTCACTCATAATACTGTATGTTACCAAAATAATTTTCCTCTAAAAATATTGTAAGCTTTCTTGTAAAGTAAGAGAATACATATACTGGTAGTTTTCTCTGAGGGTTGTTTCTGATCTTTCCTCTACTTTCTTCTCCTCCATTCAAACATATTGCAAACCACTTATCATGCATCCTCTGACATGTTTTCTTTTTTTTTTAAAAAGTATCAATCATAGTATGGTCCACACAATTTAGAATAGTTAATTAAAACTGCAAAGATTCAAATGGAAAAATTTGAATGAGCATAAGGACAGACAAACCAAAGATTGTGTGTGAAGACAGCCTATTCAGTATGTGTTGTCATAAAAAAAATACAACAAAACTCTTTGGACACCATTCATTTCCCTCCTTATACCAATAACTCCAGTGACTCTCAAATCTGTATCAGTGATTCCGGTGCATTATTTTAGGGCTTGCTTATTTTAGTACCAAAAAGACTGGCTACATATTTATATTCAATTATTTTTTCTCTCATGAGCAGCCTCTGCTTGGGAATGGTTTCACTTGCAGCCTCCACCAATTGATTTTTATTAATTTTCCAAATCAGCCAATATTGCAACAGTTAATCCACAACATTATTCCAAACTCTATTGTACTTTATCTTAGACAAATATTATACAAAAGCAAAACTCTCCATTAGAATTTGTACAAACCTATGGGTCCAGAGAAGGGAACTAAGAACATAATTCTTATTGTTTGTGCTGCACTGGCCTGACCTTACAAAGAGAAGTGTACACATAGATTGCAGCACTTTCATGAAACTACTGAGCTGTGGAGTGCTTAGTATAGGTACACGACTCCCTTAGGAAGATAAGGGTAATAGTACTAAATCATTTTGTATCTGAATATTATTATATTTTAGGCTCCCATGCTTTAAATTTAAATTCTGCCTTCAGATGCACATACAGCATCCTGCTTTTGGCTCTGGACGTTATACATACATGTTCAAGGGCAGAGTGTGTCACTTGAGACATCACTGTTGCTTCTTGAAATTATCTAATTGCCTGTTCTGTCTGAATTCACATTCAGTAAGCATCATTAACTAAGTATGATGTGGTGCTTTCACCCCAAGAAACCACTCCCTCCAAGCCCACCTCTTTGCTGAAATGCTTTAAAGGGCAAGAACTCTTAAAAAAAAAAAACATTTTAAAAAAATACTACTAGCATTAAGCAACTACCCTCCATGTATTGTGGCAATTTCAGACACCATGGATCCAGCCACTGGCTGGATGCACCCAGCTTCTGCCTATATGTAAATGAAAAGTGGTATGAGTATTTATTTTTACTCTACATCAAGCTTAGTTTCTAACCACCAAAAATAGCTAACTTTTCTAGAAGTGTTCACTTTATCTAGAAAAACTATATTCTAATCAAGCCTTAGGCAAAGCAAATGAATTTATTATAAAAACAAACTACTTTAAAAATTCAAATCTTGGTTTATTAAGAAATATAATAAAGACTTTTATGTAGTTTAGTATGCAAGAGTTAGATTGCTTGACCTCCCTTTTAATGACTTAATTAGCTTTACTAAAGCCCAGCTGGGCCTCTGCTGACAACATAGCTAGATATTTCAATCAAGCAGTGTTATGGAGAATAAGTAATAAATGCTACCTTGTCGCCATATAGTCCCAAACCAGAGTGCATGCTGGTAATGCTAAATTTGATCAGTATGCCTCATATTTCAATTAGTCGTGGTCTGAATCACTAAAACTGTGTAATGTGTATGAATTCCTGATATCAGATACAGAGCTACAGGCTCCCACAGTTAGAACCCATTGAGTTTGCTTTTATTAGCAGCCAATTAATGGCCAAAATCTGCATTGCTTTTAAAATTTATAACCTCTATTCCAGCTGCATCCATGGCTCCCAGTATACTGTATACAATCAGATCCATATCACTGTCGCAAGTCAAACAGCTGCAAACTGTATTCTGTCTGCAGAACTGAAAAATCCTTCTATACAGAAGCTTTTTTTTTTTAACCTCTTAGAAGTTCTTTTCAAAGTCCGGCAGCACTAGTCACTTTGCGACAATGAGCGATTTAATACAGAAAGAAAGAAATCTACACCAAGGTAACCTCTAGGGATGTGCTAGGTTTTCAAACGAATGAAACCCTATCACTTTGGCACAGCACAAGGGCAAGCAAAGCCACTTCTCCTGACCAAGGCTAAGAAAATATAAACATATAAAACCCGACCCTCATTGGAAATTAACCCATTGCAGTCTAGAGAGAGTCATTAAAAGATCCGCCAATGCAAATATTAATACTGTAAACTAAATTTCACAAATTAGAACCATTAAAAATTGTAATCTTGAGACCAGAGCTCCAAAAAAAAGCCTATCACAGGGAAAAGAAGAAACTCATTCCTGTTTTCCCCAAAAATGGTTCAATGAATGCCTCAAGATTTCGAGACATTATTTTTAGGAACAAGTCTCTGTTTCTGTTACATGATATTGCAGGAAACTTTGATGTGATCAGATTCAGACACAAGCATAGCAGCTTTATGCATTGCTAATGTCATATCACAGAGCTTTATGATAAAGGCAGATTTGACATCTGAAATTATGCTTTTTTTTTTTAAGAAGTAATTTACCATATGTAACAATGTCCAGATCTAGAACATGTTTTAGACATTCAATATTACTGTGTTACCTGAGACAAACATGAGTTGTTTCTGTCTTCCCTTGCTCCTCGCCCCCCCCCCACTGACCAAAATGTTATTTTTGTTTTTTTAAATTCAGCGATGTGGGTAGCGTACAACAGATAAGAGTATTCACCTGGGTAAATATCTCGGTTCTGTATACAAGAGTGTGAAAAAAGCACTTCACCAACAGTAATACAAGGCAATAAAAATGTTGTACTTGGATAATACAAACTGCTGTCATGGCTATTTAAAAGACAATAAAATCCTATTTTACAAAATTCAACCACTAATAACCAGCATTCTTTCTAACTGCTTAAATACTACAATAAGACTCATAATGCCACTGTGAAATCATAAGCTAGTACTTCAAAGGTGTTCTATCTGTTACAAATTTAATCTTCCCTGGTATGTCACAACTCATTTCATCCCAGCAGCTTTGAGATGCAGCATAGCAGCATTTTTGTTGTCCTAGACAACCTGAACCAAACTGTTAAATACCTGTCTGATGCCTAAGAATGATCACAATAATAATGCCTATGGGATTTCAATAACAACTACCCTAAAAATCAGCAATCTGGGTTAAAAAAAAGAGAAGGAAAGTGTGGATCCCCCCTCCCCTCCTATATTGCAAGTATTTAACACGTCAAATAAGGAAAAAAAACACTTTATATAAAAGTTTATATACAAATGCATATATAACATACTAGATATGAAGACATGTCCATATTGCGGTCTTAATTATTTTCTCACTTATATCAGGATAAATTAGGAGGAACCTGATGGAAATCAATGGAATTATTCTACAATTCCAACAAAATTCTACAAAATAAGGACAGTGCCTACGCTGAATCTCACATTTACATCTATTATACATAATATGTCTATTACATGTATTATACAAATATGTATATTGGCATATACATAGACACATACATTTTTACAGGATATGTGCTTACACCCCACGTGAAATCCTATTTCAAGATTTTTTCATCACTGTGTTTGAGACAGAATAACAAAATGCATGGATGGACATGGACATGTACATTTATTTCTGCTCAGCTTGATTCTCTCCATGGTATCAGTGTGATAAAACTTCCTGAAAATGGGAGTAAAAGATGTCACTGAGAGACAGAACAAAGCCCTTTTGCTTAAAATATGACTTAACAACACACTCTCTTCCAAAGTACGTGGATCTCCAGAAATGTGTGCGCACATGACGAAGGACCATTCTGAGATGCGTTTTAGTAAAAATGAACTAAAAATATTTTCTGCCATCTGAAAAAGGAAATATTTAAAAATAATTTTGGAAACAAGATTCTACCAAATTTAGCTACAATAACGTGTGTATGTCTGTGAGACCACTTAATTGTGGGCCAATGAGTAACCCTTAGGCTTTTGAGTTTTTACACATATTTCAGGAAAAAAAAAATCAGAAAAAAAGAATACAGCACTCAAGAGCATCAAATGGATTTGTGATTCTCTCTGGAGAACTCTCGGTCCTTACAAACATATGAATGGAATATGCTGATTGTATACATATATAATCAACATAATCCATGTTTTGAAATACAATCTGCAAACAATACTACAAAGTGAAGACTGGCATGTATTTTATGCATTGTAGAAAACATTTTTCATTTAACAAAAAATTGAGCCGATTTAAGTAGACACGTAAAAAACATTTATTTAATATTTTGCAGTCACTTTGTTTTAAAATACAATGCACAGAATGAGCTAAAACACAACAGAATGAAAACTGCATTTACATACATACTGTAAAAGAAAAAAGAAATACATTGATGATTTACTTATATAGTCTTATTTTACTGTGCTTAAGATAGTGGGCTTATTTACATACTCTCAAGGTAAAAAATTAAAATATTCTCATTGATTAATATAGATGTTTTGGTACTGAGACGTTGATACAAGGTTCTGTTATAAAGGTAATATTTAAATTAAAAGGCGTTTGGACCCTAAAAATTCAGTAGGTGGTTTATTCTTGATATAACAACAATCACTGTTAATCTATCGTCTAAATCCATGAAAGGAATAATTAGGGAGCATATTATAGATCAGACACTAGAACAAGGGATACAGCAGACATGAAATGCATTGAAATATGGGGTCATACACAGGAATAAGTATAGTTTAAACATTAAGTATGTTTGCTAAGCCCCACCTTCAGACATGTTCATATGCATACACAAGAATACATAAATGAAAATCAAAGGATAGAATATCATATAAACACTAATATCTTTATAGTACAGATAGATTTTATGGACGTTTTTCATTAGGGGAGGAGCAGCATAAATATCTTCTATATATATTGTGTTAAAAATTATGCAGGTAACTAAAAAAGTGTGTTGGGGGGGAACTTATTAAGAAAAGGTACAAACAACAAATGCCATGATTTCAGTATAACCTGAAGGGGTACAAGGTAATATACACATTCATTAGGGATGTCCATGTGCAACTCACTCATGGCTTGACTTTGTTCTGCCATTCATGAATTATGCAGTTACTTCTAACTCTGGAAAATGAAAATGAATTATGATGCCCACTAGTCCATATTATTTCTCTAAATATATGAATATACGCATTTTAACATTCAGGTTTTAATTTTGTTTGTAGGCAGCTGTGAGTATACACACATCACTCATATTTACAGCTATCCTACTGTATGTATCAATACACGTACAACACAAACAGCACATATACATACTTGTAAACAATTTTCTCCACTCTTTTTCTTCCTCTCCTCCCCCATTCAGTACATTTATTTCTCTTTATATATTCAGATGAAGCTCAATAAAACTGAAACAGATCCAGTTTAAATAGTGTCCATACAGCCACCAATACCTGCTCCAATCCTGAGAACACTTTGGTTAGTTTTGTGGCTATTAAACCCTGGTTCAAACACTGAACAAAAATTGTACTGGGATTTTTGTTTCTAACTGTACGTTGGTATTTTGGCTTAAAATTGTACCCACTGTTTTTAACAGTATTTATTCTTTCCCAGCATGGTCTTAATATACCACTATAATGCTGATGTTTGGTATTTTAGTACGTATGCCATTAAACCTGCATGTACAAGATTGATTATATTACTGTTCTGCAAGTGAGTTTTTAATTACTGTTATATCTAACATATAGGTTTGGAATTTAAAACACACACAGAACATGGTCTGTCTTTGACTGTTAAAGCTGCAAGATTTATAGATTTTAAGGTCAGGAGGGACTGTTGTGATCATCTGAGGACTCAGGAGCTGGAATCCGTAGTCCTTGCTCAGACACAGATCCCACTGAACCCAGGGCACAATTCTCTCTGGATTTCAGGATAAGGCCCCTCAATTCTGGGAAGAAACTTCAATACAGAAATTTCTCATAATCTGCATGTTACTCAGAATGCCTTGGTCATTAAAATGCAATTCTAGTATGCATTTCTGGATAATTATTTGTGATATGGCATACAATAGGGATTCCTAGTGTTTAAATTATCCCTAACATATACAGAATTGTGCTTTTTGAAGTAATCCTTTGTAATAAAACAGAATGCATTTTGTCAGATAACTGGGTTTTTAACTGTGCTGTAATAAAGGTGCTTAAAAATGTTGCCTCAGGCAACTAAAGCAGGATTTCACTTCTTGAGGAAAACCAAAGTAAAATAAAAATTTTCCCACACTGCAGAATCTAGTCATTAATTTTAGTGTAGGCAGTCAGACATGCATGCCAATGTTTTCACTGAGTAAATGTGCAGTTTAACTATTATATTTTCTGCAGCTAAAGATAATTCATACCAAAGATTTGGCTTTTAATTTCAGCTAGTTTATCAGAACTAAACACAGCACTATTACGTATCTATTTCTTTGACTGTGATAACGTTAATAAAGTCAGCAACTTTGCTGTTGTTCCTACTGTTTGTGTATGTTCATACACAAAGATGTAGATGCATTTTATGTATTTTTTCATGTTTCTCTTAATATAATAAAGCTAAACTGCTCCATACAATACTTTCAGTAGAATGTCCTTTGCGGTTACAATTTTTAAAAAATACACTTTTGTCTATCACATCTTTAGTTCTCCTTAATTGTAATGTATTTTGAACGTTAGATCTGAGAAAAACAGTTAACATTGTAAAAGCAAGAAAATGTGTATGATATACAAATATGTACATATGTACATAAACATGTGACAGTGAACAAGGTAGTTCTCTGATTTCAATCCTATTTAGCCACTTGCATCTAAAGATACGTATTTCTCTGCAGCTGCCTTATGCAGTGAATGGCATTTACAATAAGAAGCACTACAGCTGATAAAATGTAAATGAAGAGAACTACTCACTCTATAACAACTACCTAAAAAATTAGACATTGATATAAAAATAAGGGGAAGAGGCAAAGGTTCAGAAACAGTTTTGTGATAAACATGGATTAATTCCTTCCAGCTGAAGTTCAAATACATGCAACTTTCTCAGCTATAAAAGTAAAGCATAGCTAGAATGTGCTAATCACTGACATATGCCTATTATGTGCTAGTTTTCTTTAAAAAATTTTCCAAATCAATGAATACACTATATTTGAGAATAATTCAGGATAAAACAACATTTCATTACCATGCAGCACATTCACTTATATCATAAATGAGGTGTGACCAGCAGAAGGCAGTGTTACAATAAATATATATGCTACTGCTCATTTACAAGCCGGTTTGAAATTGAGAATAAAGTTTTGCTAACTTTTCACAATACAACTACTGTTTTCCCTAGGCACTTAATTCCAAAACTAGCCTGTCCGTGAAAATAATCTTACAGGAGTAGTTTAAGCACTTTGGAACCAATTTCTTTTGTATTACATTGTTTTTACTTTAAAAGTTATCCCATTCAAGTTTTATTGCATAGCATTTTAGCTTAAGTTCATCAGAGAATTGTATTCACACTTACCATTTTAACACAGCACTATGCTGAGCAGTGTCCTCATGAAACAGGACTCACACTGTTGAGGAGACAGGCATTGCCGCCACAGCAGTTTAGCTTACATAATTCACTTCAAGAACGCTTCTAACATCATTTCTTATTAACCTTTACTGGTTTGATCATCATTTGGTAGAACAGGATCTGGTATTCTCTTAGTGGAACTACTGTAGGTATAATAAGACATACTTTTAATTAAATCTCTCTCAAATGTACAAGTAATAAAATCGTTTAGCATGTGTTAGTATACAAAATCTGTTGAATGCCTCTCCAAGTTTACAAAATCCATGTTAAAGGAACCGGCATTGCAAAAAAAATGTTACAGCATATGTTTGGATTTCTGTATTTCAAAGTCCTGACTACTTTATCTGAATTACAGATTTAGAGCTTTGTTATGTGTGATAGTTATGATAATATGATCACTAAAGGCACAGAGACAGGGAGACTCAAATCCCTTTGAAAATCCCTTTCTCTATTTCCTACAGCTGCTGCTGGAGTTTAATATCTGATAGAATGATGAAAAAGAACAGGCCGAACTCCAGTTTTAATAAAAATTTTAACAGGTCTACATATAGTTATGAAAAATGTTATTTGCAATGCCAATCTTTAATAAAATTTTCTTAAACCAAAGAAAATTCCCTATGGGGAACCTGATATGAATGTGTTTTTCATATGTACTATTTAAGGCTGTTTAAAGGTTATGAAAGTGACTGGTAAAATAAGTTCTATCACAGCACAACAAAATCCTATATGCAGTCTCACTTTTGCATTTAATCAAATAAGTAAGCAAGACCTTCAATTTTTCATGTTTGTTCTAAAACAAATATTTTCAGTTTGCATGAAAACTTTTCCTTAAGTTAGCAGCTATAATTCTTATATTAGCTTCAAATGGGGTTACCTCATCACAAATTTATTCCACAGCCATAAAAGTATTTCTATTGAAACTTTTTCAGAAATATTACAATTTATGCATGACATAAAGAAATATTTTGCATTTTTAATGATATAATCCATGGGAGGCATGCTTTAATCATCAAATATTTAATTTATGACCAATAGTTATATTTACATAGAGCCAAATAATGCCAAATTGAATCCAGGACATCATGTTTAAACTTTCAAAACTTATATGCAGTGCCTTAAATAAATTCAAAGTATAAGTTATTATATTCAGTAACACTTTATATAAGCAGTATTGTTCTTTGTCACAGTAGTGACACCTGTAAGTTAAAGAATATCTTATGCCTTAACGTATGCTCTATTTAAAAGGCCAGTCCTTAAGAATAAAGGACAAAAACTGCACTGAAAATCAATTTAACCTTAAATTTCTACCACAGAAGAAAAATGATACATGTGCTGCTCCAAATATTTTTAACACAAAGAACAGGTTCTGTTATAAACTTTTTAAAGCATGTGTCCTGTCATTACTACTAATGATCTTGCTATGACCAGTGTGGAACTTTTTTCGGTATATACTCTACAGGCTTTCCACTCTCAACCCTTTCATCGTTTTTCATAAATCTGTGATTAGCAAAGCTCATCTGAGAGCTAGAGCTCTGAACATATTGTGTACATAATACTGTCTCCTTATGAAATGCAACTGATTTCTGTTATAAATGCATGGCAGTCATGTCTTTGAAGATGGTGTGCCCACCCTACAAAGTAAATGATCTTTACTTCATTCCTAATTCTACATCAATGGTAAGGAAATGGACATTCTTGTTACTAATAACTTATTCTTGAAGAGAGTTTAAGCAAAAAAAAAGGGGGGGAGAATTATAATTATTCTAAAAGTTGGTCTACGACCATCTGCATGTTCTGCTTAAGCATGTGACGTGGAATAAATACAACCCAAATTTGAATTCTCAGGCATATTTTAAGATTTATCTAACTAATGAACACTTAAAATGTCCAAGTTACAAAGTACATAAATTTTACTATTGAAACTAGGACCAGCACATTCCAAACACACATCTAAATTAACACAATCAAATCATGTTATTTAACATAATCTCCCACTATACCTTTACATATTATCCTCCTCTTTATTTTAAGATTTTTGTGAGGTTCATATTTCCTGTGACCTTAAGTAGGGGATTTGGAAAATTTTGGAGGAATCAAGGTAACAAGTATGTATGAAAGAATAATTTATTGCTGTGACCATTTTGTCCTCTGATTTCTGTTTTGGGATTATAGTGGATTATCTCTGTCCAAAACCTATTTTTCATATCCCCATGGAAATAACTTGACAAATTCACAAACAGGAAAGTAAAATAAAAAGATCTAATCAATTCTGAATTTCAAAAATTTAAGCTCTAACCTCTTTGACTGCAGTTCTTGTAATACAGCATTTTCTCAAATATATGGCCTGCAGATGGCAAAGCATTTTAAAGTGCTACAGCAAAACTCTTTCAGCATGCATTTACTTTCAGATTTTAAAATGTTTCTAATTATTGTGTTAAAATAGTTCCATTTGTCTATATACTCATACAAATGTCCACATAATTACATATTTAAGAAATGTCTTAGAGCAAAATAATTAAGCAAAATAAGTAAAATGGAAATGTAAAAAAAAATTGAGATTAAAATTATTGTAACTTCTTATAATTTGTTCATTAAAGTGAAAGTGTTGCTCCATCAATGACATTTTTTTATTTCTGGAAAAAGTGGACATTTATTATGAATCAGCATTTAATTTAGACTATCAAGAAGAGAAAATAGCATGGAAATTCAATTAACCTATATACACTATTTTTCCTTAAGAATTAACATGTTGATATAGCTGACTCAGTTGTATACTGCTGAAAGGTTAGATTAATTTTAGCCAAACTATCAAAAATATTGAATTCTGAATAATTCTACAAATATATTTATAGCATTGTTCTATTAAAAACTTTTTATTAACACTCTTTAGTCGTGCTGTAAAAAGATAGCAGATTTATGCTGTCATTTGTCAAGAATAAATGACTAGCAGTAAGCAAATTCTTGTACTATAAGTTGATCCTTTATGACATTAAAATTCATTAGAAAAGAAAGGAGGACATCTGTATTCAAGCTCCCTACTGGGAGTCCACAGCCAAAAAATATTTTTAAAAGCATTTAATGAATATTAGACAAACATTACTTTACTTTATTACAATGATAAAGAACATAAATTAGATACTGTAAAACTGGAAGTAGTCATTCCATACAAAATATTATCACTCTATTTTTAGTCAAAATTATTTAATCGTTTTGATGAGAAAATGTACAATTCTACTTGTTTTAGTGCATGTGAGACAATGAATATGCACCCTTGAAGCCAAACATTCATCTGTCTTTAAATACATTAAAATACTGCATTTTAAATGGGTACATTACCACTTTACTTTTTATGACTTTTTTGCATATTCCTAATTCTTAGCAAGCCATGCAGCTGAGCATGTGTGTATCACTGTTTCAGGAGACAAATAACTTAGAATCTCAGGGAAAGCCATAGTAACAATCTGGTAATTCATGATTGCTCCTTTTATTTCCAGGAAACTCAATTTAGGAATGCAAAAATTATTTACAATTTCTCATTCTTAAACTGCATTTATGATAAAGTTTCCATAGCAACTATAAGAGTACTGTTAAACTCCAAGATCTATCCAAAATAGCCCCCAAACCATCTGTGAAATTTAAGTGAATAATTTGTTACAGAAGTTTCTCAAAACTAACAACAGAATGAAAATAGTCACATTTCAGTTGCTCAGTTCTTTAAGCTAGGTTAGCTCTTCCAAGGACGCTATGTACCATTTTGGGTAAAAAGTACAAAGTCAATTTTGTGCACTTCTGCAATCTAAATAATACATATATAATTCCAGTTAATATGAACTTCTTTATACAGGCAATGAGAAAAAAAAAGATATTATTATGAAGATCCTATTTTTATTTCATATTAATTACTGCCATTATTTTTGCTTGGCTATGATTTATAGTTTATCATAAAGTATGCTTATCAATGCCCATGCTCCAGCAACCTGTTCTGTTTTAGAAATGATTTTTCCCATCCTTTAGAAAACAAAGTTATTTCTTTTTATTATCTTCAATATTCTCTATTTAATGCTATACAAGAATTTATATAAAAATGAGAGACCCCATCTTTAAGGGCGCAACCGCTTAAAATAAAGTCTACCCCATACAGGATTGGGACCTTGATAAAGAAATAAAGATGATGAAACCTTAACCCTTTACTTGATCTTTACCCGGGTAAAACTGTATAGTTTTGATCAGAAGATTTGCACAAACATGGACAGAGAAAAGATTTCAGGACAAACAATACTGAAACTGTATTTTTCTGAACCCCTGACAGGAGGTAAATGTTTATGAATTCTGAAGTGTACATTTCTGGAACCTAAAAATCTATTTTTAATATCTACCTCTGTAACATGGGCCTTATCCAAGTCCCACTGAAATCAGTGACTTCATAAGCGTTAGAACTATGTTATCTACTTATTCAGGGGCCTCATCAACTTGGATGAAACTTGCATGAAAGCTCATGCGTAATAAGTACTGCATTACTGCTTTAAGACATGGAACAAAAATGAGTTCCTCCAAAGATTTTTTAAAAAGCAAACCTTTGGCAGAAGATGTTTCCAAATAGTCCCATTCATTTAATTCATTCAAGTAAAAATACCCACATGAGTAAAATTCCTCAAGCATTTACATGTCTGCAAATTTATTTCCAAGTTTTACGCTGCGTAATTACAAGTCTTACCTTTTATAACTATGTATGCGTGAATTTGTACACACCTGGGTAAAATACAAAACACACACATACACACACATACATAGAGCTACACAGACTATGGCACTATATGTAAGTTTGAAAAATGGGTGTTATAATTTTAAACGGAAATGAATATTTGGATCTTTATTGCAAGCACTTACTAGTGTCCATAACTATACTCATGTGAGACTCTGGAACAATTCACGGAAGTAAAATTACAAAAATGGGTAATTGTTTGAAGGTTCAAGGACCTAAAATTGTTAATGCCACACAAGTCCTGTACAAGTGTTATATTAAATCTCCATCCTGCCAAAACTTCCAATTGCTGTGCTTAGTTTTGGAAGCAGCCCTTTTGAAATCAAGTTCCAAGCTCAGTACTAAAAGACTGTGCCCTAAAATGCTTCTTTCTTTCCCATTTATGTTGTTTAGATGCAGGAACCAAGGGAAAGTAAGAATACAAAGAACCCAGTCCTCTGTGTTTACTTTTATGATTGAAAATCAGTTTGAAGCCATCAACTGCCCTAAACAGATACTCCAGCTGGGCCTATGTTCTCTCCACATATGATGAAGACCGTTACAAAATAAAAAAAATGAAAAGAAAAAAGAAGAGAATTCATAATAGAAATAATCCTTTCAGTCAGCTTGTTACTGCCCAGGGCAAAAAGTTACAATCCAATTTCTGAGGCACTATTGATTAAAAAGAATATTTTAAATAAAAAGTAGTAAAGCAAACAAAAAACAATAGATACAGAAAATCTACTTATTTTAAGAACTCCTTTACCATAATGTCTAATAATGAAAGCAAAGTATGAAACGAGGTCCAAAAGCAGGCAATTTTGCATCAGTGTCCTACCCTGTATCAACACTTGCTTTATGGAAATTCATCCCTGCTACCTTGGAGTTTAGTTTTTAGTGGACATCTTGTTACCTTTACTCATTAGCCATGCTTATTTGAGGATGCTCCATTGTAATGTTGATGTTGCGCATCACAGTAACAGGTTACACACCACAACATACATGTTGGAATCTTCTTGTATTTCATACCCTTAAAAAGGCAAAAGAAGTGTTTGTTTGTACTGCTGGGTTCTCATTGTAGGTTTTATCTTGGCTCCAAGATCAAATACCAGTCTGCTTAGTTAGTAAATGCAAACCAGAATTAAAATGATTTTCCCAGACAACTTATGTCTTCATATATTTCATCTAAAAGTTTCATCAAAAGGCACATTAGTAATCTCCAAAACAAAAGTAAAACAAAAAGTCCTGAACCTTTTTTCTTTGTTTAAGAAATTTTCCTAGCACCTATATAGAACAATGATCAGCTCAAGATAATCCAGTGTTTTCGTTTCTAAATTTAGAACACACTACCCCGCCAAACAGGGACAGGATTATCCCTCCATATGAGAAAACAGATACTATATATTAGGTCAAAAATCTTAAATTCAAATGTGTGTGTGCAATCTTTAAAGTAATTATTTTAAGTTAAAGAATATTAAAGAATTCTTAGGAACAGTAAATAGTGGGGTTGATGCCGTAATGTGAAATCACTCAAATAAAAAATGTGGATTCTGAACCAATCACTACATCTGAACAACACAGCATAATGTTTGCGAGGCTTCAAACACAGCAAATTATAGTTGGTTTTAAAGCTATCCTCTTGCTGCATTAAGGCCTGATCCAAAGCTAAATTAAGTCAACTGAAATGCTCTCCATTGACTTTAATGGGCACTTAGAGCAGTACGTACTTTCTCTCTTAAATCTTGACAGTAAATCATAAGCAACTACCCTGTACATTTCAAATTGAAAAGGACTTGAGTATTCATATCATATATACAGACCATAACATATTTTTCAATAGCTATGTAAACATGACTTTTACATGCCAATTTCATTATACTTATCTATCCTACAGCCCTGTTTTCTTAAATACACCTAAAGCATCACCTTCCTAATGATTTCATTCATAATATTAATATGTATAAATATGTATATGTATATATGCATGTATATATATTCATTCTTTCTTTTAGCATATCCTAGAAAAAAATATCAGATATTAAGAATAGTATAAAGTAGCAAACAGTTATTTTGATGATGACTTTAGGACAGTGATTCTCCACCAGGGTGCCATGGCTTGAGATCCTCTCAGGGGTGGCCCAGGATGCCATGCAATGTTAACATTGCTAGGTATGCAAACATGATTCACAAGATAAACACAATAATTTCAAGTAAGAACCCATGGTGTTAAGAAAAAAATTCTGACCCATTATAGTCTTTCTAAGTTCTCTGCAATAGAACAATTACTGTATTATTTTTCACAGTAAGAAATAAGTGAAAACTAAAAGCAAGGGGTCCTTGAGACTAACAAGAAATACCTTGAGTCCAAGAAGTTTGAGAACCACTGCGTTACAATCTTGTGTGCTCAGAAATTAAAACTGTTCCAAATCTGTCTAATTCTCTTTTTGCAAGAATCAACAAAGTTTGTAGTTCATCGAAAGTGTATCATTTGAAAAGTAAACATAAATAAAACAGTCCTTATTCTGTATACTTTGTATGTGAATGCACACCATATTCCCTGAGGGCTCGTTTTATCTGTACACTACTGTTTGGATTGTTAAACTATAGAGCCCTGGCTCTAAAGGGTTTAGAGATTCTTTACATTTTACTAAATTAGCCTTGCAAATACAATATGCTGGAGATGAAATATCTTTGTGGTATCCATAAAAGAACCATAAAAATATTCCTTGGATCTCCAGCTCAGGGCAAATAAAGGAAAGGAAGATCAAGAAAGGGGTTAGCTCTCCACACCCTTCTATGATCATATTGCCACAATACACAGGGGTTATTTGGGAAGGAGATCCATGGCTGTACACTTTATTTACTGTTCTTCATGTGTGGCAACAGTTTATATTCTGGAATACAAACAGCAAACAGAAATGACAATAATGGATACTGGCTCTCAAAGAGCACTCACTGTATCTTATAAACTGCATAATGCAAAATAAATGACCAGATTTAATAATCATAAACTATTTAAGAGGTTTTTGAAAGACCTGTTTAAAAAAAATACTATTCTACTCCTTAGAACTTCAAATTAAGGCACTTGTCCTGTCATTTCAGATTCCACAATTACAGACTTAATATTGATAAATTTATGAGCAGGGCTTTGGTTTTACAGATAAGTGTATAATAGCTCAATATCAGTGGCTTTCTGCCCTCTTTAAAGTGTACTACTGGACTTGTCTTTGTGCTCATCAACCCATACATTTCAAGTAAGTGGCTCAAAACATGTCAGAAGGGCTAATCCCCAACAACAAAATTAGGGTAAAGAAGCTTTGTTAGAGAACATACTGCTGTTACCCTAAAAAGCTGTGAACTTGATCCTACAGTTCTCTCAATGGACACAGTATTTCTTCACCTTTCTAATTGTTATTTTAAGTACTACTAAAATACACTGATAACCTAACTTATGGAAGACCCCAACAATGGCCTGTGCTGTATGGAGGACAAGACTCCAATGCAGCTCCCTTGGTCTCTAGATTCAGGTGATGCTTACTCCCCTGTCTATCAGGTACAAAGTGAGACCAGCAGTGGTTAAGCCATTGTGTGTATGCCTTAACTTCTGTTCAGCTTCATGGTAAGGATAAAAAAGAAATGAGTGCTTCTCTATAGCAATCTCTTTTCCATGAAGTGTCCCTTGCATATGCTAGCTATGCATCTTTCCTTATTCTGGGAAACCCACCCACTTTTGTCTTTAGCTGGCTTAAACAATCTCATTTAGGTGTCTAAATCTATTTAGACACCTAATAGTTGGAATGGAAACTAATCTGCATCTGTAAAGGCAATGGCCCTGTCCACAGGCCAGCAGGCTCCTTAGGAGAGCTGCTGACAGAAGCACTCTGGCATGAACCAGGTGCAAGGTCTTTCCATTGTCTCTCTGCAGCTTGCTCCCTCTCCCGCATTTCAAATTAGCCATACCAGTTCAGGTGGATTTGTGGCCATGAGAAACACTGCAGGAGGTCAGCATTTGGTCCTCAAAGCATCCCCTTGCACAATCTCTTTTTTTCTTGGAATCTTTCAGCACATACGCTGCTGCACTGTACGGCTGTCACAGCTGCAGGTGACTCTGACTTTTTTTTGTAGTGTGGTGGGAAAAAAAAAATGAAAGGCCTATGGATATCATCTCGCGTGGACCTCACCAACATGGAATGCACACAAAAGGCAGAATCTGGCCATCAAAATTCAATGCTCAATTCACTATTACAGTATAGAAAACCTTTGAGAACTAAATTCTGTTATTGCACAGGCTCCTCTTGCCCCCAGTACATAAAAATAAAGGCAGCATTTGGCATTAAACTGTTTAAGTTCCAATGTAGCTCAAGTATGATACACTAACGCTGTTAATTAAACTATGAGGAGGCATTACAGAACAAGGACCTACATCACTAGCAAACTGCAGTATTCCCTGTTAAAGTGGAATTTTTTCACCAGCCAAAAAAAAAAAAAGTTAAAACATGTATCCAAAAGGCACATGGTTAAATTCTGACAATTTTAATATCTCCCCAGAATGTCTTGAACTTATGACAGAACATAAGAGCTTCTGGACTGTAGTCATTGTATGCAGTTGTACAAGAACGAGTCTTGCAAAAATACCCAGGGGGCAGGGGCGGGGGCAGGGGGATGGCAATTCTCTTTTGGTAAGAAATACATATATTCCAAGGGAAATTTTGGAGTGGATCTTGTTGTTTTGAAACAAAGAAAAAAAGATTAACAAAAACAATGGTTATCTACATTTTTCTTTGTTATTACAAGTATTTTGGCTTTCTGCAAAATTTCACTTTTCTGATGCCTTTTTCTCTTTTTTCTAAATTTAGCTGGATTTTTCTTCACAAGTTGAAATATTTTTGTTAGTTTAGTCATAGCTCATGGAAATAAGTTTGTGTCTGAAGGACAGTTCATTCCATTCCATTTTATAAAGGGAGTAACCCACACTTTATAAACTATGATTCACTGTGCCACTGCAGCTGTGACTTCAAGATGAGATTTTCCACCGTATAGACAAAAATTGTTGTTTCCCAGGCCCATATGCTTGTATTTAAGCATTTGTAGTGTGACCTAAGCATTTCCAGTGCATACTTTCTATTGTTAAAGGCTTGAAAAGAGAATTTTCTCTCCCTGCCTTAACACACACACCTCTCTATACCTCCCTTCTGGTGGCACTGGTATAAGAAATGCTATTTTATTGAAACTATTCAGTATGTTGTCACCCTTCTCTCCTCTCTGAGATTTGAAATCCACAGCAGTCCTGCAGAACATTTCAGGGCCTGCAGAACCCATTGTTATACTGTTGTCTCTTGAATCAGAGCTATATAGAAGTAGATTAGAAATATTTTTTTTAAATACAGCCGATTACAAACCACCACCTTTTAAAGCAAAACAGCAATTATGCATGGGATTAAAGTGTCTTCAGGCTGACGCACACAATTTTGTTTGGAGTCTGGGATCCTTTGCAAGAGATAGGAGCACTCAACAATGTTGTAGCAGAACTTAGGTCAACTTTTTACCAAGTATTTTCAAACAGAAGTTGCTTATTGAATTATGGACCCAGACTTGAAGATATTTATACAGAAGTTACTGTAAGTCACTGAAATGCCTCACATGAGTAAGTTCTTCCCATACATGACTATATGATGTGATCCTCCCATAAGCTAGGTTTTTAATACCAACTGCTACATCTCTTCAGCATTATAAGGATACTATCAGTAATGTTACCCTAAGTAATTTTCTCCGGAAGACAAAGTTTGATGTATTTTTTGAAGAAATTCTCTAAAAAAAGTCTTCCATTGGCCTTTTCAATAGCTTTCATATTATCAGCTCTGCTTTTATTCAGTCTGCATTCCATCGCTGAAAGGGTGATTAACATTTTGCTCATAAAATGGATTAATAAATCCCAGCAGAGAAGGCCAAAAATATCAAAATCCAGCACTAAGCAATCCAATGGACATGTCATGTATCAGACCTAATTAACAAGCTCTAATAATCGAATAGAAAGCCAATGTTAAAACTTTCACCCTTCTTTCATCCTACCATTTTTATGAAAAGCTACTCAGTCCCATATAAACCAGAATCCAAATCAGTACAGTATACCAAATACATGAATGAACCAGAAAATAATATTGCCAATACAAAATCATCAACTAAAATGTTACTGCATACATAAAAATGTAGGATTTTTAAAGCAATCTTTATAGCTATATTAAGAGCCATGACCTTAAATTCCACATTTAACGTACACTTTATTTTAACATGTTGAATGATAAATAGGAAAAAAAAGTTTGAACTACAGATATGAATACTTCATAGTACAGGAGTGTTGGACTTGCTATTGTCATTACATGAAACTCAAATGCTGAGCAGAGATAGATTCAAGTGCAACAGTAAGATTATCATCTAAATGAAACAGCCGTATTTCTAGGACTGGCTGAAATGTGCCTCTGTGCAGACCTATGCACCATTTCAACGACAATTGAGTCCTTTTGGGAACTAAGATGCATGCACGTGCCTTTTCTTGGGCCTCTGCATAGAGGCAAATATCACCCCGAGGTGCAGTGAGGTTAGTATTAGATCATCTACATTGTGCAAGCCCTGCACTGTGGCTCACTAGACTGAAGTAGCCACATTGCGACACCCACACTTACATGCACAACATGCTGTGGCTCTCTGTATAGCCTTGCTAGTAAAGACTGAAGCAGTAGAGGCAAGACAGTGAGATATGTCTATATGGATCCCAAAGCCCTAACACATTGCACTAGTAGTATTGTGGAAGAAGGCAAAGCTATCTCATGTGATGTCTGAACCTAAACCATGAGGGAACAGTTAACCTTCAAAACAGCTTTTCAATTGGACTTCTGCTCCATAGACCCCAGGTGCTTTAGCTTCCACGGGGCTGAGCCAAAGCCCAGTTAAGTCAATAAGGGCCCTTTCATTTGATTTCAGTGAGCTCTGGAACAGGTCCTGGGTAAGCATTCGGTTAGCTGCTGAAATGTGAACTGAGGAACCTAAATCTGTCACCCAAATCTGAAAATTCTGGAAATGAAATGATTCCAATGGATGGCTTTACAAGGCAGAAACAACAACAAAATCCTAATACAAGGCTCCAACAGGCTTTAAAAAATGTTTTAATGGCACACAGATTTCAAGACACAGAGCCAAATTCTGCTCTTTGTTATACATAAATAACTCCACTTTCTCACTGTGCATTTGGCGACATTACTTGGATTATCATTTCTCATGAACATGAAAAGAAAAATGCTATCGTGGCACTGAAAACATGCTAACATGATTAAGCACAGTCTGAAAAGAAAGTGATGGGCTACTTTTTTTCCTTCAATACTATAGAATATCTTTATCATTTCAAATCAAACTTAATATTAGAGATTAATACTGCTACACTTGAAAACATACACTGTTGTAATAAAAATGAAGACAAAAATTGGTATCTCCAAACTAATTCAAAATGCTTTTTACTATATTTAGTGGCATGCATTGCCTTTAATTGCTCTGCGAACATTCCTGTCTTGTAGTTTCTAACCAAGAGGCACAATTTCACTTGACCTTCAAAAGATAATATCAGAATTAATTTCTAATAATGTTGGGTATTTTTCATGCTCTGATCTATAGGAAGGTAAAAGCTTTCTCCTTCCTCTCACTCAAGTTTGCTTCATTTTTATTTTTTCTTCATGAAAATAAAATGGATAAGCCTGACTGTTCTTTTTTCTTCCTTAATCTCTCTCTCTCTCTCTCATCTCCCGTTTTCTTTGTTCTCTGTCCGTCTGTCTTACAGACTCCATTGCAGTAATGGAAAAGAAATAGTCCCTACTCCAATATTTCCAATCCCAAAACCACAATGCCAACTGTAATCTAGCATTTTATTTATGTTTCTAGGACTTCCTCCTGCCGAAATGAAGGTATGAAGAGCATAATCTAAGCTTTGGAGTAGCGAGTGTAGAATATTAGTCTGTATTGCCAGACATGGTTTTCAGGTTATGAAACAATAGGCTACCAATCCTAAATCTATCCACTTCAAATTGTTGCTTTTTTGCCTGTTCCTTTTCTCTAGGTTCTGAGCTATACTTTAAAAGCAACCCGACTGTTATCTGTGATAACAAAGGTCTGACCTTATGAAAAATTCTTTCAAGCTTGTCTTGTTTTTTCAGTGGGATCTTTAATTTATGCAATCTGGAAAACCAAAGCAGCTTTTAAATAAAGGAACACATCTTATTCTTACTTACAAAAGTATTCCCATTAATTCTGCCTGAACAAAACGAGACAGTCTGTGTCAAAACAGTATATCAATGTGTTTTTTATTACGCTTTAAGGTATAATAATCATTCTTCTCTTGAAAGCTCTGCCTATGCAACCCCTGTAAAAAACTGATAAAGTGATATTAGCACTGATTAGTATTGTAATAAAATTTGAAAAAAAAATATTTTGGTTAATAATTTTTAAAACAAAACCTTCACTAAGTTTAAAGAAAGTTAGACTCATCAGACCAATAACAAACAGTCCACACACACACACAAAGAGCCTGTATAAACAAAAAAGAAAATGTGTCAGTGGTATGTCATCTACCATAACATTTCGCTCTCCCACTCTCTTTCCTTCTCTCTCTCCCCCTCCTCTATGATATACCCACTCATAAGCTTTTTTAAAAAACAACATCATCCAAATTAAAAGATTAGCAAATACTTCTCTTTTAAATATCAGACTACACAGTATTACAATGTATCACAAGGGCAATAGGGAACATGCTACGGAAACAAAGTTTGAACTCAAAATTATTGGACAGAATACTCTCACAGCTAGAGTATGTGCTTAATGAACTAAAAGAATAGAAGATAATACAATGGATTCACAATCAGACATTGCAGGTATTTCTTTTTCTAAATATTTTTCTAAACAATAGGCGAGTAAGAAGTATTTAAAGAATCAAACAAACAAGGAAATTCTATATGATTTAAATAGCAAAGATATCTTGTCTTAGGCATTTATTATCTGCTTAGAAATTACGTTTATACATAAACTTTGATGTATGTGTTCTCTATTTCAGATGACAGACATTAACTGTCCATTTTAAGAATGACATGAGGGTTTTTAAAGATGTGAACTAAATTGCTCCACACAATGCAGAAACTTAAGTACGTACCGGAGCTTCCAAAATACAAATTTCTTTGAAGCTCCAACTATAAAACTCAGTTTTTAAAGAAGTTACTGTAATGGGATATTTTGTTTTTAAAAAGTGCTTTATCACATGCATCCAGTTAGGACTCCTTCCATCAAATATCCTCAGTTGCCCATAGAAAATACAGTCCTTCACAACTTCACATTCCTTATGCAAGCACAGCTCATATATTTGAACCAAAGGATCTGTCTATCCAAATTCTCCTGTAGCACCGATATTTACTAGAATAAGTGCAGACATACTTTTTAAATTTCCAAAAGTACATTTTGTAAGGGTTCTATGGATAGAATACATGTTTTACAATCATATTTACTAACATTATAAACTAAGTTTGCCAGTTTCAAAAGCATAATAAAGGGCTGAAGCCTTCAGAATATTTTTTTTAAATTACATTGAATAAGTTTTTAATGTTTCTTGAATTTCTGTTCAGAGTTCTTTCTGACTTTTATTTTAATTACATAAAAAAGATTACTGAGAAAAGAAAGCTACGTTGCAACATTTCCCACCTCTCCCTCTAGGCCTGGATCTTCTCCTTATCAATAGATTAAATTAGTCTTCCCCTATCAACTTCTCTTTCTACTTCTCTCATCCTGTTGCCTCAATTCTAGACCTCCTATTCCCTTCTCTCATTGCTTGTTCATGGCTATTCCTGCTCTATGTATTCACTATACTTACCTATGGATTGTACATCAACTTGCTCTTGAATGCCACCGAAACAGATGTTCACGTTCTTCTACTGCTATATGTTTAACATAGAGCATTTTTTGAGGGGCAGCTCAAGCACCAGCTCTTACGCTACTATCCAAGTAGAGTAAATCTAGGCATAGGCCAATGAAGATACTGATTTTCAGAAGCATAGACCTGGAAAACCAGAGTTATTCTGAAATGTTTTAACCCCTCTTCTACACTTCTATATTCTTGGTGGGATCTTACCTTTTCTTTCAGTACCTTCTTAGATATTCTTGTGAGACATAAATATAATTTTGACATAGTGAATAAATTTGAAAAGATTTGACTATTTACCCACAGAGTGAAAGTTATTCCTAGTTCTATAGCCTTTAAAGTACTCAATTAAAAAGCACTGATTTCCACTGAAAATGTTACCACCGCATTTGAGTGATTTCACAGAAAAATTTACAAACCTCACTTTCACTCATTATTTTCACATTACAAAAAGCTCTGTTCCTGAGTCCTGCTACCACAGCATAATTATTAGATGATTATGCTGCGATACATAAATGAATCATTGTCTTCCTATTTTATAGCTATGGGTTTTCCTGGCTTTATGCGGGTTCTGTATGTGTGAATTCACTCTTATGCGATGACACTTTTTTCACCAAAAATTCATCATATGCAAGGTAGATTCATTCTTATATGATTGGTGTGGTGGAAGCCTGCAGTCAGCTGCTTTGTGCGGTGCATTGTGGGAATAGCACGCACCAAAATATAGTCTCCTGTGTGGATCTGTGCTCCTTGCTCCTTCTCTGTGACATGTGGTTCTGTAGTAACCATCCCCATTATGGCTTCTAAACATCCCACTAGCGTATCTGAAACAAAACTCCAGCGATGTGGAATCTGACAACAAAGACCCCTCACCACCCTCTCTTCACACCAACGAAATATTCACCACTACCCTATGCTTGTGTGTACGTTTGCTGTTGGTGAGTACCAAAATTGTCTTGTAAAAGTAATAGAAATGGGTCTGGGGTCACTACAGTCAAGGTCTTGGAACGTATCCCTACCTGTTACATTGTAAAGTGGGTTCCTCTTATGTGAATTTGAGTTATGCGCCATTTGCTAGAAACACATGTAGAGTACAGCATAAAGCGAGGGAAACCTGTATATCAGAAAGACTGCAGAAAGTCCCAATGCAACATCCTCCGCTGTGGAGCTACCTTCTATATACCTATAGTAACCATCAGAAGAACGTAACATTCTTTTCAAGTATCTCCATTAACTTGTACCTTCCCATCTACAATGATCAGGTAAAACCGTAAGTACTCACACTTTGCTTGGATCGGCAATGCCATCTTCCAAGCTTTAAACACTGGGTGGTCATGTTTTTAGATGTTACTCCCCAAGATTCTGCCCTCTGGTTCTGCAAGATGTGGGAAAGGTTGGGTCATTTAAATATTTTAGTTTAGAATTGAAAGCTTGTTTTTAGATCTGCTACATCTTCTTTACGCAATTAATTATTGAAAATGTATACATACAGTGTACAAATACACTTTATAAAATAGAGATGTCACCTATGGAAGTCATTATAAAGAGAATACACCAATAAATGCTACTCGTAAGCTGTGTTGTATATGTTACAACTGTATGAAAGTTCAAAGCAATTTCAATGAAATTTCATGCAAACAGTTCCATAATTTAATTCAAGGCTATTTCACACCTGAACAGTTTTATTTCTCCAGGAAATTTTGGTGGCATAGCTATTCACAAAGAAATAAATTTGTGAAGAAATACTTTTATTATTTGTATTTAATAATGATGATAATGCAGAAATATACCAACATTCTAGTGAACTAGCATCCATTTATCCCTCTAACTTGTTAATCCTTCACAAAGTAAAGCAAAGCAATAGAAAAGCATCTTTCTCTCTTTCATGCACACATACATACATAATTTTCTAAGATGCAGAGAGGAGAAAGAAGAAAAGTCAGAATGGGCTCAAAGAGCATTACACTAACTGCCTATGTTCTGGAATGAGGTGAGCTATCATCAAAGATTTTTGCAATGGAAGCCAAACCTCCAGAGCATCCACTTAGGATGTTTACTACATTTTTTTCCCCTAGGCAATTTGCTGTCTGTCCCTTGAAGTTAATGGCTAGGTACAGACAGTCAAAAAGCCCAAGGCAGAAGTGACATATGTACCACAGTTATTTGTAAGCAATACAGTTTAGATCAGCAGTGAACAGAACACACATTCACCCTTCGGAGGGGGCAGGGGGTGGGGTTGCATCATTTTTAAACCAGCCTGTGTGCGCCAAACTTCGGTTCTATTATGGGTATGGACTAGCTTTGTGTTTCATTCTGTTATGAGTATAGACTGGTTTCCAGTCACATATACCAGTAAAAATGTAATGTTTGTACCCGGCCTAAGTGAGGAGGGGCCTACATTTGAAAGACCATGCTACCAAGAGGCCCACATGAGAACAACTCTGAGCACTATCCTGCTATTCAGCTCTGAATCAGTGGAATAAGGCTGTGCCTTAGCACAATATCTCTCTGCACGTGGAATTTGATATGGTGTTACTATGTTCATGAATACAAAGGCTTCAAAGGACAACATGGTAGCTAGAGCTATCCTTTAGTGAGGGGTGCAAAGCACAACAGTACGCAGTGCCCACCTCCATTACCACATATTTTTGTTGGTACTGAACAAGTCAACACAAAAAAACAAAAATTTGCTGCTCTGTTGTCCTGTGGCACTGTGCAGTTGTTACCGTGCAGTCATTTAGTACTTGCATAACCAAGTACTAAACGACTGTGCAGTAACTGGTGTTACTGTACAGTACTGTCCTGCAACAGTTGCCTAGTGAAGCTTACTGCGCAGTAGCTCAATACTACTGCACAGTAGCATTGCATCATGGTTTGTGCCTGGTGACTATATTATGCTGTAATAACAAGTTACTGGAGAGTAAGCATCTTGTGTAGACGTAGCCACCGTGTGGAAAAGTGTCCACAGTAGAAAAGCTGCAACTCATTTAGCTCAATGCCAAGATAAGTCCTCATTAAGGACATACTCAGCACTAATAAGTTGTTACAGTTTAAAAAAACGATATGCTTTAAATGCTTTTTTCTAATATTTCTCAGTATTATATTATTCAGTACATTTCAGTTTAATAAATTAAAGCAGAACTGAAAAAGAGTTCCAATTACTTAAACAGTGATAGTACAAAAAATTAGATTCTGTCAACAAATGTTTCATTAAATGACAGGAAAATCTTTCATATTTATTTTTCTGTCTCTTAATAAGCATACAAAATAATTATTATACCATAGGGCTTTAGATTTATGAGAGTTATTTTGTTGAGGGTGAAAAAAGGCATGCCTATTTCTAAATCATACAAAATTAGAGCTGGAAGAGACCTCAGGAGGTCATCTAATCCAACCCTGTACTCAAAGTAGGACTATCCCAAACTATATCATCCCAGCCAAGGTTTTAGCTAGCCAAGTCTTAAAAGCCTCCAAACTATATAAGTGTAGTTCCACATCCTTTCTGTAGTGAGGGCCCCAAAACTGGACACAGTACTCCAGATGTGGCATCACCAGTGCTGAACACTACGCTGTTAGCCTTTCTGGCAACAAGAGCACACTGTTGGCTCATATTCAGCTTATTATCCATTGTAACCCCCAGGTTCTTTTCTGCAGAGCTGCTACTTAGCCACTCAGTCCCCAGGCTGTACCGCTTCAAGGGATTGTTCCATCCTAAGCGTAGGACTCCTTATTGAGATTCTCCATGAGATTTCTTTTGGTCCCATGCTCCAATTTGTCTATGTCTCTCTGAATCCTAGCCCTATCCTCCAGCATATCTATCACTCCCCACAACTTGGTATCATTTGCAAACTTGCTGAAGGTGTACTCCATCCCATGTTACAGGTCCTTGATGATGATATTGATTAAACAATACCAGTCCCAGGACCAACCTCTCAGGTACTCCACTTGATACCAACTGCCAACTAGACATAGACCCATTTACTACTACCTGTTGAGACCAACAATACAGCCAATTTTTAATCCACCTTACAGTCCATTCATCCAACCCATACCTCCTCAGCTTGCTTGCAAGAATGTTGGGGGAGATGGTATCAAAAGCCTTGCTAAAGTCAAGGTATATCGTTTCCACTTCTCTTCCCACATCTACAGAGTCAGTCAGAGAAGGCAGTCAGGTTGGTCAGGCATTACTTGCCCCTGGTGAATCAATGTTGACTGTTCCTAATCACCTTCTTCTCCAGGTTCTTAGAAATGTATCCCTTGGATACTGATCCACGATTTTCCCAGGGACTGAGGTGAGGATGACCAGTTTATAGTTCCCAAAATCCTCCGTCTTCCCTTTCTTAAAGATGGACACTATATATTTGCCCTTTCCCAACCATCTGGGACCTCTCCTGACCACAAGTTTTCATTGCCAGCAGTTCTGCAATCACATCCACCAACTCTCTCAACATCTTCAGGTGCATTGCGTCTGGTCCCCTGGACTTGTACACATTCAGCTTTTCTAAAAAAGTCCCTAACCTGTTCTTTCACCACTGTTGGCTGCTCACCTCCTCCCCAAACTGTGCTGCCAGGTGCAGTAGTCTGGAAGCTGACCTTGCCTGTGAAAACTTAGGTAAAAAAGGCATTGAGTACTTCAGCCTTTTCTGCATCATCTGTCACTAATTGATTTATTCCACTGAAGTTGCTAAAAGATGATTCAACTGTTATCAAAACCTAATACAGTTCAGCTTCTCCACTCCATGAGCATCTTACAGTAAGCGCAACATAAAATAGCAGATGCAGCTCTACATTAGCTCTGTTCAAAGCTCCCACTGCCTTAACTAGTAGCTTGTCATATGGACCAGCTATCCTATCAACCCACCGTTTATTACAGACCACTTTTTCTAAATTTCATTAATCCTGAGCAACAGGACTTAATACTGAACAGTTCCTATAGGGACAAAAGAGTAACAACTGAAATGTTTTGAATTCCTCTGAAGGATTTCAACAAGTCAACTGTACAAATGTACATGCTCTTTGAAACATTCCAAAATGTTTGCAAAACTACCTCTTTTGAAGCATTTCACTTTTGATTAGTTGTGCACAGGGTCCCTTTCTGAATTTCTGTTTCTTCACTATTCTGAGCTGCAGCTGGAGTTTATTCCCCTCTTCTCCCCCCTTCCTGGCCACCCCCTCCCAAATCCTAGGGCTTAGCCACCACTTTCTTTGCCTCTACTGAGCGGCGGAGTGGGGAGGTTCAGGGTGAGGTTGGGGTTGGAGACTTGGGATCCTAGTAATAGGCATCCCCCCCTCACCCTCCACCTCTCCACTTCCCCTTCACTGTGTAGGGAGGGAGGAGTGGAGGTGTATGTTACTGCTCCTCTAGCATCCCCTGACTGAAGAGTACTGTAGACCAATTTTAAAATCTTAGAGCCTGGATACACCACAGGGGCATTCCAGATGTCCCATGGCTAAAACAGTATGTCTTTGAAATGTTTCCAAGCCTGCTTCACTTGGAAACATTTCAGAAGTTACTTTTGTTCACGCCCAGAGTTAAAGGAGGATATAATTCCTGCCTTAGACCATGACGGAGCAAAGTCTGCATCTGGGCTGTCATGCACTGAATAAGGCAGACACTGAGAAGAGTTGTACTTGTGACTATTGTGTACGTCGGCTCTCACGGCCAAAGAATGGCTACAGATCTCCTACACTGAAGTTACTTTGATTTAGTGACTGATGCAAACCCTGCAAGTTTTATATTGCCTTCATTACAGAACACAGTAAGTACAAAATGAATTAATCTCTGGTCATATCCTGTTGTGCATTCTCCCTGTACATATGTATTTTAAAACTCAATGACATTACATTAATGAGATCTTTCCCTTTCCCATCTCCATGAGTAGCCCAAGTAGTTCTGACTTCATAGTTTCATAGTTTCTAGGGTCTGAAGGGACCTGAGCAGATCATTGAGTCCAACCCCCTGCCGTGGCAGGAAAGAGTACTGGGGTCAAACAACCCCAGCAAGGTGATCATCTAGCCTCCTCTTAAAGACCCCCAGGGTAGGAGCTTGAAAGTTGGTTCCAGACCCTAGCCACCCTGACCGTGAAGTAGCGCCTCCTGATATCTACCCTAAATCTACCCTCTGCCAGCTTGTGACCATCATTCCTGGTCACTCCTGGTAGTGCTCAGGGGAACGGGGACTTCCCCAGTGCCTGCTGGTCCCCTCTGACTAGTTTGTAACAGGCCACTAGATCCCCCCTCAGCCTCCTCTTGTGGAGGCTGAACAGGTTCAGGTCCCATAGCCTCTCCTCATAAGGCCTTCCTTGCTGCCCCCGATCATGTGAGTGGCCCTCCTCTGGACCCTCTCCATGTTGTCCAGAGGAGGGCCCTCTTGCAGTGGGGCACCCAGAACTAGACGCAGTACTCCAGCTGCGGCCTGACCAGTGCACATAGAGGGGGAGAATCACCTCCTTGGACCTGCTTGAGATGCATCTGTGAATGCATGACAAAGTACGGTTGGCCTTCCTGACTGCATCCCCACACTCGGCCCATGTTCATCTTGGCATCAATGACGACTCCAAGATCCTTTTCTGCCTCTGCACTGACAAGAAGGCAGTTCCCCAGCCTATAGGTATGGTGCTGATTGTTCCTCCCCAGGTGCATCACCTTGCACTTGTTGGTGTTGAATCCCATCTGATTCTCATCCGCCCACCCCTGTAACCTGTCTAGGTCTGATTGCAGCCTATTTCTCCCTTCTAGCGTGCCCACATCCCCCCACAGCTTAGTGTCATCAGCAAATTTGAACAGGGTGCTATTTACCCCCTCGTCCAAGTCACTGATGAAGATGTTGAACAGTGCGGGCCCAAGGACCGAGCCCTTGACCCTGAGGTTAAGGTAAATATACCATTGGACAATGCATGTCAATCCTTGAGGCAAACAGAACCAATTAAAATTGTTATTTTTAAAAGTATTTCTTAAAACTTGTTCTAATATTAAAACCATCACTTTGTCATTATTTTGCTTGCTGTGGGAACATGCTACGAACACAAGCTCATCTACCATAATAAAGAAACAGGAAACTTATCATGTAACATTTTTTGGCTTTGTTTTTGGTTTAAGTTAAAGAAATGAAATATGTCATTTGAAGCAATTATCAATAGATATCAAGGGACACATCATTAAAATGCTTCCAGAAGTAGCATGATATTTTACCACAGATCATTAAGCACATGTTTAAAGGTGTATCAGATGCCCAATTCAGAAAGAAACACCAAGGATTGATGAGGCTTCGTAACAAAATCTGAGTGCAAACAATTCTAGCAACTAAATCCAGTGTTAGCACATGGGGAGAAGTTATGCAACTATAATACAATTATTTATTACTTGTATGCCACAGTGCTTAGGAGCCCAAATTACAAACCAGCAGTCAGCTTTGCTACTTTGTGACAACAGAACAGATACATTTTCAATAATCTAATCAATGTGTGTACACATGTGCATGAGCATATGTATACATATACCTACTCTAGTGAAAAGGAAAAAATGGAGGCAGGCAGCAAGAATTCTGATAACCGAGAACTGCAGCTACTTAATGTTCCAAATGCATCGATGCTAGGGCCTGGAATGACACTGTACTCATTTTTTGTTGAAAGAACTGGTCTTTAAAATAACAGTGAATTTATTTAAACCCATAAGTTATGATCTGGTACCAGTCCAAAAAACAGTAAAACTGCAAGTAAAAAACACAGCTCGGGGTTCAAAATAGCCCACTAACCCTTCTGACTACTTCATCTGGGTGCTGCTTCCAGGGACAAGTACCGCTGGGCTCTAATTTCAACCAAAACATGTTTTTAAAAAATCATATCATATAACCAGTCAAAAGTTTCCTGTTGTTTAAAGGTCCTCTAATACTCTGTTGAAGGCAGTGTCAAAAATTTCACTGAGTCGGATGGAAGACCCACGGAAGTGTCTGTTATAGATACTATCTTTGAAGTACCAGCAGGCAAATTATTCCCATGAGAAACAAATAGCTTTCACTTGTTAGATGAATAGTAAGTTAAAAAAATAAATAAACCACTGCCTGTAGATTGTTCACAAAACAATTGCTATTTGTTATTCATGTTGTATGATTGGCTACTTCGGTCACATGGTTTCCATTCCCTGTACTGAACTAGCAGTTTCATAAGTAGGAAGTTTCCAGTGTCTATCATAAAATGCCTTTAAACACCAGTCAAACTGTTATGAATCTATTGTGTAATAATATTGTCTTTACAAAGATATCCACAAGACACCAGTTCATATGAATATGCCCAGGAATACAAAAGTTTTTATCCCATATTCAAAAATAAATACAAAAACTAATTTTGATTGCCCAGGTGGTGCAACTATTCATCCTTTATGATCTCATACTATACGTTTTTAACTGAACTCAACCTCCATTATTTACCACCCTTGCCACAGAGCAAGAAAGCAAATTATGGGATAAACAATGTACTGTAAGACAAAAGACAGAGAGGCAGATTTGGCCAGTATCCTTTATATGTAAATTAAAGGAGTTTAAGATGTCTGGTTCATTTGATTTTTTTTTTTTAATGTTATTTTTTTAGCCAACTGAGAACATTGACTATAGTTAAAACTTCTACCATAGATGATCAAGTATAATATTTTTATCATATTTAAGTCATATAAAATCTGTAGCTATGGCCAAAGGGAATAACTATTTATGTTTAATAGCAATTTTTTTTTTAACATCTGCCAGGAAAGAAGTCTTAACACTCTAAATTGTCAGCAATTAAGCTTAACATAAAACGGTTTTTGTTACTGTTTCATGGAAAGAAGTTGAAATTCCCAGAGAGGCTGTAAGTTTTCAGCACTCTTATTTGAGGACTGAGAAACAGTCATAACTATTTCCGTGACAGGTTGGACTGAGGCTGCCAAACACCCAAGCAAAAGCATTTTGTTTATATCAAACACCATTCAACCAAATGGAAATACAGCTGGTAAGCTGGTTCTTTCAGTCCTCAGGTTTCATATATATATGAACAAAAATAACTAATTTAAATATGTGAATCCACTACCATAACATTCAACAGTTTAATGAAGCAGTTATAATAATTTCATGACATATGGAGTGAAAATCCTAAAACAAAACAAAACAAAAAAAGAGCAAGTCTCTTGAGGTTGCCTTCCCAGAGCTTTCTGATTCTATGAAACATGTGTGGTGCACAAAAGGCGTATCATATTTTGTACCACTAATGAGAAGAGACCAAAGGCTCAGGAACTTTGAGCCCTATAAAAAAAATTTTCCTATCATTTAATAAAACTGCAGGTTCAACTGCAATCCAAACTCCAGATTTTAAATAAAACATACAGAATGTATAAAACTATTTTGGTAACTGTGTGAGGCTTTAAAAAAAAGGTTTCATGCATTTTTTCTAGTCATTTTGTATTCAGGAAGCTCTTCTTAGAATTGACAATATTCTGTTCTTAGGTTTGAAGCTCCACAGCCAGAATGTGGTCATCCTTATATATAGGCAAGAAGGCAGAAGGAGAGAGAATATGATGGTCTGAGAACAAGGTTCTGTGATGTCCAACACCAAAAAATGATAGTAGATAGGCCATGGCTCAAACCCCCATTAACTCTGGCTCTCAGGCACCAAGTGGACTGGGGAAACGCAAGCTGTATCCCTTTAAAAGACACATCCAAGACAAATCAGTGTAGTATTTCTTCCTTAGGGAGGATGTCTCTGGGAGCTGCCAAAGGCTCGATACCTTTTAAAAATCCATAATAAAGGCGTAATAAGCACATTTGCTGTAGCTGTGATGTTTGAGTTCTAAGAAATAAAAAGCAAGGACATAAGCACACAGTACTGCTCTATATGTTCAACACCTGTACCATAGAGCTTTGAGAAGCTTCGGTCACTGATTTGATTCAGCGGAAATTCGTCTGGATTCAATGGCTGAATCTCCAAATCCAAATCGAATCAGGAGACCCTTTAAACCTCTCCAAATTGAATCGGAACCCTCCAAATCTTTTTGGAGAGATACAGAAAGTTTCAATGATTCAGACAGACACAGCTTTAAATGTTTTTTCTACATACTTCTAGGTACCAGGCAGCTCGTGAATGCTGAGATAGTGGGATGGATGGAGTGTCCCACAGGAGCGTGGGGGGGTCCCCAGTGTGCTCAGCAGCACTTCCGGTCCACTTCCAGGTCCCCTGGCTCACTGACTAGTGCATTCTGGGTCTGGGAGGGCACCCAGGGTCCCCCCACAGGTGATCACCGAGCCAGAGGGGCACGGAAGTTGGACCCAGCAGCTTGTGAATGCTGCTATGGTGGGGTGTACTTCTGGTCCACTTCTGGGTTCGATGCCAAGCATGTGGGGGGCCCTGCTGCGCTCCTGTGGGATGCTTCATACACCCCACCATCACAGGGTTCAGAGGCCGAGCCTGGTATCTTAAGGTATGTGGAAAAAAGTTTAAAACTGTGTTTATGGCCAAATCACTGATTTTCTGAATCAGCATCAAATCTTCAGATTCAGATTTGGCCGAATCAAATCAGGGACAGTGATCTAAATCAACAAAGCAAATCACTGTCCCTGATTCAGGCTGAATCCAAATCAAATACAGCCCATTTTGCACATCCCTACTGAACAGTCCTCAAGCTCACAGACCTGTACCTACAGCATTGTTTTCATTTGAAAATAATTTCTGTGCCTCTCTGTGGTTATTTGTTTTATCCCTGTTTTTTCTAGGGTGTTCCTAGGCTGACCTTAGGCAGAACGTATCCATGATGCTACTGCAAATCTAACCCTACCTTACCAGTGGTGGACATAAATCTGGCACCTTGTATAGGATCAAGCATTTAGCAGTGCAAGGGAGATACCATCTCATTCTCATTCTGTTTTCCCTACCCCATTTCCTTTCTGAACAAGGGACTCAAAGCAATGGGAAAACAACCACACTTGGCACATGATAAGACAAAAATTCCCTGCTAATTACAGAAGCTGTAATTCTTCATTCTGTCAAAACGCAACACATGACTATTCATTCTTAGGGTACTTACTCCCTGTTAACCTTGTCATGATTTCACCACTTCACCAGCATGCTGACCACTTTGTAGCAGCAGATGTGAATAACTTCCTGGCCAGCAACTAAGCAGAGATAAGTAGTTAGCTACGTTAGACTGAAGTCAGGCAGAAGGCAAGGTACATTGGCACCTAAGCAACATACTGCACAGAATATATTTGCTGGGAAGATTATGAACCTCAGACTGCCAAACAGAAAACACCCTCTACACAAGTGCCAAAACTGGTATAAAGGTAGGGAAAATGAACAGGCTAATGGGATCAGCAAGTGACTTGAAAGTAGAGAACTATATTATTATGCACCTCACTTTCAATACCTTGCTAACACTGAACCTGGAGCCCTTGGACACATGCCAGGGCTCCATGACTGCATCATACTGAAGAAACCATTTCCATATTGCATCTTTGTCCAGTAGTCACCTTGAGGGACACATATAGGAGAGGCTTGAAAGAAAAGTTTTCAGTTTACAAATCTCTGCACTAAGTTAATGTATTTGTTATGTATTGCAAATTGTAGCGCTTGTGTGGATCTATGAAAATATGCAGCATGCCTGCCTTTTCAGTAGCCATCCTGGAGCTTATTCAACTTTGAAAGTTTAAAAATGCCACCTTCTTATATGTATTTTATTGTTGACATTACATTTTCCTTTTAATCAACAGGTTCTCTGTGAAACAGATGCACTACTGAATGAATAGTTTCCTTTATTGCCATAAGTAACATGACAGAAATACATCACAATCTTTGGTTTTCTTTTAGCAGGAATGCCACAGTATACTGTCTGCCCTAGATATGTTTTTAATTTTTCTTGTACGTCTACTGTATGACTAATTTGCCCCAGGTTTAGTGATTGCAGTGCTGTTACTACTACCTGAAATTTCAGCTTGTGTACTGTTCCTCAGTATCCTGCTAGTGATTTTCATTGTCCAATAAGTATTGTGATCGTGCCACTGTATAATTTTCTTTTGGCTTTACTTGACTGCAATTTTGCTTTGCTTACTGCAAAGTCTTTGTTCCCTGATGCTCCACAGTCTCTCTGGTTTTCATTTTCCTGTACGTTTCTGTGCTGCTGGTTTGTCTTTGCCACTAGTACTAATCCAAGCAACATAAACAACTTTTTTTTTCCATTTTGCGTTGCATTTATGTCAAAGTCTGCAAAGGCTCATCCTCTAGATCAGGGATGCTTGACCTCCTGCCTACAGGGCTCCCCAGGGGTCAGGAAATTTGGTGGAGAGGGATCAGTGGTCATTAATATGGCCACCCTCCCCCCTGCCGAATTCCCCAAACCCAAGCTCTGTACACCCTATCTGAGCCAGACCATACCCTCTTTATCCATGGGGCCAAGCTGGAGGCAGACCATGCCCCCTTTCCTCCATGGAGCCAGGCCAGAACCCCTTTTCTCTCATGGAGTTGAGTTGAGACTGAACCACGCCCCATCTCTCCCATGACCTGGGCCATGCCCTCTTTTCCCCTGAGAAACCAGGTTATGGCTGGATCACACCCCCTTCCCTCCTGCAAGGCTAGGTCAAGCCTCATTCACCCAGCTAGGTCTTGGTCCTCTGCTCCTTCCTCCACCCCCTCCATGATGCCATGCTTGGGCTCAGCTGCCCTTTGCCCCATTCCATGTGGCTGGATGGTGCCTGCTGTGCTTGACCATGGCACTGGACCAGAACCACAATTGGGCCCTCGGTCAGACCAGGTGCTGCCCATCTTGCCTACTGGGGGAAAAAGGTTGCTCTAGGTCATTGCTTGCTTCCTAGATAGGATACATTTTTTCTTTGTTTTTCCATGTCTACATTTTGGCATAATAATTTTTCTTGAAACCCAGTTATTCCATATAACCCCATTTGCCATTCTCATTTTTTTCATCATTGTCTCCACAGGTCCTCCTTTGCATTTTATTTCTTGAACAAATGTTGACATATTTTTCCTTGCTATTTCATAATTGACGTATGTGACCTGGCAAATTAACTCTGTGCTACCCCACTTAGGCTAGGGACACACATTACACAAACTGGTTTAAGTGCTCAGAAATTGGTTTAAATGTGTAACAGAACAGATGTTCAGTGTACATAAACCACTTTGAAAATGGCTGAAACCAGTTTAAGATAAACCTGGTTGAATATAGTATCAGACTTAACTGATTTGGCTCAAACTGGTTTATGCAATGTCTGTCCCAGACTCCTTGCTGGTTTATGACAAATCAGAGTCTCCCAGGATCCCGGCATGCTCTCTGGCTGGAAGAGGCTCTCTACTCCATAGCAGGGCTGGCCCTTCCCCTCTGGTACCCTGCTGGAGCTCAGCAGTCTCTGCAGGCATCTGTCTGGCTTCAGCTCCCCCCTTCCTCTCCCCACTCTGTGCTAAGCAGGCATTCCCCCATCCCTCACTGACACCTCAGCATTAGCTAGGAGACGACATGCTGGCTACAGTCTATGTTGTGGGGGATGACAGAGGCAGACAGGCTTTTTGGAGCTATTCAACAGGTAGCTTAATGTCTTTGCTTGGAAAAGCTGTTTAAGAGCTGCTTGCTTCCCTCCTCCCACTCACCACTCCCTAAGCAGGAATTCCCCCCACCCGTCTGCCTTGCAGAGAAGGTATCGATGTATTAGCTAGCAGACCACATGCTGGGCCCATGCTGAATCAACAGGCAGAATCAACAGGTAGATGGTAATGACCCTCTATTTGGGGTGATAACACTGAGATAGGGGTGACATGGTTATCAGCCCCCGCCACCCCTGGCTTATTTGCCTGTCAGTTTGCTGCAGAGAGTATACAGAAGCAGGGAGGAAGATTGAAAAGCTCTGTATCAGCAACAGATGCATGCACTGCACACACCACTTTGCCTCAGTGTTAGCTGGGGGCTGGCAACACTCCCATCCCTTGAGCAGTAAGCTGGGAAAAGCCTGGGACTGCAGGCAGGTTGAGGGCTTACACCCATCCCTAATCAGAGCCTACTGCTGTGACCTAGCCACACCCCCCTCAGCTCAGTACTATTCAAGGGAAGGGAGGGCTGCTCTAGTGTCCCCCGGGTTGTGCCTGAATTTTCTCAGACCAGAGGGATTGTCTGTATGCTTGGAAACCAGTTCAGCCTAGCCAGGTTAGACTAACCTGCAAAGTTTGAATCAATTCAGGCTCAGGCTTTTTGAATGTCTGTCGCTAGCCTTAGAATCTACATTTGGACAGGTACTTGTTCATTAAGTCTGAAGACATCTATCACTCTTAGAGGAATTTCCCTAGGCTCTCTGAGCATTTGCATTCCTACACCTTTCCTCCCTTTTAGTACTTTACCACAAACTTTTAATAACCAGTTGTTGCACATATCAGCCATTTTGCATAATTTGTCACTACAAAAAAGGAACTTATAACACATGGATTAAAGGTAAATGGAAGTGCTTTTGGAGCAGAATTTTCCATAGCTCCTCCCAGTCTGCTGCTCGCATAATCCAGATAGTGTTGAAGCAACTGGTAGCCTTTGCCGATTTGCCCTAAAGGTATGGCACACATGTGAATGTGTGTGCTGGGTGGTGGAATGCCAGTTTCTAATTTAGTGTGCCTACATCATACCAAACCTTAAAAAATAAGCTTCGTCATTCCACAGTCCTCTCTCTCTCCCCTTCATATACAAAGGTCATCCTTAACAATAAAAACTGTACCAAGGTCACATATGCACATTATTTTACAATAGACTATAACTTCTAGTTTTCTTATTGGTATTCCCAAACAGCAAGCAAAAAATTCATATGCTAATGAAGAAGTCACTGACCACATGACTCACAAAAGTTTTTTGGTGATATCATGGCAGTGTCATGCTTCTCAAAAACCCTCAAGCTTATAAATCTTCACACTCCTCCCTTCACTCTTTCCTCAAACCAATTTAAAATGATGGTAAATGTGGAAAATAATTAGGTCCAAGAGATCTGTGTAACAAAAAAGAGGCTGACCCAAGATCTGGTCTCTAGGCTGCTCCAGGCTGCAGAACTATGTCATCTGACCAATGGGGCTCCACCCATGCCTAGAAATTTGGTCATGTAACAAGAGGTGGTTTTATTTGCCATGGCTTTAGGAGCAATTCATGCTGATGCCTTTTATTCAGCCACCAAATTTCCAGCCCCATGAGCTGGATCTTGAGTGTGGAGCGATATCATCTGGCCAACAGGGCCATAAATTTGGTGCTGGGAAAAGTGGTGGCTGTCGCAGCTCTGGGAGCTCTAGCATTAATGCAGTCCCTGCTAAAATCCAGTCCTGTGGGCCAGATATGGCCTATGGATTGGCCCCGCATGACTCATCCAGCTTGCAGGGCCAGATGAGTTGGCACACTGATGTAAAACAGAGGGATGGGCTGGGGGAATCACTGGGCCACACAGATTTTAGGACACAGAGAGATTTATGGGTGTTCAGCAGTTCATGGGTAAAAGTTTCATCTAGTTATTTATACCACACCCATCAGAATGGTATCTGAAAACTGGCATTTGGTAACAAACTTACGTAGGTGTTTTTCTATCACTATTTTTTTATACCATCATCAGCAACAGCAATCCCTCACAGTTGAGGATGATTATCTTCCATGATTGCTTTTATCTGTGCCCAAAGATGGCTGATGAGGCATTCAAGGATTAACAGGTTCTACTACAGCTCAGCCATGTTTCCATGTGGGGTGGACGGCTCTGGTTTCTTGGTTTGGTCTGCAAGTGCTGTTTCTGCCACTTCCACTTTTCTGTATCCTGTTGTCATTGTGAGGTTTCAAAGTACTGAGATCCTTGCAGCAGACTCTTCTTCCATTTGGGGCAATCCTGGGTGATAGTCCCCCATGAGTTGTCAACGTTGTATGTTTTCAAGCTGGCCTTAAGGACATCCTTGAAGCACTTTCTTTGCCCTCCACTTGAGCATATGCTTTGACTGAGCTGAGAAAATAAAACTTGCTTTTGGAGTCTGGAGTCAGACATCCAGATGGCATGGATAGCCCAGCAAAGTTGATGATGGATGATCATCACCTGAATGCTCCTGGAGTTTACTTGCAAGAGGATGCCAATGTTGGCATGACTGTCTACCCACTGGATTCAGAGGATCTTCTGCACGCAGTGTTGATGGTACTTCTGCCATGATTTGGAGGGGTTTTTTGTTTATGTTTGTTTTTAGATGTCCCAGGGAGCGGGGTGACGCCGGTGACTCACCTGCAGCCTGGAACGACACTCCCGGGAAACCCGCACGGCTTGTGAGCCAGCTTTATGCGCAGCTGCGGCCGGCCGGTGACGTCAGCACCAGACGCCAGCCAGTGAAGATAAAAATGGCAGGGGCTGCAGCAGAAGGGGCAGATGGCCCCAGAGAGGAGAGACAGCAGGCAGCGTGGGAGGAACTCGGCTCCTGGAGGCATCCCGAGGGAATTAGAGGACCGGAGCAAGGAGCTCCTTGGCGAGGGATCCAGCGGCAGTCCCCAGCCGCCGGCGAAGAAAGAGTGGGGACCAACCAGGATGTCAGAGAGTGGGAGCAGCCGCAGGGACTGCACAGGACCCAGGTGAAGGACCGACCTGGAAGGGAGCGGAGGACCCGGACATGGGGTCGTGATCAGGGCAGGGTCACCGCCCAAACTCCAGAAGCCAGGTTAAGACTAGGCTTAGGGGACCAGGGAAAGGGGCCGTGAGCCAACCCTGAATCCTGGGCAGTTCGACCCTAGGCGTTTAAAGGACAGGGCTCTGGAGGAAGCTGTATTGGTTTGATGGGCCACAGGACTCCGCTGAGTCGGCTCAGGAAAGGTGGTGTGAGGCCGGGGTACAGGGGTGGTGGAGCCCCGTGTACATCCGCCGGGTCGGACCCGGGCAGCGAGGGACCTGCTAGGCAACCCACCCATTGGCGGGACATCAAGATGTGGCGGGCGAGAGCAGGATCGGCAACGCGGGGAAAGAATAACCTCAATACCTTTAAGGGCTCTTAGGCCCAGCTGAAACATCAGAGCCATATTCTCGGGGTAAATAAAGCTCGGTGGGCACATTAGAATTGTTACAGTTATTGGATTTTATGCATATGTAGGATATGCAATAGCTAAGTGCCAAAATCACAACAGAACGCTGAACGCTTTCAAGCTACAGGATGCAGAAGTAAACAAAACTTTGATGAAATCCAAAATCTCTCACCACTTGTCGTATTATTACACGATGAAGCAAAGCCTGGTATAAAATGTCATCTATTGGATAAATTGACTCAGTTTGGGCATGTCTTTCTCCACTCAGAGAAGCAGACCCGTTTTTCAGCTACTCACAACGGTCTGTGAGCAAATGATGTGCACCTTGACTAATCTCATTGTTAAATAGTCACTTCTGAAAACAGAGTAAGTTGGGTGTTTGCCTTAAGAATGAGAAAGGATTTTTATGGGCTCTCTGTTTGTGCATATGCTCCCTTTATTTCACCGTCTGATCTTTTGAGCAAACACAATAATGTGGCCAGAGCAGACATTGTGTACAATTTTTGTGGTCTCTCCAGCTGTTCCTTCATTCCTTTAGAGCAACGAGACGAGTGAAAGTGGCAAAAGCCAAAACATTATGCCCCTGAACATGAGAATAACCCTAAGAGAGAGAACTATTCAAGCTTTTGAAATGCTCCGAAGATGTTGTAAAAACAACTGCATGAGGAAAGTGATCTTATGAACTACATGTGTGCTCAGTTGAGTCATCTGGAAAACAAAAAATAGCATTAAACATCAGAAATTTGGAATAGTCAGTTTTTCTTAAGCTTTTGGGACAACCTAGCACAACATACTGACATGCCAAGATGCTAACTCATTTGACTCAGCAGAGCTATTTATCCCAGGCAGAGTATCATACAAACACAACAATACTTCTGGTACCCACACAATCTTGTTCAGAGCTAGTCTGGATATGTCTAAATGGCACTTCATTATGCCACACAGACATAATCTGCATTCCCCCTGGGCACCTTAGTCCTTTTGGGGTGTAAGCATTTCTATTTACACCTTGAGGGGACAGATCTTCCAGGAATACGAAGAAAGACTGTCTTATGAAGGAAATTAAACAGCTCAGTCAGGAATGTCTTCTCATGAAATTGCTGTCTTCTGACTCATGAAAATATAAACCTTTATGGAGGCTTATGTATAGACCTTACAAGTTTCAGATACCAGGTACATATTATTCACATTTTATCTAGATCTCAAATCTACACAACTGCACAGGGACAGTTTCTTTCTTGGGATAGATCATTATATTCTGCTTCTCATTTCTCATATTTTGCAATGGTACTCAAGAGTTCTGATGTTAAAGCCACAGCCCAATTATTGATTTTCATTCAAGATATCACCCAAAATTTTCAGCTCAAAGAAGAATTGCCATCAGTGCAGTCAATGAAATATATGACAATGGGAAAAGATTTACTGGAGGCAGTAAATCAATGCATGTCAAAATTAGAAGTGGAGTGGAAAAAACTAGTGAATGTGACCACTGATGGAAGCCCAAATCTGCCAGGCAAACATGTTGGACTGCTGAAAAGACCAAGTCAAAGAAACAAATCTTGAACAGAACATAATTTTTCTACTTTGCTTTTTTCATCAAGAGGTCCTCTGTAAACGTGTTCTAAAACTCAGCACTGTCATGGATAGTTATGAAAGTGGTCAACTACATTCAAGTGAGAGGAGTAATCCACAGGTAATTTGTAACTCTGAGGAATCAGAATCTGAACACATGGATGTTCTGATCATACCAACCTAAGAGGCCTAAGTTTGGGTAACATCTGGGAAAGTGTGGAAACTGAGAGCCAAGATTAGTCTGGTTTTGAACATGAAAGAAAAAGATTCAGATTTCCCACAGCTGAACTATGTGGACTGGCTCTTTGATTTTGCATTTGCTGTTGATATCATGGGCCACATAAAATGAATTCAGGACTACAGGGGAAGGGGCTTCTTGATCATGAATTGCATTTCAGTGTCACATCATTTATGACAAAGTTACTCCTTTTCTTCTGTCAGATAGGAAATAGAGAGCTTGCACATTTTCCTACACTGCGGCAGATGACCGCAATCAAACCCTGAAAAAAAACACATTGTTATTACTCAACTTGCAGGATGAATATTTTCACCGATTCAAGGATTTTCGAAGGATAGAAAATAACCTGTCTTTGGCCTCCTCACCTTTCATATTTGATGTTGACAATGCTCCATGTGACCTCCAACTTGAGTTTATTGACCTACAATGTTACACACTGCTTGCGGAGCAATTCAAATCAGTGCTGCTTCCTAGGTTTTATGCCTCTCTCAATTAACAGAACTTTCCAAAGATCAGGACTCATGCCTGGAAGATGCTTGTGCTTTTTGGATCAACAAAGATATGAGAGCAGACATTTTCTGTGATGAAATTCAATAAAACAAAATGAAGATCTTCAATGAGCAATGACCACCTTGCAGCAGTGCTCTGCATTGCTACAACAGAGATGATGCCTGACTTCGATTCTCTGTTTAATGCACATAAGAGGCTTCACTCTTCCCACTGAGGGATTTTCTTTGTTTTTCTGTAACCTAATTTTCAATGTATAAGAGCAAGACTCTATTTTGAGCTATTATTCAATCACCTCTATATACACTACTCAAAAAACTCCCCCCATGAATCAGGACAAAAATTATTCTTTGAAATAAAATTAAAATATTTGATAGTAGATGATGATTTTAAGCATATGATTTGTTTTTATCTATAATTTGTTAAAATATATTTGCCATTAATTTTGTGTATGCAGCCATCAACAGCTCACCAAAACTCATTAAATGGCCCTCCAGCCAAAATAACTGCCCACCCCTATTCTAGTGTGAATGTGAAGACACAACTAAAATGAACAAGCAAAGATTACAATATGAAAAATCAAATGACGTGACCCCTTGTCTCTCTCAGCTTCTGACACCTTTGTGATACAAACAACTGACATTTCCAAACACAATTCTTTGAAACTGTCAGATTTCCTGAACAGAGAAGATAGCGAAGTATGCATTAAAGCCCACACCTCCTCAACCCACCAATATAACTTGATAGTGATGCAGAAGACAATAAATCCTTGTGTGGGGTCAGAGGGGTTCTTAATTTCATCTGAGCCTGTTCTTAAAGCTAATGTACATGCACCTCTAGACATTGTTTAAATAATAAAAGTCATAGCTAATTTGAATAACATGAAGTGTTTTTTGTGATGGGTATGTATGGCTTCCTTCTCCCCAAAAATGTTTTTCCAGTAAAGTAAGACTGAAGCTATGTTTCCTTTCACATAGTGTGAAGAAGTGGCCCAGGGAACAGAAACAGCTAATTTGCTATACTTGGCAATACAAGTAGGAAAGATTTTAGAACCACAAAAAGATGTTTTGTCCATTTAGGTGCTGTAACTATATTAAACATTTTCCACTAGTTCTCTGCCTCTTCCAGATCCTATCTTTTTCCTAACAAGGTTTCCACATAACACACATCCATGAACCAGAGTAAACACATTTGGGTAATGAAAGATCATGGACACCATTCAGGGGGAAGGATACATTAAGGTGTATTTTCATGAAATGATCTTAACATCATTATGTTTTCAGTATGTGAATGATGAACAAGGTGGTTTTGGTTGTCATATATCCATGATGCTGGTACATGTGAAAGTAGGATTCTCCCAACAGAGCAAAGTGAAATCATTTGTTAGCTTCGTAACTGCTGCATATCATAGGCTGCAGTCTAGATCACTGTAAACAGCATTTGTGGTGACTTTATCTAGCCGGGTCTCTTCCTAGAGTATACCACAGTTTTTGGTTTGTGAAAAAGAGCCCAGTTTTTTCTGGAGAACGCATGTGGCTGAACCTAGAGTAAATGTCCTTGAGGACAAATGTTGGGCATTTGTTGCTTGTAACTGCAGGGACCTAGATTCAATTACCTGAATGGTTCTTTCCATTTCTATGTTCTTATGAAGATATCTTATTTCTTTTCCTGCCCTGCAGTGTGTCACAGCAATTACCCAGCCTTAGCACCCCTCTTGGTTCTCTAATTAACTCACAGTCAGGAGCTTTATCATAGGGTTCTTCCCAGTCTTCCATTAAGTCCCCAGAAAATCAATACAGTTCCTTCAGCCCTTCTATAACCAAATCCTTTTTTCCCCTCAGAACTTTTAGTCTGTCTGTGTTCTAATGTAGCCATCCTACTTACCACCTGCTTCTGTGCAGGACAGCTCTGCAACAACCCCAAGTTCTCCTGAGTCATTGGCCTTAACCCTGGGCTCAAACTACACTATTTTTCATGCACTCTCTCTATAGGTTCCTTCCTGGAACTATGCTGAAATTCTAGCAGGCTTCTAAAAGCTTGTTTTTAAAGAGCTGTGTCCCTGAACAGGGTTTGCTAGCTCTAGGCCTCATTGGGCATAATGGGCGTATGTACACACCAACGTTTTTGCCCTTTCATGTGCTGCAACTGTGCGTCTGTTTGAATGAACAGGCTTTCCAGATGCTTTAAAAGTCTTTCTTGTGCATTAAAGTAAAACTCTTCAGACGTAGTTTAGTTTGGCTCACCAGAAATTAAAGCATCATGTCCAAGGGGACAAACACTGTATCATACTGCAAAATATGAACAGGGCATTAATCTAGATATAAGAATTTAATTGGGACTGAAATGTGATAAAATTACTGCCATGCCAACCATTTCAGTTCTTTCAAAGTAGAAAAATTGTTTCTCCAGCTGCTTGTGGGACTTTACTTCTGTGTAGAAATGGATGTGTGGCAGGCACAAGGCCACAAGGATAAATTTACCTGGAGCAGGAAACGAGCAGAAACGGTAGGGCGCCGCACTGAGTGGGAACGCACCGGAAGTGGAGCTGCAGCAGGGAAAAACGCTGCAGCAAAAGAAAAGAAACAAAAAAAGAACAGTGGGTCTGGGAGGAGCAGGGACCAGCTCCCAGATCGGCATGGGTGTGTTTTACAGTGGTGTGCCAGTGCCGATTCGCTGCCTGGCCCCTTGGAGCCGGGATAAAAAGCCTGGCGGCGGGCAGACAGGAGGAACCAAAACTGGTTTCCCCAGTGGACCAAGAGACAACTGGAGCAGAACAGAGCCCCACTGAAGAGAAGTGGTGGCTGTCCAAGGAAGGCGCCTCAGAAAATAAGTTAATCCAGGAAAATTGACAGACTTACCTGAAATGGTGCTGTAGACTCCAGACATCTCCAGACAAGAGTGGACCAAGCAAGGACCTGAGGAGAAAAGGAGAAACAAACATCTGAACTGTGGCAAGTATAGACCGGAGATGGAGAGAAATATACCGGGGAGCAAGGTAACCCAGGGTCGGGAAGGCATATAGCCAAGACCTAATATGGCCTAAGGAAACTCAGATGAGACTGTGTCTGAACTCTACTAATACAATCCAACTGAACAAGATATAAGGACCTATACCATAACGGATCTAGAAGACTGGGAAACAACATCTTTGGTTGGCATTAGGTGGGGGAGGTAGGGGAGGCAGAGCCCCAAATGGGAAGATGGACGGGAAGATTAAAAGAAGGTACCAGGAAAGGCAGGACAGACCATCTTACTCCAGCAAGATGTGGCAGGAGACAACCCCAAGGGCCTTCCGGAGTTTATCCCAGCAAACTGTCCTCTCCCCAAGCAATGGCAAAGTCAGAAAAATCCATCCAATCAGACGTCCGAGTGAGTGACACAGGCGATTTCAGGGTGATAGCCTAAATTTCTCTTTTATCTATATACAAGAAGGCCACAGTGCAAAGCAAACTAGTTAGCTGCTGTGCCTATATGGAGCCCAACTGAAACTAGTGGGTCTCTGTGCAGATACTGCAGCCTTACTGCTTGAAAAAGGGTGTAGAATCAGGACCAGTCTCAATAGTCTGTCAGAGGAGGCAGCAATCAAGACTGAGGTTTTAGCATTTAGGTCTTTTGTAACACAACTAAATAGCAAAGTAAAATGCTGTACACATCATATTACCTACAGTGCCTGCATTCTATTTTATTGCAACTAAAATATTTTAAGAGCTCCAGTAACCTCAGGTAATTATCTTGGAACTAGCTAAACAAACAGCCATTTCAAACATCCTATTGGAGTTTTAGATCTAAAAAAGTATTCTGCCACCCTGTATATTGTTAAAGCAATTTCAGCAGATTAATTCCTGTAGTATGACATCTTATTAGCAGTGACACTATTCCATCCAAAGGCAGCGTGGTTGGTAATAGATAAAAAATTAAAAAGAATGATAATGGGTGGGGACAAGAGTAGTATGACAATGAAGGAACTAAAAAGCTTAGTTTTGGCAAGGCCAAGTGAAATGTTAATGCCACTAAGTTTTACTGCCTCACAAATGATGAGTTGGCACATGCCTTTAGTTGAAAAGTCCAAGTTCACATAATTAAGAATTGACTCCATGTAACCATTATATATATTCATACACACACACACACACACACACACACACACGTACGTATGTGCAACAGGCTCACCTTTCAGGGCCGGGTCTCAATGCCATACGGCCGCCTGTTCTGGTCTAAATCCCTACCTCACTTTCCTGCCATGCCTTGATGAAAATAATATGAACGTTGTTTCTAAGGCAGGAGGCTGCCCATTATTTGACCTCTTTATAACAAGGGCCTAAGTATATGCTCTAACCCCTGCCTTACATGTGTCCCAAGCCTCACAGCTGTTGCTATGTTATATCCAGTATTTCCATAACATCAATTTCAATATTTCTGTCACATCTGGTATTTCCATATTATCCCATCCAATATATCTGTTTCCCTAAGTCAGTGGCTTTGCCCCTAACTAGGGCCACTCTTCTTATTACCCTCAACTGGGCCACTCTACCCACTCGACGCCTCACTGGGCCTCTACTCTTGCTCGGCCCCTCACTGGGCCACTTTACTCTCCCAGCCCCTCACTGGGCCACTGCGTTCTTTCACCCGGTGGGGTTCAGGTGGCTGCTGCTGTTCCTGGCCCCCTGCACTGAGATCTTCCACCTTGTAAGCTCAGGTGGCTGCCACCATGCCCAGCCCCTAACACTGGGGTCTCTCACCTTGTAGGCTCAGGTGACTGCTGCTGTGCCTGGCTGGCCCAAAGACACTGGGCTCCAGTGTCTCCTTCTGGGCTTGCCTGGCCCAGGTCTCTTTCCTTGTCAGTAACCCACCCATAGGCAGGGGCTGGGGTTTTCAGGCACCCTTCCTCCCCATTCACTGGGGTGGTAACTGGCCTGGCATTTCTGGGGGGCTGTTCTGCCATGAACAGTCCCACCAGACCACCCATCCCTGGTGGGGGGCAGTTTTAGGTCATGCCCAGGACCAGGAGCCTCCAAATCATCCCCACTGCTTCTGCCCTTACCTCCAAGATGTTCCAGGAGCAGCACAGCCTGATGTTTCCTCCTGGCCTGCTCAGCACAGACTGCTCTCTCTCTCTCCACGGGCCTGGGTTAAAATGGAGGCTGCTTTGCCCCCTCAGCCAATTCCAGGGTCCTCCTAGGGTCATCTGCTAGCCTTGATGAGGCTGAAATCCACCTGCTGGCTGCTCCACTGCCAACTAGACATTGAAGTGGCAGGCACTGCAGGTACCCTGCCACAGTATATATATATATACACATATATGTCTATGTATTCATGTACACATACACACACATATAAGATAAGGCATACATGGTCCAAGAACATTTGTGCTTACTGTATACACGTTATACATAATTTTATGAAATTCTGTCCAGAGATATTCAGTTTCTGCAAGATTCATACTTCAGCCTGCACTGAACACCATTGTATTTGATACTAGTGATATGTCATCAGTTTGCCAGTACTGTGACATAAGACACTTCGTTAGTTAGAAAACTGGCAACCACATTAAACGATGTTGCCTATATATGGAACCTATGTATAGAGATTGACAAGATTAGAGCAAATCTATACGGAGCACTGCCATATATCCACTTAATTAAGTGATCTTTGTTTAAAATGCAGGTTTCTGGTACTTTGATAAGATTGGAGCAAAGTGCCAGAAACCTGCATTTTTTTAAAAAGACTACTTAATCAAGTGGGTGGCAGTGACTTTTCAGATGATGTTATTTACCACAATGCAAAATCTGTGATTTTTGCCCTGAAAACTGTGGTGTTAAAAATGAGGACATAACTGACAGAATTATTGGAGAAGAAAGAGTATACTTCAGCATATGCTCGTAATGCTTAAAATAATTAACACTGTAGCAAGAATATCTGATACCTAACCAAGTTTCTTAACAGTTAGTCACAAAGTAGTTCGCTCCCCCTTCCTTCCCCCTCCCCGCCCCTCAACTCACACTTAAGGTGGGAATGATTGTGATTCTCTTGTGAAAAACAGATTCTATTGTGAAAAATGAATCTAAAAATTGGTACACAAAGGGGGGCCGCGCAGACAAATCTTAGACTGGGTTCCACCATTATTAAACTAGTCTGTGTGCGTCAAACTTCGGTTCTGATATAGGTATAAATTGGTTTTATGTGCCAGACTTCTGTTCTATTACAGGTATAGACCAGTTTCCAATCACATATACTGTACTGGTAAAAGTGTAATGTCTGTACCTGGCCAAAAGTGATAACACAACAGGGTAGTGGAAAATGCATTTACCAAGAGTCACAATATGCCCATCAGACACCAGTCTACCTTTTAAGATATACAGAAGGCAATTTCCTATCAGAGTAGCTTTTGCAATGACTATCAAGAAAAGGCAAATGTCTAACACAGCATGTTTTTGGACATGGCCAACTAGATGCTGCAATCTTAAGGGTGTATTCATTTGACAACTTGAAAATACAAATTATATAGAGAAATGATCATGAAACATTGCCACATTTTTCATGTAAATACCTTCCATGTTTGGTATTTGCCAAAATCCTCTAATAAAATTCATAATTATAATATGTCCTCTCAAGATCACATGCTGTTTACTTCCCCTTCATGACTTGCAAAATGACTGAACCTGCTTCTGTTGGTTTCAGTGATGCATTTGAACCCTCATCTGAAGCTACTCCAAGTTCAGTAAGTGATTTCAGAAGATAGGTGGACTATCTCATTATATGCACATACGCATCCTTTTTTCAGAGGTATACACGGCATCTTACCTCAAAGTAAAATCCCTCATCCTCCAGCTATTTTTTTTTAATAGCAGCATATTTTATTTATATATCTATCTGACAAGAAAGGGATTTCACTGTGTATATACATACACACACACAGGGTGTGCATGTGTGTAAATATATATAGAGAGTACACCTCCCCATGTATGTGTGGCACTGGTGTGCATGTGTATATATATGTGTATACATGTGTGTATACATATATACATACATACACACACACATTATATATATTTCTTTATTACACACACACACACACACACGTGCACGCGCATATACTATAGAATATATATACTAGTGACAAAAAGGGGATTTCACTATGAGGTAAGATACCATGTTTGAGAAACACTGTGTTTGATATACCAAGATGGAGAAAAAAGTGTTTCATTTATAAACTTGTGTGGAAGCAGTGATGGAAGGAATCTTTCATTTTCTCACCAGAAGAGGTAGAACTCATCATGCCTGTAGTCACCTGACCTCCACTGTAGAGTAGGAGAGTAAAGAGGTGGTGCAGTCTGCACCCCATGAAGGTATTCTTCCCTCCAGCCCCAATTCAGGACAGCATCCCTATTCAAGAGAGCACTTACAAGCTTTTATATACTTTCCTGAACTGGCGTCATACAGTGGTGAAGAAAACCACCACAAAGCACTCTGACTCGGGAATCCTTATGCAGCTAAAGTGGCAGCTAGTATCACATGTCTGTAAAGGGCTTTGGGACAACATTTCATCATTATTACAATAGGACAGAGTGAATTTCTGGCCTGTTTTAATTCCCATTCAGCACTCCTGTAAGGGAAAGAGAATGCCCTAAAAGCCTCTGTCAGAGACCAAGTTTCAATCACACTTTTTTTTTCTACACATGAACATATGTGGTAGCTGTAGGATTTTAGGAGAGTTATGTCCTCATGCTTTTACATGATTTCCACTTAAATCTGAGAGCTGGCCTTAGATCCACTCAAACATTGGTACATGTGCCACTTACATGCTAATTTTTGTTTTATGAATCAGGAGTGAAAGAGCAAAGTCTTTTTGATGGGCCATAAAAACCCACATTTTTTCACTTACAAAGGTGTAACTTGTTTCTGTTTAAACAGGACATTGTGTGCTGGAGTTGAAATAAAAGAATGAAATGTTTCATCTAAAAAACCGTTTAAAAAGGGTTGAATATTATTATTAAAAGGTAGCTTTATTTCACATCTATCTACCAATATATATAAAACCCTCTTTTCTTTTTTTTTAGAAAGTTTGCTTTTTAGAGAGGCATCAATAATGCTAAACTACTGCATTTTATGTCATTTTTAGGAAAAATATAATCTACAAAAGCTTCCAGGTCTCGCAGTTATGTTGACAGCTGTCAGTCAAAATGTCTCACAGCTACCCTACCGTGTCAGCCATCAGCTAACCCACACTTTCCCAGGGACGTCTTAGCATGGCATCTTTGTTCTGTTTTCAGATAAACAGATCCAGTTTCTCAACAAACAGACTGCTACAGTCCTTTTGATAACAATGTAATAATTCAAAACAAATGATTCTAGGCTTTGATGATAGCACTTTTATGGGTCATGAAGAAATCCTCCCACCAACATCTGTTTGATTTTATCTACTTGAACTTTATCCTCCAGTTGAAGATTTATAAGCTGAAATCATCCCAGCCTATTAAAGTCAGACTAATGTTAAAGCACTAACACAGAGAATGAAAGTGCATTTCACAGTCATCTACCTTTTGAAATCCTGTCGGGGGGGAAAGATATCAAAAGTTTTGAGAGATGTATGCTTAAACATGTTGGAACTCTGCATTCTGTACAAAGCCCTGCATGACTGGCAGATGAAGGAATCGAACTGTTACATTACAATGGGAGCAAGCTATCAGAACCATTATTTAGAAAGACAACATGAAAAATACAGATGTTGTTTATATTTAAAGCCTGTTTTCTTAGCAAAAACCACTATGGGTGATGGAAATTCACTCCAGATTGGTCTCAACCCTCTTTCTTAAGATCCTTGTACGCTGTAAATAAAAGCATGACAGCATAGCTATTAGAATCACTTGTTAAACAGATTTTTTAAAAATCCAAACTAAATTTTGTGAAGAGAAGTTTCTTTTATGCAAATTCTGATAAAACATGCTAAACATGACTGTTTCATAATTACTAAGAGAACCTTCTTTTCACACTGACTCAAATGAGGCCCTTCGCTATTCAGCATAACCACAAGTAGGCACTTTGTTTTATCAAGACACAGTATATATATTTTTTTAAGTTTGCCTTCTTGGGTAGTGTTTTTCCTGAACAACTGGCCGTGTTCTGAAGCTACTCAACATAAGGCAGGAGAATGTGTACCTTGCACAGGACAATGTCAATTTTTCTGTTTCAAATAAGCTAATATGAAAATTTATTTCATCTGTGCGAAGTAAAAAACTGTGTTCATATCTTGTGGTACAAAACTTGAGACAGAATTATAAACTCAGAGTTTTTTTAATAAGCTCATAGTCAATAGAAATATGATTTTCCAAGAAGCTTAACTGTATATGTCTTTTTATATATATGCACACCTATATGACTGTCTGACTTTTTTGTATGAAACAACAAAAGCTACTTTACACATGCTAAAACTATTTTACTACAGTAGGAAGAGATGACCCCATAGATTAGTCTATGCCCTTATCACTGCTAATGTATACAATACAACTGGAAATCACGCTAGCACAGTTCTGAGTAAACCATTTGAAAAGACCATTTCTTTGCCCATCTGAAATAGCAAAACACACAATAAAACTGCATTTCCTAAAACTAAAAACCTCTGGTTAAACAGTAAATGCTGATTAGCTCTAAAATCAAATTTACAGAGCCAGTGATAAAGTTAAAAGACTTAAGACAGAAGGTAAAATGGTATATAAAAAAGGAGGCGAACAGACTCCCTTAAAGTAACATAGAGCAAAGGCAACATCCAACAGACACTTCTCCTTCTCCACTTGTAATCTCTAATCAGTTCACAGGGTTTCCTTAAGGGACAAAGAGTACAGGTGAGATATAAGTTTGTTTGAGAGCATTAGCTGGAAAATGGGTGCAGTAGCTTAGTGGCTTCCTGACTCAAGACCCCAGACCCTTCCCCCTTCCTCTAGTATTAAGAGTGGCAAAAGAGAGCTACAATTTTTTTTAACAAGTAGAGATGTGCAGGCTTTGATACTTGTATTCTAAACATGATGCTTTTACAGTGCCAGACAGGTTTCTTGGACCACATACACACTGATGGAAATAAGATATTCAACCCACTTTTGAGAAGTTCTCCAGATAATTATGAACTGGAGAAACTGGCTTTAGAATGGGAGATGGTTTCCTTGGAAAAGAAACTATGTCAGAAGGGCATGCTTTGAGTTGAGCAGGAACATTAATGAGAATGAAAAAGAAAAGACCAAAAATCCCACATACCTTCCCTTTGACTCCGTCTGTTGTATGACATTTACCAGATGAGTATATGTAAAGTACTCTGTAATTAGCTTCATCTGATCATAATAACTTTACAGAAACTTCAAAAACTCTACTAAAACTCAGAAGCCAGAATAATTTGTATTTATTTTAAATGAATGTGCATGTTGCATCAGCGCAAATTATGCTGTTGTTTAGTATGAGGCAAGCGCAGTGATTCTGTGGTAGTGTGGAACTACATTTCAGATGCAAACTACACTTCTCTTAAGTAAGTGGCTCCAGATCCTCCCAGTTTCTAATGATAAGGAATTACACATCTATCTTGTATACCTTCCAGATGTTCCAACTGCGTAATACAAACTAGGTACCATCTCACAGGTCAGTCGCATCCAAAGTAGGCAGGAGCTAAATATTAAAAGGGTAAAAAGACTTTTCTAGAATAAAATAACAGGTAAAAGTACCAAAACCCCACCTGAATATGGGTCCTCTTCATGCGTTTTGTAGTCAGTCTCATGCAAAACTCCAAACCTCCAGGCTCTATCATGTCAGACTACTACTGATTACACGTGCATCCACAAGGGCTCCAGGTCTGGGAGGGGGAAAAATCTTATGTTTAATGACATGGTGGTGACATTTATTGCAATACTGCAATATTTCTCATCAGTATATCCAATAAGGCAAAATTTAAAAGCTGTACACTGGCCTTTACACAGACAGACACATCTAATACTGCATGCAGTCATTAAAACATATTATAGCAACAATTAACGTCTATGGAAAATAAAAATTAAAGTTAGAACATTTTGTTTATTAAAAATCCAAATATTTAACATACAGGAAAATCAACACACAACAAAAACCCTAGGGACAAAGTTTCTGTTTTGAAAAAGTTACTGTTGCAATCATGCTCCTTCACGCACTGCAAATTTCATTTAAGTCTGCTAGACCAATGAAGCCTAATTCTGTGTCTAAATAACATGCATGCACATTGGAAACACAGACACCACACTCAGAATATTCTATGTGGCATTTACTTCTTCGTTGCATTTAATCTCCAAATAAAGGTGCGTGTTAAAATGAGCCCCAGATTATATGGATTTAGCATCAAGACAGGCTTTTACCAAAACAGACTTACAGCATCATGGTATTGCCAAATGTCAGAATCAAGTTTACACCACCAATTATCAACCAGGGTTTCATAGTACTCTTCAGTGCTGAGACATCCTTTTAAAGGTGCCACAGCTGCCACACAATATTAGCATTAGGTGTGTAAATAAGAAAAACCTACAGATTTCAGATAGGAATCCACAGTGTCAAAAGCATTCTGGCTGGTTGGGGTTCTAAGTTCTTTTCAAAAGAGAAATTGCTTTATCAAATTTTCCTTAGTCAAAAAACCAAGTAAGCTGTCATTTTGTGAGGGTGCCTTGAATCTAATGAGTCATAGATTCATAGAAGTTAGGGGCTGGAAGGGACCTCACAAGATGATCAGGTCCAACCCCACTACTCTAAGGCAGGAAAGACTGCAGAGGTCAGATGACCCTTGCGAAGTGTGCATCCAGTCATCTTTTGAAAATGTTGTTGAGAGCCACTGGTTTAAATGATCAAAATTACACATAACTAGGGGCAGTTGTGGGCTAGTAGGGAAAGTGGAGGGCTGTGGGCTCCTATAAGTAGGTTCTACTACTATCGCTACAAATGACTTGATCCATGTCCCTGTATAAGTCGCTTCCTTTTGGTTAAGTACAGACATTCAAAAAGCCAGAGGCTGAATCAATTCAGTCTTTGCAGATTAGTCTAAACTGCATAGCCTGAACTGAGAAGCAAGTGAACAGACATTCACTTTCGATTCTGGAAATGCAGCCACATTCCTGCAGTGGCTCAGGCCAGAAGTTGGGAGGTGCCCAGCCTCCCAGCCACAGCCAAAAACGAAGGAGGAAGCTCCAAGGCTTTTCCCCACCTCCACACTCAAGTGGAGGGGGCATGGCCCCATGCTGAAGCCAGGAGAAGAGGGCTTTAAACCTCCGCTGTGGTTGGCATGGGATCTCAGCCTGGGACCAGGGCACGGAGGGTAGGGGAGGAGGCAGGGTGCCCCTGCCATACTTATCCATCCCACTCCTCTGCTTCTGACCTGGGACACCATGCTAAGAGGGGAGAGCAGAGTATAAACCCCATTTCTGGAACACAAGGGACCCCAGCCAGGGTCTGTCTGGTAGGGGTGGGGGAGGTGGGACAGTCCCTGCCAGGTTTTTGCCCCCTTGCTCCCTGCTCAGTGGGGGGACAATCCCTGTAAGGCTTTTACCCCCTCCCACCCTGCTCAAGCAGAGAGTGAGGGGAGAGAACACAGCCGGCCCAGGACCAGCAAGCTGAGTGGGGAGAAGGGGGTTTAAACCCTTCCCTGTCTGTGTGTTGTGACCATGACCCTGCTCTCCACTTGAACAAGCAGAGAGGGAGAAAACCCTGGCCGGGGCTGCCCCCTCCCCCAACCTGAGCAGGGAGTGGGGGGGAAGAAGTGTGGCAGGCCACCCCACACAGACCCTGGCTGGGGTCATGTGTGGCCATAGTGAGGGTTTAAGCTTTTCTGTTCCCTACCTGTGCCTGCTGGCCCAGGGCCAGGTTGTGGCCACACAACCCCTCTGCTCGAGTGAGGAGAGGCAAAATCCTGGCAGGGGCTGCCCCCACCCAGGCAAACTCCAGCTGGGATCCACGGTGAGGGAGGTAGGAAGCCATAAGCCAAGGCATGCCCACGCCCCCCACTCAAGCAAGGAGGTGGAGGCTTCTGGAAGGGGCTCCCCCCAGACCTGAGCTGGGGTCCTGGCTTATGTCTGCCCACACCCCTGCCCCCACCGCTTCAGTGGCAAGTGAAGAAAAGCCAGGCAGGGGCTGTTCCACCCCTGCCAGGCAGAGCCCAGCAGGGGTCCCATGCAAGAGGGACCTTGCCTCATTCTGCCAGCCTAGCCTGAGATCTGGCCATGCCTTGCATCCCACCTGCTCCAGCAGCAAGCGGGGGAAAAGCCTGTGAGGGGCTGCTCCGCTCCCACCAGGCAGAGCTTGGATTTCCACCTCCACTGCCTTCTCAGCCAGCTGGAACAGCGATAGTGCTCTGGCTAGGGAGCAGCGGAATGGGGCCAACTTTGCTCTGTTGGAGCAGACAGCACAGCCCAGCCCCCAGGGCTGCAAAGGCTCCTGGGATGCTAGGGGATTGTGATTTAACTTGAACCTGGAACTTCTGTCCCAGACCCCTTCCATAAGCCGGTTTGACCAAAATCACTTAAAGTCTGATACTACATTTATCTTAAACCAGTTTTGGTGATTTTTAAAGTGGTTTATGTACACTGAATTTCTGTTCTGTTAGAGGTTGAAATGGGTTTTTGATCACTTAAACCAGTTTATGCATAACATCTATAACTTCTGTCCCTAGCCTTTGTGTCTCAGTTTCCGTGATATATATAATGGAGAAAACACCATTTATGCATTGAGATCTGCAAATGAAAAACTCTATAGAAAAGATTATAATTAATAGGCAGAATGCAAGAAATCCAAAATGCTTTATTTAGGCACTATTTGTAAATACAGTGTGACCTGAGAAGCAATTGTTTGCCAGTAGGCATAAAAATACCATTGAGATGTTCAGATTATTAGAACCAAAATCTGAAACTGAATCTATCATCAGCTGTGCTAACAATACATTTTCTGCCAAGTTGCCACGGGTGACAGAAATGCATGATGACAGCAATACATAATTTTAATGTCTGCTGATAATATCATGAAAAGAACACTATGATACACTGACATCATTTAGAGATTTACCAGCCATTATTAAATGCTGTATCGTGCCTCAGCTTGTCAGCTAATAATAACACAGTGTGTCGCCATATTTCCATCCATATGCGTTTATGCCTGCATAAGAGAGATTTGTGTCCTACATAATTTATCCAACTTCTTTGTTACTTAAAGTAATTTAAAAATAATTATGCTTATTTATATACTGATGAGTATAGGCCAGATCTTGCACAACCAAAATATTCACTGAACGATAAGCACCTCTTTAGCATTACTGAGGACGGACAATTTTAGCATCACTATCCCTGTGACATCTGTTTATTCATACTAGATCTCCTAAAATAGCTAACATAATTATGCTAATCCAGGCCTCCCTTTTTCCCCACCCACTCCAGAGAGCACTGCAACCAAATACGCACATGTTTTACAACAAACCAAGAAAGTGGAGGAGACTTACTAATTTTTTTTCAAATACTTGTAGTTTGAGAGTTGCATAATAAAACTCCTTCAAATTAAAATATTCACAGAACTGTCTGTTCCTGTTATTAGCTATTATGTTGGGGGGAAAATATAAGTCTCTTACCCTGGATTCTAAGGTATAAAATTAAAATATACTTATCAGGTCAATATACTTCTAGAATTTAGGTTTTATAATGTAATATGGGGGGTTTGCAAATTGCATACAAATATAATATTCAAGCTTCTTGTTAATTAAAATGAAACTCACTAGGGATGGGAAAAATGGAAGGCCGGGTTGGCATCCTCATTTTAAAAGAAGGGGTACAAATTGTCTGATGTCAGAGTGATAATAATATATTACTGTTCTCAGTATTAAACAAAATAAGTGCTCATTACAGCAGAAGCAATGTTTATAGTCATTCCTTCCACTTTGTTATCCAAGCTTAATGCAAAAAGGAAACATATTTATAAATAGCAAAAAGTAAACTAGTGTTTATAATTCTCTTTAATAGTTTAAATTAATCTGTAATAAAGAGTTCTAAACCTTTAGATTTTTAAAATGTACTATCCTTTTAAGATGTGACATTCAGCCAAACACATCAACACTGAAAGGGCTTTGGAAAATTACGTAAAGGTTTCTGGATGCACAACCAATTAGGCATTTGCATCTGCCTCTCTAACTCAGATGTCACTCTCCTTCTTCTGCCGCGATTACAGACCTCAACAACACTAAAGCAGTTGAATCACTGTAATCAAAGACACATTTGTCTGTGAAAAAAGAAAAAAATCCTACTTTTATATGCTAAACAACTGAAAAGGTCAGTCTCTAGTTCAGGCACAAGTGCAGGGCTAGTATAGCAGCAACTTCCTACCTTGACACCTCACTACAATGGGCCAATAGTAATACTATTAAATACAGGTGTAGAAATAGGCATAGAAGACATGAAAAGTATTCTTTACTGTGGCAGCCATAACCTTCTCACTGATCTTGTGCAAGAGACAAATCCCACCCATTAATTTACACTTTGAAAAACCTTCATACTTAGGCACAGTAGGCACATCTGCATGTTCATTAATATGCCATAGTTATGACACATTACATTTACTACTTGGTTAACCAAGTACTAAAACAATGCACAGTAACTTCAGCTACTGTACAGTAGCACCGACGCACAGGTTTTTTGTGACGTACTGAGCAGTAGCCTAATACTACTGTATGCAATAGTGTATTAGCATGGTGTTTGCCTGGCACACTACTGCAGTGTTATTAGGATACTGTGCAGTTAGTATCTCACATTCAAGTAGATCTGCCCCGTATGTTCCTCCTGCCATCCTTGCTCTTTAGCATTTTTCCCTTTTAAAAAGCACGCAGAAGTGTATTACACAAATTGAACAAGTTGGATTTCCTTGCAAGACAGATTCCACACATACTAGCAGTGAGCAGCACAGAAAAGAGAGTAACATAACCCTTCACTCTAGTCTGAGATAAAAGGATGTTTCACAGAATGATTAAGTAACCTGAAGTAAATAAAAACATAGCAAACTATGCTGTCTCAATAATTAGCTGCTATAAAAAGAACTAGTCTCCTCACTGCCTCTAGTACATAACTAAAGGATTTACAGCTACCAAGAGTACGAGGTGGCAGGACATGGATCTATTTCTCCAGTGCTCCTGGAAAGTCAGTCACTGTGGAAAAAGGAAAGTGCATAGGGCTGCTGTTGGTACCTTCTCAGTACAGAGAGTTTGCACTGAACTCAATACAGGCTGCAGTTACAGGACCTGCTGCTTAAATGACATTTGGTTGTACACTTTTATTTCAAACAAAAACACTTTGTTTACTTGCTGAACAAATCAGATCAACCATTTCCAGGGTGTCCCAAGATGACACATCCAAATTCTCAAGTCAAACTATCTTATAAAGCAAACCTGCTCTTGCTTCAGAGAACTCTTGAGCATATGTCAGCACTGGTGCAAACAAACTGGTTAGTGTTGGTAAACACAGAAACAACCACAAAAGCAACCCAAGGAGAAAAAAATTACTCTGATTATTAGAGCCTTGTGGGAAACCCGCATCCTGCGGGCTCCCCCAGGCCTGGAGAAAATAAGTTAATGAACTGTATGATACAATTAATACATTTAAATGACAAGCAGACATAAGTAGAAGCAACAGATCCTCCAATAATCACTAACAATGAGACCCTGGTTGTTCTAGATCAGCCTGAAATCCTAGTCCTGACACACCCACCTTTCCAGAATAAAAATTATCCCCACACAGTAGTTAGCTCTCTAAGGTTGAGGCTCACTTAACTAGCTACTTAATTACATAATGCATCCCCTTTTTCAAGGACTAATTCATACTCTTCCTTAGAGTATGCTCTTCTCTCCCAGCAGCAGAGAAGCCATTTTTTTCACTTTCCTGCTTTCCAAGAGGGCTCCCAACCACAGTCGCACTGGAACTGGGAAGAGAGACAAGCTGTCCATCAGAACCTCAGTCTGAGAGTCCCATCGATTTCCAGGCTACTCTTAGCAACTACAAAGACTATGGTTATCAGATAAGAAGTGGGAGCTCAGTAATGAACTTTTGCAAGAAGCCTCCAAATGACGAACACTGCTCCTACCCATTCTGAAAACTGTTGGACCATTGAAAGCACAATCCTGGGTCACATCATTCATGCTGGGTGCTAACCATGGCAAAAAGTAGGTGAAGTCACACATCTGCAGCAGCAAAAAAATGCAAAATTCACAAATTCATCAAAAAAAGTCCTGAAATCACATTATTTATTATTCCTTGTTAATTATGACTTCAGTATTTCAAATGACTTAAAAAAAAACCTTTCCCACATGCTCCATTATGCTACAAAGAGAAAGTTAAATGTGAAAATTTAGTTGAATGAGTTTGCCCAACAGTAGAGGTTACAAAAAGGGGTTATGAAAAGTTTGTAAATCAGATTTTTGAGTTTCATTGTTACAAAAGTCACAATGATGACAAACATACAGCCTTATGCCAGAAACTTGGTTTGAGTAAGGAAAACATTCAATGTAAATGGATTATTCATCTTCTAATTCTATGCCCATATCCTGCAATGCTTACAAACTAAATCATCAAAGCTGCAATTCTTTTACCATCCTCTTTCCTTTTCTTTATAGATCAGCAGCCTGTGCAGAAAAAGAATTTTAAAAATAGCATTTTAGGTTTTACTATTTTAAAGCCAATCAAATTAACTTAAAAAGGAGTAGTTGAGTTCATCTGCATTTGTTTGACATGACAGAAAAAAACCCTATATTCTGTCTCATTCCAGCTAAGTATTAGCCAGAGAGAAAAGCATGTATGGAAAATATAAATGAAAGTGAAGGGGGAAACAAGAAAAATGTTTTGGATACTACTAGGGCCCGGACCAAAGTAGAATTTGGGATCCAAACAATCCATTGCCCCAGTCATGATGGACAGTCAGTTGATGGAGGAGGAAAGTAAGTGCCATGGTCTTTAAAATTTCAGAGTTACATCTCGAAACCTGATCCAATTTTCTGAATTTTGCATACAGTTGGGCCAGATCCCTGAAAGACCCCAGTTTCCATATCTGGGCTAGGTACAGACAGTCAAAAAGCCCAAGGCTTAATCGATTCAGACTTTGGAGGTTAGTCTAAGCTTCACAGATTAAACTGAAACAGAAGTGAACAGTCATTTACCTTTAATTCAGGAAATATAGCCAGATGCCTGAAGTGGCTCAGGCCAGAAGCTAGGGGGTGCTAGAGTACTTCCTCTTCCTGCTGCTCCAAGATCTATGGGATTTGTAGTCCAAAAGTGCAGTAGCAGGACTCTGCAGGGTCACTCATCACTTCCTCATCCTGCTTCCAGGTACCTCTGGGATTTGTAGTCCATGGTTGCAGTCAGCAGTAAATTTGAGATGAGGAACAGGTATTTAACCCCGCACCGCCCAGGGGTTCTAAAGGCACAGACAAAAACTAGGGCCCTTGCTCTCTTTTCCTACACTTTTCGTTTGTATCCACAAGCTTCCATTTTCTTTGAGGCTCTTCAGAAGGCTCTTCCCAAACTCTGTCTACAATCAAGGTAGCCAGGAGACTCCCTACATGTTCACACAAAGGTAGCATGAAGAGCAAGGCAAGGGGGGCTGTCAGCAGCCTCTATTGTAGAGTTTTTGTTCAGATGCCAGGGGACTGCCCAGACTTTCTGGAAATTATTCTTTAGTGCATATTGTATACACACTCAGCAGGGGAAAACTGTATTCTCCCCTTCCTCTCAGCACATGCACGGAAAAAGTCAGAGATGCAGTGGAAGAATTGCAAGCTGGTAGACCTTAGGTTTGCTTGGAAAAAAGTATGCATTTTTCACATAAGCTTTCTACCATTTCGGTAGGGATGCCAGATTTAAATTTAGGACCAGACCTCTGACAGCTCAAATCAGTAATCTGAACCAGAAGGGAAAATTTTCTGCCCTGCTCCTTTTGTATTCCGGTGCTGGCATGGGTACAGAGGCTAACAGCATCCTTACCAGGGATTCCCCAACTTAATGTCCCCAGCTAGTGTAAAGATAGTGGTACTATCACTGCACCTTCACTGCAACGATCAACACAGGAGAAGAGGCTGCAGCACAACCTGATTTGGCTGTCTCCAGCTGATGGAGAGTCCCTGTGCCTATGGGCTAAGTACAGACAGCCAAAACTCCTGAGGCTGAATCAATTTAATCTTTCCAGGTTAGTCTAAAATGCGCAGATTAAATTGAAAAGGAAGTGAAAAGACATTTACCTTTTATTCAGGAAATACAGCCACATGCCTGCAGTGGCTCAAGTCAGAAGCTTTTGGAGGCACTAGAGCACAGCTCTCTGACTGAGTGCTCACTTCCTCTTTCTGCTGCCCCTGAGGTCTGGAATTTACAGTTCAGAGTTACAGAAGCAGGACTCTGCAGGGCTGCCCATCACTTCCTCTTCTTGCTTCCAGGTGCCTCTGGGATTTGTAGTTCATAGTTGCAGCCAGTGGTAAATTTGAGCAGAGGCAGGGGTGTTTAACCCCCCTCCCTGGATCCAGACCCCAGCCATGGTTTGCCTGGGTGGGGCAGTTCCCCCCACCCCCTGTAGACTGGGTCAAACCCCCAGCCGGTCAGCTAGCCCTCACTGCTCCAGCTAGGGAGCAGAGGGGCAAGGCCAGCCCTGCTCTCTGGAGCAGACAGCACAGCACAGGAAAGCATACTGGGGGACTGTGGTTTAACTTAAACCAGGAAGCAGTCTGCATCAGAAGTTTCATAAACTGGTTTGACCCAAATCAGTTAAGTCTGCTACTACATTGAACTAGGTTTATATTAAACCAGTTACAGCCATTTTGAGGCTGGTTTATGTGCACTAAATTTCTGTTCTGATACAGGTTGAGATCCATTTCTGATCACTTAAACCAGTTTATGTGTAACTTCTGTCCCCAGCCCAGGTGAAAAAAGGCACAAAATGGCTGGTGAAGAATCACACAGCCATAGCACCTCCCAAAATCTCCCACTCCTGAACACAGTAAAAAATCTAACCGATGAACTTAATGATTGAAGAACTATGTAGCGTTCTGGCAACTCAACAACTGTTTTGCTTTAAAGTGCCAAACTGTCATGACTCACAAACATTTATTATTTTCACAAGCAAACTGTGACAGAATACATCCAGGAAGAGTTGGGCCCAAGCCATCTGGAGGACATCTAAATACTATGAAATAACCAGGTTCCATTTTAACAATAATCACAAATCGTCAAGACCAACATTTTTTGCCAAACTAGTAAGTTCTTTTGCTGATCTGCTCTAAGAAGAACAGAAGCAGAAATGAGGAAAAACTGAAAGCTTCTAAAAATTATAGCATAAAAGAAGCTCAAGTAAAATGCTTTTTTCTATTCAGTCTATCAGCTAGAAATATGACACCATATTTCTCAGTGAAATTTTGATCAATTGTTCCAAGTGCTTGGTTCTGTGAAGGATGCCAGGCAGATATATTATTCCGCATAGGTGAATTGCTTCTGTGCACATTTTCCTTAAGATTCTGGAGCTCTTGGATTATGTTTTGTAAATCAGTTAGCTTCCTAGCCAGAGATTAAGGTAAATTCTGCTAAGGACTAAAAGTTGACTTAGAGCATTAAGAAGGATTAATGTTTAGCTGTGGTGAAGCTGAAGTACTAGGTTAGCATGTTTACGCAGTGCTGTAGATCACAATTAATCCAAAATTAGTATAAAAGATCAACAGCAACTGCTCTTGCATGCCAGCTTGGCTTAGTCCTAAAATCAAGACTTACTTTGGGGGCAATCTGTGTGCAAAGTTGCTGTGCGTCTGTCCTAATAGGTTTAAAGCTTTCAGAGGAATCCATGCATTTTAAATCTTTAGCTTCCTTGCCCTCTGCTTTGAGGAAATAAATGTAGAAGTCAGCACTCTAGACACACTTCTGCTTTTTATCTATGTCACAGATCCGTTAAAGTATGCTGGGTCTATAAGTGAACAAAAGCAAATACAATTTCCCGCCTCACAAAGAAAAGATGCTTAAAATATGTCCTTTTGCACCCCCTCCTCAAGGATTATAATAGGATTACTGGGGCATAGCATAGTCTTCATGCCTTTTAAATGAATGTTAACAATATACACATACACACATTGACATGTATCTATGTGGTATCATATTTAAACATGCAGTAAACTGATTTTAAGCAGCATAACAGAACTGCTTTTGATAGTAATATAGAACATTATTATTTAGACCTTTTGTACACAGCAGTTGTAATGATAAATTTAACTACTTCCCCCAATGAAAGGGGGGAAAGAAAAGTATCATCGTTTTTATATTTTCTACAAAGACCAAGCTAGGGCTATCAGAGGAAGAATGCAAGTAAATCCTTTGGTATTTTAGGGCCATGTTCTGCCATATATTTGAGGTGTTGCTTGGAAAAAAGTATGCATTTTTCACACAAGTTTTCTACCTCTTTGGTAGGGGTGCCAGATTTAAATTTAGGACCACACCTCTTGTCAACTCAAATTAGTAACCTGAACCACCCGGGAAAAAATCTCCCACCCAGAGAAGGACTGTAGTCCCTTGCATTTTCACTTTGCCTTAGTATCCACAGTTCTGCCTGATGTCTTCAGATGGGAGCTTGTTACAGCTTGGCCCTGCTTTTCCTAGATATGAGGGCTGGAGGGGGCTGAGAGCCAAGAGATACGAAAAGACTATGAGAGCACAGCCAGAGGATCAGAAGTGAAGAAACAGCTTTAGGGAAGAAACAACTTGCAGGGGGGATCCTGGGCAGCTTCTGTTGGGAAGAGCAAAGAAAGACACCAGTGGGGAAAGATGGAGTGGCTACTACGCAAGGCAAAAGAGGGTGTTTGCTGTTCCCAGAGCAGGGTGGACAGCCCAAGGTAGGTAACTCAGGGTGGGAGGAGCAGCTAGTGGGATGAGGAGGCATGCTCAGGTTGCAGGGAGCAGGGGCTGCTGGGGAGTTTGGTGGGGCTGTCAGGTCCAGGAGGAAAGGGAATGGTTTGGGAGGTAATTGAGGGCTAAAAATATCCAAGTCAGGTCTGGGGGTAGAAATGGCACACCCTCCGGGCAAAGGGGGGTGGCGGGCTTTCTCAGCTCCAAGGCTGTGCTGTGAATGTGTACAGATGTTTGCTAGGATGGGTTAACACTTTGTATATCAGGTTAACCCTTAATCGATTTGAATTTAGTGTTTACCTCCTGATATCAACTTAGATTGGGCACACCACTTTTGGACAATTTAAGCCCTGTGACTCCTGCATGATCGGGTATTTAGATAAATGTAACACTTACATATACCCTTTGTGTTCATTTCCTGTCCTCATGACTTAAGGACTACATGCTTAGAGGGAGAGCACGGGGTAAGGGGGCACCAATACAGCCCTCTATGTTGTTAGGTAAGTGCAAAGGGGCCAAAGCACAGGTGTGAAATAGCCCCACAGCCCCAAGTCAAGCTAAATGCCTGGTTTTTCTTCCACAAATGACACCTTGTGACTCTTACTGCTGAAGTCTTGCTTAAAAAGGGGGGGAAATCCATTACTTTTTTTCAAAATGTATTGTATTGCTTTTGTTAAAAAAGTTCATTGATTATCTCGGAGCTTGGCAGGGTTGGTTAAGGAACTCCAAACCATGGCAAAAGTCTACTACTGAGAGGTTCATCTCTTCCCTCCGTCTCTTAGATAAGATAGCCATTCTTAACACCTCGCGCTGCGCATTAAATAAACTGAACCCAAATAAGAGAGAGAAGTCAAAATGTTATCATGCAGCTTTCTTGCACAACAAAAAGCAGCTGCTCAATGTTAGCTCCGTCAGTCTACATGAGTGAAGTATTATATAGCTCCTTCCCTGTGAACTTTTCTCTGTATCGCAGCTGCAGCTGGCAAACTCTTGCCAAGATATGCCCAAACTTACTGTATTTTTTGGTAAGCAGCCTGCTTAGCTCCTGTAGGTCCTAGATCTACACCACAAGTCATTTCTTCAGGGTGAAGTGTCCACAAAGGGTAGTAAAATATGCACTCTTTCCTAGCTAGCAGTATTCAAACTGTGCCAGTTAGTGCAAATGGCCAAATATACCATATGATATTTCTGTTCCCCAATTAAACAAGTAACTGTTAAAATGATGGAAAAATAACACGTACATCTTGAAGCCCAAATCCTGCAGTGAATTCTGTCATAGGTACAATGGCTTTCTGTGCATTCTCTAATGTATGACTAGGACGTAGAGACAAACATTGTCCTCCAGGGATCATGTACTCTGTTTACATGACTGTCAAATTTACTCTTTAGAACAGGGGTGTCAAACATACAGCCAGCCACCTACATGCATCCCCCAGAGCCTATCTGAGCCACCAGGTTACCAGTGGGCCACCAGAAGTTGTGGGGTGCATGGCCTGCCATAGACTCTAGGGCCCTTTGGCTCCACTGGGCATAGTCATCAGCAGCAATTCCCCGTGGACTCACTCCCATAGCCACATCGCTTAATGATGCCACTACCATTGCCACGCCACCACAGTGGCCACTGTGGCATCCCTCAGGCCCCAGGCTGAGTACAAATCCAGCCTGGGGCCCCAGTTTGACCCCCCCACCCCTGCATTAGAGTATCTGAAGAAAGCAAATAGAAGAGAAATGTGAACATGAATTAAGTAACCTCTCTCACAAGTTCAAACCAACATTCATTTCTTTGTATTACCCTTGGTCTGCTAAAAACACCCTCTGTTGTGTAACCTTGCCCCATTTGAGATTTGCAGGGCAGCATATCAGCTTACACTTTCTCTTTACTCCCTCCTGAATACTGAGAAGAAACCTTGCTTTTCTATTTGTATGAGGGAAAAGAGGACCTCTTTCTTTCCTCCTCCTCACACAGCCATCTAGAAGGCAGCAAGATTTATTTAGGCCTAACTGGGCAGGATAAATTTCCAAATATAATATGCATGAAGCATTCAGGATAAATCCTGACATAGTTTAATTAGTTATGTAGATTACAGCATAAACAGTATACCTTTTAGGTGGAGAGCAGTAAATGTTTAACAAATGCTTTTCTGGACGACTTTTAATCCAAAAGTTTTGTACCCAGGAAAACTCAGATCAGAACCAACATCTGGTTTTCAAAGAGGTCCTGCTTTACCCAATTTTCCAGCTGGGTGACTGAAGCGAGAAGAGGTCAAGAGACTTGCTTAAGGTCACCTAGAGTTAATGACTTAAAAGGGTTTCAAATACAAGGTCATCATCCACTAGACCACACTGTCTTTGTTTACGGTGTCCTCTCTTTCAGTACGTATACGTTCCTGAGCAGAGTTCTACTTATTGTACAGTACTTTGATAGGATCACAAAACCAATTCAAATCTTTGAAAAACAGCAGATACAAGGAAGAGAAATGTGGTCTTTAAGATCCCTTTCAAAATGCAAGTCTCTGTCAAAGTTAATTCCTTAAGTGAGTTGGGCATGGCATTTATGCTCCTGTCAGTTATTGTTCAACAGCTCCTGAGCAATGTGTGCAGATTTTGGCCATCTGAAATCTGTCTCCATCTACATATTATTTATGCTGTAATTATCACAAGATAATAATTTATTATGGATAATTCCTTTCCTTTGGGAGTAGATATTTACCCATTCCTAGCAACAGAAGCAAGTGCTCTGTGCAAAGAGTAAATACTTTGTTACAAACATTTAAAATTTCCTTTGTTTGCTTTCCTAATATCATTATTATTATTATGCATGTGGCTTTCCTACAAATCCAACTGTGAAAAGAAAAACACTATTCACATTTGAAAAAAGAAAAAACGATACTTAGCAGGTTGGACATTTCTGCTGTCTTTTCATTAACCATTCCTGGAAAAGAAAGGTTTAGCAATTTTTGTTCTCAAATATGAATTCTTCTTGATATGCAGTGCAACTAAAGGTTACGATAACTTCTATTAAAGTCTTCTTAAGCTCCATGCCCACGTAGGAATTAGACAACCCTGATCTCTTAAGTGTAAGTATGCTATATTGGCAGATATGAAAATTGAAAGATGCAAGTCACTATGAAACCATTCCAGGAGATTTGAATCCTTTGGGCAAATTACCTTTTCTTTGCATAATCACATAAAAAACATATTTACACCGCTTCCAGATCAGTTAAAAGTTCTCAATGCAATGCAAACCCCCCCCCCAAATAATAGGTCAGACTTACTCAGCCTTCAAAAATCATGACAGAAATCATCATTTTTAAGTTTTTTCCAAAAGACTTTTAACAAGTTACATTGTTTTGGGACCTTTCCCTTTGCATTCTGGTTTCTGAAAACTCACTTTTTTTTGACTAATGAAAGCCAAGATTCTCACATAATCACCTGCCTCCAAGAGCTGGGGTTTTATTAAAAAACACCAAATACATCCAGACAGGCAATAAAATCCTGAGCTGGCAACTAGCTGCAATGACTGTAGTGCAAACTCTTTTGCAAAGATCACAGCCTTCAGTCCAAACTTGCTATGAAATTTCAGAACCTTTGACAAAATAAAATTCTAAACTCTGTTATGTATTTACTTCATACAAGAACGGCTTTCAAGGCACTAACCTCGATCAGAATGTTTTCCATTTTGCAACTGTCTGCTACAGCTTTTTCGTAGAGGCAAATGTTCGCAGGCATAGCTTGTCACTACTAGTTCTGGGAATACTACTTAAACTCAGTAATAGCTATAGAAATCAAACTAGACAGCTTTAAAAAGGGCTACAGTACCTGCAAAGTCTAAGAAGGGACAGCTCAATATGGAAGAGTTACAGGAAGCCAAAGCCCCTGAAGCAAAACATTTCCTGATCTCCAAAGCTGGGCTGGGGATCTGGGCCTAAACTTCCAGATTTAAAGAGACAGAGGAATGAAAATATAAATCAATGGCTTTGGCCCCAATTTGGTGTACAGTGAACACTTTTAATAAGAAAGCTATATTTTAAATGAAAATGTATAATGTACCAGTACAGTATCCCTTTTATATTTCACTCCTCCCCATCCAAACTGTTTGACAGTAGGAACTGGAAAAAAGAAAACTTCATACACTGAGAGTATGGAACTGATACAAGAATCTAAAGCAAACGTAAGTATTTAGGCCCTGAATCAGCAAAGCATGTAAGCACACGCTTAAGTTTATCTCTACTCAGCAAAGCACTTAAGAATGCACTTAACTTGAAGCACATGGCTTACTTTCATTGACATCAATGATACCTGAGCATGTGCTTAAAGTTAAACAAGTACTTAAGTGCTTTGCTGAATCTGGCCCTGAAATACAATGTTCATGAAGTATGATATAATTGTTTAGATAGATCAATTATTAGACTCAGCAGAAGAGTATGTAGATGAAATACTGTGGCAGGCAGGAAGTCAGATTAGATCAGCTAAAATCCAAAGCATCTCAGACTGGTCCACAGGACCCCCTCACTTTCTGTGTAGCTCCTGGGAACAAGGGGGTGTTGTGTTCCAAGACTGTTGTAATGTGACGTCACGGCATAGAATAGCCTGACAGAAGTAATATGCAAGGCTCCCTACTGCCATAAAATGTCATGCCAAAAGCAGGGCAGTGTGGCACTTCAGAGACTAATTGGCTCAGAGAGGGATAAGTTTTCACAGAGGACAGCCCACTTCTGTGTCACATAGATTCATTATTGTACAATGTGCATTTTAAACTGGAGTCATGCAAAATAGTATCTCATACATTTCTGCTAGACAGTACCATAAAATTCCATCCAATGTGTTCACATGTCTGCTGCTGATTGGGTTGTATGTTATTTGTTTCTTAGCTCTTTCACATAACAAGATGAGTCTGATCCACCCCACCCCGCAGCAGATCACATCTGCCCCCCATCACTCCTATGGATCATGTCCCGCCATCACTCCCATAAATTGTGCCTGCCCCTCTCCCCACTGTGGATTGTGCCCGACTCCCCATTGCTCCTGCTCCTGCCACACCCCCCATCACTCCTATATGTTGCGCCTGCCCCCCACCATAGATCACACCTACCCCACAACACTCCCGTGGATCATGCCTCCAGCAGAGTCAGTGCGCGGAGCAGATTGCAGGTCTGTCCCGGCTCCCGGTCATGCACTGTCACCACTCCACCATCCCAGCCCTGGTCCTGGTCCTGGCCACTGCCTACCCATCCCACTCCCAGACTCTGCTTCCTGCCCACACATGACCCATCCCATCTGCCTGGCCAAGTGGACCTTGCTGGTGGGGAACCGCAGGCCGGTCTCTATGGAGATCCCACCTTGTAGGGATCGCTACAATGCTGGGGCGCATAGAGTATCCCACAGGAGTGCAGGGTGGCCTCCATGTGCTTGGCGGCGAACCCAGAAGTGGACCAGAAGTATGTCCAGTCCACTTTCAGGTCCACCGGGGAGCAAACTGGGGGGCCTCCCCACACCACCCCAGCTTGGAGATTGGCCACAAGGGGACTGCAGGTGCCCCCCCAGGCTAAGGAGGCACCAGTCACCGAGCTGGGGGAGGAGGGGCAGCGTGCTGCCTAGTGGACCCGGAAGTGAACTGGAAGTGATTCTGGTTCACTTCTAGGTCTGCTGCCGAGGGCAGTGGGGAGCCCCCCACTCTCCTGTGGGATGCTCCATGTGCCCCAGCATCGCAGCACTCGTGACCCCCTGCTACCTAGAGGTATGTAAAAAAACATTTAAAGCCGTCTCTATGTCCAAATCTCTACAAATCAATTCAGAGATATTAAAGGGTCCTCTGATTTTATTCAGATTTTATATTCCTTCTATGTTAGTTTTTAGCAAGTTGGCTCCAATCCTACAACCACTCAAAGGAGCTTCTTCAGCCACCCAGGTCCCTGAACCCAGTAATTCCCAAAGTACTAAACAGATCTATACCAACTCTAGTAGAACTGCTCAGAAATTCACTGCAGAGCAACACATGTCCTCCTGGTCCTGTCAGAGGCTAACCTCTCTGTATATGTGATCACCAAAGCTTAAGAAAAGATTCTAGGAGGTTGAAGGAAAGAGTTGGATGATGCTGCATATGTGATGCATAAACCTCTGGCTCCTGCTTATCTACATAGTGTGATGTCTGTCCTGTGAGCACTGGGAAAGTCTGGGACTTTTCTATACCAGTTAACTGTAAAGTTAACTCATGCTTGAATACTTACTATGTGAGACTTCAGCTGTCTATACATTTGGAAGCATTAAAAAAGTTTTAAAAGATCTATACGTGTAACAATCCACAAGAAGTGTTTCATCAGTTTAAAAAGTCCTCCTGCAATTTTTTTAAGTATGTGGTTTGTGTGACCTTATTTCCTGTGGGATAACCTGTGATTTTGCCAGCCATTTAAAAAGTGTAAAATGCTTGGATTTCCTGTTGACATAACTCATAGCCTAAATGGCAATATACTTAATTCATGCTGAAAGGACCCAATTCTGCAAGTTGTCTGCCATTTAAAATTCATATTGGGTTCCAACTCTTGGCAAGATTTGACCTAATATCAGGAAAAGGTTCAACATGTTATTCTACCATCAAAACCACTTATTACATATGTACCTCAGCATACGTGAGTTTTTGTTTGTAGTTTATTTACTGTTTTTGCCAAAATGAAATGATAAAATGAACAAGAACAAAATATATAATAAAATAACATTTATATGTTATATTTGTTGCTAAAACGTGCAGTAAGATTGTCCCTTCTACTTCATTAAAACAGAACAAAGTGTATGATGATATAAAAGAAAAGATACATAAAGTGGTAGATAATAAAACCAAACAGTAGCATTCTATTTGATTTTGGCCATTATTCTTTGTGCAAGTAATGCATATATACCTCAGGAATACAAGAGAGACTCTACACAAGTTTTTATTTTAACTGCCAAAATCCAGATGTGGTAAGGTCCATTTCAGTGCTCTGATTGTAGCCATTACAGCCACCCACCAGCCTCGTGCAAGATAATATCTCTTAGGTACATCCGCGGATCCAGGATTTTGTAAAGGGGTGGGGAGGAAGTGTTCAGGAGCAGTGACTGAAAATACAGGGGTGACTGTAGCCCCACTTCCAGCTCTTCCCCTTCTTCCAGGATGGGAAGAAAACACCACTGGAGCAGCAGCTGAGGACTTGTTTTAAATCCCTAAATTAGATAAGAATCTCCCCTCCTTTCTCCTTGGTGCTCAGTGGCAAATCCTCTCCCACCCATCTCTGCTGCTGTCCCTGGCTGATGCAAAGTGGGAGGAGCTACAGAGCCACTCCTACCCTTCTCCACCCAGACTGCACAAGTTCAGCTGGGAACATCAGTGGCTGACACATTCCCCCTCCCTGACCCTACGCGGTGGCTGGCAGGGAACACCCAGGGAGATTGGGCTCAGAGGCAGAACCTGCCTGCTGCTGTCACTGCCACCATCTCCACCAGAGTTCACTTCCCTGTGCAGCCAGCTGGAGATGGACAGGAGCAACTCTTGAGCTCCCCTGGCTTCCAGGTCAGCCAGAGACAGCAGCTGATGCAGGTGGTGGAGGAGGGAATGGGAGAGGAAGGGATGTGTTGCTCAGGATGGAGTAGGGGCTGGGAGGCAGGTTCTTACCAGCTTTGGGGACTTTGAAAAGTCCTCAGCTGGTGCTCCCAGTCTGGTCCAAAAGTAAGGTGCTTGGCCACTGTGCCCTCTCTGTATCTCCCCCTGCTAAGGTCTGACTAGGATACAACTAGCCTGTGGAAAACATGGCTGTACCACATCCTTTTTATGTGCTTTATCTTGGAGGCTGTGCTATGAAATATTCTTGGAGGAGCCTACAATTCTGCTTCACTTCAAACTCTATGCCAAAATGCATCGCTGCAAAAATTATAGCATTGGTTTCAAAATGTATTGTGTGTATGTCTATTACTGAGTCCATGTTAAAATTGCTCGGTTTTATAAGAAAAAAAAATTTCTAATTGCCAGTCTAGTAAACTCACCATAAGATCTGAGAATCACATCAACCATCCTGTAAAGAAAGATTCTGTACTTAGGGTTTGTAGCTTCATCAGGTACTGCAAGAGATAAAGCAATTAACATCACAGTTACAAGCTATACTTACAGTATATCTATATATTAGGTCTTCAGCTGAAAGATCCTACAGCTGTTTAATATAGCACCTTCCTCTTCCTCTCCACAGGACCTTCTCCTTTTTGTATGTCAAAAGGCAGTGTCAGCAGGAGATGCAAAGATACCTGCTCTGCTGTCAAAGCCAGAATGCAGGCCCTTTGTCTCAAGAAGGCAAGTCCCTACTTTCATCCAGGGATGTTTGAACACACACCTCTTGAGAAGATGCAAAAGCAATAGCTACTCATTGGGCACATCTAAACATGCATTTGCTCCCAGGTGGGTTTACTCTACAGCATATTACTCTAGGGTAAACCTACCCTCAGCAGGCATCTCTCCAACCTGTTCCCAGCCCCAGCTTTGCAATAACAATTGCAGAGATGTGTCTGGGAACAATCTCCCCAGCCCCTGCTCCACGATTATATTTGGGGAGTGGGGGCTAGGAACTCCCTGCTGCTGGGGCCTGAGGGCATTGACCCTGACCAGTCTCCAGTGCCCCAGCAACAGGCAGCTCCCAGGGAGCAATCTCCCACTGCCTGCTGCCCAGGAACAAGTTTGTTCCCAAGGTGTCTATATGTGTGCTATGTATATGTGTCTATACAGTCGCACCTTGTGAACAAGGTGTCTATGTGTGCACTACTGTGTAGTTACTAATCACAAGTACATTTACCACTTGCATTTGCAGGTAGCAAATTTACTTGCAATTAGAGCCAATTACTGTGCAGTAAACATCTGCACATGTAGACGCAGACACCTACTGTTAATTAACTCTACTGCACAGTAAAGCGTCTTGTGTAAATGCATCCATTGAGAGAGGGATAAAAAGGAGGGAGGAAAGGATCACAAAAACTGCCCAAGAAAACAGGAGTGGTATTTATTCATGCAAGAGGGGCCAAACTGGCAATAGTGCTACTAAATCAAAACTGCTTCCAGTATTGAAGTGACAGAAGAAGCCATGGTCCAAGGTAGTTACCAAGAGCATGAAGAAATGAGATTTGGTTAGAGCAAGACAAAAGCTAGTATTAACTGTGAAGTTAAGAAGTATGAGTTTGACATCACCTACAAAATTATCTATAGCTTATCAAACTGCTACTTATGCTACAGTTGATCTGCTACTTTAGGATTTTGTGGCTGGATTTCTGGTCACAAGAAACAGCCCTGATCCAGAATTTTGGAGATGAATTTTAGCTTTTGCCCAGCACTACTGAAGTTCAGATTTTAAATTCTAAACTAAGACCACAAATTTGAGAATAGTCGAATATTCTAAGACGACACAGGCTCTGTTGCTTGGATGAATATCCAGCCACCACAAAAACACTGGTAAACCAACTGATTTACGGGTGTTTATAGATGTACTCTGAGAGCGTGGGGGGGGGAGCGGCATTTTAATTAGCACAGTTCCAAGAGCCACACTAATTTGAAGCGCCCAGAGTGTCACATGTATCAGCATCCCCGCGCTGAAAAATGGTGATGGGGCTCTTTGAACTAAAGCTTGTTGAACGAGATTTAGTTTAAAGTGCCCCACCACCATTTTTCAGCGTGGGGACACTGATACACATGATTCTGGAGTCTGCTGGACTACGGTAATTAACCCGCTCCAGCAGACTCAGTTTATTAAGTTTGGTCTGATGTGCTGTAATCACAGCATGTTGTAGCAGCCTCCCTGCACATACAAAGGAGCCCTGTGTTACAACCATATCTGATCTGATCCCACTAACCATGATATACACCTTAAGGATCTGGATCAGGGATTCCTGCAGTTACAATACAATCCCAGAACTGTAGCCACTCAAATCAACAAAGCCTGACTCAGACTTTGCTCCAACCTGCTATAATACCAACCTCAGGAAAAAGTTCCTCTGGTTGTCACCTGCACAGCCCCTAGCTTGAGATACATCATTAATGACCTCCAACTCCTCCTAGAAAAGGACGGCTGTTTCAAAGTAGTCTGTGGGCAAACCTGTCTTGGCAGTCCCCCAGCCTCAAACAGCATCTCTCAAGCAACGAGTTACCTAATTCCCAATCTTACCAAGGCACCAGGCCTTGCAATGGATCTAGATGCCTTCTATGCCCCAACCTTAATACAGACCAACCGCATCATCACTGGGCTATGTAACATAGAATATAACATCCAAGGTCCAGTCACCTGTAATGCACCTACCAAGGTCCAGTCACCTACCAATGTTATATATGCCATCACCTCCTCACAGCGTACCTACATTGGACCCATCTGACCAATTCCAGAAAGATACACAAACTTGTAGCAGAACACTTTAGCCTCCCTGAACATCCCACTACCAACCTCAGAGTGACTGTTCTTAGACAACAGAAGTTTAAAAATGAAGATATCATTGTGAAAGAATGAATGAAGATTGATCTAACATCAGCTGCAGGAAGACATGCAGGCCTGTAGCAGAACACTTTAACCTCCCTGCACACTGCAGCACTGACCTCAGGGTGCCTGTTTTTTAGGCAGCAAACCTTTAAATATCAATTTGAAAGGGAAACTGAGGAACAAGAAAGCATCCACAGGCAGGATTGTGTTAAACGTGGGTTAAGCGGGAACTATGGATTCTTATCCCATTAGCTAGATTGGTTTTTGTGACTCCTTTGTTCCTATGGGTTTACTGCTGGCATGTCTGCCTCTCTCAGCACTGCCATTCTACTCCCCTCCTCCTTCTCTTCCCCTCACTTCTGCCTTTTGTACTCAAATTTCTCTTTCCTTCTTATCCATGTGTCTTTCTGCACATCCTTTCAACCCAAGAAAGCTTTTGTTAGCTAAATATAGCTACTGAAGTTAGACTGTAAGGCTCAAATCTACCCTGCCTTCTATCCGACTTCAGATTATTGGCTGCTTACAGATGTGAAAAAAAAGAGTTTTAAGCTCAGTGAAGAGGCATGGCATTAGTTTAACCCATTCTGTCCAACATCTGCATAGATCGGGTGCTTCATTGGGGCTTTTTGGTGTTTGAATCAGCTATTAGATAAAAACACCAAAAAGCCCCAATGAAATGCTGGGTCTATGCAGACACTGAGGAGCCAGGTCAACTAAAGCGCTTCCTCTTCTGGTAAAGTACAGTTTTTGTTTTTCTTTTTTCACATCTGTCAGCAGTCAACATTGCTAACTGCGTTTCTCTAGATCAAGTGATGGTCATGTTTTGGCTTCAGTTTCTCCAGGGAATTCCAACTGACTTCAGTAGGACTTGTGTAGGTAAGTCACTGTCAAGTTATAGCCCTACAGCACTGACACATTCCAAAATATGTTCAGTGTCTGTCTTTGATTATTAAGACATGTAAGGCCATTTTGTCAAAGATTTATGTTTTATTAATTTTTGCACAAAAATATTCATGCACTCTCTCTTATACACATGAAGCCATGGATAGACATGCATCTCATAGAATCGTATAAAATTAGGATTAGAACGGACCTCAGGAGATCTAGTCCAACCCCCTGCTCAAAGCAGGACCATCCTCAACTACATCATTCCAGCCAGGGCTTTATCAAGCCAGGCCTTAAAACCCTTCAAGGATGCAGATTCTACCAGTTCTCCAGGTAAATTGTTCCAGTGCTTTACTACCCTCCTTGTGAGAAAGTTTTTCCTAATATCCAACCTACACTTCCACTGCTGCACCTTGAAAACATTGCTCCTTGTTCTGTTATCTGTCACCACTGAGAACAGTGTAGCCCCATCTTCTTTGGAACCCCCCTTCAGGTAGTTAAAGGCTGCTATCAAATGCCCCCTCAGTCTTCTCTTTTGCACACTAAATACACCTAGTTCGTACAGCCTTTCCTCCTAAGTCATGTGCCCCAGTCCCTGAACCATTTTCATTGCCCTCCACTGGATTCTCTCCAATGTGTCCATATCCTTTCTATAGTGTGGGGTCCCAAAACTGGACACATATATGGCCTCACCAGTGCTGAATAGAACAGAAATACTTCCCTCGATCTGCTGGCAATGCTCCTACTAATGCAGCCCAGTATGCTGTTAGCCTTCTTGGCAACAAGGGCACACTGCTGACTCACTTACTGATTCACTTATAATCCATCCTATTTTCCATTGTAACCCCCAGGTCCTTTTCTGCAGAGCTGCTGCTTAGTCAGTCAGTCCCCAGGCTGTAGCTGTGCATGGGATTCTTTCATCCTACGTATAGGAGTCATCACTTGTCCCCGTTGAACCTCATGAGATTTCTTTTGGCCCAATCCTCCAATTTGTCTAGGTCATTCTGAATTCCAACCCTACCCTCCAGTGTATCTACTATATGCCCCAGCTTGCTGTTATCCATGAACTTGCTGAGAGTGCAGTTCATTCCATCTTCCAGATCATTAATGAAGATGTTGAACAAAACTGGCACCAGGACCAACCCCTGGGCCACTCCACTTGATACCAGCTGCCAGCTAGACAGTGAGATATTGATTACTGACAATCCAGCCAGCTTTCTATCCACCTTTTAGTCCATTCATCGAAATGATACATCCTCAGCTTACATGCAAGAATTCTGTGGGAGGCGGTATCAAAAGCCTTGCTAAAGTCAAGGTATATTACGTCCACTGCTTTCCCCACATCCACAAAACCAGTTATCACATCATAGAAGGCAATCATATTGGTAAGGCATGACTTGCCCTTGGTGAATCCATGCTGACTGTTCCTAAACAGCTTCTCCTCCTCCAAGTGCTTAGAAATGGATTGTTTGAGGACCTGCGCCATGATTTTTCAAGGGACTGAGGCGAGGCTGACTGGTCTGTAGTTCCCTGGATCGTCTTTCTTCCCTTTGTTAAAGGTGGGCACTATATTTGTCCTTTTCCAATCATCCAAAGGATTTCAAATTTGGTGCTGTGCAAATAGGTAATACTCCCTCCCCTCTGATGTGCTTCAAGATGTTCACAAAGGCCTGTTTGAGAGGGTCTGGTAAGCAGGAACCCTGGCAGGCCACTTGGCCTCTTCTCCAGAAGTTCCTGAGGATTGCCAGGCTCAAAGGAGAACATTCATTAGCTGTCAGCCCCAGATGTACTCCCCAGCCCCTTCTGGATGTAAGGGAAGCAGACCATTGTAGAAAACTGAAGGGCTACATAGCATGCAAACATGCGTTTGAGAAAGTGTTTCAAAAAGAAGTGTTTTAAAAATGTTCCTCATTTTTAGGTTCCTATTTTGAGCTCCATGGCCATTTTTGAAGCATTTCTTCAGCCACATATCTGTCTACTCACTGCTTGGAGCACTTCAAAGGTACATGGAGTCCTTCAGACAGCATGGCTTTCCAGGGCCACATATATACACATAATTTGGCCATTTAACAGCATAAAAAGTTGGTCATGTTATTTAACCGAATCTTTTTTGTGGAAAATATAATCTTGTATTCTAAATAAATCATTAGAATTTGGGTTTTTATATACATTTTTTTCAATAAAAACATCAAATGGGTTTTGAAATTTGTGGTTTGCTAAATGCAGAAAATGAAAAAAAAAATACAAAACCAAAAAAATGAGGGCATTTTAAACACAGGATGAAAACAAATTTAATTTTCTGTTAAAAAAGGAAAAAACCCAAACAAACAAGGATAGATGGAGAGGCAGATGACCAGCTGTGGTACACAGTTAAGTGCATGCAATTGTATCAATATATGCGGGTGCATCTCTTTTAAAAGGTGTAGACTACCTTTTCAATGTTGATTTTCAGCAAATCTAGGTAGACTCTTTTTTCAGTAATAAACCTAAGTACTTTCCAGATTGTCACAGTGTATTCTGTTGCAGTCAGTTCATTTATTTGAAAACAGTTTTCCAAGTAATTTTTTTCCCCCAGTAAGACTGAAACTTTGGTTTTGGTCTTTAGCAAATGTTCTTAAACAATGCATTAAAATTCCTTTGATTATGTCCTTATCAGCTTATAAAATACCAAAGAAAACTGGTACTAAAACAAGGAGACATTGTATCATGAATGAAGGCCGGTAAACCGATTCCATTTTAGACAAAGCTGAAAAACATCTCTTTAGTTGTGGCGAGCAGCACAACAGAACCTGCTATAATCATATACAGATGATGGGAATTTGTCTAATGTTTTATGGTGAATCGCTGATGAGGCCTGAAGAAGGAAAATTTGTAGAAATAAAATCACCTTGACAGTAAAGCACTGGGGTCAAAAAGCAAAGTCAGTATTCTTAGCTTTAATAAAAACAGTATGATCTGTCATCAACACAGCATTTTTACACTCTCGGACAATACACTCTGGGAGCTCCTGCTGGGTTTCATTTGATTTTCACCCAGACCAACAAAGGACAGCTTATAGCTGGTAATTCATTATGACAGCAGAAATGTTATAAAAATACACGTTTTTAGACCCCTGTAAATAAACAGCTTGCTCTGTGATGCTTAGTGTAAGAGATCTTAGCCAGGTTAGGGGAAATATATCTATGAACTACTGTGGGTCTCCCCTCCCCCTCAAACTGTTAGCTTAAAAGTAAAGTTTTTGAAAATGATTTATTACTATTATTTCCTTGTACTAAATCTGCGTGCTGTTCTGTATGGAAACTGCAGACAGAGTCGTTGGGATAAAAAAAGATAGACGAAGAATAAAGATATATTGCAAAACATCTAATGGGACTGTACATATAGTGGAGTGCTGTCTAAATATCAGAAGTGCCAGATCATAAGGCAAAACAAACAGTACAATAATTGAAAACATCTATTAAACTAGATTAGTGCTGTGAAGTGGGGCACTAACCAAAATTAAGTTCAGCTCACTCTGTAGCCCCTGATTTTCCAACCGTCTCTAACTCTCACCAGCTTGATACAAATAGGAATAAAAGAATGCGAAAAAATGGAAAAGGGGAATATAAAACAGTTTTATAAAACTATTTTAAAAGGAGGCAGTAGGTTAGTAATGTGCCCCTCTAGTACTGTAACATGCAACTGCAACACTATCTTCAACCTGTTTATCTTTACAATACCCTTGTGTGCTAGTGAAAGATTGTTAGGTCCATTTTGCAAAATACACAATAACTTTACCAAAACTTACATATAGCTTCAATCCACCAACAAAACTATGAAAATAGTGAAGAAGGGTCATTAAAATGAACACTAGCTTGTAAAACTGGAGTTGCAGGTTCTCATGTACTTTCCTGTTACCATTTGCTTATCAAACCAACTTTGTTATATATAAATGAATGGGAAGAATCACCATGTCTAGACTGCAAAATTACCACATCTAGCAGAAGTAGACATGGCCTACTTCTCCATACAGGGTACCTCTTGATAAGGGAACAGTGCAGTCACCTCTACTCAGTGTTGTGAGCAGGCTAATTAGAACTCAAGTAACTATCAGCTCCCTGCACCACCAACCCAGAGCAGGCTAACTTGCCTCATCACTGCATGCTATGAACATGGCTACAGTACCTCTTATTTAGGAGGAAGCCCAGTGAAGCAACACTATGTTTGAGGTCACCACTGCCAGGTGTACAAGGCAATGGTCTAATGGGTCAGGGGATAGGACTAGGAATATGTTTCAATGATCTTTGACTAAGAGAAGCAAATCCCTGCTGGCAAGACTTCCTAGACACAACTTTCCTGGCAAGTGTGCATTAAACCTTACTTCACTTGTGGGGAAACCTATGCTGATTTTACTACCGGTATTTCTAAACCAGTAAAATTCCCCTTAGTGAGGGATTTTCAAAATTACTAAAGGAGCAAAACTTAACTCACTCCAGTATAGTATAGTATAGGTAGTATTTCTCACCACGCAAGAGTAGTGAGGTTTTACGGTTTATGTTTTCAAGAGCAATTAGTGATTTCCAGTGGTGCTTTTTAGGTACCCAACTTGAGACAGCTTAGTAGGACCTCATTTTCAGAAAATGCTCAGCATCCAGCCTCCTAAAATCATGTGACCTAGATCAACTAAAAGGCAAGGCAACCAATCATTTCCAGTCATTCTGGAAGGTGAAAGGCAGGGTTTTAAATAAGCTAGTAAGTTACCAATAGTAAGGTCCCAAACACTTTAGGATCCAGCTGCCATTCAGTCTTGAATGTATTTATTCTTCATTACACCATTGAGAGTTAGAGAAGGATTATTTTCTCTACTTCCCAGGTGAGCAATGTAATTCCTTGGTGAGCATTATATTATAAGAACTCCACTGTATTTATTTGTTGATTTATTTATTAGATGTCTATGCTGTCCTTCCCAACAAAAGCTCAGGGAAGTTTACAGTAAGAGACCCAGATACTGTATTTATTTGTATACTGTACATACCTTTCTTTTCTCCAAAGATCAGCCCCCAAAAATTGGGGTGCATATCTTAAGCAGAGAGACTGATTTTTCTGCCTGGAGTAGAAGCACCTTGCTTTGATTCCTGTTTCAGCTTTGATTCTTGTTCACAAGACTTCAGGCAACTGAGGTGAAAAAAATTATGTAATGGTTCCTGGTTTTTCTTTCCACAGGTGATTATCTTTCCTTTTTAATATCTTGATAGAAATTGAACTCTTCTTCTTCCTTTCCGAAAACCCTTTCACGTGGTCACACTATTAGTTGGTCATCTTTCACCATATGGAGTGCCCCCTCAGTAGCCCAGCATGACACAAATGTTCTGTTCTAAGGTGATGTTTCCAAACTTAAAGAAGACATGTGCCCCTGGGATCCAGTTCCTATAGCTCTTTAGGGTTGCCATCTTGGCCTGCCCAACAGACAATTGGCCAGGGAGATCACACTCCCCTCAGCTGCTCAGTTAAGAACAAAGAAAACACTTATTCAGAAAAATCCAAGTCCAAAAAAGGGCACTGAGAGTGGAAAAGAGCAGCTGCAACCAGGGGCTGGGCTATGAAGGGAGGCATGGGATAGCACTTTCTCTACCACCTCCTTGTAGACCGTGCAGGCTGTGATTCTACTAGTTCTAAGTAGTGGGAAAACACCATTAAAATAGTATGTAGCATCATGGAGAAGTACACGGAGATGGCAGAGCTTACAAAAGGGTGAAATAGGGATCCAGAACTAACAATCTCATCAGGTGGGATGTAGTCAGCTGGCTCCATGGTGCAGGTACAGGCACCAGGAAAATTCAAACCCCCTGAAGTAAATCGCCCTCTCTCAAGCCCTTCACTGGTCACAGTCCTTTCTCAGGCCATTGAGGTATGGGGGGAGTGGAGGGGTTGAGAGGCTTAGGGGGAGGAGGGTGAACATCCCACTTTGACTGCTCAAAGCACAGGTCTCCAGGCCACTAAATGCTCTCTTGATTTCTGCCTTTCAGCACTAAGCAAACCAATGATCCCCCCTTCCAGTCCTGGACTGGAGCTGTGGTGGAAATGGAGCCTTACCAGAGCATTGGCACTGAAACAGCCCCTTCCTCCTTGCACTCACAGAAAGGCACTAAAATACTTTATTGAGTTCTGCTGACAAAGTGTAAAAAACAGGTACAAGTGCCAGTGCTTGGCACTCCACCCAAGTTGCACCATGGGCCTGGCTGGCAGAGACAACACCAAGGTCAGGGTCAGACGATAACACAGAGCTACCTATAAGAACTAGGAGAGTTGCAGTACAGCAGGAATAAGAAAAAAATCCCCCTTGCCAAACAACCACTCTCCCTCCCTCCCAGGCCAAGAAAGGCACAGATGTGACTGCAGGAGTCCTGTGTGGGAATCACCATCTCAGCTGATCCAGTCCCACTGCCAGGATGACACCCGAGTTGTGAAGAAGCTTGTAAGTGTACTCCAGCACTGCTTCCCCCCTTCCCCGCATCTGATCTGATCCCTAGGGAAAGTGCCAGGTGTCTACAAGTCTCATGGTGCAGGCAGTTAATGTATTAACCCTTCAAAACAGTGCCTCCCCTGCAATCGCAGCCCCATCCTGGTCCTGGATGTCCCGACCCTTCCCCAAGCCCTAAAAGCCACACAATCCTCACCATAGGGTATTCAAAGTAGAGATTGGTGCTGGAAAGCCAAGGGCAGCACATGGCAGGACTCTTCTTAGGCAGATAGCATCCAGGCAACCTGGGCTTCCCCAGCATGTTGTCAAAGAAGATGGCCCACCTCCAGCTGTCAAGAGCCTCCCAGGAGACCATGTCCTGCAGCAGGAGCACAGCATATTGGCTCGCATTTCTCTGGGAGTAGTGGTAAAGCTCATCCCTCCAGGCCCTGCCAACTCTCACTGGGGAAATGTTGGAGGCAAAGTACCACTCCTATGCATGGACACAGCACTGAAATGCCTCTCTTGTAAAGGAAAGACAGGGAGAGGGGGTGATGCAAGAGCTCTGCTGGCATTCTCTGGAGTGGTCAGTCCCTGCCTGTTCCAGGGGTGGTTCAAGTCCCTGTGGGGCCTTGGGTCACTGGACCCTCCAAGAGAGTGGAGTAGGTGCCCACTGCAGTGCCTGGAGAGGGATCCAGCTCTTCCCTCCCATGCATCCTGTCCCAGCACCACTGCAGAGCCTGCTGCCCACCTGCAGCACAGCCAGGATGCCAGTCTCCTCTGTGCTGGGTAAAGAGTAGTAGCATGGCTCCCAGCCCTGTGTGGGGGAAGTATCCAGACATGGGACTATCTCCATGTAATTGCCTAAGCAACTGCTGGGAAACTACCAGATGCCTGCTGTGGTATTTCATTTTATCAGGAAAAGTTGCAACTTCTCACAAAGACTCTGTGTCTCCCCTGTCCAACTGCAGGGCCACCACCTGTAAAAGGGAGGACAGTGCAGGGAGGACATGGTGCCAGCCCAAGGCCAGGGGGATGCATAGCTGCAGAGCATGAGGGATGCCTGAGGAGGTGTTGAAAAAGCGAGGAGGAGATGCTGCAGGCATTGGTTAATGCAGTCCAAGCTCCAGCTATGAACAGCTGACTCCTAGCACCAGGATCTGCAGGACCAGCATGAGGAGAGACTCCTGATGTGGAGCCATGCTCAAGCTAGGGGATGCTTACAACTGGGCTGCGAAGGTGCAGGACTGGGAGGTCAAGATGACTACCAGATGTTTCAAGGAGGCAACCTGAACCTTTGCAGAGCTCGCAGTGTCACAGCACCTGGAGAGGGAATTTATGGAGAGGGTCCTGGTCCACTTTGTTTCCACCTATTACATCCCTGACTGGAGCCAGCAGTACCTCCTACAGAGTGCCTGTAGCCCTCCGAGCCAGGAGTGGCAGGAGACGCTGACACCCATCCCCCACACAGCATGCTGTGCCCCACTCCAGGGATTCTTTTCAGGGGTAACAGAATTGGGGGTCCCAAGTAGGTCCAGATGTTGTGAAAGATATATGCAGCAACAATGAGTCACCTCACATGAGGCATGCACTGAGAGGCTGCCAGTGTGCCTTGAGGCAGCCAAAGACACACTCCATCATTGTGTGATACCTGCTCAGGCAATAGTTCAAGTTCTCCTTCTGGTGGTCCACTGCCCCCATAAGGCTTCATCAGCAGGGTAGGAGGGGGTCAGCGAGGTCCCTGATGATGAGGGAGTGAATGACAATATTGCTGATGACAAAAATCAGGGATCCCAGGAACCCATCTGCTCTCCTCCATTATCCTGGAGAGCGGGCAGTTGCAGAAGATGTGGCCATTATGGGAGTTGCCCATCCAGCCAGCAAAGATGTGAATGAAGTGGTCCTGATGGGCAACACTGCCTTGAAGGGTGACAGAGAAGTAGCCCTTGTGGTTGATGAATGCCTGGGTGCCCTGGGGTACACAGAGGATTGGGATGTGGACAGAGGATGGGAACATTCATAGTCCCCATGCAGCTGGGGATACCCATGCAGTGAAAGCCAAAGACCACCTTCTATAAGTGAATGAGGCAGATGAAGTGGTTGGCCAGGATATCCTAGATGAGTAGGCAGACCTCCCAGATGGCCTCTTTGGCTGTGGTCTTTCCCACACTGAACTGGTTAGCAGTGTAGCAATAACTGCTGGAGGTAGCCAGTTTCATGATGGCCACCTGCCTCTTCGGAGTGAGGGGTAGCTGCAGGCTGACATCCTGATGCACAATGTCCCAATGCTGGGTGATGGTGGCCCAGTGCATGTGGAAGGTCTGGACTCACTGTTCATCATCCCAAGTGTCTAGGATGATCCACTTCCACCAATTCATACTCAATGCTCAATGGTTTGGAAGTGGTGCCAAAGTATCCACAGAGTCCTGGGTGGCTTCATCTTCACTGGCCATATGAAAGTTGGTGGCCCAGTCCAGGATACTTGGCAGGCACAGGGTTCGGTGGGTGGCTCCACATGGGACATCTGGCTGCTGGCTTGGGGACACAAAGCTGTGTCCCATGGTGACCAGCTGCCTCCTCATGTGCCAGTGGGTGCACGTTTCCCACAGCCTCTGTCAAGAGCCACACAGAGTGACAAGTAGGACATGCCATAGCTCTCGAGTCTGCTTGGGCGTGGGGGGCGGGACCCCATGGCAGGGTGGAGGCAACCCAGGACATGGGGGCACATCCAATTTACAATGGAGGGCAATCATTTTGGGGCTTTTCTGGAAGCCTACAGCTGGATATGGGGTGGCATATCCACCATGACATAGCAGGAGGTTGGGGGGCATGCTTGCCCATGCCCAGCAGCCAATCAAAAGTGGTCCAGGTGCTCGGCTGTGCTCCATGTCCCAAAGAGACTGTGGGACATGCTGTGAGGTATGCAGGAGTGGCCCCAACCTGCAGGCTTTGGCCAGTACAGGTAGCCTGTGTTGCCCTCTCCCACAAAGGGAAAACATGTATGCTGTTTGCTACCAACCTAAACTAGGCCACTTACAGAAAACCATTTAAGTTAGATGGATTCCTCAGGCTTTTTGAACATCTGTACTTAGCCTTGATTTGCAATTGCACATTTCACAGTTGCCAGTGACATAGTTTTACTTGCAAAGTGTTTAAATGACTGGTGATGGTGTAATTTTTTGAAGAAGGATTTAAGAATCCCAGATAATTGCCAAAAAAGGTTACACATTTCTTTGGAATTTAAAAGAGAAACATCAACCAACCTTGCCTTCACTACAGGTCAAATGTGCTCCAATTGTTATAACTGGAAAGCAAAATGTGGAAGGGGGGGGCAAGAAAAACAGATCTCCACTGCTCCAGACATTTACAATGTCATATTACCTATTCTCCCATTTCAAGTATAAGTTTAGCTTACAGATTATAAAGTTTGTACAAAGTCGGAAGTCAGCTGCAGGAAAGATACAATTGCTGATATTTTTCCTTTTCTTATATAGGCCCTCAGGTCTGGCTATAATGGCACTTTTACATATGTAATGATTGCAGGAATAGGCCCTTGTGGAATAACAAAATTAAGAACTATCCAGCTTCAAAAATGGGCCATTTTATTGAACTGGCAAAGATCTCAAATAAGACACAAGGTCTGAAAGCTAAAAACAATACTGGGCAGAAGCCCAGCTCCATGGAAATCAATGGGAGCTTTGCCACTGACTTCAATGAAGCCAGGCTTTCACTCACTATATATAAATGTAGAAGCAAAATGAGGGAAAAGATCATAAATAAATCATTTCACAAATAGGAACAATCGCTTTTCTTTCAGCCCTCATGGAAGGAAAAATGATTATGCTTTTTAGCTGTCAGAACAAAACTCCAAGGTAATTCATAAGGTATTATATTAACACATATAAAACAAAATGAAAAACAGCTCCAGAGTCTGACCTTTCACTTCCACAAAAGCTGTAGCAAGTGTATTGCAGGCCAAATTAATACCCATTTTACTAGGCAAATAAATTCAAAACAGCAAGTCAGTCAGAAGATTCTTGAGTATATAAGGAAACCAGAGTTTCAGTTTTAAGCAGATACCATTTCTGAACAGAGCCTAAGCTACAAACTCACAATAGTGACATACAACAGCCATAATTTTTTTTTTTAATTTTATTTTTTTTTACAAGCCTTCAGAAGACAGAAATCTTGTTCTGATCATGTTAAAAGGACAAAAGGGTTTGTTTGGTTTTTTTAATTAATCTATATCAATACAAGATGATCTATGATTTTGGAATCAATTCTGGGATTTAACTATCAACATCTTGGATGCTGATACTCCATTGTTTTCACAAACATTAATTCTAAAATCAATTTATCTTTAAATGAATCCATTTAATATGGTTAAAGAAACTGCAAATTTCTTTAACCACTGCTCAGAGAACTGTCATGAGAAAGTGAAAAGATGCATTATGTTAATGTATTATGATTGCAATAAAAAAAAATCTAATAAAATTATATAATAAAAGGTCTTACACAGTAAGTTAAATAGGGTTCAAGTAACAAAAAGTGGGAAGATTTTAATTTTTTTTTTACAAAACAAATAATGCAGTTTATTTTACCTAGAGGTATTTAAGTACAATATGTTGTCCAGTGCCATACACAAAAAGGAAGTATATTTACTATACAGGAGACTGTCTGCTGTAGTTCTTCAAAAGCAGATATTTTAAAGTTTACTTTCACATGGGTTTTCACTTTTTGACCTGCTCTTGACCTGGGTAATACTTTCAGACCAGTGAGTTTAAGAAGGCCTGGGATCTATTAAAAGAGTAGTAGCTTGACTTTTACTGAGTAGCATGCTGATGGTTTAAAGTAAATGTTATGGTTTGTCACAGGAACCAATTTGGTTACCGTTTGTTCTTCCTGCCCCTGCCTGCTAATATTTTTTCAAGTGTTTTTCATTCTTTAAATTCTATAAAGAAATCTGCATGCTGTTATTTTAAACTTCTGTATCTCTCTTTTTAGTAGTTCATATTTAAACACAGGGCAGTGCACTCAAAGTTTAATCTGAGTGCCATTTGGTAGAACTTGAACCCAAAACTAAACCTTACATTAAGGTCAGATTTTCAGTAGTTACAGTGAAAAAATGTAACCTGACTCTTGAAATCTTAATTATCTACACGTCATGGAATTGCAAATTTAGCAGTTGGCAAGAATTATACTGGATGCAAATATTTTATATGGTAAAAACAAATAGCTTTATCACCTGTTTCATTTCTCGTTACAATTCTTATTGAATCATAGAAAATTATGATTTAATATATTAACATGATTATTTCCTGTTACTTTTGTATACAGTACACTCGGGAAACTAGTGCCACACTCTAAAAGTTTTGCATAGATGAGAACCAGATCAAAACCCCTGATGTGTCTTCCGAAAAACTGATACTGATTTGGCATCCATTTGATTTGTTGGCATAATGATGCTTCTCATTAATTTAATGACCTTTTTATTTATGGTGCTTTCCATAAAAAACTCAAGCTCCAGAAGCCTGTAGGCCATATGAAATAGGTCACACTTTAAATCCCAAGTTAATAAGATTCTCAGGAGGTCCTGGATTTTGTATATGAGAGAAGTATGGGTAAAAACAGAGAAGTGAATCAGCTTTCACCAAAGAACATAAGCTGATGCTTGACATGTATGTAGGGAGAGATTAAAGCAAGCATTGTTTTGAGCCTTATTCTTTCCTGTAAAGCATTAAGTTCAAAGATTCTCTGAGTTGTGTAAATCCTCTGACTTGTGTGTTTCTTTAGATGTCTCATTTTTATTTGCCTCAAAACAGAGAGTTTGTGTACCAGCAATGACTTATGCCTCAAAGTGATATCAGTTCCATAAGTTTATGTTCACAGAACTAATCACCTGTGTTGCCCAAACTCAATGCAAGAGGGGATGCAGTGTCAGCTGTAAAAGTGCCGTTCCCGCTGCTGTAAATTTATTGGCTTGATTCTTCAGTGAATTATGTCTTGTATTATATAAAAGGGATTTTCTGTGGACTTTAGTCCAATATTGCAGAATCTGCCAAACAAAAGAAAAGTCTCCAGGTTTCTAAAGTTTTCATCTCTATATTGCACTTCTAAATAATAAGAAAAGCCAAACTAGACAGGATTCACCCAAGGCAAAGCTATTGGTGAATGAGAAGAGTACCAAAAAAAAAGTTCCAGAAACATTAGAAATGCTGAAAAACATTGATGAAGTCTACCTTATGAGAAGAAAAATAGATGCCATACATCTGTGAAGAGTTCAACAATTTCTGGTTAAAACCCTTAAATGAGAAGATTGGGCATACAAAGCAGAGCAGGAGAATGTGGAAGTGTGTTTTTTTCTGAAGAGTTTAATAGGGTGCTGAAAGAGACAACAACATATAAGCAAGTCCTATAATACTTAGAAGTGTATGCAGCACTGCTCCTCCCAATGCAACAATCCTTCTGAGCTTGTAAGTGCCCAGAAAGTGAGTGGGAGATTGGATGAAAGGCTTTAAGAACTGAGCTCTACATGGTGAACATTTAACGTATATTTTTACTTGACCAGTTGGTTGAAGAAAGGGCTCATAATTAGTGGGACTAGCCTCACACTCACAGTACAAAGGGGGCCTTTCTAGATCTATGCAGGCTGCCAACATATACGTATCTTTCTCTCTAGCTATAGCCAGGATTTGACCAGCTCAAACAGTATAATTCTGTTGGATGCACTCCTCAAGAGATTCCTCAGATACAGAGGCACCCCTGAAGGTGGCAACTTTACATAAAATACAGTCCTAGACCACATCATTTTTTTCAGGCATCGTATTCAAAGAGAGCCCTTCCTAGAACTGATTCAATTCTATCCAGCCCTTCCAGTGTCCAAACTTTGAATACGCAGAGCAACCAGCAATGGTATAGGTGGCAGAGTGAGGAAAGACCTGCCCCAAGTAGTTTTGGGGTGAAGGGAATGGTCCAAAAAGCCTGTAAACTGTAAGTCTTGGCATCGGCAAAAAAACCAAAAAGTGAAGGAAGCAAAATAACTTAAAAGGGAGTTTGGCCTGAGTGGGAGTTATAGTAGAATCTGTCCTAAGGAACATCCAGCCATTTTAAGGCAATAAGATTTTAATCAGCATTTTAAAGTGATGAGATGACATTATGATTGTCTAATTGCACCTCATTCAAACCTAAGTGATGCCACACTGGATCAGACCAATGGTTTAATTCAGCACTCTAGCATGGAAAAATGTGCTCAGGACAGCTGTCTCTCATCCTCTCTCCCCAACCCCTTCCCTCTCTACCTGCCTTCTCACTTGCACATAGCGTCATGGACTTCTGGGAATTGTAGTTCTGTAATTGTAGAGTCACAGTGGAGTTTACCGCTGCTAAGCGAAACATTTCACACCATCTTTTGCTGCTGAAGCCCCATGTCCAAAGGCCAAAAAAAAAAAAAAAAAAAAAAAAGGTGAATTCAGCAACAAAAAGGGATCAGTTCTCCCCCAACAGCTGCAAACTCCACTACTTGTCTACAAAATTGATTCCCATACTCTTGGGCTCTATAACCCCTCCTCCCCCCACTGCATGTCTTGGCAAGGGGTGTCAGAGACAGGCAGCAAGGCGGGCAAAAGGTATGCAGTAACAAGGTAAGCAGGAGCCCTGGGGTAAGACGTTCCCCCGCTCAGTCCTTCTGATACCTCTTCCCTTAGGCAATGCCTGGGCATGTGCCTCACTTGCCCACCCCATGTTACACTGCTGATAGATCTAGCCCAGTATCCTGTCTCTGACAGTGGTAGTAGTAGATGTTTTAGGCAGAGAACATTTGAACATAGTATATCTAGAACAGGGGTTCATAACAAGATCAGAAAACCTAAGCCAATACATTTATGTATCAACCATGGTTGATTAGGTGGTAACAGTGGCCACTTTTACATAATAGTGCAGTGGCTAGTGAACTGATCCAGGAAGTGGAAGATCTTGGTTTTAAAGTTCAGATCTACCTCTACCTACCCTTTGAGAGTGGGAAGGGAATTACCACACCTCAACTAGAGGCAGGACTAAGGTGTGGGAACTCCCTTCCATCCCCCCCTGTTGAATTCAGGATTCATATGAGGCCAGAAAAAGAGAACAAAAACAGGAAGCTTATGGGCTCAGACATTTACCTGTGATGTAAAAAAAGAAGCAGCATCAGGGAGGAGGGAAGTGGAGAAAGTCCTGGGTTCTGATTTCTGCTCCCAAGATTATTTTGGATTATTAATCAGGAATGTTGAATGCAAACATGTATAGAGTCCATAAAGCAAGAGCTGAATCCCTAGACTTCACCTTATGAGCCGAGTCCCCTAAACAGGGTGTATTTTTTAGGAAGTTCCAGGAGTATCATTACTACCGGGGTTTTTGGGTTTAGATTGGAATCACTGAAACTTTCCACATAAAAAGTATAATAGGGTTATTTGTCTGATGTATACATTTCTGTTGTTTTCCTAGTGGACAGTATCATCAAATTTGAAAAACTGAACTGAGAAGCTAGATGCTAATATTAAATGTTTCAGTATTCTTTTAAAAAGCTGAGCATTCTTTAAAAATGCTCTAGGCTGCATTTTTTTTTCTTCCTGATCCTACAAATCTTGCATTCTTTTCTGCATAGCAACACAGCTTAACTAGAAGGGAAAGCGTCTCTGCTGCAGCACAGCCATTATTGGCAGCAGCTCTGTCCTTGGATGCAGGAGATACGAGTTTGAACCATCTCAAGTTGAGAAGAGCATAAAGTCATCCATTTCCTTGGCAAGTGCTCCAACCACTAGCATACTGAACAAAGGTGACTGTCATCACCTCTTCTAGCTGCAGTTTAGAAACTAAAGTAGCTACAGCTATATTGCATATGTGCAAGGCAATCATACCGGGCCCCTTGGATGCTTAGGTGAGAGTCAGGGACCTAGTTGCACAGTGAGGAAGCTCTGGGCAGGTGCAGAAGCAGATTTGCAGGAGCCTTGGGAACATGCAGGTTGAAGAGCATGTTCTAGCAAGCAGAGGTGCCTCCAATATTAGGTGGTAGGTTAGCAGAAAGTTTTTAGGTTCACAGTTTTGAACTTAGGTGCCTAAGCCCCCTTAAGTCCTGTCTGAGCAAGTCAGTTCTTTTCTGGTCTATTCTAAGTTATTCCAAACCATAGAAGCTTATACGGTACTTGAAATATCCCACTCTGCTTCCTTTCACTGCTAAGAACTTTTTTGGGGAAGTAGATATCACTCATTTTAATAAGGTAATTAGTAAAGTGTGACTTAAAAATCTACAGCAGACTTACCTATGGCACTCAATAGAACTATTTGCTGGTTATGAATTCAGAAGACTTACTCAGCAGTTATTTAAATCAATTAATACAACTGTATGTAATAAGGCTGTTAAAAAAGGATGAAAAAGCTGATTTAAAAGTAGGAAATCATTAGAATACTAGTACCCATAATGCAAAATAAACTTTAAAAAAAGATATAGTATTAACCTCACATTCCAATTTTGCAAATGGCTGATTCAGTTTTACAGCTTACAAAAAAAAGGAAGACAGAAAGAAAAAAAACCTACAGTAAATAAAATACTACAAAGCTGAGAGAGAAGGCTGGCTTTTAAAAAGTTTCCATTGTTCATCTTCTCTAGTTAGTAAATGCTGGAGCACAATTATTTACCAGAGTTTTCAATTTTCCGAGCGTAGGAATCCTTGCCATTCAACTCTTAGATCTATATCCAGGAAGCCAACCAAATGCTGCTGCCATTCATATCTCTGACCTCTGCAGCACTCAGCTGAAATCAGCACAAAGCCGCCACATTCAGCTTGAGGAAAAAAATAATTCACGGGGTGAGAGGTGAATTAGAGATGGTCTCAAGATTTTAGGGGAAAAAAAAAAAAATGTTTCTATGAACTGAGGCTAGAAATGATACAATTCTTCAGTGCAGAGAGAGAAAGAGAGAGAGAGAGAGAGAAGGTGTTTTTCTTTTTTTCTTTTTTTTTTTTTTTAAAAGGATAAGAGGGTTACGTAGGCATATTTCCCCAATTGTTCTAGTATAACACAAAGGAACTGTGTTCTAGTAAATTTGTCTGTTTAATAGCTATGGACCCACAGAATGAAGACACCTGCAGAAAAAAAAAGATTTTGTTAGAGAGCAGAAAACTTGACTAACTCCCTATGAAACAGCAGCACATGCATTAGCTGCCAGGTTTTACTATACCCAACATTCAAATTCAAGCCTTACAACTGCTGAAGGAGTGATCAATTTGTCAACAGGAAATCAGCTGGGATTGTGCAGTTGTGGGAAGAGTAGAATGGAGTAACTGTTTTTATTTTCAATAAATCAGTGTGTTAACTGGAAAATGAGGGGGAAATGTACTATGGGAATAATGAGATAGAACTTTTTATATGAAATTAAAAGAAATGAATTTATGTGGAAGGAGGTGCTTGCAAAGCAGGGTGGGATGTCAAAGAGAGGAGAATAAACTAAAGAGTACTTAGAAAGCTTAGTTAGTTCATTTTTCTATGATTCTATAATTTAAAACCCAATATGGGGTTGGATTCTAATGTACAATTCCCTCTCTTGAGAGTTTGGTAGCTTCCAACCTGGGATTTAGACCATTCTAAAGCTAAGGACCATGCACAGTGTTTAGATCCAATATTAAGATATCCCCAAAGTTTAAAAGGTATTCAGGGGTTCTGTTAGACTGATATGTATTTAAAATATAAAAGGATCGGTGAGCTGGTGAAGGTAAATTAATAATTCACCCAAACCTTCATGCCAAGATAACATTTGCTGGTATTCTGAACAGGTTGGATACATTTTTTTCACTTCCACTTTCCAGCCTGACATTGAAAGAGAAATGAAAATCTTGTAAAAAAAAAGAAAAAGAAACGTCTTACTATTCATCAAGCCAATAGCTAAAGCTGAATACAGAATGCCTGATGCCTGTACCTAGGTTGTGTGAGAAAGGACAAACTGTCAGCAGCAGGAATACTGTATTAAGATTTCCTTAGGGCATGTGAGCTTGGGAGAGATTTGTAAGAGAAAAAATGCTTGCTTAGTAGATGTTCATTGATCTCTCCCTCAGGATGATTAAGCCCATTTTCTTCTTTATCAGTACTTTCTGATTACCAAATTTTAACGACTATAAGCTCTGAATTTCAAACTCTAGAAAAATCCAAGTCTTAAAGAACATGGACGTTCACTGGGAGATTCCCCAACTTCCTAGTTTTTGGAATACTTTCTAGGGCCTTTTCTGTGCCTAGAAAAAAGGAAAAAAGCAAAAGAATTATCATGAAGAAGGGAAACTCTAATGTATAGTGCTCAGGGAAAGGTACGCTTACAGCAAGACTGTATCCTTATAGGCAATCCAACTTATAGTTAAAGTGATTATTTTAGAACAGGAAACAAGGGACAACCCCCCCCCAAACCACCACTTCACTTCAAAATTAACCAGGAAAAAGGGAAAATATTAAAAGTGGGAAAAGAAATGGGAGTTGGATGGAAACACTGGCCACATCTACATGAGACATTTACTGTAGAGGTATCTAATTAGTTCCACAGTAAATGGACCTAGCCTGCTGGCTAGCCCCGCTCTGAAGCACCTTTGTGCCCCAGCCAGGGGCACGTTGATCCAGGTCAGAGCAGCACCAGGCTGGCAGGCCAACCCCAGGTCCCTTGCCAGCCGGGGCTGCTCCAACTTGGCTCAGTGTGATACAGTCCCAGGTGCATGTTCAAACATGGTGCCTGGGAGCCACATTTGAACATCATTATTGCTGAGTATTAATAGCATGTGTAGATGTGCCCACTGACAGTGGGATGTAGAGTCTTGAAAATCTTGGTACTCATTTAAAATCCAGACAAGGTCACTGTGACCAAAAAGTTATTACCATCCGATGGCAGCTGAGTACCTTAAGTAAAATGAAAGTCCATTTAGAGAGCAAGAGTGAATTCTTCAATGAAACTCTCATTGAAGACAATAGTAGCAATAGTACTTCAATACTAATGTCAGTAATAAGATTTTGCCCAATGTGTCCATAAAGAATCATTGCTTTTGATACTATTATAAAATAGGTCTAAACCAGGGGTGGCCAACCTGCTACAAGTACATCACAAGTAGCATAGGCTGCTACTGCGTGTGGCATGCGAGCCAGACGGGCACTGCAATGTAGGCAAGGAGACTTGAGCATCTGGCCTGGTGGAGCAGAGTTAGGGCTGGATGCTGCTAGGAGAGGTGGTGTCAGGTCTCCAAGTGCTGGCCAAGATCCAAATTAACCTTTCCCTTTCCCGGCAGCTGCTGCCAAATTCAAGGCCTTGGATTTTTGCTTGCCATATAAAACAGCCGCAGGGCCAAGGGAGGGTTAACCTGGCTCTTGGCAGCTAATCTCTCACAGCCCCCACTCTTCTTTATGCAACCAGAAGTTCAAGCCCACCTGCCTCCATTCCAGTGCCGCACAGTCTATCAGGTACACCTCTTGGGGGAGGAGATCAGAGTTGTATTCAGGAAGGGGGCAGGGTTTACCTTATGGCACATTGCCAAAAAGGTTGGCCACTACTGGCCTAAACTATAATCCATGATCAGCAGCCTCCAAACATTGGGGAAGTTTTGTTGTCAATTTGAGCTTCAGAATTTGAGCTGGTCTTTGAGTAACATCAATTCTGGAAAAGAGAGAGAGATACTTACATTTATGCTGAGAATACTGGTGGAAGCATGGGAAACACTGGGAGGGGAGGAAGGGTGCAACTTGAACTACTGTTGCTAATTCTGTGTCAAGTCTTCAGGGTAATCAGGTTTCTACCTTTCATGAGCAAAAAATCACCTGAAATTACAGAGATCCATTATCCTAAACTTTTCAAACTGAAGGAGCATTTGTGATTACACCAACATATTTTTGCAGTTGAAATGGAGTGACAATTTGTAAGACATCAACATTACAATAAAATGTTATGGTAATGCTTTTATCCACTAAAAAGTAAAAATAATTTGTTTGAAAATTATATGCACCATTATGTCTAATAGACTACCTTAGCTGATCCAGAGGTACAAACTGATTAGATTCAAGCACCCATTTTTTTTTCATTGAAAACTATTTAATGTCTGTATGCCTATGGTCCACTGTAGTTATAAAGAGACATTTCCTGCTGAACATACATTATAAGAATTACAACTTGTTAATAAATCCATATGAATCCCTGTAATCACATAGAACCCAAGGATTTCATTCACACACAACTGGGGCAGTAGATACTCTATTTATACCTAAATAGACAAGGTAGACAAAAGGAAGGAGGGGGAACAGAAGCACTAAAATATACAAAGAGCATCTAAGGCTACACAAAAGTTTAAGGGCAAAATCAAGAACTTGGGTCTCCTAACTACCAATCCCATCAGCTATTCACTGAACAACACTGTCTCCTAACAGTACTGTGCACATCACTTCTAACAGTATTGTGTACATCACAAAAAATTAACAAAAACCTTTCAAGAAAAAATAAGTCCTAGATGGATTTTCACAAGAGCTTGAGATAAATTAGGCTTCCAATTCAGTGTCAAAAAGCCTACGGATGTTCATTACAGAAGCATCTTAAGATCCCCACTAACTCATCTACATTTTGTTCATGGAATAGATTAGAACTGGCACACAGACTTGTTATATATGCTATTTCATCAAGATCTACTTGTACTTCAAGCATTTATTTGCAGAAGGTGGCAAATCAAAGACTAACTAGTTCAAAGAGGCATAGGTTTTCACAGGCAACAACCTACTTCATCAGAACCTGGGAATGGGCTAAAGAAATAGGTCATTGCTCACAAAAACTTGCGTCTCTTAACCAATTAGCATCTATGACTGCTTATAGACATTATATTGTTCTAGGTTTAATCCATATTACAGCTCTCACTATACACATGTGGATGTTTGTAGTCCAAATTAAAATTTGCTTCAATCCAAATTAATTAATCCTCACTGAATGAGAATTAAAGTTAATGCAGACTAGGGCAGTCCAAACTAGGGATTTTAAATTGTACTAATTACCATGTATATATGGCATTGCTTTTAGGAAAAACAGTCCTTAGGAATTTGGCAGATAAGCATTGAAAATATAAATCCCTGCAAGGAAAACTTGGTTGGGTTTCTGCCACACAACAGAGGCTAGCAGGTACAAAGTTACACCTTTATAAAGTCAAATGTGCCAACAACATCTTGTCTGTGACTAAACCCCATTGTTGTCTCCTCCTGTCATTCCCCCAACACATTGGCTGAATTGGTCATCTTGGGTCCATTGTGCCCATTAGGGATTCTGGAACACTTTAGTTCATTGTTAGTAGGTTTGCCACAAGGTAGCAGTGCTTAAACAGGCTTATTATTGTCTCCTAATTACTTCCAACCCCAAGTGCTAAACTCATAGGCCACACACACAGGCTGTGAATTGGATCTATTAAGGGGCTGTCAAATGTATAGATTGTGTCAAGAATCACCTATTCAAATTGAAATTTGATTTGAACTGCATGAGGCAAATCAGTTAACATGGTTTAGAAAACAGTGAGCATGTCTACAAATGGTCTATGGTGCCACTCTGCTCTACCTTCTGCCTGACTTCAAACTAACCACCTTACTTACTTGCAGTTAATAAATTAAGAAGCTAGAGACAAAAGGAAGAACCCTCAAATTCTATTTGAAATTCAGAATTTGCAGAAATTTCATAAATTCAGATTTGTCTCTGCTTTGTGTTGGAGCAAACAACAACATTTCCGCATGTAGTCCAGACTTTGTTTAGGGGTAAGCAAAACATTTCATGTCAATAAAATCAAAACAAATAACTCCATTAAAAAAGTTATATTACAAAGATAATTGAAACATTCCAAATAAAAATTCATTCTGACCTAGACCACTGGGCTTTTCATTTTTTTTCCAAAATGAGGTTTAATCAAAATGGTCAGCTTTCGCTTAAAAACTGTATATTTTGATGTAATAGTGTTTACTAAGGGGAAAAAAAAAGTCTCATTGGAAAATGTTCATAAAGCACTACCTTTAATCCAGCTGATCCTTAGCTGCCAAGAAAATCCATTCTGCAGCCCATGCTTGCTATTAGAAACACTGAAAATACCAGTATGGAAAGGAAATATTATCTTTTTATGTGCTGGAGTTAGAAGTTGAAGTGCTTTTGTCATTTATGTACCATCCTGTTTACAGTACTTGTCTTTTCTGAGCAACTAAAGACCAGCCCAGAAACCAATGGGGAAAGCCAGAAAACAGGGCTTCATTCCCAGCATTCCATAAAGTTTGCTACAGGAGATAACCCAGACCTATTTGTATGTTGCACTGCAAGATCTCACCGATGCTCAATTGTTTCCTATGGAAACAACAGCTTGTGGTGACACAAGACATCTGACATAAGATCTGCATATGTGCTTCTTTCACTGGATACAATAGCAGAAGGACCTCCAACTCAAGACAGCTACTGTATTTGCAGAGCCAGTAAGTACTTGTTGCTACCAGTTTTCTTCGTGCTACTAAATAACTGCAGTGTCTACCAACCTGAGCATAGGGCTAGAACTAGAAACTCTTCAGTTAAGATCTAAGGAGCAGCCATGATCTCCCTAGCGCCCCCTGCCGTGCCAAGTAGGTGATTCAGCACCCTCTAGCTCACCCTCCACGTCTTGGTGTCATGTAGTTTTACAATGGAGGCTGCCTTATTGTCCCCTTGGACACGGTGCTCAAGTATATCCTGTCCCCTATCCTGGCTGTACTGACCTGGTACACCCCAGCCTTATGGGCTACGCGTGCCTCCAACCTCCCCTTTAGCATACCCCAAGCCTCGCAGATGTGCTGGACGTTCTCGTGTCTGCATACTCGCCCCTTCCTGGGGTCTCTCAATACATGCACCCCCTCTCTCTGGGGTCCCTCAGTATGTGTGCCCAATATACTCGCCCCTCCTGGGCTTCTGTTCACACTCTTGCCCTTTTCTGGGCTTCTTTCCTGTAGACGCCCTCTCTGGGGCCTTTCCAATATAAGCGCCCCTCTCCCGGGGCCTCTCCAGTATACGCACCCTTCCTGCCCCCACGCGCGGCCCTGTCCGGCTTCTATTCTGTCCACACCTCGTCTCCATCAGGTGCCTATCCACACGTCCGTTCCTCTCCAGGCTTGTTCTCACGCGCCTGCCCCTCTCCAGAACTTTGCGCCGGTAGGGTGCCAATCGCTCACCCTGGAGCCTCCTATTCTAATCTGCCCTCTCAGGGGCCTACGCCACGCTTCTCACGCCCCTCACCCTCTCAGGGGCTGGAGTCACAACACCCCACAACATCGCACCTCTCTCCAGCGCTCACCTGCAGTGCCAGCTCCGGTACCAATCACTGTGCCCACCCACAGCACCCAGGAACCCCCCCACTCCACTGGGGAGCTCCTAATGAGGCCTCCTCCATCCCCTACAGCCTCTCCCGGTCCTCCGGTTTTATACAAACAGCCCAACAGCAACTCAAAGCTATCAGCCAACCAGCTCTAACTCAAAATAAGCCTACCAGCCATAACATTCCACACCACCCTGGCTCTCCTTCAAGCCTTCGTAACAGAGACTTCTCCATCTCATTTCCACACATAGGTGCTCAAATGTTCAGGCAGGCAGGCAGGCAGGCAGGCAGGCAGGCAGGCAGGCAGGCAGGCAGGCAGGCAGGCAGGCAGGCAGGCAGGCAGGCCCGGCCCGGCCCGGCCCAGCCCAGCCCAGCCCAGCCCAGCCCAGCCCAGCCCTGTAACAAGGCTCCTGCCTCTTAGGCTGCCAGAAGGGAACTGCTGCTAGGCTTTGGCCTGGGCTGTTTATAAAGGCCTGGCCCTGCCCCCTGGCTGTCAGCTGACCCAATCTGTTGCCTAAGCCACCTTCAGCTGTGCTGTCCTTGCTGATTGGCAGCCCAGCCCTATTCCCAATGCCAGTAGCAGGCACCCCAGTGCCCTGCTACAGAGTCATATAACTGTTTTGCCTTAGTTTCCCTTTCTGTAAAGTGAAGATAACAATACTTGCCCCTCTGAGGTCAGGCATAAATTATTGGTCAATATTAGTAGTGCTTTGAAGATGAAGATTCTTCACTTTTTTCAATACAAGAAAGGCCCAAATGACTACCTGGCTTTGGTCTCTATTCATAATCAAGTCAGTCTCTCCTGTTGTCTTTCTGACTGGTTTCAATCAGATCATTCATCAAATTAGTGCCTCAAAGACAAGCATTCTTAAGCAATCTGCTCCCACTCTGTACTTCCCATTATAGTCAATGAAAATTACATGTGCAGATGAAGCTGATAATAGACCACTGGACATCTCAGCTTTTTGAAAGAATACTGACATTTTTAATATTATCATGTAGCTGCTCAGCTCAGTTTTTCACAGTTGACAACACTATATGCTAGGAAAGCAACAGAAATGCATACGCCAAACAAATGACCCTATTATACTTTTTATGTGGAAAGTTTCAGTGGTTCCACTCTAGACCCAAAAACCCCAGTAGTAATGAACTCCTGGAACTGTTTGAGGCCACATACTGGCCTTGTCTGACAAACCTAAATATGGCCTCCAGTCATCCTCTTTCCCACAATTGCAGGATAAGAACAATTTGGAAGTTAATAGATTTGAATTGCTGATGATCTCACCCAGTAAGCAACTTCCATATATCTACCCAAGGCAGAAACAGATTATCATATGTACATTTATTTTCAGAATCATAGTATTTTATGCACGTTTATCACGGCCCTAGAGCTTCTGGCAATTCAGTCTTACTGGGCATGTCTAGACAGGCATTAACATGTTTTAGTTAACGTGCATTAAATCTGTTTACTAGGAAAATGCCCATTAGCCTGTCTTAATGTGCATTAACTAAAAGGCACGGGGCTCTTTTACATGTGCTTTGGAGGTGGTGGTGGGGGTGCTTTAATTAGAGTGGCTACAAGAGCTGCTCTAATTAAGGCACTGTAGCATCTCATGTATCAGCATCTCTGCACTTAAAAATGGCAGTGGGGACACTTGAACCAAAGCTTGTTCTGTGAGCTTTAGTTCCAGCACCCCTACCACCATTCTTAAGCACAAGAACTCTGATACATGAGACACAGGAGCCTGCTGAAGCACGGTAATTACTATGCTCCAGCAGATTCAATTAATTGAGTCTGCTTCGACACACTGTACTTACAGTGCGTCAGAACAGCTTCCATGCTTGTGTACAGGCACTCACAGTTTAAGTGATGCTTAATGCACATTAAGCAATCTTAATGTACATTGACTAAATTGCATGTTTTTAAGTGACACTTTAATATGCATTAAAATAAACTAATGCACATTTAAAGCACACATGTAGATGTGCCCAAGTACCATTTTAAATTGAATGGACTTGTTTGCCTGAAGCTCTCACTGTAACACCTAACTATTCTTCAGATGTTATTAGAATGAGCTAACTAGTACTGATTGTGCTCTGCTATCCTTACTGGACACAAATAGAACTGCTTGCTTCTGTTATGGCAGACATTACACAATGCAACTTTTACATAAAGTCTCCTACTGTCTCTCTCAGCATGTGAGAAATTTGTTCCCTGGGAATAAAAGTTTGTGCTGTTAATTATATGACTTTCTAGGTAGAGGGAGCTATGTGTACAGCCTTAGCCTCTGATTAAACTCTTGATGCAGAAATGCTCCCAAGAATTAATGCAGTACTGAAATTTCTAAAGGAAGAGATTAATTTTGCTACATACTGTTTGACCATCTTTGTTCCAGGAGTGCTCTGTCAAAATCTAAATATTTTGCAAAAAATGCATGAATTAAAAAAAAAAAAAAAAATCAATAGACCTTTGTGTTTCATTTCAATTGCATCAAAATGTTTCTTGTTTCAACTATCACTTTGATTGTGATAGTTAATTTTGATTTTTGAACTTTATGATAAAGGCAGTAACTTAATAAGTTGAAACAATGAGTCAGTAGTCTTCCATCATTCTTTTTAGAGGCTTCTTTTTGCATAAGATCTCAGCTTTTCATTTCAGATTGGAATGAGGAAAAACTGAAATTTTGGAAATTTTGTAGAAGGGAATTTCAGTTCCCACACCTCCACCCCTCTCTACTGATGATAAACATTTATGACATGGTTTGCTCCTAGTCCAATGGGCATTTATACGCATGCTCTGGGAGTTGGGGGGGGGGGAGAGGGAGGAGGAGCTTGACTTTGAGCAGTTCCAAGACCCGCTTTAATTAAAACACCCATAGTGTTATGTGCATCAGCATCCCTATGCTAAAAAATGGTGGCAGGGGTGCTGAAACTAAAGCCCATCAGACAAGCTTTAGTTAAAGTAGCACCCCCCCCCCATACACACACACACACACACACACACACCATTATTCAGCACAGGGATGCTGCTATTTGTGATACTGGAGTCTGCTGGAGCGTGGTAATTACCACGCTTCAGTAGAGTCCATTAATCAAGTCTGCTTTGACATGCTGTAATTACAGCATGTCAGGGCAGCCTTGATGTACATGTATAGATGCCCAGTGAGACAGGCCATTGTGTATTTCTAGGGGTTGGCAACACATGACCCCTGGGGTGGATTTGGCTCATGTAGCTGAAGTGCTTTATATGTGCTGGGGCCAGGGCATCAAGGAGCTCCTCTAGGGCTGGATAGCAGGAAACTGTGCCCATGCTGCCACCACTTATTCCTAGCCCCCATGCCCTGGTAGCAACATGGGCACAGCTTCCAGCTGGTGGGGAGCTGCACCACAGCTAGGAAGTGGGGGCATGGGCAGGGGAGTGGAGAGAAGTGGCAGCATCAAAGGTGCAGTTTCCAACTGCCTGACTCCACCAGCTGGAAACTGTCTACGCTCCAGCTGGATAGCAGAAAGGGCTAGGGAAAGCAGCAGCAGCAACACAAGCACAGCTCCCAGCTGCCTAGCCTGGCATGGGCAGAAACAAAGTCCCTTGCCACTGACAGACCACCAAAGCCACCCAGCCTGAATCAAACAGGAGCCAGTTCATTGCGTCCTGCAGCTTGTTAAAGCTTGCCGGCTGCTAGTCTATTCCTATTCTGAATTTCAAATACACTTACAAAGGGCTGCAAAGAATGATGTATGAATCCAAATTCTGCCTTTAGCTCCACCTGCAGAGATACTTTGATATGAGAGGTATGGTACCAGTATAACTGAAAGGAGATAATTTAGGATAGGCTTGATTCTGCTCTTACATCTATTTTACATTAGTGTAAAATCAATGGCTTAGATAAAGTTACCCACGAACTACAATGGTAGAATCAGGCCTTCAACATTAAATGTATGTATGAAAGGTTCAGTATATGCATAATAGGGTCAGTGAAACAGCTTTCATTGACTTTAATGGATAGTGGTTCAGGGCTTAAAATGTAGCTAAATAAATCTTGATAGTGCTGAACTGTTCACTCTGGTTCTGCTACATGCAACTGCTTCAGCTTCAGAGGGACTCAAATATCCTATTTATTAAGCGGAGTTACAGTCATTATAAACATAATGCTGCTAACTGAAGAGCTGTCTTAAAGGTTAATTGGTAAAAATCAGTGGTCATTCTTGTATGAGCAATTCAAAGGCTTCTTAAGTAATTCACAACTAGCTTACCCATTCATTTGACTGATGAAAAAAATCAATGTTCTGCTACAGGAAATTAGGCGTTCTTGGGCACAGAGCGTACCCTGGGGTATACTCTAGTTTGTGTGCGCTCATCTATCTCTATTGGCCTGGTGCAATTAGCACTTGCAATTGTCACCAAGTTTATACCACAAATCAGAAAAAACACCACACTAACAAATATATCATTGTACCTTCTCCTCCCTCTTAACTACTGATAAAAGCCCTTCAGGATGGCAGAGATTCAGACAAACTTAAGTAATCTTGATATATGTACATCAGTTTTAGTAATGTAAAAAAAGCAGGTGGATAACACATTTGCCTTAGGGCATTTCTTTGCGTTCAACTCAGAGCTTTGGATCCACTGATGAAAGACTCACTTCTGCTATGGAGTCTACAAGAGGGGAACTAATTAAAGTATAAATGTAAAGAGAAATGCTCTGGTAAGAAATGTACGAAATCTGTGTGATTTTATATTGGTGTTTAAGTACATCCAAATCATATCTTTATTCACTCTTATTTGCTGTGTTCTTCCTAAAATGTAGATCAGAAGCTTTCTGGACCATATCTAATTTACCTAATTACCTGTTTATTAAATTATCCTAACACACTTCTAGACATGGTACAGGTAATTAGAGAAATAATGATAATACTAATTGATAATGGCTCAGCACTATTAACCTTTAAGTTTCATCAATTAGCCATGTCCTATCAGATTGCTTAGGCTTTCTGAGCCATCAGCATGCACTGTTGTTCCAAGAAATGACCCTCCATCACCTTCTTCTCCCCCAGTCATCCTTGTGCTTTCTCCCAGCCTGCCCCCTAAGCATAGGAAAAATCCCCTCACACCAAAATTTTTAAAGATAAACTATGATTTAGATAAAAATAAGATTAACACTCAACTCTGCAGAAGCCTGCAGATCACCCCATCTGTTTTGTCTAGCTCTTCCATCCTGAAGGACATGTAGATTATCAGGCATCTAGAGCAGGATCTGTCATCTTTGTGATTTGTCTTTATGCTGCCTAGTACTTAGAACATGATGCTTGACTGGCATTACCAATGTGTAAATTATTAATAAAAGATTGTGATAAAACTATTGATGAAGATGTTATCCTAATAATTTAACTGCCCATAATCTAGTTTCTCCTACTAGGAACTGTCCAGCTCTGGATCACATTAAGGTTGCTTCCAGAGGTTAAAAAAAAAAAGAACCCCCTGCAAAAAATCCAAAACATGCTTTACTGAAAGAAGCATCATGTTACTTCAGCATGGCCCTGTAGCATCTGTATAGATTAGGGACTTCAGTAGGACTTTTTGGTTCTATTGTCTAAAACTGAGTCAGTCAGCTATTAGATAAAAACTCAAAAAAATCCCACTAAAGTGTCCAATTTATACAGATGTCAGGTGTGCTGCGTCCAAGTAATGCTGCCTCTTCTGAAAATGCATTGGACTCAGTGCAGGAGCATGTTTAAAGCACCACTTTGTTTCTTGTCTTTTTTTTAAGATGTGGAGCAGCCTATAAGACTAGCAGCTGATAAGAGCAGGAAATACGCCCAAACTGTATGGGAAGCAATCTCTCACAAGGCCCAGACACTTACTTAGATTTTCCTTGCTATTCCTGCAGCGACAGAAGAGAGGTTGACCCCCTTTCCTTCTACAAGATTATCCACAGGTGATGCTGAGCATCCATCCAAAATGTCGAAGGAAAAGACATTGAGTCATTGTGGTGGGCAATCACCAACTGGGGGGTCCCCCAGTGGTCAAATGCTGACTGGGGGGTGGTCCTCCAGTGGCTGATAGCCAAGCCAGTGGCAAAACCAGAAGTGCACTTCCACTGGCACTTCCAGTTTCGTGGCTGGCACTTCCATGGGGCACACCACCAATCTCAGGGGGTGCATGTGCACCCCTGTGTGTCACCAATGCTAAGGGGCCCAATGGGCATCAGGACAGGGGGGCACTAAGGGCACCCATTGGGGTGGGCTCAAATGTCTCTATACTAATGCTAGGAGCATGGGGAACAAGCAGGAGGAACTTCCACTCCTGCTTGCAAACAAGAACTTCGACTTAGTTGGGCTAACTGAAACTTGGTGGAAACTTGGTGGGACCAGAGGAGGGTCAAATTGAGGTATTGTCAGTCAGAATGCAAGGGGTTGGGATGAAAGGAATTTAGTAGTGGAGGTCTACTACAGGCCACCACATCAGGAGCTCTCAGAGGCTATACGGTCAAGGAACATGGTTGCCATGGGTGACCTAAACTACCCTGACATCTGCTAGGAGGAGCCAGCTAGATCCAACCTTTCACGTAGGTTCTTAACCCACATACAGGACCCTCACCTAACACAGGACGTATACAGTCCCACTAGCGGAAACACGTTACTGGCTCTGGTGCTCGCTACAAGGAATGACTGCTAGGGGATCTATTGATACAAGGTAACCAAGGGGACAGTGACCATTTCTTGATTGAATTCACTATCTAGAGTAGGATGGGAAAGATAACCAGTAGGGCAGAAGTGCTAAATTTCAGAAAAGCTAACTTCAGTGTGCTCAGGAGATTAGTTAGTGAGGCACTGAAGACCAGGAGCATTGGTAAGATGGAAGTCCAGGAAGGGTGCTCATTCCTAAAGGGAGCAATTCTCAGGCTCAGAAGGAGACAATACCATTGTGCAGAAAAGGGGGGAAGGGGCCAAGAAACCATCTTGGCTGAACAGGGAAACTCAGGAAAGCCTAGGAGCAAAAAAAGAGGCATATAGGTTGTGGAAGCAGGGGGTAGCTACCAAGGCAGAGCATACCTGCTTGGACTGCCCTTGCAGGGAGGCAGTTAGAAAGACCAAAGCAGAAATGGAACTCAGGCTGGCAACAAAAATTAAAGACAACAAAAAGTCCTTCTTTGGGTATATAGGGAGTAAAAATAATGTGCAGGGTAGCATAGGACCCCTATAGGACAAACTAGGGGAATTAGTGACAGATGGTGGGGACATGACTGAGCTATTCAATGAGTTTTTGCTTCTGTATTCCTGAACGTGGATCAGGACAAATCTCCCAAATGGATCATAGGCAGGCACAAAAGGGAAACCCGCCCACCAGTTGTTAGAGCCGACTTAGTGAAGGGACATTTGGAGGGGCTGGAAGTGTTCAAATCAGCAGTCCCGGATGATCTTCATCCAAGGGTGCTGAAGGAATTGGCCAGTGTCATAGCAAAGCCACTGGCACGGCTGTTTGACCACTCTTGGTGCTCAGGTCATGTCCCAGAGGACAGGAAATGGGCCAGTGTGATTGCTATTTTCAAGAAGGGGAGGAAGGAGGACCTGGGTAACTATAGACCAGTTAGTCTCATTTCTATCTGTGGGAAAACCTTTGAAAAAATGATTAAGGATCATATTTGTGGGAGTCGAGGGGGAAAAAAGATGCTGAAGGGCAACCAGCATGGATTCATAGCAGGTAGATTCTTTTAACAACCACGTCACAAAATGCTTAGATGCAGGAATCAAGATAGTTGTCCTCTACTTGGATTTTAAGAAGACCTTCGATATGGTATCTCAGCCTCTTCTCATGGATAAACTGAGCAGCTGTGTCATAGATGATTACACGGGGGTCGCACACAGAGAGTGGTGGTGGATGGGTTGGTATTGACCTGGAAAGATGTGGGCAATGGAGTCCCACAAGGCTTGATCCTTCGACCTGTGCTATTCAATGTCTTCATCAGTGACTTGGATGAGGGTGTGGAAAATACTCTGTCCAAGTTCACAGATGATGCCAAATTATAGGGCAAAATTAACATATCTGAAGGTAGGGAATGAATCCAAGTGGATCTGCACAGGTTGGAAAAATGAGCAGGACAGAATAGGATGCAGTTCAGCAAGGACATGTACAAACTGCTGCACCTAGGGAAAAGGCATCACAGCCCAGGCTGGGGGAGGAGCATCTCAGCAGTACCGCAACTGAAAGGGAACTTGGGGTCATTGTTGACACCAAGATGAACGCGAGTTGTCAATGTGACAAAGCAATCAGTTAAGCTAACTGCACTTTATCGTGCATTAGCAGGTGCTTGACAAACAAGTCCAGGGTGGCAATACGTTCCCTCTGTGCATCGTTAGTCAGGCCACAGTTGGAGTACTGCGTCCAGTTTTGGGCACCACACTTCAAGAGGGATGTAGACAATCCTGAGAGGGTCACTCGTATGGTTAGTGGCCTGCAGGCAGAGCCCTACAAGGAGAGATTGAGGGCCCTGGATCTCTTCAGCCTCTGCAAGAGAAGGCTGAGGAGATCTTGTGGCAGCCTACAAATTCATTGAGGGGGGAGGCAGCAAGGAACAGGACATGCTCTGTTTACCAGGGCACCCCTTGGCATATCTAGGAACAATGCCACAAACTGATGGAAAGCAAATTTAGGTTAGACATCAGGAAGAAATTCTTTATGGTAAGGGTTGCCAGACTTTGGAATGGGCTTCCAATGCAGATGGTGCTTTCCCCTACCTTGGAGGGTCCTTAAGAGGAGGATAGACATGCACCTGGCTGTGGTCGTCTGACCCCAGCACTCTTTCCTGCCCATATCAGGGGGTCGGACTTGATGATCTACTGAGGTCCCTTCTGACCCAAATACCTATGAATCTATGAATGTCTATGCCCCAGACTTCCCCCTACCCCCCCCCCAAAAAAAAATCAGGATGTAAATGTCCCTTAATTCAACACAAATTGAATTTTTTTTCTTCTTCTTTTTTCTTCTTCTTTTCCAGCGTAAAGGATAGGCACCTATGCAATTTAACAGAATCCATGAGCCTAACCCATCCAGGACCTGATCCAGAGTGGGTGAAGCAGCAATGTCACACCTCACTTTGTCTGGGTTTTATGTGCAGTAAACTCTCTGAGCTCACTAGCTCGTCGGTACAGCTCCTGCTGGAGGCTTCACACATGCTGGGAGCTCTATGAGCTCACTGGCTGGTTAATTCAGGGTCTGCCTAGACCCCATGCTTGCATACAGCTCTGGAGCCCAGGGGTTGAGCACTACTTGCTGTTCTCCCTTCCTTGCTGCCCCCCATCACCTTAGCAGCATGGGGGAAAGGGTATGAAGACTGGCTTATTATTAGGGTTGGTCTGATAACAGCAAGGCTCACTTTCTTGAGCCATTAAATCCAGGGACACCTTGAATCTAGGCTCCTTCACAATCTGATGGTGGAGTTTGTGTGAAAAACAGTACTAACAGTGGTAATATACATCCAAATTTGGATTTTAAGTAATCCAGTTTACAAGAGACTTTTCTGAAGTTTCTAATACCCATAGCTTTTAAAACAAGTGGCTTAAAGCTGGGGAAAACAAGATTACATATAGTATGACCAGATGACCTGGGGCTCTGGATTCTGAGCTGTGGGACCAGGATTCCAGACTGCTTAGAACTAGAATGGAAAATCAGTGAGTAGGACATTCCTTATTTGAAGGAAGAAAATCTCTTCTATAGAAAGAAATGATGACATTCCAGAGAGAAGACCAAACTACTCAATTATCACACCAATCTACCTGACATAGGTCACTTTAAGCCTCCAGACTTCTTGAGGTAAATTAAGTTTGACATTCTTGGCCAAGGAGATAAAGAAGGAGGTAACATCTCAAAAACAGTAGCAATGATGGTCACCATGAAGCTTCCCAGAGAGAACAAACAGTGACACTTGCCTAACTATGGAGGATATCCTCCTCTAGGGCAGCTCAGGGCTGACTGACTCTCTAGGACCAATATGGAGCATTTTCAGAGACAAATGTTTTTAAAGATATATATTTTTAACTTGAAAATAAGTAAGTCATTATTACAGCTTTTACTACCAGAGACATGGAACTTGGCCACGCCAAAGCAGTCCCTGGTTTTGGCAAGCTGATTAAAGTTCCATATATGCAAGCAAAACTTAACTTCCTTATTGTCTGTACTAAAATGAATAAAAGAGGAGCAAAAACTCCTTTTAATTTCTTATGAGACAAGTGTGGGCTGTTCTTTTCACAGTACAGCTAAGGGGGGAGGAGGGGGGAAGTGAGTTTCAGTAACATCTTTAATCTCAAGCATCAGAAGTAGCACTGAATAGTACATCCCATCATGTCCTATCTAGGATTAAACTTTAGTGCTCTAGAATTTTTTCCATGAAAGCCCTGAATTTTGCATGGATATTCTGAAATATTTATGTTACTATAAACAAAGTGACTTTAAAAAAAGGTTACGTGAAACCTTCCTAAACATTCCCGTGCATCCTATCTACTAAAAATTCTTAAGATTCTCTTGGAACGAAGCATTATGCCAATGAAAGGTCATGGTCTTTGGCCTCTGCACTGCTCCAAGCATATTTACCATTATTATGAGATCTGTCATTTATCTTTTAAGATCTCTGTGGGTAAAAATGTTTATCTATTTTGTTATCTACTTAGTCAATAATTTGTGGTGCGGCTGAGTCAGAAAGGCTTCAGAGGCTGTGTATCAGCCATAAGACATCTGCCTTTCTGTGTTAAAAAATGTGTGATATTGTTAGTAAACACAGATATATCCATTAAAACTACTTCTGTGAATACAGCCTTTATAGATTCACTATACAGGTCATTATGTGGGTTTTAAACATTCCCTGATTCAAGGGGGAATCCATATAAAGACATGATATATTCATCATACAAAGAATTTCCCTGACTTGCTGTCTATCAGGTCATCAAATGGTTCAATGAGTTCTAACGTCTACTTCAACAACTAAATTGACTTTAATATCTAGCATATCTCCTCTAAAAGATCATTCCATCCCTGGAGCACAATGACAGAGAACACTTCATTTCCAGCTCTTCTATGATTTGTCATAAGCCTTGTGATCTCCATGGTCCCAGAGCAACACAGTAGTCATGGTGGTTAATAGATATTAACTTGAGATAGATGGTGCTTGGTTCACTAAAATAAAGGAGAACTACATTCCCCACTTGCTGCTGAGAGGAAGTTACAAAGCCAATTACAGAACAGTAGATTTAGGTTGGATATTGGGGGGGGAAGAATCCTTCCTATTAGAACAGTGAGGCAATTAAAAACAAAACTAGGAAGATGGGTACAATAGAATTGGGTAGAATAGCATTGAATAGAAATTATTTAGGAGTGGCATGCTTGGATTCAAGCATGGGCTTGCACCGGATGAGCCACCCAAACCCATGATTCTGTTTTCTTTCCCCAAGCCAGCAAACCTAGGGCATTTTTATATGTGCTTTGGGGGCGGATGCGAGGGCACTTTAATAAGAGCAGCTCGGAGAGACACTCTAATTAAAAAGTACCCACAGCATCTTGTGTATCAGCATCCCCCAGGCTTCAAAATGGCAGTGGGTACAGTTTAAGTAAAGCTAATTTGACAAGCTTTAGGTAAAGTGCCACCTCTACCATTTTGAAGCACAGGGACTCTGATACACAAGATGCAGAGGCTGCTGGAGGCATGCTAATTAGCACTCCAACAGACTTGCTTAATTGATTAAACTGTCTGCTCTGATGTGTTGTAATTACTGTGTGTCAAAGCAGGCTCCCCACACGTCTACAGGCACCCCTAAATTCCTTTCCATTTTTCCCCCACCATTCTGTTGCCCAGTTAAATGCTAGAAACAAAACTTTAATATAAAGGGAATTAAGATTTGCTAAGAGCAACATCACTCAAAAAAAAATCCTCAAACTCATGGACAGGCTTCCCGTCCAATCTTTGTCGAGTCATTTAGCTTTTCTGTAGCTCAGATCCTTACCTACAGAACTGGTAATAATGCTTTATTTCTCCTACTGTTTTCCTATAGTCAGTTCACTTTGTACACTTTTGGAGACACGGACTTACTCTTTGTATGTGTAAAGTCTAGCATGGTTAGGGGTCCTGTCTTTGTTGGACATTTTAAGCCCTAATACCATGTAAATATAGAGTATTATTTGGCTCCATCAGTACTGAATAACAGTGGCATATATGAGCCAAAGCTAGTGAAAACATGACATGTTTGAGTGGTGGGGCAGGGATAAAGCCTACTGCAATTCTTGGCACATTTTTAGGCTTGGCCAAATTTGCTTTGTAATTTTTATTAATTTTACCAGCTAAAAATACTTTTTAACCTTCCTCCCCCCATCTTGGCTTGGGTAGGGGTTTAAGTAGTCTGTTATCTCCCTTCAGCCAGTTTTCCAGCAGGTGTGAACAGCAGCTAATTACTTAATTGAGAAGTCATTAGACTGTCCCTTGTTTTCCTCTTTAAAGAGACCAGTCCTCTATACTCCAGCCTGAGACTCCCTTCTGTTCATTCCCTCTCTTTTTATTAACAATGGAAATATTCTTTATCTGTCTGGGAGCATGAGGTGAAATCATCGACATTTACCGATTAAAAAAAAAAATCCTGCCAAACCTACAAAATTTTTAGAAAAAGTAGGGCATCATGTCCAGTTGGATTATTCTGCAAAAATACATGCTGAATTTTAGTTACTGGCACATAACTCTTATCACTAATAGTCTTATTCTCAAAAGACCAAGGAGTTAAACTTATAAAATGATAACACATGCTTATTCAGAGAGCCTTTTTAGCCTAGCGATCTACTGTTCTCTCCTGCAATCCCCCAGCAAATGTAACAACTTATACATAACGCTCTTAAAGGTATCCACACATATTTCCCCTTTACATGCAACATATCCCCAAGCCCATATAATACTAACATTGGTAGTTTAGTTCAACCTACAGTTAAAAAATTTTTTAACAGGTCTCTATTAGTCTTTGTGTTGGCTTTTTAGCTTTAAGTGATCTTTTCAGTTTCTCTGCATTCTCAGTCCTTATAGATTCAGTTCTTGTTTGGTTTCCTTGTTCAGATGTCTCTACTTCTGTGTCATTTTCAATCTCCAATGTCATTTCTTGTTGCTTTGATGTTAGGTCTGCTTCCTTTGCCGAATCTCACTATGCTGCTTCTTTTCTCCCCTTTTACAAGCTGCAAGTGTTGTTTCTTCTTAACATCTGTCCTTCTGGTGTAACTACTTTATAGGATCTGGGAACTACTTAATGGAAAACTAGTGCTTCTGATTCCATATTTGTCCATCTGAAATAAGCACCATATCTTTGTTGGGCAGTTGTGCCAACTCCCTGGAACTCCTGTCATAGTACCATTTTTGCTTGAGTTTGTCACATTTTTAAAATGTTTTCACACCTTGCTGATGAGGATCATCTATAAGATTTGGCAGCCTGGTTTGGAGTTCTCTCTTAAACAGCATTTCTGCTGGGGACAATCCATGTTTCCTGGGTGTTGCCCTGTAATTTAAGAGTGACAGTTAAACATCAGCGTGTGAATTTGTAGCTTTTTTCAACAATTTTTTCATTATTTGTACTCCACTTTCCACCAAACCATTGGATTGTGGCTATTTAGGACTTGAAGTGTTGTGATGGAATCCATATGTGTTTGCAAACTCTTTAAACTAAAGACAGTTGAACTGAAATCCATTGTCTGTTTTCATAATTTGTGGGATCCTGTGTCTAGCAAAAATCAATTTGATGCAAGTTATGACATGGACTGCTGTTGTGCTTTTGAGCAATGCCATTTCAGGATAGTTAGAATAATAATCCATCACTAATACATCATTTTTCCTGCATGTATGAATAAGTCAATGCCCACTTGATACCACAGAGCTATGGGCTCCTCCATGACCATCATGGACTCTTTTCTTCGTGCTGATATGTACTTTAGGCATGTTGTTACAAGCCTCTACAGCATCTTCTACGTTATTATTTATGTAGGTCCAATATGCAGCACCCCTTGCTCTCCTTTTACATTTTTCAATGCCTAGATGCCCCTCATGTATTCGCTTTAACATGTCTTTCCTCAGCACTGATGGAACAACAAGTCATGAGCCTTTGAACAAAATGCTGTCCAGTACTGACAGCTCTTCTTAACTGAGAGTAGTGGATAGGTATATGTTTTCCAGGCTAACCAGCACAAATAGCTGTTATCATTTTTTGCAATGTAGTGTCTGCAATTAGTGCCCACATTTTATCTGTGACAGAAATCACTCTTTTAATTAGATTAACATGTACTATGTCTGAGTCTGGAATTCTGTCATTTTTTGTTGCATCTTATGCTCTGGACAATGTATCTGCAATAAGTAGATGTTTTCCTGGCATGTACTTTATGTCTACATCATACATTTGCAGTTGAAAGAAGTCTCTGTAATCTGGGTGGTATGTACGATAACCCTTTCTTTGCTATAATTACCAAAGGTTTATGATCAGTTTCAGCTATCGCAGGCTTCCCATAGATGAATATATGAAATTTCTTACTGCCATATACCAGAGCTAAACTTTCTCTCAGTTTGTGCATATAAACACTCTGACTTAGAGAGTGCCTTAGACGCATATGTTACTGGTCTCCAGCTAGCCGCATGTTTTTGAAGCAAAGCTGCTCTGTTGCTTCTTTAGAAGCATCTGTTGACAATTTAATGGGTCTTTTAGGGTTATAGTATTTTAGTACTGGAGCTTTCATTATTTTTTACTTCAAGTTTTTAAATTCAACTTCAAGTTCTCATAAACACTGACCATTCTTTTGTAGGAGTAATCTAAGGTGTTTGGTCTGCTCTTCTAACTGAGGTAGATATTTCCCTACAAAATTGGTCATTCCCAGTAATCTTTGTGCTCCCTCCTTATCTGTAGGGGGTGACATGTTTGTCATGGCTTTAACCTTTGCAGGATCAATTTGTACCCTTTTTTCATAGAGATTTCCCCCCCTGAATTTGTGTATTTGTTTGTTCAGTTTCAAACCTGCTCTGTGAGCTCTTTCTAGTGCCTTCCTTTACCTCAAGTCTTGTTCTTCCATAGTATTTCCCCAAACTCATACATCATCAATATAAACCATAGTTCCATTAAGACCTTCAAAAATTTGTTGCACCTTTCTGCACCTTTCAGATGCAGAACATAGTCCAAAAAGAAGCCTACAAAAGCAATACCTTCCAAAGGGCATACTGAAGGTACATCATCTAGTGCTATTCTTTTCTAGGGGAACTTGCCAAAACCCTGAAGGGACATCTGAAGTGGTGAAATATTTAGCTTGTGCTACATTTCCAAAAACTTTTTCCCTGGTGTGAATGGGAAAATGCTCCCTTTTGATGTACCTGTTCATTTGCTTAGGATCCATACACAATTTCAAGGATCCGTCTTTTTTTCCCTATTATGACCAGTGAACAGCCCAGGGGTGTTTTACTTTTTCTATTATGTCCATGTTAACAAATCTATCTAATTCTTTTTCAAGTTCTCCCTTAGTACAAGAGGAACATTTCTTGGAGCATGTATGTTGGGAGTATTTGGCTCTCTTAATTCAGTCTTGTACTCAGTTGATAGTTTCCTTATGCCTTTAAACGCATCATAAAGCTCTTCTATGCTCTTGGTTTCTTGTTCCTTGGTGGCATCCATTCTCTTAGTCAAACCTAGAGCTTTATACATTAACAGCCCAATATTTGCAACTAGCTTTCCTGGGACTGTTACAAACTGAATTTTTTACTATATTACCCTTGTATCTAACATGCACTCTTGGTTGCAAACACATTCCCATTATATGCTCTAAGTCTCACTTTCTTTTTCTCATAGTACACAGGTTTAGTTTTTAGTTTTTGAATAATGTATTCTGGTGTCACATTGACCTGTGTCCTTGTATCTAATTTAAAAGTTAACTTTAATCCATTGGTGTCCAGAGTGATTGCTAATCCACAGAAGAATGAAGTGCCGATGAGGAATTCTTCCTTTTCCTCACTGCATAGAGCATGAACCTGCTATTTCTTATATGTTGCACTCTGCTTCTTTCTGCAAACTCTTGCAAAGTGATTGAATCTTTTGCATTTGTTGCAAAGCTTACAGCTGCAGGGCATTGCATGAGTTTGCGCATGCAACCCCAGAGCATCTGCAGCTTACCTTTGTTTCTTCAAGCAACTCTCTTTGGCCTCTGCTGGCCTGTTTCATACTGAGGTCCTCCTTTCACTATTGTTTGTGTGTTGCCCTAGGTTTTTGCATTCTTGTAATCCTGTATAGTTCAACTTGTTCTGCTTTTTTCTCCAGCTTCTGAAGCCTGGCATCTCAGCCACTTGGCACATTCTAACTGCCTTTTTTTCAAATTAAGTTCAAGATCCTCTAACAGTATTTTCCTGAGGCTTGTTTCTCTTATACCCAATACTATTTGGTCTATGATCATGGACTCTTTTAGGTCTCCAAAGCTGCACATCTGGCTCAGGAATCTAAGGTCTTTGACAAACTTCTCTATTGTCTCACATTCTTTCTGCTGTCTCATGTGGAAATGAAACTGCTCAAAAGTTTAATTTTGTTTAGGTATACAATATTCCTCGAACTTTATTTATTACTGTGCCATAGCTTTTCTGTTCTGCTTCTGATGGTTGTAGGTTATTATAAAGAGAGACAGAGATTCTGGGCCTGATATATTTAAAAAATAGTTAGCTTGAATGGATCTTCCTTCTTTGTAGGTCCACTGGCTGGCATATATATGGTGAAGCTCTGTTTAAATTTCTCCCAGTTTTCCACTGCATTGATAGACAGCTTTAACTCCTCAGGAATTCTAGGATGCTCCATGTTTTTCCCTTTCTTCTCACCCCACTCCTGGTACCATGTGTTATTCTCAAAGCAGCAAAGAGTTCAACTTATAAAATAACGCTTGTTTATTCAGAAAGCTTTCTTTGCCTACTGATCTTCTGTTCTCTCTTGCAATCCATGAGCAAATGTAACAATTTATACATAACACTCTTAAAGGTATCCACACATTAATAACAAGAATTGTATATGTACCTCTGAGACGAACTTAACCCAGTACTGGCTTCTTACTTCTAAGGTCTTGTTCTCATACTTTTCTCTGGTACCTGTGCACTAAAGGAGCAGTGCTAAAGTTAGGGAAGTGTTTCTTCTCCTTAAGCATTTGTACCGGAATGGGAAAGATGTAAATCACATACAACCTCTTAGGGAAAAAGAAAAGGGCCCTGGAAGGGAAAAAAATGAAGTGGAGGCAGCTATACCTCTAGAACAAGAGTTGGTCTGAAAAAGAGATCATACAATATGATTGCCTGTGATATCAGGGAACTGTGGGATCCCTCTGGAGGCTCCCTTTCTAATCCCAATCCTACCCCTACTGAGCACATGACTTAGTTTGTTCAAAGAAGCAGTGCGAGCAGGGATAGTTACCTCCACTAATGCTTCAGTCTTGTGACTCCTTTTGGCCCACCAAAAAGCATCAGACACACCGGGGATTCACTCAAAACTGAAAAATCCATCTCTGCTCTTCAGCTACACACTGCTTTTGGAGAGCCAATATAGGGGGTGAGGAAAAAGACGTCTATTGGAGGAGTTGAAGCACAGGTGAAAAATAAGTGGAAGGAGGAAAAGAGGAGGTTATTGGGTAGAGAGCAAAATAAGTGTCAGATATAACAAAAACTGTAAAAATAATTTAAAAAGAACAAATGGTAAAGTTGCTAAATTATAAATAGAAAGATGCTGAGTGGGAAATATCTAAAAAAGGGCAAAGGTTAGAAACAAGAAGTTGTAAAGGCTAAAAATATTTAACATAAAACAGAAATTTGGCAAGAGTAATAAATACATTATAGAAAATAAAAACATAGGAAATAAAGTTAAAATACCAAAAAATAAAAAGAAGAAAGAAAGAAAGAAAGAAAATCTGGAAACACTGATTAAAACCCAGCAAAAACATGTTAATTAAAGATCAAAGAACTGTAAAAAGTAGAAATTTGCTGCAGGTCAAAATATTTTTAGAATTTTAAATAATATCCTTCACCTTCCCCCTCTCCCCTTACCTGTAAATTACCAGGGATTAGATGGGAACATTTTTAGACACATCTTTTGGCATGTCTAAAGCATGCAGCACCCTTGGGAGTTTTGGATTCATAACACAGAAAAACTATTTTCAAGGGTCACATTTAGAAAATTGGTAACTTACCTTGGGTTAAAAGGCTGCACAATTTTTGCTTATCTGGTCTGTTGCTCTAATAGGAAATAGGGGCATATATGAATAGTGGCAATGGTACTGATCCATCATAGTACCATTGACCTAATTAGGACTGATAAGATCTAATTGTAGTTGCATTATTGCAGCCCCACTAGCTGAGGAAAGAACATGTGCCATTGCATCTAAACTAAACATTTACGCAACAGCTCAGATGATGCAAGATCAGGCTTCAAAGTGGGAGTTGGGCTGTATATTCCCAGTCCTGAGAGATGCAGGGCATTGCAAAGGTATCTGGTGAATCTCCTGGGATAAGGTTCAAGCCTTGTCACTACAAATCACCCTCTGCCAAGTAATTTGTGCAGCAGCTTATAACAGCAGTTAAACAAAGGAGTCATGGGGCCATCCTCTGGGCTGAAGGAAAGGCAGTTGCTACTGGTGAAAGGAGGCTGGGAGATAAAAGCAAAACAAACATGCCAAAGTTGATAGGGCAGAGAAAACTCAACCTCTTTCCAGCCCAGGATCTGTGGCAGGAAAAGTCCTAGAGTTAGGCAATGGATGGAAAATACCCGAGCAGTTCTACATGAGCCAGTTGGACTGATACCTATCATTTTGTTACAGCGCTGCCCAGAGGCACGCTTCAGCAGCTCTTTGGAAAGAAAAGACTAAAATTAATGACTTTGATAATATGGATGAGAATGTGGATTTTTTTTAATAGTCTATTTAATAGAACAATTGAACTTTGTTTTCCACAGGAAGGCTATACTCAAAATGAAAAGGATGAGTATATAATACAGTTCAGATTGCTTTCAGGTATGCAACACTTGACATTAGCTCCATCTGAGAGCAGAATCTCTCCTCAGAGGTGTAGGCTGTATCTGTTCCCAGGGGTGTAGGGTGCTGGTTGCATCTGGGGACAGAATCTGCTCCCAGATATTTAAAATGAAACATCAGATGCTACATAAAACACCTAAGAAGTAATTTAAAATATGGTTAAATTTTTGGATTACTCTAGGCATTTTTCCACATTATAAATGAGCATATAGTGCTCATGACATTTTCCTAAATATAGACATGTAGAGCCAAATTATGTCTCAAGCTTTGCATCTCCTCACTTCAGAAAATAAAGAATTTGGCTGCATCAGATTCCCTTGTGTAAGCAAAAATGTGGTATCTCAAAAAACATAACATTCCTGATACCTTTGTTGTTTGTGAACCTCATCTCTCCATGATACAGACCTCTAGCATATATGTCCTCAATCCCTATCCACAATACTGTTGGAGAGTTTTGCTGTGTACTCTGTGTACTATGCCTCTCAGTTGGCCAAAAGGACGTAAATTAAGTCAGATGTTTTCATGCTTACAAAGGTCCAGGATGAAGTCTCTCTTATTAGTTACCCAAGCCAGTTAGCAGCATAGACATAACTAAATTATCTTTAATCTATCATACCTATGATTGCAAAGCAGGCATACCCAGTGATGCACGCACTATAGAAACTACTCTTAAATTTCATATACGTTATAGCATATGTAACTGAACACTACAAACATCTTGCCATTGTGGGAAACCAGTTAGCGCTTTGACCTCTTAGAAGCTGCAGTACTTCCAACTGTTATCAGTATTTACAAGCATAAGAGGATTGGAAGGAAACCCAGATCCTGAATATAGCCTTATATATGTCCCTGATCCAGGGGTGTCAGGTTAGAGGTATTTCAAAGGTTTTGTGAAAGCTTCTGAGTTATACAAAGCTCATGAAGAAAGAGCAGAGGTTCTTATCCTAAGATGCTTGTATTTTTAAGCAATTCAGAAGAAGGCTGACTAGATTGAGTGACAAGGGAATGGTGATCATTAGCTAGAAAGTATGAGCGAACTGGTTGAGCAGGAGGAGAGGTTGGAAGATAGTAGGATAGCTTTCTCAGATGACTTCTTTCCGCAGCAGGGTTCTTTCTTCAGTGTCTTCTAAAGGGGAGAGATTTTATTTGGCAGATGGTAGCAAAAGGATTAGAGAAGGATAAAATAGTCCCATTCCTACCTTACTCTTATCATAAGATATCCCAATTCTTCATTCTGAAGACAGGAGGGGATGGGAAAGTTAGCCTCAAGGTAGGGTAGATATGCACCTTATAGATTAACTAACTAAGATTATATATATCAGAGAGAGAGAGAGAGAGAGCTCACAAGCTTTCACACAAGAATTTAAGTTAGCCTTTCTAGTGCCCAGACAGCTTTCCTTATTCCTCATCATTTCACTTTTTCCACTTTCCCCCTGCAGAGGAGAGTAGAAGATGAAGAAAATGGAAGACATCTTGCTGCCTGCAGCTTCACCGCCTACTCCTTGTATCATCCAGCACTGTAATTTAGTTATTTGTGATCATACATGCAAGCTTTAATGTGCTTGCAATAAGACATTTCAATTGTATAGATTGTCCAGCTAGTTCTACTCTTATACAGGTGAATTTAGGATAGAAATTCAAAGTTAAGAACTGAAAGACAACATAAGCAGTTTTGGCATCTTGAAGGATTTACAGATCATAAACCAATTCATTAGAGCTGATTAGCCACCCTATAGGTGCCAACATGAACAGTTCTCAGTCTGTTTGGGGATACTCATCTTGCCTCCCCGGGGTTCCTTCAGGGTGAACATAAAACAACCCTCAATGCTTTGTATCCCCTTTCTGGGGCCCCCCAAGGCACAGAAAAAAGGGATAGTGGGAGGGGGGAAGGAAACTCTTAGCACTTCTTGAGTACTTGCTCTTTCACCCTAGCTCAACAAAGGTCCCTCTTCTCAGATGACAGCTCTCCTGACCAGAGGGGTTTCTGCCTTTATCTCCATGCAGGGCTTTGTTTCCCTCTACTGCTGTGGCCAGTTCCCTTCCTCTGTCCTGGTGAAAGTTTATGTCAGCCATGCCTTCCTGGTCAGCTGACTGGTACTTCCCACTTCTTGAGTGCAGATGTGATCAATCTCTTTCCCTCCTCCCTTTGCCGGGTCCTGAAAGTGTGAGACCCTAGCCCAGGGTCGGGCAATTATTTTGGGTGGCGGGCCGCTTAATGAGTTTTGGCAAGCCATCAAGGGCCACATGACAGGCAGCCAGGGGCACATTAATATTAATTTTCTAAATTTTTAGGGGCCCCACAGGCCAGATGGAATGTCCTAGAGGGCTGCATCCAGCCCGTGGGCTGCATTTTGCCCACCCCTGCCCTAGCCCAAGCCCATAACTTGGCATCTCCCCCCACCCCGGGGTCCTTTACTGCAAGCTGCTCGCCCCCTCCTGTCCAGCTGGGGCTTCCCTTCAGAATGGAGATCCTCTCCACCCTGGTCATGTTAGCAGGGTCTTTCCTTACAGCAGGTAATCCTCCCCTTCCCTGGGCTACAAAGGTTCATATCTTAAAACAGCCCCACTTCCTTTCTTTCCCTGGCTCCCTCTTCTCAATCACAGGGTTAGGGTCCCCTATTACACAGCTCAAAAGTTTTTATACATTTTCCAGTAATAACTTTGGAGCTGGTTGGACCTTTTAAAGCAGCATAGTTAATTTGCACATGTAGTCAGTTTAATTTAATTGTGCAATTAACCAGATAATTGTGTAATATATGTCACATGTAGACGGAAACAGAATCTCTGTTCTGCAGGAAAGCCTAACACTGAAAAAAATCATTCCATGTCAGGGGGAAAACCTGATTTTTCAAGACTTCAAAAATGTTTGATTTGGAACTATTTAAATTTTTCCTTGATAGCAGTGAAATGTTTAGTTTTCATTGTAAGTTTGATGTTTTACATTTATATTTATATATAAATACTATAAAACATTATGTATTAAACAGATGTATATTTTATTATAGTTGTGAACAGAGACATTTCAACATTATCAAAATGAAAGGCAGAAACTTTTTTCCATCCAATGTTGTCAAAATTGATATGTTCCGGTAAACATTTAGATTTAAACAACACTTATGGAAAAATGTTCCTTCAAATTGTAATAAATATTAGTTAAGCATGTTGGCACGCTAGGGACACTAGTTTTAAATATGATGTTATAAATAGCATTATGCAAAGATACATGTTACTTTTCTTCTTCATCTATACTTTTATAGATAATTTTAATTTTCTGCTTTGACCTGTATTTTCAAATGAATACCAGCATTTTGTAAGAAATAATTACTTAAATTGCTTTCATGTCAAATAACGAAATATGCATATGAGTAGCTATACATATATGCCAGATAGTCATATGAGAGTTAATGATTAGAACCGATCATATTATACGTTGAAAGAAAGTCAGCCTTTGTTCCCGAGTGGCAAGCATCCACAAAGAGATCATGGTTTTTATAAACGTATTCATTAGTCAAAATAGCATGAAACTATCATGAATTCAGCCTATGAATTGTTCAAAAACTGTATATTGGGAACCTGTTTTTATTTTTTTCTTGATTGGATGACTTAAGCTTACCAAAAATGGGCACAAATTGATTGACGATTGCTTCAGACTAGACGTAAGGAAAAATTTATTTACAAGTCGAGTGCCAAGGGCTTGGAACAGGCTCCCCCCAGAGGTGGTACAGTTATACCCCTTGGCAATCTTCCAAAAGCGACTTGACACCCACCTTGCTGTGGTCATCTGTCCCCAGCAGTCCTTCCTGCCCAAGTGCAGGGGGGCTGGACCTGATGATCTCTAAAGTCCTTTCCAGCCCCTAACATTTATGAAACTATGAAAAAGAAGCACTGCCTAGAAAACTTGTTTGGGCCTTGACCACTTTGGGCACAAACAGAAATTATGTTTTTCTTGCTATCAGCCCCCTGGAAAGCACTATACAGCTGTGCCATGACAAACATGCTTTTAAAAGTGGCTGATCATGCAACTAATTAACCCTCATCAAATGGTGTCAAATGAAGGTGCTCTACTTTTGAGCACCTTAAGGAACTTGTGTTTCCTAGGGTTAATTCGTTGCCTGATTGGTGCTGGGCTGATTCAGCCCAGCCTAGCCCCTGGAGCTGTCAGCACACAGGGAGTGGAAAGTGATCAGCAGTGAGCTGCTGTCTGGGGTTTGCCCAGCCTGAGTTGGGGAGGAAGGGTGGATTGAAGCCTTCCTGCCTCATGCCCCACCCCCGCAACTCCCCTTCCAAGTCAAGCCAGACAAACCCCAGATGGCAGGTTGCTGCTGCTCGCTTCCCCTTCTCCTCTCCCCCTTCCCTTCCTGCTGACAGTCCCAGTGTTGGGGGGAAGGGGGGCAGGCTGAGAATAGGAGCAGTTCTTCATCGGGGAGAGGGGCCACTCCTTGGCTGGCTGCTCACCTGTAGGCAGGCTCAATTTATTTTATGTAAAGCGCAGTGAGTTATAGCAGGGACTTGCATGTCGTTCAGCCTCATTTAGGAAAAGATATACCAGGAGACATATAAGGTTGAGGACATATTCCTTCTCTTCCATAAGCAGCAGCATTGTGTTTCCCTTGCAACTCAGTAGAGTCACAATTATAATGCTGGTTGTTTAGAAGACTTCATACTGAATGATCTTTCTTCGCATGTGCACTTTACATGTACAGTCCAAGGGTGTGGTTACCTACTTTGGAGTCATTCATTTGACTAATTGCCTTGGTGATAGGACAGTAACAGGACACTGCTAAAGTATCCTAAATAAGTGAATTGCAAAACCTGTGGGAAAAATTCTACCAAGAAGTGTCAGGAGCTGAAAACATCCTGCTATCTTCTTCCCTGGGTATGAATGCATAGAAAAAAAATTCTAGGGGCCAATTTGGTAAGCAAATATTTGAAGCCACACTTTGATTCAGAACCCCCCAAAGTGCTCTTTGGATTAATCCAATATGTAATAAATATTCTTATTTTAGGATGCATACTCTGGGCTCTATCCTGCACAACTGAAGTTAATGCGAGTGTTTGCTATGACTAATAAAATTTGGATTTGGACCTCTCATGCCAAATACGCATTTAGTGGAATCTTTGCAGCGTTACACTTGAAGGTCATTTTGCAGGACAAAAAGCAAAACACAGCAACTGCCCTTTCAAAAGAACAAACAAACACGTTCCATTCTTTTTTCAGCACTGATAGATATAATTTTATCCTAATTTAATTAACATGTTACCTTGGGGCTACCAAGGAGTTCAGGAACAAAAGGTAGAAGGAAATTAAAAGGGCAACAGAACAATCTTACTGAATATTTCACTGAAGGGAAAAATTAGTGAACTTTGACAAATGTTTAACTTCTGACGAGAAACAAAAGAATTCATTCAAGCTGCGTAAATATTTTTTTAAAATTCCCAAATGATAAATAAAAATAAATTGTTTTTAGGCAAAAATGAGGACAAGAAACTGCATAAGCATTCAGGAAAGGGTTTACCAAAAAAAGTGAAAATGACACTGCTGCTTTTATTTTTTCCATACAAGGGCACTTACACACATGCAATGGGAGCCTGCTCCGATGTGCTGGAAATCCAGCACATTCGAGCAGACTCAGTTAATCAAGTCTGCTGCAGTATGTAAATCAATGTGCTGTGGCAGCTTCGTGTGTCAGGTATATCAGCAGCACAGTGCATCTCCACACTGAGAAAATGGCAGCAGTACACTTTGAAATAAACACGTTCAATGTGCTTTAGTTCTAAGTGCCCCACTGCCATTTTCTCAGCACCGGGATGCACTCCACCACTGATACATGTGACCAGCATGCATTTTTAATTAGCATAGCTCACTAATTAAAAGTGCCTGGCACCATATGTTAAAATGTCCTAAAACCCTGAATGATCTAGTTTTCTTAGAAAAGAGTACAATGTGATTTCAATAGTGTTCTTGGTAAATAAGTCATCCATTTATCACTACCGCATTATACAATGTGATTTATTTGTGAATAATCAAAAAGCATTAGGCTAGGGATGGAAATTACACATTAACAGGTAGAAGTGACTGGAAATCAGTTCAAATCTGTAACACCCCTGAAGTTCAGTGCACATAAACCACTTTCAAAATGGCTAAAACCAGTTTAAGATAAACCTGAATGAACGTATTATCAGCAGGGATCCTAGTTTTCTCTGGAAAAAAAGAATCCCCAATTTTTGGTTTAAAAAAAGAAAAAAACCAAATCCACATTTGTCCATGATTAAAATGGAACACCACTAAAATTTAGATTTGGGGTTACTTTTTTAAATCTGAAAATTGGGGATTTTTTTTTAATCAGAGAAAACCAGTATCCCTGATTATCAGGCTTAACTGAGTTAAGTTAAATCAGTTTACTGAACTTCTGTCCCAGATCTCCTCCAGATTCAAGTTGTCAAGTCCCCTAGAATCCCATGATGCTGTGCATCTACCCTGCAACACTCCCCCTTGCAGGTAGGAGGGCTAGCTTTGGCCAAAGCTGTCTACCCCTTGCTTTTGGCTTGGGCCACTACAGGTATGTGGCTGCATTTCCAGAATCAAAAGTAAATGTTTGTTCACTTGCTTATCAGTTCAATCTATGTGGTTTAAAGTAACCTGCAAAGATTGAATGGAACACCCTTGGCCTTCCTGACTGTCTGTACTGAGCCTTAGTGTCTATTTCACTCTGCTGTTGGGCAAGCTTTAGCCCTGAGCAGTGGACTGACTAAATCCCCTGACCTTGGGGCAGTTTCAGATTCTGATCAGGATTTCTAATCCTTGTGGAGTTTGGCATTTTTTCTGTCCTAGGGACTTCCTTCTTCCCACTATGGAGCTAAGAAATTCATGTGGGGCTTGGTCTGATTCCATCATTTATATTCATCTGTTCCATCTATGGGAAAACAGCTCTGGCTCTCAGGCTAGACAATCACCTAGCCGGGGTCGTTTGACCCCAGAGCTTTTTCCTGCCCAGGGCAGGGGGTCAGACTTGATGATCTGCTCAGGTCCCTTCCAACTCTATCAACTATGAAACTATGAAAATGAGTCCAACACCTTCAAACAGATTAGTCAGCACCTTACAAGCTCAGGGAACAGCAGGGACATGTTTTTGAGGGTTGGCTTCATAAAAAAAAAAATTAAAAATTCCCATCTTAAGGATAGGTATAAAGCTGTCTGTGTCTACTGCTAATGGAGCTCTGTGCATTGCTCACACAGTGGCTGAAGGGCAACCCTGATAAGTCTAGGTGCTAACCACTCAACAGGGAAGGAAGCCATCTTGTTTAAAGGGAAGTAGAGTTCTCAGAAAGGATATGCAAAATGCAAATACTATGCAATAAGGAGTTCCCACAAAGCTGATGGAGGGAGAGGCCAAGTGCTCCACCCCAGTATACACACACCCACTTGGCATCATGTGTCAGTCGTATGATGTAAGCATGTCAGAGAAAACAATGCTTCACCACGTAATGCATTCCCACTGATGTACCTCAACAGCTGCAGCACTGTACCTTTCATTTCACAAGCGCATGCAAGGCTTTATGGGTAATGAATACAGCAGCTCAAGCGAGTGCTAGGAGAGGGGCTAGCATCCTGATGCTTGGAGCTGTGATGTGCTAGGGATGTCCATTCCCCAGGCACCTATCAGGTGTCCTGCTGTCAACAGCATGAAGTAATCAGATAAGTGAGTTGCTCCTTTTCACAAAACCAGTAATGTGCACTCTGCCATGTGTCCCCCCCTCAGGGCCAGCCCTGAAGTGGAAGTATCTGGTGGTTGGTAGGGTTCCTGCACCAGAGTACCAAACCAGTCCTCCAAGGGTTACAAGAAGAAATGCTGCAAATAGATAAATATGCAGAAACAACTCTTAAATGCCAAGTTGCCTTCCTACCAATGCAATACCTGTAGCTGTCAAAACATAACACACCCCCTCACTCAAAGATATTGTCTCATATGTCAAGATTTCTTTGTTATCACACAGATCTGCTTTGAAGACTTTTAGTGTAATGGTTACAACTGCTAGGGTCTGACAGAAATTGTTTCCAGTAACCCTGTTTTCCACAGTAACTGAACTAAGTTTATTATATCAGGTGTTTAATATCATTCATTAGTTGTGTCTCTAGCTTCTTGCCTTATATCTCCAGCTGCTAGCCTGTTGACACAAGTGCCCAGATTCAGATCCACAATTACATTGTGAAAACTTGGCCCTTTGTTTATGGGATTAATGCTGTTGAACTTTTACTAAGATTGCCAATGCCGGTAGATGTCACTTATAATTCAATTTCATAGCTTTATATTTGAGTTACAGCTTATTATATTTTTCAGTAACTTGTTTTTTGAATGAAAAATGTATTTTTTAATTTTTATTCCCTTTAAGATGAAAATACATATATTTTTCATGGAAAAAAAGTATTGTTTCTCAACTGTCTCCAATTCAGGCCATTTTAGGCACCCTGTTTGTGACAGCTGGTTCCTTATTCCTATATTTTGTGATCCTAATTAAGGAAGTATACCACTACCTAAAAACAAATTACTCATGCTATTTAAGATAGCTACAGTGAAATGCATGTTATTTAATATTTTAGGTAAACTGTAAATCATTAAAACTATGAATATATTTAAACAAATACATAGTAAACTAGAAACAAAAATGTTATTTTGTTAAAGTATATATTTTAGGGCTCTGCCCTGCACTTTTAATGTTCTGTGAAAGTAACATTTAAAAAAAAATCTGCCAATTGCTGCAAGTTGTTAGAACAGAAGAGCTTATATCAAGTTCTGCTCTATGATTTTATTACCTCTCAGAGGGCCTTATTATGATATCCATTTTTAAGCAGAAAGCCTCACAAATCTAATCTATTTATCTGCCTACATTCTTATGCATCTTCCATCACCATGGTATCATAGCACCCTAACAAAAATCAGTGGAATCTTTGACTTTAAAAAGAGATAGTATGACATGGCCAGCGTGTGGAATTAGCTGTGGGAAGAATGATCAGATCCATGCTTCTGGCAAATTTACAGCTACATGCTCCCCTTCATCATTAAAACAGTAGAAAAATAGCTTTGACATTATTATAGAACTGAGTGGTTAATACATATCAATCCATTCAGTCAGGAGGGAGGGAAGTCATAATAACTAAATATAGTATAACTAACAACACTGAAGATATTAATATATGATAGATATTGAATTAGAAAAGACAGAACATTGTTCTACTACAAAGCTAAATCTGTATGGCATAAGGAAATTCACACCATGCTCTTCTTAACCCCACTGTAGTTTAGCACACATCCCATGCATGCAGTGGGTGTGTCTATACCTGCATTAGATCTGGGAAAAGTTTACTCCTGAGTAAATGACTTGCAAGTAAACACTCCCAGGTGGGTGTCTACATGTGCAGTGAAATGTGAACAAATTTGCTGCTAATAGCAGCAAACTGCTTCTGCTTCCTGAGGCCCTGCAATGGGTCTCTTCTGCCACCAGGGGGAGCTCTAGCTCACAGGCTGGCAGGGAGCACAGTCTCCTGGCTGGGGCTGGGACATTGCTCCTTGGCTCCAGGGGCTGCCTGCTGCTGGGCAGAAGGGAGCTCCTGGCCCTGCCTCCCTGATCAGGGGCAGGCGACTTGAAAAGAGCTTCAGAGGAGGGGCAGGTCCCAGCCCCCATCATGATATGCTGGGGACTCACTTCTAGCTGCCCCACTGGTGGACTGGGGAAGGGGACTAGGCTGGGACCCTCCCAGGGTGTGAGGCTGGGACCTGCCCCTGACCAGGACAGTTCCCAGCCCCCGCTCCACGATCGCAGGGCAGGGACTAGAGAGCTTATTCCCTGCCCAGCTCTGTGGTGCTGGAGCTGGGTGGGGAACAGGCTGGAGAGCTTGTTCCCTCCCCAGGTCTGTGATTTCCCATTCCCTGATTGGAGACCTCCATGGTCATAGGGCTTGGGCTGGGAGATCCTTATCTCCCAGCACCAGCTCTGCAGTCCACAGTAACCTTCCACTCCCTGCTGGCCAGCTGGCCAGGAGCAGATTTGCTCCTGGTCAGGGGTCTACATGAGTGCTACTGCCCAGTAACTAATCACAAGTGCTACTTGCAAATTTACGTGTGATTAGAGCAGTTTACTGTGCAATTAGTACTTTTAGTTTGCTGTAAACTTCTCTACTGCACACTAAAGTGTTTTGTGTAGAAGTACCCACTGTTATGTTTGTCCAAGGCATTCATAAATATTAGGGGTGTGCAAAGCGGGCAGCATTCAATTCGGATTCGGCCCAATTTGGGGGACAGTGATTCAATTCACTGATTCAGATCACTGTCCAAATTCAATCTGGCCAAATCTGAAGATTCGATTCTGATTGAGAGAATCAGTGATTTGGCCATAGACACAGCTTTATATATTTTTTCTACCTACCTTGAGGTACCAGGCACAGCTTGTGAATGCTTAGATGGTAGAGAGGATGGAGTGTCCCATGAGAACGCAGGAGGGTCCCCCCACATGCTCATCAGCAGACCCCCCCCTGCACCCCTCCAGCTCAGCGATCAGCTGCGGGGGGACTCTGGGTGACACTCCAGACCCAAGAGGCACCAGTCTCTGAGCCAGGAGGCGGGGGAAGGGTCCCCCATGAGCTCTGCCGTGGCCCACTTCTGGGTCTGCCACGAAGCGTGCAGGGGACCCCACCTCCTCCATTCTCCTGTGGGATGCTCCATCCACCCCACCATCTCAGTATTCACAAGCTGTGCCTAGACCTCGAGGTACATAGAAAAAAAACACGTAAAGTTGTGTCTATGGCTGAATCGTCGAATCTCTCCAAATCAATTTGGAGGCTTCCGATTTGATTTGGAAAGATTAATGGGTGACCTGATTTGATTTGGATTCAGAGATTCGTCCGTCAAATCGGGGCAAACCTCCTCCAAATCAAATCAGTGACCAAAGCTTCACACACCCCTAATAAATATGACTACAGAAATAATTGACAGAGGCTGCTGCTGGACTGGTGGGCACAGAATGTATTGTAAACAAAGACATGCAGGAGTTGATTCAACAGAAATTAACTTCAGATTCACATGTGCAGGTTCGACATATTCACATATTTCACATTCAACATGTGCAGATAGCCTTTATGTGCTTAGATATCTGCCTCAACTTTAATATTTTGCCACACAGAAGGGTATATATCTCTTGACACTAGGTTAATGTTGCTTGACTAGCATTGGTTTGCTCTCTAGTGTTAAGGATAATATATGTAAAATATGCTACTTCTAAGCTGAAAAACCCCTTCTATAGGGAGGAAGTGAATGATTGAACTTTCTAGGAAGCAGCTAGTCCTCCCAGCATATTATCTGAGCTAAGCAGATTTCCATTAGCAGCAGCATTAAATCCAACCAATGCAAGGAGGGTGGAGATGTAACATATGCACAAAGGCAATAAGTGGAAGTGTAGATATCAGTTTGGATCTGCTCATAAAAATTCAGATAACAATACTCTCCTCATACAATTAACTACATTGCTGTAGCTCTGTTGTAGCAGTACAGGTAAACACACCTTTTACCATGGTTTACCATGTTGCACATCTTTTGTCGTGGCAACAACCAGTCTTACTCTGATGTTTCTTAGGCTAGAAATAGATGTTACCAAATGAAGTGGAACAGCTGCGCAGGGACACAGCTAAACCACTTCATTAGGCAAAACACATCTTCCATTGTCCTCTCCACTGAGTTTATGGTACAATAGGAAACATAGTTTCATAGTTTCATAGTAGCTAGAGTCAGAAGGGACCTAGGTAGATCATCTAGTCCGACCCCCTGCCTTGGCAGGAAAGAGCACCGGGGTCAGATGACCCCGGCAAGGTGCTCATCTAACTTTCTTTTAAAAATCCCCAGGCTAGGAGCCTGCACCACTTCCCCTGGAAGCCGGTTCCAGGCCCTAGCTGCCCTGACTGTGAAGTAGCGCCTCCTAATATCTAATCTAAACTTACCCTCCGCCAGCTTGTGACCGTTATTCCTGGTCATTCCTGGCAGCGCACGGGGGAACAGGGACTCCCCCAATACCTGCTGATCCCCCCCGACCAGTTTGTAGCAGGCCACAAGGTCCCCCCTTAACCTTCTCTTGTGGAGGCTAAACAGGTTCAGGTCCCGTAGCCTCTCCTCATAAGGCCTGCCCTGCTGACCCCTGATCATACGAGTGGCCCTCCTCTGAACTCTTTCCATATCGTCCACATCCCTCTTGAAGTGTGGTGCCCAGAACTGGACGCAGTACTCCAGCTGCGGCCTGACCAGTGCCGCATAGAGGGGGAGGATCACCTCCCTGGACCTGCTCGAGATGCATCTGTGGATGCATGACAGGGTACGGTTGGCCTTCTTGACTGCCTCCCCACACTGCCGGCCCATGTTCATCATGGAGTCAATGACGACTCCAAGATCCTTTTCCGTCTCCGTGCTGGCAAGAGGGGAGTTCCCCAACCTGTAAGTGTGGTGCCGGTTCTTCCTCCCCATGTGCAACACCTTGCACTTATCAGTGTTAAACCCCATCCTATTCTCATCCGCCCACCGTTGCAACCTGTCAAGGTCAGCTTGTAGCCTATTGCACCCTTCTAGTGCACCCACATCCCCCCACATCTTAGTGTCATCAGCAAACTTGAACAGGGTGCTTTCTACCCCCTCATCCAAGTCACTGATGAAGATGTTGAACAGTGCGGGCCTGAGGACCGAGCCCTGCGGAACCCCACTGCCCATGTCCTTCCAGGTCGAGAAGAACCCATCCACTACCACCCTCTGGGTGCGGCCCTCCAACCAGTTGGCGACCCATTTGACCGTGTGGGCATCGACACCACAGTCTCCCAGCTTTTTGATGAGGACAGGGTGAGAGACAGTGTCGAAAGCCTTCCAGAAGTCCAGAAAGACTACATCCACAGCAACCCCTGCGTCTAATGATTTGGTGACCCGATCGTAAAAGGCCACCAGGTTGGTCTGACAAGACCTGCCACTGATGAACCCATGTTGGTTGCCCCTGAGCATGCATTCCCCCACAAGGCCCTCCTGGATGTGTGCCAGGATAATTTTTTCAAAGAGCTTACCCGGGATTGAGGTAAGACTAACTGGCCTGTAATTTCCCGGGTCCTCTTTTTTTCCCTTTTTGAAGATAGGGACTACATTGGCCCTCTTCCAGTCCTCCGGCACCTCACCAGAGCACCACGAGTGCTCATAGAGCCGCGCCAGGGGTCCCGCAATGACCTCGGCCAGTTCTTGTAGGACCCTAGGGTGAAGATCGTCCGGACCAGCGGACTTGAACACGTCCAGCCTCTCCAGAAGTACCCTAACTAACTCCTCGCTAACCCCTGGCCCAGGCGTGTCTCTCCCGGGGCCCGAGGGGGGCCCAGCAGGGAGGTGGCTGAACTGGTCCCTACTTAGGAAGACAGAGGCAAAGAAATTGTTAAATATGTTAGCTTTGTCATCTGGCGTGATGACTAAGTTGCCCATCGTGTCCTGCAGGGGCCCCACATTACCCGGGACCCTCTTTTTACCCGCTATGTATTTGAAGAAGGACTTCTTATTGTCCTTAATCCGGGAAGCTAGTCCTATCTCCATCTCTGCCTTGGCCCTCCTGACTGCCCCTCTACATCCTCGGGCGACTGTAACATAGTCCTTCTTGGTGATGACCCCATCCCTCCATTGGGTGTATGCCTCCCTTTTAGCAAGGAGACATTCCCGGATGCTCCTAGTGAGCCATGGGGGTTTATGTGCCCTCCTGCTCCCTTTGACCCTTGTTGGGATTACCTCCCTTTGGGCATGGAGGATCGTCTCCTTAAGGAGCAACCACTCACCTTGGACATCTGGCTCCCTTCCCCTCTGGGTCCTCAGCGCTTCCCCAACGATCCTCCTTAGCTTGTTGAAGTCAGCCCTCCTAAAGTCTAGGGCTGTTGCCTTGCTGCAGCCCTTTGCCACCTTACGCTGGATGGTGAATTCCAGCAAGCGATGATCACTGTCTCCCAGGTGGCCCATCACCCGCAGCCCCCTCACCAGGTCATCACCCGTGGCCAGCACCAGGTCCAACAAGGCGTCTCCCCTGGTGGGGCTGTGCACCTCCTGGGTTAGATGGAGGTCCTGCACTCTGGCTAAGAACCGACGTGAGCGATCAGACTTGGCTGACTGCTCCTCCCAGCAGATGTCTGGGAAGTTCAGGTCCCCCATGACGACCACATCCTTAGCCCTCACTGCCTCTGTGAGCTGACCTAAGAATTCCTGGTCGAGCTCTTCTCCCTGGTTGGGAGGTCTATAGTAGACTCCCACCTTTAAGTCTCTCTCCCCTGGACTGCCTTTTACTCTAACCCAGAGCACCTCAGAGTGCCCCCCCTCTACCCCCTTGCTAATTAACGAGGAAGTATATTCCTCCTTGATGTAGAGTGCTACTCCTCCACCTTTCCTTCCTATCCTGTCCCTCCTGTATAGCCTATAGCCCTTGACACTCACCGCCCAGTCATGCGATGAGTCCCACCACGTTTCTGTGATCCCTACTATGTCAGGGCTGTTTTGCACTTCCAGAGATGCAAACTGGAGATGCTGGGGACACACATCTGGAAGCAAGGAAAGCTAAATCACTCTAGTGGGTATGTGGTCCTGGGGCTGGGGCCACCAATCAGTTGATTGCCAGTCTCAACTGGGACTGCACCGGAGCAAGTTCAACACTCAGATACAGTCCTGAGGCTGGAGCCACCAATCACCTGCTGGGACTGCATCAGAGTGTCCTGGCTTTCCCTGCTTCCAGAGATGTACCTCAAAGATTTCTAGGGCACATCTCTAGAAGCAGGGAAAGTCAGTTTCCCCACATGGAGAGACATGCAGCCAGCAGTCTCCAGGATGATTCTTTGGAAGTCAGGAAATCCAGGCAGGTACTCCCTGGGCTTGAGGGGCCTGATCTGGCATAGAAATCCCAAGGCTGTGCAGGACCAGGCCCCTCAAGCCCAGAGAGCATCTACCCAGGGTGAGTGTGCAGACTCCAGGCTGCCTGCACTTTCCTGCCATAAAGCAAATAGATATCCACCACAATAGAGAAGTGTAGAAATAAATTTATCCAGGCCTCTAACATGACTACAAATTTATCCAGGCCTCTAACTTGACTAAGAAAAAGAGAGTGAAGAAAAAAAAATTGAAAAAGATGCTGATACTGTATGTTTAAGAATATTCTAAGATAAGAAAAACCCTTCTGCTTTATTATGTCCTTTACAGTTCTTTGGGAACAAATGTTTCTTTCTTTCCTAAAATCAACAAGGTGATAACAGTTCTCAATACAAAATGTATTGCTGAGCAAGCAACTGTTATGTGTAACAACTGAATAATCTACCTTTTCCTTGACACTCAAGGTTGCTTTCTTTAATCATGTGTCTGTTTTCACAGTTTGAGGTCTAAAAAGGTATGTATGTTAACTTGTAGAGAGGAAGCGTTCTGTTTAGATCTCCTCCCTCCAATCGTTTGTACGACTGCCATTAAACTCAGACTGGGTCCATGAATTCTAATACCAAACACAACACGAAGTTTGATTTCTTCCACAGAAGCCACCTTGTAATGTGACAAAAGATCTACCTACTGTCACTCTGTGCTGCCATAAAAAAAATATGTGATGACACAAAGGCAACAAAAACAATGCCTATTTCTACATTCACTGAAGTTTAAATGGTTACAATTTTAGGTAACCACTGAGGTAAAAAAGGATCTTTAAGAACTGCATTGAGAGGGGTAACATAAACCTGGAGAAGAAGTGACTTTATAGGAAGAGTTTCACAATTCAGTGTCCCAAGACCTGCAGAAGTCTTGGGCTACGCAGGATTTCCAAATTGATCCGTCTCTTATGTAGGAAAATGCACACAACACAGACCTTGCAACGTTTCCTCCATCACCCTACGTTTAAACATACAGGTAGACAGACCAAGCTAAGCTGCCTATAATACTGGCCAGATCCTCAGGTGATGTAAATTGCTGTCATGCCTTTGAACTCAATAGTGTACACCAGCTTAAGACCTGATTCATTACATTTATTTCACTTACAAGAAAATGCAATGCATATCTGCTTTCAGCTGTTATACCGACATGTACAGACATTGTCCAATATTCTGTGGAAAGTGCAGTGGCTACTCTTGCCATAGAGTAATTCAATCCTCTTTGTAGTTTGCTCCCTTAGAAAATACTGACCTGAATTAAAACATACCTCATTTTAGCATAGAAAAGTTACATCTCATAAAAGAATATCTGACTTTATAAACCTACTCAAAGCCTTTTACTGAAGAGGGAATTCTTGGTTGCTGTGAAATTGATAGAATTAATGAATATATTCCTGTTATATTATGACATCTCATTTTTCTCTCTCATAAATACTTGTCAGGTTTATGATTTTCTACTCATTGGCCAGGAATTGTGTTGCACAAGCTCAGATTGTGGGTGCTCATACCAAGTTTAATTTCACTCACAAGTAGAGTTGACAAAAGATCACAGCCACTAAGCCCTGGAATTACCCTAGATATTGCCCTCTGTGCTCTGCAAATGAAATCCTACAGAAGACCCTTTGGAAAAGAAGAACATGATGGTTAACACTCAGAAATCCATTTTGCACAGGGCAGCGTTAGTACACAGAGAAGCACTGAATGACAGGCAGATCTGCCAGTTCCTGGATGAGAAAAGTCAGATGCTTAGCATTACACTCTCTCACTCTCCCAGTCCGTCCCTCTCCCACTCTCTCACTCTGTCTCCTCTCTCATGCCCTTGATTGACTACCAGGTCAGATAAGAAATTAAGACCAGTGAAATCAGAACCAGACCGCACCTGTCCCCACTGCAGCCAGAAGAGAACTGAAATAAAGCACTTATGAAACTGCTGTGATCATAACCTTCAAAACACTGAACTCTTCCAGCTGTCTGCTTTCCCAAACCAAGACTTTACAATGGGGGCACTGGCACCCAGGCCCAGTAAGCTATTTCTAAAAGAATGTTGTCATTTTGGGAAAGGGTAAAGCACCCTGAAGCGTAAAGATCCCTTTTTAGAAACAAAGCTTCTGAAAATAGACATGACTTTACCAGTTTAGTTCATCAGATTTGGACCTGTTAATTAGGGGGATCACTTTCCTACTGTCTAATTTGATCTATTTACGGGGAAAAATATTACTAGTAAAAACTGAGGAATACCTACCTATACAATAATCACCACATGTATTTATCCTAGAGACACAACATTTTATAAACCCTACTAATAATTTGAGTACATTTCTTAAATACTTGATTGTAAGAATTCTATTGCAAGCCAAAGGCACTAGATGTGAATTTGTTTAGGCAATTGAAAGAATTATAATCAGTGTTGATGTATACACACACACGTATGCACATTATACCTGTTTCTAATAACTTTTTTGTTACTTTCAACAATAGACTCTTCCCTTCAATAGGAAGAAGCTGTTTCCTTATAGTTGAAGACAGATTTATTTCATTGCTAGGGACACAAAAGCAATGAGACATACACACAGCAGTCTAGTTAACTGCAGAGACTGCAACTTTTATAAACTATTAACCAGCAAGGAATCTCCTCCCAGGCCTCCTGGGGATTGTTCCAGTGTGAACCTGAACTGGAGGCCTCATTCCCGAATCCAGGAGATACCTATGATGGTTTATGCCTGTCCACCCTGAGGTCCACCCAGGGCTGCTGGCAGGAAGCCAGTCGCAATGCATTCTGCTTATTCCTGTGAAAGGTAAGGAAGACAAGATGATGGGAATTCCACAAGGCACAAGACATGGCAGCAAAACCCTGGTACCATGATATGCTCAAGTAGCTCAGTGAAACACAAGAATCGTACATTCCCAACCCACCCACAGTACTTAAACCCACGGAAGTCTTAAAGTTAATATAAATTCTTACACAGAATTCTGGTATTCTAGATAAAAGATAAAACAAAAACACCACAGTCTTTGACAGTTAATTATATGGGGAAAAAATCCTTTCCAGATCTCAAATAAAATTTGGCAATCCCCATAGATTTCTTCACACTGACCAAAACAAATGATTTGATTAAATATAACAACAAGAGTTAGCCCAGAAAGACAGGTTCAGCAAACGCTGAAGTAAGGCGCATTTTGACACGGTGTGCAGTTTGCCCCGGTAAAAAAAAAAATCCATCTCCCTAGACCTGCTGTTACTGCTGCACTGCATTTTAATATAAAACCACTATGTGTTTTGTGTTGTTTAACCTAATGTATTAATTTCTGCACATAATGTTTTCTTTTCCTTGTTCTATGACTTATTCAACATGCATTGCTCATTCTGAAAATTTGACATCACAAATTTTCCAAGTCAAATTAGACAACATGGGACCTGCCACTGGACATAGTTTGCTCTTGAGCAGAGTGCTGCAGCCTGATTTTGATCCTACAGATTTATCCTGTACTGGTGTGTGATCATGGTCGGAATCAGGTCTATGCAACTCCAGAGCTCTTAGCTGTATAAATGCAAACAAATTCACAAACTCACCGAGTCAAAGTAATACATTTATGTTTAAAAAATGCTAAAGCTGCCCTCATGTAAGCATTTTATGTTAAAATGACATATTGCAGTTCTTAGCATTCCATTGCAGAATAGACATGTGATTAGTGCTCGAGAGTGCTTAATTTTAAGATAGAAATCTTAGAACTTTGGTTATGTCCATATTACCCTAATATCATTGTAGTGTAACGTGAACATAACCAAGCTAGCTTTAAACTTGCTAGGCAGTAGCTCGACTTCAACAGTACAAAGCTTAGCACAAACTGTGCTTATTCACTGGACAGTTGCTGGGCAGTCTATGGTAGCACACAGGTTCCAGCATCTGAGCGTACTAGTTTAAAGCTAGCTTAGATAAATCTACACAAGCTGTAGGCTTTTAAAGGCCAGTACTTAAATTTCAGGAGTCTGGCTCCTGGAGTAGAAGCCAGAACTCTAAATTAGTTGCCTAGGTTTCTTATATAATACATAGGGAGAAGTGGATACCTTAGAATGAGATGTTAAAATCAGTGAGAGAACAGCATAGAGCTAAACAATAAAAAGCACCAAGGACACAGGCATGACTTACAGCTGCCCCTTACTAAAGGATGCAAGGCACCACCTCTGTCCACACGGGATCCACAACCCCGAAAGGCAAGTATCTATAAACTTTTCTTCCAAAAAAGTAGAAGAGCTCATTCTTTTATTTTACAAAGTGGCACTGGATGCGGCATTGACCACACTCTCCTTTTGTACAACAGCCTAGCAGTCGCAACACTAATCACTAAGCAGTTATATTAAAGAATACTACAATTAAACAATACTTCTAAGGGAAAAAAAGTAACAGTGTTTTCCATAATGTGCTTTTGCAGTAGATAATTCAAGCTTATTTTCTCTTCATAAATCCCATTGATTGGAAATTCAGGTGTAAAACAAAGCTTTTTTTTTTTTAGGTTATTCAATGGAATGCTATCAGATGAACAATGAACACTTTCAGGACACACAAAAAAGATGTCTATTGTCTAGCTGTATTTTGGAAAATATATATAAAACCTGGGCATGTCAATAGAAGTGCCAAAGTAGCCTGTTCATTGGGTGGGCGGCTGTTTTATGGTTTTGTCTGGTTTACAAAGTCACCAGCTGCAGCACAGACTGTAACCTCTTTGGCTATTATTTGGTCAGAAGAACTAAGATTAGCACACAGATTAACAAGGAAAATACACACTTCTGAAGAATTACCATTTTGGGCTAATAACAGGTGTGTGAATGAAGTCATGAGGCATCTGTACAGGACTCTTCACAAAGAGCAGTGCACGGCTTCTTTTGGCCACGTACCCTATAGGAATAAAGCCAACAACAGTCTTAACATTCTTTACCAAGCAACAAATCTAAATCACATTGAGCTCCCAGATGAAGAAAAGCAGAGGGTAACACTGGCTGCTTCAACAGACAAGCTTGTAATGCTGAAGGGAAAACTACTTGCATAAAAAAATATAGGACAGAACAACAGAACTACATATTTAGCCTTATCCCCAGATATTACATACAACTCATCTAATGAATTACCATTCGAGGGAAAAGCACATAGAGATAAGGAGGCAACTTTCATAGAGAATTTTGTTATTGTTTACATGAAATGATACTTCCTAATTGTATGGATCTTTACTAGCCCACCCTGTATGTTATACTGACTTAATGCTATGCAATAATATCAATTTCATGCTTAAGTACATCCACTGTAATGCCATGTTTCAAGGAGCAGCATGGCACTGGGATACCTCAGCTCCAATCCTGGTTCTGCAACCAACTCACTGGGCAGACTGAACTTGTCCACTCCCTGTCTTGGTCTTTACAGTAAATTATGATGAACATACTTATTACTTACCCTGGGATGCTCTGAAGATTAACTCAAATACGGGCAATCGTGGCTCTAAAGATACACTATAAATACAAAATATTTTAAAATAAATCCATGGCTATTTAGGACTTCATGGACAGATCTTCACAACATCCTGCTGAAAGCAATATGTTCCTATCACCCAAACTAAAGGAAAGAACCAGATGTTAACAGCCTAAGACCTGAGCAGATGACAGTTGTACACATGCAGATATTAGCTTGTGCATGCATTTGAACAGACTGATCATCACCTTCTGTGAGAAAACCAGCAGAAAGAAAGTAAAGAGCAAGCAAGCAATATGAAGTTTGATACTAGAATATGGAGTTTCCTCTCCCATGGAACAGTCTTTGGAATTACTTTCAAGCCCCTTGGGTCCAACAAGAGGGCTAGGCTCTCCCTACCCTATCCTAGAAAGGAAGGGTAATACTGCTGTCAGTGCTCTTTTTTTTACCTAGCATTTGGTCACAGAAAGATTTCTTTATCCCCGAATTGCACTCCCAAACTCACACAATTCTTGTTTCACTCAGGTACCTGCCAGTTCCCCACCCCCCACATGGATCCCAAGAAGCATGGTAACCTGCCATGGGACTTCTGTGAAAGGGAAATGCTGCCACCAATGTACATGACCTTTTATTCTGCACAGAAAATAAACTCTGTGAAGAGAGGATCTCCACAGACAGGGATCTCAGGGGCACAATTCAAGCCATTATTAGTATCAGCAGGAAGGGTATGGGTGTACATAAGGATATATTTATGGCTTGGCTGTGGCCTATAAAAGAAAAAGGCACGTAACTCAAATGATGATGAATCTTACATATCTGAGATTGGCTGATATTTTAATGTCAGTCAACACTATTAGAATAGTGCTTAACCAATCCAAAAATATAATCTCCTCCAGCATGTGTAAATAATGACAGAGGCTTGCAGAGGCTCTAATACTCAGGGATCTTCTCTGAAGTTTGGAATAGATTATGACCTCTGTCATTTTAAAATTAAGAGAAAAAAAAGAAAAAACAGGAACCTGTGTATGGGTAATGCATGATCTACTTTTAGTGAATTCCATGTGACAGGACAAGTGACAGTATAAAACAACGTTTTCAATTAAATACATCCTTACTGGGGTGGTTTTATATAGCAACTCAAGCTAAATTTGAATTAGAAATACACCAAAAGCCTTACTGAAAGCCACATCTGCTAATTAATATGAAGAACCAGTAAAGCAGTGCTTTAAAATGTCAATTCTTCCCTCTTCTAAAGCTCAAAGAAGAGGAATGGAATGTAAAAGTAAAAAATATCTAGAGAGGGAACAAACAGTTTATTGAAACAATGTGCAATGAGAGTTATTGTTCTGTCTATTATCCTTTGGAGATTGATCCAAGTGGTAATGAAAACTGTGCTATGTACAGGACACCTTTTCTTTTAATTTGTTTTTTACTTCAGTGCAAGCATAATCATTAAAATACAGTAATATCAGCCTAACAGAATACTTCATCAAATGCTTTAATTAATATTTACTAAATAATGTGAAGAAATACTTTTAAAACATTTTAAATAGCAGTGAGATCTCAGTAGGATCCTGATTCTGCAAAGTTTAACACAGATGGTTAACTTTATGCACTGTCCAATTTACCTCACTTGGACTACCATGTGTGTAAAATCAAGCATGTGCTCAAGTCTTTGAAGGATCGATGCCTAAACAAGTATTATTTTTCTTTCTGACATCACTGAGGCCAAGCCATGAGCCTAAAATTAGTGTAAAAGTCTTAAGAAGCATTTCATAGTACCCTAAGTTGTACACAGTATTGTGTGTTACTTTAAATCTGTCAAGTAATTTTTAAACATCTCCATAATCTTATTGCCATGCTGTTAACCAAAGGATCTGTTCTGAATTTAAAAGAAGGGGGGTGGGGAAATAAATCCTGTGTTTTTCTTTATATTTTACAAATTTTATTGCATCAGTCAAAAAATGTGACTGAAGCAATAAAATGTTACTGTTGCTCAGTTTAATGGTATGTGTTTGAAATACAACCCATTTGGTCTTCATTCACTTCAACTTAGCTTTTGGCAACCTTAAGAAATGTGTGCGCGCGCTCGTGCATGTGCATTTGCAAAACATTCTTTGCTTTATCATATTCTTATTACTTCTTCATTTAATCTTTCTTGATAAAACGTTTTTCAACTGATGTCTGCTTCTTGTCACTTTATTACTTATGGACACGTGCTTTCTTCTGCTTCAAAACCTTCTATGAAGTGGCTTGATTTGTTCAACTGGACTATAACACTGAATTCATCTCACGACCAGTAGGACAATCAATAGCCATATTGTAGGCCATGCAGTATTGAGTTTGAATCTCCATCCTGCCTCCAGATTAGTAATTATCATCAACTTGAATTAAATCATATTTAGAGATGTCATGTATGTAATCGTTGGGATTCTAGGAGACAGCTTGAGCTTATATTATGATGTCCCTCCATTGCCTTGTTTTTCAGGTAAAGGTGGCACTACCTTATGTCATTACATTAACACATGTCATTACATTAACACATGTCATATACATGTCATATACATTAATACATGGGAAGTCTAAGTCCTGGATCCCCAGACAGGTCTGATATTAGGGAGTCCTGAATGACAATGAGGCAAGTTAATACTTAAATGCTCTCCTCAACCCTAGCTTTGGCTTCCTCATATTTATCTAGCTGTTTATGAACACCTAAAAGTTCCAAAAGCTGTTTTCTTTGGCTGCGAACTATGGTCTATAAAACGCCACTCAGTAACAGTATCACATTAGTGTCCTCTAAAACCCAGCTGGGTGCTCTTCAATGCTGGCAGCAGCATCTCCACTGATAGCTTTGGTTGTATTTCATATTTTTTCCTTTACAGTTACAATGCAGACTGATGTGCTGTCACTACTTCGGTAAACACACACACATTTTCACCTTTGCTGAACATCTTGTGTAGCCTAAAGACTGTTCTCCCCCTACCAGTTAAACAGAAAAAAAACCAGGAAATACAGACATGTTCATAAACAGTAATTAAAAGAAATGAGATTATCCAACCTCCTGAACTTGAACAACGCTCACCTTAACAATGAGTACTGTACTTTATTAAAGCTGGCAATGTTACGTCTCCAAAACTGACACAATAACCTCAGAATGCAAACTCTCTATAGCAGTCGTCAAAAACTGAGGTTCGGTGCCATAAATTATATTGAACTGCAATCTATCTAGTGTGCTTACCTCCTCACTCTAATATCGGGATGCCCAATGTCCCAGTTCAAATGTAGCCATCTACAAAGAGTACCCACCTCAAGCACAGGGGCAGAATCTGTTTCACCGAAGGGAGAGGATTTAGGGCTGTAACAATGGAAAATTTTCATCCACCTTGTGGTGGAGTCCTCAAGTGTTTGCCAGTCCGAAACTGTTGACTTTGATCAAGTTTGCTTCTGTACCCATGGATTATGGAAATTGTTCCTGGGTATTTCTCACTTCCTATGAAAACCTCACACGTCACTTATTGTATGTCTGTCTCAGCCATGCAGTTTGAATGCAATACACAACATCTGCAAGATAAGACTCACCAGGCTCCAGAAAGAATATATTAGATGGTGCCCTGGAGTGGGCCATAAAATGAACCAACCTCTATTCTAGACACTAAAGTGAGCCAAAGAAAAGGCATCATTAAGCAAGGGTGATCTAGGAAATCTAGGAGCAGGATAATACTGTATGGCCAAGCATCAATTATAAATTAACTTTAGAGGTTTTGTTGGCTGCCTTGGAAGAAACCATTGGGTCATCTTCTACATAAGCTTCTTATCAGTCTATTTCTTTTCAGCAAGGGTTGATACTGAATAGACATACAGCCTCATTCTCTGTATAAGTATGCCCATTATTTCATTATTGGCTGGCATTTGCAAAGTATCTGACCATTGCTGGAAAAAATGTACATCTCTACCATGGGACACAGTACATAATTTATAGCAATGTCAGCTTGTACCAGCAATTTCTTCAGGAAAATATAGAAATAATTGATTGCTACAATTTTCCCAAACATTTCTCTTCTATGCCTAGATTTCGAAGGATCTATTCTGTAAGGATTTAAAATTATATTATATTATAAAAGCATATTCCTGATATGGCTAAGTGATGGTCTCTTTATAAAACCAAGACAGTTCCTTCCATGTATTAAAGAAGGAACAGAAAAGTTTTCCAGTTTTCACATTCAGGTGTGTAAAAAAGAATAGGTAACCTGCAGGACACACACAGATGTACTCACTAGCCTCAGTCCTTATTGGTGTTGGCAACCTTTCAAAGGGAAGCCTTCAAGGATTAGCTGTTCAATCAATCATGTTTTATGATGCATGCCAACTGGCTTCACAAACACAAAATCAAGTTACAAGAATAAATTCAAAAATAAATTAAACCTATTATTAGATCTGAGTCAAAATGTACACAGCAAAACAGTAAACTCAGCCGGAAGGAACATCACAATTTTGCTGCTCGTGACAAGTCTAGGTTGAATTTAAAGGCAGGTTGCACTTTTTGGAAAGTTGCACCTAAAACAGTTTAACTGGATCCCTCTGTGTCCTTCACAGGTCCATCTCCCTAGATGACGCCGTCTTCTTTTGCAAAACTATTAAAGCCTCTTGGCAGAGTCAGAGTTTGTGTGGAGAAAGAGGAGGCAGAATACAGCATCCTAAAGGATGATATAGTCTGTGATACCCATCTTGCACTATGGCGAAGGTTGTGGGGTGAGGGGATTGGGGGATGGGACAGGAGGGAAAAGTATGTTACTGAGTGTATTATTTGGTCCTCGGTATAATGTTACAATAGTGGCAAGAGGCCTTAAATCAGGGCCCTATCATGCTAGAGACTGCGTGTATAATGCTTATGTGTCTACTTATACACATAAACACACTATGAAAATATAGTCCCTATCCCAGAGGGTTCAAAATCCAAGTATACAGGTGGATACCAAAAAAAGGCGGGGGGAGGGGGGAAATACAGCACAGCAATTATGAGGGAAGCACAAGGGAAAAACATAAATGGTGCCCTGTCTGAACAAGGAATGCTTGCTTTTTGGGGCAGACAAATTGAAATCTTAGCAAAAAAAAGAGAAAAAAAAGAGCTTGCATTGTATCAACTCATGCTAAAAGATTTCCAGGTCATTTTCAGAGTATGGCTTAAATCTACCATGCAAAGGGACTGCTCTTCCATCTGACAATTAGTGCCCTGATCCAGCAAAACACTTGTCTGTATGTGTAACTATAAGCATTGAGAAAGAGAAATGACTTTAGTAAGACCAATTCAGCACATGCTTAATCATTTTGCTGGACCAGGGCATAGAGCTACAAACTCCACTGACTGACATTGGGCCAGATGTGATATACTTACTCACACTAAGCGATTCCTTACCTCGCAGCATTCTGACGGACTTCTTACTCGATCTGGCTAAAAAGCATTTTTAAATTCTTTCCTTTTTTGAAAAAATTATCAAACAAGAAATTGAGTTTACCCCTCCCTCCCCCATTTGAAAAATTAAAAAAAAATGAGTTAAACCAAAATGCTCCAACCCTAGGTTGATCTGTCCGAGCCTTTCAAGTTGAAGATTTAACATAGATATCTGTGACAGCATAACGTTGAACTAGGGAGCTCTTTACACATATAATAGTTATCATTAAGAAATGTAAATTGTCCCACAAGAATAAAGTATATCTTAAAAAAATATTAATAATTTTTATGCTAGCACTCTATAGCTAATGTCTTGATGGAAAAGGATTAGTCAAGATTGTTATCTCCATTTGATGTACTTCCTATCCCAGTAATGCTCAAGTTATAGGAGGCAGGGCCAAAATTCTAGCTGGAAAACTATTTTGAACTGAACTGAAAAACAAGCCATCATTCACAGCTTGTAACTCGGCCCCACAGTTGTGAAGTCACCTTGGCCTGAGAGTTGACAGGTCTAGTTTAACACCTATGCTCCCGTATTTGTGAGCAAAGTCTCAAGGATCCTCCTAGAGCCTACACAACCTTCGTTTCCCCAGGACTTATTAAGTTTTCTTTACCCCCAAAGATTGAATTCAGAAAGCCAGTCTCCTTTTAACAAGTTACTATTTTCAAAAGTAGCAGAGTCAAGGAAGCAGGAGACAGAGTGCAGATGCAACAGAAAAAGAAGTTTAATTTTAATGTGTGCATCCATATTTTCTGATTTATACAAGTTAAGTATTTTAATTAAAAGTTGTGGCAAAACTCTTCTCAAAAGGAGACAAGAACTGAATCAGATGACACTAAATGAGGCATTCTTAAATTGTAAATTTGAAATGTGAGCTTGTGTTTATCTCACAGTTTTCAGGAAAGATGTGAATGGGTGAAAAAAGGAAATTAAGCTACAACAGCACTAAAATGTAAGTTCTCCACCATTAATTCAATAATGCTATGTTTCTTAGAAAGAAACTTGCACTTTGGTTTCCTCCAAATAAGACGTATAATTAGTTTCTATATCGGCCCTACACAGTATATGCACATACCATCAGGCAGCCTCTGCCTCAAAAGAGTGACAGATAACATTTAAGTTAAAGGATTAGTTTGAAGTCTTCATGTATTTTTAAAAGAAGAGAACCTTTAGAAGATCCAAAAACCAGAGATCAAATAAAAACTGTAAAGAATTAAACACTTCTCAATTCTGTATATTTTCCAGCTAAATATGCTCCAGGAAAGATTATTCTATTGTTGAAGGATATGCTCAAAAACCAACCTGCATAGCAAAACAAAACAAAAAAAGAAATGGACTTTGTTCATTCCTGTTGTACAGAAAGGCAGTGGAGTCACAATTCAGACACTGAATAAAAGGAAGTCTGTTCCAAGCAAACACTGTGCAAAAAAGTCTAGATCAAACTTATAAGCTTGTAGGCTGCGGTGCAATTTTCATCAGTCTTTACAAACCGAAACGTCTGCTCACACTTCCAATCAGAGCCCCAAAACAAAACAATATTAAAAAAAACTTACACAAACAAGGGTAAGTGCCCAGTTCTATGTTTTAGCAGTTTAGCTAAAGCAGGAACCACTTGAAATATTTTCTTCTTTTAGTCCTGAAGGCTTCATTACTGCATAGAAAATTTGTAAAATACGTTACTAGCTCAAGGTCTTGACATTGTGAATTTTCTCTCTCAGCTCTTGACTAGTGTGAAGATCAGTATGACCACGCAAGCTGTTAGACAGTGACAGACAAATATTTCTACTGGGATTTTCTCTGGGAACACTGATAGCCTATGTCATCAGCCATCAGCAACCTCTCCTTTTTCTCCTCATATCCCATGCATTCGTGTACAATAACACACATACATGTGACTAGCCTGCCCTTCAATAATTTCTTCCATGACTGGAGATCTAATATTAAAACTGGCATTCCATGAAGAGGGCTATAATTAGCTTTTTTTCTTGTACGGATAAGGAAAAGGAGGCACAAATAGTTTAAAAACTAGGGAATTCCTTGTACAAAAAACCCCGCTACCATCCATTACCAAGCATTACTTTGCAACCTGCATTAAGGTTGCAAAGTCAAGGCTTCAGAAGTGAGAAAATGTCAGAATGAAGGCTGCCTGTGTAATTTAGCTTCTTGGAGCATATGTGTTTGCATAATCACTCACTCACCCTTTTTTCCCTCACCAGACAAAATTCCTCCTGCCAAATTTCCAGTATGAAGCAGTTGTAATTTTTTTTTTAAACAGACAAAGAAATGTTGTTCTCCCCTTTATCTTGGTTTGAGAAACAGCTAAGCTATTTTAGTCAAAACTTTCCAAGAAACACAACCTGAGAGAGGCACCTGGCATGGGAAAATTTCAACTGAAGTACTTAAATGTATCCAAGTTGTAAGCAAAGAGGGGAAATTAGTCACTCCACCTACCATCTGTAATGTGTGTGTGTGTGTGTGTGTGTGTGCGCATGCGCACACATGCGCGCGCGCGCGCGCACACACAGAGTAAAAATCTAAACTTTGTGGCTTTTGCTGATTAGGAAGGAGGTTCATCATCTGAACTACATTAGGGAAATATGTTTCAGGTCTAGTCTAGTCAGTGGTATTTAGTCCTTCAGTTAACAAGATTAGGGAGAACAGGCATTTGCACATTTTTCTAATACATCTCTGTCAGACCTTGTGTTAATCTGCCAAGTTATCTACTTTGGTATGATCAGCGTGATGCATCTTCTTTCTCAAACACTGTAAGATTTTCTTTGTTTCCTCTATACACCTGTCTTTTTCCCTTTCTAGAACAATAGTGGCATGGTGAACAGAAGGGAGCCTGTCACACTCACTCCGGAATACATTTACCCTCAGGCTTTATCCACTCCAGAAACACTTTGCTGCACTTCCAGACCAACTCTCTCTTTCACCGATTCCTTTCTCTGTTTATTTATCAACTGATTCCTGTTGCTTTTCTGCATTGGAAATTTGGCTAGATGAAATTTATAATTTCTATTCCACAGAAAATTTGGATAATACATAAATACATAATTTTTAAGAATGAAAAGGGAACATATTGACATTTCCTGTGAAATGAAACATCCCCAAAAGACTGGCATGCCAATGAAATGCTTGTTTCAACTTTAAAATTTAAAAACTACAGAAAAACTAAAGTTATTTTTATCATTGTTGTTTTGCATAATGTCAACCATAATAACATTTTTTTAATTTAGATGAAAATGCATTCTATTGCAATGAAGTCAGACCACCATTTTGACCAGAAATAGTTCATCAAGTACTTTGCTTTGTTTTTAAAAAAAAAATTCAGCAGTCCTTAGACAACCCATTGAAACATTTGGATATTTTTTTCTGATGAAAAATGTGTTCTGCTGGAAAATTCCCAACAAAGACTCCAGAATAAAGGAAGGCTCCTTTCTAGAATAAGTCCCTGCTACAGGCATGTTATTAATAACTTCACTGAGTCTAAAGCCAGAAGGGACTATTAGATCATATAGTTTGACATCTTGTGTATTAAGACCATTAAATCCCAATACAGTTATTCCTACACTGAGTCCAGTAATTTTTGGCTAATTAAAGCATAACTTGTATGATGCTAATTAGGAGAGAATGGTCTAAAACCCTGACTATAATGACGGTCAATCTGGATAAGGTCTCAGAAGAGAACATCAGGTTATTTGCTGTAGACTGGTGAAAGGTCCTTTGTTCAGCACACATTCTGCACCCCAGAATTTCTGGGTTATACAACAAGGTTGTATAGTGGCTGCCTTTTTCTTCCCTCCCTCAAGTCAGAGCAGCCTGACAATCGAACAAAAATGGCGCTTCTTAAATTGGGGCACAGAAAGAGATCAAATTCATTTTCACCTTGAAACAAGACTTCCACTGTGCCAGGACAGCTTCTTTCAATTAGAAAATTATTACTTTATATTTTCTAATTAATATGCTTGTTCCACTGCATGGATTGTATTGCATTTAAAATCTTGTTACTTGGCAAGGTGTTCTAAAATATTGCCTTTTCTAGTTATAGCCATGCCCGAAGGAGAAAGACTAAAATTTCCTGAACTAAAAAACCTCAGCCAAACCACATAGATTCCATTCAGTGTTTTCCTTAAGCATCCAAGTCTAGCAATATAGAATTTCATTTTTGTCTTCACCTGGCCTCAAAATACAAATACCTGCATCTGCCTTCACAATCCTTCTCGTGTCATAAAAATTAGCAGTAGATCTGCCATTTATGATTTAAGACAAATTTTCTTCCTCTTTACCTTGTGAAAATTGCAAAGAAATCTCATGCTCATTGACCCATAGCATTCAAGAACTCCATCAATAGGGGGTGTGGAAGAAGCATCTTGAGAGGCACTGGAAACAGAAGCATCAGTGTAAGTAGCTTGTAGGGATAGTTTTCTTGAGCTAAATTATTAAAAACATTCATCTCCAACACATTCTGTTCTAAAAGTCATTCAGTTTTTAAAATGACTGAAATGTTTAGTCTGGGTAGAGACTTGATTCTTAGAAAGAAGAAACATAATCACTGTTTGAAGACCATTTCTCAGATGTTTCTCAAGCTGCTTAGCCAGATGTAAAAATCACTGCATGAAATTCTATGGTACGTCTTGTCCTTCTGACAGTAAAAAAACTATGAACTTCTGGATCTTTGTGATGGACAAATTAGCCAGATGTCAGTACTCAGGGGAAAAAAAAATAAAAATCAAGATGCAGATAAGGATAGTATTATCAGTTTTATAAGAGAATATTGCAGGGGGTTTTCTTAAATGCAGACCTTAAGGGGGATTAGAAATTCAAAGCTAAGGTTACACCAAACAGAAAAATACATAGCTAAGGTTAACCAAAGTCTACAGAGAAGAAAGACTGTGCCATCTCCCTGCTTCCTTCCACACTGACCATGCAGTATAAACAGCCAAGAAAGAACTGTGACGTTCCACCACAGCAGGAACTGAAAGGGTCGGCTCCACAGGAGATGTTGGCTTCCTAAATACAAGTGGGGGGATCTAGGAAGCAGTCTACATTAGCATGACTGAAGACACAAAAGAAGTCAATGGGAGCTTTTAGTGCTCTGCATGAAGTACCATTTCAGGACGTCTCAAACAAGCAAAGACCATGACAGTTCATTTAGTTAGCAATTCTTTATTCATGCTTCCAGGCTCTGCTCTTCTAGTTGGGCAAATTGGCAATAATCATTTCTGGATATTGTAGAACATAGATTCATAGATGTTAGGGTTGGAAGGGATGTCAGTAGGTCATCAAGTCTGACTCCTGCCTTGGGCAGGAAAGAGTGCTGGGATCAGATGACCCCAGCCAGATGTTTGTCCAGTCTCAGGATAGGGGAGAGCACCACCTCCTTTGGAAGCCCATTCCAGATTCTGGCAGCCCTTAATGTGAAGAAGTTTTTTCTAATGTCCAACCTAAATCTACTCTTCATCAATTTGTGGCCATTGTTCCTAGTTACTCCAGTGGGTGCCCTAGTAAATATAGCATCTCCTATTCCCTGCTGCCCTCCCCTGATGAATTTATAAACAGCCACAAGATCACTTCTCAGCCTTCTCTTGGCAAAGGCGAAAGAGATCTAGGACCCTCAGTTTCACCTTGTAGGGCCTTGCCTACAGGCCTCTGAGCATACGAGTGGCCTCCTCTGAACCCTTAAGATTCTCTGCATCTCTCTTGAAGTGTAGCACCCAAAATTGGACGCAGTACTCCAACTGTGGCCTGACCAGTGCCACATAAAGGGGAAGCATCACCTCCCTGGACCTGTTCATCATGCATCTGCTAATGCATGATGAAGTGTGGTTAGTCTTGTTGATCACTTCGTCACATTTATGACTCATGTTCATCTTGGAATCAACTATGACTCCAAGATCCCTTTCCACTGCTGTGCTGCTGAGAAGGTCATCCCCCAGCCTGTAAGTGTGTTGGCAGTTCTTTTTGCACAGGTGCAGTACTTTGCACTTGTCTTTGTTGAACTGCATCCTATTTATGCTTATTTTTCCAACCAGTCCAGATCCACCTGGATCCATTCCCTACACTTTGGTGTGTAAACTTTGCCCCATAATTTGGTACCATCTGCGAACATGGATACGGTGCTCTCTACGCCCTCATCCAAATCACCAATGAAGATATTAAATAGCACTGGTCCAAGAACTGAGTCTTGTGAGACTCCACTGCCCACACCTTTCCAGGTCGATATCAACCTGTCCACCACCACTCTCTGGGTGTGACCCCTAAGCCAATTTGCCCCCCACCTGACCATGTAATCATCTATATCACCGCTTGTCAGGTTATTTACGAGAGCAGAAAGAGAAACTATATCTCAGGCCTTCTTAAAGTCTAGGTAGATAACAACTACCTAGACTCCTGTGTCTAAGCATCTTGTGACCTGGTCATAAAAAGAAACAAGGTTCATCGGGCAGGATCTACCTGCTGTGAATCTGTGTTGATTTCCTTGCAGCATTATTTCCCATGCTGGGCTCCCACAAATGTGATCCTTAATGATTTTTCTAGAGCCTTCCCATGGATAGAGGTGAGACTAACTGACCTACAGTTTCCCAGTTCCTCCCTCCTCCCCGTCTCAAAAAGAGACCACATTGACCCATTTCCAGTCCTGACCAGAGCACCATTAGTGCTCGAACAGCTGTGCCAGTATCTTTTCTATGACACTGGTGAATTCCTTCAGCACCCTTGGATGAAGTTCATCCAGCCCCTCCAAGTGCCCCTTCACTAAGTCTGTGCTAACAGTTGGTGGGCTGGTGTCCCTCCTGATCCAATTGAGAGATTTGTCTTGGTTTGTGTCTAGGAATACAGATGCAAAGAACTCATTGAAGAGCTCCACATAAAGCATTCCAAGTTGTTTTGCTGGTATCTGCCTAGCTGTTTAATTTAGATTTTCTGAAGGTGTCTGAGAGGCATTTTTCGCCATCCTGCTCTACAATCTATGTAGCTGATAAGGTCCATGGCTTTCCTAACAGGGAAAGGAAGAAAGCTGATCTTGCCAAGGAAGTGTGTTCAACCTAATAAATTATCTTGAATATTCTCTGCAGGGTTTCCTGTCCCTTCAGTTCCCTCAAAGCTACCGGGAAACTATGAGACCCTTAATCTTCTCCTTACCAGCCACTCCCACCTCACTTACATGCAAGTTAGAGAAGTAAGTCACCAGACCAGTGAGTCAGCAAAACCCTAGCAGAATTATTCCTTAGCAGAATCAATACCTTCCAGCAGAGAAAAAAGAAGTTTCATGCAAATACTCCCAACCAATCACATTTTCCTACCCATAGAATAGGGAAGTATCTGGGTTATGTTATCTAAAATTAGTGGGCTGAGGCAATGCATTTCATACTCTATACTGTTAGAGATTTAGCAATATTTGTATATTATCAGTAGAAAGTATTAATGCAATGAGAAAATACCTTCCAGCAAAAATATGTCATCCTTAATAACTGATATGCAGTACAGTCCTCAGTTTGCCATAAAAAGAATGGCATCTTCAGCTTCAGTAGAGAGAACAAGCCCCACATCAGAGAAAAAAACATGACTTGTGTAGAATGTTTTTTTTAATGTCTTGAGAATATTTCATTAGGTTTTGAAACTTTTTTTCCCATAAGCAAAACAAAATTTGTCAAAATTACTTGAGGGAACGTTAATGAATGATCACTGTTCTATATGCAATTAACTTCTTTTAATTTTACCAAGGAAAATAATACTCTTTTCTTATTTAACGAAGAATATTTAACCAAGCAGTTTTACATTTGTTATGGCTAAATTAGACTTCTGATTTTATGGAAACATCAACATGCTAATCTATAAGCAGAAATTATTAAACATAAGAGTAGTAACATTGGCAGATCAGTATATTGTTGATCAGCTTCTATCTCTTTAAAAATATGATCAGAGGAATTATTTTGCCATCTTTTACCACTTTAAAATCAGCTGCCCTACACTGTAATATGATATTGTTACACACATAAAAGAATTCCCCAGGACTGGAAACACACAACTCTGCCATATCAGGAATTCATATAATGGGCCCAAGTGCACTTAGGTTTCCTTTGGCTGGTGCTTTTGAGGCATTCTTGCTTTCCTCACATCCTGGGCAAAGGCTCTCAATCTGCTATCCTTTCACAGAAATAGGGCCCAGTAGTCCTGAACACCCCAGAGTCCCCAATAACTTAAGTACACCCAAGCTCCAACCTTCCAGGATCAGCAGTCAGATGTAGAAGCTTCACAAAGCTTTTTAATCACGTTTACTCTTTATTTTAGACCACACAAAAATAATTAAAAACTACATGCATTTCCCTGTCTTAGATTCTTTGCCTCTGTAGAGCTTTCTCTGGGCTTAAAGTTAGAGTTCTCTGGGATATCATATAGCTCGTGTTCACTCCATTTCAGAGGGTATGGGTGTGTGTGTGTACAGGTCTGTCTTGTGGAGTAAATTTCCTTCTTCTTCATCTGGTTAGATAGTTAAATAAAAACTGCAACATTTGAATGGTCTCTTTATTGCTCTTGGTGTGGCACAGCCTTGATAATGGCTTCAGTGTTTGTTGAATCTACAATTGTGGAACAATTTCATAAGCATCAGCCAAAATTCATAATCTATAGATAGACTGATTCTCCAAACCATTGCAGACACACGTAGGTTTTCAGAGAATAATGAGAATGAATTTGATATTTCTCAATAAACATTGAATACAACATTCAGCTGATCTATAACACTGGCAAAGATTTGATTTCTTTCTTCTTAAATTTTATTTTTCTTTCTTAAAGGCACATTTATGATTTCAGCAATGTGATCATTCTGGGTATAGTCATCTGGTACAAAGGATTAGTGGTACTCAACCTTTGATAACTGGAGAGCCACTTTATTATTTTGCCAATTGACAAAGAGCCACAAACATCACAGCTTGGTGCCCTGACATTTGCACTGTAACATTTGCACTGTGATACATTAATGCACAGTGTTGTATTGACACAACTCAAGGTCAATATGTAACGACGCAACATCACAGTAATAGCTTCCTCTTCCCATTCACTCCTTTTGGCTGCAGAGATAGTTTCCATGAAGGCAATCCAAACAACAATCAAGTAGATACCCAAGTTTTCCACAATAATGTACAAAAACTTCAACTTAAACCACCATGTACCATCCTCTCCCACATCATGCAGGGAAGTTAAAAATCCCAATAGTTCACATAATCTAAAGCAGGCCCCAAACCCCAGAGGCAAGTTCTAACACAAACCAATTTAAAAAAATAGGTTCACAATGCAAAAAGAAGATTGGAAGTCTCTGCAGTGCCTTAGGTCTGATTCTGTTTCACTGTTTCAGCACTGATGCAACTCCACTGACTTCAGTCTGCCCATAGACAACTGATGTACCTGCTTGAAAAAAATTAAAAAAAAAAAATCACTTGCTGGTGCCTTTGGATTCCTCCCCTCTTGGCTTCGTTATTAGAATACCTGAACTCCAGACAAGAGCAACTTTTAGACCCTTCTTCCTTACTGAGCGCAGGAGTACTGGCAGGAAGCAGGCTTGGTCTAATTACTCCCACTCAGGATATGCCAGAATCCCCTGTACCCAGTCTTGTACAGAGTATCTGATATTGAGCACATATCCAGAGCCTCTCTCAGGTTTTCTGTCTCAAGCATGCTTCTCAACATGTGCTCAAGGCTGCACTAAACCAGCTACCCTGCCCATTTTCCAGGCTTTAATATATGCTGAGTGTGAGCAAGTGGGAGAGGCACGTTTCTCAGCAGTTCTCCTGGGTTTACTACCAGGGGCTATGCAGACACACCCTTTGCACAACACAGCTGTTCCCCTTCTAACACTGTCATTCCTAGATACCTCCCCTCAAGCATATTCTCAAACTCCAAAGGAAAATGTTAAAGACACAGTGCTCCTTAAAAATGTACTGTTATCCTGCTGTATACCAGTCTCCTCCATGTTTGCACATTTTTTAAAGCCTTGCATTGTTAACTCCACAGTTGTTTCTGTTCATTACTTCTGCTTAACTCCAATTTAACAAGAAAAAATAGCCATGGAGTAGATGTCATATTTGGATGTCAATCTTTCAGGCAGATAAACTTTAAAAGCAGTAGAAGAATTCCAATTTAATACATTAATTTTAGACTTAGCTTGTCCTTGAATGACCCCTTAACTCTCATTTTCAGACTAGAGGCTTGATCCAGTTCACAGGGGAAACAACGAACTTGCGTATACTCTTACTCTTATTGTTCCTATTATTTGTCCATTTTTTAATGAAACTATGAAGTGTAAATAGTATTGATCCTTAAGGCTTGGCAACCCATATGCTGATAATAAAAAGTAAAATTAATTATACAGGGAATAAAGGTTTATTTTAAGTGGATTCTTTCCTCTGGCTATAAGGAATTTGGGGCTGTTCCTTAAAGGACATTGTAACTCTGAATGGAGAGCAAAGGGGTAATAGATTGTATGGAGGGGGTGAAATGCAGTTGCTGCTCTTTCCTGTCTTTGTGGCTGGTTGAATAACAGCTACCCTGAAACATGTGCCTGTGGGTCCAGGATCTTTTGTGGTAACAACTTAAAATTCAAGGTCTTCACAAGTCTGTGTAGCTATGGGTTAACATCATGTACCCTTTACAAGAGCTGTGGAATTCTTGTATCGAATTTGTCAGCCCTCCCAGCACTGGTCTGCTGCAGACTATAAACTGGTTGGTTTTGCTGCCACAGTACCCAGAGCTACCTGCATCTCAGTTATACTATATTCTGTAGACTAAACTGTGCTTCAGGATCCAGGCAACAAATGTGCTCTAGGCAACCTTTAACATCTTATGGTACTTAACACTTAAATTTCTATACACACATTTATCCCTTCATCCTACACATTTTGGTGCATGCGTGAATGTAATAGGTCATGTTTCCTGGGCCAGCCCAGAACATCATTGTTTTAGATGCTGACATCACAGATCAGTTATGATGGGGTGCTATAAAAAGCAGCACTGCCAGCACCTTCTTGTTGCTGAGCTTTACACACTACTTTATTTGCACATGGCACAGAGACTGGCTGAGTAGTAAATAATTATGAGAATAGGACAGCCATGCAGAACACTGTGGAGCACTTCATAAGCCAGGTGCATTTCAACAAAATACATTTTAATACAGCTAAATACAACATTATATATCTAGGAATATGGAATGCAAGCCATAGCCACAGAACAGAGTACTGTATCCTGGAAAGCAGTCTAAAAGGCATTTTAGCACCATAGTGAACATTAAAAAGCACCCAGTGCAGTGCAGTAACAAAAAAACCCCAAAAAGACAAAAAAGGCTAATGTTTCCACGTTAGGAAATTGCTGGGGAACTGCTTTTCCCCCATAGAGGAACAAATTCCTAGTCCCCCCCACCCCTTTATGCAAATAGGAGAAGAGCAGTAAGAAGATGATTTTACTTCTGTACTTAACCTTGGTGAATCTAAGGCATTTTTACACATGCTCCAGGAGGTGTGGGGGTCTTTAAATTAAGAGGCCTTTAAATTAGCAAGCCATGCTAATTAAAAGTACCCTAGTGTCACATGCATCCCCCATGCTGAAAAATGGTGATGGGGCACTTTGAACTAAAGCTCATCAAACAAGTGTTAGTTCAAAGCACTGCACTGCACTGCCCTTTTTCAGTGTGGGGATACTGATACATATGATGCTAGAGTGTGTTCTTAATCAAGTCTGCTCTGACGTGCTGGATTTCCAGCACATTGGAGCTGGCTCCCTGCATGTCTATAGGAGCTGGCTCCCAGCATGTCTGTAGGAGCCCTCTGATACTAGAAGTGTGTATATAATTCTGGGGCCCCAATTTTTTTTTTAAAAAGGGTCCTGGAAAAAAAAACAATCCAAGACCATGTATAAAAAAGCCCTAAAAAGTATTCTTGGATGAGTAGAAATGCCTTATAATAAGAAACTAGATCAGTGACTCTCAACCAGTGCCATGTCACCCTGGGGTGCCTTGAAATCCTTTTCAGGGTGCTGTGGGGGCACCCCACTGTTAGGCTTGCAACCATGATTCACAAGATAAGCCCAGACTTTTCAAACAGGAATCTGTAGCATTAAAAACATTCTGACCTGTTGTGGTCTTTCTGAGTTTTTTGCAACAAAAGAATTGCTCTATTATTTTCCTGGAGTCAAAAAAAGAGTGAAAATGAAGAGCTGGCTTTTTCTAAGGGGTGCCTAGAACATATTGACCCTAAAAAAGTTGAGAACAATTAGATTAAAGGTATTTGTCAGGAGTGATTCTGATATGAGTAGGGGCTTTGGATCACTTCATGAGCTGGGTGCATTCAAATAAAATACATTTTAAATACAGCCAGATACAACATTATACATCTAGGAACAGGGAATGCAAATCATAGCTGCAGAACAGGGCACAGAATACTGGAAAACCTCTTTCATTGCTAATTTTCTAGGGTTAATTCTATGTCTATACCGTATCCACAGAGCACCCAGGGAGGGACACTTCTGGGCATATCCTACCCACATCCTCCCACTTGGACATAACAAACCTGAAAACAGTGTTGAAGCCACTCCAGGGATGTCCTCTCTGGGCACTTACAATCTTGCATTCTTGGCCATGGAGTATGCTCCAGAGCATCTGTCACATCAAGGGTGCAACACAAAGCCTGAAAGAGCTCACTCTTTTTAACTTACAAAAAGAAGAATGAGGGGTCAGATTCTAACACATATATAACATATTTTTTCCCGCACAGGGAGAAAATACTGTGTACCACAGAACTCCTTGAAGTAGCTAAGAAAGGATTAACATGAACCAACAATTAATCTGAAGTCAGACCAATTCAAGTTAGAAATAAGGAACACATTTTTAAACAGCAAGGATGATAAACTAATGATGATAACTAACCACTAAAGGAAGTGACAAATTCTGTCTTGTGATGTCTTCGGTACAAGACTTGATATCCTTCTGGAACACAGGCCTTGGTTATACAAAAATTAATAAGCAAATGTGGGGTGAAATGAGTGAAAATTAATGACCTGTGATATCCAGGTGATGAGAACAGATCACCTTAAAGTCTTTTTATGGCCTGAAGCTAAAGTTTATCAGTATTCCTCATCATGATTTAAGGACATCCCAAAAGTTTACTTCCTTCAGCTGTCTTCTCCTCCCCGAAACACAATTAAAATGCTGGTTTATCTTCATTTTGCAATTTAATATTTCCATTTATACTTTCTATAAGTCTGCTATGCTATTTATAATTATAGATACAGTTCCATGGCAGAGGGGAGATGATTTTAAACTGAAAAGACATTTCAACACTAAAGAAAACCTAAATTAGCCTTATTCTTTTTATTACATTTCTTTTCTTATTTATTGTCTAGTCTTATTATAGTAACATTCTGTGGATTTCTCTGTGTCAGAGTAGTCAGTAAATGCTGTATATTCTCCAACTATAGGTGTATGGCATCAATAAACTATGCAGCAAATTTAACCTCTGACTTCTAACTCATGTTTGCAAATGACTTTCTAGCATTTCACTGAACAGGTGAGAAACGCACAAAACTGATATGCAAGTAATGCAGCTATCTGACATTCCAGTCTAGATTTTGAAGCTAAAACAGTGGCACAAACATGTGAATGAGGTTACTGCAGCAAGATAAAATAATTTGTTTAAGATAACTAACACTGGAAACTATATGGTTGAAATGAATTGTATTTTCAAGCCAACTCCAAAGTTGGTTTCACTCAAATCTTTTCTGGTCCAGTTTTTCAATACAAAAGATAATACAAATAGATACATTTTTATTGCTTTTGTTAACCAAATAAATTCTCAAATGGTGAAACCAATTGAGATCACCTTCTTAACTATAATGACATCAGCAATTATATCTACATTAGTAATATGCGAGTTCAGATTCTTTTTTAATCAAATGCCACAGCTCAGTTATACAAAGCTTACCACATTATAAACAATTCAGAGCAAACATGCTGCTACTTTATCTTAGGGTAGCATACATGCTGCTACTTTATCTCAGGACAGCAAAATAATATTTAAGGACCATACCCTTAGCTCAAAATATGTATGAAATTGCCATTGACATCCGCTGGAATTCAGTGTGCCGAATGGAGCTGCATGATTTGAGCCGTTTTACAGTTTTAATAGAACAAGGTACTATAAAGGGTCAAATTCTGCAACTGTTACTCAGGCAAAACTCCTCTTGTCCTTTTTAGTCACTTTCCAGACAACCTCCACTCTCCCAAGAACTGGCACAGATTCACTCTATATGCGCTCTGCAACATTCAGATTTAGACATTACTCTAAACTTGAAGATTCCTTTATTTAAACAAAACATATTAAAATGTTCTGGTAATGTACCATGGCCTCTTATGCCTGTACTTTGCTTTTATTAAAGGCTGAGTAATGTGAACCTAACCATATCCTTTCACTTAAAGCTTTAAAAAAATCTGGATATTCTCTCTATCAGCAAATAAAGATAAGAGCAGCATGCTGAAAATGCCAATTTTACTGCATGTTTCAAGAGGTGATAATACACTTTCTACAGAAAATTCTCTTTTCTAAATCCAAAAAAAAAAATCAATAAGTTGGGCTTTTTTTGCCTTGATAAGGCATAGATGTTTTAAAAATATTAATTACTCAGTCAGTCTGGTTACTACTTGCAACAACATAATCCCTCTAAGAACATAAACAAATTCTAAGTATTGCACAATGAAAAATGAAAAGTCATTTACTGTTGGCTATGAAACAGCTTTAAGGAATAACAGATCAGATGCATAAGTACACAGAATTTTTTGGATGCAAATTGGTTAGAATTAAACACGCCTGCTTTTGTACCTATGTGAACATTCATGTTTATCCATGAATTTCACTCAACAGAACAGGACCTGAAATGAGTAGATTCATGACATTTACAAATAAAAGCAGCTGGTTATAATAAGTCTCTTAAAACTAATCAATTTTCCAATACATTTTATTACGGTTGTCAAGAATCCATTGAGTCAGGCTTGTAGCAAGTAACCATCTAAAAAATAGATGGTAGATCCATTCATCTAAATTCTATGCTTATTGAAAGTCTGACAGTTTCCTTTGATTAAAGTAAAGATACTTCATTATGAGCATTAAGCATTGCTTTATGAGTTATGTAAAGTTTGTGATTTTTCATTTATGCTTTAGAATCTTAACCACATTGTCTCACTTATGTATAATCTATCAGCCCAGGTGACAAATAGTCTTCTATATTTACACACTAGGAATATACAAGGAGCATACTGTATTAGCAGCTGAAACTACAAACGCCACTGTCAATCAAACCAGCTGGCATAGGACCATATTTCTTGTCACCAAGAGGCTTAAAGCAAAGAATCTGTGCCTAATTCTCTTAAACCTTACAGGTCAAAAGGTTTTAAAATTATTTTTGACACCATTTCTTTGCTTTGTCAACAGGCCTGAATACTTTTTAGCATGTAAAGGATATCAAAAAGCTACTCACTGAAACAGTCTTAACATTAGCAATTTATGGGTTTAAAGTATAGCATGCACTGTAACACAGTTAGTATTCCTGCCTGCCAGGATGGCTATGCAGTTCTAGGGTTGTAATTGTATTACTACAAAACCTCCAAAGCAATAACCAAAATGCTAAGAATCCAGCTGAGTCAATTCTATCTCATTGGATAAACCTGCACGACAGGATAATGCCATGCGACTTGCAGATTCTGCTGTGGTTTTCCCCATCGCTCTTTCAGAAGTCTCCCCAAAACTGGCTACAACCCACCAGAAACTAAGAACTGGCAGCAGTTTAGGCTTTCCACTTCATAACTGGGTAATCATCACACATCTGCTCTGAGAGCAATTAGCGGTGCTAGTCTGAAATCACTCAGAAGGTAAGGCAGGATGGCACCTTAGAGACTAACTGGTTTGGAGAAGCATGAGCTCTTATAGATAACAACCTACCTTTATCAGATGCATCTGCTGTGAGAATTCCAGGTCACAAAAACTCTGAAAAAAAACAGGCAACTTTCAAGGAGTCTAACTGCTTGAAAAACTTGAGCTTGATTATTAAATGTTTGCATTGTATTAACCTGCAGAACCTTTGATCAAGGGCTGGGACCCCACTGTGCTTGGTAGGGAAACAGTCTCACCTCCTCCCTCCCAACACACACACGCTAGAAATTTTGAGATAATGAATGGCTAAAAAATCTCTTTACATACACTTCTGGCTGCAGTCTCCCAGGACCATAGCCAGAATCTTTCACCCTCTGCTCAATGATTTCAAGGAACAATTTCTGCTCTGTTCTCAGACAGAACACCCTAGAATCACCACAAAACAAGTAATCCATCACTCAGTGCCTTGTTAGACACTTCTGCAGAGACAGCCTCTTCCCATATGCCAGAGAGAGTCCACATCACTACAATTTCCACACATGATGAAGAAACACCACACTTTCCCAATGCAGAGTGGAACAAGAACAGAAAGGAGACATTGGCGTATAAGAGGTAAAGAGAGAGTGGAGTGTGGGGAGGTGCTAGAAGTGGAGAGGGCATGTTATGGGAAAAAAAATTAAAGAGGAGGAGATGATGGCTGATAAAAGATGACTGAAAAAGCAGAGTGAAAGAGGATGATGCAAAAGAAGAAAGAGAAAAAGGTTGGTTGGTGATAGAGGAGGAAGAAATTGAAACAATGCAGTAAAGATTGATCTATCAAACAAAGGGAAAAGAGTGAAGCTACAAAAGAGAGAATAAAAGCAAACAAAGTATACTATAGTGATATTGAGCAGACAAACAGGATTTAAAAAAAAAGTTGAGTGCCCAAATCATACGCTCAAAATCCAACAGAAAGGTGAAGAAAAGTTATTTTCTTGAATTTACAGCACAGAATCAAGTCTGAAGTCTATGTCCAGGTCTGCAACAAGCACACTCATTTTCTTCCAATATACTGGAGAATAATATTTTATAATATTTAACTCATTCATAATCAGTACTTTGAGATCTTCTAATGGACAGGGTGACAGAAATGTAAAACTCTCCCACACCATACACACATGCAAACCCCTGTTGTTTCAGTTCCATTAGAGGCAGTGGATATTTTGCTTTTGACTTCAAGAAAGCTAGGATTTCAGTCATAGCATTTACAGCTGAGAAACCAGTGGGGCCAATCCCTTATATCTTCCAGAATTTTCCCCTCTTTGTTATCACAATGGCATCACTGCCAAGAACATTCTCACCTGCTTTAAGATATATCTAGTAGCCTATGTGCTTCTTGACTTTGTTCTGCTAGATTTCCCCAAATTCCTAGTATTAGAAACAAACAAAAGCAGAAAAATCAACTGTACTGGAGATGGTATTTTCAAACCCTTTTGTCCGCTTACAAGAATTCATTTTCTTTCTCCACAGACTACACAATTCAAATAGTGCAAGGGAAAGAGGCAGAGAAGAATGAAAGTGGGGGGACTCACAAACCAAGATGGAAATTGCATATGGAGTGCATCTACATTAATGTGCAGTTGTTACTGCACATTTAATTTAGTGCTTGTATAACTAAATACCAAATAATCAAATAAACGTGCAATATAACCAGAGTTACTGCACAGTGGCACTGGCAAGCACCCTTTTAGTGGCTCTATCATGCGGTAGCTTAATAATACTGCACAGTAGCATATTAGAGCTGTCCATGCTGTGATGCGCTACTGCGCAGTGTTATTAAGCTACTGCACAGTTAAAGTGTCATGTAGACATGCCCACAGTTCCCAGAAGTGCCCCCAGGTTGGATTTTGGACCCCAGCCCAAAGTCGCTGAGCACTACTGGCTTTGACTTCACTGGATGAAATATCAGGTGATATCCATTTCCTTCCCCATGCTGTATGTCGAGTCTGTTTTTTATTTTGGTTAAGGGCAAAGACTTTGCATTCAGCAACCCAAACCAAAATCTCCTGATTAAAACAGCATATTCCCATCACAATATACTCACAGGGACATAAATATCTAAATAAACATGGATTTGATAAAGATTGTCATGAACTGAACAACACAAGGGTATTCATTGCAAGAATTATAGGAACAAAGGAACATCCTTAAACTTTACCCTGTTTGGCTCTTGCATCAGGAAAACAATCATTTAAAAAACTGTTAGACTTTCTATTTCTTTGGCCCACTCTTTCACCATATTCATTTGCTAGGATATAAACAAAGAATGCTTCAAGACTAGAAACTTAAGATGATGTTTGATAAATTTGGCTCAAAGTCCCTGATTCTGATTAGCCTGAAACTCTTAAAAGTGTGGGCCCTTCTAACACAATGGTAATGACTTGACTCTCTGTACCTTGCCTTCTGAAACAAATGAAAAAAGAGGAAAAAAAAGATAAAGGAGAAACAAAGAATGGCCGAGGAAATTGAGATGGTTTCCAACAACACAAAACAAAAAACACAAACACAGTTGTGAAACACAAACCTGCAAAGATTGTGAAATCAGAGAGAAGCTGGGAGTCTCAGCAGGAAGATCCCAAGACCGGGTAAAAAGAAGTGGGAGCTGACAAGCACAGTGAGGAAGACGCTAGGAGATGAACAGCTGTAATTTCAACGAGGAAGAATAGCATCCTACTCCGGCATCTAACATTGCTAGAGTACCAAAAAAAAGGCTTGTATCATATAACTCGTGGCAATGAATTTGAAAGTCTTTATCAAATCAGATAAGATAAATTCTGAGAATTTTGAGAACGGTCTTTTATTTTCCTCTACTACTTCTGCTTCGTTTTCTTCTCCCAACCCACCCAGAATTTCTCTTCTTCCCAAATTCATTCCTTCTTTTTCACTGAAAATAGAAACACCACTTCTGCCCCCTATTATCTTTAGGAATGGAAATCATTCCTGTGAATGCCCTGAAAACTGAGTTCTAGCATGCTTGTTTCACCATTATGAGGTGACATTGCAGATCGCTCAGTTTGGTTTTGGGCTCGTGTGACCTTTTGCATTGAATTAAAAGTTATTCTTCTAGTGAAAGTACAGTTTACGTGCAATGTAGAACAGCTTTAGTTCTTTCGATCTCTTTTTTAAAAAGGGTAACAGAGCGAGCACCTTTTCTATTTCACATGAAGGAAGGAGAAATAATATGAATCAAGAAAGGGACTATTATAAAGCCATTGAGAAGCCCTTCATTTGTATACAAAGGGGAAAGAAGAGCCATGGGTTCAGAGATGAGAAAAAAGTGAGGAAATTCCTATGAAACTGGGAATTATATGAACATGGACCATGTAGTGGCCTGATTTGCCTCTAGGGAATTAAAAGTTCCTCCTTTCCTTGGATTCATACTGTAACCAAATCCACGTCCATCAGGATTGTTTATTGTATCTAGCACATTCCACGGCAGGATGATTTTGATATGGGGCTCTGATTACTTTCAACTCATTTCCAGTTATTAGTGCCACACTGTAAGGTGCAGGATTCCTAGGGAACTATTGCCTTAATTCAAAGGATTATTAACAAAAATGTCCTACATGAGGGGGGTAAAAAAAAAAACCCAACAGGTTCCATATTAGTAACATCAAGTAGCAATAATAACAACTCTGATCCAGGCCTTGCTCTGCCCCAAACTCAGTGCTCCATCTACATCTCAGGCGCTTGTTGAAGTTCAAAGCACAGCAGAATATACAACATCCCTTTCACCCAGAGCAGCAGCTCCAAAATACAAGGTGGTGGCAGCACAGAAAGACTGCCAGGCTTGCTTGGACCCTGAGGTGGATTCCAACATTGACAAGATGCATCTTATGAGCAGTGCCTGAGAAAGGGCTTTCACCCCAACCAATTGAACACAGATTTATGTGCACACTCAGGCTGAATTTTGGCCTCTTTTGTTTCTTTAGAATTGACTCATCCAAACTAAAAGATAGTAAAAGGAAGCAAGGAAGGAAGGAAGGAGATGCTAACATTTGTAAGAAAAGAGCATATATAATCACAGAAAAGTATCACTGGAATCATAGAATTGATGGAATCATAGAATCATACATAGTTAGTTAATGCAGACCCTGAAAAGTCATGGCAACCTGGAGTCACAAAAAATTAGAAACGTGGCAGATCAACACTGTAAGTAACCTAGCTCTGTGCATGTCAAGCGATGAGAGCGAAGGAGTGGAAGTCACTGCAGGCAACTCTTTGATGTGAAAAAAAGAGACACACAGTAATACTATAGTCACTAGGACCCTGTAAAAATAAAGGGTGTTAAGCAACCACTCCAACAAACCAACTTAGCTTCATCTCTGGCAGCCATGTCAAGATGCTGAGAGAGTAGGGCTTTGCAAAACACTATCATTTAGTTTTGATGTCCATCTCACCATTTCAAAGAGACAGTGTCTCATTTCATCATTTCATTTTGAAGCACTGTCCCATTTTGTTTTGTTGAAACTGTTTTGCTGTTTTGACATTGCACCCATAGGCTATAATGGGTAATCATTAAAATGCCCAAAATGTTGTCATTTCTTGCCTGATTCAGATGCAAATTGCAGGGATGGTAGCCCTTCTGAGGGCATGAAGCCTGCCAAGTTGCAAAGAGATAGGTGCAGAGTTTTCTCAGAAACTGCACCCAAAAGTCTTGAAAGCAAAATATGCTAGCAGCCTCCTGTCATCTGGCACACAGATCCAGGGGGCTCACACCCCCAGGAGGGCTGCGGAGCTGTTCTGGTCTCCTCCTGGGGATGCAACCCCTGGATCTGTGCCAGATGGCAGGAGGCTGCTACCTGGACCAGTGCTGGTCACAGCCCACACCCAGCACAGTTCCATGGAGCTCAGCCTGGTGGTGGAAGGTGGACAGAGCCGGTGCCGCGCTCCACCTCCCACCACTGGGCTGAGCTCCATGGGGCTGGTGTAGCTGATTGGAGGGCAGCCCAGCACCAGGAGGTGAGCAGAGCTGGCACTGTGCTCCAAGCAGTTTTACCAGCCCCACAGAGTACAGCCTGGCAGCAGGAGGTGGGAAGAGCCAGGGCCATGCTCCCTGCAAGACTGAGCTACATGGGGCTGCGGAGCCACTTGGAGCGCAGCCCTGGCTCTCCCCTGCCTCCCACCACTGGGTTGCTTTGAACCTCAAAACATTCTGAAACTCTGAAAATGTTTCAAGTGCCCTCATTTAATTTTGAAGCTGTTTCATTTTGATTTCGCTGTTTCAAGCTTGAAATGCATCAAAACAGCTTCGAAACGAAACACTCGGCAAAATTTCACACGGCCCTATGAGAGATTAACCGTCTGGATTCTGTAACACCAGCTGAGTACTTCAATGGCATCTTGAACCAGCTGCCTTTGAACACCATAAATGGTTCAGGCAGAAGCAAATACCCCAAACTCTCATTCAACCCCTGGCACAGTCCACCCAGTCCCCAATGTGCCACTTAAAAAAAAACAGCTGCAGTTGCTTGCCATGACCCAGTCTTGTGGATTTTGAGGGAAGCAAACAAAGCAAAGCCCACAGCTAGATTTAGGGTGCCTGAGTTGGAGGGAGGGGGGAAGAACTACTGAGCTACCCCTTTTCTCAAGCAAGGATGGCCTCTAGATTTTGGAACAGGATTCCTGACTGCATTGGAAAGATGAAGACACTGATAGCAAAATAAGTTTCAGAGACGGAAAATGGTTTGTAAAAGGAGTCCTTCTATCTGCATATCTAATCTACTCTTGCTCAGCTGTCTAACCAAATGCTGATCCATTTTCACATGCACTGTGGGCTCTTGTTAGCATAATCATAAGTAAGAGTTTGGTGCCAAAACATTTATTTCCATAAAGAAAGAGACATTAAGTGTTGGAAAAATCATCAGTTTTGTTGCTGTTTACATTGTGAATAGTTAGGTTGTGGTAAAATCTTAAGTGATCATTTTTGTTATGAAAAGCATTGACAGGACATTTGTACTTTGAAAGCATTTCAGTTTATCAGATTATGATTTTTAGCATATTTGCGGTTTTCCCCTAAAGCATATTGTTTGTGTGTGTCTGCTATGACTGCATATGTGTAGCTTAATCACTCCTGTCAGCCAGACTGCATGCTGAAAATATAAGGTGGTTCCATTAGTTTTTATCCTTCAGTGATTTCTTGTGTCCCATAAATGGAAAGCTCATGTCCCTAGTTCAGATCCAGCAGCCTCAGAAGGAATCAGTTCCCAGCCCAGAGGGATTTATGGACACAGACAGAAGTACAGCCCCCCCACTGTAACTCATGGTGCTTCACAGGAAGTGGCATGAATTACAGTGATCCCCCAGACCCAACAGACCTTCACTGTTGGGTCCCAAGGGTTGGAGGATCAAGCTGCAGGTTAGAGCAGCAGACTGTCCCCTAGCCCTGCCCCTCCCACCTCCCAGTCCCAGCACTGTCTTCAGAATGGGAAGTGGGGAGGGAGCAGAAGGAGCTTGTTCTGAGGATTGCCCAGCCAGTGCTGAAAGGTGGGGTAGGTGGATTGGAGGCTTCCCACCCCAAGGGGGCTCCAATCCACCTGTCTCATCCTCCAGCATCAACTGGACAACTCCAGAATGAGCTCCCGCCACTCCCTTCCCCACTTCTATATAATGAGGATTCAGTTTGTCCTGGGATCAGGCCTTTTTAAAGCACCTTGCAGCCATGCCCTTCTGTAGAGTGGCTGATCGCACAACAGAATGTCACTTGTGTCAACACCCTACAGGACTCCCTTCAGGTTCATAACCAGCTGGAAACGTTGTCACTTATTATAAGTTTAACAGAGCACACCCTCTTTCTCTTTCCTCCCAAGCACTCTTCTGTACCCATATGAATGGTCCATCTTTGTGGCACAGCCAGTCCCTGCCACCTCAGAGGTACTTATATTTATAAAGCACTTCCTTGTCTGAACACTGTGGTAACTGACAAATATTTATAATCCAATAAATCAATATATCAAAATCAAGCCCATACCAGAGTTTGCTAAGTGACTATGCAGCACTAAAGAAGAACAAAAATATTTATACACCATTCTTAATAATAGTTACTACTTTACCAGCCTACCAAAAATAACATATGGCAGGGCGACAGGGGGGAGGGCAGAAACTGTCCCTAGCCAGGATCTTGATCATGCATGTGACAAACAAACGTACTTTCATGTGTGTTTGAAAGAGTCTCCAATTAATCAGAAATATGCTTTCCTGCAATGCAGACAAGACTGTTTTACTGTCATTTCCCCATCCCCTCATTTCTGTGTTGCTATAAGGCAGTTCACTTGCAAATCAAGGGAAGTGATTCTTCCGCTATTCAGTACTTCCTCGATTCAGCACTCTATTCAGCACTCCTCACCTGGAGTACTGTGTCCACTTTTGGGTCCAACATTTCAGAAAGGATGTGAAAAGATTGGGGAGAATCCACTACAAATACACATCCTGGGAAGCAAGACTAAAACTGCTAGGGTTATTAGTCTAGAGAAGGGAAGACTGAGGGGGGATTTTATAAGTTTTCAAATATCTAAAGAGCAATGAAAGAGAGGATGGAGATGGACCTTTCTTTGATGTAGGGGACAGGATTAGAAGCAATGGCCTCAAGCTGAAGCAGAGAAAGTTTAAATTGGAGATTAGGAGGAACTTTCTGACTATGACAGTTGTCAAGCATTGGAAGAGGCTACCTAGAGAACTGTAGAATCTCCACCTATGGAAATTTCAAGACCATGTAGGACAGACACTTGGCTGGGATGGTTTAGTCAGGGGCAACCCTGCCTTCGCAGGGGGCTGGACTAGATGACCTTGCCATCCCTACATTCCTATGACCCTTTCCTATGAGCCTATAGTAAATTAATCGTATCTATATGACTGACTTTGTATCCTCTTCCCCTATCTTTAAGTAATAAACAGCTGTTACATAAACCTTCTTATCCTAAAGGATCACAAAACGCTTTGCAGAGCTGCAGAGTGATGACAAATTTAGTGTCAGGATCACATACAACTGGTATTTGCCACCATTTGGCACAGTGTGATTCACTTAAGACACCAACTTACTGTAGTGAACAGTCTAAAAAACCTGAGAAACAACACTATTTTACTGACAGACATTCCAGTATTTAACATACACACACAAAACCTTTTTATTCACAAGTTGAATACTTTCACCTGATTTTTTAAAATAACTTGGCACTTTATGTAAATAGAGAGGTAATTAGCTATGTTAATCTGAAGTCAGGCAAAAGGCAAGGTAGATTTGCACCTTATAAATGAACTAAATCAAAGATGTATAGCATAAGCTTTCATAAGCAGAGGGCTTACTTCATCAGATGCTGTAAAGGGATTGCGGAAAGCAGAGCTTCTAAATAGAAATCATAGATTAGAACACAAAGAGTAGGGAACTTTGGAGGAAAAAAAAGTGGACATTGCTAAGAATGACAAGGTAGGTGGGAGGGGGAACCTTCAGAGTGCTCCAGCAGTTCATCCTAAGCACAGCGCCTCTGCAACCAAGCTTTGCCTTACACCCATATCTGCTTTGATATCACTGACTGGCATGCACACCTTAAAAATCGGGAGCAGGAAGCTCCTACAGTTCCAATACAGTCCAAAAACCATAGCCAATCAGACCTACAGAGCCTTCTCCAACCTGAAACAATATGAACCCCAAGACAATAACAAAAGAATCCCTTTGATTGGCACCTACAATCCCCAACTCAGTTGTCTTAGACATAGCATTACTGATCTCCAATTCCTCCTGGAAAATGATGACAATCTCAAGGTAACCATGGGGGACAAACCTGTCCTGGTTTACAGGCAGCCCCCAACCTCAAACAGCATCACTCCAGCAAGACACTACATAACTCCTATTATCCCCAGGGTACCAGAACTTGCTCTGGACCCAGATCCCAGCTGTGCCCCATCATCAACACAGACCACATCATCACTGGACCAAATAACAGATTATAAACATCCAAGGTTCTTTTACCTGTATCTCTACCACCATCATATGTCATCACTTACAGCCATTGTGGGCTAGGGACAAACGTTATACTTAAACCAGTTTAAGTGATCAGAAACTGGTTTAAACCTGTAACAGAAGAGATGTTCAGTGCACATAAACCAGTTTGAAAATGGCTGAAACCAGTTTGAGATAAACCTGGTTGAATGCAGTGTAAGACTTAACTGATTTCGGTCAAATCAGTTTATGCAAAGTCTGTCCCAGACCACTTCCTGATTTAAGTTAAATCACAGTCCTCCAGCATCCCAGGTGCTTTGCAACTCTGGATGGGGCACTCTGCTCCAGTCCAGTATGGCTGGCCCCTGCCCTCTGCTCCCAGGCTGCAGCTCCAGCAGAGCCTGCAGGTACGGTGGCATTTGCCTGGCTTCCTCCTGCTCCGCCCTACCCACCACCACTCCCTGCTCAAGCAGGGATTCCCCCTCCTCTCTGCCTTACACAGACAACTCTCAGCAATAGCTAGCATACCATATGCTGGCTACAGTCTGTGCTGTGGCAGATGGGACAAAGGCAGACAGAACAATGTTGGCTTAGGGCTTTTTGGAGCTAATCAACAGGTATCTGGTAATGTCCCCCTGTTCCTTCCTTGGAAATGTTTTTTAAGAAGAGCTTGAACTAATGAGAGACACTTTTGCTGTTTGATGGGCTGATAAATGCTAACAACTCCTTGTGTAACTCCCTGCTGTGTAACTCAATGCTCTGTTATCAACAGCAAGGGGGGGGGGAACCCCGCCCTAATCAAAGCATCCTGCTACACCCCTCCTCAGCTCAGCACTGTAAAAAGGGAAGGGAGGGCTGCTCTAGTACCCTACAGCTTCTAGCTTGAGCCACTGCAGGCATGTGTTTGCATTTCTTCAGTCCAGAGTAGGTGTTTTTGCAATTACAAACTGGTTTAGCCACACCCAGTTAGATGAACCTGCAAAGACAATCAATTCAGGCTCAGGCTTTTTGAATGTCTGTCTCTAGCTCTTCTGCCTACGCCAAAACACATTCTTAATTCACGTAAGAATGAATTAATACCATTTGATATGAATTCCAGAAAGACATACAAGCTTGTGGCAAAACATTTTAACCTACCTGGGCATTCCACCACTGACCTCAACGTGGCTGTTCTTAGACAACAAAACTTTAAAAATGAACTTGAACAGTTAATTGTGGAACAATAAATCATTCACAGAAGGGACTGTGTAAAGTATGGTCTAATCCATGACTACAGATTCCCATTACCTGGATTAGCTTTTATAACCCCTATGTCCTTCAGTGGGCTAACTGCTTTTTTCTGTCTTCTACCTACTTTGTCTCTCTCACTAGTGCCCCTTCCTTTTTCCTCCTACCTTCCCTTCCCTTTGTATTCTAATCCATGCTTTTCTATTTAGACGTTCTGCTTCCTGTATTTCCTGATGAAGCAAGCTACTGCTTAGGAAAGCTTAAGCTATACATCTCTAATTTGGTTAGTCTATATGATGCAAATCCATCCTGCCATCTACATGATGTAAACTACATACATCCACAGCGCACACTTCTCAAGAGTATTCTGGGATCAGTCTCCACCTCTCTCCCTCAAGTTTGTTAATTGTACAGGAAAAAAACCAACTAGATTCATTGAGCGTGTGTAGACAAAATGAGGGGCATGTATGCACAACACTTTAACGTGGGTTAAACCGCTTTAATAGTGTTGGCGTTTGCATGCGTCAGCAGTGTATTGCACATTAATTCCAGCTGCTGTAGCACATTCAGCGGCATAATGTGCCTTAAATGACTTTGGGACACAGCAGACTAAAACACCTCTGAGGAGTTTTAGTTTGCTGCCCTACAGCCATGGAGCAAAGTTCCAGGCTCCGTGCAGCTCAGGGACTGTGCAGGCAGCGTGGCAGCAGCCTGGTAAGGCAGGTTCCACCAAAGTAAAAACAAACAAAAACCCAAAAAAAACCCCTGGTGAGCCTGATCTTTTTCTCCCCTGGAGCCTGCCTGCCTGCATGAGCTGTGTGAGGACCTGGTCCTTCCCTCCATGGCTGCGGTGCCCTCCAGGACTGCCCAAGCTGGGTGCCTGCAGGCCGGTGCAACTTGTTGGGCAGGGGGAGGGACCACTGCTGCTGCAGAGAGAAGCATCAGTCCCCTACACCTCCGCAGCTCAGGAACCACTCCACCTACCCGCAGCTTGCCCTCACCTGCCCACCACTGGAGAGGCAGGTAAGACATGGGTGTATACGACATGAAGGTTTACTTTGCCCTAAATTGAAGAAGTGTTTTTAAAAAGCCACCACTTTAGTTTAGGGCCCTGTTTCATCTACACACATTGTTCAGCCCAAGGAAGAGAAGATGACTCTTTAGCCCACTGATTTCCACTCACTCAAGAAAAGGAGCTCTGTCTTCTGATTCCTCTTTATACATTTAACAGTCATCGGACAAAATACCAAACAAAGATTGTGACATCTTACACTATCTGTAAAATAGATAGTGTAGAGTAAGAGGCAAATGCTGATTGCAGTTCCACCACAACACAGTTTTTATATACTGGTAAGAATTAGGGGGAGGGATTGATTTTTTTTTTTAACCAATACAAACCATCCAGTAAATGCATTTTCAATGAGGCTTTCATTACAGTACTATAAGGACCATTTCTATTCCTAGCACTGCAACCACATTAAGAGTAGGAGCAGTGGTAGCGCTTTGATATATGTGATCAGTTAGGGCAGCACATGAAAGTCTAAGTCAGGAGGGAACTCCTCTGAAATGAATGGCAAAAACGTGTGTCAGCAAAAAGGCACTAAGATTTGAATAGTTATATTAAAGGAAGGAATTTCTGTTCCCATACTGGAAATCTACATTTAAGCACATCATCAGCCAAACTCTGTCCAGTGGCCAGGTATCTGTCACATGGTTTGAATTTTCACTCCAAGCTTGGAACAGCAAGACCATTCAGAACATTCTGGTCCTCCACATCTGTTCCCTCATCTCAAATGAAAAAGGGCAGGTACTTGCCTGCTTCCATGTCCATCTACTTTAGAGCAGTCTCCAACTATCTAACTGCAAAGGATAGATTAGGTTCAGTTTTCTCAGAAAACTTATATTAAGATTATTCCTAGGGCTGACATCCCCTCTGAGTGGAGGATGGGTATGCCTGCCACTGCCCCTAGCTGATCCAAAAGGTTGGGAGAACCCCAGAGGCAGAGGCACTCCTGCTGCAGTCCAGCCAGGGCTGCAGGGAATGGCTCTGCGGGGTGCTGGGTTTAGCTGAGGATAGCAGCAGTAGGTGGGTTTCCCCGCCCTGCCCCATCCCCCCAGATGTTCCCTGCCAACCTGGGAACAGCTGCAGGGAGGGGAAACCCACACATCACTGTGCCCGGCTAAGCCTGGCTTCCCATGCAGCTGTTCTCTGCAGCCCCAGCTGGAGAATGGCAACAGATGTTGGGACAGTGGTGATGGCAGACAAGTCTCCCCTCCCTGCACCTTCTGAAGCCTCATTTACTGGTTCCGCATCTTCATTTTCAAACTCCCAAAAATGCCTATGTGCACAGTGGATTTTTTACAGTACTGAGTGTCTGAAGCACAGTAGATAGATTTGTAGGATAGGGAGAAAGGCAGTAACTACAATTCAGTTAGAAAAAGGTAGAAAATGAGATAAAGGCCTCCAAGATTAGCATCTTCATTACAGAAGAAGAGTTAATGAACATCAGCAGTGTTTTAAATTTTTTTATAATTTTATAGTCTATTATGATTATAGATAGTGTCCAGACAAAGTATATATCCTGATTCAAAAATTCTGAAACTCTGGAGTGAGCATATGCAGGATTTTGATTTAGGAGTTGATCTTAAACTAAATAATTATCTGCACCAGGGCCTATCTTTTTATTACATCTATATACAGGGCCTAACACAAGCTGAGTCAGTTTCAGACCAATAGTTGTGTCTTACCACAATGCAAACAGCAGTTATTTATAATCTCAAGCAACCATGCAACTTGTCATACATTTAGTACTCATTCTATCTCCTACTTTTGTCAAATCATCACCATCACCAAACCCAGAGATTTGCAGTTTCCGGCCAAAGAATATGAACATTTCACAAACATTTTTATTCACCAGAGCCATTTAAATTCTTTGGTGGTTTAGGCATCTTTCAGAAAAGAGAGAAAGCACACAGACTATCTTACATATGTGTATGTTAGCACTTTAAAGGTACACACACAAATAGCACTCTTAAGATGCTAGGGCATGAAAAATGAATTTGCAGGTGTTTGCACATGTAAAGCTATGCACACAAAAAAGTAGGCTGTGATGAGACCCCTTTGTAATTCAAGTCTTCATGTGATGTAAGTTGGGAAGAAACGAGGAGCAAGTTTATTTCCCTGGACTACTGAACAAGGACAGGGTTTTTTTTTCTTTTCCCCCCTCCATGCTGTCAATATTAGTTTTTATATTTTGATGCAAAGCTTGAATTTAAGTCAAATTGGTGTTACATGCTAAGACTCTCTGGACTGTCAAGACCAAACAGAACTGCAGAATCGGGTTTTGCAAAAAACAGACTTTTCAGTTTGGCGAGCAAAATAAAAAACAAAAAAACTATGACTTAGATTCAGAACATTTGTTTACACAAACTAAAACACTTTGTTCTCAGGTTTACCCCTTTTTCATGCCCATCAAATCTGAAATGAAAATACCATTCCAAAAATAATATTTGGACTTCTCTGAATTATTTCTTCAGGTAAAACTATACACCAAATTTCATCAGGATTTCCATAGTTTTGATCTCCTGAAATTTGCATTTTTGGTGAATTTAATATTTGCCAAAGAATTCCCCAGCAACATTTCAGAAAGATTTAACAAGTTAGGTAAATGGACAATACAATGGCAAGTAAACTCAGTGCTTATATGTGTAAAGTAAGGAACATTGGAAGCAAAAGTTTAAACTAGTCATACTCATTACACATTCTAAATCAACTGGATTAACTGATGAACAGTTAAAATAGCTGAACACTATGTTCTATATTCAGCTGTGCTTAAAAAGTAAGTAAGATGATAAAATACATTTAAAATAGAATGGAGAATATTACAATTCCTTGGATTTATGTAAAGGCTGTGGTCTCACATGGAATACAAAATGTGGCACTGGTGACCCTATCCCATACAGGATATTTCAGAATCAGAAGGAGCATACAGAGAAAGTGGATGGGAACTTCTGTCTCAATGTTAAAATAAGGCAACAGTCAATGAAGCTCAAAGTTGGCCAATTCAAAATTGAGAAGTGAAAATAGTTTTACACAGTGGGCACATCTACACAAGATGTGACGTCACCATAGCAACAAGCTACGGCGATGGTAAGCACAAACCGTGACGCTGCAGCTACGCCACCATAGCAACGTGCTCCTTTTGGAGGCATATTTCTATGGTGACATAGCAGCTAAAAATAACTGCACCGCCAGCACGGTGCAGTATGGGTTGTTACTCCACTGTCATTTCGTACTTCCAAAAGGAAGTACTAAATGATGGCACAGTAACAATAGTGCCATAGGGGCACATGTAGACACATCTAGTGCGTAGTTGAACTATGAAATGAATTGCCACAAGAAGCCAACCAAGTCAGGAACCTGAGAGGTCCAAAAATAGATTGACCTTGGCAGGTCTAATAGGTTTAAAATAATGTTTTAGCTGTGATTGTCCAGAAAATATGAGGCAAGCATTTTTTGTCATACCTTAAGAAGGAGCGCACAGCCGACAAGATAGGTATCAGGTCTAGTGTACTGTGACAATTAATTTGTTTAAAAAAAAAAAGAGGAAAAAAATTGTCATCTTCCACTAGCAGCACTGCTACTGTCACTTCCCTCTGTCCTTTGAAGTATTATTTTATTCCATGTACACAGTTCATTCTATAATATACATAATACTACCACAGTTATTTTTCATAGACTTTGTTAATGTAAACAAATCAATTAGACCAACTTCTTCAGTTGCATCGGGCTCAAAAAATTGCATTGATAGACCAACTCTTAAGGTCTGGAATCATAGGAATGTAGGGCTGGAGGGAGTCCTGAGGAGGATCTAATTCAATCCTCTGCAATGAGGCTGTATCAAGTATACCTACACCATCATCAAGAGATGTTTGTTCAAGCTTTTTCTTAAAAACCTCCAGTGATAGTTTCCCCAACCTCTTTAGGTTGTCAGTGCATGAGATAATTAAAAAGTTATGTGGCACTAGACCATTAATTATTGTAAAGGATGACTATACAACAACGGCCCACACTTGCAGGGAGAAGATTAGAAAACCTAAGGTGGCAACTAAATTTCAGTTAGCAGTGGGAATCAAGGACAATAAGAAGTCCTTCTTTAGGTCTGTAGGGAACAAAAGAATAACAAATAAAATCATGGGGCCACTGCTCAACACCTCAGGATAGCTGCTTACACTCAGGGAAAAAATGAACTCCTGAATGATTACTTTGCTTCAGTATTTCACCAGACCAAAGGGAATATCATGCAAAATAAGGTTCAGAGTGGGCATGGTGGCATTGACCACCTTCCTACTGTTGACACTGAGCGAGTGCATGATTAGTTAGAAGTCAGACATTTAGAAGTCAGCAGGACCAGATGAACTTCACCCGAGTGTGTAGAAGAAGCTGGCCGAGGCCATCACAGGACGTCTGCAAAACTCTTCCAAAACTTGTGGCACGTCCCTGAAGACTGAAAGAGGGCCAACATTGTGCCCATCTTCAAGAAGCAGAGAAGTGAGGACCCAGGCAACTTTAGCCTAACTTTTTTCCAGGGAAAATCCTGGAAAAATTCATCAAGGAGTCTATGTGCAGTATGCTCGTAGAAGGTAGGATTCTGAATGACAGCCAGCATGGTTTCATCGTGGACACGTCTTGTCTTACCAATCTCATCTCCTTCTACTACCAAGTATCTCACCACCTGAACAGGTGAATGAGAAGGTCGGCATTATTTAGCCATTATATACCAAAAGGCCTTGAATCTGGTATCCCATGATGTTCTCACAGGAAAATTAGAGGACTGTGAGCTTAACAGCTCAATGGTTAGGTGGGTAGGAAACTGGCTGCAAGGTAGGACCCAAAGAATTCTTACAAAAGGATCTGTGTCATCCTGGTGAGAAGTGGCCAATGGTGTCCCTCAGGGGTACATGCTAGGCCAGTGCTTTTCAACATCTTTATCAATTATTTGGATGTAGGGGTGAAGAGCTCACTGGTCAAGTTCATGGATGACACCAAGCTATAGGACAGCATGGCCACACTTGGAAGATAGGTAGACTTGACAGGCTGGAGAGTTGGGCGGGTCGGAACCAGATGAAGTTCAGTACTGAGAAGTGTAAAGTGCTCCATCTGGGGGCAAACATGCCCCAACACACTTACAGTTTTGGTGGCACCAATTTAACTAGCACCACAACTGAAAGGGACCTGGGGGTAATAATAAACCATAGCATGAACATGAGCTGTCAGTGCGATGCTGTAGCCAGCAGGGCAAACAATACTCTGGCATGCACCAACCAATGCATCTCAAGTAAAACCAAGGAAGTGATTATTCCACTTACTCAGCATTTATGAGACTTCCACTAGAGTGCTTCATTCAGTTCTGGGCACCGCACTTCAACAAGGATGTGCAAAAGCTTGAGAGAGTCCAGAGAAGAGCCACCCATATGATCAGAGATTTGCATGGCAAGCCATATGAGGAAAGGCTGAGGGACGTGGGCTTCTTCAGCCTAAAAAAGAGAAGGCTGAGAGGGGACTTAGTAGCAGCTTACCACTACATCAGGGGAATATGTCAAGGGCTCGGTGAACAACTGTTCACCAGGGCACCCTTGGGGAAAACCAGGAGTAATGGCCACAAACTTCTGGAAGACTGTTTCAGGCTCAACTCTAAGAAAAACTTCTTCACAGTCAGTGTCCAGACTGCGGAATCAGCTCCCTCCAGCGGTGCTGCAATCATCTACCCTGGAAATCTTCAAGAGGAGACTGGACAGTTACCTCGCTGGGGTCACCTGACCCCAGCTGTCTTTCCTGCCTAGTGCAGGGAGGCTGGACCCAACGATCTTGCAAGGTGCCTTCCAGCTCCTTACAATCTATGCATCTATAAATCTGGGTTAGGACAATGGCATCAAATAGCGTCACCAATTTATACATCTGAAGATCTGATCTTCAAGATGAGTCGATTGTTTCCCAATCTGCCCTGAACAATTTCAACCCCAAGGGTGTAGGTGGCAGCAGAGTAAAAGAATACTATAGCTCTTTTAGAAGCTACGTTGTTACAGGTGGGTTCTAACAGTATGGCAAGAACTGGAGACAATACATGGTGATATTTGTGATGCTATTCCTTTGACTTACTATAAATCCAGGCGCTTGCACGATCATAGTGCTGAACTGACAAGCTTTATGTATTAATATGTGCCTTTACTGAATAACTTCAATATTCCTAGTTTTAGGTATCCTTAATAGCCAGCCTGTTGTTGTTATTATTTCCTATGGTTTAGCATTTCAGTTACACTGGCTGATGGATGCTCAATTGGACTTAGGAGGAGATAGCTATTCATTACAACTTTAATTCAGACAATGTCTTGCCATTCAAATAGAAATTAAAAGGGTTATTTTTTTATTAATTGAAAGGGTTTCACTGAGATTAGGATGACAACTCTGCACTACATGGGCACTGCTCGTTTTCCTTATAGATACGATTCCTCATGCAGTTGATATTTTAATGCAGTGTTTATGCACACTGCATTTTCTGAGCTCAATTTTTTGCACCACCAAAACAAACTGCAAATGCAAATCAAAACTGTTGCCTCTGCCTACACTATCAGTGCGTTCAGTCAGGCAGTTATAGTTTCAAGTACTCAGATTCATACCATGGTCAAATGAAACTGTAAATTTTGTGTGAACAGTTTACACCTATGAAGTGAAGCACCTTCAGAAAATGTACACCATGCAATGGAAAAGGATTTTCTTATATCTCATAGCCATATCACATGCCCTGAGCCACTAATCTACAGAACTACAACAGAATAGCAAAGTCTATGACATATGTCAATACGGATATACAAGTGTCCTTCACAGGATTTACATTGTATATATTAAGAAGCTAGAAGGATTTAACAAAATTGCTGTACTGACAACCTTAAAGCCAACTGCATATGTATTGACATTATATATGGTATGGCAAGATATCACCACAAAGAAGTTAGTTACAGAAAATATATGCCAATATTTTGAAAAAGACATAAGATATTATTTATAATTTACTCTAGTTGTATATAAATAAATAAATAAAAAATAAAACATGTCATATTTTGTTTATTCTTTTTGGTCCTCCTAGCCAAACATGCCGTTAGTCTGCAAACATTTAACATTTTTAACATCAGCATTTTACCACAGAAGACATCTGAAGGTTATCCTCTTCCCTTTACTCTAATAAAATATAGAACTCAAAGCTTGATCAAAGCACTCGCCCAACATGAATGATGTAAAGAAAGAATATTTTAATTTGAAGTCATTTAAAATTCCTCAGTAGTGAAAATAGTTTTGTTTTGTTTTAAACAATCAAATCTTCTTTACAGTTGCAATTAATTCTTAGTTGGGAGAGGGCAACCCATGTGGAATGAAAGTCTCTTTGGAAATCATGTGTTTGAATTCCAGCTGTATGATTACCCTTACCACACCAGAAATTTCCTAATTAAATTGCAATCTACATAAGTGTACTGAAACAGATGTAAATGAGTGCTTTTTATAGTCACTGTAAACTCCTTATAGACTTTCTTCACAGTAAGCACATGGACAAATTAAAGGAAAGCATTAGAAGATTTAAGCATGTTCAGGGTAACTTGTGTTCCCTGCCTCCTCTAGAACACATGCAACATATTTGAGTTTAAAGACTGATTGAGGTAGGATTTTCAAAAATATACAGCACTGCCCTGGGTCTACAATGAAGCACTTTTGAATATCCCGCTTCCATTGGGGGTAAGCTACTTATCATGTACAGCAGGATAAGTGCATGCACATGAGCAGTAACCACAGAGTAGAAAACATGCTGAAAGCTCACACTATATTTTGAGCTCATGGTAACCTCTTCATGTTGTAACCATGAGTTGCTTTGGTAACTTGGTCGTGGTAACTTGTTCATGCTGCCACACCCTGTATGACTGATTTCTGACTAAATCAATTCAAAGAATGCAATGCATACAATAGAAGATTTTTTTTTTTAATTATTTTTCTTGTGTTGTGCCTTTGAGTAGAAAAGATTAAATTAGGAGCCAAGCAGTGGCGATGTGTAGGGGGTACATGTGTACCCCCTGAGAGTGCTGGTGCACCCCCTGTCAGCCAGTGTTCCTGGGCAGGGAGGGCAGGTGAGAGTGCTGGTGCCCCACCTGAGAGCACCACCTGGAGAGTGGGGGCTCCCCCAGAAGTGCCAGCACTCTCCTGGAAATGCCACTTGCGGGTCAGCAGGATCAATTGCAGGTCATCAGGATTAGCCGTAGGGGGACTTCCCCCCACCAGTCAGCAGGATCGGCTGTAGGGGGACCCCTCCAGTCAGTGACTGGCCACTGGGTGGCAAGTGCCCCCTGTGACTTGAGCCACCAGTCGCCCATGAAGCCAGGCATTTGGGAAACACCACCTGGTAAGCAAATTTGGTTTTAAATGGAAAAAGCCTGTCAAGATCACAAGAAAGCTTAAATCATTGGAGAACTTAAGAGTGAGAAAAGCAGTAAAAAACAATAAAAACAAAATATTGGCTTTTGAAACAGGCTCAAGAGAAGCAAGTGTGGCCTTATGCTAGTCATCACTGACTTGAAGGATGGGATTTATTAAGAAGAGAGAATTTAATGCATTAGAGAGACTAATTTAAAGTAAGTTGGAGAAGTGGGAGGGAGCTCTACTCTCTACAGTAGAACATAAAATGTAGAGGAGGCCAGTTAGCATATTACTCAATAGGACTTGAAGGATTAGATAACACAGGACTTCATCTCTCCAAGTCCTGCCTTTCAGTATCTCAGGGTCCATGTTCAACTCTAGTTTCCTAATCATGTGCAAAAATTGCTGGGAGGTTACTCCTATCTGGATTAGTTCTTTCATCTACAGGATTACAAGGCGAAGAGGAGCCATTACGCTCTGGACCAAACCATAATTTGCTCTATAATAATTGAGAAAGCAGTATAAGATTACACAGCATAATACAAAAAGGTGAACTGTGCTTTACATGTTTCAACCAAAAGATTAAAAACTAGAGAAACCAAAGAGCAACTGAAATACTGCCTAAAGTACTCTGCAAGGAATTTTATACAGCTTAGGAAAATTCAGCCAACTCAGCAATGTGATTGATCTGAATATCTGATTTTTAGATCTCTGATGGCACTGACTGGGACTCAGGAAACCTGAACTCAATTTCTGGGTCTGCCAAAGGCTTCCAGTGCAGCCTTGGGTAAGTCATTCCATTTCCTCATTTCTCAGCTTCTCATTTTTAATAATATTGTATCTCTCCTACGCCTTTTCTTGCCTAGTCTACTTAGACTTTAAGCTCTTTGAGGTAGGCCATGACCCTCTCCTACTCAATATCTGTACAGTGCCTGACACAATAGTGTCCCAGTCTCCATAAACGCTGCAAGGAGCAAACACAGTACAAAATAAACTGTAATCCAAAAGCAAGTAATAATAGTATCAAAGCAGCATTTTTGAAAGAGGGTGACATGGACATTTCAATTGCTAGTCTTCAGCAAGCAAAACCATATCTACTTAATGTATAATTTTACAATATTAGCTTTTTAAAATTCCTTCAGGGCTTCAGGAAGCTAATGAATTAATTCAGTGGAACTTTTCTCCCTGGCCATTAAGTGTTTTAAAGGGCTTGGTGTGCAATCAATCAATAACTGAGGAACTTAGGATGTGCATTACATCTTCCTCTGAAAGGGGGTCTACCAAAACAAGCCAATGTCACCTTGCTATTTTGTTTTATCACAAACTACTCACATAGCAACACATGGAGGAGTTACAAAGGTGTGAAAGAGCACTGCTAATTGAAATAAATAGGTTTTATTTTGTTCCTTCTATCAAATGAGATCTAAATATGAACAGAGAAAAAAACAAAGAATTATTTCATCCGTTTAATATAATTTTTTGCTTAGCCTTTTAAGCATCTATCTCCCTCCTACTCAGTCTAGCCAGGATTGTTAAGTGCTCCTCTGACATCCTGGGATTCATATTCAAGAAGAATCCTTTCCACAATGTGAAAGCCTCTCAGCTTCAACTGTTATCACACCCTACTCATCACTATCAGTGTCAGAGGCTATATCAGCATCCCTAACAGCGGCAGTTTCAGGGGAAAAAACCATCATGGTTATGATTAAGAATATCCAGCTGTTCCACATGTGCACTATTTTCAGCCAGACTGAAAAATGTGTTCTGAATAAGTGATGGAAACAGGTCAGTGTAAATACTTGGCATCAACAACAGACATGGCAAGCCCTGTGTGTTATTCCCGAAACCAGTACATAATATAAGTGATGGAAAAAACACTGAATACAAAGTTGATTTGGATAAGCACTCAGAGCGTTGACATTCACCTCTGTGCATCTTTTATTATGCAAATATTCTTTCCACAAGGGAGATGTGCTCTATTTTATAGTTAGATTTTTTAAATTTATGAATAACAATCAAATAGAGAAATATGTTTTGTCACCATTAAACTTGATATGAGAGCATCAGCATTTTGGGTGGCTGGCAATAAAGCCTGATGTGTTAATAAGACTGTATTTTCTCTCCGTGTCACTTAAGGATGCTTTAGAAAATTTACTCTGAGCAAAATTCATTTCAGTATTATCTTCTTTGACTTCAATACATTTTTGCCAGGAATAAACCCAGCCCGTTTTCAACTTGTAAGATTGACTTGATTTGCCTTAGAGTTATAAAAATAAATAAGGTGGGGGAAACAAATAAAGCTATTTTAGTTTAAGAAGTAGTCTTCTAGCTGTGTATAACTGTACAGCACTATGGGGGTATGGTTTCAATTCTAACCTGGAGCAGACTCTGAATAGTCTGACATGGATCAAACAAAATTGCCAAAAATATATTCTTCCCTTTCAAAACATTCTGCTGACTCTAGCTTAGTTAGCAAGTTTAAAGTCCATTTCATTTAAAAAAAATCTATGGTGAAGCAAACTAAATTGAAACACTCAAAGACAGCAAGCAATGTAAAGCTTTAACTTTTTTCCCTTTTGTGTGCTTGCAATTCTTTAATAACATGATCACCTCCTATTTCTTACAGTCTAATTCTCTCTCTCACGTTCCCTCTCCCCATCAAAGACAATTTCAGGGCTGTCCTTGGTTGCTGTAAGTGAAATCCTGCCTTCATTGAAGTCAATAGGGTCTTTGTAATTGACTACAGTGAAACCAGGATTTCAGCCCCTTATGAAAGTTGTTGCCAAAAAAACTTAACACATACATACATAATTTTATGACCAGAACAACAACACAATACACTGAAGCATATTTTTGTTCAACATCCTTGTATACTCAATTTAACATCTCCTGATATTCTGTGTTGCTCTCTGTATGCCAACCTTAGCAGACAAAAGTAAATTATTTACAAGATGCATTGTGGGTGCATCTACATGTGTGTCCTAATGCAGAGTAGCCTATTCTACTGCTCATTAGCACGACATGTCGAAAACAGTGCTAATATGCTAATACCCAGCGGTAATAGGCGACTGCGTGCTGGTGTCACTAAAAAGGCCTGGGCTTTTGCTACTGTGCCTTAGGGCAACCTAGTGCACATTAAATGTAGTACCTCATGTTAGAGGTACTAAACTTAATGTGCAGTAGCAAAAGCACTTTAAAATGCATGTAAATATGCCCAGTAAGGATAAGGTAAGGACTCCTGTGTTATTTGGTGCCCAGTAGAAAAATTCAACTAGAAGGAAGTTAAGCCATTTCTGAACATATTGCCAGTTACAAAGGGAGGATTCTCCCCTGCTGTACACCCAGTGTGGTCATTGTACTTTTGTAAGGTCTTACTTGGATAGACTAATATCGGATGTTTACACAATTATAAATTAGCACACAATATGTCAAGCAGTGGATAATTAAACCCAGTTAACACAGTTGATAAGATATCAATCAGTGAAGCTGAGTGCTCTCAGAAGCAAGAGAAACTACTGAGTGATATTAATCTTACCACCAAGGCTAAGTACAGACAGTCAAAAAAGCCCAAGGCTGAATAGTTCAATCTTTACAGGTTAGTCTAAGCTGCATAGATTGAACCAATAAGCAAGTAAATAGACATTTGCTTTTGACTCCAGAAATGCAGTCACATGCCTGCAGTGGCCCCCGCCAGAAGCCAGGGGGCACTAGAGCACAGGCCAAGGTAGGGTTTGGTGGGGAGGTGAAAAGCATCCTGGGATGCTGGGGGACTAAGAGTTAACTTGAATCTGGAGGGGATCTGGGACAGAAGTTCAATAAACGTATTTAACTTAAATCAGCTCAGTCTGATACTACATCTAACCAGGTTTATTTTTAACTGGTTTTGGCCATTTTGAAAGTGGTTTATGTGCTTTGAACTTCTGTTACGTTTCATATTTGAACAGATTGCTGATCACTGATACTGGTTTATGTATAATTTCTGTCCCTAGTCTGAGATACAGCCTCACAACAGCCCAGGATGCCTCACCCACAGATCTGTGGTTAAAACAGCTCTGTCGAGTTCAGTGACTAGCATTCTTATAAAAAATTAATGACAGGTTTCAAAGGCACAGAAAATGAAATACTTTCTAACCCATAAATTAACTGGAATGTCTTCATGGAACATTTTGTAAATGATAATGATGAGCTTAAGGGGTATTAGTATTGAATATCTTCCCCTGAAGTGTTTGCAACCCAAACATTTCAGTCCATTGCTAATGCGAGAGGTTGGAATTGAAACCAGCTATAGCTTAGAACAAGTCTTTCAGTTTTTCTCTGAATAATTCCTTCAATGATGTATGTGAACAGAGTAATCAAACTGTTTTTTTGTTTTTCGAAAAAAGGAATATACATTAAGATTTTTTAATTTTTACCTTTTCATAAGCTCTGATGCTATTAGCAACACAGGTTAAAACCCACAATGCCATTCAAATGTTTTCCATGACATTACCCTCCAAGTGTCTGCCATACCATGTTAAATATTGCCACAGTTACCAAGCCGAACAGCCTCAATTCATCTAGTTAAATGATACCAAGATATGCTACCCATGACTACTAATAAAGATTAGTGTACTGATGTTATTCAAAGGATAGCATTGCTAAATAAGCCTGAAATATCCCTGGAATCAGACTGAATGCATAATGCCAACCTACGTCCATCATTTAGGATGGGGCACAGAATGCCCTGAATATCAGAATCTATAGCAAGAACCCTTTGAATTCCTCCCAGCTTCCTGGACCTACCTCATCATCAGTCTCTACCAGCTGGCCTTCATGGATTATCTCCTCTCCCACTCATAACCTTAGAGTTGCAAGAATTTTGATGCTGAGACCGTGTTTTCCTGTACATTTATACAATGTCTGGAAGTCCTTGATCCTGACTGATGCCTTTAGATGCCATAACAACATAAAACCACCCTTTTACCTGCACATCAGGTAACTGAAGTCTGTTCCTGTATAGTCTGGCAGTATCTTGGATTAGTTGACAGAGCCTAATTATATACCAGTTGGAGCAAAGAGAGATCAGACAGAAGTCCAGCTCTAGGTGGCATGACTGGATGTAGGAATAAAATGGATTTATGAAATGTTAATATTTAACTGTTAATAAATATTTAATGTTTATTAAATAACTGAATATTTAAAATGCACAATTTAAACCAAATTCAAAATATAACCTCTCTGATCTATCCCTTGGAGAAAATAAAGTTCTGGAAGCAAACTACAAATTAATAGACTTTGTCAGGACCATTGTCTGCGACCGAATACTAACGGCCATTTTGGGCTGTGCCAGGCCCATAAATAATATCATGTAGATGCTGTTCCCTATAAAGAGCATACAGACAGGATGGGATACAATATGTTGAGTTCCATTATGCAAGATAGAGGAGATGGATTTAAAAAAACAAAGAGGCAAAAGGCAGAGGAAGAATAAGCAGCCAAAAAAAAAAATCCACAGATCTAGAAAGAGGGAGACAGCTGACCGGTTAACTATCTAAAGGGCATCTTTCACTATTAATTGAACACAGGCAAGCTGTTGTGATTTAACTAGTTCCAAAAGAATTAGGTATGGTAGATTAGTCTGGACCAGACCCTGGATACCTTGATGCTACATCTGTTGATACATTCAACTTTGCAGTCAGCCTGCACACAGAAGGAATGAAATGACTTGAGCTTGCTGTAGTCTGACTGATTTAGAGCTGGTAGTCTGATGGGAATGTGGGTGCCTTTGACAGCAACTTGTATAGATGGAAAGTGAGCTATGTTATAAACCCATCAAGATTTGTGGTTGGTGTTACGCTTCTCTTGGAAAATGAATAGACTGACTAGGTCTCCTGAGAATAGCATAAAGAAAACATAGCTAAATAGTGGGAAAACAGCTGATTAGCTAATACCTGTGGTGCTTTCACTGGCGGTATGGAAGGAATCCCATTCTTGTTCCCATGAAGCCCAATGCCACAGTGACCTTGACAACAGGTAATAAATGGCTATGATGCATTTGATTCTCCAAATCCCTTTTCAGCTCATACAGAGATTGAACATAGTTTGTCAAGCTGATAACTACAGTGTCTATATCTACTGCTCCTTTGACAGGATGACAAAACAAACCTTGGCCTGTATGTGTTATTTGCAGGCTAGAAACAATTCTGTTCTGGTCTCTTCAACACCTGTAGAAAATGAGAAAAAATAAAGTTTTCTTTCCCTGTACACTCCCAAACAAGAAGGTTGCTTCCTGAGAAATGAGGAAGCACATGGTGCAGAGAAATGGGCTTTAAATAACTGACTACAGTAGATTTTACATGCAAATATCCTAACAATTTCCAGGCCTAACAGGATACCAGCCCTGAGAGTTAAATAATTTACTTTTCCATTTTGAGACTGGACCGAGCCCCTGCATTTACAGTAGGGTACCCTTATGCTTCATAAACATCCATGTGACTGAGAGTTATGGGTAGAAAGAGACTATGAGCCCATCTTGAATACCTTTGGGTAGATTTATGGTCCTACGTGAACATTCTAGACGGCTCTTAAGAGCAAATATTTACATTTCCTCCTATTTTTTCTTCCCCTTTCATTTTTCTCTTGTTCATATTGCAAATTCCTTTGCAATTCTCCAGAGGACTACTGGCACAATTTTAAGTTTAAATGTATCTGATGGTTCGTATATATGATAAACCCTTTACAACTTCATATTATAAAGTACATTTAATAATCCTCTCCAACAACCGAACTCGCTAACTATAAAGAAACTATATATCAAAGCATTATTCCATCATTAAATCCAGACCATAGACTTACAAATGTAAGTTTCATTTCATTATTGTATGGCTATCATGTGATTATTGTATGGTTCTCATGGCCACAGCAGGAAAACATACACTTTGTGGTAAGAAAATGAGTTTTGAAAAAGTTATGCTGGTAGGAAAGAGATCCATTCTGTCTCTTCCAAATCAAAGCTACTTAAAATCAAAATCAAGTGTTATGTCCAAACTGTGAAACCCGTGGAACACTGGAAGGACCAACTACATTCAATAATGCTTCACAAAAATCAACAAAACTTCCAGCTAAATTCTGATACCATAATCTTTATGAATGATCATTCGTAAGACACCATATGTAGAAGAAAGAATTGACCTTGGTTTCCAGATGTCAACATAAATTAAAAGATCCAGTGGAACAACCAAAATACTTTATTTTGCTTAACTGAAAATAATTCCTATAAATATATTTATGAATGAATTATGAAGATGTAATCTGCAATGTGAAACATAGTTTTTAAAAGGATGAATTGGATGAGGCTTATATCTGTCAAAAGGCTTGCATCCTTTTTAAATCATTTCTCTATCCTATAATTTTTCAATTTAATAAAACCTATATTCTTTAAATTAACCGAGTCCAATGCTTTCTGATATTTTAACAGGGAAAAAAGCATACTGCTGCTTTTCCTATAACAAATCTTTATGTTTTTGCATTTGGGTCAAATTTAATACCATAAAGATGAAATGATGGGTGTGCAGTAAAACTATCCAAACAAACAGATCCCCTTTCCTTTTCCAAGAGATTCATCCTATACTTGCTGGAGTTGATGATAAAATGCCTAGTGGTATAAAATCAGGCTTCAAAATTTTTGTTTTGCTTACCCACATCACACATTTATGGAAAGCCTTTTTCCAGGTGATTATAAAAATGTATTTTCTAAAAAACTGCTTTCTAGAAAACCCTAAAGCAATTTTGAATATCGTGATTCTCAGAGAAACATTTCATAATCAGGAGTTGTCACAATTGTGATGAATAACACTTTGTATCATTAGGTATTGGAATGATACTTCATAGACAAAAGTACTTTATTAAGAACATTTAAAGCACTTTAAAATTTAAAATGCCTGTATGTAAACCTTAAGAAAGCAAATGTTAACATTGGCATATTAACACTATTAAATGAAAACTATAAAATGTAAGTGTTCCTCTTTTGCTTCTGAACTTTCTTGTCTCACAGTCTTAGACTTACAGTCCAGATGGGAGATTTGCATGGATAAGTCAGTAGATGGTACTCTTTCCTGTTTACATGCTCAAGCTGACGAGGATATTGTGTTGCTAGATATTGCCCTTTTTTAAACACAAAGGTCAGATTCAGATGTACAGGCACATGCAATTTATAGGACCACAAGCCTCTTTGCAGCACCATAAGCCACATACCTGGCATGTTAAGATGTGCCCCACACTGCAAATTCACAGTGCAAGGGCAAATTTTGTTACTGAGAAATTCTGGTAGGAAAAAAAACCAAATCCCTCCCCGAAAAAACAACCACCAAACAAACAAAAAAAAAAAACCACTGCAAAAAAACAGCACAGCACATACCACAGGAGCATGCACCAGCAGACATGGAGGCTCAGTCCCATCAGTAAAAGCATCTTTCCTCTTCTAGTTGTTCCCCAATACCTCCAATATGATGGGAGCTGAGAGGAGTGGGGAAATGGGAGTTACCCCAAAGCAGGGCAATTTGCCCCACATTAAGCCACACATAAAGGGGTGTGTGCAGCTGCAAAAAGTAGTGGCACAAAGTTGTGCTACTACTATTTTTGTCACTGCAAGCGCATGTCCCTGCATGTGGGGATGTGCCCCAAAACTCCCGATTTTGATCACTTGGGATCTTTAAGAGCCCTTCCCTAAGGACAGCCCCAGCATCCTGACCAAAATACAATCAAGAGGTCTGGAAGGCTCTAAACAATGAGGTTCATGCTGTGGTCTAGTGTTTGGCTAATGCCTGTCTGAATAAGGGGGAGGTGGTAGACAAGTAGACATGATAGGAAAAGACTTTTGGCTGTCTTGTGGGTATGAGCAGCTTTTATTTAGAGCTGCCGGGGGGGGGCTGGCTCACCATAAGTGTTCTTTTTGTTGTGCTTTATTTTACTTTGCTTTGTTTTGTTTTTGCTTTGGGTGCATCCCAAAATAATTGCACACAAATTTAATTCCATAGTAGGAAGTGTATTGGATTCGAAACGAAGATTTTAAAAAGGGTTTAGGCTTCAGAGTACTTGGGTGGCTTCAACTTCAAGGGGAAATTGGTAGAGGATCAAGCCACAATGTTTTGCTCTTGCCAGGGAAGAGCAAATGAGAAAATTACTATTATAAATATGTATTCATGTTGCATTATTCAGGAAGGAATGTTGCACTAAGCAGAGATTTCTTTATTGGTGGAATTACCCCATTTGCTATTAATTTTGCTTATGCAACACATAGCTTCCCGTAAGTGATAATCAGGGAGAGGGGGCAGTGGTGTTATTTGAGGCCCTCAACCACCTGGACCTCTCTGTAGTTGAGTCTGGAAATCTTCTATCTGAGAAGAAACTGCAGCCACTGTTTTCAGGGCTGTAGCCTATTGGAAATTGTAGCAATGTAATTGGAAAGTAATTTTTGTTGCAGGTATTAGATTAAATGTTCAGAAAGGATCATCCTCATCCTCACTAGTAATAAAGAGAAGCAATGAGTTATGTAATCTGTAGAGAGTGAATTAATTGTTTAAATCTGAAGAAGAATTTGTTAAGTTATTGTGGGTAATTTCCCTCAGTATACAAGTCTGCATCTAAGATATCATTACAACATCTGAAAAGCAGTAAGATACATGTAGAGCTGGAGTTCTAGCATATCCTCCAATTTCCATGGGGGTCCATGGAAATATTCACTGAGGGAATAAATGAATTGTTTAATGGTGGTGTATTTGTTAGGACACCGTTCCACATTCCTTAAGGTGAGTAATTGTCATTAGTGATTTTAATAAAACTATCATTGAACTGCTGTTCAGTTGTGAAAAGGTTGCCAATTAGGGAACTTTTAAAACTATATAGTGGTATTTTTATTATTTTTTATTATTATTTTGACCATATCTTCTCTTTCCCAATTCCTTGGACTTAAAATTTGTACCAGGTTTAAGCCAGCACATCATTTCTGTTTTTACAGCATTGTCATGCACTGCTGAAAAGTTGTCATGAACCAGGGCTGTCTTCCAGGAGTGGATGAAGCAATTCCCTGACATTTGGCATATCAGATTGACAAAACCTACTGGGTCCTTTGAGCTGAAACACCTAAAAGTAGAACAAATGACCCCTAACAGAGAGAAATGAAGAAGGGGGTTGTGGTACCTAAAAGCCTGTCTAAATCTATCCCAACCATGCCATTGGTCTAAAAATGGTATCACCTACAAAAGCTCTTGCCTCTCAACATAACGGTTACTTTATTATTATTTTCCATCAATAGCTCCTACTTAATGTGGCGAAATGCCGGGCTAGCGGCTCCGGCACCGCTTAGGGGAGCCGCGGGCTTTGCGGAGTTGTGCGAGCGCGCGGCTTGTGGGGCGGGATTGAGGTAGCTCTTAGCCGCCCTCGAGGTTCGCCGAGTTGGCACAAGTAGACAACTTAGAGTAAGTAGTTAGTGTCTCTTAATCTATAGGGTGTCCGTTGGTTCACGAGGTTCCAGAGCCAGCCCTTGCGTTCCAACAGTGGAACAAGTCCAAAGCTAGGTGCGGCTGCCGACTCCTTAAGTCCCAGAACTGGTCAACGGCTCATTGATATGGAATGTTAGTCATAAAAGTTATTACGGAGTAGATATAGAGTAAAATAACAAGATTTATTCACTCACCTGGCCTCACCCTCTTACAAGTAAGAGGGGAGGCCGGTTGGAACGAAGTTGCAGTAAATACAAGTATAGCGAGCGTAGATATGCTGTCTAAGCTATGATGAGAGGCAGTCGAGAAGCGGAGTCTCCGATGTTTCTTCAGTTACAGTATGCTGGATACTAAAGGGGTCTGTTGGTTCACGGGGTTCCAGAGCCAGCAGCTGCCGACTCCGTAGTCCCAGAACTGGTCAACAGCTCATGAATGGGATAGTCTATAGGGTGTCCGTTGGTTCACGAGGTTCCAGAGCCAGCCCTTGCGTTCCAACAGTGGAACAAGTCCAAAGCTAGGTGCGGCTGCCGGCTCCTTAAGTCCCAGAACTGGTCAACGGCTCATAATTGGGAAACACAAAGCAATACTGTAACACAGTGAATCATTGTCAGTGGTCGGATTTCTGAGGCCTTTATCTTCGCTGGGATACGCCCAGGCGGGGAGGCTGAGAACCGGTCTGCGGGGTGATCAGGCCCACAGAGTTTTCCAGTTGTCGTCTCTGCTGCTTCCTGCTTTTTGCCTCTTTTATAAATGTTTGTTGGACTGCCTCTATGACACTAACTATAGTATACAGATAGGATAATTTTCTTTTACATAATTATTGCTAGGCAGATTTTCTACATAAGTTTCATTTCTGCAAAAATGACACTTTTAGATAAGAAATGAAATTTACAGAATGCGCATGTGTAGCTTAATGCCAGTGGAGAGAAGTACAAAGCGTTCATTTTGATTAACAGTCTACTTCAGGGTTACATAAATGTGAGAGTGCCGCACGGCAGTTACACAAAAAGAGAAAATAATATAAAGTCTTTGCTAAAAACTATAAGACAGTTACACTTAAAAGTGAGAATATTTGTACAAAATGTTCTACAGAATGATCAAAATGTTTAGGATCTTCTCTCTACCAGTCTCATGTTGAAAATCTCTAGTTTTCACATCATGCTTTTTGCTGGCTTCCACAAAAGCTAAAACCAGCCCTTTGATGATGGCTTTAATGACTATATTTAGGCGTTGTCAGCTGCAAATATGCTGTGAAAAAAAAAAAAAAGAATTTACTTGATACAATACAAATGTTTTTATATCTGAATGTATTGTTGGTTTAGCTTTACAGCTTTAGCTGGTTTCTGCAAATCATTTTGATAATTACTTAAATGTTATTTCATATGAATGTCATTATTACTAGACTCTGCAACAGCCCCAACAGGAAAAAGATGCTGAAGCCACAAATACAGCCCATTTATTGTTTCCAGTTCAAATGGGACCAAGAATGTAGAAGACCATTGGCATTTTAAAATGTCTGGAGACTCCTGAAAGATTTCTGAAATTACATGGAATAGTCTATAGTGTTTCACAGTCTTGAGAATATTCTTGTTCCTAATTTAGTAAGATATTTAAGGGTGCGTTTTTACAAAATGTGTAGCATGCTACATGCCTGATTAAAAACAGGAAATCCATGCACCAATGGGTACTTTGACTGTCGAGCACAGAAATACAGTCATGGTGGATTTAAAACTGGTACAAATTTGTACCACACATAATATGAGCAAAGAGTAAAGGATGCTACAATACAGTAGAATTGTGTATTGTCACATAAGGTCTGCCACAGGACTACAAAACTATCCTAGCACTTTCTGAAACCAGGTTTGTCCTTTCTAGCAGTTATACCTTTCAATGCCAGAGGAAGGCAGTACTAGAAAATGTAAACATTTTCACAGTGCAAAATTGCATACGTTCACCTTGTGTACACAAAGATTTTAATGTATGAGTCAACTAAGTCACTAGTCATTAGCATACATGACAGTAAAACTGTATAGTAGCTGTATCTCTAGCCAATATAAGCATGATAGCAGAGCGGTCAGCATTTTGTAGTATGGAACAGGGAGAGGGGACCCACAGACTTAATGGTTATGCAGACCCAGTGATAAGGCCCATGTAGAAGTAGCACAGGAGAGCCTACAGTTACTATTCCATAGGCTGTAGTAATAGTTCATTTTGCCTTCCCAGCATCCTCCACTTCATCTTCATACATCAGGCTATGTTGTGATGCCAGAAGCATACCTGGACATTTCTGTGCCATGGGTGGTTGTAGCACTCAGGACAGTGTCAGTAACCGTGCTACCACTGGTAGCAACCAGGCCAGTAGTACGGTAGCTACTACTTTTGAGCTCCCCCAATCAGTGATGTAACTAGAGGGGGATGATAGGGACAACCACCCCAGCAGCTGACTTGGGGGAGGCCAAAACCAGTGACTGCTACTGGCAGATATTCACAATTGTTGTAGCAACCAGAAACTGCTGCTTTGTTTTGCCCCAAGCTTCTGGCCACAACCCTACACTGCTGTCTCTAACAACTCAGCACCCAGAGCTTAGCTATGCTACTGGATGATGCTGCCAGTTCTACTTTACACATATAACCTTAAAATATGAAAGTGTTTAGGCCAGGGGTGGGCAAAATATGGACCATGGCCCAGATCTGGCCCATGGAGCCATTTTGCCTGGCCTACTGTAGGTCCCTCAGCCCAGGTGCAGGGGCAGTCCAGGCCATGGTGCATGCCTGGGCAGTTGGACTCCATTTCCATGCAGCCCCAGTGGCTCCTTCAAGCTGCCACTGCCACCAGCCCCATTGCCCAGACAGCCTGGCCCATTTGCCCTGCATCCACCACTGGGGACAGAACCTGTTGCAGGCAGGGCACTTGGATGGGACTGTGGGTTGGTGGGGAGCAGGGTTTCGGAGTGGGACAGGCAGGCAGGGCTGAAGACAGTGCTGTGGCAATGACATCTGGTGCCCAGGGCAAAGCCCGCAGTGGCAGCCTGCCCTCATTCAGCGGCAGCCCACACAGATGCAGGGGGCACGTGCCCCCCTATGCTCACCCAGGAGTGCATGCACCAGCGGGACCAACCCTTCCCCCAGCCCTATGCCCCCCAGATGAGCTGCTCACAGCTCTGTCCCACACCCTACCTCAGCTAGGCAGCACCTGTTGGTGCCTCTTTGCTTCGGCACCTGGGGCGGTCGCCCCGCTCATGCCCCGCCCCACTTGCTACGGTACTGGAGGAGGAGACTCTGGGATCTTGGGGAAGTGACAGTTTGGGACCAGGGCTGGGGCTGGGGAAGAGCTACGATGCACTCAGCCCATGTCTCTACCCATAGAACCAGGGCTCTGCCCCAGTCCCATGCTCTCGCTGCCCCAAGATCCTGGGGTTTCCATGGAAATTGGCCAGGACTCATGTGGGCAGGGTGCTCCACTAGGCAGATGCAATCAGAGAAGCCATGTGGGCAGGTTGCTAACTGGTTTCCATGGAGACCCCAGGATCTAGGGGGGTGACAGCAAAGGGCTACACCAGGGCAAACCCACAATCTCTTCCCTGCATACCCTTGCTTGCAGAACCTGTGCCTGTTGCAGGGGTGTGCAGGATCTTGGGATGCTGACAGTTTGGGACTGGGGATGGGGTGCGGGCAGAGCCATGATGCACTCAGGGCATGTTCCTGCCCACAGAACCAGGGTTCTGCCCCAGCCTCATACTGTTAGTGCCCCATGATCCTGGACTCACCTGCCCCTCCTGCTTCTGAACAATGCTTCCAGCCTGCCTGTGACCCCATCCCACATAGCGGGTTTTGGTGAGTTGTCGTTGTGGTGGGGGGGGGGTGTAGGTGGGTGGAGGGGTGCTGACCTATCTTGCAACATCTCAATAAAACTCCCTATGTGGCCTGTGGGCCCAAATATTTGCCTACCCCTGATCTAGGCTGTATGCTGGAAACTCCCAGTCTTATCTGGAATGCTAAGACAAAACATTTTTCCTCAAAAACCAAAGACTCCTAGCATCATACAGTTTTATATAAGATGCTCTCTCAGCTTTTATTTAAAAAATAAAAGCTTATAGCCTTCACAGCTGGGAAGAAAAGCTTGAAACTTGACCACAGTAATTAAAAACAAGGTGCATTTTATTTTAGATCCCACAGTTTTGTTAGACCTATCTCATGAGTTTTTTTGAGTACATAGGTATTCTCCAATAAAAACTGAGAAATTTAGATTAATTTCTTTTATACATTTAGATTAGAATCCAGAAGGAATTTTGCACCTGAAAAAACCCAAAACCCCCCCAAAAAACAAAAATCCCTGTTGCCTGAGCAGGGTAAGAGCATGCACAGAGGTAGTTACCACAGGGCAGCTGACAGTAAATCTTGGGCACATCTTATCTCTGCGGAAGATTTACTATTCCCATTCTTGTTTTGTGCACTCAGGCCTTAAGTCATTTGGGAATCAATTTAAGCTAAACTGTGTGGACAGGCTTATTTCAGGGGCTTGCAATTTGCAGTTTAATTTAACCAATGCAAAGATGGCTAGATAATGTACTGTCAGACCTACCAAAATTAAATGTTGACAACTGGAGGATAAAGGTGGTGTTGGTGGGAGTGGCAAGCGGTGACCACCCGCAGGTGCTACCAACACTGTTGTAGGGGGTGCATGTGTACCCCCGTGCACCCTCTACGCATTGCTAGTGACTCTCTCTCTCTCTCCCCCCCCCTCTGGCTAGGTACAGATATTACACATAAACAAGTATAAGTGATCAGAAACTGACCTAAACCTGTAACAGAACAGAGGTTCAGTGCACAAAGACCAGTTTCAAAATGGTGGAACCCAGTCTCAATAGCCTTGGATGGCTGCACTATCAGATTGAATTGATTTAGGTTAGACCAGTCTACTGAACTTCTGCACCAGATCCCCTCCCAACTCAAGTTAAGATGCAGTCCCCCAGCATCCCAGGTGCCTTTGTGGATCCCCTGCTAACCCTACCTCTCCCACCCCCTCATAGAACAGGTGGGCTAGCCTCAGCCTGCACTCTAATTCTCTGGCCAAGCACCAGGCTGGCCCTGCCCCTGAGCTGTCACAGAGCTGAGGCAGAAAAGCCTCTACTCCTCAGCCCTGCATCCTACCTATGCCTATCAGCCAGGCCAGACAGCAGGGAGGTGGGGAATGGAGGCCCCTAACTCCACCACACCCTTCCTCACAGCTAGCACAGCTGGTCTGGTCATGTGCTGGGATCTTCCCCCTTTTGCACAGCTTCTCTCCACAGCCCCATCCCTCCACCAGTTGTCAGCAGCAGCAAGGGGTGGGGGGGGGAAGGGAAATAGAGTCCCATGCTTCCACCCTGATCCTCCACCAAGCCAATATAGCTTGTGGGGGACCTCCATTGTCCCTCTCTCCTTCCCAGCACTGACAACTGGCAGAGGGCTGGGGCTGTGGAGGGAAGCCATGATGGGCAGATGGAGCAAGCAGTGAGGAAGGAGGGAAGCCCCCCTGCATGGACCCAGCACCTCTAGACCCGAGCAGAATAGCTGCAGCAGGGGGGAGGCAGCATGGCAGAGGCATCCACATTCCTCCACTCTCCCACCACTACTGGCAGTCAGCTGCTGGTGGGGGCAGGGGGGCCTGTACTGGCTCTCCCACTTCCTGCTGCTGATGACAGGGGTTGCAGGTTTGTGCCTGACAGCCAATCAGGGAGCAATCTCCAGTAAACTGGGAGGCATGCAGGTGTGCCACCCCCCTCCCCCCTTTCTAGACGTGGCCAGTGGAGGCATCTGCCTGCCCCCTCTTCCACCAAAGGGTGAACATGTGTTCTGTTCCCTCCCATTCCAAGCTTAGAAAAACCTGTGAAGGTTTGATCAATTCTGCCCTGAACTTTTTGTATTTCTGTACTTAGCCAAGCACACACTCGCACAGATTAGGCTTAATGGCTGCCTACAGACGTGCTTCATAGTTTCATAGTAGCTAGAGTCGGAAGGGACCTAGGTAGATCATCTAGTCCGACCTCCTGCCTTGGCAGGAAAGAGCACTGGGGTCAGATGACCCCGGCAAGGTGCTCATCTAACTTCCTTTTAAAAATCCCCAGGTTAGGAGCCTGCACCACTTCCCCTGGAAGCCGGTTCCAGGCCCTAGCCGCCCTGACTGTGAAGTAGCGCCTCCTAATATCTAATCTAAACCTACCCTCCGCCAGCTTGTGACCGTTATTCCTGGTCACTCCTGGCAGCGCACGGGGGAACAGGGACTCCCCCAATACCTGCTGATCCCCCCTGACCAGTTTGTAGCAGGCCACAAGGTCCCCCCTTAACCTTCTCTTGTGGAGGCTAAACAGGTTCAGGTCCCGTAGCCTCTCCTCATAGGGCCTGCCCTGCTGACCCCTGATCATACGAGTGGCCCTCCTCTGGACTCTTTCCATATCGTCCACGTCCCTCTTGAAGTGTGGCGCCCAGAACTGGACGCAGTACTCCAGCTGCGGCCTGACCAGTGCCGCATAGAGGGGGAGGATCACCTCCCTGGACCTGCTCGAGATGCATCTGTGGATGCATGACAGGGTATGGTTGGCCTTCTTGACTGCCTCCCCACACTGCTGGCCCATGTTCATCGTGGAGTCAATGACGACTCCAAGATCCTTTTCCGTCTCCGTGCTGGCAAGAGGGGAGTTCCCCAACCTGTAAGTGTGGTGCCGGTTCTTCCTCCCCATGTGCAACACCTTGCACTTATCAGTGTTAAACCCCATCCTATTCTCATCCGCCCACCGTTGCAACCTGTCAAGGTCAGCTTGTAGCCTATTGCACCCTTCTAGTGCACCCACATCCCCCCACATCTTAGTGTCATCAGCAAACTTGAACAGGGTGCTTTCTACCCCCTCATCCAAGTCACTGATGAAGATGTTGAACAGTGCGGGCCCGAGGACCGAGCCCTGCGGAACCCCACTGCCCACGTCCTTCCAGGTCGAGAAGAACCCATCCACTACCACCCTCTGGGTGCGGCCCTCCAACCAGTTGGCGACCCATTTGACCGTGTGGGCATCGACACCACAGTCTCCCAGCTTTTTGATGAGGACAGGGTGAGAGACAGTGTCGAAAGCCTTCCAGAAGTCCAGAAAGACTACATCCACAGCAACCCCTGTGTCTAATGATTTGGTCACCTGATCGTAAAAGGCCACCAGGTTGGTCTGACAAGACCTGCCACTGATGAACCCATGTTGGTTGCCCCTGAGCATGCATTCCCCCGCAAGGCCCTCCTGGATGTGTGCCAGAATGATTTTTTCAAAGAGCTTACCCGGGATTGAGGTAAGACTAACTGGCCTGTAATTTCCCGGGTCCTCTTTTTTTCCCTTTTTGAAGATAGGGACCACATTGGCCCTCTTCCAGTCCTCCGGCACCTCACCAGAGCACCACGAGTGCTCATAGAGCCGCGCCAGGGGTCCTGCAATGACCTCGGCCAGTTCCTGTAGAACCCTAGGGTGAAGATCGTCCGGACCAGCGGACTTGAACACGTCCAGCCTCTCCAGAAGTACCCTAACTAACTCCTCGCTAACCCCTGGCCCAGGCGTGTCTCTCCCGGGGGCCAAGGGGGGCCCAGCAGGGAGGTGGCTGAACTGGTCCCTACTTAGGAAGACAGAGGCAAAGAAATCATTAAATATGTTAGCTTTGTCATCTGGCATGACGACTACGTTGCCCATCATGTCCTGCAGGGGCCCCACATTACCCGGGACCCTCTTTTTACCCGCTATGTATTTGAAGAAGGACTTCTTATTGTCCTTAATCCGGGAAGCTAGTCCTATCTCCATCTCTGCCTTGGCCTTCCTGACTGCCCCCCTACATCCTCGGGCGACTGTAACATAGTCCTTCTTGGTGATGACCCCATCCCTCCATTGGGTGTATGCCTCCCTTTTAGCAAGGAGACATTCCCGGATGCTCCTAGTGAGCCATGGGGGTTTATGTGCCCTCCTGCTCCCTTTGACCCTTGTTGGGATTACCTCAAACGTGCTTGTTTGTGTCCTAATTAGAATGCATTGGAACAGACCCAATTAATCATGTCTGCTCCATGTTCTAATTGAAACACTCCAGCACTGCCTCACCAACATGTATATTAAAGCCCCCTTCCTCCACATTTCAAAATGGATGCAGGGGTGTTTTAACTAAACCTCATCGAATGAGCTTTAGTTAAAAGCACCCCCGTGGCCGTTTTGAAATTCAAGGGGGCTTAATAAACATGATGGTGAGCTGTTTTAATTAGCGTGGCTGTCCAGGAACCTCTCTGTCCAGACCCCACATCTGAGCACATGTATAGGCATCCAATATTTTCAGTGAAGGGACATTTAAATTTTTCACAAGCTCCAACATGGAAGTCTCCAGAAATATTCTCTCTAGGCTGTGCAACTAAATACTGAAGAAGTGGTGTGAATTCTCTCATAACTCCTTTCAGTAACTTAGTCCAAATCTGTTAATGCACAATGTATGTTAAATTATTTTTTAGCATGCACTAATCTCTTAAATTTGAACTGTCTCCAAATAATATTCACCTACAAAAAAACAACACCTTGGGGGGAAAAGAACAAGATTTTATTCAATCCAATGTAATTTATTCCCTAAAATTAGAAAAATCAATTTAAAAAAAGTTTGTCTGGATTATAAAAATTCCTCTGCACCAGACAGTGTCAAAACATTACATTTCTCTTGTACTGGCTCAGTACTGCAAAGTAAAACCAGTTAGAAAAAAAATATTCTATTTTCATTGCCCAGGATGAAACACACACACCAAGTTCAAAAATCTGTTTGATTCCTGAGGCATTATGGGTAAGATAAATATATATTGTTAAAAAAAAGATTTTCAAAAACAACAAAAAGGCTACTTCATAATTCTCCAGCAAATCCCCTCTTTACAAAAAACCAACAACCCCAACAATAAAAAAAAACCTCTACTTGCCGTAATGCCTACAGAAAACTTAACAACAGTAAGGCAGCTGGTGTGCTTAGACCACTGATAATCATGCTGGCCAGTATTGTCTCGCTGTGTTCTTGTGCTCCATCGCCTGTCTGTATCCACCTGTTGTCTCGTCTCATATTTTGACTGCAAGTTCTTTGAGGCAGGAGCCATCTTTCTGTTCTGCATTTGCACAGGTCCTAACCCAGTGAGGCCCAGATTAGTGACTGGGGCTTCACAATCCAAATAATATATTTTTTAAACAGCGGCATCTCTAATCCTGAAACTGACTAACTTAAACTCAGGGGGGAAACAGGAGATAAAAAAAAAACAGAACCAGAACTAGATGTCTGCTACAAAGTCTGGCAGTGTTCCATGAATTTGTTCAGGGAGGCTTCTTTGCAGGAGCCATTTCATTGTAGATGTCATTAAAAAGTTTTATCTTAATAAGCCTGCTTTTCTTATATACTGAGATATATCCTGGTCTTGAAATTAATACATTCAGTCCATTTTAAAACTTATAATACAGTGTATTCTATTTAACTGGTGTACAGATCGAGCCTAGATTTAACAAAAATAAGGTGTAATCCAGTAATTGGAGACGGAAGGCGATTCTAATAGCATTTACACCGTTAATAATCATGGTCAAGTTTTCTTTCTGTAGAGATCTAGGATAAGGTCAAGAGATGATTACCATAATTAAGGAATTTACAGATCTCTTTCTTTACAGACCAGCTATTTGGCAGATATTTGAAAACTCCAGAATAAAGTCCTAATTTTCTCAGCTTGTTACCAGTTCCCCATTACTTTCCCAACCAGTAAAAACCCACTGGTGCTGCTGGTATTCAGTATCCTATTTTAGTGAAATGCAACTATTACTGCCATGGGCACAGAAATATTTTCTAGTTATTTTGGGCTCCCAAGACACGGAGGAGTGCTGTCAATTTTAAAGGAGAGAAATTTTGTCCTTAAGGCATTACATAACTAACCACTTCTAGCCAGACTGCAATCTCAGTTACATCTGTATAAATCAAAAGTAACTCCATGCATATCAGAGGAGATGGCACAGATATACATGGGTGCAACTAAAATCATACTCTAATAACTTCTTCCTTCTCAAAGGAAAGAGTTGCAGACTCTCTTTCAACTTACTTGGGCTTAGATGGACATTACTGGGTATACCCAGTATATAGGCCAAGGCGGAGATGAAACTGGGACTAGCTACCCACATCAAGGACAACAAGAAGTCCTTTTTTAAATACATAGGGGGCAAAAAAAAAGGTACCGGGATTACATGGGGCCCCTGCAAGACATGCTAGGAAATCTGGCTGTCACACCAGACGACAAAGCTAACCTATTTAACAATTTCTTTGCCTCCATTTTCCTGAGCAGGAACTGGATCAGCCCAGCCCCCCTACTGGAACACCGTCAGGCCCCAGAGGAAGCGCACCCAGGCCTAGGGTCAGTGAGGATCTAGTCAGGCAACTTCTGCAGGGACTGGACGTATTTAAAATCAGCAAGCCCTGATGATCTCCACACCGGAGTGCTGTGGGAATTAGCAGAGGTCATTGCAGGACCCCTGGCACAGCTTTACAAGCACTCATGGTGCTCCAGTGTGGTGCCAGAGGACTGGAAGAGGGCCAACATGGTTCCTGTTTTCAAAAAAGGGAAGAAGGGGAACCCAGGAAACTATAGGACAGTTAGTCTTACCTCGGTCCTGGGTAAGCTTTTTAAAAAAATTATCCTGGCGCATGTCCAAGAGGGGCCAGCAAGGGAGGTTATGCTTAGGGGCAACCAACACAGGTTCATTAGAGGCAGGTCCTGTCAGACCAACCTGGTGGCCTTCTATGACCAGGTCACAAAATCCTTGGATGCAGGTGTAGCAGTGGACGTAGTCTTTCTGGACTTTAGGAAGGCCATCAATACCATCTCTCACCCCATTCTCATTAAAAAACTAGGGGACTGTGGTGTTGACACCTACACAGTCAAATGGGTCACTAACTGGCTGGAGGGCTGCACCCAAAGAGTGGTGGTGGAAGGCTCATTTTCAACCTGGAGGGATGTGGGCAGTAGGGTCCCCCAGGGCTCAGTCCTCGGGCCTGCACTGTTCAACATCTTCATTAGTGACTTGGATGAGGGGGTAAAAGGCATCCTGTTCAAATCTGCTGAAGACACTAAGATGTGGGGGGATGTGGGCACACTAGAAGGGAGGAATAGGCTGCAATCAGACCTAGACAGGTTACAGGGGTGGGCGGATGAGAACAGGATGGGTTTCAATACTGACAAGTGCAAGGTGATGCACCTGGGGAAGAAGAGCCAGCAGCATACCTCAGGCTGGGGAACTCCCTTCTCATCAGTGTAGAGGCAGAAAAGGATTTTGGAGTCTTCATTGATGCCAAGATGAACATGGGCCGGCAGTGTGGGGATGCAGTCAGGAAAGCCAACGACACTTTGTCATCTATCCACAGATGCATCTCAGGCAGGTCCAAGGAAGTGATCCTCCCCCTCTATGTGACACTGGTCAGGCCACAGTTGGGGTATTGAGTCCAGTTCTGGGCGCTGCACTTCAGGAGGGATGTGGACAACATGGAGAGGGTCCAGAGGAGGGCCACTCGCACGATCAGGGGGCAGCAGGGGACCTGAACCTGTTCAGCCTCCACAAGAGAAGGCTGAGGGGGGATCTAGTGGCCGTTTACAAACTAGTCAGAGGGGACCAGCAGGCACTGGGGGAGTCCCTGTTCCCCTGAGCGCTACCAGGAGGGACTAGAAATAATGGTCACAAGCTGGCAGAGGGTAAATTCAGACTAGACATCAGGAGGCTCTACTTCATTGTCAGGGCGGCTAGGATCTGGAACCAACTTCCAAGCAAAGTGGTGCTGGCTCCTACCCTTGGGAGGAGGTTAAACGAACACCTTGCTGGGGTCACTTGACCCCATTACTTTTTCCTGCCATGGCAGGGGGTTGAACTTGATGATCTGCTCCAGTCCCTTCTGGCTCTACCAAGCATCTATGGACTACTCCAAGTGCACAAGGACAGGTCACTCCTTGCCCAAACACGGCTGAACTATATGAAGTTCTTCCTTGCTAGCAGTTCCGTTACAGATTTTGGCCAAGGGGAAAAAAAGAGAGATCTGTTGATCTAAAGATTCTTCAGATCTAGTCTCCTGTGCCAAATGTTAAGGAAATGGCTATACCTTCAAATACCTTCTCATTGAATACTTAGATGGAGCCAGTTCATTCTCAAGGTTAGCGTAAGGTATATTAATCTTAGTCTAGACCAACTAATCTGGGCTCCGTGGACCTTCAAAGGATGGAGAGGTAATAGAATAAATCGATAATAATCAACATTGGGAGGTGAAGAACTCATTTAAATGTGCTCCCCACTTGTCAAAGCAGTTGTGCAATCAAAATACAGCATGATTACTTGGTTTTATTTCAACTTTTCATTTCAGTTGGTCAGCCAGTCATACAAATAACTACACATTTTGCAAAACTTAAGATATTGAGAGGGAAAAGGAAGCGAGTGATCTGGGAATAAAAAGTTGTGAATATTAGGACTCTGAGAAACAACATTGTTCTGCTTCAACTTCTGTTTTGATGTTTCGATGGAATAGCATTTCGTTTATAGAGTTTCATTTTATTTTGTAAGTATTGTTCCATTCCATCAAAACTCTTTCACTGTTTTGATGCAGTTTTGGCATTTCGCCCATAGGCTAATTCTGCAGCCAACTTGAGCAAAATCTGTGCTGTCACTGGCCCCAGCCAGCAGCTCCAGCCTCTTGTCATCCAGTGGGCAAATCAGGGGCCTGCACCCCTGGGAGCATTCTGACAGCCCCCACAGCTCTCCTGGGGGTGTGGGTGAGCCCCCACTCTACCTGCTGGAATGACAGGAGGCTGGGGCTCCCAACTCAGGCCAGCAGCTGCACTGATCGTCCTGGCACAGGCTGTGCCCAGTCCACAGCACCAGCCTCCTGTCATCCAGCAGGCAGACTGGGGGCTTGCCCATCCCCCCAGGAGGGCCCTGGGACTGCTTCTGGGGGTGCAGGCCCGCAGTCTGCCTACCGACTCACAGGAGGCTAGTGCTGCTGCCTGGGGCCAACGGCAGGTGGGCCTGGGGCAAATCAGCTCATACAGGGACCCACCCCTGCCCTGGGACTGGGGCAGGTCCCAGCATGAGCCGATTTGCCCAGGGCCCTGCACGCTCCTCAGATTGGCTCTGGTGCTGGTCCCAGGGAAAATCAGCTCCCAGCAGCTCGCAGCCACATAAAACTGAGCCTGGTGCGGGGGGAAAAAATCAGAGTGTAGTGCCAGCTGAGTCCGGTGGTGGGAGGTGGGCAGAGTTCCATGAGGCTGGCGGAGCCAAATCAGAGATCAGTCCAGCAGTAGGAGGTGGCAGAGCTGGCACTAAGCTCCAGTTGGCTCTGCCTCCCTCCACTGGGCTCAGCTCCCAGCCCCATGGAACTCAGCCCAGTGGCGGGAGGTGGAGCGCAGTGCTGGCTCTGCCCACCTCCCACAACTGGGCTGAGCTCCATGGGGCTGACGGAGCCGATCGGAGTGTGGCCCAGCGGTGGGAGGTGGGCAGAGCCGGTGCTGGGTTCCAATCAACTCTGCCCACCCCACAGAACGCAGCTCGGTGGTGGGAGGCGGGGAGAATCAGGGCTGTGCTCTGCACTGAGCTGAGCCACATGGGGCTGTGGAGCCGCTGGGAGTGCAGCCCTGGCTCTCCCCTGCCTTCTACCACCTGGCTGCTTCAAATTTTGAAATGTTTCAAAACTTTCAAAACATTTTGATTACCCTCATTTTGTTTTGAGGCCGTTTCAAAGCCCTTCGTTCCGATTTCACTGTTTTGAGCTCGAAATGAGTTGAAACAAAACAGCTGGTGAAACTTCACACAGCCCTAGTGGATATATAGTGGTGCAGGCACTGCTGATTATTTTGTGTAGTTCCAAGCATTTATAGCTCCCATTGACTGTGTGTCAAATTGTGACTCTCTTCAAAAGCTGGGCTCATGGGCCAAGATTTTCCATGTCAGTCATAATTATAGGTGTCCAAATATGATATACCTAAAAAGGGCCAGATTTTCAGAGGTTAACCATTCGGCATATTCCCAAAAAAATTAGACCTTTTTTAAGTGTCTCAAGTTCGGCATTGACCATGGACTCATGCTAGTCCAGGGTTTCCCAAACTGTGGTGGGCATACCCCTGGGAGTACTCAAGACATTTTAGGGGGATACACAAGAGAAATTGTGTCAGGCTTATTTAATTTTCATTATTATTATTATTATTATTAATAGGAATTTAAGGGGCTTAAATGTATAAAACATATGCTGGTAGGGGTATATGGGCAGCCGGTAAATCTGGAAGGGGGTACTCAATAAGAAAAAGTTTGAGAACCTTTATACTAGTCAGTCCCAAAAATCAGGTTCATAAGGGTTTCTAGGACTAGTTATCATTACTTAATGTTTGACAGATAAAATACTGACCAAGACATAGGAATAAGAGCTGGAAATAATTCTGTCAATTTTAACCATGGCAAAAGGTTAACTTTGGGGTGCCTCAAGTGTAAGGGGGAAGTGTTAATATAAATAAAAGATCTAAAAAGAGACAGAGCAGTGAAATAAAAAGATGTCTATTGACAAAAGTTATTTAGGTTGGTCTTCCTGTGGACTATAAGGAACTTCACAGGGGAACAGACAACATGGTGGTAAGTGATAGTCAAGGTTGCCAACTGGAAGAGATGGGCAGAGAGGAAGCAAAAAAAGGCTGAATCCCTTCCTGTGCTCTAAATGAGTAGTATCAACTTTGAAGAGGGACTTGGGACTGGCTGAACAGAACAAGGAGGACTTTTGCTCAACATGCAGCTGTGATCAAATAAGCCAATGAGGTTATGTTGCAGAAGAACAGGATGAAGAATAATACAAGAAAACATAATGCTATGAATGCTGCCAACACTAGCTTTGTTATATACTAAGTAAATCTGGTATATTGAAATGTACATGTCAAAATATGATTTTTAAGGGGGTTCAGAGATGAGGCAAATAGAATGACAAGGGAAAGAGAAACTATGGAGAGAGCCTAAAAAGACTGGAGTAGTTTACACAGTACTATAACCAGGGCCGGCAGCCCCAGGCATAGATTTGGGGATGGGGTGAAAACTAACATCTGCCACTACAGGCATATGATTAATTCAGAGATCCTGGTTTTCTCTGTTTAAAAATTTAAAAAATCTCTTATAAAACTCCCAAATTCTCTGATTAAAAACCAAAATATGCTTTTTTCCATGATTAAAATGAAACAACACACACACACTATATATATATATATATATTTGATATCAATAAAACATTGTGTTCAACTCATACATATACATAAAGATATATTGTGGGTGTATGTGTGTATCAGTTGAACACAATGTTTTATTGATATAAAAGCTTAAGCAATTTGGAAGCTTCAATCATTCTAAATACTTATATATTTTGGTGTTTGATTTTAGAAAAATCAGGGCTCCCCCTGCCCCCTTCACTCACCAGGACATGGTTCAAGAGGAAGCCCACAGTTTCCTGCATTTTTCTCCTTTAAAGGAGAACATCTGTATTTTCTGCATTTTTCCATGGCAAACAGAAAACCCAGGTTCCTGATGATATACTGGCAACACAGTGGCAGCCAACTTGTTGCTGCAAACCCCACATGTCCTGCTGCCTTATTACATCTCTGGGTTTATCTTAGAAGGGAGATAAATAAAAGGTGATGTGATAAAAGTACACAAAGTAACAAATGGTATGGAAGAGAGTAATAGGGAGCTTTTAGGACAAAAACAAAGGGATGTTAAATATTTCAAAATGGCACTTTCATACAACATGCACATAGACTGTGGAATTCATTGCCACAGAACAGAGAGGCAAGAATTTATCCAGACTCAATGAGGGACTGCACACTTTAATAGGTAATACATATATCTAGAGTTGCAATAGTCAGAGCTAATAATAAAGTTTTAGAAATAATTTTAAAACTTGATAGCTGATAATTGAAGAGATGCATAAAGACAAGAACGTCCTGGGGGCAAACTCTGCTGCGAGAATTCCTTTATCTTTTTCTTAAGCGACACACATTAGAGGCAGCACAGTCGACTAGGTCAACACGTCTAACAGCTATCACTTGTCTCCATCTGCTCTCATGCTGAAACAGTTAATTTGATATTACTATGAAAGTGCCACTTTGGGGGAAAAAGTGCTAGATAGAGCTGTTTTTCAAATGTTTCCATGGAAGAAAGGAAGAAGAGCCCAACGGCTGAGTGAAGAATTGTTCAGTTCACTAAGAGGTGAGAGATGACCTCTCTAGGCTTTTTACCTTGCTGATCCCCACTACCTGGGACATTTTGGAGCTCCTGTTTGAAAATATTTCTGTAAACTGGGATGAAAATGAGGTTTATGACTGGTTTGTGTAGTGGGGCTAGGGAAAGCCAAAGTTCACTTTTTGATTGAAATTTTTTTTTAATCAATGTGATTATCTGAGTAGGATTTTGCTCCTAGGTGAGGGAGGGCAAAGGGGACAACTAGACAATGATGTTTAAAAAAATAACTTACTAAAAAGTGTCTGCTTCAGCATGAGTCTCAGAACAACACAAAAACAGGGACACAAATATTTGCACATAAAATATAATTAACTTGTTTATATCAACTGGTTTGGATTATTTTTCCCTATTAAATTGGGCAGCAAGGGGAGCAGAGGTAAGTGCCACTTTTTCTATTCTACTTGCCCCACGTTCATGTCCATGGTATCCAAGCAACTTCCAGTAGTATATGAAAGTGGATAATTAGCATGTCACACGAGACATTTCTCCCTCTTCCCAGTAAGACAAATTTTTGTTGTTGTTGTTGTTTTCCAATATTGTACCACAGGTCTCTGTTAGTAAAAGCAAGTTAGGAGAAACATGTCTTAGAAGATGATCCAAAAATCCTGAAAAAAAATACTTCAGCATCTACTGCTTCTGTACTTCATCCTTATCTGTTCCAACTCTAAGTGAACTTTGTGTGCGCTCTAGACCTCTCCCCTATCAAAATGAACCCAAGGTGCCAGCAATAGTGCTCATCTCAGAACTTTAAAACATCTTCTCTATCCCCCAAATGGGATCAAACACTCTGAAGAAGCAAGATCCTGGCTTTCATATGCTGAACTATTCTATCCACCTACAAGAGTCAGCCAGCCGAAATCCAGTTTTCAAACTCATGCACTAAACCTACATTTCATATTGCTCATCTGTATAAATACAACGATACTAAAGACTACTGAAAGTATTTTTTAGAAGTATGTTACCTTCCTGAAAATGCTACTGAGAACGGTGGAGAAGGAGCAGGAAAGAGGAAGAGAAAGAAGAGACCAAATTGTGAGTAAACCTTCCAGTTTTTCTAAACAAGTCTGGAGGGTCCCAAATTAGTTGCAAAATAAGCACTTAAACAGTAGTCTATTCCAAGCTCAGGCACTGGTCTACGTGGAAGATTACACAAGTCACTTCTCTCTTGTACTTTCGTATTCCAGCCAATAAAGAGGTGTTAATGATGCTCACCCACCTTTGTAAAATCCTCAAGTGAAATGCTGTAAAATATTATAATCCCCCCCGCCAAATTAGTCGCATTATTAGATTACTTTTAAAAACCTAAAGAGCTCCAAGGGGGTGCAGTTTTTGTTCACCTTATGTTGCTGGTGCCTATTCTTCTGTTTCCATCATTTCCTCTCTAATTTAGAGACCTAATAGGTGGGGCTAGGGGCACTGCCAATGTATCTTACACTGTTTTATGACTCTGAAAAAAAGAAACAACCCAACTGCCAGTAAGCTGAAGAGAAAAGTCTGCGGAGGATTTCAGAGATTTACCATGCCCCTAAATGCAGGTGGCTTTTTTTTCCACTCCCTTACACACCTGACAGTTTCCACTGCTTGCTGAAGATGAGGGAAAAAAAATTCTGACCCTGCACAAGCAATTGGATTGCTGAAACTATTGATTTTAGTCATTCTTATTTTATATTCCCTATTCTTTTTTGTTGTTATTTTTTCAGGTGTCTTGTGTTATAGGGCACTTGTCCACATTACACCTCTCCTATTACCATGTTGTACTTACCCTGTGCCCAAGTGACAAAAATTGCCATTAAGATAGGTAAATAAAATCAGCTGGATACACAGATGTTATCGTTTCAGATTTTTTTTATCATGGTAATTTAAAACTCCTCCGACATGTTATATTTTTAGCTCCTGAATTTCTTCCATGGGTTTGTTTGTTTTTGTTGTTTTAAATTTTTAACAAGGATCTGATTTATGCCTGAAAATGTGATTTTACCTGCTTTGCAACTATTACACCACCAGGTACTGCTTGGGTTCACTGGGTAATCCATGGTAATGCATTGAATTTCTATTGCAATACTTCAACAAGACTCCAGGGGCTAATCTTGCGAATTTTTATTGGTGATTTAGTTCAAGGTTCAGATTAATGAAAAATACAACTTTTTTGGATTCAAAAAAAAAAATTCCTCCCTGTGTTCACTTGCACTTTGTGGCAAAGATCAAATTGTTATGGGTCAGGCAGTTCAAGACTCAGGTTAATTAAAATTACTTTTTGTTGGACTGGGTTTTTGGTTTGGCAGAGCTGGGGGGCAGGTCAGGAGTGAGGGGGACCAGCAGGGCTCGGAGGGTAGGGGTAACCCAGGTGGTACTCAGATGAGGTACCCGCTCTCCAATTGAAGGGCAAGCTTTGGGGGTAGAGGACAGGACGGGGAACAAGTATTGAAGGGATCTGGTTGTAGGTTGGGGGATGTGACTTCAAGTGATGATGATCTGCCAATGCAGTAGTTAAAAGATTGACATGCAAATAGACTAAGTGATAAGAAAATTCCTCTCTTTGAGCCTGGGCTGTTTCTTTCTTCACTTCAACCCATACCATGTCCCTGCTGTGTGGAGGGTCAGGGGGGTTAGCTCATGCTGGCCACCGTATGGTGATCGTGGCGGGAGGGGGAGTTGGAGTAGGCTGATCACCACCCCCCCAACCCCACTTTGGGAGAAGCTGTCCTGGGCACAGGGATCTCTGGTAGCCAAGGAATTTTAATCAACCTCGATAAGAACTCTAGCCCACTCCCACACTCATTCTCAGCTTTGGAAAAAGTCCTGCTTTTTGACATGAGGATACAAATGACAGGAAACACAGGATTCTTTCTGTTTTAAATAAAGCTTCCTGTAGTAATGTTTCTATTCAGGCTTTAGCCCGAGTACATGATACCCAGATGCTAACACACAGGGAGGAAGAGGGGGGGGGTCAGGCAGCCAGACCCTTTGTGTACCCTTGTGTAGCACTAAGTGTACCCCACATCCAGCACCCAGTGCAACAAGCATTTAGAAAAAGCAGGGGGAAGAACTGCTTTGGGACTAAGCTTGGGCAGGGGGGGCAGCATCTTTGGAAGGCCTGCGGTACAGACCCCCGATGCCAATCCAGACTTGTAAGGGGGAGACAGGCAGGCTCACTCTTGCAGACCTTTGCCTGTAAAGATTTCCCACCCTAACCAGCAGTGCCCCGTACAACAAACTCCCAGAAAAAAGTGAGAGGTTTTGCAAGAGTGGTGGGCAGTACTGCTTGTTGAACTCAACACCTCCCCCCCCACAAAAAAATCCCATGGCTCTCAAGTAAAGCCACCAACAATCCCCGCCCCCCCCCCCCCGCAAAAAAAAGCAACCCAGCACGACCCAAGAAAATAAACCAACCAAAATATCAAATCTTGTCCTAAAACACCAGTAAAAGTAGTAAAACAGTAAAGTAGTACTGAAAGGGTAGGAGGGTAAAATTGTTCTGATGTGCCCCCTAGCACATTTTACTAGCTATAGCATAATGAGCCATTACATGGTAAATCACGTTCATGTTACCAAATTAGTCATCATAAACTAAGAAAGGAAAATTCAACCAGGAACATTTTTAGTGCATAAATGCTGATTACATAGACAAGCGCCCATATTTACACTGTAAATCACTCTAAATTCCTGTAGGCAAGGAAGTTCAGATATCTTCATTATATGCATGTCCTATGCCTAGTGCAGCAAGACCAGGGCTTCCAGAAACTAGTGGCATATGAATTAAGAAGAAAGTACAAGGCTTTATCTACTCTGGGGATTTTTCCTGGTTTCAGCCATTAGTGGCCAACCAGAAGTGCAGCTACAGTGGTGCAGATCCCAAATAGAAATCAGGTGCAATTCACTACTTGCCCCAATAACACTTAACTTAACTTGATAATATCTGAACTTTATCTTTGCCTGTGCCAAACAGGGATGTGCATAAACAGAGCTATATCATAGACTGTAATCAGGGCAAGTCCAGAGTATAAAGAAGTCCTAGTTTATATCAGCAAATCAACCATGCATAAAGACAGGAAACAAAGGATATTGTTAATGATTTTATTGAATAGTCTACTGTTTATTTTGGGGGGCACTACTGAAGAACTTGGTCATGTATTTCTTTATTTCAAATATGGCTCATCAGTATCTTATCTTAGTATTTTTCTTTTCACCGTCTTAAAGCTCATTCCCAGCTATAAATGCAGATAAATTAGTTCTTTCACAGCTCTTATAAAATGACTGCATTTCTGTAAGGGTTTTAGGCTAACATATGGTATAAACTGCAGCCAGCTCCCCCAATATCTGGTCATCCTCTTTTGTACTTGTCTGCCACTCCTTTGTTGTTAAAGAAAATTCTAAAAGAGAAAGTAAGTATTGGGAGGTTTGCCTGATGAACCTCATTGCAACCACATTATGGCTTCCTGCCTCTTCATGGGGCTCCACCAACCCCTATACCCTTCCCTTACCATGTCAGATGTTCAAAGGTCCCAATACTTCATCACAGTATCTGCTTAAAGTGTTCACTCTACTTCAATATATATCCCTGAGGGCACGGGGGGATATATAAGCTTTTAATGACACCCACTGACTACATCACCTCCCATCTTCATACTAGTTGTATGTTTTGTAGACTCTAACAGATTCCCCAGTGCTGGTCAGGTCTTATTCCCCACCCCCCTGTTCTCCCCCCCTCCCCTCAGGGATATACATTCCCTCTCAGTTCATGGCTCTCAGCTTTAACCAGTATCCAATTAAATGTCCAAGTCACAGCTGCTCATCATTAGCTCATCAACATAACAATCAGTGAACCTGAGCCTGCCTTACACAATCACTTGGATACTCTCTGTTGACGGAAACTGCCCCCCACCATAAGCTGGTGTCTCGAAGGTTCCCTCTTCTCCACCTCCCACAGGCAAAACTGAGAAGTGTTCACTCACCAGTCAGGCTTCCTGTGCACCCTCCTGTAATGCTCCCCTGCTGGCTTGCAGCTTGAAGCAAACTTCTCTATCTTCTTCCCTCTCAATCAGTCTCTGTTAACTCCTCGGATAGGAGTCTGGTAAATCACCACACCTCTGCATGGCGAACACAAGCACCTGCTCCGGGGCACCTAACCTGTCTAAGACCCCTGGGCTTTTAACTTTGGGTCAGTGGCCCAGGCCAGTCAAGGTAGCTTCATCTCTGCGCTGGCTTCTGACACAGATCTCAGCATGAATTAAAAAGACTGAACTTCTTTATTGTTTTCTTTTCCCCCATCCATACAGGTTGGGCTCTCCCTTGGCAGCAGTCCTTCTGCTCTATCCTGTTGTGACAGGTTTCACAAATGCCCCATCACAGTTTCCTTTTCAGCAGCATATCCCAAAGTATGGGTGCACGCTTCTTGGCTGGAGGGAAACGGCCATCAGAACAGGCATAGATAGACAAGCTCTCAGCTTTCTTATTGTGACTTTTTAAAGCCATTTCTTTACTATGGGGGGGAGGGGAGGAGAGGAAAACCCTTCAAAATGTAAAGCATTTGTACTCAATGCAAGAACTTCTGCTCAAGTTTACAGAGGGTCTGAAGCAACAAATTTGAGAACTGAATGGTCCCATTCAACGTGTAGAAACTGGAATGAAAAAGAAGTTACTCTAAATAAATATCAATGTAGCAGGCTGGGAGTCCTAGGGTTGCCATGCTGCCCCTAGGTCCCCTCTCTGTACCATGCCAAGCATGCTCCAAGCATCCTCAGAATCTCGCCCACCACATCTTTGATCTTCTAAATCATAGGGAGGCTGCCCTTTGTCCTCATGGCTATGGTTCCTGCGGTATACCAGACCAGTGTTTGGTACTGGGTGTCAGGTACACCCCTGCCTCATGGGCTATGCATGGCTCCAGCCACCCCTTTACCACGCCCCAAGCCTCGCTGATGGACCAGACGTTCACCTGTCTCTCTTGCCCCCTGGCTCTCTGGGACCTTCTGGCGGCTTGCTGCCTCACTGGGCCTTCTGGTGGCCCGCACTCTGGGCTGGGGCTCCCACACCGTGGCTCCCCTATGAGGCCTCCTCCATTCCCTTATAGCCTCACCCAGTCCCTCCAACAAACACAAAACACAAGCCTCTGTGTCATAACTTAACTCCAGGCCTCACAGCTAAAACATCCTCTGAGCCACACCACAATGCTCCCTCTCTCACCTGCATCACCAGCTGCACCCACACTCAGACTTTTCCCTTTCATCACTCTGGGCAAAGCTCTTTCTCCTTTGGTCCCAGGCAGGGTCCCTCCCTGGCCTCTGCCTGTGGTTTATATAAGAGCCAGGCCCTGCCCCTTTCCTGTCAGCTGACCACACAGGTGTTGGCTTGCTTCCCCTCGTTGCCCCAGCAACTGGCAGCTGGGTGGCCATTCCTACTCTTCAAGTAGCAAGCACCTTAGTGCCTTGCTACAATCGATACTAAGTTTTATTGCTAACCAAAATAAGGTAAAAGTTGTCTGAAGCAAATACATAATTTACAATTTTCGGAGACTAAGCCACTTGGGCTCTTATGAAAAATTTTACCCAGCATGGAAAAAAATTAGATCATACTCTGGTATCAGAATCTCCAAAGCATGTGGGAGAGGACAGCACAAAAGAAGTGAAGGACACGTAAGGTCTAGCATGAGACATTGTGGCACTGGGAGGGAGGAGTGTTTAGTTTAATTTTCCAGGAGAGATTCAGGTTTTTAAAATATGGAAAGCACAAACTTACCAAAAAAATTATAAAATAGAAACAAAGACCTTCCCCAGGCAAAAGAATCCTGTTCTATCACTGTACCTGATATAGGCATATTCTATGGTAATCTTCTAAAACTTTAATGTAACATCTTTTAAAAACCTAGGATGTAATTTGGGTTTTTTATCTAAGATGATCCATGTGAAAAAGTGATGGCTAATACCATTAATTTTGATACCCATGAAATACTTCAGCTGAAAGAACTGAAGAAAGAAGATTTTACTCAAGCTAAGCAATGGGGCTCTTGCTGAGTAATATGAAATTATGCAAATAATAGACTTTAAGAAGAACAGAGGACCTTTCCTCTATTAAATACATGCAAGTTTGAAATAAAGGTCAGTCAGTGGTTTGACAGGCTTCACTGCAAATACTTAAGAACACGAAAGAGTATAAAAGGCCCTAGCAGAAGTCACCAGTGACTGTCGAGCAAAGATAGAATTCTGTTGCTTACCAGAAATTAGATTTAAAATGCTTCTTTGCTGATTATAGATAAATGGCAAGAGGGTGAAGTGGTAAGGTAGGGATAGGTAAGGCAGGAAATAGCTTCCATACGTGTCTTACCAAACAGACCTTTCTGCTTTGTAATTATTATTTTTGTGATACATTATTAGAATGGTAAGACACTGGGAAGCTAGGTTGAACTAACATACTTCCTCTTTCAGGAAAGTGCTGGGTTTTTTTGTTTGATCATCCCCCACCATGTTTGCTGATCATGTCCTAATGTGTCAGTTGACAGCATCAGCTATTTGTTAACAAACTTTTTTCTTCTGCTGTAGTGACAGCTAAATTGATGATCATTTTCAAAGCTAATCTATGTATTGTTCACTGTGGAGCATTGAGTCTATAAGAAATCTGATGTTAACTTTTGTTTTAAGATACAAAATAATACATTATACCAAAAAGCTGAAATGTGCTTTTTCTGAATGCTGTATCTCAGAAACTATTTGGACGATTGTCTGTGTCTACCCAAAACACTTCCAAAAGATTTCCTTTCTACTCTTATGCTAAACACTAGAACACCAGACATTGCAGAATCATTTATAGATAGGGGTTAGAATATAACAAGTCATTAAGCCTTACAATTACCATGACTTCATTGTATAAAATGGAGATAGCATTTTCCCTTGTTCCCAAGTATTGTTACCAGTAGTTAGACAAAGTAGACATGTTATTTTCATCAACACAATACACTGCCACACAACCCCTATTTGTTTTGGTTCCAGATCCTAAAGAAATCTTCAAATTACTGGCTATATGTAATGAGCTCCCTAATGAACCCTATTTAGAATGGTAGGATTTTATTAAAAATACAAGTTCCTTACTATTTTTTGAGGGTTGTGAAAACCATATATGCTTATGTAAGCCAAGTCTGTCAGGCAGGGAATACATTATTATTAACATCTTTATTTGTAATGCATCTGTTCAAGCCACATAGTCCGATTAACACTAAATCACATGCTCAGTTCCATTCAAACTACCTACATGCATAGCTTTCCAGAATCAGGGCCAAGTTACAAGGTTGTCCCTTGGAATCAAGCTCATATCAGTATTAAACTTTGATTGTTGTCCACCTGTAATGGGTAATGTGCAGCCCCTGCAGGATATGCTTGGTAATCTGGTGGTTGCATCAGAGGAGAAAGCGGACCTATTTAACAAATTCTTCGCTTATATTTGTCTCCCTGACCAAGATTCCAGATGGACTCGGGAGAAACACCGCTAGGCCTAAGGTTGGGGAGGACTGGGTTAGAGAGCTTCTGGAGGGGCTGGATGTGTTCAAATCAGCAAGTCCAGATGCTCTCAACCTCAGGGTGCTGAGGGAATTGGCAGGGGTTATCATGGGGCCCCTGGCATGGCTTTACGAACACTTATGGTGCTCTGGCCAGGTACCAGATGATTGGAAGAAAGCCAACATGGTCCCCATCTTTAAAAAAGAGAAGAGGGAAGACCTGGGCACCTATAGGCCCATTAGTCCTACTTCAATCCTGGGGAAGCTCTTTGAGAAGATTATCAAGCAGCACATCTGTGATGGGCCAGCAGCTGGGATGATGCTCACGGGCAACCAGCCTGGTTTCATTAGGGGCAGGTCCTGTCAGACCAACCTGATTGCCTTCTACGATCAGGTCACAAAAGCATTGGATACAGGTGTCACGGTGGATGTAGTCTTTCTGGACTTCAGCAAGGCCGTTGACACCGTCTCCCACCCCATTCTCATTAAAAAACTAGGCGACTGTGGCATTGATGCCTACACAGTCAGATGGATTGCAAATTGGCTAAAGGGTAGTACCCAGAGGGTAGTGGTGGTCGGGTCTTTTTCGACCTGGAGGAAAGTGGACAATAGAGTCCCCCAGGGCTCAGCCTGGAGTCCCTCCTTTCAAGCAGTTGCAGATCTTACTTCTTTTGCCTCTTCCTCTCCATCCCCTCCAACTCAGCATCAGCAAAAGGAGGAAACAGGAAGAACAGTAGCAGTACAGAACCTCAGGAGCTACATGACCAAAGGGTCTGCATGTTTCTGCCAGCCACTCCTCCCCTCCTTTCCCCTAATGGTGAATTCAGGGTAGAAGAGAGGACTTAGGGAGGAAGGAGAAGAAAACTGAAGATAAACAGGGACTCCAGCCAGAAGACGTGCCACAGAGCTTCAAGCACATACACAGCTCCTAGCAGAAGCAAATTTTTACCTGTTTTGGGGACTTGTAAAAAATAAATAAATAAAAGTCCCCAGCTGCTGCTCCCATTGCATGGACCCAAAGAGGAGGACAGAATCACATCACTGCATACTCTCTGGATTCATCTGTGGTCTTAACCTTTCCCAGTATCTTTCCTTCTGGAGATCTTCTCTATAACATTACTGAAAAATTAGCACCAAGGGTTTCCATGTACTTGACCCCACTTGTTGACACACAAGTACCAACACAGAAATACTTAATGAAGACAGTAGCAAGAAAGACAATAGCATTTCTGTCCCTCCCCCCACAATCAGTTTGTAATTAAAAAGGTGCTTTCATCATGGGAAGGGTAAGGTTAAATTAAAGTACTCATTGACTAGCACTTTTTCCCCCCAGACTGACTGCATTTATTGTTCTTGAAAAGGCAGTAGACTAGAGGGACTTCAGGGGGGAATTTTCCTTATTTTTCATGGACAGTGAGAGATGTGAACTGACAAATTACCTGGCCTACAGATATTTGCATTCCTTGCCAGCCAATAGAAAGTAGGGGTGAAATAATGGCTTTCAACAGTTGCTAGAAGTGGGTAAATTGCTACAAGTAAAGTAAGAATTGATTCAGACTATCCCTAGCAACATGGAAGGCTTGTACCAAAACTTAATCCCCACCCCTTCTCCACCCGCCCCCGTTAATTTTCTAGAAATATTTTAATCAGCTACATAAACTTCTACAACTTCCTTATTTCAGAACTGCTGAACTATCACAGGCAAAGCTGTTCCTCTAGCCAAGCTAGATAGAGGACTAAGAGTGCTTTATGTGATTTCCAGCCCAATTTGGTCACTCAAGAGGTGCTACTAGTTCAGGCAGAAGTAGGACAAGCATCAGAATTTTGGATTGTTAATCTGAATTCATCCTCCAGAAGTCTGCCAATCTCTATCACTACTCACAGCCTCAGTAACTGCTTACTCATAGATAAGATGAAACAAATACTGGAAAAGGGAGAAGGCATTCTTCTAAGACTCTTATCTACTGCTTTGGTTTTTCCCTTAATTTAATTTTTTGTTATTAAATCTAGACACATAGCAGAAACTAAGAGGCCTTTGTAACACTGATAACCTGCAAGTGGACTAATCATAAAAATAAACATGGTTCTATGCAATTTAATTTTTGTGGATGCTTTAGGTATCCAAATATTTAACATGGCATACATAAAATTATTGCCCCTTTTATGTTATGACATATTTAGGAGTTCATTGCAAGAGAATCAAGATTTGGAGTCTTACTGTTTTCCATTAACGTTTACATTTGAAAAAAGTTGAGTGGTCTATATGAAATTCTGAATAATGTTATCTTTTCTAGAGTTGTAAATGTGAGGGAATCACTGCATACATTTCAAAACAGGTTTTCGTCTTAAAATTGGATACAGGTAGAAAAGTTTATATCACAAAGAAGAGCAAGGAGGTCTAGATTCATTATACTTTCTATGCATATTCCCATTTGGGCGTGACTACATGCGTTCTCTAACCTGTTCTAATAAATCTTTGCTGCAACTTTTAATTTAGAGCATACCATTGAAATACAAGCTAATGGCCAAAACATGGCTGTCCTTCCATGGCTGTACAGATTGCCCTCACCTCGTTGTGCATCTCTGCAGAGGTCAGCTTCCATCTGTAACATCAGCACTAGCTACCTATTTGGGTTATATTTAGGAGCTATAAAAAAGACACATTGCCAACCTACCTCCTAACTTTTCTCAAAACAAATCTTCATAATCACCCATTTCAGCAAAAATTAAAACAAATAGAAGCCTGAGTCCACCAACATTTTGAGGCCGCTTCACCCAAAGGTCTCAAGAAAGTGTCTTCTTCTCACCTCAACCAGCAGTTTTCTGTTCACTTGCAACCTCAAGGATCTCCCCTCTCATCCCCGCTTTTCATTACAGTCCGTGGTTGCCAGCCCAAGATTTTCTTTTTACTGCCAATTAGCAAGCTTTTACTGACAGAAGAACTTTTTTGCTGTCAGTTAAAAAAAATACCTGGGTTGGCAGCTCTGTGTATGTACAGCTATGATTTTTACACACTTCTCTCACTCACTCCATACCCTGAAACACCAATAGCACACTGCACAATGCTGCCCCCAGCCCACCCCTGTCCCCAGGCCTTGCCCACGAGCCTCACTCCTCCTGTCCCAGCATGGACCCATGCACTGCTTCTCCACCCCAGCTACACTGCCCCTCTCCCTGTATCTTCAAGGCAAGCAGCTGTTAGACATAGGAGATAGCCAAAGGGACTCAGCAGCAGTAGCTAGGGAGAGGGAAAGGTCTGTACAGGCTCCAGTAAGCCACAATACCTTGGCAGAACAGTGTGCAGGGTGTTGCACTCCTGCTTGGACACTAGGTGGTGCTGCTGTGCTCCATCTGTCCTTCAACACTGCTTTCAGCTTGGAGCTTAGAGCTCCCAGGGCTTTGTGTTTTTATGGAAGTCAAAATATTTATATGGATTTTTTTAAAGACAGGAGTTTTTAGGGTAGTTTGTTTTTTTGGTTTTGTTTTGTTTTCATTGTCCATAAAATTATGGACAGTTGGCAACCCTGCATCACACACATAAAGATGGCTGTCCTTGCTAATGCACTTACACAGACTTTCAAAAGTTGCACTGAAAGCAGAGATTGAAAATGGGGGTGGGAGGTGCGAGGGGATAATAAAGTTTGAACCCAATGTTGTTTTTCTAACATAGGCACCATTGCCTCTGCACTTCAGCTTGATGGCAAAACCATGGAAATATCTCCATGCAAATTAAAAAGATATATCAGCCCTAGACAGCGTTATTCAGTGAAAAATGTACTGATCCTCCTTCCATTTAAACCCAAGACTATAATTATAAGAAACTTCACTGAAGCCAAATCGGCTTGCCTGATTCTCAAGTCTCAGGATAATGTCTCATCTAAATTCTGCTGTCATGATCGAGCTTAATGGGAGCCCACACCGGTACATGGAATTTTATACATTTTCAAACAATTTTGGTTACAACTTTGAAACATTAATGACATAACGTTTTATGACATTAACATTTAAACTTCTGCAATGAAATAAAACCATTTTTCTACAAATGCAGAGCCAAGGACTTTTCAGCTCTTTCTGAGAAAAGTCTGGGTTCTTGAGAGCAGCCCAAGGGCATTACGCACCTCAGGCCTTAAGCTTAGTGTCAATTAATTATTTGTAAGGTAACAGAAACTTTTATTTCACTAAATAAATTTTCCATGTTTACTTGTTCCTCACCAATACACACATGAATCGGCACTTGCTTAGATCTACATACCAATATTTATATATAAATCCACAGTAGTCTATTTTCAGATATTTAAATCAATTCTCTGTGTGCCCACTTAGGTTGCAGAATATTAAAATGAATCCTTGACTGCCCTGTTGAAATGGAATGACAACATTTTATGGAGATCTTTAGTCAATATAAAAATGGGTTCAAAAATGTGTTTGGCAAACAATATTGCTTTTGTAGATCACACTGCTTCAGAAGCATGACTTCTCTGAGGAAACACTAGATCTTGTAACAGAAATATCTTTAAATCTTTTAGATAGCCAGTCCACAGGGGAAGGTTTAAGAAAGGATCAAAGCTTGTCCTTTCAGCTTGAATTATTCCATTACAGCTGAATGTGACATAATTACAAAAGATGCTGGATGTGGAATCTCATCAGGATTATCTGACACTCATCTTTGTTGAAAAAGTCTCCCCAGCTGTTGCTCTGATAGCACAAATGTGACAAGAGTGCAGAGCACAAAAGTGCTTGTAAGTGACCATTGCTTTGGCACTAGCTTAAGTTCCCTAGGCCACTTTGTGACTTTGCAGTTACCACAAATATCAATGCTGCTTGAGACAGAGTTACAGAAGGGAGGGGGAAAGGAAATGCCAAATGCAGTTTTGCCTTCTGTATTTGTTGCTTAACAAGTCAGAGAGCTCAACTGTATTTTTTAAAACCAAACTTACATTATTAATTAGAAGCAGATACAAAACTATTTGTTCCCTTCCCCTCAATGTCAGCCTAATTTAGATCTGAGGCCTCTGCCACTAACACAGTCAGTTCTGTTGGCTAGGTTCATTCTCATTAGGACAGATGAGGAAGAAAATGGTTTGTTATAATATTTAAGATGAAATAAGTGGTCTAGGTACAAATTTCTTATGGCATTTAGTAAATTCTAGCAATTGGTATATCTAACTTAAAATGATAGGAGTTGTCTTTTTTGCTATTGTATTATAATTTAGCAAGTCTTTTTTTCTACTTAGACAAACGGAGCTCAATTGTAAAATATAACATCAGACATAAAATGTTGAATAATTATCCATTCTGGAGGATTTGGTAGCTGTAAAAATACTTTGCTTCCCTTCCTTGTCATGGATTACATTTTCTTCATACATTATTAATGAAGTTAAACTACTAGTAACATGCCAAATGTGCTGCATAGGAGATTTGTGCCTAATCCAGCACAAAACAGGCCCAGTCACATAATGATAGAAAAAAAGAACAAATGTCAACAGTTTCACACTGGGACTAGATTAAGCAGACCATACTTACTGATTTCTTACACAGGGATTATCTCACTTTTAGTGCTATGAGAAGACAGGCCACACTTCGCCTATATTATTAACACAGAACTGCACCTGAAAAAAAATGACACCAGAGTCCTAGAATCTCCCTCCAGACCCATGCCCATAACACTGACCTTTATTAAATATTATGCTCAGTCATTTGAGTAAGTCTACAGAAATATCTAAAAATAACACAAAAAGGTACTAGTCCCCAACAACCCAATTCATCAACCTATTGATTTTAATGGGATTTGGATCCAGTTCTAAAGACCAAATATGATTCTCAGGGCAGTTAAACTCCAACTAGCTCATAATAACTAGTAATTACTATTTACCCAGTTAGCTCTGGGAAGCTTTCCATGGTTTAGGGCCCACTCTGGCCAACAGTTGACAAGAGAAGTGCCTGATTACTTAAGGAGCCACCAACAGTCAATAGAACTACAGCTTCTATTAAGTGTTTACAAGAATATGAACTTAGGTGGTAGACAGTTTTGTCTCAAGTAATACTGGTGTTTAAACATATTAAAGATTTTTTTTAAACCTTCTTTTTTCTCAAACATGTGCTTATCTGCCAGAGGAATTCTTGAGAACATGCTTATATTTTCTCCCGTTTCAGAGATGTGCTTAAATTATATACTGCTGTGGCACCAGAATTGGTAGATGAAAGGTTATCCATTTCAAAATGCATTTTTTAACTAGTCCTTGTTTAAGAAAACCCTTAAAAACATGGTTCAACTCTGCAAATCTTACATTTGCAAAATAAGCACGATTATACCTACATAGTCACTTAAAAAAGGTCCAGTCAGCAAGGACTTTCACAGACCACACACAAAAAACACAGGTATTCCTTTTTGAACATACAGAAGAGTAGTCACATTAAAAAAGATTAAAAATAGGCAGCATGCTGCATTTTGATTAGACAGAAAAATGTATATAAACACAGATGAAGCATTTCCCCAAAAGATTTCCTTAACAGCTAGCATGTCTTTATTCAAAACTGACTTAAGCAAAAGTAATATTCTACATTTTATACCATCTTCATAAAAATCATTGTTTATTTACTCTTTTATGACAAAGTTATTATGTGTTACGCAAAACTAGTTTAAACGTTTTAAGAACGGTTTTTAATGTTCATGCCCAGCAACTAATTTAACCATAGTAAATCCAAATTAAACTGAATTCAGCAAATGCCTAAATTCAGCAAATTCGATTTAGAAGCACAGTCTCTGCTTACCAAATACTAAAGTAGAGTCTGAGACAGAAAATAGTAATTATATTTAACTCCATAATGCAGTAGATACCAAAACACGTATGTTTACTTCAGCCCAGTGGGAGGCAACATAGAATAAATTATGTTGATAAGACTTATCCATTGGACCAAGCAAATCTGTTTCAATTAATCACCCTATTTGTTTGCCTACACAAGGTATCTCTATCCCCACACTTCCTTCAGTCTTAAGCAATAAAAGGTCTTTAACTAATATCTTATGCTCAATAAACTATACCACCAATAAGGCACCAATGAAGTATAGCTGTACCTATACTTGTTTTTTTGCTGGCACAGCTACACCTGTCAAAGATCATACCCGCTCAGATCCCCTGTTGAACATAGTGTTGAACAGGCTGTTATGAGCTTAGACTGTTACATCTTTCATTGCAGGGACTGTTTTCTCAATGTTTCTGCAGTATTCAGCAACATGGGGCTCCAATCCCTACAGTGTTTTTTGGCCACTACTGTAATATTAATATTTGGTAATAAATCAGACAGCTAGGAGAAGTATTAAATCCTTTTTTCAAGGACTTTAGCACATTGGGAAGGAAATGGCCCTGAGCAGTGCATATCTGTTTGTTTACAAGACAGGAACAGCAAGGATGAAAGCTTGTCAAATTTGCTGTACTACCCCCAAGCTAGAGGGAAGACAGAGTCAAATATAATAGACTCATCTCCCACCTCATTTATTTCTCTCTCAAGCTTTTCTATATCAGCTCTCAACCACTCAAAGGCAGGACTCCCACAGCACAAGCCCTAGTGAAACCAAGGCTCTTGTAGGCACAGATGTTTTCTGAATCATGTCATATAGACCTTTTCTAAGAAAGATGTGGCAACCTGGGGGCCAAATGTTAGTCAGTTTACAATAGTGCTCAAACCTCTTTCCTTTCCTTTTCCATACCCTTGCGACAAGGTATTTTTAGTAGAATAGGCAGATTTGTTGAGATCTATCTGCTATGACCTGGAACTTGAGGGCACTGGGCTATCACCCATACACTTTAGTGCCTGCATCACCCCAACCTCCTTCAAGCCACTGATAGTGGTTGATGTTTTCTAAAACTAAACATGATAGTGTAAGAAAAATAGGTTAGAAGAGGTAGAACCTCTAACTCTAACAATAAGATGGCCAGTTTCTGGAAGTATGAGCCAAGTTGCATCTCACACACTGAGTGCTCACAGCTTCCAAGTTACTGGGCTTGTAAAAGTTCAGCACCTGTCAACATTTTTGGCCTCTTGTTAGCAATTGTGGGGTGTGTATAATGCAGGCTAAGTTGTTGACAGCTCATCCACATTGTTAATATAACTCCAAATATCAAAGAGCACCCACTCTGGTAGAGCAATAGTAACCAAATTACATCAAAATCACCAGGCTGTTTATACCTGTAAAAAAACCCACACAGTCAAATGGGTCACCAACTGGCTGGAGGGCCGCACCCAGAGGGTGGTAGTGGATGGGTCCTTCTCAGCCTGGAAGGACGTGGGCAGTGGGGTTCCGCAGGACTCTGTCCTTGGGCCCGCGCTGTTCAACATCTTCATCAGTGATTTGGATGAGGGGGTAAAAAGCACCCTGTTCAAATTTGCTGATGACACTAAGATGTGGGGGGATGTGGGCACACTGGAAGGATGCAACAGGCTACAATCAGACCTAGACAGGTTACAAGGGTGGGCAGATGAGAATTAGATGGGTTTCAACACAGACAAGTGCAAGGTGCTGCACCTCGGGAGGAACAACTGGCACCATGCCTACAGGTTAGGGAACTCCCCTCTTGTCAGCGCGGAGGCAGAAAAGGATCTTGGGGTCATCATTGACTCCAAGATGAACATGGGCCGGCAGTGTGGGGAGGCAGTTAGGAAGGCCAACCGCACCTTGTCATGCATCCATAGATGCATCTCGAGCAGGTCCAAAGAGGTGATCCTCCCCCTCTATGCGGCACTGGTCAGGCCGCAGCTGGAGTACTGCGTCCAGTTCTGGGCGCCGCACTTCAAGAGGGATGTCGACAGCATGGAAAGGGTCCAGAGGAGGACCACTCATATGATCGGGGGCAGCAGGGCAGGCCCTATGAGGAGAGGCTACAGGACCTGAACCTGTTCAGCCTCCAAAAGAGAAGGCTGAGGGGGGATCTTGTGGCCTGTTATAAACTAGTCAGAGGGGACCAGCAGGCATTGGGGGAGTCACTGTTCCCCCAAGCACCACCAGGAGTGACCAGGAATAACGGTCACAAGCTGGCAGAGGGTAGGTTCAGGCTAGATATCAGGAGGCGCTACTTCACAGTCAGGGCGGCTAGGGTCTGGAACCAACTTCCAAGAGAGATGGTGCAGGCTCCTATCCCGGGGGTTTTTAAGAGGAGGTTAGATGAACATCTTGCTGGGGTCGTTTGACCCCAGTACTCTTTCCTGCCATGGCAGGGGTTCGGACTAGATGATCTGCTCAGGTCCCTTCCGACCCTAGAAACTATGAAAACAGGCTACGCACTAGTGCCGGTGCAAAGCCACAAGGCCAGGAGATTCTGCCTCAGAAACTTGATGTTTGTACCACTGATATGTTTCCAGCCCGTTCAGTGGACCAGTGAGGGATGAAGATAATGGTAGCAAGATGAACCTCCACACTCCCTCCCTATCTCTCCCCATTTCTGAAGGACAAATTGTTCCTCAGGGGACAAGGATCAGTGTAAAGCAAAAAGGATTACAAGGAATCCCCTGAATACAAGGAACACAATTATCCATGATCCATTCTACAGGAAGATTCAATAGGGAGAAGACAACTTTCCCAAAGACAAGCTAAACTTCAAACTAACTGGCTGGGAAAAGGCCCAGAAATCTTGCGGAAAGGAATAGATTGATTTACACTGTCAGGAATATTTCTATAAAAGCTGTGGACATGATGAAATGACTCTGGGAAGTGATAGTAGGAACAGGAAAATTTGGAACAGAAGGATATGCATCTGGTAAATACCGCTTTACTCTACGAGGTGCAATAAATTAACAATAAGTGAATGTTTTACAAATGTGATGTTAGTATTCAGTAAGAGATATTTTTCCATTAGAAAACCTTGGTACTTAAAATGGATTCAAAGGGACTAATAAATTGGTCCAGTCGGTGTTAATCAATAGTGTGAATGAATAACCAATGAAAAACTGTCACTAGTATGCCAAAGGGGAAATCATCCAAGAATGAAATCAGTGTAATAACACAAGTGCATTGTATCCCTCAACAAATACATGTAAAACATATTAGATAGGTATCAATTCCCATCACAGAAGTGTGCGCTCTTTCCACCACATTAAAATCCCTAATTTTACAAGGGTTAATGTTTTTTCTAATTTTAAGACCTAAAATGCTGAATTCAAGATGTGTGCACAATCTGCTTATGTGACATTCCTATTTAACGTGTACTGGATATTTTGTTTAAAAAACAAAAAAAAACCACAAAAAAACCCACACCCACCCCATAAATTTTAATTACTATAGTAGACAGCTTTTTAGCAGAGCTTCGAACTGAGGAGGAAAATCCCCATAGATTTGCATGAAAAAAGCTGGTGCCCCTTCCCCTTTCCTCATTGAACTTACAATGACAGATTGTCAGGATAGGCAAAGCTTATCCAGTTTTAATGTATGAGGAATACAGTTTGAGAAACTCAGTGCACTTTTACAAAGCTATAATAATGTATTTTTACCTAAGCTGTAAAGACTACATAAATATTGGCTGTCTTATCTCTTGCAAAGCTCCTGATGTCTTCTAAGAGTTTGGCCTGCTGGTGTTTGCTACTCTATGCTCTCTACAAGGGCTACATTTCTATTAAGTTCATGACTTTGTTTTTACTGCCTATTTTGGACCCCTAGGGGAAAAAAGGTTTGTGCCATGTTTAGGTTTCTATCCTTGAAATGAGATTAAACTCTAAATTTGAAATGATGGGACACTAGCTATATACTCACCTGGAAGTCCATGAAAGGGCTCCCATTGACTTCAGAGGGAATTGGATCAGACCCTTACTTTTTTTAAGAGTATACAGGGAACAAATATGTGAATGTCTATAAAATGGAGCTACCTTTGTCTCTTTCTCTTCATTCATTTGATCACCCACCCACTAGATCATTTTCCTACCTTACTTGCAATATTCTATCAGGTGACTTTCATGCCGACAGATTGTCATTCAACATAGATTTTTTTGGTGTGTGTATATAGGACTACAAGTGTGTATGTTGTCCCAAATTATCTAAAAATCAGTGGATTTCTGCATGCATTTTTACCAGTTCAGTTTGCATACTATTTTCAAGTCCTCACAGATCTCCTCCATAAAATTTCGATAGCTAATTTTGTTTTCACCCCCAGTCCATGAAGTCTTCTCCTTGCAGGTCTGAGAACTCAAAATTAAATATAGAAATCCTATGGTAGCCACTGGTTTCAAAACTGGTGTAACTCTAGAAAACGTCTTCCAAAAAAGTGAATCTAGCATACAGCATGGAGCCAGGAAGTTTCAAAATCTAGTCCCTGCCTTTGCCTCAATTAGCTTTTATAATTCTTCATGCTAATATGGCATTTTACAGATATTATAGAACAGTAATTCTCATGGCAGTTTGCCTCCCTGGGGCTCAGTTTCCCAAATGTTTTGTCTAGGATCACTTAGCAAATTACTATAAAAAATGCAATTAGAACCCAGGTTTTCTGGCTCAGTGTCTAATCCTCCCAATGGTTCTTAAGCAAGTTCTTTAACCTGTTCTTAGGGTGTGTTTTGTTTTAAATCTGGAGCTTTACAAGTCTTAAGAAGCCCATAAGCAATAGGCAGTAAGTTTGTAATAACAGCCATCTTCAGAAACCTAGGCTTATTGCAAAGCAAGCCACTTATCTGGGGCTAACAGGACCTCATGGATCCAGCATTCATCAAGGGATACATATTCTGTTATGTGGTTCAGAGACTGATTTGCCAAGCATGCCAGTCATTTAATTTAGGAAGCTAAACTAAGAGAACAAAAATTACCCCATGTTTAATACAGAAAAAAATCATTCTGTTTGGGGGAAATTTTCATGGTTTTTTGGCAGGTTTGACAATATTTTTTTCAAGAAAAAAAGTTGACTACCAATAGTTTTTTCAGTTGTTTCAAATATAGTTTTGATGAAAGATTTTCTTTGGATTTTTGTGAGATCTGTACAATTTGTGCCCTTTTGAAAAATCGCCATTTGGGAACTCAAAAATATGCAAATTTAAGAAGAGTTACTAAGAATTTGTCTTCACTAATTATAAGGTTATTGGACAATTGTTGCCATGTTCTCCTCCTCCTAGTTTAATACACTAAAGACCATTTGTTAAGGCGAATCTAAAGAATAGGTACAAGTTATCCAACACTAACTAGTTCTTTACTGTCACATAATTTACATGCATTTGGCTGGATCTTCTTTCTAATGTGATATTCTAAATATGTCCCATATCTTGGGCAATTTCTTTTAAAAGGAAACGTGTTCCACAGAACCCCTTTGTGTCAGGTAGGTGAGATACTCTCTCTACACTCAGGAAGGAAAGAAAGGGAAAGTGAAATGCAAAAGTGAGCCAAGGATCATTATACTACATGCCTGAGCTAGCTTCATAAACTAATTTCTATAAACTTTATCCTTCTTCATCCCAGCCACTCCTTACTGGATATTAGGCACAATAGGCTGAGTGGGGGATAAAGTTAGATGGCAGACTCTTGGACATAGAGAACCTGGCCCTGACCCTAGGCTTCATTTGTTCAGAGATGGAGACTGAATTATACCATGTTTACTTCCTTCAGTTCAGGGTTTGTCACAGGCTCAATAGGTCTACAGGAAGCTGAGTGTGAGGTCAGTTGTCATTCTAGCAGCCAAGACTCACCAGAGCCTATACAAAACACTAGACATTCCTCCACCTGCTCATATCTCTCCAGCAATGAATGGGATATGCATAGACAGTGCAAGAGTAATACGGGTGGTCTTATATCAACCACTGATTCCCTCAGGAAGGCAGAGTCCTCAACTACTCCATTACACCAAATATAGGCTATAGGCTATACAGGAGGGACAGGATAGGAAGGAAAGGTGGAGGAGTAGCACTCTACATCAAGGAGGAATATACTTCCTCGTCAATTAGCAAGGGGGTAGAGGGGGGGCACTCTGAGGTGCTCTGGGTTAGAGTAAAAGGCAGTCCAGGGGATAGAGACTTAACGGTGGGAGTCTACTATAGACCTCCCAACCAGGGAGAAGAGCTCGACCAGGAATTCTTAGGTCAGCTCACAGAGGTAGTGAGGGCTAAGGATGTGGTCATCATGGGGGACCTGAACTTCCCAGACATCTGCTGGGAAGAGCAGTCAGCTAAGTCTGATCGCTCACGTCGGTTCTTAGCCAGAGTGCAGGACCTCCATCTAACCCAGGAGGTGCACAGCCCCACCAGGGGAGACGCCTTGTTGGACCTGGTGCTGGCCACGGGTGATGACCTGGTGAGGGGGCTGCGGGTGATGGGCCACCTGGGAGACAGTGATCATCGCTTGCTGGAATTCACCATCCAGCATAAGGTGGCAAAGGGCTGCAGCAAGGCAACAGCCCTAGACTTTAGGAGGGCTGACTTCAACAAGCTAAGGAGGATCGTTGGGGAAGCGCTGAGGACCCAGAGGGGAAGGGAGCCAGATGTCCAAGGTGAGTGGTTGCTCCTTAAGGAGACGATCCTCCATGCCCAAAGGGAGGTAATCCCAACAAGGGTCAAAGGGAGCAGGAGGGCACATAAACCCCCATGGCTCACTAGGAGCATCTGGGAATGTCTCCTTGCTAAAAGGGAGGCATACACCCAAAGGAGGGATGGGGTCATCACCAAGAAGGACTATGTTACAGTCGCCCGAGGATGTAGGGGGGCAGTCAGGAAGGCCAAGGCAGAGATGGAGATAGGACTAGCTTCCCGGATTAAGGACAATAAGAAGTCCTTCTTCAAATACATAGCGGGTAAAAAGAGGGTCCCGGGTAATGTGGGGCCCCTGCAGGACACGATGGGCAATGTAGTCGTCATGCCAGATGACAAAGCTAACATATTTAATGATTTCTTTGCCTCTGTCTTCCTAAGTAGGGACCAGTTCAGCCACCTCCCTGCTGGGCCCCCCTCAGGCCCCAGGAGAGACACGCCTGGGCCAGGAGTTAGCAAGGAGTTAGTTAGGGTACTTCTGGAGAGGCTGGACGCGTTCAAGTCCGCTGGTCCGGATGATCTTCACCCTAGGGTTCTACAGGAACTGGCCGAGGTCATTGCGGGACCCCTGGCGCGGCTCTATGAGCACTCGTGGTGCTCTGGTGAGGTGCCGGAGGACTGGAAGAGGGCCAATGTAGTCCCTATCTTCAAAAAGGGAAAAAAAGAGGACCCAGGAAATTACAGGCCAATTAGTCTTACCTCAATCCCGGGTAAGCTCTTTGAAAAAATCATCCTGGCACACATCCAGGAGGGCCTTGCGGGGGAATGCATGCTCAGGGGCAACCAACATGGGTTCATCAGTGGCAGGTCTTGTCAGACCAACCTGGTGGCCTTTTACGATCAGGTGACCAAATCATTAGACGCAGGGGTTGCTGTGGATGTAGTCTTTCTGGACTTCCGGAAGGCTTTCGACACTGTCTCTCACCCTGTCCTCATCAAAAAGCTGGGAGACTGTGGTGTCGATGCCCACACGGTCAAATGGGTCGCCAACTGGTTGGAGGGCCGCACCCAGAGGGTGGTAGTGGATGGGTTCTTCTCGACCTGGAAGGACGTGGGCAGTGGGGTTCCGCAGGGCTCGGTCCTCGGGCCCGCACTGTTCAACATCTTCATCAGTGACTTGGATGAGGGGGTAGAAAGCACCCTGTTCAAGTTTGCTGATGACACTAAGATGTGGGGGGATGTGGGTGCACTAGAAGGGTGCAATAGGCTACAAGCTGACCTTGACAGGTTGCAACGGTGGGCGGATGAGAATAGGATGGGGTTTAACACTGATAAGTGCAAGGTGTTGCACATGGGGAGGAAGAACCGGCACCACACTTACAGGTTGGGGAACTCCCCTCTTGCCAGCACGGAGACGGAAAAGGATCTTGGAGTCGTCATTGACTCCATGATGAACATGGGCCGGCAGTGTGGGGAGGCAGTCAAGAAGGCCAACCGTACCCTGTCATGCATCCACAGATGCATCTCGAGCAGGTCCAGGGAGGTGATCCTCCCCCTCTATGCGGCACTGGTCAGGCCGCAGCTGGAGTACTGCGTCCAGTTCTGGGCGCCACACTTCAAGAGGGACGTGGACGATATGGAAAGAGTCCAGAGGAGGGCCACTCGTATGATCAGGGGTCAGCAGGGCAGGCCCTATGAGGAGAGGCTACGGGACCTGAACCTGTTTAGCCTCCACAAGAGAAGGTTAAGGGGGGACCTTGTGGCCTGCTACAAACTGGTCAGGGGGGATCAGCAGGTATTGGGGGAGTCCCTGTTCCCCCGTGCGCTGCCAGGAGTGACCAGGAATAACGGTCACAAGCTGGTGGAGGGTAGGTTTAGATTAGATATTAGGAGGCGCTACTTCACAGTCAGGGCGGCTAGGGCCTGGAACCGGCTTCCAGGGGAAGTGGTGCAGGCTCCTAGCCTGGGGATTTTTAAAAGGAAGTTAGATGAGCACCTTGCCGGGGTCATCTGACCCCAGTGCTCTTTCCTGCCAAGGCAGGGGGTCAGACTAGATGATCTTCCTAGGTCCCTTCTGACTCTAGCTACTATGAAACTATGAAACCAACATTGTAGCTACTTTGCACCACAGAAGCAGGGCAAAAGTAACCATAGGGGAACGTCAGTTCACTTGTTTCTGTCTTGCAAAGTGTTCTGAAGCACCAAAAATTATTAATGAAGCCCATGTCAAACAACAAAAGCATGGTATATTTTAATCAGTGACACATGCGACTCCAACTACACATGTGATCTATTGACAATCAATTGACTGAAATAATAATGGGCAGCAGGAATGTAAATCTGCTGGCCCTTCTACCAGTATGTTCTAAGCTTTTCAGTCAGTAGTTATATGTGGCAAGTGCAGGAGGATATGTCTGCTATTACGCAGACATTTGCTGCATTTGCTTCAAGCATTTAACCATTCAGACAAGCTCACGAATATTCAGCAATAAGAGTGTGGTGCACTCATTTGGTAGGAGTTCAATGTGAGCTACTGGAGCCCAACCTTTTGAAAATCCTGGAATTTGTCCCAAACAGCTACTGATGTAGTATGGTTATAAATGCATGGTAATGCCAGAAAAGCCATTAAAATATTGCATGGGGCTTACAGAATTACGGTGGTTTGGTCTGGTTTTTTAGTAGGTCTGTACTTAAATTCTGGATTTGAAATGGTTATTTGCAGTCTAAGGCGGCATCCACGCAAATCAGACATTTGTTTCCCCAGGGACAAGAAACAACAGCACCCTTTGTTCCACTGCTACTTGTCCCTGTCGGGGAAAACCGAAGGATCGGGCCCCAAGGTCACGGTGGGCCGGGGTGGCAATTAGATACGGACAGGTGGGATTAGCGGCATAGAGTCTGGAGTTAGGGACTCGGAGCGGATTGAGGAAAACAGGTGAATTTATTTGACTTACGCTTCAGGCGTAGGCAGAAAGGTCTTCGGTTACAGTTGGAACACAAACAAACAATTAACAACAAAGGGGTCTGTTGGCCCACGAGGTTCAGTCCGAAGACCTAGTCCCAGGGCTGGTCAACAGCTCATAAATGGGGATCACAAACAACAAAAACGAACTGTAACACGGTGATGATGAACCGCGTGACGCCAGTCCACAGCAATGGACAAATCGGGTGGTCGAATGAGAAAGCCGAGGTCAGGAGCCAGAAGGTGAAGCAGCGGAGACGTCAGTTGGAGGGATGAGCAGAGTCGTAGTTGGTGAAGAAAGCCGAGGTCGGTGATCCGGAACCGGGTTAAACAAAGTCCATAGGGTGATCCAAAATCGTAAGCCGTTAATCAGTTTGAAAGGTAAGTCAGGAAGCCAGATGAACGTAGTCAAAACCGTAATACAATGAGCACTAAGCCACCGAAGGAGGAGATCAATAGGCCCTGAAGCCTGACTCAGAGAACAGTCCCTGCAGCAGCAGCCTCTGTCTCTAGTCCACGCGATCTCCCCCTGAGGGAGGGGCTCACAGAACTTTTATATCAATTTGGTAGCCAATCAGCGTGCTCTCCGCAGAGAAATTTCTAGTCCGATTACCTCATGTCAGGTTCTGACTGAGCATGCTCTCAGTCAGGAGCTGACACAATCTGAGCATGCGTCTGTGGGGAAAGTAGGTCAGCAATGATTGACAGCTCCACAGGTCACCCAGGGGGCAAGGACTGGGTGAGCCTTGGAAATTTCCACTCACAGCTTCAAACCGCGCATGTCAGTTTAACCTCTTCTGTGCTGGCAGCACATACTCAAAGTTTTTCCATGACAGTCCCCAGGGCACACCCATGCCACACGCCCTCCGGTGCACAGGCACTTGCCAGGTGGGGTAGGGGAGGCTGGGGCCAGTAATTGTGCTGACCCCAACAGCCTTAGCTGGGGTCCTGGGGGCCTCAGGGAGCTGCAGCCATGGTGCTCCTGCAGCTGGGAGCCTGGCCTGAAGCTGAACTATGGCTCTGGCAGGACAGGCTCCAGTTTTGGGCAGCATGAGGTGTTGCCATGTGTGCTGCCCCACTTTAGGGTGCCAGGTTTTTTGACCCCAGAATCTCACATGGTCAAACAAACCTCAGAAAACAAAATATAATCCCACATTGCAAGGTAGCAGCATAGGGAATGCCTGCATGTACAGTGTGTGGCACCACATACCACACATCCAGACATTCAGGCACGTGCGGTTTGTGGTCCTGCAAATCTCTTTGCGGCACTGTAAACTGCATGCCCAGAATGTTAAGATGTGCTCCACACTGCAAATTTGCAGCACAGGGGCAAAATTTGCTACTGGCAATTCCCAGTGGCAAAAAAAACCACAACAAAATGCTGAGAAAAAAAAACCAGTATGATGCACACTATAACCATTTCCTGGAACAAACGAAGGCTCAGACCAGGGAGCTGCCTTGGCTGCCAGCCAAAGTGTCTCTAACCATTTCATTTGTGCCCCAACTGCTCCAACACACCAGAAGCTTGGAGGAGCAGGAAAAGGGCAGTTTACCCAAAACAGGACAATTTGTCTATCACCAAAGCACACATAAAGGGGCGTGCGGTATGGCACAAAGCAGCAGCACAAATTTGTGCCACTACTGTGTCACTCTAAGTGCACACTCCTGCACATTTCCCCCAGCCTTATCAAATCTGATCAATAACATTTTCCTTAAGATCACCACTAAAAAAAGGTGACAGTATATTTTAAGCTATAAATCAGACTTCACAACTGATCATGTGGCACAAAAAAAAAAGGCTTTAAAACATATATGATTGACATTTCTATTTCTCCAATAACTTAACTCTCAGTATATTTTTTAATGTAGACTTGTAAATGTTGTGCATTTACAACTGTTTCAAAATTGGAGCTTCACAAATGGGTCAAGAACATATTCACTTGAAAAGATACTTTCAGACTTTATAGCATAGTACTTTTTTTTTACTAAACAAACATGGCAGCATACAAATATTGTATGAACAAAAACACACTGATCATTTTGCTTAATAATTATCATAGTTTGACAATAGTGTCAGGTCTCAAATTAACATGACAGTTACAAATTGGTATTTGAACCGGACCAATATTCTCCTGGCTGCTCACGTCACCACCTCATAATTTATATGGTAAGAATTACAGTGGAAAGTTAGGACAATTAGAAGCAACTGAAGTAGAAAAACAAGTGTATCCCAAAATCCCAGTCTCTGCTGGAGAGAGTAAAAGCAGACCAACCCCCATGTCTCCATGGAAAACCATTTCTGCTAAATATCCATCTAACCAAATATATTTATCCTCCCATACGGAGCATCCTAGAAAAACCTTCGGCCTGAAGAATTTCTAGATTTTTGCATTCTTGAAGGTACCCCTCAAAATCTGGAGGTTAAAAAGAGTAACACTTATTTTAAAATATTTTCTACAGCTGCTAAAATATGCATTATGTCTTGCAAAATGATTTTCTGCACTTATTTAGGTATGCCTAAATAGGTAAAAAGAAATCAGTTTGCATCATTCAGGAAATGAAACAAGAGTAAGGCAGTCTCAGGAGTACTTTGAGGACTGCTGGGCTCTAGCATACTTTATTACTTACTCATTACTGAAAAATAGTGACTAAATAACTTAGCCCATGAGCTAAAACATCTGTATTGCTCAACCAAAATCTTCTCAGGATTCATGGAAATTATATTACATAGAATAAATATGTAATTTGGCTGTGGCAACCCCACCTCCTATTTATTTATCCATCAAGTGGCAATTAACAACTTTGCAAAATTTAAATCCACAATATCTAACCTTATTAATCCAGATGCACTCTGAGATGTCCTTCATATCTATGTTACTAATAAATATAATAACCATATGACTAATCACCTGCATACATATCTTCTTGTGCATACATGCTTCCAGTTGTAGATTTGATCTTGTTTCTACCTACCTGCAAAATAAGCCTTAGATGCAGGCTTTCTTGACATTATTTGTTAGCTTATAGAATAATCTGAACTGCAGTCTCCTCACCCTCTCTGTTTTTCTCCCAGAAACATCAAATTAGTCAGTACCTAAAATCTGCACTGCGCTAGATTAGGAAGAGATGGCTTTGCCGTTAAGAAACCAAACTAGGACTCAGAAATTTGGATTCAGTTCCTAGATCGTCCTTACATATACTTCTTATACAATTTTAGGCAACATAATTTAGGTTTTTTGCCTTTTTCTGTGCATTGGGGTGATGAAGCTTCATACTTCACAGAGATGTTAGGAAGATATTATCCGTTCATGAGACACTGAACCACTCAGTGGGTGCATCTACACATGCCCGTATGGTGCCATTGTTACAACTCCTTTAGGAAGTACTAAATGAGAGTGCAATAACAGCTGTTACTGCACAGTGCCAGCGAGGCACGGTCATTTTTAGCCACTACATAGCTGTAGTGATGTGTTATAGCAAGAGAGAATGTTGCTACAGCACCACAGCTTGTGCCCGTCAATGCTACGTGACCACAGCACATTGCTACAGTGACAAAGTGTCTTGTGCACGGAGCAAAACAGAGTTGTAAATGGTCACATATACCACATGGTATGGTTTCTGTTTTATGATGATTTAGTGTAATTCTAACAGGGCTCCTACCCTCCAAAGATGCAAGAATAAGAAGCATTTACTCATTTAAACAGCCTTCAAGTGAGGTTGGGGTGAAATTTGAGCCCCAGCAGGAGCAGAAGTTTACCCCAAGTGTTTACTGGACTAGAGGTCTATCATCAGAAGACTTGGACAAAAAAAAAAAAAATCATTCTAGGGGTGAGAGATAAAAAAAGTTATGCTGACAACATTTACTAGCTGGAGAAGAAATTTAAATTTATTCATTTACAAAAAGGGCTAATTGTGTTCATAGACCACCAGAGGAAAAATATGCTACAGCTGTAACTTTAAAAAAAATATAGAGCAAAACAAAGAATTTATTAAATGGGCAGGTCTTCACTTTTCATAACTTGCTGCTATAAAACCACCAACAGTTGTCTCCTTTGGCAAGCAAAGCAGCAGCTAGACGGTCTTTTATCTGTACTAATTGTAGAGAAAAAGTTACCCGCCCTTTAAGATTCACTGATTTCCTCCCTTCTGTATACTCCCAAACTAACCTTTTACAAAACGGCAGATAATTCCTTCAGTCGTCACATACCTGCCTGCTGTGCTGCTGGAAGTTGTGATTTAACCATCCTTGTTACCATTTGCTCCCTAATTTGGCACATGATTAATTACTAACAAGAATGATGGCAATGCTGTCTCTTAAGTGGATTATGTTATCACTGCCATATTTTATACTGTTAAATTCACGTGTGGTTCAACTCACACTTCACTTAAGTATTCAGCTAATGAGAGTTTTCCCCCAAATATCCGACTTACTGTATCAGAGGCCTTTCCAAACCAGCTAAGACTACTATGACCCGATACTGAGAAAAACACCACTTTTAAGGTAAGTCATTGAATTCTTTCCCTCCCCTTTACAACTTCAAGAAATAACTGTTCAAAGTTGTAATGGTGAAGTGCACTGGCTCCACTTCCAGAGGTGCTTCTGAAAAAGATAAACAAAAGTCCTACTCTTTTGGAAATCCCTACAGTTAAAAAACACCTAGCTATGGGTCTCCCAGCCTTTTCCAGACTACTCCACTTTTTGATGAAGAGTGTCTGTAAATCATAAGTGTACATTCCAAAGTTGCAAATATGGCTGTGGACAGGCTACAATGCCAAATTGCCAGTCTTGGACTCCACCTATGCTCTTCCAGCTAATAAAAGTTTTCCCCAATATCAGCAGAAGCCCCTGTAGGTAACACAGCAAAATGCCTTGTTAATGAGTCATGCACAGCAAGGTAAACTGTTTGCTCCCAGATTATAACCCTATAAATCCCATTTATTCCCAGTTTATTACACAGTTTGATGTACCACTGGAATTTTGTTATTATAGTAATGAAGGCAGGAACCTATAACAAACAAAATAAAATCCTTGCATCTCCTAGGGGCCACCACATGGCATGTACAGACTTGCAAATACCCCATCTGATAGGCAACATTTAACATCTAGCCTTCTGGCTTAGCATCCCAGGCAGAGTAGGTGACCCAAATGGCAACATTAATGTGCTGGCTGGAGAAGACCTTTTATCCACTCTCCATTGCTACATGCAAACAGATGACAGAGTGTGCCACTATCTTTGGTGCACAGCACATAGCACATCAAGTTATAGCAAGGATAGCATTATACCTTGCCCACATTCATAAATCCTATTTGAAAAAAAACAAAAAAACATTGGCTTTATTATCGTGGAAGAGAGGATCTGGGTCACTGCAAGATATTCTACCAATATAAAATTGAACACGGAAAACCAGCACAACATGTAGAGGACAACAATTTATTATTCTTCGCATAAAATCAAGTGTACATCTCAATAGCCAGCTGCTGACATTGGCTTCAGATGATGTACTAGTCAGCAAACAAGTGGCACATTTCTTCTACTGCAACACAATCACATCACAGGTCTTTTACCTGTACCAAACTGGCAGGTGAGTATCTGATACTCTGAGGGTGTCATCCTGGTTGACTGAAGACAAGGATAGCACTTATGTTCCCACTCCTTCGTGAGACAGAGTTTAGATAACAAGGTAATTTAAATAAAAGACAGCATGTATATATGAAATTAAAAATGTACAATAATTTATTAATTTTTGCTATTGCTAAAGAACAGTATTGCAATCTTGGTTAGAAGATTCAATTTTAAATTGTCCTAAATACACCAAATACTTTCCATCTTAAATATTTAGAATTGATATTCCTCATACAATCTTTAAATAAATTTAGTTTGAGACATTTTAAAATATATAGTTTATGACAACTCTATTATAAGAGTGAAAAGAGCACTTTAGTAATAGTGTTGTTGAATATTGGAATGTAAATCCCTGAGCTCCTCGTCTTATGAAGTAAGTCTTTTTGTGTGCATAAAATATAGTTCAACATTAAGTATTTTCTACAAAACTGGGGACAAATCCCAGTGTAATCTTTATACAAAGTTATTTCAGATGCCTAATGCCTGTAAAATTATAGCTGTGCCTGGTCCTAAAGTTGAGGGTCTTTCAACATTTCCATTATAAACCCAGTTTTTCAGGGGCTTATAGCTCAACCATAAAAATTTGATTCAGTATGAATCTTGGCATAAAAATATATAGCCTGGAATATCTCTATGACCCATGCCTATATTTTCAATTATTGAGGCCCAACCTCTCTATGGGAGCAAGTTACGCATGCAAAATCTGTGCTTGTGTTTTTATGCATACAAGGTATATTGCACAGGGACATCTGACTAGCTCAGGGGTGGGCAAAATATAGCCCACGAACCAGATCTAGCCCACCAGGCAATTTCATCTGGCAAGAACCCATCAATTAATTGCATCTGGCCCATCCTGCAACTGCCCCTGCTGCACGCTACATGGGGTTGAGTCCCATCCACTCCAACCAGGGCAGCACACTGCACTCCCAACCTCACACAGTAGAAGGGCCCCAGCCGGGAGCCCAACCCTAGCCAGCACACTGCTTCTAGGCAGGGCTGCTGTTGTCACTGCTGCAACCACCCAGGGGTACTGCTCAGCTCCTCCTGTCACTACTGCAGCACTCTGGGCAGCAGGCAAGGAGAAGCTGCATCTGGGTGGGATCATGGATCACAGGGTCAGGGCCAGCTGGACCATGGAGCTCACAGGCAACTGGTAGAGGGGGCACACGCCCTCCCTGAGATTGGCCCCCAACTTGACACTGCTCAGGGCAGGGCAGGTTTTTGCCATGAGGACTGTCAATGTGTTGGGGGCCAGTGGGGGGTGGGGGGGGAAGGTGGCACTAAGCCTTGGCACACAAGTATAGGAGTGGATATGGGGCTTTTGGCCTGCCTCCAGGCCCACCCACAAATTGTGTCCCCCCAGACTCAGGAAGCACTAGTCAGCCTTGGTAGAGCTTGTGCCCAACAGGGAGGCGGGAGTGCAGCACCCAGGTCAGCCTGTGGGCTTCCCTGTGGCTCACATGCCACCAAGGGGAAGCCTCACGTGATGGAACTTTGGGCCTTCCCTGCTCTCTGCAGCCATGTGCAGCTCACCAGGACTCTGCTGGAAGTGGCGGTAAGTCCCATGCAATGGAGCCAGGCCACCTCAACCCTGCTCCCTGTCCCTGTTCCTGGTGGAGTCCCAGCAGCTACATGTGGTGGCAGGGTGCAGGGCCAGGCTGCTGGCTCCATTGCATGGGTCCCAGGAGTGGCATGTGAGCCACGAGGAGCCCTGAAAAATGAAACCAGGCTGGCCTGGCCCTGCTCCCTGTTGCCATGTGCAGTTCCTGAAACTAGCCAGAGTGGCATACTGCCAATAGGCTTCACCTGCACAGGCCATGAGTGCCCCAAAGGCCCACTGCCTGTTGCTGCAGCCACTGGCAACAGGAGCTGTACACCACTGAGGGGGCTCCCACACACACACACACACACACACACACACACACCCACATCCCTAACACCCCCCACAAGCCCCATACCCACACCATGCCCCACCCCCACACCCTTCCCCATACATACCCACCCCACAACCACACCCCATACACAATAGAAAAGAGGATGGCTATTTTGAGCTATTATGCAATTGCCTCTGTAAACACTATGCAAAGACACCTAAAATCAGGATAAAACATTTCTTTAAATGAAATTTGAATATGTTATAGTAGATATTTGATTTTTAGTATATGTTTTATTTTATTCTGGTTCTAAGATGGCAACACTCCCCCCCAAACAGTACTTCTGGAAAGAGGCAAAGGTAGGGTCATTCAGTAGCAAAGGTCAGGTTTTAAGGTAGTACTTCTACTCCCAAGATGGTGAGCAGGGGCAGAACTACCCTTGCAGCCCTCGATAGCTCACCAAAACTCATTAAACAGCCCTCCAGCCAAAATAACTGCCCACCCCTGGACTAGCTGTATCTCTAACTACCCTATCTACAAAACAGGGTTGGGCAGTTAAAGGTGTAGACATTCATATTTTGTCTGTAATTTAGCCCGAGCATTAAAAAAAGTGAGCATTAGGTGCGTGGCTTTATTTATGGGTGAGGAAAAAATAAAAAGGTGGCCTCACAAGGGAAACCAAACTTCTGAAAACATATTCAGTAGAGATTTGGAGCTCAAGCTTATGATAAGAGACATCATGGGAGAGTCCTAGGACAGCTGAATGGAGGACAGTACCTCCACAGCTAGATAGCATGTGGCTGCGACTGCTTCCCCAATGCAACTGAGGAAAAGATACGAAGCCCTGGCAGCACTGGAGGACAATGCAGCAGAGGAAACTGCAGGGGAAGACATATCCGCGACAAACACCAGGCAGGCTGAGCAACAACAGAGCAGCTGGAGGAAGAAACACAGGAACATCGTGGTGGGCGACTCCCTTCCGAAAGGCACAGAGGGTGCCATCTGTCAACCGGATTCCACAGCATGGGAAGTTTGCTGCCTACTCAGAGCCAGGACATCATTGCAAGGATTCCCGACTTCATCTGGCCCTCTGATTACTATTTCATGGTCCTCGCCCATATGAGCTTGAATGATGCAGCAAGGAGTAGTCTCAACCACATCATGAATGACTAGATGGCTCTGGGGGCCAGGTGGTCTTCTCATCCATCCTTCCAATCAGCACTCACCATCAGCATCAGGATGCCTGCATCAGGGAAATCAACCTGCGGCTCTGGAGTTGGTGCCATCATGTGGGTTTTGGCTTCTGCAGCCATGATCCACACTTCCACAAGAGAGGCATCCCAGGATGCGATGGCCTTCATCTCTCTTCTAAGGGTAAGAGTCTGTTTTCTTACAGGTTGACTGATCTCCTCCGAGGGGCTTTAAACTAGATTCATTGGGGGGATGGGAAAGCAAAGGATAAAGGAGAACCTAGGATCAGTGAGCCACGAGCAATGCACTGGATCAGGGCAGGTAAGCACTAAGGGGCCCAACAGACATCAAGATGGGGGGGAGGTACCAAGGGTACCCATCAGGGGGCCTTAAGTGTCTACACTAATGCTAGGAGCACAGGGAATAAGCAGGAGGAACTTGCACTCCTGCTTGCAAGCAACAACTTCGACCTGATTGGACTAACTGGTTGGAAGTGGTTAACCCTCTCTGAGTGGGAGGAGGCGGCTGAGTGGAGCCGGGCCGGGTCAAACCCCACCCAGGCCTCTACTTTCCCCAGCCCCCCAGGGAGCCATGCAAATAGGCTGCACAAACAGGCACACTTGTCTGCTGGCACATGAGTTAGCACGAAGTTCACTCAGGAGGGGGCGCAGGAGGGCCCGAGACTCTGCCTGCAAACCCCTCAGGGTAGACAGTCTCAGCCGTAGCCAGCCTACCAGAGGCATGACACGGATGGGCACGCAACGCACCCCAAGGGTCCCCTTGGGCTCTGTGGCCCCCTCCTCAGGCACCTCAGAGACCGCCACCCAGACGGAGCCCATGGTTCTGGGATCCACGCAGATTTCATAGATTTCATAGATTTTCATAGACATCAGGGCTGGAAGGGACCTCGGGAGATCATAGAGTCCAGCCCCCTGCCCAAAGGGCAGGAAGTCAGCTGGGGTCATAGGATTCCAGCAAGATAAGCATCCAATTTACTCTTGAAGGTGTTCAATGTAGGTGCTTAAACCACCTCCGCTGGCAGATTGTTCCAGACCTTGGGGTCTCGGACAGTAAAGAAATTCTTCCTTATGTCCAGCCTGAAACGGTCTTGCAGGAGTTTGTGACCGTTCGACCTCATCATCCCTTGGGGCGCTCTGGTGAATAAACGTTCCCCCAGATCCTGGTGGTCACCCCTGATAGGTGGCCATCAGATCACCCCTGAGCCTACACTTTTCCAGGCTAAAGAGTCCCATGGCTCTCAGCCTGTCATGGTAAGATCTGTTTTCCTGACCTCTGATCATGCGCGTGGCTCTCCTCTGGACTCTCTCAAGCTTCTCCACATCCTTTTTGAATTGTGGAGCCCAAAACTGGCTGCAGTACTCCAGCTGCGGCCTCACCAACGCCGAGTACAAGGGGAGAATGATGTCCCGGGATTTGCTCGAGAAGCATCTAACGGATGCAAGCCAGCGTTTTGGTCGCTTTACTAGCCGCAGCATCACATTGCAGGCTCATGTTCATCTTGTGGTCAGTGATGACCCCCAAGTCTCTTTCTTCTGTAGTGCTAACCAACATAGCACTGCCGAGCCTATAAGGATGCTGCAGGTTTTTCCTCCCAAGGTGGAGAACCTTGCATTTTTCGGTGTTAAACACCATCAGGTTCTCGTCCGCCCATTTGCTGAGCTTGTCCAGGTCAGCCTGGATCACCCGCCTATCTTCTGGCGTGGATGCTTTGCCCCAAAGTTTGGTGTCATCGGCGAACTTGGCCAGTCCACTCCTGACTCCAATGTCCACATCATTAAGGAAGATGTTGAACAGGATGGGTCCAAGGATAGAGCCTTGAGGGACCCCACTGGTCACAAGGCACCATGATGAGTGACTGCCATTGATTACAACCCTCTGGGTCTGACCACGGAGCCAGTTTCCCAGCCAGTGGATCGTGGTGGAGCCAAGGCCACAACTGGGCAGTTTGGCCAAGAGGTGATCATGGGATACCAGATCAAAGGCTTTTCTGAAGTCAAGATATACGGCATCAATCTCTTCTCCCTTGTCCAGGTGATAGGTCACCTGGTCATAGAAGGAAATGAGATTGGTCAAACAAGACCTACCCGCAACAAACCCATGCTGGCTATCCCTTAGAACGTTAGCCTGGGCCAGTCCATCAAGGATGGCCTCCTTAATAAACTTTTCTAAGATCTTCCCCAGGATAGAAGTCAGGCTAATGGGCCTGTAATTAGCCGGATCCACTCTCCTCCCTTTCTTGAAGATTGGCACCACATTGGCCTTCTTCCAGTCTTCGGGCACTACACCAGAGCGCCAGGAGTTCTCAAAGATCCGTGCCAGGGGCTGGGCTATGACTCTCGCCAGCTCCTTGAGTACCCTGGGGTGCAGATTGTCAGGGCCGGCTGACTTGAAGGTATCCAGCTTCTCAAGGTGTTCCTTCACGAGGTCAGCATTTATGGAGGGTAGGGGATCCCCATCACCCGAATCTCCCTGTCCCATAGCAGGCATGGGCGTCCCATGGGACTGATGAAAGACTGATGCAAAGTACCTATTTAATAGGTTGGCTTTTTCCTGGGCGTCAGTTGTCAGTTGCCCCATCTGGTTTAGCAGGGGTCCAACATTGCAACATTGCCTCTGGCTCTCAGCTGCGCAGGCTGCCTGTCTCTTTTTCAGGCTCTGGGGCCCGGGAGCATGGCCACTGCCCCGTGTGGGGTCTGCTCCCTTTTGGGGTCTCTGGCATACCAGCTGGAAGAGCTCCAGTCCAGAGGCTGCATGCCATCAGGGACTATGAGCAGGAGATTGACTCCTACTGCCAGGCCCTTTGCCCCCAGGAGCCGGAGGGTAGACCACCATGTCCCTCCAGGACAAAGGAAGACTCTGGGACTTCCCACTCTGTCCGGTCAGGGGCATGGACCAAGGTGGTCAAGGTCCCTAAGGCCTGCCGCACAAAGGCCCCTGCCCCACCGGAGCTTAGCAACAGGTACGCACCTCTTCCTGCTCCAGCAGAGCCTGCTGAGTTGCCAGCTCCCACAGGCAACACAGGCTCAACTGCAGCTACTGCCCCCACTCTCCCCAAGGCAAAACCTAAGGTGTTTGTTGTGGGAGACTCCATCCTGAGAGGGACTGAGGGGGCAATCTGCCGCCCTGACCCCTTAGTCTCGGAAGTCTGTTGCTTCCCAGGGACCCACATCCGGGACATTGTAGAGAAGATCCCAAAGCTCCTCCAGCCCACAGACCACCATCCTATGCTTCTTATTCATGCGGGCACCAATGACAGCTCAGAGCGCTCCCAGCCAGGTCATGAGGCACTACAGGGATTTGGGAGTGGGGCTAAAGGGTCTGGGGGCACAGGTGGTGTTATCGTCGATCCTCCCAGTCTCGGGTGAGGAGGATCCATGTAGTCAACCAAAGACTGCAGCACTAGTGTCATCGAGAAGGCTTTGGCTTCCATGGCCACAGCCTACTCTTTGGAGAGAGAGGCAGAGAGCTGCTGGGAAGAGATGGCCTCCACCTCCCTCCCCTGGGGAGGAGGCTCTTCTCAGCCAGACTGGCTGACCTGCTCCACCAGGCTTTAAACAAGGGTTCCTCAGCGGGCCAAGGCACTTAAGGGAGTCCACCCTTGCCCCAGCCCTGGTACAATCTGTGGGCAAGGCAAAAGCCCCCAAGGGGACACTTGCCTGCCTGTACACAAATGCCAGGAACTTGGGGAATAAGCAGGAGGAACTCGTCCTCCTGCTCAGTGCAAATAATTATGATGTCATAGAGATAACAGAGACCTGGTGAGACTCCACCCATGACTGGACCTCAGGTATAGATGGCTATACCCTGTACAGGAGGGATCATGTAGATAAAAGGGACGGGGGTGTAGCTCTCTATATTAAGGAAAGCTACATGTCCCTGCAAGCTGATATTGGTGACCAGGGTGGATAACTGGAGACCCTCTGGGTTAAAAGCCATGGGGAACACAGCACAGGGGAAACAACGGTGGGAGTCTACTACAGACCTCCCACCCAAAGTCCTGAGTTTGACCAGGAGTTCACCTGGGAACTGGCTGTGGCCGCATGCTTGAGGACCATGGTTGTCATCGGTGACTTCAATTACTCGGACATCTTGTGGGAGGATCACTCAGCAAAATCCAAGTGGTCGCAAAGCTTCCTCTCATACGTGGATGACCTTTACCTGACTCAACAAGAGGGCCAACAAGAGGCCAAGTGCTGCTCGACCTAGTACTGGCTACAGGGGATGACCTAATCAGTAACCTAGTGATCGACGGAAAGCTGGGTGACAGTGACGATGAGCTGATCACCTTCACCATCCGCCGTAAAGCTGGCACGTCAGTCAGCAACACGAAAGTCCTTGACTTCAGAAAAGCCGAATTTGACAAGCTCAGGAGACTTGTCAGTCAGGCCCTAAGGGACCATGACCCCAGGGGGAGGGGAGTTCAAGAAGAGTGGTTGCTTCTCAAGGGAGTGATCCTCAATGCACAAGCTAAGTCTATTCCATCTCGGAAGAAAGGCAGCAAGAAGGCACAGCAGCCACTCTGGCTCTCCAGGGATCTAGCAGACCTCCTAAGGCTAAAAAAAAAAGCCTACAAAGGATGGAGGACAGGATTAATCTCCAAGGAGGATTATTCTTCACTGGTTCGGTCCTGCAGGGAGCAAACCAGGAAAGCCAAGCCTGCAACTGAACTCCACCTAGCTTCGAGCATCAAGGATAATAAAAAGTCCTTTTTCAGATATGTGGGGAGCTGGAGGAAAAGCAAGGGCAACATTGGACCCCTGCTGAACCAGATGGGGCAACTGACAACTGACGCCCAGGAAAAAGCCAACCTATTAAATGGGTACTTTGCATTGGTCTTTCATCAATCCCATGGGACGCCCATACCCACTACGGGACAGGGCGGGCCGAGTGAGGGAGATCCCCTGCCCTCCATTAATGCTGACCTTGTAAAGGAACATCTTAAGAAGCTGCATGCCTTCAAGTCAGCCGGCCCTGACAATCTACACCCCAGGGAGCTGGCGAGCATCATAGCCCAGCCCCTGGCAAATATCTTTGAAAACTCCTGGCACTCTGTTGTAGTACCCGAAGACTGGAAGAAGGCCAATATGATGCCTATCTTCAAGAAAGGGAGGAAAGTGGATCCAGCTAATTATGGGCCCATCAGCCTGACTTCTATCCCAGGGAAGATCTTAGAAAAGTTTATTAAAGAGGCCATCCTTAATGGACTGGCCAGCGCGAACATCCTAAGGGACAGCCAGCATGGGTTTGTTGCAGGTAGGTTTTGCTTCACCAATTTCATTTCCTTCTACGACCAGGTGACCTATCACCTGGACAAGGGAGAAGAGATTGATGCCATATATCTTGACTTCAAAAAAGCCTTTGATCTGGTATCCCATGATCACCTCTTGGCCAAACTGGACAATTGTGGCCTTGGTTCCACCATGATCCACTGGCTGGGAAATTGGCTCCGTGGTTGGACTCAGAGGGCTGCAATTGATGGCAGTCACTCATCATGGTGTCCTGTGACCAGTGGGGTCCCTCAAGGCTCTATCCTTGGACCCATATTGTTCAACATCTTCATTAATGATGTGGTCATTGGAGTCAGAAGCGGACTGGCCAAGTTCGCCAATGACACCAAACTTTGGGGCAAAGCATCCACACCACAAGACAGGCGGGTGATCCAGGCTGACCTGGACAGGCTCAGCAAATAGGCGGATGAGAACCTGATGGTGTTTAACACCAAAAAATGCAAGGTTCTCCATCTTGGGAAGAAAAACCTACAGCATCCTTATAGGCTCGGCATTGCTACGCTGGCTAGTGCTATGGAAGAAAGAGACTTGGGGGTCATCACTGACCACAAGATGAACATGAGCCTGCAATGTGATGCTGCGGCTAGTAAAGCAACCAAAACGCTGGCTTGCATCCATAGATGCTTCTCGAGCAAATCCCGGGACATCATTCTCCCCTTGTACTCAGCGTTGGTGCGGCCGCAGCTGGAGTACTGAGTCTAGTTTTGGGCTCCACAATTCAAAAAGGATGTGGAGAAGCTTGAGAGAGTCCAGCAAAGAGCCACATGCATGATCAGAGGTCAGGAAAACAGACCTTATGACGACAGGCTGAGAGCCATGGGGCTCTTTAGCTTGGAAAAGCGCAGGCTCAGGGGTGATCTGATGGCCACCTATCAGGGGTGACCACCAGGATCTGGGGGAACATTTGTTCACCAGAGCACTCCATTGGATGATGAGGTTGAACGGTCATAAACTACTGGGAGACCGTTTCAGGCTGGACATAAGAAAGAATTTCTGTACTGTCCAAGCCCCACAAGGTCTGGAACAGCCTGCCATCGGAGGTGGTTCAAGCACCTACACTGAACACCTTCAAGAGTAAATTGGATACCTATCTTGCTGGGATCCTATGACCCCAGCTGACTTCCTGCCCTTTGGGCGGGGGGCTGGACTTGATAAATCTGCTATAGACCACCACACCAGGAGTATGAGCTAGACCTGGAATTCTCCAAACAGCTCTCAGAGGCCATACGGTCAAGAGATATGGTTGTCATGGGTGACCTAAACTACCCTGACATCTGCTGGGAGGAGCAGTCAGCCAAATCAAACCACTCACATAGGTTCTTAACCTGCATACAGGATCTCCACCAAACACAGAAGGTATACAATCCCACTACGAAAAATGCCTTGCTGGACTTGGTGTTAGCTAAAGGGGATGACCTGGTAGGGAATCTGCACGCATAAGGTAACCTAGGGGACAGTGACCATTGATTGATTGAATTCACTATCCAGCAAAGGGTGGGTAAACCAACCAGCAGGGCTGAAGTGCTATACTTCAGAAAGGCTAACTTCAGTGTGCTCAGGAAATTAGTTAGTGGGGCGTTAAAGCTTAAGAGCATTGGCAAAATGGGGATCCAGGAAGGGTGGTCATTCCTCAAGGGAGAGATCCTACAGGCACAGAAGGAGACAATCCCATTGTGCATGAAAAGGGGCAAAGAGACCGAGAAGCCCTCTTGGCTGAACAGGTAAGACCAGGAAAACCTAAAAAAAGAGGTATGCAGGCTGTGGAAACGAGGGGTAGCTACTAAGGACAAGTATACCTCCCTGGCTCTCACTTGCAGGGAATCAGTTAGGAAGGCCAAACCAGGATTAGAACTTAGGCTGGTGACAAAAATTAAGGACAACAAAAAGTCCTTCTTCAGGTATATAGGGAGCAAAAGGAAGGTGCTGGACAAACTAGGGCAATTGGAGACAGAGAGGGGAGACAAAGCTGAGCTCTTCAATGAGTTCTTTGCATCTGTATTCCTAGACACAGACCAAGACAAATCTTCCAACTGGATTATAGACAGACACAGGAGGGACACCAGCCCACCAACTGTTAGCACAGACTTAGTGAAGGGGCACTTGGAGTGGCTGGATGTGTTCAAGTCAGTGGGCCCATATGAACTTCATCCAAGGGTGCTGAAGGAATTGGCCAGTGTCATAGCAGACCCACTAGCACAGCTGTTTGAGCACTTGTGGTACTTCGGTCAGGTCCCAGAGGACTGGAAAAGGGCCAGTGTGGCCCTAAAAAGATCCAGGCCCCTCAATCTCTCCTCATACAGCCTTGCCTGCAAGGCCCCTAACCATATGAGTGGCCCTCCTCTGAACCCTCTCAAGGTTGTACACATCCCTCTGAAGTGCAGCGCTCAAAACCTGGATGCAGTACTCCAACTGTGGTCTGACCAGTCCTGCAAAGAGGGGAAGCATCACCTCTCTGGACCTGTTTGTCATGCATCTGTTCTTGAAGGGGAAGAGGGAAGAACTGGGAAACTGTAGGCCAATTAGTCTCACCACTATCCTTGGAAAAACTCTGGAAAAAATTATTAAGGATCACATTTGTGGGAGCCCAGCAGGGGAAATAATGCTGAAAGGAAACCAGCACAGATTCATTACAAGTAGATCCTGCCTGACTAAATTTGTTTCTTTTTATGACCAGATCACAAAATGCTTAGACACAGGAGTCAAGGTAGAGGTCATCTACCTAGACTTTAAGATAGTTTCTCATTCTGCTTTTGTAAATAAACTGACAGGCAGTGATGTAGATGATTACACGGTCAGGTGGGTGGCAAATTGGCTTAGGGGTTGCACCCAGAGAGTGGTGGTGGACAGGTCGATATCAGCCTGGAAAGATGTGGGCACTGGAGTTCCACAAGGCTTGGTCCTTGGATTGGTACTATTCAATGTCTTCATCAGTGACTTGGATGAGGGCATAGAGAGCACCCTGTCCAAGTTTGTAGATGATACCAAATTATGGGGTAAAGTTAACACAACAGAGGGTAGGGAATGGATCCAGGTGGATCTGGACAGGTTGGAAAAATGGGAAGAATGAAACAGGATGCAGTTCAAGAAAGACAAATGCAAAGTGCTGCACCTGGGCAAAAAGAATCACCAACACACTTACAGGCTGGGGGATTTCCTTTGCAGCAGCATAGCAGCAGAAAGGGATCTTGGAGTCATAGTCAGCTCCAAGATGAACATGAGTTGTCAATGTGACAAAGTGATCAACAAGGCTAACTACACTTTATCATGCATTGATTGGCAGATGCATGAAGAACAGGTCCAGCGAGGTGATGCTTCCTCTCTATGCAGGACTGGTCAGGCTGCAGTTGGAGTGTTGCATCCAGGTTCTGAGCACAGCACTTCAAGAGGGATGTGGACAACCTTGAGAGGGTTCAGAGGAGGCCATATGAGGAGAGATTGAGGGGCCTGGATCTTTTCAGCTTCCTCAAGAGAAGGCTGAGAGGTGATCTTAAGACTGCCTATAAGGCATCAGGGGAGGGCAGCAGGGAACAGGAGATGCTCTATTTACTAGGGCACCCCCTGGAGTAACTAGGAACAATGGCCACAAATTGACAGACACCAGATTTAGGTTGGACATGAGAAAGTACTTCTTCACAGTAAGGATTGCCAGAATCTGGAATGGGCTTTCAAGGGAGGTGGAGACCTACCTTGGGGGTCTTCAAGAGAAGACTGGAGAAGCACCTGGCTGGGGTCATCTAACCCCAGCGATCTTTCCTGCCCAGGGCAGGGGGTCAGACTCAATGACCTACTGAGGTCCCTTCTGACCCTAACATCTATGAATAAGAACAATATCACTTTACTAAGTTCCTATGATATAAATGGAGGTGGTTCGTTTAGCAGATGGAATCTTTTGTCCATGTTCCTCTTCCAGTCCAGGTCACTAGCAAGTCAAATTTGCAGCATGTGAAATGAACAGATTCCAGCAATAGCATTTGAAAGAATAGTTTTACCAGGGCCTTTGAACTTGATCCTGCTCGGGAAGAAGAAAAGTGCTCATGAATGAGAGGCCACATCTGTGAGAGAGCTACTCTTGGGCAAAGAAACACAGTAAGTTGAGAGGCAGGATTTGATCCTAGAACTCTGTCAAACAACATGCAAGTCTGGCAAGAGAAAAAAGGGCAGGCTGGCTGACTATTTTAGCCAAGTGCACGTGTGCTACTGTCTGCAGCTCACAACTGCTGAACTAGAAAGTGGGAGCAGACAAGGACATGAGCAGGCATCTTTGAGTAGAAGAGGATACAAGGAGCAATGTTGAAGTTCAGTGTTCAAATTTCTACTGCCCAGAAAATTCAGGAATATTCAGGTCCTGGTTTACCTTTAGGTACCTCTCTACTTTTGCTGCTCCCAACCTTCACCAGAAATAAATAGCTTCCCAGCCTCCACCACAAGTAGTTCTGCAGCACTGCTGTAATAAAGCACCCTAAATAGTTACCAGGAAAGTTATGATTAAGACTGCCATTCTCTCTGCAGACCTTCTGGAGGGGAGAAACGAGAATTATTCATGAAACAAAGTTACGGTTCTGAAAGCACAACGGTGTCTAGTTTCAGACGTGTACATTTCTACACTTTTCTGATATCTACAAGTCACAGCATAGGTCACCTTGTACGGCTTTTATACTGCTAAATGTTTTTGCCACTATGCTAAGCACTGTGTGAATACGTAGCCCTTCTTATACAGAGCTTATACTCCCTATTTAAAGGCAAGAAGCGCAACACATGTCCTATCTGAGTGTCACACATGTAGTATCAGGGAGGGATGACTGGTAATATTGTGATCATGCATGTACAACTTGCTGCTCAACATGATCACAGGCTGCACAACTTGAATATTCAAACCATATTAAGCAGTTTGAGAGCCAGAGGAAACTTTTTTTTTAAATGTACTTTAACTTCTGCTTCTTTCTGTTCTTCTATTAAGCCTCTGCCTATTTTCATTTTTTAAGCAATAACCTGTTTCCATTATTTGCATGGGTCTGATTTGGGGCACTGACAACAGAATTAGGATCCCTGATCAGGCTGTGCGCGCCAAGTCAAGGCACAGGCAAGATATTTTTTCCATTGTTTTGGGGGCCACCCCCTTGTCAGCAACTTTTACCCAAGCTATGCGATGTTGGTCTCCCCTCCTGGGAGGCTTCCATACTCTGGAGTGTACTGGGGTCACTGCCAGATGGCTCATGCCCTGCTCTTTATTTGTGGCTTGCAAAGGCATTTTAATAAAATGTACAGACTCTTTACTACTCACATTTGACATTTGGGTCTCCACCTTGTTTAGATACATATCAATAGACAGCATCTCCCTACTGAGGAATTCTGAATCCACTTCTAGAATTCAGACTCTTTCAAAGACTGTTTAATCAGCAGGGATCCTGGCTTTCCCCCCAATTAAACAAATAAATAAAAACTCACAAATTCTCTGATAAACCCCCCAGATGCACAATTCAAATGAAATGCCACTATATATCTTTAGGTATTGATTGAACACAATGGTTTATTGATACATTTGCAAGTTTAAAGCAATTTGGAAGCCTACCAGTGTCTCAATCACTATAATAAAATAAATTCTAAGTACCTATACATTTTGCTTTTTGATTTACGGTTTTTTATCATAGAAAATCAGAGCTCCCTTTGCCCCCTTAGCTCACCAGGATACAGGTCCAGGCCATGGGGTGGCAGATGTGGGCTCCCCACTGCAGGCTCAGGTCAGAGGTGCAGATGGCTCCCTGCCTCCATGTACACTCCAGGGGGGGAACAGGAGGACCCATGCTTCCTAGATTTGTGCACGGGGCAGGGGCAGGCTGCCCACTGTCAGCTCGGGCTCTCCACCCTGCTGCCCTCCCCTAGAACCTCTGCAGCCCAGCAGATGGGGCCTGGCATGGCAGGGCAGAGTGGGGCCGGGCAGAGAACCTTGTTAACAAAGCCATGAGCCCTGCAATGCCCTGGCAAGGCATCCTCTGCCTGCCTCAGAGCAGCAGGGACAGCAGAGTGGATTTGGGCCCCTCACTGGTCAGGGGCGGGTAGGGAGAGCATCACTAGGGCAGCATGGGAGGGCAGCAGGGTGGGAAGTCCAAGCCCACAGCAGGCAGCCTGCCCCTGCCCCATGCACAGATCTGGGGGGCATGGGTTCCTGTTGTCCCCACAGAAGTGGGTGCAGTGGCAGGGAGCCCCAGCCCCAGCTCTACTCAATTCCTTCCCTCCCTCCCTATGAGGGCCTCAATGCCCCACCACAACCAGAGTTACCTGTGGGAGCTGCTCTTCAGGCTGTCTGGTCTGATGCCCCTTGCCTCTCCATCCTCCTCCTGCTCTCCTCAGCCCCTTGCAGGCTGGAACTTTGCCAGCCTGCAGAGAGTTCTTTGCAAAAGAATAAAATCCACATGTTTCTATGTTAAAAATCCACATTTTTCTCCAGTAAAAAGGGAAGATCTGTAGTTTTTCCCCATTTTTCTGTGAGAAACAGAAAACCCAGATCCCAGCTTTTCAGAAAAATAAAGTATTTTAACAGGTCGTCAGCACTGGGAATTATATGAAGTCAAACCAAGAGTCAGACATGATTTTTTTTTTCTTTAAAACGTTCAAAAGAAAACTTTCCTATACTTAGCAATTGATTGTAACCTGCTGATTAATATATAGTTTCAGAGTTTCCTTATATTTTCTTTTGCCAGTTTCCTTCTTTTTGTGCCATTATCCTTTTAGCTTTTTTATTTGTTATGTTATACTAAGTTGAATGGCTTATTTAATATAAACCATTGCATAGTGGCAGTGAAATGGCTAGAACCTCTGTAGCACCACAGAGTAATCTTTATTAATTACTAGTTTATTTTAAAAAGCTATGAAAATGAGAAAGACTGATTGATATTTTGTATATTCTTTTTAATATTATAGCTTCAAACAAGTGATATATTGCAAGATATGTCAGACAGCCAACCTTCTCAGACAAGGGGAGTAATTACTCATTGTAACTGTTGAGACGTATTCATATTTAAATCAAATTATAGCCATGCTAGACTCTCTTAATTCTATTAATACCTAGTTTCACACTGAGGATCTTTTGTAGCTGCTGTTATTTGATAAGTCAGACAAAGTTATAGAATAACTTATAAAGGCTTGCTTGAGGTGTTTCTTTTATATTAAATGTATCATAATTAGTATTATGGTACTACCAACACCTCCAACTAAGATAAAAGTGCTAACATACTTTGCATTTGATACAGAATAAAAGTCCTTCCCCAAAGAGCTTACACTGTCTCTAAGCAAAGAGAACTATGTAAAACATACAAGACAAAGGGTGTTTCCCTATCCAGAGAGTATTTTAAAGGCTGTATAAAGAGTATGCCAAAGACTACATCGTTTTGAAATTCTGTAATTGTATTAATGTATTAAGATATAATTGATCTCTTGGAGTCCTCTCAGTAAGAAAATGATGTACATGTCACATAGTATCTCAATGCATGTATAGAGTACATGTATCTGTTTATTTATAAAGTTAATCATTGCAATCTAATGTGTCAACTCATAAGGCTAAATTCTCCATTCTGATTCAGAACTTATTCTGAGCGCAGAACTTTTATTAATGTCAGTTGATGTTCCACACATGGAACAAGTACATCAGAGGTCTGCTGTGTGAATTGCAAGGAAGAATTTTGACCCTAACCTTTTGAGAGTACTATGTGGAGTTATGTTTAAAAGCACTATTTCAAAAGAGTAAAAACACTCCTGGGTAGAAGATTGCAGGAAATATGTTCAAAATAAGAGTGGTTTGGGCAAACTTACCTTGGCTTACCAAGCAAGCATTTCCACTGATGCACATAAATAAGTGCTACTTAGTATGAGTTTGGGTGCAATTGTGGAACCGTAGCATTCTTCTTCTGACAAACAGATGAACACAAGAACTTTAGGCAATTCACAAATTACGTCCATTAAAGAGCTCTCTCCAAACAACCAGCATTGAAGTAATTCAGAGAAAGCTGTCCTGCAGTGTGAGTTTTGTCCTGAAAAAAAGACATGACTTTGGATCATTTACATGCAACTCTGCTAAACAAAAACATTGGACCAAGCAGGCTGTTGCCTACAAAAGTTTATGCTTCTGAATCAGTTTGCAGGGTGCCACCCTTGACCTGCTTTCAGACTAACAGTTAGCTACCTTACTTTATTCTCTATCATTGCACAAAGAATCTATTCATTCTGAATCAGTATTTTGCTCTTGCATTTAAAAGGGCAAGATCAAAAGTACCTAGGTTAGGTTTTCAAATTCCAAATCCCTGAAATTCTGTAAAAGTTAGGTGCCTAAATGCATACGACAGTTTTTAAAATGTTACCCAAATGTTTTAAAGTTTCTTTTTATCTGATGAAGAAGTTTCAAATAAAGTTTTCCTACCCTTAACAGAAAAATAAATGCATCATCTAGCTCAGCTCTCCAACTTGTGCGGACTGCAGGTCTCATGTGGCCCATGAGGAATCAAGATGCAGCCCACATAGAATTAAGATGATCCCTCCTAGCCTCCCCTCTCCAGGCTCTCCCCAAGCCACTACTGACCTTTATCACTCCTGCTGAAGCAGCAGCGGGGTTTTTAGGGCTCCCCCTCTGGCCTCTACTTTCTACTGCATTCCCAAGGAGAGGGATGGGCACAGCAGTGCAGTGCTGCATAACCCACACTGCCAGAGGAGCTGGTGGCCTAGAGTTCGCATGTGGCATAGTGCAGCAGGGGAACCTGCAGCTAGGCAGCCAAAGCTGTGCATGCATACAGTGGGGAGGGGGTTTAGGGGGGGAACATCTGTGTGCAGTGTGGAAGGTGGGGGAGAGGGAATGCCCACGGGTGGGCATAGCATGGCATGCATCCTGGGGGACCTGTGACCCCCATAGCATGTGGTCCCCAGCTGCTTAGAAGTTGGATAACTCTAGTCCAGTTAATGAGGAGCTAGTTTTGAATATAAAGAAAGAAAAACAAGTTCAAAACAGTTTGGTTTCAATGGTTTTTTTAATTACTTTAAATACATTTCCCAACTTGTATATAACAGTGTGTCTGTCCCATTGAAATGGAAATGCACAGTTCTATAAAAATAATGCCAAAAATAAGACAAATGGAGAGGAAGTTTAAGGGTAACAAGAGATTAAAAAGTGGGAAGTGTGGCCAAGACTATAACTGCAGGAAAGTTGCTGGGTGATGAGAACAAATTTAACTTTTGCAAACATAAAAAGATAAATTTCCAGTAAAGCTACAGTAATTTAATTTTTGAAAAACTAATGCTCTCAATACTCTGCCATCAAATCTTTTTTTTTGGCTAAAATGCTAAATGCAGGTAAATATATCATTCACTGCTTTCCGGATTTAAACTGTAGTGAAATTAAAGGCATTGCCTTCCTTTTTGGTATAAGGTGCCCATAGCATCATGCATCACTGTTTTATATACAAATCTGAATCCTCCACTTGCACTTAATAGTAAACCATTATTCTCAGTCAGGGTATATTAAACACATTTTAAGCAGATGTTTGCATCAAAATTTATTACATGCCAATCTGTATATCATTAAAATGAAAAAAAATCAATATGTCCAATTCATGCGTCAACAGAAGTTAAATGTTCTAACTGTCATTGTGGATGACACATAATTATAGAATAATGATTTACAAAGTTCAATCATATCTCCTGCAAAGGGCAGCAAACAGCAGCAATATAAACTTTTTTGAACAGGACACCACAGCAGCATTTTGTAACTAATAACACATATGCAGCCAAATAAAACACTGTATTTAATAACAGTTATTTACTTAATCTTCACGTTCAGGTGTGGCTATAAGTTCAGTTGATGAAAGAACGTGCAGCTTTATGTTACTGGGTTGCATCCAGGTTTTTATTTAAAACAGGAATACTGAAAATAAGAACTTCAAAAAAAAATGTGACAGGCTTTCTGTTCTGGACCATTAATTTTTCAAGTCAGATTGAACTATCATTTAATTGGATCCTGATGCTAAAACTTGGATTCCACATTAAAAGCTTGAAGCTAAAGCATATATAATAATTTGTTATGCTGAGCTATTCATCCTAAAATGTCAAGCGAAAATAAGACAAACTCAAAATAAAGTTAGTCTACCTTCTGCGATGACACAAAGTTAACAACACAGAGAAATACAATCTTTGTGCTGGCCAAGAAACAAATCCATTAGTGTTTCCACACAGACACACTTGCCATTAAATTAAACATGAGTTAAAATTAACACAAAATAACAGGGAGTGCTATTCAGCAGAAATCTGACTTCCAAAGTATTGGCAAAAAAGACTACACAAGAAAGCCAAGATTTTCAAACGCAGCTAGTAATTTTAGGTGCCCAACTTCAGACTACAGAAAGAGGGCCAATTTCCAAAGACAGAGAAATAGGCACTTCGTGAAAATCAAGCCCTCTTGAAGGTGTTTCAAGTTTACAAATCACTAGTACTTTGAAAATTCTTGATGCATGTGGCAAACACAAGAAAATTCCTCACTCCTGAAAATAAGAAGAAATGTCCTTTCCCCGATGTTAAAATTATGCTTCTAATCTGCTGTTTCCTTCTCTCAACTCATGAGAGATGTCAAAATGAGGATTACAATGCACCACTTCTTGAGCTTCAGCTAGTACCTGCTAGATTTGTTCCCTACTCTGCAGACTAGATCCAGAACACTGTCACTGGGACACATTTTCCACAACTACTCTACTGCAAGCTTACTAGCATCAACAGCATCCACAAAAAGGAGATAAATTCTTCCAGGTTTATTAGCGGCACTACTGTATTTACTTGTATACCATGTGTCTTTCCCCCCCAGATTAGCCGTCCATTACTGGTGCGTTTAAGTGAGGAGGCCGATTTCCTTACCAGAAGGCACGTATGAATATATTGTAATGACTGCCAGGGGTTGCACTGCCTTCCTGAGCCCATACAGGAGGGACAGAGCCTGATTTCCAGTTACTCACCCCCTCTTCCAAGCTCCAAAACTCATGTTTTAATCCTGTCACAGGATTAAATTGGAAGCATCTTTTGGAGTTGGAAGGAGGGGGTGAGTAATGCATGTGCCTGAGAGTATTCATCCACAGTGAGTCCATGCTGTAGCAGAGAAAGCCCCGAAAAAACGTGTTTTTCTTCATTCTGTTTTCCCAAAGCAAGGTGCCATATTTTGGGGTGTGCGCTATGCAAGAAAATATGGTGATCCTGCTGACCAGAAAAGAGAAATAATGAGCCATAACACTGAAAGCATCCTGGTTGCTCTTGCTGTTGGATTTTTTTGCATGACCCAAGAGATCACCAAAATTATTTTCATGCAAATTCATTCATTTCATTAAAATTATTTGCATTATTTTCATAAAATGTATCAAGAACCATAGGAGATGAAAACTAAAGGTCTACATGACTGAAAACCTGTAAGTCCTTATTTCTAATGGGAAATACGTCTTGGGAGAAGTGTTACAATTTTTGGTCATCTGTAAGGCTTCAGAATTGGGAAGCAGCAATGGGACATTGGGCAGGAGGCAAGTCGGTAATCAGAACAATCACATGCATTCCAATCTGATCCTAGTGACCTTCAGATCAAGAGTTTACAGCTAGAGTCAATGGCACCTTCTTTCAAAATCTTAGTTTTACTTTGCAAATAGTACACAATGCTAGCCTCTCATTTTAGCAATTTAAAAGAAAAAGAATGGCTCTTAACATTCATACTGGAACTGAATAGTAATGCAAGAGCCCTATCACCCAAGTGAAAGGGGTTCCATAATATAAGTACTATTTCAATATTTTTGTTATTGAAGGAAAAAAACATTCTCCTAAGGCTTAGCATCTCTGGAAATCAGATCACTTATTCAACTAACAAAATTAGGCACCTATTTTTGTAACTGGAATTTTCAATTTCTACTGAGTCTAGGAGTTAGGTTGGCTGGCCTAAAGAATTCTTATCACTACTTTTCATTTCTTCCTCTCATGTCACAGGCTACACATGTAAGTGGACAGGAGAGTATTTTTCCATATCTTTGTTACAGGTGATCTTGATCACCTTGTGAAATTCACATCAAAAGTAGAGCTGTCTTCAGATACCAAATTTTTATTCTACCCTATACTTCAAACAAAAAGATTTTCAAACAGTATGTGTTGAATTAGCACAGTTTCTTTTTTTTCCAGCAAGAATGTGAAGACAGCCTTAAGTCTCAAAAACATTAGTAAAACACTTTAAATTGAATCAAATGTATAATCCCTCTAATAAATATAACAACTCAATGATTTAAAATGTCTAGTTTAAGTAAAGATTTCTTTTTTTTAGATTAAAATGCTACCTGGGCATTATAACCTTAAAACTCAATGATATATTAAATTGAGATTTTCATTGAACAGAAACAGTCTTTCCTCACATTACTATTAAATGCAGGATGATCTGACCTTGAAGGAAGAATATAATTGATAAATTTGAAATAAGCAGGGAGAACTGATAAACGATAAAACAACAGATCAGATTGCTGTTTCCCTGCTTTTTTCAAAAACATAGGGCACAATTCTCCACTGCTTTACAACATGCATAGTCATTTAAATCCAAGTGTAATATGGAAGGTGTAAACATTACTAAATCGAAATAGAGGCATTTTGCAGCCATTTTACATAAACTCAGATTCCTAACAGTCAAGGCACAAAGGTAGAAGGTGGTGGAGGGTAGAAATGAGCTTGTTTCTGCTGTGTTTTCCCTTCTTTTTAATATTGAATGGTGAAGTATTGAAAGGCTGAGAGAGAGAGACACACACACACACGTTTATTGTTTTATATAAAGAAAAATACATTGCAAACTCAGGTGTCATCTGCCCTTGAAAATTCAATGGCAACTGAGGAGCTAGTGAAATAATACCATCACACAAAACAAGAGACTGACAGCTAAACAAGGGAGAAGAGGGGATTTTTAGGAAGACGCAGTTGAAGATACTGTCCAATATTCATTTTTATTAACATTATGTTTAAAATCAATGACAAATCCAGAAAGGAACTTAGGTGCTCTAATGCTAATTGTCACAACGCCAAGTTCTGGGCGCCTGGTTTCTGGAGTTGGATCAACATCCTGAATTGGGCACCTAAGTCCCCTATACAGTACACAGGGAGAGTCCGGTGATTCAGAAGGGGAATCAGAACAGGCACCAAAAACTGGACCTTGAAGCATTTAAACTAGCTAGTGGGAAATATTGATAAACACCCAGCTCAAGGCTACAAAGAATTGGCTATATCAAATCAGAAATTAAAGCCTGGAACCTCTTATATGAATTAGGTAGTCAATCTGTTCCTTTGGTCTTACTTTCCTTTGAGACATGAGGAGGGAAAAGCAATGGTAGTGACGATGCCCCCATCCCACTGCCAACCTCACACAAGCCGAGTGGGTGGAGTATTCAGGCTGGGGCAGGTCTGGGTTCTAGTTCTCCTTAGGAATGAGTTGGTTTGAACCCGTATCCCCCACCCTCATAAGCAAGCGCTTTCAACACCTGGCTATAGGCAGTTCTTGGACAGAGGGAGGGAGGGAATCACTCCTCTGTTGAAACTTTCATGCTGTTGGGAAAACAATTCAAGAATAATTGGACCAGAGAGGGGGAACAAAAAGAAGCAGATGCATAATGGTAGCCCTACAACCTGGGCAGAGATGGCAGTGCTTAGAACAGTAGTGGCTACTGAGCTGTTGACAGCAGCAGCAATTTTTGCATATACCTCTTCCTTCCTCAAAAGTGGTACCTGGAATACTGCAATGGTCACCACCACCACCACCCCCTTCCCTACCACCCTAGTTATCCTACTGAGAGCAAGCATGACTCTGTAGGTCAGTGATTAGGGCTCACTCTTTGTCAAAGAGGAGAGACTTGGATTCTCATCCCTCCTTCAAAGACTGCTTATGATTTTAATACTGAACAATCATTTGATAAAATGCAAGTATAGTCCTTTGGAAGAAAGACCAACATTCATGAAGAGAATAGTTGAGATTTTAAGTCTTGCATCTACTCAGGCAGAAGAGGGCATAAGACTAGGTCTCTCACATCCTAAACAAGTATTCTACTCATTAAGCTATTGAATAAAAGGGGAGCACCACTGCTACCCCCTTCTCTTTTTCTGGCTGTATTTTGAAATGAGAGTAGCCATGGTCACTCACTGCCTTTTGTCAAGAGCTTATTCCTCTAGGTGTAAAAGATGACGAGGACTTAGGTGGAAGAACACCTAGTTGAAAGCTATCAAACAGGCTCGAACATGACATAGACAATGAGCTGCTCATACCTGTCAAGGCAGAAGCAGTTCAGAGAAGGGCAGGAGCAGAGCTTCAGGCCAATTAGTTATGCCAGGCATGGTAGGCCTAGGCCCACCAAGAGAACAATAATCTTCTCTCGGCCAGGAAGGCCTCTAGAAGCATAACAGATTTTTGGGTGCAACAATAGAGAAAGCTTCAATGGGAGTAATGTTCATAGGCTAATAAAAAGGGGTCCAAGTGAGGACTCCAAGCAGAGCACACAGGCCAGCACTCACTGTCCCTCAGTCCAAGGAGCCTGTGAATGCCACCCATTAAAACTCTGCCTGGAGACATGCACAAAAAAGTGATAAAAAGAAGCAGAGCTTCAGGTAACTGGCCAAAAGCAGCACCCTTGTTTGGACCTTCCACAGCATTTGAGAGTAAATATACCTTAGTCGTTAAGATGTGAAGCAAACAAGAGCACATGTGGGGACTTCTCCCTTTGCTGCTCTGGCTAGTTAGAAGATGCAGGCCACCTATTTGCCAGCTACATTCAGTGGCAAGGCTTCCTGAATCCCTCATGGCCATGCACAATACTCTACATCCTTCTACTGAACCGTCAAGATACTTAAAATAATATGCTTAGCTTGATTTTCTGTAGAAATGTATTTGTATTACTAGATAGCTGAAATACTGAAAAAGTGCATGTGCTAAGAGATTCAGGTACCTTCCAAATCTGAGGGAGTTTGAGCATTGTACCCTTAGACTTGGGTATTTAAATTCTACCCACATCCTTTTACAAAATGTAAGCCTTAGACCATTAAGAAATAAGAACTTCCATAAAGTTTGAAAGCACACACACAACCTCAAAGACAAGAGTTGACAGCAAATGTTACACCCAATAAAAACTCCACTGGCAGAACCAGAAATACCTGATATTTCACAGAGCGCATGGAAAGCCACATGTGTACACATACAAACACATGACCGTAAGGGGGAAAAAAAAGAAGGAGTCAGCTCTTAATGTATCAAAAGAACAAGGTCAAAAATCCAATAGTTTTATAAATTGCTTACATTCTATTCTGGAGGAAAATTTCTGAATTTCTGCTTATGGTTTGTAAAAATTCCATCTTCGAGACTTTAGTTTTTGTGTTAGTTTAACATGGGAGTTAAAAGCTCTTATCAACTTGAAAAGAAAAAGAAGTTACAATTGCTAAAATGGCCCCTTAGGCCTACAGCTGCCATACAAAGGGCTTGTGACTGAGAGGCATGCTGGGAAAAATTCCTACAAAAGCCTATACTGGTAAAAGTTAACAGGTGCCAGAAAGTCAAAGAAAAGCACTGCTTTTGTTAGTGGGCATTGCTTTAGGCAGCAGGTAGAGACACAAAGCTATAGTCACCTGACACTTCCCATTATAATATCGGTGTTTATAATTCTGCCAAGACTTATAACTAAGCAGACTGTACAATGTCAGCTTCACCTTAACTTTCCTGAAATAAATTCAATCTAAGGTATTTCGATCATTTTGCAAAAATTGTTAGGAAAACACATGTCATTTTGTCCATATTAGGAAAAAAAAAACAATATCTACCCTCTCCCCCACCACCACCACCACCACCCAACTTACAACCACTGCATTGAAAGCTTTTTGCACCTTGGAACAGGCACTTGAAATTTGGTATAGACATCCCCAAACATCTGCACTGTAGATCTAAACATTCTCATCAACCGTGTGACAACTCACCTGGTTCCACAGAGTTTGTTTTTCAGTCTGTTCTTTTTTCATAAAAAGCTTATCATTCACGCAAATGAAAAATTCCATTCAAGTATTAACAAATCTTATGCATAATCTGTATTTATTACTTTTAAAAGTCACATGTGTGTTTTATCAACCACTTATTTTGCTCAAATTTCAAGAAATATTTTATCTCATGGTATAATACCTGCTACTTCCTGATATAAGGTTGTCTGGTACTTTTTCTGTTGGAAGATTTCCCATACTTTATTGCTCCGTGCTACTAATATTGGAAATAAGTTATCACACATCTGGAGCCAATAATGATTATATTGTTAATGGTCTTTCCCCAACTTGGCCATCTCCTTTGGATTGTAACACAGTAGAACCGCTGTGGGTCTACAGGTAGCCTAGCATTTGTTATTTTGAAAAATTCTATTTGTTATGATCCCTTAAAATACTGTTTTCTTAGGGCATTCCCATTACACTTCCAGGAAAATTCCTATTCACTCGCACCTTCTCCAGCAATGACAAACTCTTCTTTAAATATTTTCCTTAATTTAAATGGAGCAAAGTGCCACTGGTAGAGTATCTTCCTCTACATAATTTCTCATTTCTTCAGCAGTGTTTCTTTTTAAACCTTCCCCCTCCCACTTTTCTTCATAAATGTAATCTTGTCTTCAGGGAAATAATATTTTTAAATCATTATAAAATTCAAAAGTTGCAAAAGTAGGCTTTCTGCTGCTAAGAAACACTTTTGCAACTTTATATTAAGTATCCTACTTATCTTTAATTATATAATCCCCTACAATATTTTTCCAATATTTTAGGGTAAAATATGGAGCAAATTACCAAAATATGGAATACCCACACTTCGTTTTACAGCTGCTTTAGCTAGCAGCTTCTACTGGCTTTCTACTGTAAGACCTATTTTAAAAGGTTTTCTTATGATATAAACAAAGAAACAAGTTTTGTCAGCTTTACAAATGGGGAGCTGCCTAGGTTACACAAGGAGTTGCAAGTTCGGAAAGTGGGCTCTGCCTAGGTTTTGGGGAGCAAGGATTTCCAGGCTACCTACTACAGTTAATTTAGGCAATCCATTCTCCTCTCCATTGCAATCAGTTCAGGCTCTCTTACCCCTGTCTCTACAAAGGGTTCCATAGCTGGTGTTCCCAAGGAAGATCTTGACAGAGGCAGCAGGAACTACTGCTATGAATTGCTTTAGTTTTCTTCAGATCTTTTCCCTCCCCTTGTAGAGGAAAGAATCCTGAGCCCAGCTGCTCAGGATTTCATTGTTATTTTCTCATAAGGGCAAGTGGGAAAGTTAGCCTGGCACATTTTGCCCACAGGAGAAAGAGGCTGCACTGACCCTTCCAAGCTACAGAAAGACCAAGACCTCGGGACCTGTCCTACTTTATCTTTCTTCCTCTTCTGTAAATAATATAATAGTCCAACTTCCTCACCACTGTCCTACACCTTAAGAGCCCCTGTCTGCTCCTTTCAAGGGAAGATTCTAAAGTTAGAGAATAGTCTCCTCTTCTTCCTCTTGCTAGATATTGTTATAACTGCCTAGATGTTATCAAGGCATGAGAAGCCTATAGCAAAAGTAACGGTGTTCAATTAAGCAGTCTCCTACCAAACAATCTCAGAAGAGAGCCTAACATGTATTTAAGGTGTTTTCCCACACAAACAAGCAAAATGCAGTTTCTGTTCATGCCAGATTTCATTTAAAAACCACTTAATGTTGTTCCTATTATAGTACAGTCTGAAAAGTGTGTATTAAAGAGAATAAAACCAAAGCAAAAAAAACTGTTATCTAAAAGCTTTATGCTGCTTTCTCGGCACAAAGCAAGTGTTTGTGATTTGCAAGTTCCTAACAGCTGTGATTATAATAAAAGCACTAACAAGCATTCTTATTAGCATATATCATACTACTTGTAGTCACCAATGTTAAACTCATTCTAAATTTTAAATGAAGCACAGAAGATACCTTTGTGACTGCTGATACTATTTGATATGCTCTGGAATCTATTCTTCTTACAAAGACCTCAGTAGTTACTCTACATTATGGTAATCCACTAGGACGTCTCCTGGTCTCTGCTAGAAAGTAGAGAGGACAATACATTTAAAGTAACTCAATAAGTAAGAATGTTCATCCTCCAGAATCAGAAGGAGGAGGGGAAAAAAAACACCACCTGATTTACGAATCCTTTATCCAGTGGCAGAAACACAAATACCAAGTTTCAAAATGGCATCTTTAAGACTGCATCTACTTTTCTCTGCTGAAGTTAAAGGGACAGTATCCCTTCCCCCAAAAGATATTGTTGAGACTACATTCTTTTAAAAAGGCAAAACTAGATGGGGGAAAGTCAATAGAAGCAACATAGTCCAGAAAAAGAAGGTGTTTTTTTCAGCAGCTTGTCACTGTAACAAAATGGAAAAAGCCACAAAAGCAATAGAAGTTGGAAAGAACATAGTCAATGTGAAATGAGTTGAAGTTAGATTGATGAATTCAGTTACACCAGCTGATTCTCTAGACACATACTGCATAGTGGAGTACTCTGCCTCATTAGAGATCTATGGAGTAGGTATGGGGTGATCACAGGAGCCCTGGGTGTTCCCTGTTAAGCTTAAATCAGTACAATCAGCAGAAACAGTAGGAGTTAAATTTGCTTTGAGCAGCACTGAAGTGCAGTTGAGGGAGAAGATTATTAACTAACATGACTTTTGGCAGCAAAGCTATTGTAATACTCTGCTGATTCTCAGAAGGTGAATAGTGAAGATCAGTGTAAAGGAGAATACTCTTAACAGAATTTCAGATATTGTTCCCTTCTGAAACCTGGGGTTTGGAGATGTAAAACCTGGTCTTCTCTATGACTCACATAAACCCCTCTTCCCTATAAGAAGCACTAACTAATGAATGCCACAAGGAAAATCTCACTCTCTGTTTTTTCTGGACTTAACCTCAAGCCTGTATCTCTTTTAGAAACAAAGACAATTTCAACCTCTGTTTACACCGCTCATTGTAGATTTAATTTTATTTTGGTAGGTGTTTTTACTTTTCCTAACCTGGATAGCATTCCAGCTTGGTACTTTATTTTATCATATCACATTCAGTTTCCCAGGGCTTTCTAACATGCAATCCGAACAAGCTAGAAATGCAGCTTTATCAGATTGCCATCATGTCATCAAGAGCCGTTTCATCTATCTTATCACATTAAACTTGCCATAAATATGAATAACGAATCACATCATAAATTCAATCAGGATAAATATTTTCTAAAAGCCTTTAGTATTTTCTCTAATGGATGATGCCAGAACTGATTCATGTAACAGTAAAATTTGCAAAGCAGCGTTCAGTTGGTGAAGTAAATTTACTATTATGTTTCCAAGTGAAACACACTTTTTAAAAGCACTGTATAATAAAGAGCCAGCTCTTTGACATGGTATATTACAGTGAGTAAGAGAGCTTGGCTAAGCTCCCAGACAAAGAACAATCTATTGGATGCCACTGGGTTTGCCCTTAAATGAGTGCTTTTCCCAATTGCTGCTTAATGTTTTAACCTTTTCAAATTACTTGTAGATAGGTTGCAAGAGGGAGGAGAGAATTACAGTTACTCCCCACCATCTTCTCCACAGTAAGCTATGAGCTTTAAAAAGAACCTACATAGCTTGGTCCAGATGCTGCTCATCTCTTTCAAGTAAGTATGCCATTGAAGTCCCCTATTAAGCTATCCAGTAAATAAGCATCTCTGTAATTCTGGATAGCTACACTCTTTTTGTTTTTGGAATATTCTCTCATTTCTTTTAAACAGCCCTATTGAAAATATTTCCAAAAGAACTTACTGATTTAAATTAGCAGTCAGTCTTTTGTGTAATATAGTCTCATCAACCATTGCAATCACAGTTGAATCACTCCTGTATATCAAAAAGATTTGAGGAGTTAGAAATTGGTCATTGGCTCCTTTCCAATCAATTGAAGACTTGAGAAATCATACACACGTTGAAGAACTTATTTTCATAGTGAAAGGTTTTATTTAACTATCCACAATTAAACACCTATTCTATTTTTAAGTTAATAAATTTATCTGGCCTTTATGTTTCAACATATTCTTATACCCACAGGAGCCTTTTTTTAACGAGCAATCTCCACTCACCATTTTCCATTCTCAGCCATTTATACTCCTTTCCCTAAGCACTTGCACAAGGGAAAGCTCCAGTATCTTGAAGTTTACCAAGAAACAGGTACTACTCTTCCAGCCTGTCTCAGGCTTTCCAAAAATCAGTTGTTTATCCTGCCTCCCCTAGAAAGCCAGTTATTTCTCTTGGTAAATCATGAATACAAAGAAATTATTGCAACCTAGATTTAGCTTCTGATTTCTTTTATATGTTTTGTTTCCAGGTCTATTAGCAGAGTTCAAAATGTTCATATTTTTTTTTACTTGTGTATCAAAATATGCAATTGATCAGGAGACTACATAGGAATAGAGACTTTTATAAACATTAATGGTGATATTAGAATGATGTTGTAGCTGTCATATTCCAGGAATTATGTGAAAGGCTAAGATTTCTTAAGATGATCTCTTTTATTGGACTAACTGCACGGTTGAGGTTGCATTCAAAAGTTTGTCTAACTCTATCTCAACCGTGCAGTTAGTCCAATAAAAGATATCGCCCTACAAAATCCTTGCCTCCTGAACATTAATTATGTTTGTATCTGTTTGATATAAAGGAAAGACTGACATTTGAAACTGAACGTTAGACATCAAGTTAGCTGATCACGTTCAATGATTGGAAGTAATGTTTCCTTCTATGTGGTTATATTGCACAACTGCTCATACCCAAGAGAAGAAAAGAGAAGAGAACGGGGGCAAGAGGAATTTGTGAAATTCCCCTCCAGTGTAGCCTTCAAAGGGGTGGCATCTTATCTTCTTCTACTTAACCCCACTCCTGACATACACACAGAATGTGTAAAATATGCTGCTTTGGAATTCACAGGCTGCTGGAATACAGAAGATTTCAAGAGACCTGCCAGAGACCATCCATATGTGGAGTGCAGAAGTAGCCAGCCTGTCTTGTCAACCTTAGCTTCTTGGAAATATTGATCCAATAGAATTTTCTCACACCTGTTGCTCCTCACACGTGAAGCCTCTTGTCCTCATCATGGAAGATATTACACAGAAAACTTAATGGCTGCCTCAGGCATGAATTTTCTACAGATTTTCCATGGGGCTGGTAGAGGTGTGGTTAAGGCCCCATTGTTGGACAAAAATCTTACCATATTGTATTATATGAGCTCAGAATTCAGCTTCCAAGTGCAGCGTTCTAGGTGATTACTACTAAGTAGCCATTTTCATGGAGTAGAAATACACTGGCATTGTTTTCTTGGGGGGGGGGGGAGAAATGTTCCCCTTTATTGCTGAATTTGTTATAGGATCATAGAAAAATAGGGTCGGGAAGAACCTCATGAGGTCATCTAGTCCAGTCCTCTGCTAAAGGCAGGGTCATCCATGACTAAACTGGCCCAACCAAATGTCTCCCTAACTTGCTCTTGAAAATTTCCAGGGATGGAGGTTCTATAACTTCTCTAGGTAGCCTGTTTCCATACTTGACCACCCCCTTAGCCAGAAAGTGCTTCCTAATCTCCAACTCAACTGTCCTTTGCTGCAGCTTGTGGCCATTGCTCCTAGTCATATCTCCATCCATAATCACCTTTGAGGTATCTGAAAACTGTTATCAAATCCCTCCTGGGTCTTCTCTTCTCCCAACTAAATAACCCTAATTCTTTCAGCCATTCCCCCAAGTCATATTTTCCAGGCCAATAATCACTTGTATCACTCTCTGCTGGACTTCTTCCAGTCTACCTACACTGTTCTTGAAGAGAGGGGCTCAAATTTGAACACAGTACTCCAGGTAAGGCCATACCAGTGCTGAATAGTGCAGAAGAATCACTTCTCTTGATTTGCAAGCGAGACTCCTGTTAGTACAACCCAATATGCTGTTGGCTTTTTTTTTTCAACAAGAGCATACTGTTGGCTCATATTCAGCTTACAGACCCCTATTAATCTCAGGTCCTTCTCTGCAGTACTGCAGCCTAGCCAGTCTGTGTTTGTGCATGTGGTTATTCCATTCTAACTACAAGACTTTGCATTTGCCCTTGTTGAGTTTCATCCTATTGATTGCAGACCATTTCTCCAGTCGATCCAGGTCATTCTGGATCCTAGCTCTAACCTCCAGCGTGTCTGCAACTTCACCCAACTTGGTGTCATCCACAGATATTTTCAGCATGCACTCAATCATTAATGAAAATGTTAAAAAATGCCGGACAATATGTGAACCCCATTTTCTTTTCACTAATGTGAAGCATGCTTTTTAACAGGAGCTGTGAGGGGAGGTTTGAGTCAAAAAATGGAAGGAATTGGTTTGGACTTCTTATTCACCACCCAGTTGTCATTGCCACTAATTTATAGTCATTGCTAACACTTGAAGATGTTTGGAGGCAAGGCAGTAAGACAGGCAAAAAGGCAGGCATGTTCCCACACTAGGAGTGCTGCAAAGATAGACACTAGTAGAAGGCTGTTTGCCAACTTGCCAACTAGACTGTTTGCCAGCTTGATCTACCCTTCCCAACAGCAGGGAGTAGGTAAACAAAGACATAAGCAAAAATAACAGGCCCAACACAGTTTACAGGGAACACACAGCTATCACCACATTTGGGAAAAAGAAGAGCATTCTTAGAGAACACACAGTACAGCAAATCCAGTCTTTTCTTTGAAAGCTGGATAAATTTTATTTTTACTTTATGCTCCAGAATAATCACCAGATATAAACAAAAAGCAGAGTCACCCAGACACCAGACAAACTCAAAAAGTTCAGCTGATTCTGAATCATTCTAGTAATCATTTTCTTTCTCTCTCTCTCTCCAAGAAATGTTCAAAGGGTCGGAGGCTGTGGCTGGACTTGGGAATCTTAAGCCAAAGATTTTATAGCTTGTAAGATGGACTTATACACAAAAAGAAAGCAATATACAGGAGAAGCAGTTACTTGACAAGAATGACAGAAGCTCCCTGAAGAGTGTGAGCCCAAATACTGAAAGTACTCATAGTGTGGAGGAATGATTTCCCCGCCTGCCCCCCACCATGACAGATGGAAGGTGTGACGTGTGCATGCCTTCCAGACAAGAGCAATAGACAGGCCTGTAAGCCATGACATTCAAACAGTAGCAGCACTGTTGTGCTATACCTGTTGTTTGAAAAATATGACATCCTTTTCACCCTACACTTGGAGTACTCACCAACAGAGTTTAATTTTACCAAGTTCAGATAACCATTTATTAAGAAATTGGAGAGACAGAAAGAGGGGAAGAGAATGCCCCCAAGTCTCTGAACACTTTAAAAAAAGGTGTTCAACACAGTATGACAAGGAATCTTGGAAGAGTCTAGGTTGCACTTACTGTAAGTTTTCTGTGCTATTTTTTTTCATTGCTCAAAATCTGGATCCAGCTCCTGTAAGATTAAATGTGGTGGTTTCATCCTTGTTTTTATTTCACACTCTATGGAGGTCCATGAATGAAAGTATTGCAAGGAGTGTGGTGTGCAGAGAGAAGAGACACTTTGAACCTATTGTGTTGGACATCAGGTATAAACATCCAAGGAGTGGAAGATCTGAAGTAATGAGGCCTGAAAAATAAGGCCTTACCATGCTTTATAGATATGCATCACAATTTCACAGAAAAATACTTTGATGAATTGGGAGCTCATATGGAGTATAAGGAATGGTATAATCAGGAGACTCAAAACTGTCAATGGCCACAGGTTGGGTGATAACATTTGACTCTACCGAAAAGGGTATAAGGCTGAAGAAAGAAACCAATATGGACAGCAGTGAATGCCTAAACCGATAGAAATGACACTGATGAAAGAATATCATGGCAAAGTCCCTAAGATGTGAACAAGAGTGCTGAAAGGCTATACAAAAGCAAAATCAGCAGCAAAATTCTGTATAGATATAGCTGATACGAAATATAATGGAAGAGCTGAAGGTAGCTCTAACACTGTTTTTCACAGCTGTGGACACTAAAATAACAAACTGACCTGTTAGGACCAGCAGAAAAATATGTTAATTTGAGAATCATTTGCTTTGTAGTTAGGGAAGGCAGAGATCACTTATACAGAACAAAAACAAAATTCATAATTGCAAAAGCAGAGGAAGAGCATATCTGGGTATGCAACCTGGGGAGAAAAATAGTTTGTTTCCCTTTAGTCATGAGCTGCAACAGGGTGTCTCAGTGCTGTATCTTTCTGTATACAAGCACTATAGATATCATTTGCATTCTAGTGTGCTGACTTTGGTAATAGATTTTTTGATGTTGATTTTCCTGTATGAATTTTCCTTTTTTGCTCCTCCACTCAGACTGTATACATCTAAAGTTGATGATATTCAAACAGAACTGCTTACACACAGTCAAAGCCAGGGGGTTGAATTTCTGATACAGTGTAACACACAGCCCTTGCTGACCCCTTTGCCCCCCCCACTTTACAATTTGACAAAGACTACGTTTCAAATGTTTAAAATTACATTTCCATTCACCTATTACTAAATCCAGGGAGAAAGCAGCAGATTTGCAGTCACCAAAGATACCGTTGCAGTGGGCAAGGGGAAAAGGGGGAGTAGGGGGAAGAGAGAAAGCAATGCCTGCTTATTCTTCCCTTCTCTAAAAAGGTATGCTGGGTTGGAACATGCTTTCATATTCCCTGTCCTTTGCAGAAACTCTGGGTTGTTTTTATTTTATGACAAGTATCACAAGATCTGAAGGTGGCAGAAGGTTAGTGATCGACACACTACAGACCAGAGCGATCGATAAAGCGACCTATAGGTGGAAGGGAACATTTGAATATGAAACTAAGACAAAAGTAATGGGAGTGAAAGCCTGAAAGAATTCTGAATAATTAAAAAAAAAAAAAAGTTCAGAATAAGCAAACTCTGTTGCTGTCAAAGGATTTTTTTTTTTTTTGGTCTTTTCTCCCCCTCTCTTTCTCCCCTCCCTCCCTCCTCTCTCCTTCTTCTTCTTCTTTTTAAAGCAGTTGATGTGGTAATTAAGAATTTGGTGAGAGCCCGGTCAGGTCACCTCGTTTCTCAGATCAGAGCCCCATCAGAAATTCTTTCAAGTGTCCTTCTGCGTCGCCAAAGATGACAACAGCAAATCAATAAGTGCTTGAAATGAAAGGGGATGTTGACTAGCCCCTGAGGCTACAGATTTTCACACCGCCAGCCTTTTTCTGAACTTCTAGCATTCCTTTGCACTGCCTCTCAATAAGAAGAGATACCTTTTATTCCTATTCTCATGACGAAGGTAAGTGCTCAGTTAGCATATCTATTACATTATGGGCTGCACATGCTTTTGCTCTGCTTCCCTCTGCGGCTGGCTGGGGCTTGGGCTTTCTGTCTGGAAGGTGAAAGTACAAGGCAGCCTCTGCTCAGGGCATCTTGGTTAAGGAGCAGCTGCTGCATGTACTTTCTCCATTGAAAACTAAAGCTCGATCGCCCTGGATAGCAGACATGCTAGAACAAACTGGGCAATATTTGCATTTCCTCTCCTTTTCTCCTTCTCCTCCTCCTCCTTTTTTTTTAAGAATTAATAGAAGAGGGGTAAGGGATCAAAGCATGGAAAAATAAATACAGGAATCATTGTGTGAAGCGTAGATTACTTTGTGTTAACAGAGATTGCTCTGCTCCGGTTCACACTGTCCTACTTACCCCTAATGTGCCCTGATTTAACAATCTTTCTAACGACCAACATCCTCAGGACGTTTTAATTAGGTAATTCATTAGTGAGTCAATACAGACATTTATATATTCTTTTAGCTCAAGTGGTTAAGCACTAATTTCGAAATGATTATAAACCACTGGAATATGGGAGGCATAGTAATTTTAATTTATATGCAAATCAATGGGGCCATTTGAAATGCTTAATTTTTTAACAATTATTGTATTGTAGCGTCGGGATCAACCGCCTGAATGAGCAATTTTTGAGACAAGGTTTGGACAGGAAAGAAAATTTCGAGCAGCCAACAAATCAATAATGTTTGAGGGTGTTAAACATAGCTTGCCATAGGTATTTACATACTCGCTTGTTGTCAGATAAGAAGCTGGTGGGGGGGAGAGAAGGGAGGTGGAGGGGATTGCTTGCAAGGGTTGAGATCATAATCCAGGAGTGAAGTAAATGGGAGTGAATTGCCCCATCCAACACTTTCTAAGATAGCAACAGCTGTACCGATCTCGAGTGCCACAGTGGTGGAGGCTGAACCCTTGCCTTGTGCCCGGGTCCCTCCTTGATCCTGGCTCGTTTGGGGCTAAGGGCGAGGGTCTGTTAGCTTGACAGTAAAGCAAAGCATCTTAATTCCTGTGTTGGTTTGTCCAGCACCTGGCTTTGAGAAGTAAAAGAAATACCAGGCGACACCCCTTAAACCTTTTTGGCCATCCTGCACTCACGCCTGGCTTTTATGCCATGTGACGAGTCCAGGGAGACTACTGATACTCATAAAGCAGCTTTCCAGCATGTTGCAAGATGAAGAACTTTTAGACCTATTTTCAAATCATGTCCCGGGGAGGCGCTGGGGAAGGGATCCACGCATGGAAAAATCAGGGGCAAAGCAAGGGGAGCTCTAGGGGGCCGGAACTGCGGAAGCATCCGAGCCAATGCTGTTTCTATAAAACCGTGCCAAGTTTGCAATTCAGAACGAGGCTGCTCAGGTCGGCTCCCTGGTCCAAAACTCAAGGATTCAGACCTGCTGTAGCTGGCGATGAAATGCTGGTTATGTTCACTGGTGGTTCCAACTTGTTGTTATTGTCTGGGGCGGTGGGGAGGGGGGAGAGAGGAATAAAAATACAATCAGCCCGGCCTTTCCCTAGCCTCCGATTCTATTATTACATTTCTTGCTTTGACGGAGGGGAGGGGGGCGGAAAAAATGAAATCCATGTATTAAGTCAGCTCCACAGTTTCCAGACACCCTAGAACCCGTATTCCACAGCAGCATGTCTAATGTATTCCCTGGTGATTCTGGGCATTAATTAGTTGTTTAATAGGAGTATGACTAAAAATGTAAAAGAAGGATTAGGAGCGTGAAACGTATGTCCAGCTCCTTCCACACACTCGAGGAGGGAATGAAAATCACCCTGTATCTTATGTTTCTCTAGGAGCCATTTGCATTTCCCACCAGCTGCTCACTTCAGCTGCACCGATTCTGGGGCAGTGGAAGTGCCCGGCTCAAGTCGGGAGCTTGCTGCAGCCCCGTCTGGGGGCAGCAACTCTGCCAGGCAGGCAGGGGCCAGCCTCAGCTCCAAACCTCTGCAGCAGGGGAGGGAGGCTTGCACACTTGTGTGTGCGTGTGTGTGTCCCATTCTTCAGCCGGCTTCAACGCACAGCCAGTCTCAACACCGAGTATTGTTAGCTGTTGTGATCCGCCAGCACACACGCCATCTCAGGGCACACGGACACCACTTTGTTCCCCAGGACAAAAGTGGGGGTGGGCTGAAGGTGGCTGAGGACCGATCCAAGTATTTTGCGAAAAGGCAACGTTGCAGTCATTCAGGCGGATTTGCTTCTCTTCTGTTTCTTGTCGCAGCTCGGTTGAGAAAATTGAATTCACTTGGCCCGCCAGTTGCAAGGACAGAAATGCAGAGTGCCCAAGGCAGATTTGATCTGATGCGATTTTATTTTATAGAACGCACGTGCACCTATTTTAAGTCCTTTCCAAGAAATTGTTTGCGCCGCTTTTTTTTCCAATGGATGCTACTGGTTGTTTAAATGCATTGTCTGCCCGTGGCAGCAATTCTTGAGGCTGTTGGAAATTAGCTCCGTGCCTTTAGAAACCGAGAGGACAACGCGTTCAGTAAAACGACTCTCTCAGCCCTTAGCCATTGCACAAAATTTGTTTCCGCCCTAAGACACTAGGCAGAGGGCTCGGACGCGGTTATTCCTAACTAAATCTCATTGCGAATGGGAAATTGCTCGAGTAAGTTCACACACACACACACACACACACACACACACACACGGTTAAGACCATCACTAAGACGAGCACTTTTTTTTTTTCACATGGTGCAACCATAAAAGCAAACCACTAAAAAAATCAAAACAATTGCAGGCAGAAAACAAATAATCTCAGTTCGGTTTTAACTTGTATGTGTATACACACAAACACGCACTATATTTATTTAAAAAGTAGAGAAAATGCAACCAAATCGAACCTCAATTGATAGTGGCACGAAGGCGGTTAAAATGTGACGAATATTGTATTAAGTCCTTAAAACGATATCGTGTGAATAACACATATCAGTGGGAGAACTCAGATGAGGTCAATTCCTTTTCCACGGTTATATAATATAGGTGACATAGATAGATAGATAGATAGATAGATAGATAGATAGATAGATAATTCATTAGATATAATAACCAATATATATTCATTATATATAATGAATATACAAAGAAGTCCATGAGGTATCAATATATATAACGAATATATATAAAACATTATATAGATAGGTAGATATTATATATAATGAATATACAATGCAATCCATGAGGTATCCATATATATATAATGAATATATATATGGATACATAGATAATACATATATATATATATATTATAGATAGATATAATATATAATGGATATGCAATGAAATCCATGAGAGAGAGAGAGATGATGGAGCACATAATATATAACTATGGCCAAGAAAAATAGGTATTGCAACCATATCACACAATAGGTTTGCAACCCCTTTCCCCACCTGGTAATGAATCCCCTGAATTGTATAGCCCTCATCCCTAGCTCAGCTACGGAAATAAGCTGTGATAAAGTTGCCAGCCCTCCGTGCTTGTTCACCGTGCCAACCCGGGTTGTGTATTGAAGCGGGCAGGCACCAGCCCGAGCCTCCCAAGTCCCCACAGGAGCAGGGAGCACGGGGAAATGTTGAACACGCACAGACCTGCGAGGCAGCGCCGTTCGTGCGGGGACCTTCACCGCGTCCTTTTAAAAAAGGAGGTCTCGGTGACCCCGCGTGAACCCGGCGGTGCCGGTGCAGCCAAGGCAGTCCTAGCCTGAACTGCGCGGCGGAGCCGCAGGGCGATCCCGGCGCCGGCCGGTGCCGCCCTCCCCGCTGCAGCGGGCCGTGTGTTTGCTCCTCTAGCCCGGCTTGCCTTTGAACTCGTGGGACAGTCCCGGGCCCCCTGCACTGGCTCTGTTCTTCTTCCCCCCTCCTTTTCCTTCTGGCTCTATCTGTTCGTCTTGCTCTTCCTTCTTTACCCTCGTTGTTGTTGTTGTTGCCCTTTCCTTTCTTCCTCCCATGCCCCTTCTCTTCTCCCCCTTCCCTCCGGATCCCCACCCCCTCGCCCCTCTCCCGCCTGGCACAGCGCAGGGATGTCCTGCAGAGCCTGCACTTTCGCTCGTCCTTCGCCTGCCTCCAGCCTCCCTCTCTCTCCTCTCCCTTCTTCCTGCTTCTCTTGGCTCCGTGTCTCTCTGCCCGGCTGTTTCCCTCCTGTTTGCATTGCACCCCCCCTTCTCTGTCCCACCACCCCAGATCCCCCCTGTCCCTCGCACCCCCCTCCCCAGCTCCGCTGCCCCCTGCACTCCCCCCCCCCCTCCCCGGCTGCGCTTTGCTCCACGCCGGAGTGAGTTTGGTGGAAACTCTGCTGACGTCACGTCGCTCCCAATACAGAGAGGGAGAGGGAGAGAGAGGGAGCCGGAGAGTAAGAGGGAGCCGGACACGGGAAGATCTCGGATCCCGTAGCCCATACACAGCCCTCCCCCGCGCCGGAGCCGCGCACTCCCCTTTGGATCCTTTATTCCTCCTACAGCTGCCGGGTTTCTGCAGCTCCGCGCAGCCCGGCCCCGCGGATTTGCTCCTTCTCGGGGAGGAGAGGGAAGAATAACGGGGTGGAAAGCTCAGCTGGGAGCCGGTAAGTGGAGGCCCATCCTTCCCCGGGGTGTGAGATAATGCGAGTCTGGGAATTGGTTCCACCCGGGGGGATCTGCCTCCCCCCACCACCACCCCACCCCCATACCGCCCTTGGGTGATTTGTGGGACTCTCCTGTCTCTTTCTTGCCGGGCTGGAGACTTCCGTGCAAGCAGGCAGCCCTGATCCTGAGCCATGCGGGAGTTGCACGGGGCATCGCCCCCAAACCCCAGCCGCCTTCACCTTGGCCTGCCCGCAGGAACCAAGTGCAATGGCCAAACCACTGATCTCTTTTTTAAAAAATTATTATTTTTAAGGGCTTCTCATTTTTAAGGGCCTGGAAGGTGGTGGGGGGATCCCTTAACTAGCAATCACGTGAGGCCTTGAGACGTGTACCTGAGAGACAGGCCCATGTTACCGGGTCACGATTTCGATGAGGCCAAACGGATCGCAGCTGAAAACCGGATCAGGCCGAACCGGTCGCAGTTTTCAAGCAAATCAGGCTTTCCAGCAGGCCGAACCGATCGCTTGTCTTCTTTAAGAGCTACTTTGCAGTGAGTGCGAGGGGCTCTTTCGTTCTCCACCCTCCCCGGAACGAAGTCACCCGAATTACTAACTAATTATTGGGGGAGGAGAGTCTTGTCTCCTTTCTCACCCCCACCATGTCCTGCTCTCCCAAATGAAATGACCATGCTTCTTCAGACCCCCTTCCACATCCCCTTCCTTCCTAAAAGCAGCACGCAGAACATGTTGGGGGGGGGTTGTTTAGTTGGTTTTATATTTTTTTTTAATAAATCAGTTTTAAAAGTCTCATCTTTCGGAAAAACTTCTGCATTTGCTCGCGCTTCTGTTATCCTTTGCTGGATAGCCTGTCCCTAAATCAAAGAGGGGGTCTAGGACAGGTCAGGGGCGGGGAAATCTCCCCCATTTTTTACCTGGTTGCAGTGCCTTGCTTGTAGGAAAAGCTCGAGTTGGATTTATGCACAAAGGATCTGCCTATGCTTGGTAGGAGACTCTGCAGGCTGACCTGTGCGCTGGGAGAGGCTGGGGGAGCAGTAAAGAAATATTCAGGCAATAGAAATAACATCGATCCATTTCCTGGGGGTGATGAGATCCTAAACAGCCGGACTCGGGCTGTCGTGCCATCGGAGCGACCCATGTCTGCAGCCTCTACTCACTTGAGTAATCCCGATTTAGGCTGCGCCTCTGGGTGACTCGCCTGCCTAGAGACTGAAGGATCAGGCCCTTTTCGTTTGAAGCACCCATCATGACACTTGTGTAACACAATAAAAAGAAAAAAAATCCTCACTTCTGAAGAGTGCTTCGGCTTCTTGTTGGCCGCGGACTCCGATTCATTTGTTCCTACAGTAATATTAAGAGATAACAATTCAGATGGTCTCTCTCGTTAGGGATATGCTGCAGACCGGGCTGGAAGCTGGCTGTTCATGAACTGCGATTTTTAGAAAAGAAAATACTTTGCGAGCCTGGGTAAGGGTGGTTGTTATTATTTAGCGTCCTGAAAATCATGAAATAGGCTAGCGAGTGTCAAAGTGAATAGAAATAGAAATTAATAAGCCAACGCGGAAAGCAGATCCTGCGTTCAGAGAAGCAGCAGACCTGCACCAACGGAAAAATCCTTCATTTTGTATGCCCATCTCCCTGTCCAGATGTGTTTGCAATCGTTGTTATAACACTTTTTTATTATTTTTTTTTTAAAAAGGCAAATGAAGAGTAGCGGCTGTGGGTAGAGCTGGGGCGGCTGAAGGAAATAATCCCGTCCGACAAGATGTATTCATCCCAGGGCTGGAGGGAAGAGAAAAACAACTTCCCATCCGAAGGAGGGGAGGCAAAAGTTGTGCATCTCAATTTGTTAGATAAATTAGCCATCCAGGCAAGCGCCGCGGCAGGGCAAGTGAATTTGTCATGCGAAGCTTGTCTTGACAGAGTCGGCTGCAGGGACCTGCAGAGAGGAATTAAGGCTTTTTTAATTACCTCCCAAATAATTTAGCTACAGCTTAGCCACTAGGCCCGGCCCTGAGAAGGAGCAGGGAATACAGCTCGCAGCTCTTCCTAAGGCCTTCTTTGGTTTCGAAGATAAATCGCCAAGTCATTAATAAGTCTCAGAAGTGTCCTGAAAAAAACATAGCTCGATCTTTTTTATTCCTCCCCTCCCCCGCTTTGAAAAATGGCCACTTGCTAGGACAAAATCCGTGTTATTTCCCCAAACTTTTGAAAAAGTGATTACGTGAATTTCAGCCCTAGCTCTTGTCGCAATTATTATTATCACCATCATCAGTATTATCATCATCATCGCCATCATTACTATTATTATTTCAGCCCAAAATGTTTGTGAGCTCCAGTCTGCGGCATTTTCGGTACCAGCTAATAATGCACCCAGTTCAGACATTAAAAAAAAAAAAGAAAGAAAGAAGAAGAAGAAAAGATTACCGAAATGATGATGACATGCAAATTTCCCCAGAAATTATCATAAGTAAACATTTGAAGCCTGGACTAATAAAATCCCATCTGTGTTACTTCATATCGAGTTAGTAGAGAGCTGTGATAATGAATTTTGTAATATCTCACGAACAGACATCTCAATCAGGCACTAATCCTGTGATTTTACTGCAGAATCACTAAATCTGGAGGAGCCAAATTGGGCTGCTCTTTGGCACAGAGAGAGCAGAGGCGCGGGGACCAGCGAGTGCTCCCAGGCTGGGGGACCCTGCGTTGCCAGCGCCGGGCGCCCACCGCCTGGCCGCCTCCTGGCTCCTGCACTCGGACTTCCCAGACAAGGAGCTCGGGTAGTCAGCAGAGGCTCCTTAATGAATAACAAGGACCTGGCTCGGTTCTCCCTGGGCCACACTCCTGCAATCTGCTCGCGCCTCTGCTTTACCTGCTCCCCCACAGCAGCTGCTCCGTTTGTGCCTGCTTGAACCTGCCTTCAGCACAATGGACCTGGGGCTTGCCCAGATCAGGGCAAGAGCCTTCCCAGTGTAACACACACACACACACACACCCCCCAAAAAAAACCCCACCCACCCCCCTAAAAAAATCAACAACACAGACATCTCAATCAGGCACTAATCCCCTGATTTTACTGCAGAATCACTCATTTTACTGCACGGCTGGGATTTTCCCTTTCCTTGCTTCGCCTTCTGGGTTTTTTTAAGGCAGAAGTGCAAGGGAGGCAGGCATTTTAGGCCAGCTGTAGGAAACTGTAGGGATCCAGCCAGTGTCACGGTCTCAAACCTCCAAGACAAACGCTAGGAGTTGTATGGGGGCAACCCACAAGTGAGAAGAAACCAGCCGCTCCAAGGCACCCAGGCGCACTGTGCCTCGCGTGCCTCCGCCGGCCCAAATACAACGCGGAGTATTTTTTTTATTATTATTTGTCTTTACCAAGGCAGATTTGACTCTTTAATAGTGGCTGATCATGATCATCATGCTCCGGGTGTTTGCAGGCTCTTTCTAGGGTAGGGGGGAAACTGGGGAGACGTGGGGGGGCACGGGGACTTGCTTGAGACCTTGTTGGGACCTATTTTCCTAAAGACTGATGTATCAATCTTTGATCCCACCTAGGGGTGCTGGGATGCTGTATCAATCTTAAGGAAAACAGCCCGGTTTCTTATGAAAATGATGATCATAGAGATCATAGACAAGTAACGCTGGAAGGGACCTCAAGAGGCCATTTAGCCATGATGATGATGATGATGATGATGATGATTTTTTTCTGAACTGATCAGCTCTTAAAAAAAAACAACCAACCAACCCCGATCCATTTAATGTTTTGCAGATAACGGGTAATGGAGTCCAACTGTCGCAAACTTGTATCCGCGTGTGTTCAGTTAGGTAAGGCCAGCTCTTTCCCAGCCGTGGCTTTGCAACCCCGTGGCTTTTCTGCCGCCCGGATGGGCCGGCGGTGCGGGGCCGTGAGGCTGCCCTCTCCCCGCTCAAAGAGGGGTGCGTGCCCCCGGCCCCGGTGGCGGCCCCGGGCGTGGGGAGGGACCCCTCTCCGGGCTGGGGCCGGGGGTGAGGCGCTGGGGGTGGCCCCGCTGTGTGGCTGCGGCCCTGACCGCCCTGTGCCCCCGCCTCGCCCTCTCTGTGCCCGCGCAGGGGTGCAGCCTGCCGCCGTCGAATGCCTTTTCTCCAAGGACGCGGATCTGAAGAAGGGGGACTTCAGTGACTCGGCGGACAGCAGGAAAGAGGCGACCAGCAGCAAGCTCTTCGGCAGGCAGCATCCCAGCGCCCACGGTAGGCCTCCGCCCCCGCCCCCGTCCCTCCGGGCCGCGCGTGGGGCCGAGCAGCGGCAGCGGGTGCCTGGCTGCGCGCTCCCGCCGGGCCTCCGCGGGCGCGGGGCAGGGCACGGCACCAGCCGGGGGGGTTCCCTGCCCAGCGCCGCCCGCCCCCGGCCCCGGCCCCGGCCCCGGCCCCGGCCCAGCAGCTCCGCGCCGCGCTCAAACGTGGTCCAACAGCGACCTCTGCTGCTCCGGGCCTGCGCCGCCACGCACCGAGCCCGGCCGGCCGGGCACTGTTGCCTGGGACGCGTGGGTGTGTGTGACCAGAGTGTGCGTGTGTCTGGGAGCAGTGCGGGGGGGGGGGAAGTGTGTGTGGATGGGACCAGTGTGTGTGTTTGTGTCTGAGACCGGTGTGTGTGTCAATGTCTGGGACGTGTGTGTGTTTGTGTCTAGGACAGGTGTGTGTGTCCATGTCTGGGACCATTATGTGTGTGTGGGGGGGAGTGTGTATGCATGTGTGTATGTGTGTGTCTGGGACCAGTGTGTGAAGTCAGTGTGTGTGTATTGGACCTGAGTGTGTATGGGTGTGAGTGACCAGTGTGTGTGTATGAGACCAGTGAGTGTGTTTGGGGGCAGTGTATATGCATGTGGGTGTATGGGACTAGTATGTGTGTGAGACCGATGTGTATGTGTGTGAGTGTGTGGCCAGTGTGTGTGTGTATGTGTGTGTGTCTGGGACCAGTGTGTGAAGTCAGTGTGTGTGTATTGGACCTGAGTGTGTATGGGTGTGAGTGACCAGTGTGTGTGTATGAGACCAGTGAGTGTGTTTGGGGGCAGTGTATATGCATGTGGGTGTATGGGACTAGTATGTGTGTGAGACCGATGTGTATGTGTGTGAGTGTGTGGCCAGTGTGTGTGTGTATGTGTGTGTGTCTGGGACCAGTGTGTGTGTGTGTGTGTGAGACCAGTACTGTGTGTGTGTACGGGGGATGTTGGGAAGCTGCCGCGCAATAAATGCAGGCGATTCCTCGCCCCGCTCGGGAGGCCGCCGCTCGCTGTGCACCCGCGGGCAGCGCTATCTTTCATTTTTGACTAAGGGACTGAAATGCAAAAGGGAGTTGGTGGCTGGGGCTGGGGTGGGGGGTCTGCCTGAGTTCAAGGCACAGGATCTGTCGATTATGCGAGCGATCACCCGTCCTCTCCTGGAAATGCTAAGCCTTGCGGTCCGTCCAGCTGTAGTTGCATTGCTCTCTAGCTTGTGTGCTTTATTCCGCGAGGTCTGGGCAGTATCCCTCCCTTCCCCGCCAAAAGTAAACTTCTCCTTGAAAACTGCTACTCAAAATTATCTCTCGTGCGTGGCGAGTCCTACCCCCTTGACATCTAGAAATGTCCGCTCTGGAGGGGTGGGGGATAGGCATCCTAAAAGCATTTAGCTTCCATTGAAGGCAGGATCTCGCCATTCCTGATCCCAAGTTGAGTGGCTCTCGTAGGCAAATGCAGTGTGCAATCAAGAAAAACAGCAATGCAAACATATTACAAAGAAGAAAACAAAGCGCTCTGTGTTTCAAGAGTCCGTTTAAGCCAAGATAAACGTGATTTTGTTTAAATAAAATACATTAAGCTGAAGTAATAATACAGGAAACTAGACTGAATTAATAATGTAAGTATCCCGGGTCTCGTGGTTAAACACTTACTTGGAAGAATATGGTATTACCCCTATTTGGCTAAATAGCGTCATATTTCTCAGATAACGTCCGGCGATTTCAGTCGTGGCAATGGTGCTCCGTGGCCTATCCCTCCCTTCTTTCTTTCTTCTGTCAATGCCTTCAGAAGTTTTCATCGCTCCTTCATAAAAATAAATTATTAGATCCAAGGATGGTTAAAAAAAAATCAAGATCAGAGACAACTCCAAACGTATAGGTATTACGACCCAATCATTTTAATCCCGGAAACGTACCTGATATTAAATTGAACACAGATAGGGTTTACCAATGTTTGACACCTTTTTTCCCCGACAAGTAATAACTGCTAACTAGCGTGGAGTTGCAGGATGACATCGCTTTATATATGGTTGAGAACAACAAAAGCCTTTTTACCCTTCACCGGTTTTCCCTCCTCAGTGAACAGGTGGTCTTAATCAAAGACTGTAGCACGATGCAATGGGAAAGTGGGGACCTTTCTGATATAATAAATTTATGAGTCCTTACAAGCCACTTCTATTCTACTAAGTATTTAGAAAAGAGAAATCCTCATATGCTCTGTGATATGGTAACGTAGGCTTCCTTTGCTGAGAAACAAATGGCTATTTTCTTAGCCATTAATTATGAAACGGGATTATTGTACTACACACAAAATTTCCTGCCTAGTACAATATCAATACGTCTATTTTTCTACCCGTCGGATTGAAGGGGAAGTGGCTTTCTAAACATGTTTAATACCGTTGAGTAAAAAAATGACTCTGATCTAAAGTAATGCTGAAAAACGTGACTACGTTGCCGTATTTTTTGGAGAATATTTAAAAGGTCCTGTTTAGTGGGCTTTGCTAAAAGTAGCGCCATCTACAAATGCAGAGCGTGAATTTATATTTAATGGATAATTGTGACTCTAGAAATGACCTCAGTTGTAAGTGGGGAATCACTAAAAATAAGAAAACCTCTCCCTGGCTTTATTTCGTGTTACAGCATGTAATCCTTGCTGTTGTTGTATTGAGTGTTTGGAAGGACACTCCAACGACTTCATATTTCATGTTATTTACTTCTAATAAGTCTTGTCCTCTGGTCAATCCTTTTTTTTCAAACTGCTGTAATAGGAAAGGAGGTGACAGACGCAGGAAACGATTTTTTTAGGACCATAGCCTGCTATAGTTCCCTTTGGGGTCCATGTAAGTGTTGGGTTAACAGGCAGTTATATAAAAGGAGAGAAAAACCATATTTGTTTACAGCCTACAGAATATCAGGGTTGTTTTTTTTGGGGGGGGGGTTCACACCAGTGAGCACATAACCTTTTTCGCAGAACACAATGTAAAGATTACTTTAAAAGAAAAGAGACTTCGGACATAGCGATATGAAAAAATCACTGCTATGAAATATCAAATGCAAATATTTTGATCTTATCTTTAGCTATAAAATGAAGTGACGAAATTTATTTCTGGCTGATAAAGCTCAAAATAAAATTCCTAAAAATAAAGTACATGTACAAATTATTGTCTTTTATAACTACTCTTTTAAAAGACTTCATTATTTCGCTTGTATGTCCGTACAGCGTCCTGAACTCTTTGGCTCAGGATGCTTAATATCTTTTAAATATTATTCATTACTTTTGTAAATTCCCTGTAAGAAATCCTGTTAGGTAATCAATAACTACTACAACTGCAGACTCCTAACATGCAATTGTTATAAATGCGTAATGGAGTATTTCACCCCTCCCAGCATCACAAATTGATTATTTCAATTATAATATATATATTTTTTTTTAAATCGTTCTTTTGGCTGAATATGCCATAGCTTTAACAAATCTACGTGTTCTCCTCCATTTCCATATTCCCTAGCAAAATTAAAGGCTCAGGTGCTGTTTCTCGTTTATTTTCAGCCCACGTATACATGTATAGAGGAGATATATAGGAGCCCTCACTCCTCCGTTCATCAGAGTTGCTTGTAGGACCCCACCAGCAGCACCTAACCCACCGCAAGTGTGTGAAGGGCTGGACGGATGGCGACTTGTGCCTAACAGAAAAGCTCTTTCTCCTGCTACAAGTTTCAGTGGCACTACCCTGGCACCATAAATGCAGATCTCTGGCCTCAGAAATGGCACCCCGGCTTAGAGGGAGTGCCAGGAGGAGATGCTGCTCTGCTGTACTGCAGTGGCCCCAGGAGAGGACCAGGATTTAGGCTTTCTAGGAGCAGCTTGGAGGAGACTGGCCCGAGTAACATGAGAGACAACAGAACTGGCGTGGAAAGGAGGGTGAGAGAGCTGAGGTAGTGCTTGGCATGGCCCGGGAGTGGAGAAGGACCTGCCAGCTGCACAATGAATGGGGGGAGCCTGGAAGGCAGAGAGATTTTCAGGTCCTTAATGAACACCACTGAGGCTACATTGATTGATTCCCCTTTCCGTGGCAAAGCTCTTCCAGCAGCTCCTGCGCCCAATTCGCGTTTGCCTTCCACTAGCCCGTGCAAAGTGCAAACGAAAAGTTACTTTATTGTTCCTTTGATATGTCTTTTCCGCCGTCGCCCGACAATAATATATGCAGCAGTTGTTAGACTGGCTCCAGGGAAAACTAAATGTATAACGAAAGCTTATTCGTGAGGAGGAATATACTAATGGAACAATCTGATGTCTTCTTAATCCTATGTAAAAAGCTTTGTAGTCTTCCTAATATTGACTGAATGGGTAATTAATGGCTCTTCATCTCGGAGAATACCCGGTAATCCAAGATAGGCGAAAGACAACAAGCCAAAGGTAAAAGACAACAGGACTAGCTGGAGACTCTACATAAGAACCAATTTATCCATTTAGGAGAGTATTACGTCTAGAAACAATGATCTTATAGTAGATAAAGGCAAAAGTGGGAAAATAAATACCTGCAGTGTGTCTTGCAAACACACCAGTAGCCCGCTAAGCAGGTCAGCGCAGCTCCTGTTTCCAGCTCTCTGGGGCTCCCTGAGATAAGTGCAGATCTCTGCAAAATTAGGGGGGTGCCCAACCACTGTCCCCCGAAGCTGGCGTGCGGTGCCTCGAAGTTACCAATGACCTGGATAGACAGAGCATGGGGCTTGCCAGGCATAGTGGATCAAATGAGCTCTTCTGGGAGCATATCTCTGAGAGTGGTCAGCATCAGCTGTTTCAGAGGAAAGACCAGGCACCCTGCAAGAAAAAAAAGAAGTCTGTCCATAATAAAAGTTTCTTTCCCCTTTCTCTAAATCCCCATTATTTAGAATCTAGTTAATACCCTGAGCTCTGGCTCAACGTGGATACTTTTCTAGTAAGCCTTAGCACTTTTAAACTAAACATGAAGGGTAATTCAGCAAAAGGTTGTTTTTCTTTGACAGCCTGGTGCAGCCTGTACAGACTCGAGTGTGTGTGCGCGCGTGTATTAGAAATCACAAATGCCAGAATCACTTCATTTGGAGCTTCTCGAATGGAAACAGCACCACAGATTTTACCAGCAGTTAAAAAAAAAAAAAAAAACAGCCCAGACACTTTTGACATTTTAATTCAAACCTTTCCCAGTAATTCATTACTTGGGTGACTACAATTAGGTTGCTTTTTTGTCAGCTGACAGCTTTTAAAATATTATTTCGCTAGGGAAATAAAAGCTTCATCTCAGATTATAGGTGGGTATTTTTGGATTTATGTGATTTATGGTCACCATGACAACTAATGCTGAATGTTAGCTACCCTCCTGGCTGGGGAAAAAAAAATGCAGTGGCGGTGTTTTAATCAAAGTATTGTAAATAAGTGAATGCAACTTTCCCTACGTCCCCAATGCGTCCCCACACGGACTCGCCACTTCCCGCATTCAGGCAGAAGTGGTCCTAGGTTTTGGGGAGATACTTCGCGATAGGGTCAGCAAGAATTTCAATCACATTTTTAGTCGGGTTCTACGCGTTCATATATTACATATATTAATATTTCAAGGGTGTTCATATTAAGCATCCTTGTTATTTTAATAACATCTCGAATGGAGAATGGGGCCAACTTTACCTGATTTAGACAACAGAGATGAGGGAGAGACAGCTTAATTGAAAGCCACACACAAGAGAGAAAAGGAACCCAACAGGGTCCCGGGAATTTAATAAGAGTTTGTTAAAAAAAAAAAAAAATTATTGTAGCTGGAGATTTTCTTCCATCGGAGCCTGACAGCCAGGTGGTTCTGCGATTTACCAGCTCAGAGCTTCAAATGCGTAAAATGGGTCTGCTGAGCGGATAGGAAAGAATCGTGCTGGAGTCATTTATATGCATAATTATTCTTGACAGTTCTAATAACAACAGGAAAAAGATGACAATACTGAAAGCAAAATGGAGGGGATGGATCTTTATTTAATTAAGAAATTGGACCATCCTATGGGAAGGGGGAGAGACGTGAAAGGCAGACGGAGAGAGATTCCAACTTGTAATGTGTAACAAATGCGTGTTAAAGGAGAGCACTGCTGGCCACACAGCCTTTCTCTGAGTTCAGAGCAGAGTGTGTTTTGAGAGCTGGCCGTCTGATTTTATTCTGAACTGAAGTGACAGATCCAAGGATCCACTCCTTTACGTTGCGGGGTGTTTCCTCGGACACGGGTTTGAACAGCTACAGCTAACAACCCTGGCAATGAGTAAATCTACATGCATAATCGGTTGCTAAAGACGGCGTCAAAACCCGCAGGGCGTTTTGTCAGATCTAAAACATGCAGGGCCTTCTGTCTTCCCTTCCCCCCGCCCCCCCCCATCCAACAACAACAAAAACCCCTCCCCATAAACCCTGCCTAAAACCTTCGGTTGGAAGATAAAATAATTCGAATTAAGTGTCCTGTCCGGGGACCAGACATCGCATCTATGCAGAAGTTCCCTCGTGGCTTTGAGCGTGTTAGAAGAGTCCTGTGTACAAATTTGACCAGCGCAAAGCTGTGGCAGAAGCTAAAAATCATAATGATTTATGACCCAAAACTAGTTAGAATTCAACACAACATCCTATTACAGAGGAACCCACAAAGTGCATAATAAGTGCCTTTCAGCTTCCAAACCAGAAGGCTCTTCCTCTTGATCGCAGGATTCACAGGGAAACCACTGCATTTCTGCACTAACAAGACGCATCTTCAATAAAATAAAATAAAATAAAATAAAATAATGAAGGCAAACTCTCCCAAGCGCACACACAGGCTCAGCCTCTACCCTGCAGTAAAACTGGAACAATTCTTCCAGCCCTCCCCTTTTTGTTTGTCGCAGAACCAAAGGCTCTTGTCCGCGAACCAGTCGCTCAAAGGTAATCTAGCGCTTTCCTAATTTTTTTTCCTCAAGCTTTTTATTTATAGTCCTGCAATGCAAAATTGGAAATCGCGGGGCCTCTCTCAGTCTCTAAGAAGTCGGTTTTGCGCAACTTTGCAGAAGTTGTGCTCCTTCATATCTGTCGCGGGAGAATGTCCCAGCCGTGCGCTGACAACAGCGACACTGGGACTCCTTGCTTTGTCCCTAATGGAGTCCATTCATTAAGGAGGCTGGGGGGATTTGTGAAGACAGGACCACAGTCGTACAGAGAGGTTAAGAAGAAACGAGGATATGATTAGTAAACAAATTGTGCAGAATGGAGCTGGTTTCATATTGACTTAGTTATAGGTCATCTCCTGCCGGTGCAAAGGGAGGAAATATTTACTTTACACATATACTTTATGATCTTGGGGGAATTAGAGGAAATTCAATAAGAAAACGGCTAGAATCATTTAAAACCCCCTATTTAAAAGACTTAAGCAAATTAGAGTCTTATCAGATTAAAATCCACTACAAATGTAAGAGCATTGTCTCCATCGAAACGCTGTGGGGTCTGAGGAAAGAGATTCTTTGCCAAATCTCAGGGATAAAAACACGTCATTTAAACACCAGATAATGAGCAGAATGTAAATTAATTTAACCTTCTTTACTAACAGGCTGCTAAAGTAATATGGATAATTTAGTGATAAGTACGATTGCAAAGACACGATACAAGGAGGGAGAGCACCAGCTAATAAGAAGGACCCAGAAAAGGGGTGGCGGGGGGGAAAGAATCTGGATATAAGGAAGGGGAACTGGGAAGATGTCTTGGGGTTTAAGAAGGGTCCAGTCTATTGGAAGCTCTTCGCAGCTTCCTCAATGTCTGGAAGTGGGAAGAGGAATTATAAGTAAAGGACCTTTGCACCCAAGTTTTCAGTGTCTGGGTTAGTTCGTGCCATCCATTACTAATCAGGACCTCTCTCATCCAGGAGTAGAAAACCCGTGGCAAGCTCTGGAGCCTACCGACTTTTGGGGGGAGAGGGAGTTTTCCGGCGATCCAATCCAAAGGAGACAAGAGTGATAGATTTAAATCCATCGCATAGTTGTCTCTGGCTTTATCTGTGGGGCAGGCTCTTCTGATTGTATAATCTTCCATTGAGCCGAATTACAAGGAAGGACAAACAACCCCACGGGGCTGGAACTGCCGAAGACCCTCGCCCCCTATTTTTCTACTGCAAATCATTGACTCCAATATCGCAGCCCTGCATAGTGCAACAGAATCACCGCGCCTGATAAATAATAGTATGGTTGCAACACCGTGAAGGGAGATTAGTGCCTGGGTTGAGAGCAGAGATACTGCCCCAGGGTCACTAACTGGGTTGTGGTTTGGGGTTTGGGTTGCGAAAATAAAGCCATGTCCCGTCCTCGCTGCCTTGGGAGTTGGGGTTGAACCGTGACAGGGGCTGGGGAAGGAGAAGGATTTTGTTCTGGGCGTGCGGGATTTATGGATGGGCTTTGGACTGGAAATAGACCTCTGAAAAAACTTCACCGGGTTCTTCTTAGTAGCCAGGTCTTTGCTGTAAAATGTGCAGTGTAAATGGGGTCAGGAGAGACTGTCTGCACCTGGGCAGGGACGGGCACCTCCCTTTACTTGGTGTTCTCGCTTCCTTTTGTTCCTGTCCCGTGGACAATGCGTGTCTTACTCGGCAGGGCGATGTGCTCTATATGGCAGGAGAAGGAAATGGTCTTTAAAAAAAAGAATGGGCATTTGGAAAGTTTCCTAGTGAGGTAACTTTTGAACCCGCCCTGGACGGAAGGAGGCAGCAAGACAGAAACTGGCCTGTCTTCTTTCATTTGACGGTCTCGCGAAGGCAGGATGAAGGCAAAGGCTTCCAGAAGCGCCAGTGAAGACCGCAATGCATGGTCTTGCCTTCTGCCTTGCGAGCCATTTTCAAAGCTCGCCATGACTTGAAAAGGACCCCGCAGGGGGGTTCAAGGAGCATTTGGGCTCGACTCGCGTTCGCGCTGGGCCGTGGGACTTGTGCTCTGCCTGCCCCCGGGGGAGCTGAGATGCTGAGCCCCCGGGGTGAGCCATCAGCATGGGCATGCCCCTTCGGCGGCCCCGGGCTCGGCTGGGATGCCGAGTTAGGAGGCGGCCTTGCTCTTCCCCGCGATTCAAGGGCGGCTGGAGAAATTGGGTGGAAAAAAACGAAGAGCCGGGGTGGGTCGGCTCTTCTCTGCCCTCCCTCGCCACGCCTCCTTTTGAGACAATTGTCTAGACACCAAATCACGCCGCTTCCCCGCCTGGCTCTGGAAAGGGATTACAAGTGATCTGGAGGAGCACTTGAACCCCCGGCGCACACCCCGAGAGGCACACGCCTGCCCGTGAGATCACCCCGCTTCCCCGCCCCGGGCCCCCGCGGCTGGGGCAGAGCAGGTTGCGGCAGCCCCGGGGCCGGAGCCCGCTGATAGGTTGCGAGGACCCGAGGCTTCCTCCAGCCTCTCACCTCCTGATTGGTCCGGCCCCGCATCAGTCCTGCCCTGGGCGGTGGCGGGCGCCGCGGGGGTGGAGGCAGGGACTGGGCCGGCTGACATCACCGCCCGGGGAAGGCCGCCTCTGGCTTGAAGATGTTATAGGCAAACAGGGAAGCGGCGGAGCCGAGCGGGTCCCCAGCTCGCCTGGGCGCAGAGCTGTGCACAAGGCAGAGAGGGGGAGACTCCGCTGGGGAGGGAGACTCTGCCGCCGCCGCCGCCGCTGCTTGGATATACTACCATCTACCTGCCGCCCCTGTCACTCCCTGCCCGGCTCCGCATTGTGAAGTCCTGTCAGGAGCATCCGTCGGGGGGCGAATTTGCTTTGATCGTTTCTGCCCCGCTCCTCGTCCTCCTCTTGCTCGGCTGCTGCCCCCCGCCCCCACGGAGCCCCCCGCGCCCCCGGGTGCATTTGCCTCGAGACTCTTTCCCGCCGAGGCTGCGCCGGACCCGCGGGCTCCGAGAGGGGGACGCTGCCCACCGCTGCCTGGCTCGCGCCCGCCCCAGCCGGGGGCCAAGCCGGAGCCGCCCGGGGCCGGGGCAGCTGGCCGGGCACAGCCCTCCGCAGCAGGCGCCTGCTCGGCTTGCTCTTGCCCATGAACTGCATGAAAGACCCGTTAAGCCTGGAGCGCCTGGGAGCCGGGAATAAGCTGTGCTCCACTTCACCCTCCTCCTCCTCCTCTTCCTCCTCCTCTTCCTCATCTTGCCACCATCACCAGCCGGCACTGGGCATGGCTTCTGCTCTAGCTCCCGGGCAGCCTCGCTCGTCCTTGGACTCCTCCAAGCACCGGCTGGAGGTGCACACCATCTCGGACACCTCCAGCCCCGAGGCCGCAGGTAAGAGGGAGATCCCCCCCACCCCCCGCCGTCTGCTGCCTCCCTTCCTTCTGCTCCCTCGGGTGACTTCTGCAGCCTCCATCCCTCCCTCCATCCCCGGGGCTGGGCCCTCGCCCCCCGCTTCCACCCCGTGCGGGCACCGCCGCCCCCCGCGGGCTCAGCGGCATCTCCTCCCGGACGGGCACCCCGCGGAGCCGCCTCCCCGGGCAGAGCAGGGCAGAGAGCTGCTTTCTTGCGGGAGCTGCGGTGGGATGCGGCACGTGCAGGGACTCCTCTGCCGGCCCAGTGAAACCCGCCCGGGAGGACAGAGGTGTGTTGAGATCTGGATCCACGAGCTGCGGGCGCCTCGTGGTCCGCACGAGTCCTGCCTGCGGCGGGGCGGCCTGTGAGGGGCGGGTGCGGGGCTAGGAGAGCTGTCACGGGGCAGCCCATCTGTCTGGGGAGCTGCGCATCCAGGGGCGGGTGCCTGGAGCTGCCCCAGGAGGGGGTCGAGGTGCAGAGGCAGGGGCAGGGGTTGTGCTGGAGGGACGACCCCTCGGCCTCCAGAAGGTGCTGGAGAGTATTCGTGGTGGTGGGATTAGCAGCGTGGGGCTGTGGATGTTGTGTGTCGGGGGTGTGGGGAGGTGTTGTGTGTGTGAATGTGAGCGCTGTGTGTCTAAGTGTGTGTGGGTGTTGTCGGTGTTGGGGGTGTGTCTAGATGTGGGTGTTGTGTGCGTAGGTGGGTCTGTGTGTGGAGGGTGTTGCGTGCCTCTGGATGTGGGTGTTGTGTGGGGGGTTGTGTGGGGGGGTTGTGTGTATAGGTGAAAGTGGGTGTTGTCGGTGTGTGGGTGTCTAGGTGTAGGTGTTGTGTGCATTGGTGTGTATGGGTGGGTGTTGGTGTGTGGGGGGTGTCTAGATGTGGGTGTTGTGTGTAAGTGGGTGTTGGTGTGTGGAGGGCAGTGTGTGTGTGTGTGTTGTGTGCTTAGGTGTGTGTGCGTGTTGTGTGCGTAGGTGGGTGTTGGTGTACGGGGCTGTGTGTCTAGATGTGGGTGTTGTGTGCCTAGGTGTGTGCGGGTGTTGGTGTACAGGGCTGTGTGTCTAGATGTGGGTGAGTGTGGGTGTCGTCTGTGTGCGTGTGGGGGGGTGTTGTGTGCGCGCGGATGTGGGTGTTGTGTGTGGGTGTTGCCCAGCCCATGTCCATCGCTTGCAATCTGCCGGGGTGCCTCTGCTTTGCTGCCTGTCCTGGCCCGGGGAGAGCAGGCTCGTGACTCTGGGCCGTCCCTGCTTTTGCAGAGAAAGAGAAAAGCCAGCAGAGCAAGAATGAGGACCCGGGGGCTGAGGATCCGTCCAAGAAGAAGAGGCAGCGGCGGCAGAGGACTCACTTCACTAGCCAGCAGCTGCAGGAGCTGGAGGCCACTTTCCAGAGGAACCGCTACCCGGACATGTCCACCCGGGAGGAGATCGCGGTCTGGACCAACCTCACGGAAGCCCGAGTGAGGGTAGGTGCGGAGCGCGGGCCGCCCGCGGTGCGGGAGGGGGCCGGGCCCGAGCCGCCCTGTTCCTCCGCAGGGCGCGGGCTTGGCCGGGAGCACGGCCCGGGACAGGCTGCAACCTGCGCCGCTGCTAATGAGAAAAAGCTGCAAAATCCACAAGGGCTTTGACTTCCTCCTCGGCGCCCGAGACGTGCCCTTCCTTGCGTTTTCTCTTTCGTTTGGTTTCACAACTCTCCGGGCGCTTCCCTCGCCGGCCCGCCAGGCTCTGATTTATGAGACCTGAGCGGCTCTTGGGCCGGATCCGGATCGCTAGCAACTCCCCCTGCTCCCTTCCCGCGGCTCCCAGACGTATCTCGCAGGGCTCCTTGCAGTCTCCACGTGCAAACCAAGACGTGCGGCTCGCTCGGGGTGTGCAGGGGCCCCTGGGGAATGCCAAAAACTGCGGCTGAGCTGGCAATCGGTGCATCGCCTTTAGCAGTAATACCAGTGTTATTATTAATACTAGTACTGTTACTCTTAGTGTCATTGTTAGTATTAGTGTCAGTTTTAGGTTTAGTGCTAGTTGCAGTGTTACCATTGGTGTTATTTGTATTGGTAGTAGTAGCATTAATAGTAATATTAGTGTTAGTATTGGTGTTCGTGTTATTAGTATCATTAGTGTTATTGGTGTTAGTGTTAGCATCATTCGTGTTAGTGGTAGTGTTATTAGTATTACTGTTAGTATTGGTATTAGTGTTCGTGTTATTAGTATTCGTGTTAATATTAGTGTTAGTATCAATATTAGTTTTCGTTAGCATTAGTATTGGCGTTAGTGCTATTAGTATCATTAGTATTATTGTTAGCATCATTGGTATTAGTGGTAGTGTTATTAGTGTTAACATTAGTGCAGTTAGTACCATTAATATGAGTGCTAGAATTGGTATTAGCGTTAGCATCAATAGTGTTAGTCTTATTAGTGTTAATATTGATGTTAGTGTTATTAGTATCATTAGGATTAGTGTTAGAATTGGTGTTAGTGTTAGCAACATTAATGTTATTAGTATTGTGTTAGTGTTAGTATCATTAGTATTAGTGCTAGAATTGGTATTAGTGTTATTAGTATTAGTATTGGTTAGTATTGGTATCATTAGTATTAATGTTAGTATCGGTGTTAGTGTTCGCATCATTAGTATTAGTGTTAGTAATATTAGTAGCATTAGTAGTTAGTAGCATTATTACTCCTGCTATACCTAGTGTTGTTATTATTATTCCTATTCCTATTCTTACGAAGACCATTACTGTTATCGACCACAATAACAAACCTCCCGACTTGAGAATTCCCCTAGTTCTGCTCTCGGAAAAATCCCAGGTTTTGGATCAGGGGCAGCTGAATACATAGAGATCGGGGAGCAAGCGGCGATTGCCTTGCAAACGCGTGGCATCGGAGCCGAGGAGCTGGGCTGGGCGGGGAGGCCGAGCGGGGAGCCGCGGGGGAGGCCGGCGCAGGCTCTGGCGGTGCCGGCGGGAGGCGGCTCTCATGCGGCTTCCTTGCCGCTCCGGAGTAGCACGTCCTGCCTGTGCCGGAGGAGGACAGCAGCGCTGCGGGTGTAGCCCTCCTGGGAGGTAAAATCGGAGACGATAGAAATGCCGGGAGTGACTGCTTAGCAATCACTAAGCTAGCCATAGTTTATTCCCTCGCCAGTCATGGTGGTGCGCTGGAAGTGGGGGCTGCTTTGCGGGATTTGGGGAGGCGCGATCTGGGTTTATAGCTCCGAGCCGCGCCGGGGACGGAGGGGCAGTTCACAGGGGCTTTTCAAGTAAAAAAAAAAATCCCGGGCAATGTAAACAGCGAGGGGAGCCCAGGACGGGCCGCAATACACAACCAGCCCCGAGATGTGGATTGGGAAGGCGCACGCTTTCATTGTCTGTCCCGGAGCTCACTTCGCACGTTGTCAAGGCCGAGCTTTGCCTAAGAGCAGTTCGACAAATCGGTTGAGTTGTTTTTCGCTCATGGAAGTTGTTTTTCCCCCCTAATCTTCCACCAGTAATACTACTACTGCTGTCAGATTAGCCTGTGAAGAGCTTGTAGGTTTAATTAACTGTGGAGGCTCCGATTTATTAGGTCTTGGACCTCCCTCCCCACCTCCTTCACCCCTGCGATCTGTAAAAAGAAACATGCTTTTTATTTTTGTCTCCCCGCTGACCAAAAGCCTGCTGGTTTCCCGGCATTTTCTTGTCCTCGATTTGCAGGTTTCTAATTTTCCACCCCCCTCCACCCCACTGGAGATTGCTGGGAGCACGAGCCGGGGCTTGCTAAGTGCTTTGGGGTCGCATGAGAGAGGAGAAGTGTTGTGAAAAACAAGATCCTGTGGGGTTTTTTTTCTGTGCCTGCTGCTCCGTATGAACCTAAGGCAGGAAGGCACCGCGGCAACATGTTCCCGAGCTGCTGGGGAGTTTCTTTGGCAATTTTGCAATCGGTAATGCTCAGTTACTACGAGCTTGCCCACGCGATTGGGGTCTATTGAATGCTTCTTTCTTAAACATGCCAGTATGTGTTCACGGTGGGGGGGAAATGCAGTGCCCCTTACACCCGTCAGCTCCCTTGTCTGAAGAGTTTGAGAGCTGTTGTTTTTTCTAATGACCCTCACTGTTGGCGACTGTAGTTTTTGCATAACTAACCCGAGTCTTACATTTCCTCCCCCCCTCCCCCCCCCCTTAAAGGTTTGGTTCAAGAACCGCAGAGCCAAATGGAGAAAAAGAGAAAGGAACCAGCAAGCTGAGCTTTGCAAAAACGGCTTTGGTCCGCAATTTAACGGTCTCATGCAGCCCTACGATGACATGTACCCGGGCTACTCTTACAACAACTGGGCAGCTAAAGGCCTGACCTCTGCTTCCCTGTCCACCAAAAGCTTTCCTTTCTTCAACTCTATGAATGTCAACCCTCTGTCTTCTCAGAGCATGTTCTCCCCTCCAAATTCCATCTCCTCCATGAGTATGTCTTCAAGCATGGTGCCCTCTGCAGTCACTGGGGTCCCCGGTTCCAGCCTCAACAGCCTGAATAACTTGAACAACTTGAGCAATCCCTCCCTGAATTCTGCAGTGCCAACGCCAGCTTGTCCTTATGCTCCTCCAACACCTCCTTATGTTTATAGGGACACATGTAACTCTAGCTTGGCCAGTCTGAGACTTAAAGCCAAGCAGCACTCCAGCTTTGGATATGCCAGTGTGCAGAACCCAGCTTCCAACCTGAGCGCGTGTCAATATGCTGTGGACAGACCCGTGTGAGATATTCCAGTATAAAATACTGAACGGGAATCCCTCCCCTTCCCCGCAGAGACTGAGAATTAAACTAGAAAGTAATGGGCACTATAGAGAAAGAGAAAGGAAAAAAGGAGAGAGAGAGAAAAGAGAGAGAGAAGGAAACCACTGAAATAAGATAGCTCCTTTGTTTTCAAAGGATCTCCGACAGTTTCTGACATCCTTCATTTAAGAGTATTTCCAACAGTTACAAGGACATATATATATATATGTGTGTATATATATATATATATATATATATATGGACAGACAAATGTTTGACTGGATATGATATGACATTTTAATGTTACTATAAGCTTGTTATTTTTTAAGTTTAGCATTGTTAACATAAAATGACTGAAAGGATGTATATATATCGAAATGTCAAATTAATTTTATAAAAGCAGTTGTTAGTAATATCACAACAGTGTTTTTAAAGGTTAGGCTTTAAAATAAAGCATGTTACACAGAAAGCGATTAGGATTTTTTCGCTTGCGAGCAAGGGAATGTATATACTTAAATGCGACACTGTATGTTTCTAACATAATTATTAAAAAATAAACCTTGTGTGAATATCAGTTTTAGAATAGTACCTCTGGTGGATGCAATGATGTTTCTGAAATTGCAATGTAAAACATGCCCTGTGTATAACATTTCGTACAATATTATTGTTTTACTTTTCAGCAAACATGAAAAAAATGTGTTTTATTTCATGGGAGTAAAATATACAGCATAAAGTTTTGTCTGGATTTTTTTTTAATCAATTAAAGTGTGCAGCGGCACCGCCCTGAATGATTGACTGATCGATGACACTGGATCCCCTTCTTTGGAAACACAGGGCAGTAATTTTTTACTGCAAGACAAATAAATTGCAGGGTTTTTCACACACACACAAAATCCCTCCCTCTAAAGTTACACGCTAAATCAACTCTGTCCTTGCAGCTCCCTGGGTTTCTGCAAAGTAGACAAGATTCCTTTATTCCCAGGAACAGAGCCGAGAAAAGAGCTCGCTTGATACTGCTGGACTCGAGATTTCACCAGCCAAAAAAATAGAAGTTGGTACTTCTGGAGTAGCAACCGCTCCCGCTGCGAAGGAGGCTTTTATTAAATAAACCCCCCGAGTTTGCAAACAAACACCTTCTGTTCGCAATAATCCCCCACGCTCACTTTTTTTTCCCCCTTAAGTAGAGCGATCTCTCATGTAATATTACATTTCCATCTCCAAATCCCTTTTCAGACATTAGCAGAAACAAAGACCACTCCAAGCTCTGAGCGCCCGAAAGGTTGAGAGGTTAGCCTGAAAGTTTCCTGCGCCTTGTACTGCAGGGTGTAGTTGAAGGGAAAGGTCGTGCTCTCTGTGTTTTGTTTTAAATAATATTGACCCATTCATTCTAAACCTGCTTGTTCGTGAAATGATACAGGATTATACTTTGCAATCTCCGGGACAATGAAGCAAATCAAGATGAATTACAGCTTTGGCCCTCCCATCTGATGACATCTGAACTGGCAAGGAAATGTCTGGGACTGTGCAAAGCGTTGGGGAGTGAGTGCGTGTGCTAGAGAGAGGGAGAAGGAGGGGATTTGGGACTTCAGCATCAAGACGGAAGTATTAAAGCACGGAGGCGACTGAAAGCAGCGAAGCTGGCTGGAGGGGCGAGACTGGGACTGGGTTGGGACCTGGAACTGGGAGCTCCCCGGGCCTCGGAGGAGTGGGACCCGCGTGCGCGTGTGTGTGCGCGCGCGTGTTCCTTTGCGCCGGGGTGTGTCTGATCCGCCTGCAGCTTCACCTCCAGGCAGAGCAGACACTGCGCCTTTGTTCTGCCCGGACTCGCTGCCACTCCAACCGCGATCGCAGATAATGCCCCGCTTTACAAGCCGCGCTCGCTGCACATTAACTTGAGTCTCTTCCCCTCTGGAGGAACCGCTCCGAGACCTGCGGGCCCAGGCCCTTTGGACAGCGGGTCACCTCCCCCCTCCACCGGCTCCTTTGCAACTGGGGTGAAAGGGGAGACCCTGGATATGGCACTGGGGGGTCTTGGTGGGGGGCGAGGTTGCTTGGTAGGTTGGAAGGGGCAAGAGCAGGGCTCCTGGGAGCCGCTTGGCCCCCGGGCGGTGCGATTCAGGCCGGATCCTCAGGGGGCTGCAGGTTGGACGCCCCCAGCAAGGCGGAGTGGGGAAAGGAGGGGGGGGTTGAGGTGCTGGGGGGGGGGGGTTGTGGCTGAAGCCTCCCTGGCGCCCAGAGGTAGAGGGGCTGCTGGACCCCGACCCCCCCAACACACACATACACACACCCCTACCTCTCCAACCCGCACCGGCTCCAATCGATTCTCTGCACCATGTCAACACTTAATGCTGGTGAGTGCAAGGGGGGGTCGCTGCGGGGCTGCTGCTTCTTCCTTCTTTCTCCCCCCTGCGTGATGTCCGGGCTCGCCGGATTACAGCCTGCCCCGCCGGGCTCGGGGGCTCCGCGGGGAAACACGGCGAGCTCACAGCCCCAGTCTCCGCCGGCCTCTCTCCCGGCGGGGCAGGACAGCCACCTCCTCTCGGGACCTCCCAGCCGGGCGCGGGCCCCGCCAAAGTGTCCTACTTCCCGGCGCTCTTCATCTCCCGTGCGGGCAGCAGCTTCGCTTTGTGCCTTGGCTTGGTTGTTTCTATTTTGTGCACCTTTTGTACATGTACCGGGGCAGGGAGTGTGAGTATGGGTGCACACGGACGTGGATATATGTGTGCGTGTGTGTACACACATTTACTATATATAGTATAGTTAGTATATCTAGTATAGAGATATAGAACTATATCCTATATTATATAGTGTGTGTGTGTGTGTATATATATATATATATATATATATATATAGTATAGAGATATAGAGAGCTCTCTCTATATATATACAATATTTATATATCTCCAATAGTCTGGGTCTATGTGTACACACACACACAGACTACTGGAGATATATAAATATAGTTAGAGATATACAGATTTCAGATTCAAACTATTGGATATGTAGATGTGGAGGTAGATGTAGATAGAGACATGCAGGTATATGTGTACATGTACATGAATATCTGTCTGTCTATCTATCGATAGCTATATATGTGACTATATTAACATGAATGTATTAATATATATTCATATCTTCATGTTAATATATTCACATATTTAGATGTGTGGGTGTATCTCAGCCCCAAGATATTGGAGATATATAGATTTCAAGATATATAGATCCCAGATCCAAACCATATGTATATGTATATGTATATGTATATGTATATACATATATTTCAGCCCCCAGTTTCTGGATCTTCGCTCGCGCCCGGCTCCGAGGTCGGGAGATCCGTGTGGCCGCGGTGGGGGCACACAGCCCGGCCGGTGCAGGCTGAATTTCTCTCTCTCTCTCCCTGAAGTCCAGAGGCTCATAATTTCTCTGCGCCACTTGACCAAAGATCTAATGTTTGGATGAGGTCGTAAATCAACATGTTTTCTTGCCTTCCCTTCCCCTTATTAGCGATGGCAGCTTGAACACGGAACAATTGGGGCAGTAAATATATACATCTACTATTTTTAATGGAGAAGAAGAAAATAAACTGGAGTCTTAAAAGTCCCCGGGCTCGTAAATTAACCAGCTGATGTGCGGCTGCTCTTTTGAGGACTCTATTAAACCCCGGGCGAGTGAAATGGCAGAGCGCCCCAGTGTGAACAAACAGTGCTGTCTGGGTCCCAATCCACATCTCAATCCACAACGGCACCGGCGGCCCTCACCCCCCCTCCCTCCGGCGGGCAGACCTCGCGCTGGCGCCTGCCCCAGGCCTTCAGTGCCGGCTCTGCGGGGGCAAGGGCGGCCTGCAGGCGAGCACGCCGCGCTGGGGAGCGCACACGTCTCCGAGCACAGGCCGCTCTGGACCGGCTTCGGCGCGGCGCGGTGCGGCGCGGCGCGGCTCGGCTCGGCTCGGCTCCCCAGTGTCGCCGGGCCCGGAGCAGGAGGGAGACGCAAAAGCCCGCCCGCCCTGGGGCTTAGCTGGGGACGGCCCACCGGCCCCTGGCCACCGTGCTTTTCCCGGGATCGCACCAGCCCTGTGAACACAATGCCCTTTTTATCCCACAACGAGTTCACTTGGAACCGCTTCCCCGAAGGTACCTGGGTTTTTTTTAAACGATCTATTCGCAAAAGAAGCAAAATAACCAAGCCATGTTTATTTCTGCAATCTTTCAGAAATAGCCCGCGATTGCTTTCTCTGTGTCCTGCTCTTTCAAATATAAGCTTTTTTTTTTTTAAAAAAAAAAAAAGTCTCTTGAAGCAATAGCCAAAGGTTTCTTTCTATTTGTTGTGTGAATTCAGGGTGCCCCCCCCCACCCCTTTAGCTGCTACCTTTGTGATTTAGGAGACAAAACTGGGCATCTGTTTTACTTTCTGTAATTAAAAAAAATATTTTCAGGATGCGCTGTGCATTGTAGTGACTGATTCTGGATTCGCTTAGAAGGGGAAGGGAAATAAAAAAGAGGCAAGCCTATTTAGTTTAATCCCGATGAGGTTGTTTACTGAAAGCAAGAAAGGAAACAAGAAAAAGAAAGACAAAAACAGACAGAGACTGCCAGAAAAGGAAGGAAGGAAAGGAAAGGAAGAAAGAAAGAAGTTTTAGCGTTTCTACCACTAAAACTTCCATGAGGATCTTGTGGCGGGGAAATGACTTCCTTTAGAAATAGGCGACATTTAAGATGAGAAGTATTCAGCACAGGAATGTCTGAAAGCAGCTTTGCAGGTTTCCCCGGGATCATATAAAACGAACACGCCAGGGTGCCTGGGAGGGGACCAGGATCGTGGTGTTTTCCATATAGTCCCCCAAGCTCCGCTGGGAGGAGAGGAAGCAAGAGACATCTGAGCAATGAAAACACATCAACTCTTCCTTCTTCCAAGTCTGGGGTTTGCAGTGCGCTCACATTGCACCCAGTGTTGGCGTGTGAATGCAAAGCAGTTGTCCTCCTCTGCAAATGTGTGTGTTGGCGTGTGTGTATCTCAGTCACACCGTGGACATGCCTGTGCATATTTCAGGCTAACTCTGTGTGTGTGAGTTTCCAGCCCAACGCTGTGGGTGTGTTTCAGGCCAGCTGTGTGTGTGTGTGTTTCAGATGAGTCCTGGATGGGGACTTCAGACAAACCGGCACAAGCAAAGCCAGGGTTCAACTCGAAAGTGTCCTTAATCCTCTCCATTGTGCCTGCCTAGCCATGGCCGCGGGTCGCTGGTGTGCAGCCTGATTTCACATCTCACACTTTCAATAATACCTAAGCATTCCAAGGGCATATAATTTACCTTGCTAAATGCCTGCTTTGGTACGCATATTATACATGTGTAGGTCTGAATATTATGCACCCAATAGACCGTAACAGTCAATAATCCAGGAACCACGAAGGATTTACGCCTCCAGAGCACCATGCCATGCTGGACTAATTGATTGCTAAACCCACGTTTTCGAAATCAAAGCCTTTAAAAAAAATCAGTTCTCCAAATATCTCCAATCGCCGCTCTTTCTTTCTTTTACTTTCTTTCTTACTCCCTTATGACGGGGTGGTGGCAAGGTCTCATATACATACACACACACACACACACACACACACACACACGGTCTCATATATATTGTGTGTGTTTGTGTGTGTATATATATACATAGAGAGAGAGACAGTCATAAATATATCTATATATAGGCATATCTATCTATATATCTATGTATATATGAGAGACTTCTCTCTCTACACACACACATATATACATACACACCTTTCTGTCTCTATATATGTATACCTCTTTCTATATATCTCTTTATATCTATGTATATATGAGAGACCTTGCCACCACCCATTCATAAGGGAATAAGAAAGATTTTCCTATCTTCCTCTATACGTATATAGAGGAAGATAGGAAAATATCTATCTATCTATATCTATCTATCTATCATATATATATATATATATATATATATGCTTAGGGTGGGAGCCGCTTCCGCGGGGCTGCACACGCAGCACCTGGAAATATGTCGGTGAGTACTGGAGATCGCCTCTCGCCAGAGGAATTCTTTGCTTGATCCCAACTTTCTTTGTGCAATTGGTAAATCAGCTGCCACCAGGAACCTCTTGACACCAAATGGGAGCAGGGACCAGGCGCTTTGCCTTTTGTTTTGTTTTCCACATCTGCTCCCGCACTGAGTTTTTTTCCCCGCTTTCTTTCTTTCTTTCTTTCTTTCTTTGAGCCTGAAGGAGGGGAATTTGGGGCAACATCAAAGTTCCCCCGACCGCCCCACTGCTGCTGCCCTGGATGACCAAGCCCGAGCTATTGTTTTGCAGGGCCCTTTCCAAGAGCCCTGGCTTGACAGCTTTCTACAATGAAGTCAGTGAGAGAGAGAGCTATAGCAGCAATCGGAGGTGCATAAAGCAGATCCTTTATTTCTTTCTAATAACACAAGACAAGGCGATGTGTAGTCTGATGGGGGGGTCGGGAATGTGTCACGTGCGTTCCCCAAAATAATCTGATCTCCAAGCGAGAGGGCAGCTGAAGAGTCCGTTCCTCCTCCCTCCCCCTCCCCACCCGCCCCCCCGGCTGAGAATGCTGTTTCTGTGCACTGTCACCCTCCGGAAAGTTTGGGCTGAATCTGGCTACTCTGCTGCCATGTCAGCTGGCTGCAGAAAGGAGAGCTGGCCGCGTCGGATCCGGGACACGTCTGACTCCGCTCCCCGGTAGCTCCGCCAGCCTCCGTTATAGCCCCGCCTTAGCCCCCCGGGCAGCTGGGCCGCAGCGCCGCCCCCGTCCGCCCCCGACCTCCCGGCCAGGCGCCGGCCCCGCGGTGCAAGGCTGAGCAGTGGGAGCAGGCACCGGCCCTCGCGCCTCCCGCTCGCACCTGTGTGCATCCCTCCGCGCTCCTGCTGCCGCCTCACACAGCCCCAGCAGGGAGACAGGGCAGCCACGAAACCTCCCGCACAGCGCGGGCGCTGTGCCACAGACCGCACACTAGGTAGGACCCAGCATGTAATGTATGCCGTGTGGCACTTGTACGTAACACATATGATATTACAGACAACATGCCGCGGACAATCCACAACCCATAGCAGATGGAGCGCCCAACCTGTATAATGCCTTTTGTATGACGCATAACAACACGGAGCATGTAACATAACATAACATAACATAACATGAGGTAACCTAATATAATAGGTTATACAGTACAACGCAATACAATACAATACCGTATAATACACTATAGCATGAGGTGATATAATGTAATAGAATACCCGATATGATACGATATGATCTATATACATATCACACGCAACGTTTACTACACAGTCCGTGCCAGGCGTGGTAACACGTCATACCTCGATGCCAGTATATGGCACCGGTCGCCGTCGCGTTCAGTGGACCCGAGGCCCGCAGAGCGCGCGCAGGCGCGCGGCCGAGGGAGACGGCTGGGCCGGGCTCCGCGCACAGACCCCGCAGCAGCGGGCAGGTAGGTCCGTGGGGCCCCGGCCCCGCTCCCCCTCCCCGGCCGCAGCCCGGGCTCCCCCGCAGGCGGCGCGGTACGGCGAGGGCAGGGAGGGCTTTCGGTCTGGCCTTAAAAGAAACTTTCCCCGCGCGGAGCCAGCCAAGCCTCCTCCCTTCCCGCCATCCCTGCCCCTGCGGGCCTCGCAGGTGGGCTGCACTCCACCCGACCCGTTCCCAGGGCAGGTTTGCTACCCCATCCCCTTCCCACCCCCAGAAAGCTGCTGCTGCTGCATGACTGCGGGAGGTCACAGCCCCCTCCCCCAAATCCCAGTGCTTTGATCCCCCTCACCCACGTTTGAAAGCAGTCGGGCAGATGCCAGAGAGCCAGGGTTGCCCTGCCAGTGGTGCTATAAGCTAGAGGCCTGTGCAGTCAGGGGCTCCCCCTTCCCTGTAAACCTGAGCTTCTGCCTGGGGCTGTGTGGGGAGAGGGGGCTGACTCCAGAGGAAAGCAATCCCTGACTGCCTGCATGCACAGGTGCAGGGGGAGGGAGGGTGGCAGGGGTTTCTTTGCTTTCATGCCTGGGAATCTGTGCCAAGGCCCTTGGAAGCAGCAGCTTGGGATGCCAGGCGGCCTCTCCTATCCCAAGCAAAGCCCCTTTCCCCTCCCCTCCACTCCCCAAGGCAGAGAAATGCATTGCCGAAGGCTGAGAGTCTTCTGGCTGGACCCAGTGCCAGGGTCACAAGACCCAGCCCTGCCACTCTGGGGTTTCCAGCTGCAGGGGATGATTCTGTGTGGCTTGCACAGATTGGCTTTGATTGCCAATCTCAGGGGATCTTTGCTGTTAAAGGGGATGGGGGGTACAGCCGCAGAGGGAGCCTCCCAAGATCAGAACTTTTGAGGAGGAACAAGGAGCGTTGAGGCTACAGCTGAGTTTTGCTCCACATGCCCCCAGCCCTGATCCTGTCAGTGGAAAGGGGTTTTAGCACCCTGCTCTGCCCTGGCGTGGGAGGTAAGGCCCAGCTCTCACAGGACTGGATAGAGAGGGGCCAGCCTGTTGGCTGGGTGGGTGCCTGGTGAATGGCTGTCTTTATTTATCACCTCCCCTGCCACACTTCTGGTCGCTGATCTGTACCCACAGCTCCCCTTTTAGAAACACGATAGGCAGATAAGCTGCCTTTCTTTCTGTAGAAGCAAAACATTTAGGGATAGGGCCCACTGGCCTTTTGCGCAGCTGTATCCCTGGGTTTGTGGTTAGGTTGCTCGGTAAACCAGGCAAAAGTGATAAGTGCACGTAAGTCATTTAGTAGACACAGAAGTTATGTTATCAGAAGCAGTAACCATCGTACGTTATCTCTCTGCAGAGAAGCATCGTCTCTCCAGAAGAATGAAGCCGGGCTCCTGCTCCATTCTGACCCTTCCCCTCACAGCAAAAGCAAACAAAAAACTTAGTTCAAAAAAGAAAGCAAGCCAAGCCTTTCGAACTTGTTATGCTGCCAGAAGTTTTCCATTTGCACTGGAAAACTGCCCTCGGGCATTCAGGTTGAGATCCTGCCCCCATTCAGATTGAAGGAAAATCTCCTCTTGCCCGAAAGGAGGACTTTACCTATAGTGTTCAACCTACCCCAGGATTTTACCCCTTGTGTCCAACATTTTAAAATGTGTTGTATAAAAATCCTTCTGTTTTTCTTCTTCCCAATGTCAGATTATCTACACACTCCACAATAATCTTAGTCTCTTTAGGCTTGACTGCTGAGTCTTGCTTACTCCACTGTTGGTAACAGTTTTCAGAGCCCTCATGCACAATGGCCACTGTTAGAAATACTGCACAGGACTGACAAGCTGCATAGTCCACTATCAGCACGTGTCCCTTGTGGCTCCCAAGCTTGCAAATGCTGATGGAGCTGGATCAATAATAGCATGGGGCTGACTTTTCATGCAAAATTTTTTTAGTGTAGCCCAGACTTTTGTGTCCATGAGGAATGTTGCTGTGACTTTATTTCGTTGTGGCAGCTTTAATGGATATCAGAAGAGATATGCCCATATGATATCAGGGTGATATAGAACTCAGCATGGGTAATAGACACACATTTACTGTGTATTTTTACATGGATTTTATATTACAAATAAGACACTAAGTGACATTCTCAGGACCCAGATATCTATATACCAGTCACAAAAGTGATTGTTTTAAAACAACACTCAAGACTTGTACAATTTGGAGATAAACCACATGAGTAAGTCCATTTCTGAGTAAAAGACAGAAGTAAAAGCATTCACAAAATGGCCTTTATGGAGCAAAGCTTAACTAAGCACATGAATTAGTTCCCCTGGCTTAAAGGGATATGTTTAAAGGTACACACATGCTTGAATGCTTTTTTTATTGGCACCATACATAATGCAAATAGGCCACCTATATGTCTATGTTTCAACATATTTTAATAGAAAAAATAATTACAATATACATTTTAAAATCCTCAGCAGGATTCTACTGCATTCTTTGCATGTATTTTATTTCACCTTACCTCTACTGATGGTTTAATTTCGCCTCTCCATGGTACTACCTTATGTGGGCTCAGAAAACCCTATGAGGTTCCCCAGCAGAGTTTTGTCTGGGTTTTTGCATCAGTGAGGTGTGGTTTTTCTAACCTTCCATTGAAGCAACTGGAAATCTGGTCCTCAAACCCAGCAGGTATTCAGCATTTAACAGGGGTCAGGATTATCCTTGGGACTTTATTCTAAATGTGAGTTCCCAGAAGTTCTCTACTACTCCAAAACACTGGTGCTTCATTCTGAGCCTCCTTTAGTGAGAGCCTTTTTGACATGAGTCGAGAGGACATGGGTCATAAAAAGCTAATACCTGGTTCCTGGAGGATTTCAGTATGACTGGAGAATTAGCAAAATTATGACATCACAACAGTACAAAAATACTGAAAGATGAACAAATCATGGTTCACCAACTCTAGAGGGCAATCCAGCATAGTAAAGACATAGTTTCATAGTTGTTAGGGACTGGAAAGGGCCTTACAGATCACTGGGTCCAGCCCCGCTGCACCTGGGCAGGAAAGACTGCTGGTATCAAATGACCCTAGCAAGATGGGTGCCAAGACATTTTTGGAAGACTGCCAGGGTGGATGACTCTACCACTCTATGGGAAGTCTGTTCCAAACCCCTAGCACTTGGCTTGTAAAAAAGTTTTTTGTTATGTCTAGCCTGAAGCAATCTTCAATCTGTTTGTGCCCATTATTTCTTGTCCTCCCTGGGGGTCCTTGGTGAATAGATGCTCCCCCAAGCCCTGATCTGTGTCCCTGATACACTTAGAAGCTGCAACCAAGTCCCCCCTGAGTCTTCTCTTCTCCTAGTTGAACAGTCCCTCAGTCTCTCCTCGTATGACTTCGCCTCCAGACCTCTAATCTAGTTTTTTTCTTTTTTTGGTTGTAATTTTTATTTTTAGAAGGCTGCCGTGGGATGAAGTTCTTCTACATTATAGAAGCAAGTGGAAGAAGTGGGGAATGGGAATGATGGACCCCCTTTGTAAAAATAAAAGGGAGAGCAGGGACATGCCTTTAAGCAGAAGGGATGTTTAGGTTGGACTGGGGTTTTGTTTTTATGAGTTGTTTTTTTTTAACTCCAGTGTCCAATGAACTCTTGAGAAAGAAAATAAGCTTTGCAGGTATAATGATGCTGATCTTTTAATCAGTTCATACGAGTTCAGAATAAGCATTTCTGGAGATCCCCAAGTAGTTCTCCAGCAGATCCAAAAAGACCAGACTTGGTAAGTTAAGGTAAAAAATGAAGAGACTTCTTCCTCTCTCCTTCTTCATTTTATTTTTAAATGATCACACTTTTTAATATATTTTAACAAAACAAGTAGAGAGGCTGCACAAACCCTTTCTTTATACATATATTTTTTGCACAGTACTTTTAAGTCTATGCTTCTATCCAAAAAGCAAGGAATCCATGAATTATGTATCTGTCTGCTATTAATTCCATGAGTTTCCACACTTTAGGATTTTTTTTGCATGTAGTTTGATGGGCACCACATTAAAAATCAAACTAGGTTCTCTGCTGATATACAGAGAGCTGCTGCTGAAGAAGCTATGCTTCGCTGGAAGCTAAAGATTGATTCTGGCACAGGTGGTCTTTTGGCATGTCACTGAAGTCATAGGAGCTCTGCAGGGGTTCTTGTGAGCAGGTCTGGTGGCAGGACTAGAGAATAAAAGAGCAAGAACTCTAACCTTTACACTTCCTAGAATCACACATTCAATGATTTCTCATTTGTGTGTGCATAGAGGAGGATAGTGGGAGTCACAACACCCTCCCAGCACCTCAGCAGAGGCTAGAAAAAGATAAAGAGGAGGCAGGTATGGTTTTCCTCTGCCCATCTTCTTGACTTACTGTTTCTGTGAAGCCTGCACTAGGACTGCAGTTTGAACTGTTTTACTTCAAGTTAAATGTATTTTGAACAAAGGAACATGATCCTAGGCTTTTGGCAACATTTACTACAAAATCATGACTGTTTCCCTGTTTCAGGACCAGATTATGTGTTTTCATAAAACTTACTGTGACAATTTTTTTACCCTTGATCATTGTTAAGGTATTTTCTTCAGAATTTTCATCTAGTCAGCATAAAAATGATACCCAATACAGGCATACCTCGTTTTATTGCCCTTCGCTTTATTGTGCTTCGCAGATATTGTGGTTTTTTACCAATTGAAGGTTTGTGGCAACCCTGCCTCAAGCAAGTCTATCGGCGCCATTTTTCCAATAGCATTTGTTCACTTCGCATTTCTTAGCAATAAAGTATTTTTTAATTAAGGTATGTACATTGTTTTTTAGACATAATGCTATTGCACACTTAATAGACTACAGTATATGTAAACATAACTTTTATATGCACTGGGAAACCAAAAAATTCGTGTGACTTGCTTTATTGCGATATTCGCTTTATTGCGGTGGTCTGGAACCAAACCTGCAATATCTCCGAGGTATACCTGTATATAACTCTGGTATTTCCCCACATCCAGAAATTCTTATCCCAAGTCTTGTTACTTGAGAGAAATTGTAAAGATTCACTCCAGAAAAATGAAGATAAGGCTTCTGGGACAATAGTACTTCAATATGAATAACACTGAGCGAAGAGTTGGAATCAGATTAATGTAGTATTACAAATAGGAAATGGCTGTACAGAGATAAAAATACACTCTGTGTTTTGCTGACACCAAAATTCAATCATGCTTTATTTTGATGTTACCAGACACCTTTGTTCTACTGATGTACTTGTAATTGATGGCTAGGCCAGGAGGTCAGAGACTTTAGCTTGTAGTCAGTGGGTAGCTGGCAACAAATCTGACAAATATTCTCAGTGTGACGCAGTCAGGGATGATAGAACCATTCTAGCATGTCAACAGCTATAGGTTAGTAAGTAGAGCCAAGTGAAGGAGAGAGATGAGTTTTGCAGCAGTAGGATTTTTTAAACTCACACTGACCATGTGCCTGGGGTGCTAACCAAACCATCAGCCCATTTTCTGGAGCAGAAGTACCTGAAAATGGATACTGCTGAATGAATACATGATCTTTTAAATAAAAAAGAAAACAATCTTTTCCTCTAACCCCCCATCTTGTATTGACTCATCAGCAGTTGAGGGCACTCTGTGTCTCACAGGGCTAGGTATGTGCTCTGCTGTCTTCTTTTGGCTGTACGTGTGGAACCTGTTGCTTCTTTTTGTATAATAAAAGGCTTTTGAAAGAAAATAAAGCTTAGTCTTAGCAATGCCATTTATAATTACACCATGGATAATATAACATGCTACACTTATTAGGGACCAGGTTCTGCATTCCTGCTCTCTCATACCTCCCGAGGATATCAGTGGAAGCTTTGAGTACACAGATAATGTAGTGTTGAGATCCAAATGCATATCTGATAGAGTATAAATGCTCAGCTCATCCCATCTGAGAAAAAACATGCTCTTGTGTGCCCTAATATAGCCAGGTGCATAAAAACATGTTCACCTCTTAACTCAGTTAATGGAATTTTGAACCAAGGCCCCAATTCAGCAAAACATTTAAACACTTGCTTACAATTCATTGGTTTCAAGTTAAAATAAAGCCCACACTTTGCTGAATCAGAGCTGTGGTCCAAACTGTCATTGGATGGAGGAGCACGAGTCAAATGGGTTTATCTCTCACCTTCACTACCATAAGGGCTCTGGGTATGATCTTCATAAAAGAGTATGACTCCACAGCTTGTAGCTGGGACACATCTAGATGAGAAAGAAGAATGGGCAGGGGGATCATGCACACCATTGTACCTGGAAGTATTCTCCTACCTGGTCTATTCTGTACCTCCTGTCCTTCTACCAGAAGCCTCAGATGCATTGAGAAAAGTGTTTGTGAGATGGAAGAAGTTGGATTTGAGGACCTTCTCCATGAAGTTCAGTTCTGTAAGAGTTCTTTGTGCACACAGGCTACGGTTGGGCTCAGAGGCAAGGAAGAGGGAAGGTTCTATAGAGTGGATCCATAATCCATGGTTAGGCTTATTCCCCTAAGCATGTGTAATTGTACAAGGTGTTATTGGGGAACAACCTGAGTACAGTGGCTATTATAGCCATAGGGTGTCTCCCTCAATCTGTGCTCTGGAAAGAAGGGAGGCAAATGTCTTATTTCCAGCCTTGCATCAAGCTTAGCTGCCTCAGCTTGTCACACGGGTGAACATTTGCTGACGTTTTGCTCTAAGTGTGATCATATAGTAAGAGACCTACTAAGAAATGTTGTTCATGGCTCAGAACTTTAGTTTTCATAAGAACCATTATTTTGAATTCCATTGTATTTGTATATATACTATTTTTGTATGCATATTTATAGAGGCAGGGTTTAGATAATAAACTATAGATAGTGAAATGTTCCCATTCTTAAAAAAGATGCTGTTTAAGTAAGTAAGCAAAATGTTAACTGAATCAGAGAAGGACTGTACAGAGAACTGCAATGGACAGTGCATCTTACTATAATTCCATAATGGTGATGATAGCAACAGTCCATTCTCCAGCTAATTTCATCATTACTTATTACAGTTGAGTTTATCAGCTACCCTTTAGTTTATCAACATGTAAAAGGTTAGGCAACCTAAAAAAATGGTATAGTAAGGGAACAAATCCCATGTCCACTGAGTTTTACTACCGATTTCAATGGTACCCAATCAGGCCCTTAGTGTATTCTGTCATAAAAATATAAAACTTAATGCAATATGCAGGAAGCTAACCATAATAAATCTTGCTCTGTCACAACTCCCATTGAAACCAGAGGGAATTTGCATAGCTATAAGAGGGTAGGGTTTCCCCTAAGATAATATAAATTCAAGCAGAAAATATTCAGCATAGTTGGCTTTCCTAATGGAAAGACTCCTAAAGAAGAGTCTTGCTTTATCTGTCAACATGCCTCCAATTTGAGGACTGCAAACACAGATTGCATCCAAATTGATGGGAAATATAAAATCATTAACAGCAGCAATTTTTATCACAGGAAAAAAATGCAAGACTGCAGCATCAGTCACTCTTAGCTGGATACCCAGGGAATTAATACTAACCAGGCCCAAACCCCTTTAGTTTTTAAGTAAGATAAGTCAATAAAATTAATCCTGTGTTCTCTCTCTGGTAAAAGTGCCTACTGGTGCAGTATATTGGTGCCTACGGTGCCTACAGATTATTAAGTAGCTCCTGAGTGGGTTCCCATTCACTCAGATGCTGCTGGGTGTCTTTGATGCCACATCAATGACTCTTGGGGGAATTGACGGGAACCAGAGAGGTCATGTTGTCTTCTGATTTCCATGAGTGGATCTTGTATTTGCGGCCATCATTTCTCTGAAATAGAGCTATCAGTAAGAAGCTGTCTTAGGATGTGCTGTGCTTTGAGGCCATTTGAACTACCATGCCTAGAAGCTTTCTGGATTTAGTGGAGTAAATATGGAGTATTGAGGTAGCATTCCTCAAGGGACATGGGGATGAAATATATGATTGGGTTTTCAGCATTTCTGTACACAAGGCAACAATCTGGGTGCCAAAATGGCTGAAGGCTTGCAGCACTAGGTTGCATGTAGGACATCCATGTCCAGTTCCCAGCTTAGCCAGATATTTCCTGTGTGAACTCAGGCAAGTCACTTAATTTACACTGTGCACCTGTTCCCCATCATGGCTCCTTCCTTGTGTTATGAGTATAAAAATCCATTAATGATTATGAGGTACTTACATTCTAATGTGATTAAGATCATACAAGTATCCAGAGCGGATCTGGATAAAAAGTATAAATAAGTATCCAGGTGAACAGAAAATACGGATTGAAGGGCCTACCTTTAGGCTCTGTTGACCATAGTACACATACTCAGCAAGTCTGTTTAATTTTTCCAGGTTACACCTTGCTATTCTAAACCCAGATTTCTTCATAAAGGCTAAAATACAACTTTCATTGAGGACTGAAAACATTAAATTGTTTGATGCAAGAAAACATTGACAAACTAACTACCAAACAGTCATTAAATCTTTCCATCCAAAAAGTAATACAGAAGCTTGTAAGCAACTGGAGAGTAAGATTTAGACACGCACATCTCAACGACAACTACAGCATCGTTACTGAGACAATGTAATAGATAGAGACAGGTTTATATTAATTAATTCAACTTACACAGTATCCGAAACAGGAAGTATAAGGAGTGTGGCATGACTTTCCTTGAAATATTAGACTTATTTGCACAAGTGTGTGCTGATTACATTACATGCAAGTAGCAGAGTGAAGCAAGATGGTTGGCCCAAATACATGTAAATAAAGTAACTAATATTTTAATGAAAGTAATGCCATGTGCGATTTATGCTTTAATACTCTGTTGAATCACATTGGCCAGGTTAGAAATTCTCATTAGTATTTTAGTCTCCACTGGGAAAAACCATCAGAGTATGTCAGAGATCTCTCTTTTAAATGTGCCGTATAGGTAGAGGTGCCAACTCTTTTCACTTTCCCAGTGGGTGGTCTACTGCAAAATCCCCAAAAGACTAAGGATCTAGAGTGAACCCGGGCCTCCCTTAAGCTGAAACATTTTAAAGATTTTTATATGTAATTTAAGATGTTTGCTGAGAAATATAGGCTCTCATTTAACTATTTGCAGCTTATGATTTTTCCATTAGAAAACTGCAAGGAACCATCAGTACATTCCATATTTGACCAATTACAGAATCACATTTTCCCCCTTCAATCTGCTGTAACACAGCAAAGGATCCTTGGATTCAAATCTCTCTTTCTCTCTCTTCCCCCCGCTTTTTTCCCCTTCCTCCCCTGCTGCGCTCTCTCTTTTCGTTTCTCTTTTATTTTGCTTTTGTGTAGAAATTGCCAGGGAACACTCTGCCCCTTTCATTCATGTTTTGCTCCATATTTATGGCCATCAACTTCATTACAAGGACAAAGATCAGTAAAATTGTCATAATCAGATCCCAAGTTAATTTTTAATGTAGTGCTAGAAATACTAAAGTTTCCTTCTATCCTCCTAATTCTATACACACCGATTCTCCCTTTACATTTTTCTTAAGGTTTCTTTTCTCCTTCTGGATATAAATCCAAATGGCTTCAATAAGATTTATTCAATATGCTAATGAAGAGACACATGAGAATTGACTTGTGCTTTTTATTTCAGCGTGGCTATCATATTTTAAAAAAGAAACGTGTAATGGTTTTGATTTTGTAGCAAATAAATGCATCTTTTTTCAGGAGTCATTGGGTTCACAGCTAGCCCCACCTCATATGCTGGGTCTCCTTTAAGGAAACACATATTAGGAGGAGCAACAGACGGGCCAAAGAACAAGGCTAATGCGGATTAGATAGCTGACTCATGCTCAGGCTAAAAACCTGTTAGCTATCTTTGCATGACTCTATTTAAGTAGCTCTGGGTACCTGGGCTGTGCTACTGTCTCCAGCTTCCAGACAGAAGACTTGATGGTGCAACCCTCAATGGAACACGGGACTGCTAAGTATGCTGACCACAGAGAACAATCCTGTTGAAAGAAAGCCTCATTTAGGAGACAGGATAAGGATAACTGGCAGGTTATGGTGGACTGTCACATGAACGGTGCTGATGCTTTAACCTACTATAGGTTTGAAAAACACATCAATTATCCCTGGCCATGTTTACATTAGACAGACATCCTGGGATTTTGAGCCAAGGCACTGTAAAATAGAAAACCAGCATATACACATATATATGCACTACTCTTCTCAAACATATTTGGCAAACCCATGCTGCATAAAACACAGTTCAACAGGAGAATCACAGGAGAATAGTTTTGGACCTGCACATTTGTTTACTGCTTCCAAACACACTACCAAAAATCTGGCAATATGAAGGGGGCTGCCCAGACATCCGATGCTCAGGGGCCTGCTCAGGAAGAGAATGGGTTCTGGGATTAGGAGGGAAAAGAAACCTTTTCCCTTCTAATCCCAAAAGGCACCTCACACTTCGGGTTCCTCTTTGTGACTGCTCTTTATTCCACTTTCAACTCACAGTGGAACAATAGTGATGCCACTGCTTAATAACATGTATACCCCTAGGCACAGCAGGATATGATTTCAAGCCCATTCAGAGTGTCTGCTGTGCAGAAAGCTTCCTCATGGATGTCTACCAATGATCTATAAATCAATTGTAGCTTTCTCTGTAACATGAAAAATACATTCCTTTGGAGAGATTACAATTTTTGTTTGTTTTCCATATAGTCTCATATAATATTCATAGACCTCTGGAGGGGAACAGGCACTGAATGTGTAAATCAGACACCAAATGAATGTTCTAAATTCTGCTTACATGTACATTCTGCCAAGCTTGTGTGTGCGGTTGTGCATAGCAGATCTATATATATCTAGCCTGTATTTATTCATGTTTAAACCTAATTATGAGATTTAGCCAATCATCATGATTCATGATCTTTGCATATCTGACAACATGCATCAGAACTCAAGATTCAGGGAAGAAACGTCCTCCATTTTGCCCTCAGCTTGTAGGTTGTTTTCCCTACAAGTGTGGCGATTTAAGCCCACAATACAAATGATTGCAGGTTTAGAAACTGAGCATTAGGGGTGTGCGAAGCTGGCCCCATTCAATTTGGATTTGGATTTGGCCCAAATCAGGGACAGTGTTTCAATTCGTTTATTCAGATCGCTGTCCCTGATTCGATTCAGCTGAATCTGAAATCAGAAGATTCAATGCTGATTCAGAGAATCAGCAATTCGGACACAGACAGCTTTAAAAGTTTTTTCTACATACCTTGAGGTAGCAGGTGCAGCCTGTGCTTGCTGCGATGCTGGGGCTCACGGAGCATCCCACAGGCGTACAGGGGGGGAAGGGCCTCCACATGCCCAATGGCAAACCTGGAAGTGCACCGGAAGTATGTCTGGTCCACTTCCTGGTCTGCTGGGAAATGTGCTGGTGAGCCCCCCACTCCCACCCCTGGATCGGCTGTGGGGGGATCCCGAGTGCCCCCCCCCAGACCCAGGAGGCACTGGTCGCCGAGCCGGGGGGGGGGGGCGCGCAGGAGGGCCCAGTGGACCCGGAAGTGGACCAGAAGTGCTTCCGGTCCACTTCCGGGTCTGCTGCTGAGTGGAGAGTGGGGAGCCCCCCACGCTTCTGTGGGACACTCCATGAGCCCTAGCACTGCAGCATTCATGAGCCCCTGCTACCTAGAAGTATGTAGAAAAAACATTTAAAGCTGTCTCCATGTCCAAATCTCCAAATCTCTCTGATTCGATTTGGTGGGTTTCGATTCAATTCAGAGAGATTAAAGGGTCCTCTGATTTGATTTGGATTTGGAGATTCAGCCACTGAATCGGGTTGAATCACCTCTGAATCAAATCAGGGGCTGAAGCTTCGCACAGCCCTACTAAGCGTTATGGGGAAAGCTTGGAAGAACTGGGATTATTTCATCTAGAGAAGCGAAGGCTGAGGGGTGATTTGCTCATTGTCGTTAAATACAAGACAATTACACAGAAGACAGAACAATGCCTTGAATTGAAACAAGGGAGATTTAGGTTAGATACAAGAGCAATCTTTTGTAGCATCTGAAGAAGTGGGCTGCAGCCTACAAAAACTCATGCATCTCTGAATCTATAGTGTGCCACCTTGCCCTGCCTTCTGCCTAACTTCAGACTAACTCAGCTAACTCCTTTCCAATCTTTCAACTAGGAAGGTGAATTTTCTAATTATGAAGGTAGAACCTAGAGAGGTTGTGGAATCTCAGTCCTTGGCAAATGTAAAGTGTAGGTTAGGCAAACATTTGTCTGGAGTGGTTTAGACAGGAATGATTCTGTCCTAAGCAGGGCATTGGATTAGATGACCTCCTGAGGTCTCTTCTAGTCCTATTTTTCCACGGTCATAAGGACTTTATACAGGGCTGGGCCATTTGCTCCTTTTTACTTCTCTCTGCAAAATATTCCATGTTACAGAAGGAGAGGAGGGGCAGGCAAGGGAAAGGAGGGGCAGAAGATGAGCAAGTTCTGGGAGCTGCAGACTGCCATAAGGTAAAGCAGTCTAAGTCATTGCAAACACTGTGATCCATGCATGCAGAATGTGCTGTAGAACCTCTTGCTCTGTTTCCAAACTATACATCTGGAGTTCTGGGAAGGTTTTCTTTCATGACTGCTGCCAAAACTATTGCCATAGAAAGAAGGTTTTGATTATATAGCACCATAAGTCTTTCTACTAGTTCTTGGCTTAAATAATAGGTCTGGAGAAGCTACATTGGTGATCCATGCCTCTGTCACGGATTGCAGGGGGAGGGCGGGGAGGAGGGCTTCCCCCTGAATACTCTAGAGCTCCCCTGCACAAAGCCTGTTTGCTATTATGGGTTACAAAGTAGGGCCAACTAGCTGCAATTAAGATTGGTTATACATTTTTTTAAAGCATTGTACAAACACTGACTGAGAGAGTCCCTGCTTAGAAGAGCTGAGGGTCTAAAGAGATAAGACAAATTGTGGGAGGGGAAACAGAGTCATGGAGAAATGAAGTGATTTGCTGAAGGTCACACAGCAGGTCAGTCACAAGAACAAGAACAGAACCACTTATCTGCTAATTCTCAGTGCCCTACTAAATCAAAACTGGTGTTCTTCTGCTGCCTATGATGCAGTTACAAACAATCATAAAACATTTCCAATTAGCAATGCAATTCAGTTATGAATTCAGTTTAATTCAATTAACATGAAACCTTCAAACTTTCTAATATTTAAAATCTATTAGGGCCTGACCCTTCAAAACTGTTGAATTGAATGGAACTACCTACTCTGGTAAGTAAAGGTTTGTTGGATTGGACAATTGTTTTAAAAATATTTGTTTAAAGAAAGCAAATTTATTGGGCAGTCCATGCATTTTCTATTCTGAAAGGAATGGTTCAATGAGCATAATCTTGGATAGATAATGAATAAAAAAGTACATTTTCCAATGGGCTATTTTAAGTATGTGTGTGTACACAGAGGTAATGTTTATATCATGGCTGCTGCATTTGAAATAGCAAAGCCTGAGAGAACCATTAACTATGTGAAGCATCAGCTATGTAAGGCATCTTTGTCCTCTGCTAAATGATTAGCTCAGAGCAATGCCCCTTCTTAAATTTTCACCCAAGCAATCCCTACAAACACACACACTAATAGCCATTATAAAATAAAGAATCCTTCATGAACAACAACATTTCACAACAGTGTAAATTCAGAACTATCTTTATTGCCACACAAAAAAAAAATTAATATTGTATGACAATGTTTACAACATAGTTGAAAGTAGCAGCGGAGGTAGAGTGTAAACTATAGAACACTCCCCGTCAGGATGCCAGATTCCTATTGATTTTCTTCCACTTAGTTCCACTTATAAACTTGGGCATGTCTCTCAAATTTTGTTCCCCTTACCTGTGTGTAGGATAGTTATAATAATTCCCTACTCACGGATGGATGGATCACTCCTTGCCATAGGAGAAGTTTATGAGAGTCAGCATCATAGGGCTGAAAGAGACCTCTAGGGTAGTTTAGCCTACTTCAGACAGGCATGATATCATAGTTATTAAACCATTCAAGACTAGAAGAATTCAGCCTCTTCTTAAAATCCTCCAAAATAGAAGGACTCTGCTTGGACTGACCTCTCCATGTCACTTCATACTGCAAAACAGAATCCACAAACCTGGAGATTCCCAAGGGAGTTATGAGGCTCCCTGAACAACTGCAGAAGGATTTGTGCTTCTGCAGGTCCTGTTGTGTTTGGAAGGCCACTGTTCATTGTGGCACAACTCCTTTCACAGACTCTTTGGATCATTACATTCTCTGTGGAGAAAAAGACATGCTCTACAGATAACAGAGACCTAAAGCATATTTTTGTTTCCTGGAAATCTCTAAGGAAGAAGAGGTGACAGATTATGATCATCTCACCTGCCCTATCTGGAGCTCCCTCCTGCTCCCAAGTCCCTCAGTCTCTACCTTTCCCTCTGCCTTCATCTCAGACCCATGGAGCATGCTCAACTGGACTTGGAGTCAGAGGACAGCAGTGCTCTAGGAATAGCAGAGGTTATCTTTTATACCACTCCCTGCATGAGAGGATCTGAAGAGGTGAGGGGAGATCTCATGCCCAGTTATTTCCGGTTTAATTGCAAGGGGGTCTGGGAAGGGAAAGACATTTTGTTGTATTTTTATGTTTAAAAAGCATTTTTGTGCTACCCTAGTTTGTATAAAACTAATGTAAGTATCTTGTTGATAAGCACTGCATAAATGATTGTAATAATAAATTTAATAGATTTCATAGACATTAGGGCTGGGAGAGACCTTGTAAGATCATCGGGTCCAGCCCCTTGCCCAAGGGGCAGGAAGTCAGCTAGGGTCATAGGATCCCAGAAAGATAAGCATCCAAATGTTTCTTAAAAGTGTCCAGAGTAGGTGCTTTAAAGGTGGATGTGGTAGATGTGGTAGTGCCACCTAGGGGTAACGTTTTCTGACATTATCCATTAAAAGAGCCTCTTTTTAGGTGTTTTGAGGCAAGGCTTTTTGTGGGTGATATCTATATGGCTGGGATAGATGAGCTTTCAGGTGCCAAATACCCTTCTTCAGGTCACTGAGAAGACAACAGACACAGCCTTGGCTATATAGCAGATAGAACATTTTCAGGTGTTTCTGTTTTAGCCAAACTTTAACTGTCCTGACTTTTGAAATGAAAACTTCATAATTTTACAAGACAGAAGCAAAAATCAACCACTAGAAACCTGAAAGCTAACACACTTGCTCCTGTCATCTAAATTAGCATTTTCACAGAGCACAAAACTGCCTCAACACAAACGAAATTGCTAACCCAGGAGAGCATTCGATTTATCCTTCTGTGAAATATGAAACATCATAACCAGAAGGAAACATACTTCAACATCTGCTTGCCATCAGACAGCTTCTAGGTAAATAGACTGCTTTAACTTTTATCTGAGCCTAATTTGCACAAATTGAACTTTTCCACCCAGGAGATCTTACAGCGCCTTCAGTGTTCCTGTGAACTAGGAATTTTAATTTCTAACTAGGAGAAATACTACAATCTTTGCATTCTCCTATGCCTGAAGAAGGGTGTGTGTGCCCACAAGCTTGCAAATAAAGATTTTTTTTTTTTGCAAATATCTAGTTGGTTTAATAAAAGATATCATTTCTACCATGAGTTCTGATTCCTGTTGCCTATAGACCAATACAGCTACAACCTGTATCCCCCCACCCCACACTTCCTGAATGACATTTTCCAAATAACTCAGACTGTTTTCTTTTCCTTTCAAAGTTTTTTAAAAAATGGCACAGCATTTCCAAAAATGAGTAGAAAAAAATATTATTGTGGCTATTTAAAACAAAATAATTTTAAACTTTTGTTGAGGCTCTCTTACCTCTTTGCTTTGGAGAAAGTACTGGAACTGTGACAGAAGAAGGTCATTCTAGTATCAGGGATGTACATGCCTTTTGCCTTTTTAGAAGATTATAAGCGCATGCTTTTTACAGACTAGTTAGCTTGTCAGCTGAATTTTCTGAATGTTATGTATGTCCTGTTGCCTCACAGCCCTTACACGCTGATCTAACTGTGCCTGTTATGAGACAGATAATGTTGTAGTCCAAGCCTTTGTCTTGACACACAGTGTTCTGCAAATATCTTGATTCTTGCGTGCTCTACCTTCTGACTGGGAGTTTGAGCCAAGGCACTGTAAAATAGAAAAACAGCATATACACATATATATGCACTACTCTTCTCAGGCATATCTGACTCTTGGGGCACTCAACAGCATGGTCTTGTCTTCAGTCACAATGGAAAAATATTGATCTTAGGTTAGTTTGGAAAATCGCCCTCAAACTAGCAGTTCATTTACAATACCTGTTGTTTATAATCACAAATAATATGAGTTTCAAAACTGTAAAAGCAGTGGAAGAAACAGGAGGTGACTTTTAGGAAGTTTCTCTGCAACCTACCCCTTAAGGCTGATGGGTGGAAGGTAGCAGATGGCACCAATATTCATCAGAGAGCTTTGATATATTTTTGAGTATAATTCATACCCTATTGAATTGACATTATCCCTTGATTCATTCATATGCTTCTTCTAGGACTTTCTTAAAATGAATTCCTATGCCTATGACAATTATCACATTAACTCATCAAGGGCTAGAATATGAAGAACTAATGGTTGTGTCTCTAAGTGGGTGAAGGGTCATTTTATTTCTAGCAATCTTTAACCCACTCTTAGTTTGCATTATGAAGGTCAGACAGAAGAGCTGTATCAGCCATATGTGCATGGAAAGATCACAGCCTATATTTGATGTACTATATCGGAGAAACCACGGATACAAACACAGCTTAGGTAGCAGAAGAAGGTTTCTGCTGGACAAGCTTCTGCTGTCAGTGAGCTTGGGTAACTACCAACAGAACATCTCCTTTTGCTGGTATAGGTTACATCTACAATACAGGGCTCTGCTACTATAGATAAAGTGGTAGCAGACAGAGTTATTTCAAATCTTGGCAATATCTATTCTATTTAAGCTAAAGAAAAATAATGTTTCTGGTAGGCCCAGCTCTTTCTGGGGCTCTTTCCTTCAAAACATGTTATCTTCACAAAGTGACTGACCACCTGCAGGCCTGGACTGCTGATATTGTACTGCAAGAAGCTGTTGCACTAGGTGGTTGAACCAGACCAGAGAAGCTGCTTTTGTAGCGCTGCAGTGCTTCTGCTGCTGGTGCCCTAGAATAGCGGTCTCCAAACTTTTTTGATCACGCACCCCTATCAGTAAAAAATTTTTGAGCACCCCCCCCAATATATGTATATTTATATAAATAGAAATAGAAGTTATAATGTTTTCTTCCCACATCGCAATAGATTGTCTTGCGCACCCCCTGGGGTGCATGCACCCCACTTTGGAGACCACTGCCCTAGAAGATGATAATGAGGAGGAAGAAACTCCAGAATAGCAAGTAATAGGAGTTGAACTGGAGAAGGGAAAGGGAGAGGAGAGTGACCGAGACTGAGGAGTCAAATAGGACAGTTTTGGTAAGGAGATGAAGGCAAGGAACCTGTGGAAGGAGATGGGAATGAGGAGCCTACAGAGGGAAGCTAGAACTGGAACCTAGGGTGCAAGGACCAGGATTCAGACTAGAAGCCCATAGGAACTGGAGCTAGGAGGTCAGAACAGAGATGAAGAGCCCAGGTAAGGAAAGGAAATTTTGACTGCTTTGGCAAGAAGCCCAGGACTGGATCAAAGTGCTGAGAAAGAAACTGATTAAAGGAATCAATAGAGCAGGAGAAATAAAGTTGGAACAGAAATAGGCTGGTGTTACAGAGGCAGTAGAGGATCAGGCTGGAGGAGCAGGGAAGAAGTGTCTGTCTGGGCTCCAGGATATAACCCCAGAACCTGGAATGGGACACAAGATCCCCGAGTCCTAACATTTCTTTGTTATTGTAAACATCTGTGATACCCTTTGATAGTACACTTATCACTTCACCTTCTAACAATCTACTACTGCTATCATAGGTGGATCTAGGATTTTGAAAATGGGGTGGGGGGGCAGTGGAAATGGTGTGGTGCATCATCACATATAACACAACATACATTCTTCTGCAGGTAAAAAGGTACTATAAGCTTTACTAATCTTCAGCAATCCTTCGCAGTTGAGGACGATTGTCTTATCTGTGCATCTGAAAATGGCTGAGGAGGCCAATCCAAGATCGACAGACTTTGCTGTAACTTTGGCATGTGTTTCCATGCAGGGTGTGTGGGTCTGGTTCTTGATTCAGTCCACGATACCATAGGTGACAACTCTGTGGGTGCTCCAGGGCTTCAACACCCACCAAACAAACTAGAGAACTACATTGCTTCTTGATCCAAAAATTAGCGGGTGCTCAGCACCCACGAGCCACAGCTATTTTGGTTTTATATGATCTATGTTAAATCTCTGTTATGTTAAAAACTTCGTCCTAAAACCAAGTTTTTACAACCTGTTACTAGTAGATGATAGAAGCATGTTACGTGGCTGAACAGAAAGTTGGAATTAGACCGCAATTCATGGTGAGGTAGTGAATGTGAGTTGGACCAAAAGTAGTGCCAAAGCACCCATTGACAAAAATCAAAGTCAGTGCCTATCCATGACATGCTGTTTCTACCACTCCTGCTTTTCTGTCTCTTGGTGTCATTGTAAGGTTTCAAAATACTGAGATCTTTGCAGCAGCCTCTTCCTTCATTGGGGGCAGTCCTGAGTGATAGTCTCCCAGGAGCTGATGTCAATGTTGCATTTTTTCAAGTTGGCCTTGACGATATCTTCGAAATGCTTTCTCTGCCCTCCTCTTGAGCATATGCCTTGACTGAGCTGCGAGAATAAGACTTGCTTCAGGAGTTTGGAGTCAGACATCTGGATGATGTGGCCAGCCCAGCAAAGTTGATGTTAGATGATCATCTCCTCAATTCTTGCAGTGTTTGTTTGCGAGAGGATGCTAATGTTGGCGCATCTGTCTTCCCATTGGAGTTAAAGGATCTTCCACAGGCAGTGTTGATGGTACTTCTCCAATGACTTCAGGTGTCTCCTGTACATCTGGGAGACTTTACTAATATGCTAGTGCTCTAGGGCTATATACTTTAGTTTCTGAAGCAAAAACAAATGTAACTTTATTGGAATTTGCGTTCATTTGCTGTATCATATGTTATGTATAAAAAGAAGACAACAAACCAGGCAAAATAATAAAAAAGTGTCTTTAGTCCTGTTATCCACAGCTCATCTATTTCCATTTGATGACTTCTATTTCTACCCTAAGAGACTTTTTCAGGAGCCAACTGGAACTGGTTGAGCTATGGTGTAGAGGCAAGTTGCATAGTTCTGACTGGTTAGAGCCCAGGCACTGGATGGAACGCACCCCTATCCGGCACCTTGGGTCTGTGAGCAGGACTTTTCTACACTATCCTATTTAATAGCCTGAGGTCTGATTTAGCAGGAGTGCTGAGTACTCAGATCTGGTATTGAAATCAATGAGAAATGTATTTTGAACAAATAACCACCATATAATGCTAAGGACTCTGACTCAGGCACTCAACATTTGTAGAAACTTTGGGCTTTAACTTATCTGTGCCTCTGTCTTGATCTGTAACAGTGATGGTAATGATGCATCCTCACCTTGCAGGTATGTTGGATTGTTAATATACCTTGCAGGTATATTAGATTGGAGTGTTTCGGAAATACTCAAATATTGTTAGTGATGAGCCCAATAGAAAAACCTTTTAGGAAATGTAACAATTCTGAATTCAGAGCAGGGTTTGAGAAATGTGCTCTAAATGAGATCTAAGGCCACACAAACAAAATGCAGTAGCTGCTTCTTAACTGGGCACTGTCCATTCTGTATACTGAATGAGACAGGTCCTGTGGAAAAAACAGCATGTAAACATGTAATTACTGACTATTAAAACGCATGTAGTTATGGGGTGGGGATAAATTATGGGTGGATAGCAAAGGCCAGATTTAATGTTATTAACTTCTTGATAGCTTGATTTTGCCACCATAATAACATTCTTTTACTATAGTTGTTTAGACATAATATACAGTAATGTCTTTGACAGTGCTGTTGATAATGATTTGCAAAATGCCAATATTATGCATAGGACTTCAAAAGCAAAGCAGAAGATAACAGTGTGAGCCAAGGAAGCTTATGTTTTGATTTAGAATAGAGATGACTTTGCTTGTTACTATTTTTCTTGAGAAATGACTCAAACCAGAATTGTTCTGTCATCCTTTTTTGTTCTTTTCTTTCTTTTTTTGCTACTTTTTCCTGTCTTCCATTTTCCTCTCCTCAATTGTGCATTGAAAGAGGGAAATGCAAAAGAAGGGAAAAATATATTTTTTCCATTTATTAAAAAACCTAAGCATTTTAACAGACTTTTAAACTAAAAACTTTTATTTTATGTTGAAAGAAAGTTAAACAACATTTTTTGACAAATATGCCATTCAGATACTGTCTGATTGGTTTCATCTGTATACAACATGGCATGCTAGTCAGAACATAAGGTCATACAAGCATATGGGGGCCAACTTCCTGGTGCAAGTGCTGGAGTGGTCAGCTAGGGGCCACATTCTTCTTGACCTGTGGCTCTCAAAGAGGGAAGGGGTAGCAACTTGGGCAGCAGTGATGACGAGATGATTGAGTTCAGGATTCTGAGGAAGGGAAGGATAGAGAGCAGCTAAGTAAGGACCTTGGACTTCAGAAAAGCAGATTTTGACTCACTAAGAGAACTCATGGGCAGGATCCCCAGGGAAGCCAGACTAAGGGGGATAGGAGTCCAAGAAAGCTGGCTGTACTTCAAAGAAGCTTTCTTGAGAATAAAGGAACAAACTATCCTGATGAACAGGAAGACCAGCAATTGTGGCAGAAGACCAGCTTGGCTTAGCAGGGAACTCTTCAGTAAACTAAATCACAAAAAGGAAGCTTATAAGAAGTGCAAACTTGGACAAATAACTAGAGAAGAATATAAGAACATTGCTCAGGCATGCAGCGATGAAGTCAGGAAGACCAAATTGCAATTGGAGTTGCAGCTAACAAGGGATGTGAAGGGTAACAAGAAGGGTTTCTACAAATATGTCAGTAACAAGATGAGAATCAGGGGAAGTGTAGGTCCATTACTGAATGGGGGCGGCAACTTAGTGACAGAGGATACAGAAAAGGCTGAAGTGTTCAATGCCTTTTGTGCCTCAGTCTTCACAGGCAAGGTCAGCTCCCTGACTACTGCACTGGGCAGCACAGATTGAGGAGGAGGTGAGCAGCCAACAGTAGTGAAAAAACAGCTTAGGGACTACTTAAAAAAGCTGGACATGTACAAATCTATGGGGCCAAATAGGATGCACCTGAGAGTCCTGAGGGAGTTGGCTTATGTGGATGCAAAGCCATTGGCTATCATATTTGAAAACTCATGGCAATCAGGAAAGGTCCTGGATGATTGGAAAAGGTGCCCATATTTAAGAAAGGAAAGAAGGAGGAGCCAGGGAATTACAGTCAGCCTCACCTCAGTCCCTGGAAAAATCATGGAGAAGATGCTCAAGGAATCTATTTCTAAGCACTTGGAGAAAAAAAAGGTGATTAGGAACAGTCAGCATGGATTCACTAGGGGCAAGTCATGCCTGACCAACTTAACTGCCTTCTATAATGAGGTGACTAGCTCTGTGAATGTGGGGAGACAGGTTGATGTGGTGTATCTTGATTTTAGCAAGGGTTTTGATATGGTCTCCCACAGCATTCTCGCAGGCAAGCTAACAAAGGATGGGCTGGATGAATGGACTGTAAGGCAGATAGAAAACTGCCTGGAGCATCAGGATCAGAGAGTAGAAATCAATGGCTTGATGTCCACTTGGCAGCCAATATCAAGAGGAGTGCCCCTGGGGTCGGTCCTGGGGCCAGTTTTGTGCAATGTGTCCATCAACAACCTGGAAGATGGTATAGCGTGCCCTTGCTGCAAGTTTGCAGATGACATCAAGCTGGTGGGGAGTAGTAGATACTCTGGAAGGTAGGGCTAGGATTCAGAGTGTCTTAGACAAATTGGAGAATTGGTCCAAAAGAAATTTCATGAGGTTCAACAAGGACATGTGCAAAGTGCTGCACTTAAGACAGAACAATCCCATGCATCAATACAGGCTGGGGGCTGACTGGCTGGGTAGCAGCTCTGCAGAAAATGACCTGGTGGTTACAGTGGACAATAAAATGAATGTGAGCCACCAGTGTGCCCTTGTTGCCAAAAAGGCTACCGGTATACTGGGCTGCATTAATAGGTGTGTTGTCAGTAGCTCAAGGGAAATGATTATTCCCCTCTATTCAGCACTGGTGAGGCCACATCTGGAGTACTGTGTTCAGTTTTGGATCCCCCTACTACAGAAAGTATGTGGACAAATTGGAGAGAGTCCAGTGGAGGGTGACAAAAGTAGTGAGGTGGCACAGGGATATGACTTATGAGGAAAGAGTGGGGCTAAGTGCAGACAGTCAAAAAAGCCTGAGGCTGAATTGATTCAGTCTTTGCAGGTTAGTCTAAGATGCACAGATTAAATTGAAACAGAAGTGAACAGACATTTACCTTTGATTTAGGAAATGCAGCCACATGCCTGCAGTGGCTCAGGCCAGTAGTTGGGGGGTGCTACAGCACAGGTCTCTGGCTGGGTGTTCACTTCCTCTTCCTGCTGCCCCTAAGGTCTCTGGGATTTACAGTCCAGAATCCAAGCAGCAGGACTCTGCAGGGTTGCTCATTATTTCCTCTTCCTGCTTTCCTTCTCTTTCTGGGATTTGTAGTCCACAGTTGCAGATAGCAGTAATTTTGAGCAGGGGAAGGGTTATTTAACCCTCCTCTCTGGCCCCAGATCCCAGATGGGGTTTGCCTGGGGAGGGCAGTCCCCCCCTATAGACTGGGCTATATCCCCAGCTAGGCTTTCCCCCTGCTTTTGTCAGCGAGCCCTCACTGCTCCAGGTAGGGGTGGGGCCAGCTGTGTTCTCTGGAACCAACAGCATTGCCCAGCCCAGGTCTGGAAAGCATGCTGGGATGCTGCGAGGGAAGGGGAAATGAGGTGCTGTGATTTAACTTGAACTAGGAAGGGGTCTTGGCATAAGTAGTGGAAAGGGGGGCTAATGGGGCTCAGGCCCCCCGATGCAGGGCAGCCTGGCTGCAGGCTGCTGCAGTGTGAGGAGTGGGGGGAGGAGGGGCGCTCACACTCAGATACCCTGCGCAGCCAGGATTGCAGCTGGCTTAGCAGGCAGGTAAGTTTCTTTCAATTGGGCTTCTTTATGACTGCCAGGGCTTGGGGGGAAGTTGTGGGGGGGCAGATCAAGACCCCCCACAGTGTAGGAAGGAGCAGGAGCAGGGCAGGGGCAAATCATTCACCCCTGCCTCACTCCTTGCTGCACTGTGGGGATTGCCCCATGACCCAGCCCAGCTGGAGTCCCATTCATAGTGAATGGGGCCCCAGCTGGGCCAGATCATGGGACAGTTGGAGTCCAGTGGCTCCTCCAGAGGCACAGAGCTGGGGAGCCAAGGAGGGGACATGTGCCCCCCCCCCAGATCTTTGCATGGGGCAAGGGCGGGGTGCAGCTGTGAGCTGCTGCCTGCCTCTGTGCCTCACTGCTGCCTTTGAAAATGTTGCAGTGCCATGTGCACCCCGCACATGCTCAGACCCCCTCCAACATTTTTTTCTCCCTTTACCTATGGGTCTGGGACAGAAGTTTCATAAACCAGTTTGACCCAAATCAGTTAATTTTGATACTACATTCAACCAGGTCTATCTTAAACCAGTTTCAGCCAATTTGAAACTGGTTTATGTGCACTGAGCTTCTGTTCTGCTATAGGTTTAAACCAGTTTCCGGTTACTTAAACCGGCTTGTGTGTAACTTCTGTCCTTAACCTGAGGGAACTGGGATTATTTTGTCTAAAGAAGAGGAGAGTGAGAAGGGACTTAACATCAGCCTTCAACTACCTGAAGGATGGCCCCAAAGAGGATGGAGCTAGACTGCTCTCAATGGCAGATGACAGAACAAGGAGCAACAGTCTCAAATTGCAGCAAAGGAAGTTTAGGTTAGATATTAGGAAGAATTTTCTCACTTGAAGGGTAGTAAAACACTGAAACAGGTTACCCAGAGAGGTGGTGGAAGCTTCATCCTGGGAGGTTTTCAAAACCCAGTTAGACAAAGATTTAGCTGGGATGATCTAGTTGGGGATGGTTCTGCTTTGACCAGGGGGTTGGACTAGATGACTGCCTGAGGTTCCTTTTAGCCCTAATTTTCTATGATTCTATGATTCTAATACAGCAATGATCTTTTTTGGTGGATTGAAGGAACAGAACTAGACTGCTTCTTGATCCATGAGAAAAGAATCATGACTAATAAAGCATAACCCTATTTGTTTCCAAATTTTTCCAAATCTTAAAAATGACAAGGTACATATGGAAGATGTAGGGAAAATGGTTCATGGCAGGCCATGCAACTGAAAGTCAAATGAGATGGAGTTTAAGATAAATGGAATTTTATTGTATTTAAATTCTTTTAAGTGAAAATAAATATAAAAGCATGTTAGCTGAGGGATTAGACTTATTTTTAAACATTTATCTAGTCACTATGCCTACCTTTTAAATGTGAGCTCAAGCAAAATTCTTAAGCTCAGTATTTTATAATGTCTTATGCTTTATCCTTAATAGTTTATAACTGCAGAATATATCTTGCTGCCTTCTTGGAAATATATTTAATTAGACCTTCTCTCTACACAGAAGTTGCGTTGCTTTAACTAATCAATATAGCTAAAATAGTACAAGCTTCCCTTTTGCTTTCCAGGGTGTTTATACTGGAACAAACTATATTGGTATAAGAGTGTCTATATTATGATTGTACTGACATGATTATACCAGTAAAAGTAAACAGAAGAATCCCTACCCCACTTTTCCCTCATAAATAGTTCATTTTCCCATACTTTAACTGACATATTGGGCATGTCTACACGTGATGCTTTAATGCGCATTAGCCTAAGTTAATGCACATTAAGGATGCATATCTACATGTGCTCACTCTTAATGTACATTAAAATCGTGAATTAAGCTATTTGTGCCTAAATTTGCCACTTGCAAATGCAGGTATCAAATTTAGCTGCAAATAATTAAAGCACATTAACACATGTATAGACATGTTAAAGTGCATTAAAACTGTGTGTGTGGACTGACTTGGGACTAACTTTAGCCCCAAATCAGTCCACACACAGAGCGTTAATGTGCTTTAATGCCTGCATGTGTATACACCTGCCTAAACCCACTTAATGCGCATTAAGATAATACACATTAAATTTACGCATGCTTAAATGCTTGTGTAGACATGCCCACCGCTACTAAACCTGGGTATAGACCAGTTTTCAGTGCTCCATGATTCTCTGCTTTTTTGTCCTTGGGCACTGTAAACTGCTAACACACAAGGTGAAGGACAAATTCTTTTTTGTAAGACAACTGAATTAGCCCAGTTTCTAACACTGACAATTAGATGTAGTTTTCTATGGTAAATCCATGAGGGTTTTTTTTTTCTCTTCCTTATTTTAAAGGTATACTTTTGATGAAAGAAAGGAATATATTCATTTTATAGCTATGATTTAAAAAAAACAGACAATCTGGACAAAATATTTAAGACATTAATTTAACCAAAATAAAGAGTTATAAAAGCCTTCATAAAATGTCTGCTGTGCAGAGAGGTCTGCTAAACTGGCAACATGTTTTAATGAGATGGGGAATAAAATTGGACTAAGTTTCCTGCAGCAGGGAACACTTTTTTGTTCTGCATTACTACATCTAGTACTAAGGGGTGCTGATCTGTGTGACAAGTAGGATTACTACCATTTAAAACTGTAGTAAGTACAAGAGCTAAGTGCTAACATAACCTTGCCTTCGCTTTACATTATGCTCAATACAAAACTATATTTGATTGACTCTCAAGGCTGGATTTAAATGACGGAAAGAAAGACATCCAAAATCCAGACTATTGCTACTACCTAAACCCTCCATAAAACACTGCTCTATTAATCATCAGTTAGGGTGAGCTGAATAGACCTACTTATTTATTTTCTAATGAACTGCAGAGTCATTGGGGAATAAAACAACCCTGAGTGTAATTTCTTGCATGAAATACTAGACGATCCCCATTCCAAATATCAAGGAGAACAAGTTGTTTTTGTATATAATAGAAGCAACAGAGACACTAATTATTTTATCCCACTTTACAAATGACTTTTCAGACCAGGGGGGCAGCTTTAAAACTCCATTCCTTTGAGTTCACTACTGTTTCCTTCATAATGGCTCGTAATTTATATTTCCTTTAATACAAATAGTAAAATAGGATCCCTTCTCCTCAGTCGGTATCAAGGTTAACTATTGCACTGTTGCTGTATCCACCTCTCCTTTCAGATCATGCCCTTTCAGTCCAGGCCATACTATGACAAACAGCGCCAAGACTCAGTATCCTGAGACACCAGTTAAATAACTCGTATGCATGGTTTCATGGCTCTTTGAAACAATGCAACCCAGAGCTGAGTGATACTGATCCCATGTAAAACCTTCTCAGATGAAGCAGAGATTTTTGTATCGCTCTATTCTGTGGAGATGTCCTATCAAGAAATCCAATAGCAACATTATTTCTACTTTCTGTTCAGAATATGGAGAAAACAACAACAAAAGCCAGCCAAACAACACTGCTGTGAGTCCTGTTAATGGTGATTTAGCTCTTATGTAATATCATAAATGATCATATGGAGAGATTATGATGTTAATGTTTCTATAAACACCCATGCTCTCCTAGGCTCCCGTCTTACAGGCTGTTCCACGTGGGTGGGGCTCTGCACACTCAATATGGTTCTTTGCAAACATAAGGGCTCCCTTGTATGAATTGGATCGGGAAATTTAGGGATTTAACTAAAGCCTGTTGAAGTAAATGGAACAAGTTCTATTGCTTTCAAAGATTTTGGATCAGGAAGTTAACAGCTGTTTGAAAAGAGCAAGTTTCATACTCTTAGATGGTGGCAGTTTTGGTTTGGTTCATTAGTATGTGCATTGCAGTAGCACCTGTGAGTCTCAGACATGGACCAGGAGGACCCTTTTGTGCTGAGCAGCACACAAGGCCACAACAAAACAGCCTTGAAAACGTTGCTCTGAATAAACATGATCATATGGCTTTTGAACCATAACAGCTTTGAAGGGACACTTACAAAACTGAAAAATAAACAGCCCTTTTTGAGCTGGGGCCTTGTATGTGGGGGAGCAGTACCAAATGAATGTTTACAACTGAGTAATAAACACCTCACATTCAATAGAGATTTATAATGGAAATATTGACAGGCTCTGAGCTCTGGTGTTGCTTCTAAGCATCTTGATGCATCTTGGACTTTGTTTCCATTTGGAACTTCAGCTAAAAAAATGACAGTGTTTGTATGCACATTTTAAAAAGAGAGATGAAAATTCATGTTAAGTTTCCATTAAGAATGATTTCCACCCCCCCAACAGCAAATCCTTAAAAACAGGAATTTGACAGAAATTAAGACAAACTTTTCTTATAGCAGTTTTAGCAGACAAAAAGTCATCTCCCCATGTCTTGTGCATTCCTACTTGGTTTATAGTACTCATTTCAAAAGCAGAATAGTTTTCTTGCAATTAATGTCACATTCTCATTTCCCCATGCAGTAGTTATTTTTCCCCCTAAAAATACAAGCTTGCATCACAAAGTTCTGATTTTTTGACCCATCACTGGCCTAGGTATTGAGCTAACATTGACTCATATTTCAAAATGAATTGCTCCCTCTAGTGAGACTACAGATGTACTGATGTCTGGCAAAAAGGACTAAAAATACTGGACTTCTGTTTTTCTCTGTGATATGCATAAATATTTTGTTCATTTCAAATCTGATCATAAACTCCTTATCCAGGGAAAGCCCCCAGTGACCTTAAAAGGAATTTTGTAAATATTAGTACTTTAAAATGGAAAAGGTTGTTTTTCCATTTTAAACCTTTTCCATTTTAAAATAATAATATTTACCAAAGTTTATCCCTCCTGCCCCCATTTCAATAATTAGAGGGTATTTGAAACAGCACTAAAACCTCCCCTCAAACTACATGCCAGTTAAGTAGGAGACTTTGAAGGACCATGCTAATTAATAGAGTGCTAAAGACTTTGCAGCCAGTGGCTTTCATTCTAGAGACAAACAGCACTTATTACTATCCACTTTGTTTCTTTTACCTTAAAGAATATTTTTTACTTTTCTCATTTGAGTTAGAATCCTGTCAAATTTCCCTAAACATATGGTAGAAGTTTCATGTCCCTTTTCTTGCACTTAATTTTTTTAAAAATAAAAATTAGAATAACTTACTTCAAACAATACCTAAGTAAGGCTTTAAAAGAAACAGAACACATAACAATTTGTTCTGTTCAGGATCTTATACCATAACCACCAAAGTGGCCTTTTAGATTTAATGAGGAGACTAATGTCTAATATAATTTTAGTAGCTTGTTTCCCTTTTGATTCAACAGCCCTATCCTGGAAACAATCAGGAGTAGCTCCTGAAGGCCTGGGCCGGAGTGCTAGACCATCTCTCTGCCTGAGTTAGCGATTACTGATTAGCACTGTAGGACTGTGAATGTGGTCAGTTGTGAATGGTATATAACCCCCTTCCCCAAACATCCATGCAAGCATAAGAGGCTGTCTACCAAGAGGCATCTGTATGGGTTGATCCCAGATTTCCTAAAGGGGGTGCAGCATGCTGCCCTTCAGACCACTGGGTAATGGCTGGAGCTCCTGGGCTGGTAGGTAACACCAAGGAGTCAGACAGGGAGCAGGTGATGGAGGGAGGAAACCACCCTGCTGCCACTGCCTCTGTCCCTGGGGTGACAGGCCAGGTGAGCCCTACAGTTGCTCCTGCCCCACTCCAATCAGGGGCTGTGGGGAGTAACTATTGGGGTGCCAGGCTCAGCAGGGAGTAGAGGTCATGGCCAGCAGGTTCCCTCCTGTCCTGCTCCCTTCTAGCTGGCAGGGAGAATAAGTAAGCAGGGAGTAGGGGCAGGAAAAGGGAACCTGTCTCCTGTTGCTGTTGTGCTAGCACTAAGTTGGAGAGAACCTGGGGGGAGTCAACCCCCCTCACTGCTCCAATGAGAAGTCGGGATCCTCCTCACTACACCAACAGCAGGAATCAAAAGGGGGTGAGGCCACACTACTGCATCCCCTCTTGATCTGGCCCTGTGCATTGGTGTCCTCTACTGAAAGATTCACAGATGGTAACTCCAAGAACCCTATGCTGTAAACTCCAGGACTTCTCCAGTGGGGAAGAAGGTCAATAGCTGCTGTCTCATTAACAGTAGTAACACCTTCTGCTCCCTCTCCATTGCTCTATAAGTTTGGGTTCTGCAGGCTTCCTTCCTGTTTAAATTAAGAGTTTTGCCAACAGCAGTACAAGCAGATCCTTACATATTTTCTCCCCAGCTGAATCTGGGATTGGAAAGTGGTTTGTTTTTTTTTTTCCTCCTTGATGTTCTTCCCTAGTTAGTCAGCATTGAACATAGACATCAATTATGAGGCTTGTCTTTACTGTAGCAGTTAGCTCAACTTAGTGCACTTGAGTGAATGGGAGCAACAACATCGTGGTGCAATATTTGAGCTGCACAGAGGGATTTGATTAGTAGCACAGAGTGAATGGATTAACAGTTGATGAGTAGTTGTAACAGGAGCTGCTGCCCCCTCAGTACATTTCTAGCTCAAGCTTCAGTAGCACTCAAGATTCAGCTCTTAACAAGCTAGCTAGCTCAAGCTTAACACACCACTTATCTCATGGCAGAGACTTCTGCATAGGGATGGGAGTTGAATTAGGGACAGCCTTTCAATTATAGCTCAATGCATAAAAAAGTTATGTTTACACTATACTGTAGTCTATTAAGTGTGCAATAGGATTATGTCTAAAAAACCAATGTACATACCTTAATTAAAAAATACATACTTTAGTTAAAAAATACTTTATTGCTAAAATATGCGAAGTGAGCAAATGCTGTTGGAAAAATGGTGCCGATAGACTTGCTTAACGCAGGGTTGCCACAAACCTTCAATTTGTAAAAAACGCAATATCTGCGAAGCGCAATAAAGCGAAGCGCAATAAAACGAGGTATGCCTGAAGCTGGGTAAGTCTTTAATCCCACTCTGATACTTTACTCAGGTCGGCAGGGTGGCACCACTATCTATTTAGGACTCATGGTTCTAAATAATCTGTTGAAGGTAGTTGCTTATGCTCTTTTCTTTTTAAAATGCAGGCTGCTTCTATGTAATAGTTCCCTTGTTAGTACACTCATACAGGAAATGGGCGACCCTAAACTTTTCAAACCGGGCTGGAATCAACCATACATTTTCTACCGCCCAGGAAAGGGTCCAATAGAGTCCTGATAGCTGGTTCCAGGTTCTACATCATTGACTAAATAATGTAAACAGTCCTAAAAGTAGAGTGGAATCCAGCTTTCCCCTTCACCGTGAGCATGCCATAACTAGTTAGCACAAAATTGTGATTTCTCTTTGAACCTGCAGTTCTTTAATTTTTTCCTGAAAGGTGGTACAGCTTTGAAAAAAGAGGTGGAAAGTAACCCTACCTGGACTACCCTGTAGCTTGGTGATTGGAGTGATGATTTGGGTGGTAAGACAGCAGAAGAGGGAACTGAACCTGAGTTTCATACTTCTAGGGCAAGTGCTCTACTGCAGTGGTTTTCAGCCTGTGGTCTGCTGACCCTTGGGAATCCACAGACTATGTCTAAGGGGTCTGCGACTATAATCAATCAAAAGTATGTGAATGCTTACAGTTAACATTCAAAGAGGTCCGTTCCTCCATTTGACATTTCCAAAGGGGTTCACACCTCCATTTAAATTTCTTTAGGGGTGTGCAAGTGGAAAAAAAAGTTGAAACCCACTGCTCTACTGCATTTTGCAAGGCCCCCAATCCCATTGAGGTGTATTCTGAGACTGTCTACATCCCTAGTGGCTCCATCCAGCAAGCAGAGGAGCATCTAGTTTATGGATCCTCATTGGGATTAGGCATGAGTCCTAGGCAGCAGGCTGCTCAGCCCAGCCAAACACATAAGTACACCCCTGGGGAAATGTAAAGTCAAAACCAGGGGTGCCTATGGATTTGAGGTACCTTCTGGGTTGGGCAGCAGTTGAACAGGGGTTTTCAGAATTGCAATTTAGATTTATGGACCTACATTCTGTCCATGTTTAACTTTGTACAGCCTTTTATTGTAATGACCTAAGTGATTTGGATGGATAAACTATGTTTTCAGAAATGACCTGACCCATCAGGGTGGGTAAGGGAAACAGTGTATTCAATAATGTAACTAAGCAGACAAAGGGCACAGAAAAACCAGCTGTCATCCAAGAACCATCACTGCCCATGGTGCAAAGCTGTGTTGTTATGTCTCTGGGTCTACTCCTCTGGAAAAGAGAGGACTAGGGGAAGGGGACTTGGGGCAGGAATAAAAGTGTCTGAAAGAACTAGGGAGAGTATCAGGACAAGGCAACCCAGAAAAGATTGAAAAGAAAAAAAAAGAGATGGAACTCCATGAAGGTAGAAGGTAGGGTATATGTTTCTAGCCAGATAAAACTGTCTCTTCTTCTGTAGGTTGAATGCCAAGTGCAGCTAATCAGGCTGTAGTGAGGAAAGTAGACTACATATCTCTGGAAATGTCTCCCTTCTCTGTTGCTGCCCAGCATCTAATTATGGGGTAACAAATGATGAAATTGCTTTGGTAAGGACAACATGCAAAGCACCAAAAATCAAACCACCACACTATGTTTCGTCTGGGCAGTGTATAAGGTTAATGAGCACTATTGCAACCATCTCTCCACACATTTTAAAATACCTATTTGATATAACAGTGCTGCATGAATTTTGTTCTTGTGCTGCTGTTTGTATGTGACATGCAATAGGAATAGTTGGAGTTGACAGTCATACTATGTGTCAACCTTATCCTACCTTAGCTAAGACTGACATCACAAATGGTTGCTTTCTCCCTTAATAACATTTGGATCTATGGATGACAGCAGGTCACAAATCTGCTAGTGTATTTTGGACTCAAAACTCTACTTATAACCAACTTGTAAAATTGCCTTTCCAACACTAGAGTCCAAGGGAGAGCTGCAAATGCCTGTCTTGATCCTCTCTATACTTCTACCTATGCATTGGCCAGCCCTTTAGTCAAAGTATACTTGCATGTTAGTTTGGGGGGTATGATTAGCATCGAGATGAATTGTTCTTGTTCAAGAAATGTGGAGATTTGGAAGATACCTGCAACAGTTTCCTCTAGTAAGTATCTCCTAAATTCTTTTCAGAGAGAAGTGATCTTAAAAGCTGCCAACACAAACGGAAAAAAAAATATATATATGTATGTGTGTATTTATGTGTGCGTATATGTGTTTGCATGTGTGCGTGTGTATGTATATGTGTATATCTGTATACACACATCTATAGGAAATATGTTTGTATGAAACTAATTATTTCAAAGCTTATTACCTCTTCTTGTCTCAGATTCATAAAGAGCTTCATAGGACATACCTTTATAATATGTATCACTTTGACAGGTGGTGCCTGTTTCTCAATGCACCTTGACCTCTGCAGTTCAGCTTTTAACTTCTTGCTAGTTACAACCTTGTTTCTGCTGCAAATCATCTGGATAACTCTTTCCCCAACAGGTGGTTTTGCTAACAACTTAATTTTTTGCTTGTGGACCATCTCTTGAGATAAAAAACACATAGTTATAGTTCCAAAATAAGTTTGATGTAAAGTTTTAAATCTCTAGACCTACATTTTCAAAAGTGCACAGTGATTAGCTGCTTCCAGTTATGGGTGCTCAACTTTCAACACCTTGAAGGTGCTCAGCACTTTCTGAAATTCAGGCCCTTTTTAAGTGGATCTGATTCTTACAGTTTTTAGTAACACAGGTATAGATATTTTTAGGTTATTCGCATATTAATGACCTAGATGGTTTTACTCTGTTTTCAGAAGTGACTTGCAACCCTAAACATCTGTAGACACTGGGCCTACATGACTTGTGTCACAACCCTAGGTTGAATGTCCATATAATTTTGTTTTGAAGCACTCTAGATTATATATGCTATTCATAAAAATTCTACATTAGTTTTTACCCTAAGTGTATTTTAAATGTGTAAAGAAAATAATTAACAAATAATGCTGGCTCTGCCATTGGGTTGAAGTAGAATTGCCTGTTAGGACATTAACTGGTAATGACCTCTACTTGTCACTAGAGGCTGCTCTTAATACACTATGAAAAAAACAAATAGGAGACAGTTTATTCAGATGTGAACTATTTCCTATTTAAAGAATACAGTCTGATAAGAAGTTAACAAAGCTTATTTGTATTTCTGTGGTGCACTTGTATTACTCTGCTCGTTTCCATTTTTGGATGTTAACCAAAGATCCATTCTGGCTCTCAAAGCTGTTCCAAATCCTGGGAGACTTGCCCCTATCATACTGACTGATCTCATTTTTTCCATTTGTTTTAAGGAGCTCAAAATAAAATAGATACTAGAATTTGAACTGTGGGGTGAAAAGTAGCTTATCTATTTTTATCAGTTTTGGGTGATATTTGTTTTACTTCTAGTGGATGATGAATATTCAATATATGTATTTGCAATAACACAATGACCCTAAGTGAGAATTTGTTATACACCAATGTGGTAATATAATCATCTGAAATGTTGTCTCCTCCTTCCATAAATTACTCTACCCCTTTCTCCATGCTGCTCCTTATGTTTAGAATCCTTTCCAAATTCTATTTAGTCTTTTATAACTTTACAAAGAAATCTTAACAACTTCTGTTACTCTGTCAACAAAAAATAAGCGATTTTATTTTTAACTAAACAAAGTTTATGGAATATTTGAGTCTCATAGACAGGTGCTTAATATACTAGAGCAACTATGCAACCAAACTTCCATAACTTAAATATTTCTCATATCCCCTATCCTGTTGAATATCCTAGCCTTGCCCTGAAGCCCATAACACTCTTAAAGTTGGTTAAGTCTTCTATGTGGCAAAGTCCATGCTTTGGACACAAGGAATTGTTTGTTTTGTGCTATGAGGGATGTTAGTTTTCTTTCTGAATGCAAAAGGAACACACTGTGGTCAATTCCACTTATTTTTATTGCAAAATTATATCACTTGCTTGTCTGAATAACAACACAGATCCCATTTTTTTTGCTTATTACTTACAAGTAGCTGCTATTTATTATACTGTATATTGTTGAAGTGCATGAACAACTTAAATGCACAGTATATTTTTGGCCCCACTCTCTGCTTGGTAACGTAATTGTTTTCCATTTAACCACAATAATAACTGGCATCAGAAATGAACAAGCAGCTGCTGTTAAGAATGTTGAAAATGAAATGAGTTTCACCAGTGGTACTGTGGATTTAAAAAACATAGTTTATGTTATGTTTGGATAAATGCACAATCTGTTTTTTTCAGTCCTGGGGTGGAGTGCATTGCTACTTCTACCTTATTCTCTTCTGGTCACTTCCTCTCTCTAGCTAAATCATTCTGGTGCCAGGTGATGTATGCTTTTTGGCTTTGTACCTGTCTCTCTTCTCTTAAAATCTGATCTTTGCCTTAACTGACCTGTCTCCCTGCTGTTTCAGTGTTAACGACATGCTGTCGGCCTCTGATATAAGTTTCATTTTTATAATGTGCTTGTGTAAGGTGTTTAAAATCTGCTCCCTCTCATCTCAGTCTCTCAGTATTTGCACTTCCCTAAGTTAGTCTTTGCTTCAGCTGTCTCTGAGGGTAGGCACTAGGATAAAACATCTTTGGGCTCCGATCCTAGCTTTGAGCCCAGCTTTTACTTGACAAAGCAAGTGAGTTTGTCTGCACCATAGCAACAAGGGCTGAGTACACTCTGGCTGCCTGAGGCTGTTGTCTTGTCCCAGAACCAGAAATTTGTGAGTGGGGTGCTTCAGACTTTTCCCTATGTTTGATCTTCAGCCTTCTGTCTATAGTAGGTCTGACAGTTGGTACTGGGATACTGAAGAGCCAGCAGACTTCCAGCTCAACTGTGTGCTCCCAGGCCAGGGACAGATATTACACATAAACCAGTTTAAGTGATCAGAAACTGGTTTAAACCTGTAACAGAACAGATGTTCAGAGCACATAAACCAGTTTGAAAATGGCTGAAACCAGTTCGAGATAAACCTGGTTGAATGTAGTATCAGACACAGGTTTATGCATTGTCTGTTCCAGACCCTTTGCTGGTTTGAGATAAACCGGAAACCCCCAGCACCCCGGCATGCTCTCTGGGCTGGGAGGGGCTCTCTGTTGCTGCCCAGCCAAGCTAGCACTGCCCTTCTGCTCCCCAGCCCAAGCAAGGGCAGGTAGGGGTGGAGGGTTTAATTCCCCCTCCCTGTGCCACCAGCGGGGGCTGGAGTTGGATCTGCCTGAAACTCCCTCATCACTGCCTGCCCAGAGTACGGCCCTGGCTGTCCCCTCCTCCAGAGGCCGGAGGGAGGAGGAAAATAAAAATAAAGCTCTGCCAGCCCCACAGTGCAGCCCCTAACCCAGAAGGGGCTTGTGTTCCCCTGCAGTATGACGGACTGCTTCCCCCAATAAGGGCCCTGCTGCCTCCCGCTGCAGCTTCAGGGAGAAGGCATGGCTGGGCAGGGATGGGGTTATTCCTCCCCACTCCAGCCTCTGGGGGAGGGGACAGCTGGAGGACTATTCTGGGCAGGGAGCGAGGTGGGGAGTGTAGGCAGACCTGGCTCTGGTCCCTGCTGGTGGCACAGGGCAGTGGGAATTAAACTCCTCTCTGGCCAGTTCAGTCTGGGTTGGCAGTGTCCTGGCCCCACAGCTTCCCTGCAGCCGAGGTGGCAGCCCCGGTACCTGGCCTGAGCAACTGCAGGCATGTGCCTTCATTGCCTCAATGCAGAGAGCACACTTGTCCTGCTCCGAACTGGTTCAGCCTAGCCAGGTTAGGCTAACCTGCAAAACTTGAATCAGTTCAGGCTCCAGCTTTCTGAATGTCTGTCCCTTGCCTCTGAGAACTGCAACAATAACATGGAACAACTTTATGCTTCCTGCCCACAGCCCGCAGGGGGAGCTCACTGTTTTTTCTTGTGCTGCCAGAACAGTTTTGTTTTGTTTGCCTCTGCCTAGGCTTTGTGTACTTCAGTTTGGTTGCTTAATTGGAAAAAAAATCTGCTAAAAAACCCCAGAACCAAAACCAAAAATCTGTTATTCCCAACAGATGATAAATTGAAACATTTCATTTAAATCATTCTGGGCACATCTACACTAGATGCTAAGGTGCTGTAGCAACATGCTATAGTGCTGTAGCATCCATTAGTAAAAACTTTAATGCTGCCACCATGTTGTCATAACAATGCACTCCCTCATGGTAGCACATTGCTACAGCGATGTATCGGCCAAAAATAACTGTGTGCCACTGGCATGGTGCAGGATAGACTGTTACTGTGCTGTCTTTTAGTACTTCCAAAATGAAGTACTAAATTACAGGGCAACAGCAATGGCGCGGTATGGCCACGTGTAGATTCACTCTTAGAAACACACTGTTTTCAGCTGGAAATTAAAGGAATCATAATGGACATCTCTAACGCCAGACTACAAGTCCAGACTGCAAACTTACTATACCTGGCTCTGCTCCTTGAATGCCATTTCCCCAACTGCTAGTTTAATCCTGCTGAGTAATAAAGCCACTTAGCCCAACTCCCATGCAGCAAGGACACGGCTACAGTAAGAAGCTACATACAGTGCATGAAGCGTCACGATGTGTTTGAGGGCATGGTGGCTAAGTACAGACAGTCAAAAATGGTGAGGCAGAATCGGCTCAATCTAGGCAGCTTCCTCTAAGCCATGTAGGTTGAATCAATAACCAACAGAACTGATGTTCAGTTTTCAGTTGGGAAAGCCAGGGGAGGACTGCACTGACCCTGGCTAGTGGGTAGGGGACACTAGAGCACGTCTCCCAGCCCGCTGGCTATTGCCAGCCCAGCCAAGTGTCCCTGGTTGTCTCCCCAATACATGCTCCTAACCCCCTGCTGTTCCTGTGCAGGGGATTGTGGATCTCTGTATGGGTGCTGGCCCACCTTGGGGGAGCTTCCCTCTAAGGACTTTTCCCCCAGCAGGGTTTCCCCAGCCCAGGCAGTCCTGGGGAGCTAAAGGGAATTCCTTCTCTCCCCCTTTTCAGCTGCTGATTGCTTCAGCCAAGGGAGAAGAAGTCCTCCCAGCCTGGTGCCAGCCTGTGCAGCTCAGCATGGGAGCAGTAGGGAGCCCTCGCCTTGGGGGCTTCCCCCCAGCCCAGGGTCTCCCAGCCTGGGGAACTCTTCCCCTCCTGAACTTCAGAGCTGCTTATCTCAGCTTCTGCCAGTCTCAGGGATAGCCTGGGGCAGACTCAGGGAGCAGAGGGACATTCTTCCACTTCCCCCAAAAATTAGCTTTGCCTCAGACTCACAGCAGCTGTGGGAAAACTGGCTGCAGAAGAGCAGGAGGAATTCCCTCCACTCCCTGAGGCCGCCTGAGATTTGCAGGGGCTAAAGCAAACAGCTGTGGGGTTTGGGAGAGAAATAATTCCCCTCAGCACCCCAGGCCTACCCTGGGGTGGGGTGGGGGGACACCCCGCAAGGTGGGGACTGCCTGATGCCCTCATGGTGAGCTGCACAGGCAGGTACCCGGCTGGGAGGGCTTCTTCTCCCTCCCTCCTGTGACAGTGGCAGAAGCAATCAGCAGCCGGGGAGGAGGGAGGGCTGACAAGGTTTGAAAGGCCCCCACCACAGAAGCTTCCCCTCCCTCCATGTTTTGTGTAGACCTTAGCTAGGGGGGCCTGGGGCATGAACGACGCACACCCCCAGTGGCTGGGGGGGCATGGTGGCACTGGTGGTGGTGGGAGTGCAGCAGAGGTAAGTGGGGAGCTCCCACAGATGCCACCAGTGCTATCGGCAGTGGGGGTGGTGAGCGCCGACCAGTGTCGGCAGCATTAGCATTGGCCAGCAGCAAGCGCAGACGCTGCCAGCAGCGTCAGTGGTGAGTGGCAACTGCTCACAGGCACAGCCAACATTGTCAGCAGCGCCTTTTTGTAGGGGGTGCACCACTATGCTCAGGTGGTGCATGGGCACGCATGTGCACCCCCTATACGTCACCAGTGGTTTGGGGGTCTGTTCCCTGCCCGCCTCCCCACATCCTTATGGGCTAACAGATGCAGGCAGGAAGCAGGCAAAGGAGCAGAGAGGCAAGGCAATCCCTGCTCCACTGGAACAGACAGCATAACCCAGGGCTGCAAAACATCCCGGGGGCTGGGGGATTGTGAGTTAACTTGAATCAGGAAGGGGCCTGGGACAGAAGTTCCATAAACTGGTTTGAACTAAATCAGTTAAGTCTGATTCTACATCCAACCAGGTTTATCTTAAACCGGTTTTGGCCATTTTGAAAGTGGCTTATGTGCACTGAACTTGTGTTTTATTGTTGGTTTAAACCAGCTTCTGATGACTGAAATCAGTTTGTGTAACTTCTGTGCCTAGCTAGTAAGTCTTTAGTCTAGATGTGACCTTAAGAAAGCATAAGAAATGAGAAGCTGTAGTCAGAGAACTACTGGGGGAGGTGTTTTCCTATGAAGAATGAGTCCTTCTGTCAGTAGCATTCAGAAAAAAAACCTGTGTTGTGCAAAAAACAGTGGCAGAGTAGCTCATGTGGGGGTCCTCTGCCTGGAGGTATTATATGCCTTTAAGACTGCCTTAGCATTGTTGAGGATGAGTTATTCTGTATTACTAAATTCTATTACAACCCTGAAACTCCTCCTCCTCCCTTTCTGCCATCTCTTCTACTCCTAAGATTGTCATCAGTGTTTATGTGGGTGCACAGTGCTGCAACAGTACTGGACACAAGCTGCTGTCAGAGTTGCCTCTGTCTCTGGCATCAGCTTCTGAACAAATGCCCAGTGTGTGAAGAATGGCAGATAGTGTGCAGTGGTTTTCTCCTGGAAAACATTACCTGGAGCAACATACGAGTGATACCTGTACAGAAGGATGGTGGTGCTTTAGATAATTAATAAATTGGCACATTATATGGGCGACGGGCCTTCACCTCAGCCCTACCTCTGGCCCAGGTTTGGAGCTAAAAGCTAGGAAACTGGATCCTCAGTGATCACTATAGCCTCCTGTATTTTTTCCTTTGTTTCTTTTGATGTGGTGGATATTTTGTAACTTAATCTATAATCTATAGCAGGGGCAGGCAATCCCCAGCACAGGTGCCAGAGTGTGGCACATGAAGGCATTTTGCTTGGCATGTGTATTTTGGGGTGGATGGTGGGGAAGGCGCTGGGGCTGCATTGCCACAACAAGGATCTGACCCCCTCATGGCTCCCCCAACATCCACCCCTGGCATGGCAACATTTTACAAATTGAGGTTGCAGGTGTTTTGCGCACTCTGCCCAAAAATGTTGCTGACCCCTGATCTATAGTAACCAAGAGATTTATTTCTAGACTACTTTTCACAAAGGTTTAGACACATCAGAAGCAATGTGTTTCTGTTGAGATGCTGCTGTATAATTAGTTTCTCCTGTCTTAGGGGGAATGTTGCCTAGCCACATGGTGTCATACTGTTCTATATTGGGGCCGTCTAATTTTTAAGCCCCTAGTACCACATGTCCTGGGGACCACATGCTGCATAGGCTGCACCAGACATACTGTGTGGTTGCTCCCTCTTTACCATCACTGCGACAGCTCGATTCCCAGCAATGTGCAGGTATGATCCCTGCAGCACTTGGGTCTCTGTCCCAGTCCAGGCCCTGGACTCAGCCTTAGCTCCTTGAACTGCTGAACTACCCTCTCTCCTAGAAAAGGCAGGAAGTGGCAGCCAGAGGAGGGAAGAGAGAACCTGGAGACCCTGGCTACTACTGCAGCTGGAGCAATCATGGGAGTGGCAGCCCGGTGAGAACCCAAGGGCTGCACATTTGCATGTGCATATGGGCCACCAGTTGGAAAACCCTGTTCTATATCAATTTGCTGCTTCTTGAAACAGTGACTTGTCTCATATGTGGTTGTAAATCTGTGGTACCTTCAGTGGAATGTAAATGGGTAGCTGTCTCAATTCTATTAGAATCATAGAATCAAAATAAATTATGATTGGAGGGACCTCAGGAGATCATCTGGTTCAGCCCCTTGCTCAAAGTAGGACCATCCCCAACTACATCATCCCAGCCAAGGCTTTGTCTAGCCTGGTCTTAAAAACCTCCAATGGAGGTTCTACAACCTCTCTGGATAGCTTGTTCCAGTGCTTTCCTAGCACTGGAAAACACAATCTTAAGTATTGTTTTCATAATAAAAAATATACAGTTGCTTCAAAGCCATCGTATGGCTTTAAAAGAATTTCTGATCCCACTAGGAGTTCTGCTCCTGCCTTCAACACCACTGTTTATCTAGTACTATAGATACCTACACCCATCAGATACTAGCTTTTGCTTTCTCACATTGAGGCTAAAAGGCTGTTACACTGCTGTTAGGAGATACTGTTCCAGGATCATGGAAGATGCTCTCCTATTTCCCAACCACATCCTATTTTAATAGTGGGACCTTCTACTTTTTTATTGCTTTGCAGTCTTCTTTTTAGTGCTACTTGTTTCACCAACAAGACTCAAGAACATCACAGCTTCAAATGCCTGAGTATATTGTACAGCTGCTTTTAATTTCTTTGTTTTATTCTGTAGAATAATATTTTCAGTTGTACAGTTGCACAGGAACATCTGAGCAAAGAATTTGTATATGCCCATCATTTCTGTAACCATCTGGATTAGTTCCATAGTAGAATTGCAGGTTCAAGAAAACAGATTTCTGGAGCAAATGGAATGTAACTCTAACAGTCACATTTATGTTTTTAACTCTGCCATATCACAGTTGGGTGATTATGCAAGGCATTTATTTTTGTTACCATGTGCAATAAGTTTTTGCTCTTTTAGCTCCCCAGAAATGAATGTGGTGTAATAAGAACAACAAACCCTAAAAAGTTGTGTAGCTCTAAGGGCTCACTAGTTCTGCACTCCTTCATTTGGTTTTATCGGTAGAAATTCCTTCCTGGCTAATCAAATGACCAAGCAAAAATTATCTCTTTTTAAAACAGTTCATGTTTCTTTGGATTCTGTCCCAAATTGGAATTCTTAAGCTTATCTCAGACCATTTGTAAATACACCAGTTCCTGACAAAAGATTTAGCATATACCAGACTTGTTATCTGCAGTCTGAAAGAAGTGCATGCTCTCCCATACATTCTTTATGAGCCTTTTAAAATTTGCAAGAGCACTGCATAAAAGCTGGCTTTCTTTGAGTCTTTTGGATTCACTTCCACTTTTCCATGCCCAATTAATATCAGTATGGAAACCAAACTAACACTCCTTATGAGCCTGTCATATTTGGAGTCCTGTGGATGGTTGCATTTAGGAAGAGAAATTATAGCAAAAAGTATCTCGATGGATTTCTATTTAGTTGCAAAACATTCACACAATCCCGTTTCCTTGAATACGGAAAGTAACTGTGCCTTACTTGTTTCCTATTTCACAGCTCCAAGCCAGCACTTGATCCCAAAAGTTAGACCTCTCCATTGGTCTCAAAAGCTTCTCTCAAGACTAGTTCAGGATACTGGTCCTAGTTTTTAGCTCCTTTTTCTGTTTCTGTAATGTTTTCTTCCTGCTTTTCTCTGGTATGTATGTTCCTCTATTAAAATAAAGCCTAGCAAAAACCTACAGGCTACATGTGCTTGTGTTTTGGATGCAGGCGGCTATTGCTTCACCTTTCTAGTTTTGTAAAGGAGCTTAGTGGTCTTACATTTGTTGGGAATGAAGGTGTGTAACATCTGCCAGTGTCAAGTTTAACCCAATCCAAAATGAACCCCCTGCCCCTTTCAGCTGTACCTGTCCTTTCAGCGTAGACTAAAGAGGTGACACCATACCCATTCCCTCCCAGAAAGGATGAAAATAAATAATTTAAGAAACAAAAAATGGCCCAGTCTTAACTAAGCAGATAGAGTGCCTGTACATGAGCATGGAGCCTGCTCTGATGCACTGTAATTATAGTGCATTGGAGCAGACTTGATTTACCATGGCAATTATCATGCTCCAGGAGCCTCCTGCATGTCATATATCAGTGTCCTCATGCTTAAAAATGGTGGTGGGCGCACTTGAACTAAAGCTCTTGAAATAAGTTTTAGTTCAAGCACCTCTGCCGCCATTTTTAAGCATGGGGACACTGAAAAACAAGACACAGTGGTGCTTTAATAAGAGCAGCTCCAAGAGCCGCTCTAATTAAAGCTCCACCCCCCCACACCCACCAGAGTATGTATAAATGTGTCCACAGGGGCCAGATTCAAACCTGTTCTTCAGGCACCTAAATGAGACTTGCTTGGGTGGACTTTTGCCACCCAACTTATAGGCTAGGTACAGACATTGTACATAAAATGGTGTAAGTTATCAGAAACTAGACTAAACCTGTAACAGAACAGAAGTTCAGTCCACATAGACTAGTTTAAAAATGGCGAACCTGGTTTAAGATAGGCCTGGATGGATGTAATATCAGATTTAACCAGTTTAGACTGGCCTATAAAACTTCTGTCCCAGATCTCTCAACCCAAATTAGGTTGCAGCCCCCAGCATCCCAGGTGCCCTCATGCCCACCCTCCGCTAGCCCCTCTTGCAGGGCAGGGGGGCACCCCTTAGCTGGCCCTCGTCTGCTCTGGCTGGGCACTGGGCCAGCCCTTGCCCTTGGGTTATCACAGAGCCGAGGCAGCAAAGCCTCTGCTCCCCACCCGTGTCCTGCCTGCACCTGGCAGCTGGGCCAGGTGGGGAGGGGAGGGGAGCAGAGGTCCCTACCCCTGCCCTGGCCACTCCCCAGCCAGTATAGCTGGGGGGGCATGCAGCAGGGGCTTCTCCCCTTCCTTGCTACCTGGCCCAGCACAGCTTCTCTCCACTCAGGCAGTTGGTAGGGGTCAGGAGAGGAGAGAAGAGCCCCCTTCCTCTGCCCCCCACCCCCCAGCTTCCTGTCTTGGGTCTGGGGAAGGAGGGAGGAGAGGTTGTGGGTGGGGGCTTGCTCTGGAAGGAGGAGGAGTGGGTCCAACAGGAGTAAGGTTGGTGTGTGTGGTGGGGGGTGCCTATTAGGGTGCAGGGGTGAGTATGCAACCTGTGAGGTGAAGGGAGGGAGGTGGATTTAAGCTCTGCTGCTGGAGTTATTTTTGTTCAAACCAAAACTCTCTACCTTAAAATAGATAAACAAGCCTGGCATGCTCCACCTTGCATTATCAATATTACTCTGAAGTCTATGGGCGCTGGGCTAAAGACAATGCTGTCTTAAAACACTGAAACCACAGTGTGTTTGGTTTTATTTAATTCCCAAAGTCTTTCACAATACAAAGACAAGTTGACTGGATCGAAGATACCTGTGATACATACTGGTCCTGTTAAGTAGGCAAGCAGACAAGAACTCATTAAATGGAAACACAAAAGTACATTTTGGATAGCTCCTGCACTGTGAAAAGCTATCATGCATGTTTTGGTTTTGTACACCACTTGCTTCCCTTTCACTACCCATCTCAGACTGTGAAGCTACTCAAAGGCAAAAGCTTTGAAGAAAACTCCTGGCTTCTTGCCTTGTTCTTTTTCTGAATAGCAGCAAACGTTGGTAGCAAGTTATACTCACTGGGAGTTAAAAAACCTTAGAAGTTTATTTGCAGAATGCTGGCTGACACTTCCTTTCACAGAGCAATAGATTAGATCACTAGTATTCCCTGATCTCCCATGAAGCCATCCAAGCATCCTAAGGTCGATTTAGTCTGAAATGTGTAGAAGGGAGCACTAATGAATTGAGCTTCACTATTCCTGACTCTCAAACTTTTGAAAGTCAGGGAAAATGTTTATTATTTCACAGTTAATCACTTGAGGTCAGCCAAGCTGCTCTCTGGCCTCCTTGCAGTGGTCTAAGGGAGTTGTAGGGCAGGCAGTTTGATAAAAGCCCTGCTCATTTCAGCCTTAGATAGTTTAGTATCCCTCTGCAGCAATATTCTCCCTTAGAAGGGGTGTATATCAGTGCAAAAAGAGAAAGGAGGTACAATCTCACTCCACTGATCTGTTTTTGAGAGAGACTGGCAGGCAAGCTTTCATGCTCCCTTGTGCTTTTACAAAGAAAGAAGAGGTGACAGACCTCCTTACTTGTCTACAGTGCCTGCTGTCATAGGCTCTTTGTTTGACAGGGCATAGAGATAATACAAATGCCACCAAAATATAAAACATACAGAATGCCAAATAATAAAGTGAGTTAAAATAATAATGTCAATTCCTTTAGTACCAGTACCAGAGACAAGAGTAACTGGCATTTCTTAGTAATAAGAGTGCAAAGCTCAATCCTAAACATCTGGGGGTTTTTGCAGATATAAATATACAAAGTGGTTTTTAAACAAATTACTGCTCAATTAGGTGTCCTTTGGAATGATTAACCTAAAAAAGTATATTTTGAAAGGATCCCTGAGTGTCTTAAATACTTCTATGTGGCTGCCTTTGTCTAGATGGACATAAACCAGCAGGACAAAGAAATGCCCAATTTTGCCATCACTTGGACAAATAAATCAGCTGGACAAAGAAATGCCCAATTTTTACATCAAGTAGCTTTACTTCTACAGACAGGATCATGTATCTTAGTGGAAGGACTTACATGGGTAAAGTTATTCAGGTGCATAAGTGTTTGCAGATTGTGATCTGGCAATTGCATGCAATTCAAAGGGTGGTTTGAAAATCAACTTCCCAGTGTTTTAGGGTGTTGTTAAATGTTACCTTTTGCACATGCTAAATACTCTTAAGATGGGAGTGTCCATTCAGTAAGGCAGGAAAAGATAAGCTAAGTGCCCTCTGAACACCACAAAGTTACACTTTTGTAGGCAAGGATTATCTCCAGCTGGTGTTAGGCAGCTCATGTTGCAATAATGCCAGTCCCTTCCATGGGGCTAATAATAACAATTTGTGGTACTCCAGTATCCCAGGGTGCGCTGTTCCCACCCACCCCCACAGACAGCATCTGAAACTCTACTGCCTTAGCCTAACAGAGCCAGGGAGAGCCAGGCCATAAATGAGTGGGGAAAGTGGAGGGGTAAGTGAATGGGAGGCTGATGAGGAGCTGTAAGGAGGGGAGGGCATGGAGCTGCTGGAAAGCTGGGCAGACTTGGTAGCCCCTAGTCACACCCTTGCTTGCCAGTCCTCTAACAGCAAGTCAGAGCCGTACATGTTAGAGAAGGTATTAATCCTTAATGTGCAACTGCTCGTAACACTTGCTAATTTTAATATCACCTAACATTCCTTAGAGTTAGCATGTGTGAATTTGAACATATAACAACACCTTTACATAAGAAACAGTAAGTCCTAGACCCTAACTCTCATTGCTTTCAGGACCTGGGTCTCAGTGCATATAATTTAAGGGTTTTTTTTTGCAAGTTGAAAGTAATACATTAAGGTTTTAGCCATGCTTCTATTTCTTTCTTGTTTCGTGTTAGCCATTCAATATTGCTCTTCACCGTTTCAATAGCCTGCTTCCTGGGTGCTGCTCCTGCTCCAGCATTAGGATACTTCTCAAAGAAATTTTCCATCTGGAAAAGAAAGGAATGAGGGAGAGAATGGAAATGAAATCATATGCAACAATAAGTGTGTTATGTAAAGAAAATGCTATTTTATAAGATTGATTCCTGCACTCCTGAAGGCTGAGAAGTTTTCCTGAAAGAGGACTTCAGATCTGAACTGGTAGCATTTGAATAATGCTATAGTAGTCTAAAGTGTGTTAGGCATTTTTGAGAATTAAAAGGACAAATTCCTTGCCTTAAATATCTTACAGTTTAGTGTCTTAAAATTATTAGAGGTATTGTGTCCATACCTGCCAAAGCTGAAATTCAGTGTTGAAGGTCTGTGTTATTGATACTATTCGTCCAAGATTTCGATCATTGATAGTGTATCTGAAAAAATACATATATTTGAAAAAAAGAGCAAGATGGTTCTTTTAAACACTTCAGAGAGCACTTAGCTGTTTAACTGATTAGATGAAATACATGTCACCCCAAATCTCTAGATGTTTCCAGAAATATTTGTTAAATCACAGTACCAAAGGTTTTTTTACTACCCTGCAATTTATCTGCACCTGGAAAGATCTCACTTGTATTTGAAGAACATTTCCAAGGCCCTTCTTCCCCCTTGGAATCAAGCTTGTAACAGAAATCTCTATGACAAAACATTTATGTGCTTATATGCCTTTGTGAAACTAAGACTACAGACCATTAGAGATCCGCTGTAAACTCGCAAGTTTGCTTTGATCCTGTCCCCTTGTGTACTTTGCACACAATTTCTTTTTGTAACGTCCAACTCCTAGAGCAGGACTGAAAGTTTCTCTCAGGAGTCAATGTGAGTAGATAGGTGAAAGCTGGATGCTGAATTCATTGTTAGCAGAAAAAGGAATGAGAAATAAATCTGAAAACCTGATTGCATAACAGTGTGAATAAAAAGAAAGTTCTGTAATGGCACAGAGTGACAATCAACTGCTGCAGCAAATGTTCACACAACCATTCCATCCACTCTATGGTGCTTGCTCCCATTTTCTTCTGTCACTGGCTGTTAGGGATCATTTAGGGATAAAGTAACCCCTTATTAGCATCAGGTCTACCTGAGTTTCTTAAATTCCTATCAAAATTGTTGACTATACACGCTTGCACTGTGATAAAAGTACAGCAAAATCCAAGAAAACTATAATGTCAATCTCCCATGTTCATAGATTTCATAGACATTAGGGCTGGAAGGGACTTTGGAAGATCATCAAGTCCAGCCCCCAGTAAACTATGTTGATTTTTAAATGAGTATTTTTATTAACGTGAAATGCTTTCTGAATGATTATTTTGGTGATTTCCCCATTTAGCATGGCAAACATCATAGTTTATTAAGGATGACTTTCAATTAACCTGCAAAAGATCTGCATCTCTGGGGCCTTTGTGGGTGGATGAAATTATTAGAAATTTGGCAGGTGTAGACTAGGACATGGGTCTACTGTACATTTCTATTGTAGCTGCTGCTCAAGCCTCTGAGTTGATATAGTAGATGCAGCTCTTTCCCATTACTTCATGAGTATTTGGGACACAAAGTCTTTGCAGATTATTTTCCTCCCACTGCAACTCTATTTTTGCTGACTGGTTTGAGGCGTTTCTCCCGTTTTTTAGGCCAGTTGGAGTTGTAGCTAGCAAGCGATGTGAAAGGTAACAAGAAAGGTTTCTACAAATATATTAGCAACAAGAGGAAGGTCAGGAAAAGTGTGGTCCCTTACTGAATGGGGGAAGCAACCTAGTGACAGATGACACCATGCTGTGGGGAGCAGTAGATACACTGGAGGGTAAGGATAGGATTCAGGGTGACCTAGACAAATTGGAGGACTGGGGTAAAAGGAATCTTATGAGATTCAACAAGGACAAGTGCAAAAGTCCTACACTTAGGACAGAACAATCCCATGCACCAGTACAGGCTGGGGACTGCCTGGCTGGGCAGCAGCTCTGCAGAAAAGGACCTGGGGGTTACAGTGGACAATAAGCTGAATATGAGTCACCAGTCTGCCATTGCTGCAAGAAGGCTAACAGCATACTAGGCTGCATTGGTAGGTGTGTTGCCTGTAGGTAAAGGGAAGTAATTATTCTCCTCTATTCAGCACTGGCAAGGCCACATCTTGGAGTACTGTGTTCAGTTTTAGGCCAACCACTACAGATAGGATGTGGAAAAACTGGAGAAAGTCCAGCAGAGAGCAACAAAAATGGTTCAGGGGCTGGGGCACATGACTTATGAGGAGAGGCTGAGGGAACTGGGCTTATTTAGTCTAAAGAGAAGACTAAGAAAGAATTTAATAGCAGCCTTGAACTACCTGATGGTGGGTTCAAAAAAGGATGGAGCTAGACTGTTCTCAGTGGTGGCAGATGACAAAACAAAGAGCAATGGTTTCAAGCTGCAGCAAGGAAAATTTAGGTTAGATATTAGGAAGAATGTTCTCCCTAGGAGAGTAGTAAAACACTGGAACAGGTTACACAGAGAAGTTGTGGTATCTCCATCCATGGAGGTTTTTAAGACCCAGCTGGACAAAGCTTTGGCTGGGATGATGTAGTTGGGAATGGTCCTGCTTTGAGCAGGAAGTTGGACTAGATGACCTCCTGGGATCCCTTCCAACCCAAATTTTCTATGATAAGAAGGTGATTAGAAACAGTCAGCATTGATTCACCAAGGGCAAGTCATGCCTGACCAACCAGATTGCCTCCTATGATGAGATAACTGGCTTTGTGGATGTGGGGAAAGCAGTGGACATAATATACCTCGACTTTAGCAAGGCTTTTGATAATGCCTCCCATAGCATTCTTGTAAGCAAGCTCTGGAAGTATAGGTTGGATGATGAACTGGCTGGATTGTCGGGTAAGATGGATAGAAAACTGGCTGGATTGTCGGGCTCAATGGATCAATGGCTCAGTGGCTAGTTGGCAGCCGGTATCAAGTTGAGTGCCCCAGGGTTTGGTCCTGGGACAAGTTTTTTTCAATATCTTTATTAATGATCTGGAAGATGGGATGGATTGCACCCTCAGCAAGTTTGTGGATGACACGAAGCTGTAGGGGTGTAGTAGATACACCGGAGTGTAGGACTACAATTCAGAGTGACCTAGACAAATTGGAGAATTGGGCCAAAAGAAGCTTCACAAGGTTCAACAAGGACATGTATGAAGTCCTGCATTTAGGGTGGAAGAATCCCATGCACAGCTACAGCCTGGGGACTGATTGGCTAAGCATCAGCTCTGTAGAAAAGCATCTGGGGGGTTACAGTGGACCATAAGATGGATATGAGTCAGCAGTGTGCCCTTGTTGCCACATTGGTAACAGCATTGCCAGCAGATCAAAGGAAGTAATTATTCTGCTCTATTCTGCACTGATGAGGGCACATCTGGAGTACAGTGTCCAATTTGGGCCACTCCCACTATAGAAAGGGTGTGGACAAGTTGGAGGGAGTCCAGAAGAGAGCAACAAAAATGGTTTGGGGGGCTGGGGTACATGACTTATGAGGAAAGGCTGAAGGAACTGGGTTTATGTAGTGGTTAAGCACTGGGGAAAGTGCTTAAATCACTGGAGGTGGTAGAATCTCCATCCTTGGAGGTTTTAAAGACCCAGATTTCATAGACATTAGGGCTGGAAGGGACCTCAGGAGATCATCGAGTCCAGCCCCCTGCCCAAAGGGCAGGAAGTCAGCTGGGGTCATAGGATCCCAGCAAGATAAGCATCCAATTTACTCTTGAAGGTGTTCAATGTAGATGCTTGAACCACCTCCGCTGGCAGACTGTTCCAGACCTTGGGGGCTCGGACAGTAAAGAAATTCTTCCTTATGTCCAGCCTGAAACGGTCTTGCAGGAGTTTGTGACCGTTCGACCTCATCATCCCTTGGGGAGCTCTGGTGAACAGATGTTCCCCCAGATCCTGGTGGTCACCCCTGATAAACTTATAGGTGGCCATCAGATCACCCCGAGCCTGCGCTTTTCCAGGCTAAGGAGTCCCATGGCTCTCAGCCTGTCATCGTAAGATCTGTTTTCCTGACCTCTGATCATGCGCGTGGCTCTCTTCTGGACTCTCTCAAGCTTCTCCACATCTTTTTTGAATTGTGGAGCCCAAAACTGGACGCAGTACTCCAGCTGTGGCCTCACCAAGGCCGAGTACAAGGGGAGAATGACGTCCCGGGATTTGCTCGAGAAGCATCTATGGATGCAAGCCAGCATTTTGGTCGCTTTACTAGCCGCAGCATCGCATTGCAGGCTCATGTTCATCTTGTGGTCAATGATGACCCCCAAGTCTTTTTCTTCTGTAGTGCTAACCAACGTAGCACTGCCGAGCCTATAAGGGTGCTGCAGGTTTTTCCTCCCAAGGTGGAGAACCTTGCATTTTTCGGTGTTAAACACCATCAGGTTCTCGTCTGCCCATTTGCTGAGCTTGTCCAGGTCAGCCTGGATCACCCGCCTATCTTCTGGCGTGGATGCTTTGCCCCAAAGTTTGGTGTCATCAGCGAACTTGGCCAGTCCACTCCTGACTCCAATGTCCACATCGTTAATGAAGATGTTGAACAGTATGGGTCCCACGACAGAGCCTTGAGGGACCCCACTGGTCACAGGGCACCACGATGAGTGACTGCCATCAATCACAACCCTCTGGGTCCGACCACAAAGCCAATTTCCCAGCCAGCGGATCGTGGTGGAGCGAAAGCCACAACTGGGCAGTTTGGCCAAGAGGTGATCATGGGATACCAGATCAAAAGCTTTTTTGAAGTCAAGATATAAGACATCAATCTCTTCTCCCTCATCCAGGTGATGGGTCACCTGGTCATAGAAGGAAATGAGATTGGTCAAACAAGACCTACCCGCAACAAACCCATGCTGGCTATCCCTTAGAATGTTAGCCTGGGCCAGTCCCTCAAGGATGGCCTCCTTAATAAACTTTTCTAAGATCTTCCCCAGGATAGAAGTCAGGCTAATGGGCCTGTAGTTAGCCGGATCCACTCTCCTCCCTTTCTTGAAGATCGGCACCACATTGGCCTTCTTCTAGTCTTCGGGCACTACACCAGAGCACCAGGAGTTTTCAAAGATCCGTGCCAGGGGCTGGGCTATGACGCTCGCCAGCTCCTTGAGTACCCTGGGGTGCAGGTTGTCAGGGCCAGCTGACTTGAAGGCATCCAGCTTCTCAAGGTGTTCCTTCACAAGGTCAGCATTGATGGAGGGTAGGGGATCCCCCTCACCCAGATTTCCCTGTCCCATAGCAGGCATGGGCATCCCGTGTGACTGATGAAAGAGTGACGCAAAGTACCTATTTAATAGGTTGGCTTTTTCCTGGGCGTCAGTTGTCAGTTGCCCCATCTGGTTTAGCAGGGGTCCAACATTGCCCTTGCTTTTCCTCCGGCTCCCCACATATCTGAAAAAGGAATTTTTGTTGTCCTTGATGCCTGAAGCTAGTTGGAGTTCAGTTGCAGCCTTGGCTTTCCTAGTTTGCTCCCTGCAGGACCGGACCAGTGTAATCCTCCTTGGAGGTGAATCCCATCCTCCATCCTTTGTAGGCTTTCCTTTTTAGCCACAGTAGGTCCGCTAGGTCTCTGGAGAGCCGGGGGGCTGCTGTGCCTTCTTGCTGCCTTTCCTCCATGTTGGAATAGATTTAGCTTGTGCACTGAGGATCGCTTCCTTGAGAAGCAACCACTCTTCTTGAACTCCCAACTCCCTGGGGTCATGGTCCCTGAGGGCCTGACTGACTAGCCTCTTGAGCTTGTCAAAGTCAGCTTTTCTGAAGTCAAGGACTTCTGTGTTGCTGACTGACTTGCCAGCTTTACGGCAGATGGTGAAGGTGATCAGCTCGTGGTCGCTGTCACCCAACTTCCCATCAATCACTAGGTCGCCGATTAGGTCGTCCCCCGTAGCCAGTACCAGGTCAAGCAGCGCTTTGCCTCTCGTTGGCCCATAGACTTCTTGAGTCAGGTAGAGGTCATCCACGCACGAGAGAAAGCTTTGCGACCGCTCAGATTTAGCTGAGTGATCTTCCCACGAGGTGTCCGGGTAATTGAAGTCACCCATGACAACCAAGGTCCTGGAGCAAGCGGCCTCAGTCAGTTCCCGGGCGAACTCCTGGTCAAGCTCAGGACTTTGAATGGGAGGTCTGTAGTAGACTCCCACCATTGTGTCCCCTGTGCCAAATTCCCCAATAATTTTTACCCAGAGGGTCTCTAGCTGTCCATGCCAGTCGCCAACATCAGCTTGCAGGGACATGTAGCTTTCCTTGACAGAGAGCTACATCCCCGCCCCTTTTGTCAACACGATCCCTCCTGTACAGGGTATAGCCCTCTATACCCGTGGTCCAGTCATGGGTGGAGTCCCACCAGGTCTCCGTTATCCCAATGACATCATATTTCTTTGCACTGAGCAGGAGGACGAGCTCGTCCTGCTTGTTGCCCAGGCTCCTGGCATTAAATCCCTGGCTGGAATGATCTAGGTAAGGATGGTCCTGCTTCGAGCTGGGGGTTAGACTAGACCTCCTGAGGTCCCTAACCCTAATTTTCTATGATTCTATGATTTATGTGAAGCTCTTCCACTGGTGGCTACTCACACAGCTGTCCTGGGACAGCTTAAATGGTGTGGCAGGGCTTATGAGGCCTTTAGAATCCTTCATGGATTTTTCAATAAGGACCTTTTTCTGAAAGGTTGAGAACTGTGCAGGCTGTGCCAAACTGAGCACTCAGCATCTTGGATAAAGTGACCAACCATCTTGAAGTTTCTGGGACAGGTTTAAACTTCAAGGCTGTGTCCCAGATTTGAAAGATGAACCCTGGGGTTACTGATCCCCTCTGCCACAAAATTGTCCCTGTAGGACCAGGCAGCATCCTGCTGCAGCTGGAGAGGAGGATAACACGCTCTGTTATCTCTGCTGGCTCTGCTTTTTCCAGGTCAGGAGACATGTTTGCCTGTTGTTGCACCCGAGAAAATTAGCTCTGCAGCCATATAAACTAACTATTGCTGGGAAGTAGAAATAATGAGTCTGAGCACAGGGCCACATGAATGCTATGATATGGTTTCCAGTTCAGGAGATAGCTGTAGGTTTCTTCCTGAGCAGGAAGCCATATAGTTGTGTTGCTGAACAGCTGCGCCTGCTCTCATTAGCTCTACCTCTCAGCAAACTAAGTAGCCTGTCTGCAAGTGCTGCACTAAGGCAGCTACACTAACCAGAACAAAAGGCAGGGTTAAAGCCATGTTGCACGTTATATTTAGGACACATTAACTGCACTTAAAATGCAAGCATCCATGGGTGCGTCCAAATGAGCGTGGTCATGCAGTATGTGGCATCACAAACACATTTGCAGCGCCACATACTACAGTCTAGTGTTGTCCACACTGCAAGGGATAGCCAGGGGTTAAAAAAAAAAAAAAAAAAAAAAAAAAAAAAAAAAAAAAAAAAAACACACACCATGGGGAAAAAAAACCCAGCATGGTGCACGCTCAGGCAGCAAGCGCTGCTGAAAAATGGAGCTGGGCCACCTGGAGCCATGCTCCACTGCCAGCCAGGCTCTGTAGAGCAGAATTGCTGTGGTTGCAGCCCTGAGAGGCCCCCAGAGCCCCAGCTAAAGCTTCTGGGACCAGCACAGTGCTGGCCCCAGCCTCCCTCGCTACCCCTGGGGTAACTTGCCACATGCCGAAGTGTGCTTGGCATGGGTGTTCCCCAAAGACAAGTAGCTGTGGCGCAAGGTGCTCCATTGCTAGTTGTCCCTGGGGAACCAAACGTCAGTGCAGGTCTGGATGTGCCCGATGTGTTCAAGCAGTAAAATATGTGCCAAGCATGATCATATCATAGCAAAGTTAGGACTTTTTGCTGAGTCACCCCAGCAAGCCAGGGACAGGCACTTCTGAGCTGAGCAGTGCTGGACATGTAGTGGGGAAGATGCACATCCTCATGGGTCCTGGTGCTGTGGTGCCTGGTGCTGGAGTCAGTGGTGGGGAAGGGGGCACAGTCAGCTCCAGTCCCATCTAGAGTGGACGGAGATCTTAGCGAGCATTACTGGGCAACTACTCCAAAACACAGTCCAACTTTTCATATGGCATGGTATTGCTTATTAAATCTCAGATAAAATGCATGCTAAGATTCCTATCAGAAAAGGCCCTTAGATGACAATACTCAAGGTTTCTGAGGTCTGTGGGATGGCTGGGACTATGTCCCAGCTTTTACTCTCCAAAAGCTGTTTGATTTGGTTATTTACCCTAAGCAAAATATAAACAACACAGGGACAACCCATTATATGCACTAGACTAAGACTTTGTAGGTTAGACCATTAGTTTAAGATTTTTTATTTGATAATAGCTTCTTGTAGGCTGAAATATTCAGCACAACTATCTTCTCATGAAAAGATACTGGCTTTTAGAGCCACTTGCTTCTATGAAAAGTTAAAAGCCCAGAGAAGTTGCAAGATTCATCTCACTGTGACAGAAATGCATTGATGACTCTAGGAACTGATGACTTGTTTCCATCCAGGAAGAGCACACACCAACTGCAGATACTTCCTCAACCTGACAGAGTTTTTAAACCTGAAAGCTTGGTAAGAAAAAAAAAAAAAAAATGTTCAACTATTTAAGTTGGTCTAATAAAAGATATCAGATTCACCCAAAGAACCTTGTCTGCCTATGTCCTTAGATCAACATGGCTACAACCTATACCTTTGATGACTCTAAGTTCTTCATGCAGAAACCATTAAAGTAAGATAAAAAATTAAAAATGGTCAGCAAATTAGAGGCAAAACACATTGAGAGTCTGTTCAACATACCTGCCAACTAAGTATTCCCAGTTGAGTCGTATCCAGTCCCATGCCATGTTTTTGCCATAAGTATTATAGGAGATGTACTTCAGTACAGTAAACACGTCCTGACTTTTAATAAGATTGGTGTCGTAAATGTATTTTAGATACCTAGGAGAAATCATATCTGTATTAAGTGGGCTTTATAGCTTTTTTCATTATAGATTACAAAATAATTAATTAAGTGGGTATATACTTGTAAGAGTAAGTAGAAGAAATAATAAAAGCCTTCATATTTTCATGTCACTCATTGTTTGCTGAGGCCAACCTAAACCAACTGATTGCTACACCTCAGCTGTTATTTTATTAGGGAAAAAAAGTGATGCTAGAGAGGTTTTTTTTTAAAAAATAGATGAAATAGCTGGGCCTAAAAAGGGAACATTCATTACGTGTAAAATTTTCAAAAACAATGCAAGCATTTTGGCCTCTCTGGCCATGTCCACATCAGTGCAGATGTTTGTTTTCCCAGGGACAAGAAACAGCAGCACACCTTGTGCCGCTGCCTCTTGTCCCCAGGGAATGTCTGTGCCACGTGCCCTCTGGCACGCCACAGGTTACCTCAGGTGGGGTAGGGGAGGCTGGGGAAGCTACTGTACTGGCCCCAGCAGTCTTACCTGGGGTCCTGGGGGCTGGAGAAGCTGCAGCCATGGTGTTCCCACAGCTAGGAGCCTGCTGGCACCTGGACCATGGCTCTGACCCGCTAGGCTCCAGTTTTGGGATGTGTGTGTTACCGCCACATGTGCCTCCCTTCATTTTCTGCATGGAGCACATGGCAGCCCCCAACGCTGCAAGGTAGCATCATGGGGAACTCCTGAATTTGTGGTGTGTGGCACCACAGACAGGTCTGTAGTGCTATATACTGCATGACTGTGTTTGTCTGGATGAGGCCTCTGAGTGTGTTTTATACCAAATCTCTGGTACTTTGGAGGATGGACTCTTTTGACTCTTGATTAGAGGTCAAGGGAACCTGATTTACAATGAAAAGCTGAGAGAACTGGAATTATGTAGTCTAGTGAAGAGAAGACAGAGAGGTCTTTGAATACCTGAAGAGCAAAGGTTTAACAACCAGGGTCAGTGTCCTGGGTGGTGGTGGTTGGGGCCATGTTGGCTGTGGCACCTGAGCTGGCAATAGCTGATGCTGCCATCCTTGCACTCCCTTGAAGTGGGCACTTGAGGCTGAGGCCCCAGTTGTCCACCACTTTTTACACTACTGCTTAAGTGTGGTTATAAAAACGATTGTGACAGACTATCCCATGTGTCCACAAGGGACAGGACAAGAAGTAACAGACTTAAGTAACAACAAAGGAAATTAAGGTTGGATCCTAGTAGGGACTTCCTTCACTTTGAGGGTGGTCAAGCGCTGGAACAAGTTGTGGAATCTTCAAAGTTTTTAAGAACCTCCAGACAGACACTTGGTTTGGGTGGTTTGGACAGGGATGATCCTGCCTTGAGCAGGGAGTTGAACCCCTAAAGTCTCTTCCAGCTCTGTTTTCCTATGGTTTATGACCCTGTCTTATCCATCCACTCTGCTTGTACATACCAAACCTAGAAATATGGCAGAAGAAACCAATCTGGGGGCACCTCGGGCAGCTGTTCTTGGCCTCTCTGTCTCTGGTGTTCTTGAGAGTGACTAGACCAGGGTGCTCAACTTGTGGCCCACAGAGCCTTGGAATCCAGCCTACAGTGCTCCCACTAGGCCAGGAAATGTGGCAGAGGGGGAACAGCAGTCATTCCACCCTGCCAAATTCCCAGATGCAAGCCCCATATAGCCTGTTGGAGCCAGGCTGTGGGCACTTTCCCTGGCATGGCTGGGCCATACCCCCTTCCTTTGCATCTGGGTGGTCACTGGGTTGGGACTGGGCCAAGTCCCCTTTTTCTCCTTGCGGGGCTAGGTTGGTGCCAAGGCACATCACCCCTTTTTCCCCACAGGGCTGGGTGTGATTGGGCAGCCCCCTCCCCCTTCTGTGTGGCCAGATGGTGCCCCTGCACCAGATGTTGGATCAGGATCACCGGCTGGATTTGGCCCACAGGTGGACCAGACTGTCCATCCAGTCTGCAGGGAAAAGGTTGAGCACCACTGGATTAGACAGGTACTCCTAGAGTGGCTTCACCCTCACACTTTGGGCATAGTGCAAGTGAGTAGGAACATGGTTAAGAAGGTCCCTCTCTGACAGCACTAGAGGTGTTTAGCAATATCCTCACTGGAAGTCAGTGAGACTTTAGGTTCCTACATCTCCTGAAAAATTTGACCCTAATTCTATGGTTATGTCTCCATTGCAGTGAGGAAGTATAAATGAGTGAAGCACAGGAAGACCTGTGCAAACTAACTAGTTACTAAATGGTAAAAGTTTGTATGTGTTGGGGGGGGTGGGAATTTACCATACATTATCTGCTCTGTGCAACTGCCCACATGCACACTGATAATTTGATCAGTAACATCTAATGAACAGTAGTTTAGCCATTGGGGTTAAACTACTGCAGTTTGGCTTTCGTTTACTGTGGGGTAAGGCACAGTCGGTTACTGTGGAGTAGCTGATACATGGGAAAGCTTCTGTATCATGGTGGGACTGGTGAGTCATGGTGACTGGTTTGTTTCCCCATCTGTAAGCTACTCTTAATATAATTACCTTGGGTAACAATAACAGCAGTCTCAGTGGTAGGGAATTCAGTGCAGATCTACAACCCCATGATGGGTCCTGAATACTCACTCAGATGGCTAGTTCTCAACTAATGTGCTGCTATGTCTTTACTGCCATAGTTAGCTGTGCTAGCTAAATTAAAGCGAGCTTTAGTATGCCTATCTCTGACCGAGAAGATATACATTAGGAGATTTTGCTACCAACAAGATGGTTAAAATTCTTTCATCTAATAGGATGAAATCCTGTGAGTGCTAAAAGGCTACAACTGCAGCAGATCAGCAATGTGACTGGTGTCTCAAAAAATAAATGAAGCCACTGTCACAGAGATATATACTTAGGTAATATGGCATGGTCATAACTATTGTATCATAACATTGCAATATAACTTTGTAGCAGCTACAAAGAGGAACTTTTTCAGCTGCTGCAAATAGGTGCTGATGACTGCTTGTGTACTCTGTCGCTTGGACAAGAGGATTCTCTTACTGAAGTGACAGAGTGCACAACCAGTTTTCTCAAGCTGTGTGTCTTTTTTCTCCCCCATTGTTTTACTCATAAACTCAGTCTGGAGAATAGCCATGATCATCTTGTTAGTTTAATATAGTAAGAATTTTTACACTATACAGGTTTGGGCTGCTCTAAATAAACCATGTTTTAACTCAATGGTGAGTTATGAATCAACTTTAAATGACAAGGGCCTATGAAATTATGAACATTGCTGGGCTCTGTGGCCAATTTATCTTTACTATTACACCATCCTCATTCTCCCATTTCCTCAAGGGCTAGGGACATAAAGTTACACAAAAACTGGTTTAAGCAATCAGAAACTGGTTTAAACCTGTAACAGAACAGAAGTTCAGTGCACATAAACCAGTTTCAAAATGGCTGAAACTAGTTTGAGATAAACCTCGTTGAATGTAGTATCAGACTTAACTGATTTGGGCTAAACCGGTTTATGAAACTTCTGTTCCAAACCCCTTTCCGGCTCAAGTTAAAATCACAGCTCCTCAGCATGCTTTCCAGCCTTGGCCTGGGCTGGGCTGTGCTGTCTGCTCCAGAGAGCAGGGTTAGGCGTGCCCCTCTGCTCCTTAGCTGGAGCAGTGAGGTCTGGCTAACAAGAGGATGGGGAGACAATCCCAGCTGGGGATGCAGCCCAGTTTATGGGTGGAGGGGACTCCCCCTAAGCAAACCCCAGCTGGGGTATAGGGCCAGGGAGGGGGGTTAAATACCCCTTCTCCCGCTCAAACTTACTGTTGGCTGCACCTGTGGATTACAAATCCTAGAGGTATCTGGAAGCAGGAAGATGAAGTAATGAGCAACCCTGCAGAGTTCTGCTGCTGGGATTCTGGACTGCAAATCCCAGAGACCTTGGGGGCAGCAGGAAAAGGATGTGAACACACAGCTAGAGAGCCATGCTCTAGCACTCCCCTGCTTCTGGCCTGAGCCACTGCAGGCATGTGACTACATTTCCTGAATCAAAGGCAAATGTCTGTTCACTTTTGTTTCAATTTAATCTGTGCAGCTTAAGTAAACCTGCAAAGACTGAATGAATTCAGCCTCGGGCTTTTTGACTGTCTGCACTTCTATTTTTTGCTCCATACACTTGATCCATCTTGTAAATTCTTTGAGGCAGGAGCTATATTGTTTTAGGCTTTTATACAGTCATTAGTACACTGGTGTGCTCACCCTGACTGGGACATTTAAATACCTTCCCACTATTACAGCTTGTAGTACGGGTCATTCTATGCCTACACGAATACCTAGATCAGATTATTTCCAGTCGAGAAGCAAAGTTTTTGGCTCACTGCTTGTAGCTTTATCACAAAGGAGATTCTTAAATGACCATTTTTGAGAAATGCTGTGCTCTATATCTTACCATGTATGTGGCAAAAACTATAGTACAGGAGAGTGGGAGATAAGGGAGAGGAGGACTGTTTCAATGGGGAAATACGTCACCTGTCCAGAAGTGTGATGTTCTGCACTGATGCCAGGCCATACAGCAACTTTTCTTTCTCTTGAGCTAATGGAGTAGTTTGGTATTTCTGAAACATGTAGTTCCAATGTGTCTCATTCCTAGAGTTCTGCATCCCATAGCGGTACACCAAAAGCCGGAGATTTACAGGAAGACTAGAATAAACAGAGCAGTATTTGATGGCTTTTTTCCTGATTTTATTTTATTCTGGCACTATATATTGTATCTTAACTGAATCCCAAACCCATTTACCTTCTTCCATTTATCCAGTCTTCAAATAATTTAGAAGCATTATTCAAGGCATCTTGATCACCCATACTGCACGCAAAATCTAAAACAGAGGCACGAAGAAGCCTAGACAGGGAGACAGAGAGAGAGAGAAGGATTTTTCCCACTGCTCAGCACTGCCAGAATCTATATGTAATATTACTTAAAAAAAAACACCATGTCCCAACCTTCTCACATGTGTTCCAGGACCATCTTCCTCATCATTCCAACCCAGCTGCTGTGTAATGGGCTTAACAAGAGTCTGAAATTTTTTCTGAAAGAGATTTTGGGATTACTTTCATAGGTTTCATTAATTAATAGGATTTTTGTGTTCATAGTTTATCTTTTTTCATTTTTAGAAACATTAGGAAAGTTCTAATATCATTTGAAGAAAAAAAAGTTATTTTCTAAAGAAAGAAAAAACCCCTCTCATTAAAGTTCCTGTGGCATAAAATGATGTGAACAACATGCTGTACCTTTGCTTTGCAATGTTGTGATACACTGATATGACTTGAAGGTATTCCATTTTCTTCAAGCCTTGTGTACACTACAAAATGTAACCATCTGTGTAAACTATTACTCCTTCACTTTGTTCCCTAACAAGATGCTGAATACAGTTTGTATTTATAGTGACTATTAATCCATGTTCAGTTCCAGGTCAGCAGTTATACTTGCTGACAACTACACTCAGACACAGCTATATTTCACAGTGTAGACAAGCATCAGAAGTTTTGCTGCGTTGTACAATCCTGCTGGTAGGATGCAAGATTGTGCTGGCACAAAAATGGCTGTGCTGAGAAGAATTGAGATGGGTGGGTGACTATAATCCCAGACTGGGGATCAAAAAAAACGCCTCTTGCAAAATATATTAAGAATTGTATATATTAAGCCTATATTAAGCCTCTTGAAAAATATACTTTAAGAATTTTATAAATTTCCAGCGCATTTCTTTTAATGCTGAAATCATAAAGATAAAAGATAATTATTTTTCTTGTTTTGAAAATTATGAACTGTAAGATCTGGAGACTGAAAGTAAGAACTTCCATTAGCTGCATTACCTGAAAAACAGGGTACAAATCTTTATCATCTTTAAGCATGTCACTGAGATATGTTACTGCCACTATAACTCTCTGCCAAGGTAAATATTCTGTTTCATTTTGTAGATAATTTGTTAGATCCAGAGGGACAGAGTAATTCACAATGTCAGCCCTGAGGAAAGAAAAGACAACTGATGCAACTTTCAAAACCTGCCACACTTGAAATAGAAACATAGAGATAATAACATATGTATATTAATTGGAATCATATTTTTCGTTGTCTTATTCATGTCGGATTTTTTTGAATGACTTTGTTTTATGCCCACTTATGTCTATTTTTTTTTTTTAGTTATGAGGATTGTGTAGCTGATATATTGATCCTACTGTACAATCTAAGAAAGTGTGTTGGTGGGGGGGGCTTATCACAGGCGCCTTTGCCTCTTTGGGTATGAATAAAGTTACTTCTAGTTTCATCTAAATTCAAAATGGAGAAGAGTCAGACAGCTTCATCTCCTCCAACTTTGTGAGAGTATCTGAGGGAAGAAGTTCTCTTTTCATTTTCCAAAAAAAAAAAAAAAATCATACTGACAACAGATTGGGTAATGAGGTATTTCTGGAAAATCCTCAATCTCTTTATCATGTCTAGGAATAGGTGGGTACATCTTTTTCTTTTCCCTGCAACTACCAGGAGGTATTGGAGGAGCAGTTTTCTTAATCCTCTCCCTGAAGGAAATGGTTTATAGGAGATGTTTGGCCTCATTGATCAGGCACTTGCATGCCTATACACATTGCTGGTTTGCATTCTAATTTGAGTGCTCCAGTGTAGCCTCACTGTCATGTGTATAAGCCCTAAGCATTTAAATATGGCTGCTGGGGCACTTTATCTAAACCTCATCGAATGAGATTTAGATAAAGCATCCCACAGCCATTTTTAAACCTGCGGGGGCTTAATACACATGACAGTGAGGTATTTTAATTAGAGTGGCTGTCCAGGAACCACTCTAATTAAAATGCCCCACTCAGGCCCCCACCTCCGAGCACATGTATAGGCAGCTGAGGATTCAGTATAATTTGTGGTTATGGTTATAGCAGGCTGAGATGCATCCATTCAGCACTAAGCACCAGAGTACTGAGAGAACTGTAATAATTTGGTTATTAGCTTTACAAACTATTCTGGAGAAGCTGAATTACCTGGCAATCCAACCAAGGCCTGAATGAAAGACAGCTACACGTTGCTGGTTAGAAGTTTGATAACACAATAGCTTTTGCTGGAAAATGGGGAGCTTTTTAACTGAAATTGCAGCCTTTTTGTAGGGACATGTAAGTTTTGTCAGGGAAGGTTTCTCAGCTATAGGTTGAAATTTCAGTTCCCAAGCAGAGCCAGAGACACCCACCAATAGGGCAGTGGTTACAGAATCCACCTCAGATATGCAAGACCAAGGCTCAAGTTAGGCTGAACAAAAACTCGCAGTGGGTCTCCTGTGTTCCAGGCAAATCCCCTAAACACTGGCCTATCGGAGCAAATGTCCTGCTTTTAAAATTGCAAGGAAGACTGATACTCACCCAGTTCTATTGCTATGTATAATGTAGATTCCAACCTGTATTTGTTGGAGATTTCTGATATAATGGGACAGCTGAAAATCTCCACATTTCTCACTGCCTTACAATTCCGAAAGTCTAATAATCAGTCTAATCCACAATGCTTTAGTGGGCATGTCTCAGGTTAGTACCATTATCTCCATATTATAAAGAGAGAAACTAAGGCACAGGGTGGTGGAAGTGACTTGCATGAGGCCACCCAGAAGATCACTGACAGAGCCATGTATGCAAAATGGTTGGCATATACAAGCTTTAAAAACTTAAAACATTTAAGACACAGAAATAAACATTGCTGGATTATTTAAATCCAAGAAAAAAATTGTGAATGTTGTGGGAAATTATAATGACTTCAGTGGGATTACCCTTCAGAGAATCTGCTCATCCTTGGAGTCAATTGTTCACAATTTGACTGAGTTTTTATTTGCAAGAATTAGGGGGATTTAGTGCTTTATCACAAGAACAGAAAGCCATGCCATGAATTCTAAAATCAACATCATTGTTTGGCCTTTGGCAAATCATTTAACCTCCATTCACATCAATTTCTTTACCTGCATATTGGGGTTATTAATACTTAACCTGCCTCACAAGTTCATTGTAAAAAGTAACTAGTGTTTGTAATGCATAATGTAAGTGATATAAATCCTTTGTAAATTTTGGCCCCACAGAGGAGATGAACTGCCTGTAAAGATCTAATCATTAAGTTCAATAACTTCATAGTATTTTATTTGTAATGGCTTTCATTCTAGTGTACAGTGCACTGTCAGTTTTCAGGAACAGTGATGATGATTTTCAGTGTGTTAGACATGAAGTTTGTAGATCTGTTCCTGTGACGGTGGGTACGAGGCAGATCAAACTAATGTTCATAACAATCCTTTGTATGCACAAGTATATGGGTACAAGATTGTGTGGGCATTTTGGTTTTGTACCTGGAAATTAACCAGGCACATTGTTTTTCTCCTTTTTTTTTTTTTTAATAGGACTTTTATCAACAGCCTTTCTAATTCTCTCACCGTTTATCTCTTTTATACACAGCTACTCAATTTCACTCCCACAACAGCCCTTGACTTTATCCCGAGGTAAAAGGAATTGTCTGCATTGTGTGTTAATGACTATTAAAGAACTAAAGAAAATATCATGGCACCCTAAAGGGTCCCAGATAATGAACTTTGAAAAAGGGTACAAAACTTACACAGGAGGCCTTTTCCAAAAAACACTCAGAAGCATTATTATTATTATTATTATTATATGTCTAATAGCAGCGCACAGGAACAAAGCAGCGCTGAAGGGGCTGTCACTACCATGCTGTCACTACCATTCATAGTTATATAGTAGCATGTGTTCATTCATGCGGTAAGCCTTGATGACCCACAACATGGGCATCTCATTAACTATTCTGATATCCCATGGTTGAACAGGAAATCTAGTGCAGGGGCTCTCAATCTTTTTCTTCCTGAGGCCTTCCCCACCCCCAGCACACTATAGAAACTCCACAGCCCACCGGTGCCACAACAACTGTTTTTTTGGCATATCCAGTATGCAGGGGGAAGCATAGGTGAGTCACGGGAGAGGAGCCATAGGCAACATGTAGTGGGGCATAGTAGATATGTTGGGGGACCATGGAGGGCATGTTCCCCCCAGATTTGTGCTCCCACAGCAGGCACAGAGCTGCAACCTGGCCAGATGAGTACAGGCAGGAGCTGCCTCTGCGGCCCAGGTGTGGGACCTAGCATAGGAGGGTGGAGTGGGGTGGTAAGACTCATTGCCATCACCACTAGAACCCCTGCACCATTTGCAAGGAGTAACAGATGGGGTGGGGGGTGTTGAGTGAGGGGCAGCACAGACCCCCTGAAACCTGCTCATGGACCCCTGGTTGAGAACCACTAATCTAATGGATCTTGGGATGTCTGTGGAAAGTCACATTGAGTCAGATCTTTTGTGACACTTCTCAGGCACTTAAAATATGGACACTGAGACAGTGCCATGTAGAACCTGGGATAACTTGTATTGCACATCACAGACACACTCCTAGGAGATTATGACTTTATTTGGAATCCTGTTTTGGCAATGATTTTTGCAACTCATCTACCTGAAAAACTCCTTTCAGAGGAAATATGCTTGCCTAGAAAGGAAATAAGGCTGTGATCCTGCTCATATTGAAGTAAATGGCAAAATTCATATTAACTTCAATAGGTCAAGATCAGACCCCTTATATTAGGGCAGAAAGATTGGCTCTAAATTGATACCAACAAGAGTTGTACACAAACACACGCACTTGAATTTGTTCCTTATGGAGGAAAATTGGACCTAAATTATTCCTCCCCTTAAAGAATCTCATTTCAGCCACTCAGTCCAATATAATAGCTGCTGGGAAGATATGAAAGCTATTTTGAAACTTCCATTTTAAGTTACTTTAAGATGCCTACCTTGCCAAAGAAAAGGCATCATCCAAAACTCCAGCACGGTCAGCAGATGAAAATGACTGCATTGGGAGGACCAAAAAGAAAGACAAGAGATTTACATTCTGAAGAGGAAATTTTGATAATGTAGAGACCCCATAAACCAGCTGCTTGTAACTAGATCAAATTAATTTTGTACAACTTACCTGGTAGTTCTTAATCAGGTAATTGGCTAAGTCTTTCCATGTCTGTGGCTCATAATTTACACGATAAAATCCAACATGGGCTGTATTTATTTTCAAGAAAGAATTGGGAGGTGGGTTGATGGGCTTTATGGTAATTCCTGTGGCAGAAAAGAAACAGCAATAATAAAATTTTCACCTATTAAATACATGACTAGGGAGCCATTGAAAAGATCTTGGGCCCCCAAACCCTATTTAGTTGTAACCTGGTTTGCAAATTCCACTGGGACATATAGCATAATTCTAGTTCAGTAGCTCTAACTTGGCAGTAAGTAAAGGGGAGTTTATTGATACCAGCTCTTAGCAGAGAATAAGAAATACTTTTGACTTTTAAATGCAGAACAGTGTATTTAGAAAGAACATGAAGAAAATAAAGTACTGTTTGAAAATGAATACTCACATACACATGATTAATGTTCATGTTCCTTTATAGAATCACAGAAGTTTAGAGCTGGAAGAGACCAGCCCCCTTGGAAAGGCTCTGTTGGCCCTAAGCTTTTATTGTTTTTACAGAAGTTGACTTTTGTGCTAATGAGCCAAATGGTAGTCACAGTAGGAAGCACTTACTCACACAAGCAGCCCATAAAAGTCCATGAGATCACTCATGGCCCACTGGATTGTGATATGGATGGTAAAAGAAAATCCTTTCAAACAAATCTCTGATTTTGGATCACAACGAAGCATTTAATTTTGGATTTTGAATGCAAGTAATTGAAACAAAACTTAAATTACTGTATTTACTGGAATCAAAGATGAGGTTTTTTCCCCCCTTCCAATGAACATGTGGGGGGGAAAGCCTCATTTTAGATTTGAGTATTGTCATAAGGCGGGTGGTGGCTTAGCTCTAGCTTCAGTCTAAAGTCAGAACTAAGCTCTTGCTGTCCTGGTCTGGGGTGGTTTGTTTGGTGCAGTAGGGGGCTTGTGGCAGGCAAAGCATGGGGGAGACCATGCAGTAGGGGTGGGAAGACCCCCAGTGGACAGTTTGGGGGGAACACAGGAGACAGTGCATAGCCTGTCTCCCCTCTCCCCACCACCTGCTTCCCCTTTACCTTCTTCTCTGGCCCCGCCAGCCCCACCAGGGTGAGATCTACAGCTACAACTGCTGCTTCTCCCTTGCTGGGTCACTGGCTGCACTGGAGCTGGGGCAGAGGTGCTACAGAAGCAGGGGGCAAGGAGCAGGAGGTGAGATAGGGTAGGGTGTGTGTGGGGGCTGGTGTTTTTCCCTTTTTGTAACCAGCTTTAGAAAACAGCTTCAGCCAATGCCAGCTCCTGCAGCCTGTTATCTTCACCTGTGCTAACCCAGATTTCCTACATTCACTGCCAGAGACCACTCCCTCCCTAAATTTTGATTTACTAGGATCCACTCCTGCCCTAAATTTTAATTCTGGAAGCTATGTGATTTAGCCCTGTTTAGTTCAATGGAACAGCACATTTCAAATTAAACATATTCTTAGCAACTTTCTTGAGTGAGCATTGACTTAGGACATGCTAAAGGACTCCTGAATCAGAGAATTCAGTAGCATAAATAAGTATATGGGAGGGGCTGGCTATTTTTTCCTAGAGAAGGATCTTTACCTGACTGCCAAACATTGTACCACTTCGGATACTCTACCACTGAAAAGCATCATTTTGTTTCTGCTTCTTTTCATTTTTTACTAATGAAATGTTTAAAGCTCTGCTCCAGTTCCCACATTACTGTTCTTAAAAGAAGCATTACCGAAGTTTACCTGCAGACTCTGACTTATTGTAAAATGTCAGCGTTGTTGTGTTCCCAGCATGCCATTTCACTGGAATATTCCATGTGTAACTGAAATAAATGTAAAAGAAAATGTCTGAAGTCATACTTAAAAGAACAGCACATAATTAAAGCAATGAGTTTTTATATCATGGTATTCCGCATCTAGAGTCATAGTCAAATCATTTTTATAGGCACCTAAATGGGACTTACACATCATATTTATGCTGTGATTAATGTGTTAATCATGGCATAAATAGGAAGGATGCACCTGATTTAATGCTCCATAAATTGGGGAACAAATTATGAAAAGGTTCCACATATAATGTACAACATTTTTATGGTCTGTTTGTATGGTGCTTTAAATTTAATGGTGTGGCCAATGGCCAAAAATCAGCTGACTGTTGGCCTGACCAGAGGTGAGGTGAGGGGAAGGCAATGGGCTTCCCCAGCCTGGGACTTTAAACTGCACTGGGCAGCAGAGGCTCTGAGAAGGGAAACAGCGGGGAGCCTACAGCTTACTCCCCCTTCTCTTCCTCCCCTGGGCTTTAAACCCTATGTGAAGCAGCACAAGGCAGAGCCAGAGCTGCTCGGTATGCTCAGCAAAGATCAGCATGCTCAGAGCTGCTCAGCTAGGTCCCCAGTGAGGGGAAGCCTCTGCTTCCTTCCACTGGGATTTTGAACCCTGAGCTGGGTAGCTCTGACTAGGCAGACATACCCCAATTTATCCTGCTGGGGCTTTAAGCTGCATGCCAAGCAGCTCTGGCCAGGCAGCCTGGTGTGGGGGAGCAGAGTTCCCCTCATGCCAGGTTGTCCATCAGAGCTGTTTGTCATGGGGTTTATAGTGCCTGTCAGAGGGAAGCTTCTGGTCCCTCATTACAGGGAGCTTCTGCTCCCCCACACCAGGATTTTAAACTCTGCATCATGCTGTTTTGGGTGGGTTGTCAAGTGCAACGAAGCAAAGGCTCATGTTTGGACATAAGGGAGCCTCAGAGTCTGGGACAGCCCCAGGACCTGGAACCAGCCCCTGCATGGTCCCCACAGAGTCAACAATCAGCTGATTGTCAGGCACTTGACTTTCAATTTGATGATGTAAGGGGATAAGGATCCTGGGCTCCTTTTGCACTGGCAAGTGTGGCATGATTGGGATTTGATCCCTGATCTCAAAATCTCATGCCCTGCCATGCATGTGTGGCATGGGAGGAGGCACAATTGTTGGGATCAGGGATCAGATCCCATCACATGTGAACAAAGCTGCCTAAGTCATAAAAACTGTAGAAATCATAGAGAAGTCAGGCTGGAAGCAACATCCAGAGGGCATCTAGTCCAATCACCAAGATCATCCCTATCCAAGCTATCCTATATAATCCATAGTCTAAACACTTCATAAGACTACTATAAACCCTGACACAGAGCAAGACATAACACTCTAACCTGCCACAGATAAAGCAGGTGAACCACAGCAGCCAATATCCTGCTTTTATAAAAGGTTGTTAATAAACACTCTAGAGATCCCAGGTAGAAGGTCATGCTCCCCACTACAGAGGAAGACAAAACTGCCCACAGTCCCTACCAATCTGAGCATGGGGTAAAATTTCTTTCTGACCCCAAATATGGTGATTGGTCTGACTGAGCTGAGGGGCAAGACCCTCTAGCCAGGAGCCTCTGGCTTTGGTCCCAGCAAGAACATTGGCACACCTCAGTCAAAAGTCAGAAAAAGTCATCCAAATTAATCCTGCTTTAGTAGCCATAAAGCTGCTGAGAAGTCTGTATTTGTAAGACACTTCCATTTCAACTTGAAAAGATAAAGTGACAACTGGTCTGGGGCTTCTGCATGTGTTCAGAAACAATCTAGGTCAGGGACTTAAGGTACCAACCACCAGGCTATATGCTAGGTGAGGGGAGGTACCCTCCAGCTCTCCTGTTGAAACCAGGCCATTGTGCATCTAAGAATTCATGATTCATAGGGCTGGAAAGAGTAAACAAGGAGAAGCATGACTCTGCAGCTTAATATTTAGCACACTGAGCAGGGAGGGAAGAAAGGCAATCCTGGGTTTTGCCCCCAGCCCCCTGAACTGTTTGTACATTTTACATCCAGCAATTATTGAATAAAAATAAAAGAAATCCAGGGAGCAAGGAGTAGAATGGGGGACCATGACTCTTGTGGAAACAGGCTCCCTCTTGCTTTATGAAGCAACAGCCTTCCTAGGCATGGTACAGGATGTCTCGATGGCCAGCTCAGTTTGGATAACATTCTGGGACTAAAATAGTGGGTACCTGTGGCAGGACGGCCCCTAGGGGTGCCGTGACCTCCCCTAGTGCCCTTGCCTACTGTGCCAACCTGGGCTTTGAATGCACCCTCTATCTCGCCCGCCACGTCTTTGATCTTAGTATTGTCAGTGGAGGCTGCCTTCCTGCCCTTCTTGGCACGGGGCTGATCTTACTATGCCAGGATTTTCTCCGAGTCCTGGTGCTGGTCCTCTCCTGGGGCCAACTCAATACACACGCCCCCTCCCGGGGCGGCTCTCTGACTGTGCCCCTTCTCGCCCAGCTTGGACTTCTCTATGGGCTCATTCCCCTCTCAGGCTTCGTATCTCACAGGCAGCGCCCCACTTGGGCCTGCCTCCCTTATATTCCGCGGCCACTCACGTCCTGACCTGCGTCCCGTGCTCCCCCCGGTCTCTATGCCCACACTCGAGCCTGTGGTCGTGCCTCTCAAGCACCACGCCCACACTCGGGCCTGTAATCGTGCCTCCTGTGCTCCGCTGCCTGCCCCGGGGCCTGTAATCACACCTCTTGCGCTCCGCTGCCCACCCTGGGCCTTCTATGCCCGCACACAGGCCTGTGGTCACGCCCCTTGCGCTCCCCACCCACACTCGGGCCCGTCTATGCCCAACTCGGGCCTACGCCCCACTGGGGCTCTTCCCAATTGGGAATTCCAATTGGGGCCTGTCCCAGTAATGCCCACACTGGGCTGGGGTCAGGACACCCCCACTGCTTAGACCCACCTTCCTGGGCCCACACCCTACTGGGCTTCTGCCTCTACTAGACTCTTCCCAAAGTTGCCCCAATGGACTGGGATCAGGACAACCCCACAACACAGCACCCTCCATGGTGCCAGGAACTCCCCCACCTTACTGGGGAGCTCCTGCTGAGGCCTCCTCCATCCCTACAGTCTCACCCAGTCTTCCAGTGTAATAATCACAACTCCGCAAAACTATGCTGGCTCTCTCACATACCTGTCAGGGTTCTCTCCTCCCTAGCATCATTGCAGCCAGTCAGAGTGATCAGACTACTCAACTCACCAGCAGAGGCCTTCCCTTCCTTATGAAGGCCAAGCCCTGCCCCCCCCCCCCATCAGTCAGGTGATCTAATCAGCTCCCATAACAACCGGCACCTGCTGCCTTAATAAATGGCAGCTAAGCCATTTTCTGTCTTCAGTAGCAGGCACCCTAGTGCCCTGCTACAGTACCTTGAGTCATTTTTTGGATCTGACCCATAGTCCTCTAAACTATGAAGTATACATATTTGCTACCATACCATTAGTGGACTAAATGTAGGATTTAGATATGAATTACAGAGCTTAGGTTCAAAGTCTTGCATCAGCTTGGGACATTAGGCAGATTACTTAGGTCCTGATTCAGTAAGGTACTTACTGAGATGGAAAACTAAGCTTGTGATTAATGTGTTTTGGAAATCAATACAAGTACATAAAGTGCTTAAAGTTAAACATAGAAGTGAGTACCTTTCTGAAAGGTGTTCACCTTTTGTGCTTTAATTTCCCTACCTATAAAATGGAGATGATAATATTTTCTCATTATCAAAGGGACACTGTGTGGATCAGCTCTATAGTAAACTATGTACAAACAATCTTAATTATTAATCATACTTGGAAATATACCTTAATAAAGCAGTAGCTCTGTATTGCTGATCTAGCTCAGGGCTTGCAGGCCATATGTGGCCTGCGAGGGGTTTATATGTGGCCCCTAGGCTCCTATTCAGCCACTGTTCCCCACATTGCTCCAGCTCCTTCTGTAGCTGGGGTCGCTAGGCTCCCCCTCACTCCCTCAGCTTACGCTTACTATTCCCGCTTTCTTCCTGGCCTAGCAGCCCACAGGTGGGGGCTGCCTGTGTGGGTGGTGCAGAGTGGGTAGGAAATTTTAAACCTTACCCTAATGCAGAAGGTGGTTCAGAAGGATGTGCCTTGGGATCCAAGAGAAAACGTTTTTGTTGGATGGTTAAATTAGAGTACAGCTCTAAGACAGGATATCCCATCTGCCTGGTCCAGGTGTCCATCACTTCCTTGACTGGTTGACCACTTGCCTAAGAATGACACCAGATAGTCATGCCAAGAAACTGAATGTAAATTGGAGAGAAACTTTCATGAAAAGAGGGTGGGACTGGAAAAGGAACACGTCTCCCTCAGAAATCAGCCTTTGTTCCTAACAATTTGGCTTAAGAAAAGCAAGCTCTGCTCAAAAAATACTTTATTCATTAAATCATTTTATGGTGAATGTAAGAGAATAAATCATGAGCTGTAAACTAAGATATATATATATATAAAATAGATATTTCTAAAGCATATGGACAGTAGCTGGGGCTTGGGGTTTGGACAGTAGCTGGGGCAAATACTATCTGCCCTTATGGTCCGCTGCCCCTGCACACTCGCAGGGGTATTGTGGCTCCTGCGATCCCTAGGGCTCAAGGGTTTTACACTGTGAATGGTGCACCTCTGCCACTGAGAGCCCCCTCAGCTGTTGGAGCTCCCAATACAGGGGAGACCCTGCTACATGCTAAATTAAAGCTTGATAGCAATAAGCTATAAAGTCAGTGCACATTTTTGAGGTCTAACTTTATAGCTGGTTGGAGCTTTTTATTGTGTGATAGCTAATTTGCATGTGTAGCTGGTGTCCAGGTAATTGTACAATTAAGTAGGTCATTGCACAATACCTGTAATGTGTTGAGGGGGCTATAGATAGGGGGTCTACCTAAATGACAGGAGGATTTACAAATTTTTGCACAAAGTTCTAATTCTGCAGTCATTTTGCAGTGGCTCTGCCCCTTGGCATTGATTGATGGAGAAGCCCCAGGAGAGGAGAAGGGACAGCTGTCATCTTGATAACTGGCTACCCTTCATGCAGCCCCACCCCTTGGCACTGATTAGTAGTGAGGGCCTGGCAAGGGGAGGAGGAATGAGGGGGCAACAGCTATCTTGTCTGCTGCCCTTCATGCCTCCCCACCAAAACAGCACCTTCCCCTTCTGGCAGTGAGTGCCTCTGGTTCCCACTAGGGAGCCATTGCTATTTTTATTAAGGGTTTTTTGTTGTTGTTGATTTCTCAGATTTTGTGGATCACCCCAGATTTCATAGATTCCTGAAAACTGTGAATTAGGCAGGTCCCTAGCCATAGAGTTGTTACACATTTTTTAAGCACTAACTTTACAGATGGTTGGTTCTTTTTATAGTAGGATTGTCATTTTTATCATGTGGTAATTACTTTGGACATGTGACTGCATGATTGATTTATTGCATGATTAATCAGTCAATTGTGTGATAATTGCTTTTGCTTGTGGCTGATCTTACTTTACACATGTGGCTGGTCTAAATTTATTGTGCAGTTGTTCAGTTAATTGTATAATGTTTTATGCATGCACGCGCACACGCACACACACACACACACACACACACACGGGTGACTGGTGCCTCCCGAGTCTGGGGGAGCATCAGATTGCTGACGGGGGATGGGGGTCCCCCCCAGCTGCTGATCACCAAGCCAGTAGCGAAACCAGAAGTGTGCTTTCACTAGCACTTCTGGTTTCATGGCTGGACTTCCAGGGGTTGCACCCGTGTGTGCCCTCTATGTGTTGCCACTTCATGTACATACATAGAAATATGTAGCAGGGGCCACAGAAACCCTCTTATGGATACAACTGGGTTATAAGAATGGGAATGAGTGCCTGCTATGATGCACAGCAGGAGATTGGATAGGGAGGGATGACGTTTTTTGTGTATATGGACAGTGGATGGCTCCTACTTATCAAGGCCCACTTGCTTGCTCCATGTTCTATACACCTTCAAAACAATTCACCTGGGAAAAAAAAGAAAAATTTATCTAGTAGAGAAATGTGCAGTCATGACTCTCAGTACATTTGGGTTACTAATAGAATATTGTAATACCCAATAAAGGAAATATTGTTGTTTGGGAAACTGCTCTGTAGCCTGAGTGTGTAAATTTTAGTTATTTCAGAACATACCCTTGCCAGGGATCCCCAGAAATCATCTGTCTTTGCATTCTTGAACTGGTATGTCTTTAGATACTCCTAGAAACAAGTGAAGAGAATGTTAAAATATTACCAAGTATTTATTCCTCAACTTTCATCACAACGTGCACATTTTACTATAATATGTTGTGCTGATATGCAGAATATCATAAAACTGTTATTGTTCCTATCCAGGAAGGGCTTTAAGACATCTGTGCATTTCACTTCTTTCTGCCAAGAAGATGATGAATAGAAACACTTACTGAAAGCAAGGTGAGGCTTTCTGAAAAATTGATCCCAGAAGAACCCCCATCCTTCATTCTACAATATAGGGTAAAGAAAACTGCTCCTTCTCCTGTGGCTTTGGGCATGACGAAAGCATTGGTAAGAAATGCTTACATGTTGTGTTATGGGTGTCTACAAAGGCTAAGCTTTAGAACTTGCACGCAGCATTGCTGGTGAAAACTAGTGGGCATGAAGGTATTAAAAGAATCCTATAGTCACCCAGGACGAAGCACGGTTAATATGAGTGGTGTAACTAGCATGGGGTGATGAGATCAGTCACCCGGGCACCAACTTGTAGGGGTAGGGGAAAGGGAAGAAATGGCTACCACTGCAGCCACATGATCACACCAGTGGTGTAGTGACAGATGGAAGTTGCTGCTGCCCCTGTGCATGGCACTGGGTCGTACTGAAACAGCTCTGGTTAATCCTTTTTTTACCCCCTTAAAAGAGCTAGCTTTTCTTTAGGTAGCTAAACTCAGATTTACTGTTTTTATCAACTGTTTTATTAAAGTATTAGTCTTGACAAAAAAGAAAAGGAAAATCGGCCAAAAGCTGCTCACTGATGAGAAATATTGGGGAGCAGGTGATTTAAGTTTCCTTGTACTCCAGTCCAGTGTCACTGCAGGAAGGCAAATAGAACTTTATTGTATTAATGTGTATCTAGTACTTTCCAGACGTAGGCTTATATCCACTAACTTTGGGCATAAGCATTTTCCCATGTGATACACTAATGCATGGTGCTTTAATACTTGGAGAGAGCCCTAGACTCATTCAGTATAGTTTACTTGAGTAGAAATAATGAACTTGTGTGGCAAATTTATGCCTTATTAAATAGGTCACAGAAGCGGAAAGTGATTTCCGCTTTTAGCAAGGCACCCTAAAATACAAGTACAACTGTTATAATGTGACAGCTCTGTACAATGATCAAAACCAGCCTTAAAAAGGAAACACTGGTGATAAGCTAATCACTTACTGTCTTGCTTCAATCCTGAATGTTAGAATTTGCTGTCCTCACCCTCCAATACCCCAGTTAAATGTTATTCAGATGTATCAAATAGGGCATTTTGTTTTCTATCCTATCCTGACCAATACTAATTCTCTGCCTATAGATGTTAACTTGGTGTTGGTATAGGTGGTCAGTAGATGGTGCTGTTTGTTTTAATGTGGACCTTAGCTATTACTGTGTGTGTCTGAAACAAAGATGTGGCAAAATGGGAATTTGTGGCTATAGTATACTGGGTGACTTGACATCTTGTAGAACTGTCCATTCCCTGTTCTGCCCAAACTGTTCTGCCCTGGCTTGTCTACAAGCATCAGGCTCACCTGGCAATACTCTCCCAACCTCTTCTTATCCTAGTCGCGTCTAGTTTAGCTGGGTAGCAGCAACCACCATGCTCTCAAGAACCACTTTGAACATTACTTCTAATGGTGGGAGATCTCTCTAAAAATGCCAGCATCTCAGTTAGCAGACACACAATTTTTTTTTTCATTCTGTCTTCCTCAATTGCCCTGAAAAAAGACTCCTTCTGTACTGACCTCAGGGCCAGCTTTAGGTCTTGGAGATGCATTAAGGTCCGTAAGGACCTCTGCCCAATTTCCGTAAGCTGCCTGGCACAGTGGAGAGGGTTGGATACTTGTCATTAGGAGGAAGGAGGAATGTCCTTTAGAGGTCACTGGGTTCTAATTCTTACTGATATAAGGAAACAAGGTAGAGTGAAGGCACAGTCAACTGGCATGGGTCCAGGCTTCTCAGTGACTGACATTAAAATACACATAAAAAGCTTTTTTCCCCCACTAATACGCATGAGTTAAAGCAACAGCAGTTAACATGCCTTGCTGTTGCTCTAGAGGCATCAGTTTGAACTTCACTTCAGCTTTGGACTGAGGGCTTTCCCCAGTTGACCCACATGCAAGTGGGTCCAGTTGAATTTAGATGTCCCACAGGGTTAGGTTCCTAGCCCCCCTGTGAGGGATGAGTGTTTGTAAAGTAATCAAGGTTAGAGAGCCACAGCAAACAGTTGCACAGGACCACTGATGAGCACCAGCTGTTTGCTGTAGCTTTTATTTCAGAGGGCAGCGCTTTTCCAATCAGTTGAGAGGGACCTCAATGAGCTCTGGCTGATTGAAGCAGCAGCAACCTTTGAAGTAAAAGCCATCACAAACAGTTAAGCAGCTGGCCCTTAATTTGGCAACCTGTTCTAAATTTTAAGCAGGTTGTGAACCATGCAGATATGAGTGACCTGGGTTTTAGTACATGCAGTCATTCACACACAAGTTCTGCAGTTCACAGTCTACCTTGCTGCAAATGTGAGTTTTCGCTTAACTTGACCATCTATGCCACTTGCAAATGTATCATTATCAAAGCTGGGGTACACTGCCCCACACCGGTACAATCTCTTGACATTCTCAGGTGCTATGTGGTTATCTATGTGTACAGATACCCTGCAATAAAGGAAATTTTAGATCAACTGGAATAAAGTTAGCATAGAAAGGTAATTGGGAACATATGACTTGGAACAGAAATGTTTATTTAAAATTCTGATAAGAACACCAACATCTAAGTTGCATTCATCTTGCTAAACAAGGACTTTATCTTTAAGCATGCATAGGCCATGGTGACAGGGAAGGTAACATCTTGCTATAACTAGAGGCATGAATTGGACTGTCGTTCCAGACTCATGCTGAAGACTGGCCCCACTTGACCCGACTGTAATTGGGCATGTGGTCATTCAGATTGAGACATCTAAGGCAGCTATGGGGATGTTAGTTGAATCACACTCTTGTGCGCTCTTGGCTAGCCTTAACTGTGGTGGTGTGGCAGACTAAATGGCTCTGGTGGCCCTTTGACTTTCTGATCTGAGATTTTAGGATTTTTACCTTGTTTTACAGTAATACTTACCTGACATCCTTTTTGGAAATTTCCTGGAGTAATCCAGTCTTGAAGCATTCTAAGAATTGATGCACCCTGAAAACAAAGAGAAAGGAAATTCAATTTTTCATTCCATACCACTTTTAACCCAGATTTCTATTACCCTGCCTTCTGCTTAAATGTCTGGCTCCAAAGGCAGAACAACTTTAGGCTCAATGAATTACACTTAACTCAAAAGAAGGGATCTCCGAACCCTGGAAAGACAGAGATGGAGAATGCAAGATAAAGACCTTTGGGGGGGAAGGCTACAAGGATGTGAAAGGAGAAATGAAAAAGGAACAAGGAAACAATAGACATGTGGAAGAGAGCTGAAGAGACACAAAAATGAGGGAAAGGAAAATCAACCCCTCTGAAACCCAAGTACAGAAGTTTTAGTGTTAGTAAATATTTATTTAATATTTTGGAGGAGTAATAAAGGGATAATCATGGGCAACTGGTGTCTTCTGATTCAGGGGGGGCACTTGACTCCCCAGAAGCCAGTCAGTGACCAGGCAGGGGGGTCCCCCACAGCTGATCATGCTGATCAGGGGGTCCCCTTGTAGCCAATCATGCCAACTGACCCAGAAGGGCTAGCAGCATGCCTGGAAGAGCCAGGGGCAGGGGGGACTTCTCTTGGTGCCCCCACTCACCAGCTGGTCCTCTCAGGGGGGCACCAATGCTCTTGCCATCATCTCAGTGGTGAATGCTGGCTGTGAGGGGGTGCACCAGCGCTTTCATGGAGTGCATATGAACCCCCGTGCACCTCCTACGCATCACCACTGGGGATAATGTTTCAAACTGTTTAAAAGCACTGCTATTCTTCTGTGAAACCAGGTGTTTATTTCAGTGCCAAGAAAAACCCCAGTAAAGATAATGTAACTAAGGGGACATCTGGCCTTCTCAGAATCGCTATGTACTGGTTCAATAGCATAACCAGGGGCAAGCAGAGAAACCTCCCTGGGTGCTGGCCAAGCTGTGTACCAGTCTCACAGTGGCAGCTAGAAGTTGCGACTGCCCCTATGTGTGGCAGATGCCTGGCTGTCTTATTCCTCTTGAGTAGCTGCTAACAGGGTTTGAGTAGACTCTCTTTTCCAGGTAATTGCTGTAGTTTTCCATCTTGCAGGCAGGTGGTGCCTTCCATCATAAGAGGTTTAACTCCTTGTTATAAAATACATTGAGAAATGATTTCCTAAAGTTCAGAATACAATTCTCTCTATGAAGAGGATATCACATATGGGAGATAATAACTACTGATTAAAAAGCCACTTTTTATGGTGTTTCTCAATCTTTCCTTATTGCCAGCCTTTTATCTGAAGTCAGCTCTTGCAACGTTCTCCCATTTACTGTTGAAAGTCAGAGTAAAAACGTATCAAAGCAAATGTTATCTACGGGTGTGTTTAAACATGATAACAGAGAATACAAGATCCTAAAGGGCAAGTATGTGCAGGGTGGATGATTTTCTTTGAAAAACATGCAATATGATCTAAAGCAATGCCTCATGACCCCTCTAGTCATCTTCCATACCTTCTCCAGGGGATTGTGACCTACTGACTGAAAAACAATGATGTACAAAAACACAGACCCAGTTGGTTTCATAACTTTCTTATCTTTTAGACCATCTGGGCCAGACCCTTAGACAGGGTAAATTGGCATTAATCAGCTGAGGTTGATGGGGCTCTTTTGATTTTACACCAGCTGACTAGCTAGCATGCTACAAGAATGGCTGGACAGCTGACAGGATTGTGTGTCAGAAAATTTGGACAGTCTGTTGCTTAGCCTTCCAAAACAAATGTTGATCCTTGCAATAGCTGACTTCAAGCAGGGCTCACATTTTTTCCATTCCCCACCATTTTAAAGCCATTTAAACACTTTTCAAACAGAGCTCAAAAATGTTTCTACTAAAAACCTATTATTGGAGGCCAAATGATGATGGAAGACAAGTTGTCATCTGAAGGGAGAATGTGCCAAATTTGGAGACGTCAATTAAATTATTAGATCTTAGAGATCTGGATTATACTATCCTCTTAAATCCAACTCTTAAAGCCAAATTTAACTGCTTGGTCACTTATACTAGCTGTATAGTATCACAGGACTCTGTTAACTGAAGTGGCTTTACTACATGGATAATAACCTACCAATTCGATCATCTTTTGAGTATGTTTTACAGAATACATTGTGATGACTCCATACACTGTTAGAAAATTAACTGCCTCTTTAAGACTACACAAACATTCATGTGCTTGACTGTAATTCATATTAGAAAATTATTCTTTAATTTTCAAATTTCAAAACCCTTTTATAAGGGGGTTATTGTAATAATTATTTTTAAATGACATAAAAGCAGCAAACTTAACTTATTATCAAATGCTTGCAATAGCTAAAGTTAGTTCCACAAAGTAAGGATAAGCTGTATCGTATTGTAAACTATTCAAATTGTTTAGTAACTATCCTCATACAAAAGGGGTGAGCTAAAGGAGTTTTCTATCCAGTTTCTTACATATAATAGAAGCATCCAAGCATCTTAAGTTGTAGAAAATGGGAGCATCTCTCTCACTAGTTGTGGTAATGAAACTTAAATCAGACTTTGGTTCTGAACACTCTAATTGTCTTGGCTTTCACTGATTTGATTAAGATCTTCACTGCTACCAGGTTTAGGTATTATGATGGGTATGGATGGACTAAATATTTATAGTGTAATATATTCTGATTATATTGCTGTGTGTAAGGGCTAACAATTAAAAAGGGAGGGAACTGTAAAAGAAGAGGCCAATTCAGAGGTGCATCTGGCCAGTACTGTGCTCCTGGAGAGTAAAAAGAGATTCTAGCACGCTAGAAGATTTTGTTCCAGATCTAGGTCCAGCCAAAAATCAATGATGTACAGAGAAAGAACAGGATGTATTAACAGAAAAAAAACCTCTCTCACTAGCAGGGTAGTAAAGCACTGAAACAGGTTATTCAGAGAGGTTGAGGAACCTCCATCCTTGGCGGTCTTTAAGACCTGGCTACAAAAAACTTTGGCTGGGATGATCTAGTTAGGGATAGTCCTGCTTTGAGTAGAGAGCTGGATAACCTAGATGACCTCCTGGGGCCCCTTCCAACCCCAATTTTTTATGATTCTATGAATAGCAGATGCTACATCAGAATTTCTGGATAGAGGACTCTCAAGGAAGGCTCTATATATACCATCCATGGCCCATCAGCTAAGGAACTGAACTCAGTGGGGCCACGTCCAGACGAGCATGGCTATGCAGTATGTGGCTCTACAGACATATCTTTGGTACCACATACCACATGTTCAGGTGTACTCTGCACTGCAAGGGAGTAGTGCGGGCAGCTTTTTGATGCCTGGATATCCAGAGGTAAAAAAAAAACAGCACAAAAAAAGTGGAGTGGTGCATATGGGGGCAACATGCACCACTCAAAACCAGAGCCATGCTCCAGCTGACGGCCACACTCTGAGCGGCAGAATCACCACTGCTGCAGCCCCAGGAGGCCCCCAGAACCCCAGGTAAGGCTGCTGGAGCCAACCCAGTGCTGGCCCCAGTGCTGGCCCCTACCCCACCCAGGGTAACTTGCCATGCACCAGAGGACACGTGGCACAGGCATTCCCAGGGGAGAAGTAGTAGCAGCACAAGGTGTCCTGCTGTTAGTTGTCCCCAGGGAACCAAACATCCATGGTCCTGTGGATATGGCCAGGAAATTTTAAGCATTCTAATATTTTCTGTGAAGTTAGGCTTTCTAAAGCAAGTACTATTTGGGAGGGTCTGGATTCTGTAAGGAAAGGCTCTTCTACAGAGGTTTGGGCCAAGTGTTTGAACAATTAGTTGGAAACCTCAGCAACAGCATCAAACAAGGGAAGAGATGAAAAATGTTATAAGTCATTAAGACAAATGTTGAGTAGATTTTAAAAAAGTAAGTGGCAGAATATTTTGCAGTAATGGATACTAGGGGTGTGCAAAATGGGCTGTATTTGATTCAGATTCAGCCTGAATTGGGGATGGTGATTCATTTCAGCCAAATCTGAAGATTCAATGCTGATTCAGAGAATCAGCAATTCGGCCATAGACACAGCTTTAAATGTTTTTTCTACATACCTTGAGGTAACAGGCGTGGCTCATGAATGCTGCGATGCTGGGGTGGATGGAGCATCCCACAGGAGTGCGGAGGGTCCCCCACATGCTCGGTAGCGAACCTGGAAGTGGACCAGACGTGCTTCTGGTCCACTTCGGGGTTTGCTGCCAAGCACACTAGGGACCCCCCTCACACTCCTGTGGGACACTCCATGTGCCCCAGCACTGCAGCATTGATGAGTCACCTGGTACCTAGAAAAAACATTTGAAGTTGCATTTATGTCTGAATCTCTGAATTGATTTGAAGGGTTCTGATTTGATTCAGAGAGATTAAAGGGTCTCCTGATCTGATTTGGATTTGGAGATTCGGCGGCCGAATCAGGCCGAATCTTCGCTGAATCAGGAACCAAAGCTTTGCATAGCCCTAATGGATACCAGTCCAGCTCCTTGGCTTCCCCTTGCATGCACTCCTCCTGAAGGAAATGGCCTCACAAAAAACATTTGTACCTTTTTATATTTGCACTGTTTCAGTAGCGTTAGGAGCCTTCAGAGCTGAAGAGTAGGACAGAAGCCTACTTCATCCTCCTTGAATGGAACATTTATAGCACAGTTATTGCTGTAACTGCAGCTCATATACAGCTGCCTTAGCTTTAAACTAACTACCTTGGGTCCTGCTAACAATGTAGCTACACAAGGAAGTACCAAACATCTGGGGTAAGCCACCAGTAGTTTAACCACCACTTTTCTGCACATGCTGCATGGAAAGCATGCGTCTGCTGGGAACCCTGCTACACTATTGCTTACACTTACTGCCACTTGAAACAGTTTTGGCAGTGGTAGAAAAGATTTTAGAGAGGGGCAAGTGCAGACACTGCCTGATTATTTATGAACTCAATTGTATTTTGTCTCCTCCTATAAAACCCACCTTTCTTTATAGTCAAGAATAGGCTGTGAAGCATTTCCTACCTTGCTGTATGATATTCCATCAAATACAGATGTTATTTCAGCTGGAGATGAAACATTGACCACAATAGGATGGGAAGTTGTCAAAGAGTCCTCCTTCATCACAGGAAGTACATCATCTATTAAAACCTGGTCAAGCTGAAAAGAAAAACAAAGCATGCAAATAAAATAAAGTATAATCAAGCACAAGATGCAATTCTGAGTCTAATTCTGACGTATAACTTTAGTTGAAGTGTCAGTCTCACCTTTTGGATATGGGTGTGCAAAATGAAATTTCACCTTCATAAGCAAAAGGTATTTTTATGTGTGCACAATTCTTCTAGAGTAGGACATTTTCTCTTTCACTAAGATAAATTGCCTCTTACAAACCCCTGTTTTTCCATGTGTGTTACAATGAAATGGGGAAGGGGGAGCAGGGATAGGATGGGCACTGAAAAGGAGACTCAATTGCAGCATTAGGACAATGGGTGAGATGTGTTTTTTTAATGGTTTGTGATATTTCTGAAGCTGTTGTAACACACAGTCTATAGTAATTCCTGGTTAACAGAACAAAAAGAGTATGTATTTGTATCGCTTTCCATTACAACAACTCACTGTGGTAATCAGGGATCCTGATCCTCTTTGTTTAAACACAGCAAATTCTCAGATAAAAACCTAAAATCTGCATTTTTTTCTGTGATTAAAATGAAATGCCACACGTGTGTATATATATGTATAAGTTAAACACAATATTTTAGTAATATATTTACAATATTAATGCATTTTGGAAGCTTACCACTGCTTCAGTCATTATAATAAATTCTAAATCCCTATATATTTTGGTGTTTTATTTCGGTGTCTTTTATCATAAAAAATCAGAGCTCCCCCTGCCCCCTTCATTCACCAGGACATGGATCTAGCTGCAGCTTTCCACCTTCCTGCTTTGTGGTATTGAGCAGCCCTGATTTTATACCAGTGCCCTGCCATTCCCCTCACTCGCAACCTGCTGCCCCTTGGCCCTGTCGGTGCCTCTCACTCTCAATCTGCAACTCTTCCCCTCAGCCCTCCACATCCCCACCCCTACTGCTGCTGGGCAGGCAGGGGACAGCTTGCCATGGCAGTGCAGCCACTGTCAGGTTTCTGGCAGTGGCACCAAGTCTGCCCACTCCACTCTGCTGCAGAGGCCTGGAGGTGAGGACGGCAGCGTGGGGAGCCCCAAGGCTGCAGCAGGCAGCCTGTATCTTCCCCCACCCCATGTATAAATCTGGGAGGCATGTGTTCTCCCATGGCTCCCTCCCCAGGAGTGCATGCAGTGGCTGGGACCTGTCAGCCACCTAGATGAGCCATGCTTGGCTCCCTCCTGCTCCCTGGCCAGACCCTGCAGTCTTGCATTCCCTTCCTAGGCCCAGGCCCCACATACTACCCCAGCTGGGCAGACTCCCCAGACCTTCGTCCCTTACTGTGGGTGCCTTTAATCTGCCCCCTCCCCCCATAGACTTACCTACAGGGAGCTGTAGGAACTGCTCTCCACACTGCTTGGCTGCCATGTACATGTATGCAGGTGCACATGCATATGGCACCCCTGCCTGATCACCCTTCTCCTACTCCCCCCACAAAAGTCTGCCAACCAGTAAAGGGAAACCTGTAATTCCCCATTTTTTTTCTATTTAAAAGGGGAAAATGCATGTTTTTCCATGGTGAATGGAAAACCTGGATCCCTGTGTCTTATTTCACAGGTCCCCAACCTTTGACCCATAGCAACAATCCAGAGCAAGCAACATATTTTACCTAATATCATACTTTGCTCTACCTGTTAGCCTAAAATAACAAGTATTTTTCAAAAGCAAATTTTCTTCTGAGTATGAACAATATCACAGGGTCTAATGCTCAGCATGCTTTCTGTAAGCTGTGGACTGGAGACCACTGCCTTAGTTGAATACGATGCCATGGTTTTAAAAAAGAGAATGTGCAATTTTATGATTTATAATGCTTGTACTTATATAGGCTAAAATAAGAGTAACTAAATTTGCATTGCAGGATGTAGAAGGACTGATCCAGGAAGGATTTTACCCTTTAATGCAGCACAGTACTACACAAATGAAACTATGCACTGGAGGTCTTGCCTTTACTTGGAAGCATCAGATTTGCTCTGACCACTGCTGAAACAAATGGGCCAATGGCTGCTATTTTGGTATAAGGGACCTAATATATTAGCAGTCTAATATGCTACAGCTTCCCATGTCAAAATAAACATGTAATATTAAGAATGGACTAGAGTCTTTTTAATTTTTGGATATTTGACAGCAAAATATAAACACCAAAATTCTCCAAACTACCTTTTCTGATTCTGAGGGTCAATAGTCGCTTTGTTTATACAAGACTGTCATTCTTCTGCATCTAAAGCACTTGTAAAGAAAGCCTCTCTTTTTTTTCTGTTAGCCATAAAATGGGACTGAGTAATTTAGCTAGCAGTGCTGGAAGCTCTCATAAAAAGAACCTACCCACAATCTCCACTGTTTTAGACATCATCATGATTATTGCTGCTGTTAGCAGGCTTGTGTGACATGTTGTGGGAAATACTGGTAGCAGCTGGAATTGAAAAACTGACTCCTCTTTTCATAGGGAACTAAAAGTGTGAGGAGATGGGTTTGGAGCTGAATCTGAACAATAATAGTCCCCTCTCAAATCCATCAGAATTCAGAAGAGTTGAGATTCGAGGTTGGGCTATGGTTCTGCAGCCACTAAAAATGACACTTCAGCTGTATTGAATGATTCAAAGAAGAATCTTCATCTTTCTACAGCTTTGTAGAAATGCCAGGTCCAGGTGCAGAATCCACTTATTCATTCTTGAGTGTGAATAATATTTTACTCTTTCACTATTTTACTCGCTCTTAAATAGTACTCTCTCCAGTAAGCAAAAATGTGACTTACCGACCAGTTTCAGGCCAACATCTAGTTGAAATGAAAGTTTCTAAACTGAGTCCAGCTTGCATAGGTCAGTGTGATACTCATGGAATCTCCATTCTTGGAGGCTTTTAAGGCCCACCCTTGGCTGGGATGAAGTAGTTGGGAATGGTTCTGCTTTGAGCAGGGGTTGGACTGAGGTCCCTTCCAATCCTATTGTTCTATGATCAGTTTATTGAGTCCTCTTTTCTTTATATGCCTATATACCTATAGGTATGCATATATTCACTGTGACTCCTTATTTTCATCAGACTTATTTCACTCCATTAAATAATAACAAAGTAATAATAGGAAAAGAATTATTACCATTTCCCAATCAGCTTCTGCAGCATTTACTCCCAGGAACTCGAAGAAACTGGCAAATCCTTCATTTAGCCATAGGTCATCCCACCAGTCCATTGTCACAATATTCCCAAACCACTATAATTATAAGTGTTAAAAAATGCAACATATATTAGTGATAAGTCTATATTAGAGTTTTGCAACTCGTCTCCAAGTACTTTCACTTACTTACTTGTTACAGGATTGCAATTGTCATAAACCTCAGTTTATAAAGGGACTATCAGATCACAGCTGACTTCAACACAGAGGTGACTGCAATTGATTCATATTTTCAGCCAACTGATTTGTGTTTATAGTTTTATCCTCTTGATTTGATTTGATTTGATTTAAAGTTCAGGCAGCCTCCACTGTTTACAGTTGCATCTATCTGCATGCTCAGAACAAACATCTGCATACAGAAATGGAAGTGCACGTAACATAGGCATATTTTCAGAGGCTGAAAAACATTCTAGATGTATATATCTTATTTCCTTAGAAAAATATGCTTTCAATAATTCCACTACTGTGGAGCTCTAATATGGAATTGCCTTTGTGCATTCACTTTTCAAGTGAAGTGCATGTCTGCTTAGAAGAACTGGAAACATGATTTATGGTTGATTATTTCCACAAATAAAGTATTGCCACTGTTCATTTTCAGTGCTTTAAAAATTAAACTTATTATAAGGCTTACCTGGTGAACCAGCTCATGGGCAATCACAGCTGCTACTCTCTGTTTGTTAGAAGAGGCAGATTCTTTAGCATCATAAAGTAGGTTTGTTTCTCTGTATGTGATCAGACCCCAGTTCTCCATAGCACCGGTACCAAAATCTGGAATCGCAATCTTATCTGCATTGAAAGAAACCAAACTGACTGAATGTTGTGACATTTAAGATTCTTTTTTTTAATTAAATATATCCTTTGTTTTGTTTTAGTATGCTGATGTGTGTCTGTTCACTCACAGCACAATAATTTGTTAGCTTACTTTATGGCCAACCATTTGAGGGTTTTTCACATTACACCGCAATCAAAAAAATGAACATTAGGACCTGTTCCTGTTTTTTAGGATGCAGTTACCATAAGGCAGATCCTCAACTGATATAAACTGTCATAATGTCATTTGACTTTAATGTAGCTATGACAAATTCCACCAGAAAAGGATCTGTCTTCAAACATGGTGCTATGCAAGCTTCTGGAAGTATACATATGATGCATCACTTACTTTGGTTCCAGAAATTCTTAGTGTTTCAGGAAATAGATTCAAATGGTTTATAGCCTGCCCTATCAGTAGCATAATGAGGCATGTCATTGTTTGTCACACTCTTCTATAAAAATATTTATTGACATGTTAATTGAATTAAATCCCTCACGTAGCAAATGACATCTGCTTTTTCTCACTACAATCTGTAGGGTGACTTTTATTCCCTGTCAGTAATCAATACAAGTTCAATGACAATTATGGACTCAACAGGACTTGTATTTTTCCTGTGAGTAATGACCACAGCCTTTCTATGTGGGTCAGTGCAAAGTACAAATGGAGTCAAAAGTAGACCAAAAGCCTAATTTAGAACACTGATGGAAAGATGAAATAACCAGGCTCTATGTAATTCTAACCACCTTGATTTCTGGATCATACCTGACTACCTAGCAAGGTATATGAAACACATTGTAGAACCAGTTACAGATCCAACACAAGTAATAATGGAAGTTTAATGTAGTCTGAATTTTATTTTTGTAAGTAATCATTTGGCAAAAACTCTGATTCATTTGTGATCTAGCTAGTCCCTAATAATGAAGGATAATATTATAAAAGTATGAAGGAAGGAAGTTCATTTCAAACTGAAGAGTTGAGCTGTATGTTCCTAACAATGTGGAGCATAATCTAAAATCTGTAGGTGCATCAGATGTTAGTGCCAATCTTTAAGAAAGGGAAGAAGGAGAATCCAGGGAACTACAAACTAGTCAGCATCACCTCAGTCCCTCAAAAAATCATGGAGTAGATCTTCAAAGAATCCATTTCTAAGTACTTGATGGAGAAGAAGGTGATTAGGAACAGTCAGCATGGATTCATCAAGGGCACATCAGGCCTAACAAACCTGATTTCCTTCTGTGAGAAGATGACTGGCTCTATGGATGCAGGGAAAGCAGTGGACATAATATACCTTGACTTTAGCAAGCCTTTTGATACCGTCTCCCACAACATTCTTGCAAGCAAGCTGAGGAAGTATGGGTTGGATGAATGAGCTGTAAGGTGTACAGAAAGCTGGCTGGATTGTTGGGCTCAGTGGGTAGTAATCAATGGCTCAATGTCTAGTTGGCAGCTGGTAACAAGTGGAGTGCCCCAGGGGTCATTCATTAACATTCTGGGAGATGGATAGATTGCACCCTTAGCAAGTTCGTTAATGACATCAAGCTGCGGGGGTTTAGTAGATGCACTGGAGAGTAGGGCTAGGATTTAGAGTGCCAAAAGAAATCTCATGAGGTTCAAAAAGAAGTGAAAAGACCTGCACTTAGGGCAAAAGAATCCCATGCACAGCTACAGCCTGGGGACTGACTGGCTAAGAAGCAGCTCTTCAGAAAAAGATCTGGGGGTTATACTAGATGTTAAGATGGATATGAGTCAGCATTGGGCCCTTGTTGCCAAGAAGGCTAACAGCATACTGGGCTGCTTTAGCAGGAATGTCAGCAGATCAAGGGAAGTAATTACTCCGCTATATTCTGCACTGGTAAGGCCACATCTGGAGTACTGTGTCTAGTTTGTGCCCCCCACTATACAAAGGATGTGGACAAGTTGGAGAGAGTCCAGTGGAGAGCAATAAAAATGGTTCAGGATCTGGGGCACATGACTTATGAGAAGAGGCTGGGGGAACTGGACTTATTTAGTCTTCAGAAGAGAAGATGGAGGGGAGATTTGATAGCAGCCTTTAAGTACCTGAAGAATGGTTCCAAAGAGGGTGCAGCTAAACTGTCCTCAGTGGTGACAGATAACAGAACAAAGAGCAATTCTGTCAAGTTGCAGCAAGGGAAATTTAGGTTGCATAGTAGAAAAAACGTTCTCACTAGGATGGTGGTGAAGCACTGGAACAGGTTACCTACCTTGGAGGTTTTTAAAGCCCAGCTTGATAAAGCCCTGGCTGGGATGATCTAGTTGGGTATGGTCCTACTTCGAGCAAGGAGTAGGACTAGATGACCTCCTGAGGTCCCTTCCAAACCTAATTTTCTCTGATTCTATCAGCACTTCATGTATTATTAAGACAGGGCAAAATTCCACTTTTTGGTATAGGTGGGGCCACATCAATGTCCTGGGACTGAGTTGGCTCCAGCATCAGATATAATAGACGTGTGAACTTTGTCATGAAATATAATTAAAAGCCAGTCCAAAATAGGGCTGTGCAAAATGGCTATGTTCTGTTTGGCTTTGGATTCAGTGTTTTGGAGGGATAGTTATTCATTTTGGTGTTTCAGATCACTGTCCCATTTCGATTCAGCTGAATCTGTTTCGGAGTTTCAACACTGTTTCAGTGTTTTGGCCATAGGCTATAATGGGGAATCACTAACATGCCTATAACTTTGTCATTTCTTGCCTGATTCAGATGAAAATTGCAGGAATGGTAGCCCCTTCCAAGGGCACAAGGCTTGCCAAGTGTCAAGGAGATAGGTGCAGGGGTTTATGTGAAACAGCACCTCAAACTGTTCAAAGCAAAACTAGTATTACTTGCAGGCAATAGCAGCCTGCTGTTATCCCTCATACAGATCTGGGGGCCCACACCCCGCAGGAAGAGTCTGGCACAGCCCCACAGCCCTCATGGGGAGGCATGGGCTGCTGGATCTGCATGAGGGATGACAGGATGCTGCCGCTGCCAGCTGAGGCCAGCACCAGAACTGGGCTCTTCCTGGCACACGGCACGAACCGTGCTGGGCAGACTCAGGGCCAGGTGCTGACTCCAGCTGGCAGTGGCAGCATGCTGTCATCTGAATGCTCTGCATCTGGGGAGTGCAGAGCTTTTTTTTAAAAAAAAAAAAATGCATCACACTCCCTGGCTGCAGCAGCAGCAATTGGGGACCCTGGGGGCTTGTGGCAGAGCCCCCCCCATGCAGCACTGATCTGACCCCCCTCCGCCATCTGGCACCCACATGGCAGTTGCCCCATGGCATGGGTGCAGTGCAGTTCAGCACAGTGCTGCACTCTGTTTGGAGCTGGGGCAGCTCCATGTGTCAGTTGGAGCTCTCTGATCACTTCCCCCCAACTCTCTGATCATTCTCTCAGCTGTTCCTGGGGGGTGCAGGCCCCTGGATCTGTGTGCAGGGTTTTGGCAGGCTGCTGCTGCTGGCTGGGGAAAAAGCCCAGAGCCGCCACCTTCCCCAGCTGGCAGTGGCAGTCTGCTGTCATCCTGTGTGCAGATCCAGGGGGCTGCACCCCCTGGGAAGAGCTGAGGAAAGCTATCAAAGATCTGGGGGAAAGATAGGAAGCTGAGGAATAAAACCAGGAACTGGGGGAATGTTCAAGGATTTGAATATTCCCCCAGCTCCCTGAAATCTTTCCCCAGCTCTTCCTGGCAGGCGCAGGCCCCTGGATCTGTGCTGAGTGGCCCCTGAGGCAGCACTGAAGTCTTCCTGGTGCTTGGCGCTGGGTGTGCTGAGCAGTTGCCGCTGGTCCCAGCCTGTAGTGGCAGCCTGCTGAAACCCCACATGCAGATCTGGGGGCCCATGTCCCACAAGAAGAGCTGGGGAAGTGATCAGAGAGCTGGGGAATCAAACCGGGAGCTAATCTCAATATCAGAGCAGCCCTTCCTGCTCTCTTCCCCCTCCCTATCCTTAGTTTTTGTTTCCCTGCAAGCCCGGCTCCAAAACTCTGAAATTCTCTGAAACATTTTGGAGCTTTCCGTTTCGATTCAAGTTCAGTGTTTCAGGCACCGAAATGGCCCAAAACACCTCTGAAACGAAACAGCTGCCGAAATTTCACACAGCCCTAGTCCAAACAACAACTTGGAACCAGTTTATAAGAAACAAAAAGAGCTATCATTCTAAAACCAGATCTCCTAATTTTAATTCCATTTGTAGGATATGTAGAAATTCATAGTGACCCAATTGATATTGAAGACTGCATCTAAAGCAACTATCAAAGACTAATATATCCCTTACTTTATATGGAATCAATAGGGTGTATAATGTTATTTTGTTTTTAAAAAGAAAGGCTTCTTTTTCTTCTTGCTATCTTCACTTTTTTCTATTTGAAGTTTTCATCCTTTTATGTCCGTGAAACTTAGTAAACTACTACTTTATAGCAGGGGTCACCTCTAAGGCTCTTTCACAGCACCCATGGTATTCCAGCATTACTGTTTGAGACTGCACAAATCAAATCCAGATTTCAAAATGTCTCAGGTACAGGAATGCTTAGATCCCGTGTTTTCTTTTGGTACATTAGAAAGAGTTGCAGCTGAATCTGGATCCGCATCTAGGCTTGTCTGGATCTGGGTCTTCATTCAGCCCATCAGCAGAAAATTAAAAATTAGACAGAAGACCAATTCAGCCATCATGGAAATAGGTGCACACCACTTAATTCCCAGTTAAAAAAAAGAACTTGACTTACACTCTTTGTGTCACTTACATCTTCACTTACATCATTGCTGAATTTGCTCCAGAAGCTTCAGTGGAAGTGGAACATGTTTATCATAATAGAGCATCTGGCTCTATTTAGCCCATATTGTTTTTTCTACTGATGTCACCAATGTTTTCCCTTATTTACAACTGGATACAAAAATAGCTGCACTAGCATCAGTGTTTGAATTCAGCTGCCAGAACTAAGGGAGGAGAACATCTTAATTAAGTTCATAACTGACATACTAGGGTGACTTGAACGATAGGGATGCCAACAGATGTTGGCACAACTTCAGAAATTAGAAATAGAATGTTAAGTCCTCTCTTTTCCTGCTTTCCCCACCCCCATGAAATGATAGTGATTCAAAACAGAAACAAAACTATAACTGCGATTAAGAAAATGAAGAACATAGGAGGTCATAATCACCTAATTTTGGAAGAGAATAGCTCATGTTGAAGTAGCGTTCAAAGAAGTCAAATACAACTTTTGTAACATTTGCTGCGTATTCTGCTGTGTGTATCTGCTGTGGCTGTGCATAAATCCTGAGCTGTAAAACCAAGCAGAGAGATGAAATGGAAGTCATTCCCTTTAAACAGAGGAAATCAAAACAAGCCGAACAGAAGAAATCAAAGTAAGCACTGACATATCATTTCACACAATGGTGAATCTTCTCCATATAACTGGCTGTGATATTAATACTATTCACTAAATGAGGAGTATCCAACTCATCTGGCCCTGTGGGCTAGATGAGTGGTGCAGGCCAGGCCACAGGCCATGTTAATGGCAAATGGGCAGCCCCATAGGCTGGGTAAGGCCCATGAAGCTGCCCCCACACCCACCCATGCTGGATCCAACACATACAATGGCTGTTCTAGCTGGTCTGGGAATGGACCTGCCTATGCAGAGGCAGTCCAGTTTTTGAAAGGCAGAATGAAGGAAGATCTTTACTTGTGGTAAGTAACTGAGTACCAGCAGCTATGGAGCCAAGCCTACTCATTAGGGCTGTGCGAAATTTCACTAGGTGTTTCATTTTGAAGCTGTTTCAAGCTTGAAACAACAGCAAAATCAAACTGAAACAAAAGGCTTTAAAACAGCTTTGAAATGACATGAAAGCACTTGAAATGTTTTGAGTTTCAAAGCCAGGCTTGCTTGGCTTCAGTGCCAATCCCAGCCGGCAGCGGGAGCCTGCTGTCATCCCACATGCAGATCCAGGGGTTCACACCCCTAGGAGGAGTCTAGCACAGCCCCACAGCACTCCTGGGGGTGCAGGATCTGTGTGCAGGATGACAGGAGGCTGCAGCCAGCAAGTGATACAAGTTTTCCTTTCAACCTTTTGTGGTGCAGTTTCCCAGAAACATCTGCCCCTATCTCCTTCAAACTTGGCAGGCTTCATGCCTTCAGAAGGGATTACCATCCCTGCAGTTTTCATCTGAATCAGGCAAGAAATGACAAGGTTTTAGGCATTTTCATGATTCCCCATTATAGCCTATGGGCAAAACATTGAAACAGTTTTGACAAAACAAAACAGAACAGTGCTTTGGAATGAAACGAAACACTGTCCCTTCGAAATGGCAAAACAGAAGTTGAAATGAAATAGTGCTGTTTTGCACAGCCCTATTCCTGTTCCCTGTGCTTTGGGGGGAAAACAGTGTGTTGTGTAAGAGATGTGGTATCTTTTCAGCCTCTTCCTAAACTTCCCATCCATCCTGATTCTGTTTATTGTCTCCTTCTGCTCCTATCTTAGGCTATGTCTAGTCTACTGAGTCTTAACCACACCCCTGAGGATGTGGTCAAGGGCTTAGATTCAAAGCTGACCGAGTGTGGTCTGGTTTCAACTTATTGTCAGGTTGTATCTACAGTGGCAGTGGTATAAGTAAAAAATAATTCCAAGGGACAAAGATTACACACTGTGCAATCACATTTTTATTTCTTCTCCCTTTCCAATTCCTTAAGTTTACCTATTGAGACACTCTCTTTAGGACCATTGTACATGGCTTCTCTGCAAGTAGCATTGTATGGCCTGCTAGGCTTTTAGCAAAGGAGTTGGCCTACTTTAGAAGCAGTGCTAAGGAAAAAGAGGTCAGGAATGAAGCTGGAATGGCCAAAACTATATTCAATTGACTAAAGCTTTGTACAAAAAATGTGACAAAACACTGGGGGGGAGGGTTGTAAAACCCAAATTTGCAAAGTAATGGCCATTTCTGATGTAGGCAAATATTGATCCCATTTGCAAATCGGGGAAATTAAGGAAGAATAGTTTTAGCAACTTGCCCAAAGGTTATATAAAAAATCCATGGCAGAGCTGGGAGGATAATCCAGAAATCTGTACTCCCAGTCATTAGGCAATGTTTCCTCTAAAACAGTTATAAATTCCTCAGAGGAAATGGTGGTAAAATTAGCCAGACTGCAAAGCTTCGGCTACAATTTGAAGGAGAAAGAATGAAAGTACAACTCTGGAAAAATCTTCATATTTCACAGTGAGTTGAGTATTCCAGATCAGGGTCAGGGAAAATGAGGGGTTTGATTTAAAGGTCAAATACTAATTGAAACTTCAGCTTCAACAACTCAGTTGTTAAGAAAACTGTAAGCTATTTCCACAAGATTTTTGCATAGTAGAAATCTCCTGAGACTAGCTACCCCTTTACAAGCTGTTGGCTGAATCCAAACCAGAGCTGAAAAATAGATTCCTTACTCTTTGGTTTTAGTTTGTGTCCAGAAATAATAAGAGCAGATCTAGATTTTGATGGTTCAGATCAAACCTACTTGGATCACTGGGGTTCAAACCTGAGGTTCCAGTAATTCAGGGAGAGGACTGCCTCTTTACAAGTTTCTATTGTACCAGTCATAACTGCGGTCTCTAGGCTCTATTACAACTTACAGTATCTAGTTTTAAACAATAAATGGAGCTCCACTCCACCATTATTTACTGTAGCTAATTACTAAGTAAGAGAGAACAGGTGCAACATGAATTCACAGATTTTAAGGTCCCAAAGAAACTACTGTGAACATCTTGTTCAGCTTCCTGTATAAAATGAGTAACAGAGTAGGGAAAAGTAAGCCATATATATATATGCTGACTGCTGATTATTTCTGATTGGTTTCATTGATTAAAAATTCAAATCACTGAAAACATTTAATTTAAACCTCTGTGTTCGGAATGAGAATCAGACTTACCGGTTTTCCACTGGCAGATATTTTTTCTATAAAGCTAAACTGGTGCACAGCAAAGCATACCAGGTAAGTGCTCATGGGAACAGATTTTTCAAAAGTAGTCCTGGTCCAGCCATTACCCAGTGGAATGATTTGCTGCAGAAGTTGAAAAAAAAATTATTTTGAAATTACAAATGTGTGCATAAGAGTGCGAGATTCATATGAAAACCAGAGCTGTAAGAGAATCATGAATAGCCTCTCCTGGCTCATCTCTCAGTTTACACATCTCATAGGATGGGAACATGTAAAGTGATTTCTCCCTGCCCCTTAAAGCTGCTGTGCTTATGAGGGTGTTCTGTTTTTATGCACTAAGAATAAGGTTTCCTATTTCTAACTGTATCTGCATTTTAAGAAGTCAAATTATGTATGTTTGTATCTATGTAATCTTGTTTAAATGAGGCTTTCAACAAGTTTTAGTATTTTTTAGCTAGTCCTCTTCAAATGATTGTGTAGAAACAAAACAATAAACACTCCAACATTTTCAATGAATCAAATAATGAACTAAATTTTGCCCTCAAATCTGAAAAGAGTGAGATAATATACATTTGACCAAATATAAAACTTGGTTGTGAATCAATTGAAATTCTAAATTACTTTTTTTTCTACAGTTGTATTTAGTAGTCTTAAGAATTTGTTCAGGATTTTTTACCATGTTTTAAAAAATAAACTATTTCCTGAGAGTTCACTTCAGATATTTGCTATTTACTACTAGTTATGTGGTTTATTTTTTCTGTTTCTTGATTTGGATGGATTTCTTTAAAAGGAGATAAGCAAACAACAGATATAACAAATCTAATTAAAATGCAATAAATGTGTGAGACTCATTTACTTTTTGTGTAAATGTCTACAGTTTTATAGGATTAACATATTTTCTCACTGCCAGTAACAGTAAAACAAATTATGGCAATTTGTTTGCTATTCCTTTCCCCCCGAATCCCCTACCCCCACACACATTATTTGATCAGCTCTGTTTTTTGTATCTCCCATCTCCAATATCACTTGGAGTTTATAGGACTGAAGCCCAAATTCTCACAGAACAATTAACCAATCCAACTGAGTTTCCCCTGGTTTTGTACAAGGGAATTTTAAATAATTTAAAGCAAGATGACTGATCAGTCCAACTACTCTGTGGACTCCTCCAGGTAGCCTTTGATTCTTGGAATGCCTTTCACAATCTATTCAGTACACCTCCACTTTCAGCTCACTCATATTATCACTAAAAACTCCTTTCGAACTTCCTAGAGAAAAGGTGACAAATAGATTTCCTATAAAATATCATTACGTTTCTGAACTACTGTCTGAGTGTACAGTTGAAAAAAGGGATGTTGGTAATACATACCATAATGTATTAAAAACTTCACTCACTAGCACTACGTCCAAAAAAGACTTGATGGTCATGACTGACCACAAGATGAATATGAGCCACCTATGCAATGCCACAGCGGGCAAAGCAAATAAAACCCTGGCTTGCATTTACCAATGTATCTCAAAAAGACCCAAGGTCATCCTCCCACTTTACTCGGCCTTGGTGAGGCTGCAGCTGGAGTACTGCATCCAATTCTGGGCTCCACACTTCAGAAAGGATGTGGAGAAGTTCAAGAAAATCCAGAGGAGAGCCACACACATGATCGTTAAGTCAAGACAGCAGGCCTTATGAGGAAAGTCTGAGAGACATGGGACTCTTCAGCTTGGAAAAGCACAGGCTCAGAGGGGACTTGGTGGCAGCCTATAAATGCACCAAAGGTGTACATCAGGACCTGGGAGAACGTCTGTTTACCAGTGCTCCCTTAGGGAAAACTAGGTCCAATGGTCATAAACTGCTGGAAGACCATTTTAGACTGGATATAAGGAAAAACTTCTTTATTGCCCGAGTCTCCAGAGTCTGGAACAGACTCCCCCAGAAGTGGTGCAAGCACCTACTCTGGACATGTTTAAGTTATGTTTGGATGCTTATCTTGCTGAGGTCATTTGACCCCAGCTGCCTTCCTGCCCCTTAGGTGGTGGGGGGGCTGGACCCAATAATCTTGTGAGATTATCTTCCAACCCTAATGTTTATACTAAGGTTTTTCATAGACAAGGTAGCTGTAGTTTTCAACATGGTAATAAGTCAAGGTACATCTGTGTATCTTCAATTGCCTTGTCCAGATAGAATTCTAACATGTTAGTTAACAAATAATATAACAATCCACTTTTTCTTCTGTATGGAAAACAAGGCCTTCAGTATATGACAAAACTGAATGACAATATTATCATCCCTGGACCTCTTCTCCTGCTCCACCCTATCATTTCTCCTACTGTTTGTGACAAACTTGCTTATCTGTCCTGTTCACCAGTTAAATATAAAGCAGGGTTCTCTCCCATGTGTTTTCCATGATGATACCTAATGTACTTCGATGTCTCATAGAATTATTAAAAAAAGAAGTTGGTCTCAGCTTTAAGTTTGTAAGTGGTCCAGCAGGCAGCTCTGTCTTTGACAGAACAATTCTCTCAGTTATAATGCTAAAGAGAAACCATGTCTCAGCTTCTTTCAGCAAAACCAGATACAGTGAAGCAGCTATATTTTTTGCGTGTGGGTAGGGATGGACAGCGTATAAATTTCCATGGCTTGGAGGCTGGGTGCCACTTTTCTTTTTTTAACTTCATTGACAACTTTCGGATCTATTCATTAGAAATTATACATGGGAGTCAGCACTGAGTCAGCCTATTCATCAGAAGCTCTCTTGGCTGCCAGCCACTGGACTTTTTCAGAGGTGGACAATTTATGTCCTTGAGTTTCCAAAAAAACTTCCACTTTGGTCAAAAAAGCTATTTAGGAAATGCCAATCATGGTGGATTGATAAATGTCCAAACCTCACCAATAGGACTGAATTAATCCCATTAAACTTGCAATTAAAGAGGAGTGGGTAGGGGAGAGAAACTCCATCAAACCTGTTTTCTTGCTAAGCAGGTTCTTTTACTATTAGCCTGTGATCAGCAGATGCTTGTTTGGTAATATTAATATTTTAATAGTTATTGTAAGCCTATGAGACTGCACTATTAGTAAGCAACTGGATTTCTGTTAGCAGCCTCCAAAGACTTCTTCCCTGTGCCCCCACTCTGTCTAGCTGATGTCACTGAGGAATCTGCCATCATGTATATATGATCAGCAGAGACAGCAAATTGACTAGATGTGGTTATGTGGGAATCTAGGGTTAGCTACAAACAGGGCGCATCTACACATACCTATTAATGCACAGCAATAAACTTCAGACCTTATCACTGCCAGATGCACGTCTGCATGTGTACCCAGGATCGCAGTACGTTGAGCTAGGGTGGAGCAGCCCCTGCTCTCAGGGAGCCCTGGGGATCAGCCTGCCAGCTGGGGGCTACTCCTTCTGGCTCAGTCAGGTGTAGGAGCTCACTGGGGCACAGTGGTGCTTCAGCACGGGTCTAGCCAGCAGGCAGCACCTGCACTGAAGCAACCTTATACCCCAGCCAGCCCCTCCAGTGTCTACAAGTGCACTGCTGTGGAGTTTTTGACTCTGCAGCACGATAGTGCTTGTATTTACAATACTATCCTGTTGCAGAGTAAATTAGTTTAGTTTATTCTAGCCTAATAGGGGCATGTGTAAATGCGGAGATGTTTACTGAATTGCTAATTGGTCTACTGTGCAGTAATTGTCTCATCTTTCTTGCACTGGGATTGGCACAATAAGTCTGTGTTGTGTTCTGCTGCTGAACCTCTCAGGGCTAGAAATACAGAACTTGTAAACATTCTACAAAATAGGACAAATTATATTTACCGAGCCCATGCTGTGCAGCTTATCAGATGAGGAAGGATCTGTTAACATACTACAAGTTACTTGCACAACTGCTTTGCAGACTCATTCTATTTAAATAGTACTTTTAGGCAGAAATACATACCTCCACTGGCATATTTGAAAGTGCTTTGTATGCATCTTCATGGATGATAGTTATGTTGTAAGTTGCCTTTTTGTTTGGCTCATCAAAGCAAGGAAAGGACTTCCGCGCATCAGTTGGCTCATGATCTGTGGCTGCAATGCTCCTTTGAAATAATCAAGATGGTTGCATTTTACTAAGCCTTCATTATACATTCTTCATGTTTATTGCAATGTAACACTCTAAAAGGGAATAGAAGTTTACAAGCTTTCTTTTTTTTTTTTTCTACTTGTCTTAGGGCCCCTCTACCTGTGCAGGTAAAGGTGCAATGGGATATAATGTGCAATCTACACATACATGGCAGGAGGCATGATTGTGGGATCATGAATTAGATCTCATTATACCTTATTGCCAGTGCTGGGGGGGGGTCCAATTCTGGACACCCCCTGCACTGACATGAAGCAAGTTCTCACGGCTGGGAGACCTCACAGTTAACGAGTCGCAGTCAGGGGGTGCCCCATGCACTCCTGTGGATGGGAAATACAGCTACCATGATCTTCTAGCCCTGGGGGTGTGCAACTCCCACCCCAGCTGCAGTTTGCTGCTAGGATCTAGAATTGGCAGCTTCTGGGGCTGAGAGTCCTAGTTGCAGGACTCTTAGCCCTGGTTGTGCATGATGTGGCTGGCCCCAGCCACAAGGGTGACCCTGCTACATGTGCAACTTAAAGCTTGATAGCAACCAGCTAGAAAGTTAGCACACATTTTTTAGGTCTAACTTTATAGCTGGTTGGAGCTTTTTATGTCATGACTGCTACTTTGCCCATGTAGCTGGTCTCCCAGTAATTGCACTATTAACCAGTTAATTGCAGGATACCTGTAATGTGTAGAAGGGGCCTTATTCAAAGAAGTATAAGATTATAATAATACAACTTAAATATTGTATGACGATTAAATATCAGGTTCATAAGCCTTGGGCTTCTGTTACTGATGGCTTGCAGGTTTTATAAGCAAAAAAGCTCTGAAATTACTCATTACTAACAGGGTACACTTACACATCTATAGGAGAAGGAACAATGAAGCACAAATTTTGTTCTCTTTGCCAACCTAAGTAGTCCCATTCACTTCAGCTCCCAAATAAACATTACTAACTAAAAGGAAATTGTGATTCTCATCCAGTGATGACAGCTGTGGCCAGAAGAAACTCCACTGACTTGTGTCCACCCAGAACTCATTGCATGACTGGAGTCTTCATCCTGAGCCTCTCTAAAATAACTTTTACAGCTTCTGAGCAGTTATTTAAAACCTGAGAAAGTATGCTGGTTACATGCACAACACTTTTCTGATGGATGAATGGGGCGGGATTTAGAGGTGATCCACTGGTGCAGTTGTACTATCTCCCACTTTGATTCCCTTTCTACCAAAAGTTTAAAACAAACTGGCTGAAAGTGGCAGCTGCACTTCTATTCAGGCAGCAGTGAGAGTGTCAACTGAAATCTTGGCTAACTAAAACCTACCTGATTCCTTCTAAAGTTTTCACTCCACAAATATTAATGGTCTTCTCTCCTTTATAATGATCTTAATGTTCAACTACTCTAGACTTTCTTCTGCAGTTCTGCTATCTGTTAGCTGCTCCTGGGCAGGTAACTCCTCTTTCATGGCCCTAAAAACTTTTTAACTCATTCCAATGAAGTTATTTGTTTTTGCTTCCATATAAAGCTGAATACTATAGCTCTAGGCCTTTAGCATATCAGTAGAGCTTCTAGTTTCTTTTTAGCTGGATAAAAATATGTTCTGTGTTTATATGGGATGATGCACCGTACCATCTGCATCCTCATTTCAAAATCCTAGATCTGCCCATGGGCATAGCCTGCATAACTGTCTGCCTGTGCTGCTAAAGTCCATTTACTCCAGTAAGGAGCTGTGTACTGAATGGCTGAAATGAGAATATTCCATCCAGCAAAAAATCAGTGCTACAGTTCATTTGCAATGTTTTAGTTTTAAAATCAGACTATCTATATAGATAGAAGGATGGGGAATGTAAAATGGAATCATAAAATTGTTGCTAGGGACTGTTTCAACTGTCTTCTTGAAATACAATCAAGTGCCCCCCCGGCAGCCATCAGTACACTGTTCAGTGATGGAGATGTTCCCTGTTTTGATTAATTGAGGGATGCATCACAGGTATCTCTGCTGTTAATTTGGAGCATTGGAGCTTTTCTGACAGAATTTCTGCAGCTGCTCAAGCTGTAGCAGGGTAATTTTCCTTTTTTTTTTTAAAGTAATTAAAAGTATGTATCATAAATTATAGCAGCACTACAGCAGCTCTACAGCAGCACTTGACAGCCAATTTCTCAATGGTTCTCCTGCCCTTGGCTTCGCCTTTTGATAGTTAAATACTACTGTGGCCATTAAGAACATGTAGTGGCAAGGTTCATCTAGAAGCCTGATGGAGGTAATACGTCTTGGTTTTTACTGCTTGTGTTCAATTGGAGGGTCCCTCAAAAGCCTTAAATCCATGTGCTTGGAGCAGGAAGGGTAATGAACATTCACATTACAATAACTTAGGCTTAATGGAGTTTCTCCTGCCTTGTATATTGTTTGATGTCCCTTCCTCCTCCTTCTGGGGTTTAGAAGGTATTTTACAATTGAGTTAACTTTAATCCCCAGGGCCAAGCTTTACAGCTCTTGCTTTTCAAACAGTTGCTGTAGATTTTGATACTTTTATATCCTTGTTCCTAAAGACTGATAACATGAGAATCTCCATGTTGATTTACAAGGTGATAAGCTATCTATCCTCATACGTTTGTGATGGGTTGCCAGATATCAGTGGGGCATTGTCTCGCTGTCTCCATTCCTGGGGGTTGATTCAGAGGCCATGTGCAGAGAAATGGCAATAGGGAGAAAAATTAATGTAATTTTCTTTCTAAAAATATATCTTAGAGTGTTGCGATAAAACTGTCCTAGAGACTCTGCAGTTTCTATTAAGTTCTAGGCCTTTAAAATGTGAACCAGAAGTGACACAGGGGTTCATATACCAGTAATATTAAAAGGAGATGTGGTTATGACTGCATCCAGCTGTTGTTCCCAGAGTAAAACAGTGATACATTTAGAGCCATGATAAATTACCATTTTTTTGCCAGCGTACTCAGATTTTCAGCGGAAAGGGACAAAAAATAGAAAAAAGAAATTTTTTCCCTGAGGTAAGTAAGGATTTTTGTATTTTTTCCCCTCCAAACATAGATTAATCTTTTTCCCAAGAAAATGTTGCCCTTTCAGGAAGAGACATAAAGTCATGGTGAAATCTGGGAGATGGAGGGTTCTGCTGGCTTTGGCATTCTTTTGAAGAGAGAAAATTCAAGCAGAGAATGGAAAAATACCACCATATGACATCTCTTCTATCCAACAAAATCATCAATACCAGTTAAAAGGTGCCAATTTGGGCACAGTCTTGCACCCTTCTACTGACACCTCATGTGGAACTTCATACTTGTGTGAAAGGAAATCCAGGTCTGAATCAGGGTTGAGTTTATGCACACCCCAAGGCAAGAAATGTTTTACACACACCCAAAGTCCTATCTGTTTTACTGGCAAAGTGAAGTAAAAAGTAACAGGCACAGTTCTTGATGGGGGGAGTGGGGGGACGCATCATAGAGGACATTCTGGTTTTCTGCTACTCTATCTTCTATTGATACAAAACCCAATGCCTTTATGTCCTCTACTGTTCTCATCAATAGAAAAATAGAGAACATAAAGGCGTCCAGTTTTGTATCAATAGAGGACAGAGGACAATTGGACTGTCCTCTGTGATAGCCACCCTAGTTCTTGATAGCAGCTGAAGAGTGAAAATTCTGTCCACTCTTGGCTGACATTTGCTTGTAGCTCTTAGACTATATCTGCAGGGTAAACTGACAGTTTCCAGCGCCCTCCAAACTTCTTCTCAGTTGCTACCTAACTCTGGAAATACCTGAAGTCTGTAAGTGCTTAAGATTTCAATACTGGAGTTCCTGTGCACCTAAGATTCTGCTTCTGGACATACCCAGAGTGCTTCAGTCTTGCCTCAGCCAGAATGGGATTTTTGAAACGGGCATTCTTCCACCTAAATCCCTTTTTGGCAGGCAGGGGAGGGAGGAGTGAGGGGGAGGCTGGTCTTTTAGACATGTTCACCAGATCAGGCTCTGTACAGAGCACAGCAGTTGATTCACCTCTACTGACAGCTTAATCAGTCTTTACCAACTGATTAAAGAAAAGGCACTGCAGCAACGATTAGGCAGTCCTTTGTCCTGGGAGGAAGACAGCTGGGGAGCTGCTTCGTGTTGAAAAGCCAGCTTTCAGGGCCATGACCTCCTCCCTGCCACTCTTCCTCTCTGTTGTTAACTGCCAGGACCCACAGGTTCTGATGCTATTCAGGAGGGAAGAGGACTTTCCTTAACTCCTTCTTTCTTGATCTTATAACACAGCCTAGGCTGGCAACATCATTTCTCATTAAGGTTGCCTTACTCTTTCTATTGCAAGATCCAGTTTTCACTTGTTTATAACTTGCCAAATTTTAGCCATTTCTGCCTCAGGCTAACTTGCTTGGAAAATCTCAGTAAAGATCATCTGTTTCCAAGGACAAGGCAAAGGAAAAAACGCATTGTTTTCCCAAGCTGAAAAAAAATATCTGGCAAACTTTTCTTTGAGAAGTTTTAACACTCCCTATACTTTGTAGCACTGACTTAGAACTTGAAATTTGGCTAGGGAGTGGCCTGCACCTTTTACCATATCCACGAATATTTCACCCACAGTTAGCCAAGTTATAAGACTTCTGAAAACAGGAGTTTGCATATGCTCAGTAGAAACTTGCTGGATCTTGCTAGCTAAAGTCTGTGAAGATCCCTTCTACAATGAGCGTACTGAAAAATTAGGCTGATTAGGGCTTTCCCTGCAATGGCAGTACTGGGTTGAATCTTGGGCCGGTGAACTGACTTAAGAAGAGGGAGCCTGCCTCTCCTGTCCTCTGCTGCTCTCAGGTAGGTTAGATAAAGAAGCTGCCTGATTCCAATACAGATGTGATAAGAGCTGAACTAAGGGAGGAAGCATCAAGGGGGGAGATTGGCAAAAGCCTGAAAGTTTGGGACTGACGATTAGTAGGCAGCAGACAGAAAGTGGGAGATTTTGGTGGGGGAGGGGGCAGTGGGGTGAAAAAGGATGGGAGATGTCTGGACAAAGAGATTGGGATTGAGAGGAAGGGAGAAGGATACTGGGACCAGTTGGGGGGAAAAGAGTGGGATTGAGAACTATGAAGAAATGCAGCAGATAGATGCTGAGATCAGGCAAGAAGCTGGGTTATGTGGGGAGACCTGGGACTGCTTGACAATGAAACTGGACCAAGGAGAATGCATGGAGGAGTTCAGAGATGGAGCAAAAAACCAAGAAGGGAACCTGAGCTAGGTGCTGGTGAGATAAATAATTTTTTGCAGAAGAAGCTTGAAGAGGAAAGAGAAAAACGATTAAAGGAGGAACAAGGTAGTGGTGAAGAGTTGTCCTGGCTGCACAAAGACACTAAGGAAACAAGCTGGGGGAAGGTGATGACGGGGAATGATTGGGCAGTGAATACTATGGGGAAAGAATTACATGGAGAATTTAGAGGACAAAAATAGGGCTTAATTGGAATGAAAAGCTGAGGGATTTGAAACTCGGTCTATCTAAACGAGGAGAATAGGACTGGGATTCCAACCCTGTTGATGGGATACTAATACGATGTCATGCACAACCCACAAGAAATTACACCCAAAAAGTGCAAAAAATTTTAAAGTACCTCATTAAGATTGGAAAGGCAAGCACTCAAAAGCAAAAAAAATGAGACGTAAGATTGCTTACAGAGCCTCAGCATTAGTCTGCTTGAAGATGCATGCGTTATGCTAAAATACTTTTACATAATTGTACAGTATTTTATTTTCTCCTCACTATCCAGTGTGACCTTAGGCCATATTTATTGTCTACTGTTATGTAAACCCAACAACGAAGACAGAATTTTTAATTTTCTCATGGTTTTTCTATAGTACTCTTCTCTACAGTATTAAAGCACTTCAGGCTTATGAATTTATTTTTATAACATTTTAAAGTGAAGGGGTGGTATTATTTTCATTTTAAAAATGGGGTACAAAAGATTCAAGTCAAAAGCATTCCCCAGTTTTGATTGCGCACTTTAAAATGCCTCAGACTTGATTTCCTGAAGCTGACATGTCCCTTGCCTGCTAGGTTGCCTTTCACAAGGTTTTGAATAGCAAATGTGAAAAACTGATTGAAGATATTATTTTTATTCAGCAGCTACTTAAGAAAGCTATGAGACAAACCTGGACAGATTGCAGTAGTATCTTTTAATAATAGGAGCTCAAAAAGTCACTTATAAAAAACCCAACCAACCAAATAAAAACCTTAAGTTTTAAAAGCTGTGGAAATTGATGGCTTCAGAGATCCTGTCTTGCTACCATAAGTCAGTGAATTTTTCAAGTCCTACTTTGAAGTAGTAAAGACTTAGGGTAGGGAAAAAGTTAATGGAACTTTTAAAGAGACACTACTTTACATACACCTGAGTTTTTTAATTGTACCTGAACCTTTGTAGCATCTTTAACTATTGGCAAGTTAACTTGGATGAGCTGGAACACAAGTACTTCAAATTTCAGACCTGGCTACACATAATTTAAGCAAGCTGCAGGAGGGATATTGCAGTTTTGACATTCGTTCGGCTGACAACATCAAAGAAGCATGATGTCAGGAAAGCTGTCACAGTGCTAGTTAGCCACAGAAAATGCTGTTACTTCAGGGGTTAATGGGGGAAAAAAACAGAGCCACATGGTATTTACTGGACTACACCAAAAAAGCCTCGCACCCCCCGCAACGCTCCCCCTCCCCCCCGCAAGTGATATCAGCAGGAGCTGCTGGCAAAGACCAAGGATAGATTATTACCAATACATGTTTTTCTGAATTTAAAATTCCAGCCCAAATTCCCTTGTAAGCATTGCCAAGGCTTCACTAGGTGTCCTTAAGGCTGTATCTTTCTTAAGGGAACAGAAAACTGAACAAGAGCCCAGAAACTTAAGCAATTTGGTGACAGACAGGAATGAGAAATGAGAGAAGAAGAGAGCAGGTGGAAATAGAGGTACAAGTACATTTTAAAAACAAGAAGTTTTACTTGGTTGTCCCGTTCTCCATGTAAGTGGTTCTGTAAAAGCCAACCAGGGAGCCATTCAGCCAGCCTTGGAACTTCAAGGTCAGTGTATAGGTGGTAGTTATGGTGCCAGGCACTAGGTATTCTTCTGCTTCAATCACCAAATATTCTTGAGGCTGGTATTGAAAACACTGTTTCACTGCAATCTCGGACTGGAGCACGGGTACCGATGAGGATCTCCGGAGCATGGGCATTGCTGTGATCTCAATGTTACGAAGGTGAAGCCATATGTACTTGGTACGGTCATGCAGCTTCATGGAGATGTTTACTGTCCCTGTATAAGTATCTGCAGCCATCTCCGGCTTCAGTTCCAAGTCGTAGTGTTCTGGGATGATGTACGTCGGTAGCCTGAAATGTCTCCATTCTCCAGTCTGATCATTTTTGGGAGGGCAGTGGCCCACTTGCACTGGGGAAGAGGTTGCAGGGGATTCTGTTGGCTTTTCTGTTGGCTTTTCTGTTCCTCCTGAAGATTGGTAGGGCTCAGGTCTGCTCAATCCCACGCCAAGTCCTACAGCTAAACCTACAGCAGCCACCACTGCACAGATGATAACTACATGCTTTTTCTTCATGCAGTACCTCTTGGACTTCTTACCCTCAAAATCCATTCCCTCCATTTCTATTCCAGTCTGCTCACCAAGCTATGCATTAACCTCAAAAAGGCTTACTAAACACCTTAGCAGTTTCTGCGTACTAAACTCAGCAGACTCTGTATTTTAATTGTGTAGTTGTATCTTTTTTTTCTGTCTGTCTCTCCAATTTCTTCTGCTACCAGGCACTCGGTTAATTAACGATAACATATAGTTTTAAGCGGAAGAAATGTAGCAAAGAAGCACAGCTGAGGAGGAAGACAGAGGAAGCTAACATAGAAGAGCGATGTTACTACTGTACAGCCCTTATAAGCAGTGCAACCCCACCCCCTACCCCTCCTGCTCTGTTCTGAGTTAAATATAAAACAGTGCTATGTTAATCAGCAGTTAGGGGATGATCATATGCCAAAGCTCTGTCAGCAGCTTTCAGAAAGAGAGTTCACAGATAGAGGTGTAACTGCTAGAAAACCTCAACCTTTGCTACTACATCTTAATTTTTCCGGTTATAGCTCCTTTTTTTAAAGCAAGGATTTCCTTGAACTTCCACCACAGTAAAATCTCCAAGCTTTTTTTTTAAGTCTTGCAAGTCTCATTCCACTGTTTTTCCTCAGCTACAGAGTCTTTTAGCTTTACTATGTAATTCCATGTAGTCAAAGGCAGAAGAGTTGGCAACACAATGATAAATCTTTGTTTGTCTTGAGACTTAAAATACTGATATTTTCGCCCAGGCCAAGTGAGCTTTCAGAACTGCCAATAGAAGCTTGTAGCCAGGGTTATAATTATCTTATTGGCCAATACAATCACACTGCACAAATCTGAACTTGCTCTTTGAGATAGTCTTAAGATGGGCCTCACAGGGCATGTATACATGTGCATTAGACTGCACAGTTGTTACTATGCAGTCATTTAGTACTTGTTTAAGCAAGTAACCGGTGTTACTGTGTAGTCCCAACGCCACACAGGTTTTTCCCCACACTACTGCACAGTAGCTTGTTGCTACTGTGCAGTAGTGTTGGTGTCACGGTTCAAGCCTAACGATGCTATGGTGATGTCGCTTGTTACTCGGTGATGTAGCATCTCACGTAGATGCACCCACAGCGTGACTAACCTTATGTAACCTTAGTCATGCTGGCCACATCTATACAAGCAGTGGACTGCACAGATGTTACTGCACAGTCATTTAGCACTTGCTTATATAAGTACCATGCAGTACCATCACCACATGGTTTTTTTCTGATGCTGCTGTGCAGTAGCCATGAGCTAGTGTGCAGTAGCTCATTACTACTGTGCAGTAGTGTCATGTCATGGTTAGTGCCCAGCAATGCTACTGCACAGTAGTGTCTCATGTAGATATGCCCAATGTGACTAACAAAAGTAGTCACCAGAGACTATGGGATTTAACTGGAGTGAGTGGGTCAGGAAGGGCTCAACCCTGAACAAACTATTATTGTGAGAGGCCTACTGAAACAAATGATGTAATATATAAGGTCTATTTTAGAGATTTAAATCTATAGAGATTTATATAGAGCCCAATATATAATCTATTTTTTGGTTATCAAGACAAATGAGAACAGAATGTAGCAATGACTTGGTACATCCTCCCCCGCCCTGCTTTGTTTGATAACTGTACTGGAGGAATAGAGAGGGTGGAGCAGGATGCTCAGCTCTCCAACAGCTGTGACTCCCTCTTTTTCCCTTGTTCTCCAGAGGTGGAACGTGTGTCCTCTGTTCACTTCTTTCCAAAGGAGGTGCAGCACTTTGGCTGTGTGACTCGTGTTTCAGTTAAGGCATCCATCTCAGCTTAACAGTCACTCATTATCCTAGATGTATTTTTGTGGTTGGTTCACCATATTTTGTTTAAAAATTGAATAAAATCTCACTCTGCTGATGAGCCTCAAGACCTAAAATCAGTTAGCACATATTCCAAAATGCACAGCGTGCCAGGCAAGGGTGTCTGCTAGGATCAATTTTATTCACTCTTTAGAGCTGACTCTAAGTACAGCTTTTGAAGTCACTGTTCACTTTCAAATGTCACCAACTTCCACTGAAACAAAATCCTGTGAGAACCTTAGAGCCATAATTCCCCTCCCCCCAACTTTTACAAGTTAATATTTACTTAATATCATGTCAAAGTTTTCAGCCACATGTGAGACAGAGAAAAAGCTTTTGTGTTTGGGCAGCAGCAAGTGAAGTCTTATTCAATTGTTTTTCAGACTATTGTAAAAAAGGGAAACAAAACAAAAATCAAGGCTACAGCTAGAGTCTGTTTTACATTATTGTTTTATTGTTTTTCCCTTTTATTTTGTATAGCAGTCAAAACTAGATATGACCTGGGAAGACAATGCCTCTTAATCAGTTTAGTCAGCGCATAAACTCTCGGTATAAGAACCAGAACTAAAGATTATCATGGTCGTCACACTTACACATTTTCTTTTCTTTTTTTCCCTGACTGGGGGATACAGAGGAAAAAGAGGCAGCAGTTATAAAAAAAAAATGCAGCTCATAAGCAGTTATGATTAAGTAGTAAAGCTGTCTCTGAAATGTCATACATGTTTTCTTTATATCATATGTGGTGGGTTTTCTATTTCTTTAGCTAGGAAGTTTTAAATCAGGTCACCCTCACAGTGGCTGAAGGTTTTTCTTTTTGCAGTAAAAATTGCTGTCTAAATTCATATTGCTGGTATTTCTGAGTAGGTTAGTGAGGCTAATCATGAAAAGCTTGGCAAATTTCACTACGGATATCAAAAGAATTATCATAATATTTGTATCGCCTACAAAGAAGGAATAAAAAATGTATCTGAGTAAGATAGTGCAAAAGAAAAAAACAACAACCGTTAAATCACCATGTAGCAGGGAGTTAGTTTGACCCAGCTACACGCTCCTTAGGGACAAACCAGTGCCACAGTTTCGACAGTGCAACTTAATAATTGAACACGCCCCTTTAAAGCTGGCGCACCAGTGTGACGCAGGGGTGCACAGAAGTTAAAAGATGCTGAAGCTCCAGGTGGAAAAAGAAAAAAAGACTCCAGGCAGCAGAAAGTAAAGATTAACCCCTGGGAAGTAATGATTAACCCTAGGCAGTTCACAGGCCAGTTCCTGTGCCAGTTTGTGGGTAGTAGCATAGCCTATTACTATATAATGGTGGGGATACAGTGTACACCGTGGCTTCCCACTTTGGCCCCAGCTGGTGCTCCCTGCCCATGCACCACCGAGGTCTCCACCCAAACAGAATCCACGGTTCCGGCTTCCACCCAGATGTAGCCCCTGGCTGTGGGGGGCTGCCTGGCATGGCTGCCAGCAACTGGGAATGGGAGAAAAGTCACCCCAACTGTGGTATATGCTCCTTCATGAAGTCCCTGGAGTCTCAGGTGACTGAGCTCCAGTCCCAGGTAGGCAGACTTCATGCCACCAGGGCCCATGAGCAGGAGGTTGATGACTACTATACTCAGGCTCTTCTCCTGAAGAATGAGGAGAGAAGAGCATGGATGCCTGACTACATGAAGATGGACAACAGGAAGATCAGCCAGGAGCTACACCTGGGGGATGCTTGGAAAATGGTTGTCTTGGGTCCCAAGACATGCAGTACTAGGGTCACTCCTCCCTTGGAACTAAGCAACAGGTATGCACCTCTCACAACACCAGCAGAGACATCAGCAGAAACACCAGCTCTGGATGAGAGGAGGCAGCTAGCTGCCACCCCTACAAAGAGACGCAGGGTGGTCATGGTGGGCAACTCCCTCCTGAGAGGGACAGAAAGAGTGATCTGCTGCCCTGACCCCCTGGCCTCTGAGGGCTCCGTATCTGGGACATGGCAGAGAGGATTTTTAAGCTCATCTGGCCCTCCAACCATTCATCTATATGGGTAGACACGAATGACATGGCTCAGAGAAATCCTGTCCAGGTCATAAGTGACTACAGGGCTCTGGAGGCTGGGCTTAAAGGGTTGGGATAGTTTTCTCCAGCAAGACGTGGCAGGTAGGAGTGAGACAGACTGCCCAAACAGGAGGAATCCCATACTTCTGTTACACACCACCATCCACAAAACTATACAAACAAAGAGGGCAATGACATACTTCAGTGGTTTTCAACCTGTGGTCCACGGAGCCCTGGGGGTCCACAGACTACGTCTAAGGGGGTCCATGAAAAATGACTATGAACAATCAAAAGTGTATAAATACCTACACTTACAATTCACAGGGTTCTGCTCCTCCATTTGAAAGGGGTCTACACTTCCCTCTGCACAGAGGGGGAAATTTACAGGGGTCCACACCTCCGTTTGAACTGTGTTAGGGGTCTGAAAATGAAAAATGAAAACCATTCACAGATATTAAACCTGGCATGGCACAGTATAGACTAGTATTAGTTTCTTCTATAAACCAAACATAGCTAAGCTATCATCCACTTTTCACTGACAAATGAGGGTCAGGTATAATTAGAGTTGAATACAGGTGTAATTTTTTTCTAATCACAATTTAGGGCTTTTGGGTAGACTTAATGCTTGCATGCCTGCTCTCTCTGCTGCAGACATCTGTGGCATGACTAAGCCAAGGAGCATCCAGGCTGATGATGGAGCCAGGGGACAATACTTAAAGGCTTTCCTTTCAGCCTGAAGTGGAACAATTCCTCCAAACAGCAACATTTAGGGTACAGCATGAAAGCAACTATGGTCCCCTTTCTTCCCTCTTCAGATGAAAGGGTATGAAGGCCAGTACCAGCCTATAAATATATTACCCTATTTATATCAGCTTATAAGTTATTTACCTCTTTACCCTATTAAAAAAGACACTAGCCTTCATCTCCCATGTCCAAATAGATTCTTGTGTAAATTAAGGGGTGTGGGGGAGGAGGTGAATAAGCCTTTCTAATCTCAAGCACCATAATCACACATTCATTGAATGTTATGAATAAACTTTTACTTCAGTGAAATCAGCTGTTCTACCTTGCTTGGAAGGTAAAGGGAAGAATGCTGACTAGCTTTTTTTTAGCCTGATTAATCTTACTTCTAGAAAACCACAAAGTGTTTAAGCTGATGGACCACCACCTCTCTTTAACATACCAATTCCTGGTAAAATATCTATACACGCCCAAGTTCTTTGATTTTTTAAAAAATTCTACTCTAAATTGGTATTTAATCTTTTCTAAAACTGCCATGGCCAGGGTATTAGATAGGAATTATACTCCTTCAGCAATCCTAACATGAGAGTGACAAAGTCACCAAGCACCAATCCCTAGGACTGGTCTTAGGTGGCCCTTGTCAAGACTGGGCTGACCTGAATATGGTCATGATGCTGCTGTTAAGGGACAGTTATCCTTTGTAGCACCCATAGTCATAAAATACTACAGGCTTCCCAATTTTTTATCAATATTCAACAGTTTCAGAGATCTTGGCCAAATATTTTGCCCACAGAGCCATAGTCCCCCCTCAGTTTCCTCTGTAGCATGGCATGTGGTCTTTTTTTTGGTATCTTCTGAGCATATATGAGACTACTACTTCAATAAGGTTTCAGGCACAGGTCCTTGACAGTCCCCTTGTTGACCCTGGTTTTACCTATTTTCTAAGGTGTTTTGGATTTTGTTCCATGTAAATGAAGGTTTGAAATGGCTATTTTAGGGATTTCTTTGATCTAACAAAGGCCTATGAATGCAAGAGACTGGACATGACGGCCCCTTGAGGTGTGATGGTCCTATCTTCTTAAGAGCCAATTTGTAATAGCTGAATCAGAGCCTTATGGAGAGGCCTGCTGAGGTTATTCAGAATGAAAAGGAGGAGTCCCATAAGACCTTTAACTGAGGTTGACAATGACCAAGGGTTGATCTGGGAAGCCTCAGATATGAAAACACAGCATTAAGAGATTGAGTAACAAAAAATCTAATGAGTTGAATTCATCCCTGAATTCAACTTATCTGAATCCATTGGAGTAATGCCAAGGGTGCTTTGGCTTCCAGTTCCTACTAAAGTATCATAAATGCTGCAAAGTTTATTGAGCCATCATTTTTGGAACCATAGGAAAGTAGCACTAGAAGGGATCTCAGGATGTCATCCTGCTCAAGGCAGGATCATCCCAGTTTAAATCATCCTAGGCAACTCTTTGGCTAAACTGTTCTTAAAAATTCTGTGAACAACCATCATGCACAGCACTACACACAATGCCTGAAACATAAAAACACCCTAACTTCCCACAGGTAAAACAGGGGGGTGAGGGCACTGTCAAAGTCCTCCCATTGCAAGGACAGAATAGTTTATTGAACTCGTCTCAAAAGATCTATGCCCCTCCCCGCCCCCGCTCTGCTATAGAAGAAGGCAAACCCCACACACAGTGTATGCCAATAAGACTGTGGTGTGAGAGTCCTTCCTGATCCCAAATGTGCAGTCTGACCCTGGATGAAGGAACAAGACCTTCTAGCCTTGACTGATCATCCAATGCTTCTGAGGAAAACGTCCAGTCCCTTTCCCCCAAAATTGTATGTAACAACAAGAAGTGAAAATTCCTTTCTTACCCCATGTGGCAACCGGCAAAGCCCCAAAACAGATTAACCAAATACCCTCCACTCTGTATGGCAATTTAGGGACTGCAAACACAACTCCACAAATCATATACCCCGAGCAGAGAACTCCTTTTCCTATCACTCTTGCTCCTCTGTTCTTCTTGAGACTGCTTGTGTAGTCTCCAAGCAGCTTATAGCATGACCTTTAGCAATCTCTCACAAATTTAAGCCTTTGTCAGTCCATCAGAGCTGGATCCCTAATTTATGGTAGGATAATAAGCGTAAGCTTATTAGAGCTCTGGCTACAACCCCCATCCCCGCAAAAAAAACCCCAAAATCAACTAAGAAGGCTGTTACAGTGACTGTTTCCTGGCAGAGCTCCAATTATAGGGTTCTCCCCTGCAGCACTCTCAGGAAAAAAATGTAACACTCGTTAACTTGAAAAATGTGAAACTGATTGCAGTGCTCAACCAAGAGCTAAACGAATTATAATAGAAATGATTTCCCTGTCCCTATGCTTCCTATGAAATTAACAATTGCCCTTGTCTTCATCTCAGATCTTGAACACACTCGACTGATCTATAATCCCCTTGAAATTCCAGGGACCTTAATCATTATTGTTTTATAGTGGGCCCTACTGTATTTAAAATCTTTTCTATTGCCATCAGTTATCATTACAAATTGGGTCCCCTTGGATATGAGCCTTTTGAAAGTACAAGCACTCTAAACTGTTTTAATTAAAACCATTCAGAACTTCTTCAATATTTTTTATATTTCTCAAGGAAAAGCTTTGGAAAATTGGCTTCCTCAATAAGATGTTCTGTACTGAGCTGCTTCAGGAGTGTTGTATTAATTCCTCAAGTAGGCTGAAAAGTTCTGGATGGAGTAAACTAATGAACAAAAATACAGTCCCACTCTTCTGCAGTAATTATACCATATCATTTGAATTCAGTTGTATTTATTTGGAATTTCAGTTCCAAATTCTGATTTTGATCTTCACTGTAAATGTACATGGGAATAAAGGCTTGGGAGAAGACTACTTTTGAAACCATGTCACTAGGAAGCATATAGCTTTGGTAGAATATTTCCACCTTTGATTCCTTGTTTCAAATTCCTAATTTGGATTTTATGCATAATAATGTGAATGTTTTCTATTATCTTAATTACATAAATGAGACAAGTTCTGTTGTCTCATTTACGTTGTTAATTTACATTGTTTCTTATGATTTGCAACTGCTTTCTGATTGATGGAAATTAATTTCTGACATAGAGATGTTGCTTAGAATTCTTTCATCTAAATAATTAATGGCTAATACAAACTAGGTTCATAACCCTAATCACAGAAGACATAATCACGCCTGTATAGCTTTCAGATGTTCCATTATAATTCCATTTTATTTTCTAGTTACATTTTGTTTCTTCATCAGTGGTCACTAAAGTAAGCCAACTGCCTGTATAGTTCTTAACTCTATACTTGACAGACTAAACTGTGATAGTAAAGTTTACTTATAAAGCATGTATAAACATTTTCTGCGGTCCACTCACAGTAGGATTTTTCCTGCCAATACTCCTTACTCAGTACACTATCTAAGGAGACTTTGGAGAGACCTGAAGGGCCTCATGTCTAGAAGGCTGACAAATTTGGACACTAGTGGGTCCAGGGAGAAGCAAGCTTCATAATGGAGAAGACTCCAATGAAAATATCTAAGTGAACTGCTGTAAATTTCTTATCCTTTTGAAGTCAGAAAAAATGCTTCTTCTCATATCCTAAATCATTATGCCCTAGAAGCTAAAACAGTCATTGCCTTAGAAGGGCATCTTTCCTAACATGTAGACAGCTTGTTTCTCCAGTCATAGAATTATAGGACTGTAGGGTTGAAAGGGATCATTTTCTTAACATTACAGTAACTATAACTTAACCTTGGATTATCATTCACAAATGATAGAGCTGAAAAAATATCCAACCCTCCAATCTTCTATCAAAGGATCATGGTCCTAGAAGTGGACAGTACTCCTACAGACCTATCTCACACTTGTGAAGCTAATGCAATACACCTTTGCCCTGACAGATCCTCACAATACTACATTACAGTCTTCCAGACCCCTCTCCTTCATTGGGATAGAAAGGAAACAAACTTGGCTACTAGTATTAAAGGGGGTAGCAGAAACTTCCTTATCCACCACACCATTCCCTTCCCTCCTTAACAACATAACTCTCTTCCTTGTCCCTATATTTATACTAGCTGTCAGCTAGAAAAATATGTGTTCCTTGCTTTTCCTGTCTTTCCATCCTAAACCTTTATCTAATGCTTTCTAGGTGCATCTACACATTCATTAATGCAACTATAGTTACAGCTTGTAAGTTTAGTACTTGGTTAACCAAGCACTAACTCAGTGCACAGTAACTTGCGCTACTGTGCAGTAGCATCAGTACATGGGTTTTTAGTGAAGCTTACTGCACAGTACTCTAATATTACTGCACAGTAGCTTATTAGCATGTTTTTTATGCAACACTCTACTGCACAGTGTTATTAGGCTACTGTGCAGTTGGCATCTCATAGTTTCATAGTTTCTAGGGTCGGAAGGGACCTGAGTAGATCATCTAGTCCGACCCCCTGCCATGGCAGGAAAGAGTACTGGGGTCAAATGACCCTGGCAAGGTGCTCATCTAGCCTCCTCTTAAAGACCCCCAGGGTAGGAGCCTGCACCACTTCTCTTGGAAGTTGGTTCCAGATCCTAGCCGCCCTGACCGTGAAGTAGCGCCTTCTGATATCCCGCCTAAATCTACCTTCTGCCAGCTTGTGACTGTTATTCCTGGTCACTCCTGGCAGTGCTCGGGGGAACAGGGACTCCCCCAGTGCCTGCTGATTCCCCCTGACTAGTTTATAACAGGCCACTAGATCCCCCCTCAGCCTTCTCTTTTGGAGGCTGAACAGGTTCAGGACCCGTAGCCTCTCCTTATAGGGCCTGCCCTGCTGTCCCCTGATCATGCGAGTGGCCCTCCTCTGGACCCTCTCCATGCTGTCCACATCCCTCTTGAAGTGCGGCGCCCAGAACTGGATGCAGTACTCCAGCTGCGGCCTGACCAGTGCCGCATAGAGGGGGAGCATCACCTCTTTGGACCTGCTTGAGATGCATTTGTGGATGTATGACAAGGACTTCCTGACTGCATCCCCACACTGCCGGCCCATGTTCATCTTGGAGTCAATGATGACTCAAAGATCCTTTTCCGCCTCCGTGCTGACAAGAGGGGAGTTTCCCACCCTGTAGGTATGGTGCCGGTTGTTCCTCCCCAGGTGCATCACTTTGCACTTGTCTGTGTTGAAACCCATCCTATTCTCATCCACCCACCCCGTAACCTGTCTAGGTCTGATTGTAGCCTGTTGCTTCCTTCTAGCATGCCCACATCCCCCCACATGTTAGTGTCATCAGCAAATTTGAATAAGGTGCTTTTTACCCCCTTGTCCAAGTCACTGATGAAGATGTTGAACAGTGCGGGCCTGAGGACCGAGCCCTGCGGAACCCCACTGCCCACATCCTTCCAGGTTGAGAAGGACCCATCCACTACCACCCTCTGGGTGCGGCCGTCCAGCCAGCTGGCGACCCATTTGACTGTGTGGGTGTCGACACCACAGTCCCCCAGTTTCTTGATGAGAACGGGGTGAGAGACAGTGTTGTGTAGATCTCATGTAGATGCATCCTCTTGCCACTAATTCTTCTTCGTCATGTCTTCAGTCCACCCTTTCTATATGCTCGGCTATATTCAATATTCTGCACAGGCCACTATTTCTGGTGTTGGTATTGCCAAATCTTGTGGGATGCATTGTGGCCCTGCTGGGCATCTTGGGAGATGATCCATGGTTTGCTTCTCCTGACAAACACATTGGTCAGCTGTATAGAGACCCCATGATTTCATGAGAAAGTGGCATCTGCCACGAATTTATATCACTTAAAAGGGAAATACTTTGCAGTAGACCTGAATATATGAACTGAGGCTAAGTACAGACAGTCAAAAAGCCCAAGGCAGAATTGTTTCAGCCTTCACAGGATTCTCTAAGCTGTGAAGATTGGATCGAGAACAAAAGTACCCTGGGGGGGGGGGAACAGACCAAAGGTTGAGCATTTCTCCCAGCATGCCAGACATTGCCAAGGGCAGCAAAGCCTAGCTGAGTAGGATAATCCCCGACTGGCTATCAGGGACACATCTCCAAGCCCTCCCCCCCCCACTGTCACTGCAGACCCTCCCCTGCATGGACCCCTAGGCTTCCAGAGCTGGTTGCCATGGTGGCTCCAAGAAGGGGCAGGTAGGTGGTGCGGAGGAATGGGGCACCAGTCTACCCCCACCTGGGGTCTGCACAGGAGGAGGGCACTCCCATCACAAGGGCTCCCTCCTGCCCCCACAGTCTGGTTTGGCAATCACCCCAGCCCTGCCCTTGTACCAGACCCAGCCTCACAGCCATGGAGAGGGTGGGAAGAAGGAAACAGAGTCCTTTGGCCCTTCTCCCCACCCCCAGCTGGGGTCTGTACAGTGTGGGGAGTCCCACCATAGTGAGGGTTTTTTCCCCCCCACAGCCTGGCTGGGCAATTGCCCCAGCCCCATCCTGGCCCCACTCAGGTATGAGAGGCCTGGTCTGGTGTGGAGGGCCAGGCGGCAGGGCAAAAAGCCTCTGCTGTGTGTGTGGGGGATGACTCCCATGCTGTGTAGGCCCTGGCTAAGAAAGTGGGGGGGCTCCATTCCCACCCCTAACTGCCTCCCCATGCCTCCTGCTACCTGGGCTGGGAAGCAGAGGCTTTGTTGCCTCAGCTATGTGTCAGCCCAGGCTTGGGGCCACCTGGCTTGACCAGAGGAGAACTGGTGCAGGCTAGCCTGCCTCCCTGCAAAGCAGGTGTGGGGAGGGCTAGCTTAGGGCTGCAGTGCATCCTAGGATGCCAGCGGACTGCTACCTAACTTGAGGTGGGAGGGGATACAGGACAGAAGTTCAATTGACTGGTCTAACCTAAACTGATTACATCTGGGACCACATCCATCCAGGTTTATCTTAAACTGGGCTCTGACATTTTGAAACTGGTCTATGTGCACTGAACTTCTGTTCTGATACAGGTTTAGACCAGTTTCCATTCACTTACACAAGTTTGCGTGTCACTTCTGTTCTTAGCCTGAGATATTTAAACCTGAACAAAATAGCTGCTAGAAGGCAAGGAAGCTCTGTGAGAAGTATCTCTGGCATCATTTTTCCCAAGGAAGCATGCCTTCAGAGTGTGGCACAAGGCTCCCCTATACAAAGCTTCACTTTGGAAGTGTGGAGGAGCTTGGGGAAGTAAGGCTTAGCTGAGCAAGTAAAAATAAATTACGAAGTGAATGGGTGGCTGAGTAAATAAAAATAAATCACTAGACAGCCCAGTGATGATGACTGCTCAGTGTGCAGCAGCAAAGCTAAACAAGGAAGATACCAGGTTTTACTGAGCAGTGAACAGAGATTAATATGAAAAATATTATAATCACTTGACAGTATGTTCTTAACTTTGAATGTTGCATTCAGTTGCAGGTTCCTTGGTTTCTCATTCAAATAATATAAAGCAGAAGTGAAAGAAGGCAGAGGGAATACCTGGAGAGACAAACTTGGGGAGCAGGGAGAAGAGGATGAGAAACTATCCATATTAAAGCAGATTAAAAACATAGAAGACAGAGTCCAATTTTGCGTTCAGTGGGATAAACCTGGACCAGCTCCAAGAAAGTCAATAGCAAAGTTCTTTTAATTTGCAAAGAAAAACAAGAGCGTATGATAGCCATATAAAAATAATGGATGGCTTAGAAAAAAACAGTTTTTCTTTCTCATAATACAAGAACAATGAGACACATACAAGTTTAAAAGGTAGTAAATTTGAAACAGATTAAAAGAAACACTTTCACATAACACATAATTCATGTGTGATATTCAGAACAAGGATACTGATATATCTTTCTCTAAAGCATCTAGGGTGAGCTGCTTTTGGAAACAGATCTACTGAACTAGATAGACCATTGATCTGTTCCAGTACATCAGTTCTTATTTTGCTAGTTGCTTTAGGTGCCCCAGAAAACATGCAGTTACAGAAAAATAATTGCATGGTGTGATTTTTGGCATGATAAAAATCCTCTTAAATAAGATCAAACTAATATGAGAAGGAAGAGAAGTCCATTAAACTTTTTTTTTTCACGTTGGATATTAAATCACAGAGGAGTTTCTTGTCAATGTATTCCAGACAATTTCCAAATCTGTTACCTCCCGCATTTGCCCTTTGTTTTATTTTCTAGGTCAGAGTTGCAAAGCTTGGAAAACGAAACAGCTATTTTACAAAGGTATAAACAATGTCACTTTAGCTATCACAGATAAAATCCATTTTATTATATAAACTGGATCATAGTTATTTTGAGACATTTAATCATAAATTTAATGCTTGGGGGCTGGAGGGGAAAGCAGCGGAGAGTTCAGAACTGGCCCAGTGGGAAGATTGAATCTGTTTATCTAGAAATCAGAAACAGGATGAGCTTCCTGTTTTCTGTTTGCTTAGTGTGTATTTGGATATGTACCTTGCTCAATCAGCCTGTGTAGAACACATTACTCCTAAAAAGGAATGCAGGGGGGACTAAACTATATGTTCCACCAGTCCTTTCCACTGAGGTTGCCAGCTAGATATCCACATTGCAAAATCCAACCAATCTTTTCTATAGGGCCTGGGCTGAGACTATCCACCCATGCCAAGTGGAGATGAGTGAGTAATGATTGGCTTCAAATTTCTGAAATATTAGAATATGAAGCAAGGCTTATGGACCTATTCATAATGTAAACCCTAAACAGCCCTTCCATAAATGGAGGAGGCTGTAGGGGATTGGAATGAGTCTTTGCCCTAAGTGAACTTCTACAGACCTTCCACTTGCTAATAGAGCTGTTCAGAATTCTTGGCTAGGGCTAAAATGGACTAATTTAGTATGGCTGCTGGTGAATTTTACCGGTCTTGCAAATGAATATTAAATGAGTAACCTTTGTAGCATGCATCTGAGGCACTTTACTGGTAAGGGTTTTCTTAACCTTAGGAACATGCATGTCTCTTTTTCTAAATGAACTAGCAAGTCTTCTCATTTTTGCCATTCTTCACTGTCTGGTTCTTCCACAATCCTCTATGCAGAACTTTTCCACAATCCCAGAACAGGTTGTCACTATTTGCATAAACAGAATTCCACAAGGATGCTTTTCAATGCAATGCCATCACATTAAATGGTCCACTAACAACATGGTATGTTGTTTGTTCTGTGAGCTTTAGTAAGTTATGCTCTTCTATTCTCATAATACAATTTTTGTCTTGTTTGTATACTTGTTAATTTATCGGGTTATTCAGAGCTGCTGATGCTTTGTGAGGCAGAACAGTTACAGATCAAGGTGTAAAGGTGTTGTGTGAGATTGGAGTTTTGGAGCAGAGGAATATTGCTGTATCAGAGAAGGAGAAACTGAAAGACAAGAAGATATGGGACACACTATAGAGTCACTGAAAAAAGAAAGCAACATGTTTCTGCCGTCATACGCTTGTGCATTTATTGTTCATATAATAATTTTATCTTCACAATATTTCCAGAATCTAACCAATACTCATCCCTGTGTGCCTGGTATTTCCTTGTTATAAAGACTGGGACATGCAGAGAGAGGTGAAATCATTTGTCAAAGCCACCATTAAAGTCAGATTTAGGAAATGGTTCAGAACTAGAATACTGGCTTCCAGTTCTGTTCCCAGTCCATTAAACCATATCTCCCTCTCACATGTCCAGGCTATGTACATATCTCAGGATTGGTAATATTGTTCATCTATCTGAACTTGAATTTCCAGTTAAGAAAATTGATCAGTACAGGGGGTCAGAGTGGAAGAAGGAAGTGACTTCTGTAAAATGGTGATGCTAGTTTTATTTTCAGTTCTGTGTTATGTGGGCATCTGGTACTTTGAGATTTAAAAAAAGAGGGGGAAAAAAAAGCACACCCATATATACACACATGAATGAGGAGAAAAGTGTTCCAAAATAGTTCCATGTGCTTCAGCAAATTTAAACTCCTCCTGTGGTAAATTTGTCCTGTTTGTGAACTCACCCTGTCATTCTGTCACATTTTTTTGAATTTAAGCATGAGCAGCAGCAACCAGTGGGAGAGATTTTACTGAATAAGGCTGTTCTGCCTAAATATAAAATTCATCTGGATCTAAACGTGACAAAAGTACTATTATTTACAGTTCTGGGAGGCCATACAGTAGACTGTCATAATCCTTATTAATCACCTTATGAGTTTTCCCCTATTGAGCCAAAATAAGCAATTCTTTATGGTGCTCAAACATTAGAATTGGCTCATCTCCTCTAAAGGTTTTTCCACAGCTAGAGTCCCTTGACTAAGACTACTTTCTCTCTGGCTCTCTCAGGCTTCATTCTGGGCTTTGAAGCCTCCATTGTTCAAGAGGAATGCATCTATCTGTCTTGATGGATTATAAATTGAAATGCATTCTTCATTACAGAGCTTATCCATTAATTACTTTGGATTTTACAATGACAATCTTAAGATAGCTATGGAAATAGGAAAGAAGTCAGTGGAGATACAGCACAGAGATTTTTCCTGGATGATTGGAGCCCAATAGAATAAAAAGCACTGCATGAAAACCGTAGAGGTGACATTTTGCAGTACTGTAGGTTGCCATTTTCATGACAAACTCAATCAAAACAGCATTTGCTAAAGTCTAGATTGCAGGAAAATCAGCATAGAGTGTAAGTTAGAAAGCTTGTGGGGTTCTAAAGGCCAAAAGAAATCAGCTCTGGAGGAGAGTTGCATCCTTGGTGTACATTTGGGTATTACACTTAAATTGACCTAACCAGGATTAGGTCAGTCTAAATATTCGCTTTTGCAGGCTTTTGGAAGGTTTAATTTGGCCAAAAAATGGCATTCCCAGCCTAAATTAGCACACCTCAGAAGGTGCACTAACTTAGAGCAACAAAGGGTTACCCCAGTTTAGTGAACACTTGCACATATTCCCAGCACAGCCCCAGGACTGGGAAAGCCCAGCTGCTAACCCAGCTGCTCACCCTGAGGGCTGGGCTATTCCTTCCCCCTGATTCCTCCTGCTCTGCAGACCTGCTGCCAGCTCCCTCCCCAATAACCCCCCGATCCCACAAACCCCTCCTTCACCCCAAGTTATTTACTTCAGTCTGCCCATGATGCTTCAAGCAGGGCTGAATAACTGTATGTGCTGGTCCTGGTTTAGGTAGCTTACTTTAAGCATCCGAAACCTAGACCAGGTGCATTAGATATTTGTTTGCACCCTTAGGGCACATCCAGTTGAGTGGTCACATGTGATTTGTTGTATCTCAGACCTGTCTGAGGTGCCACAAACTGCGTTCGGTGCATGTGTGACCATTTGCTGTGCTACAAATTTGCAGCACGACACCAAAATTTGATACAGGGAATTCTTGGTATGAAAAAAAACCCATGGTAAAAAAGGCAGTGTGGTGCATGCTACAAGGGCATGCACCAGAACACTGGAGACTGGGTCATCCAGGGAGACACTCTGGCTGCCATCTAGAGCGTCTCCCCTCCTCTAGGTCCACCCCAGTTCCTCCAGCATGCTAGGAGCCAGGACAAGTAGGGAACAGGTAGTTTGTCCAAACTGAGGCATTTTGCCCCACACTGCAGTGTACATACAGGAGCATGCACAGTGGCAAAATGTAGCAACACAAATTTATGCCACTACTTCTTGTGCCAATGCAAGTGCACGCCCCTGTATGTGGGGACACAGCCTTGTGTCCAGTATCAAATGAGCTCAAAGATCCTTAGACTTTGAAAAAAGGAAGTCAAATAGTGTCTTGATCTGCAACTCATCAAAGTTTAAATCCTTGCCTAATAGCTTCTCCACTATTATTGACTCTTAACTAAGAGAAGATTTTCAATGTAAATTTACTTTTGATTTTGCTGGATAAGATCTTGTTTTCTCCACAGGGACTTGAGCACCAGTGTTTTATACACAGAGTAAACTGAAAAGTGTTTCCACTATCTGTGTAGCTTGTTCTATTATATTGTAAGAAATACCTTCCCTATTTGTCATAGTCATCACACACAGACTTTGGACAGATTTCACCATAATAATTCTACAGTAGATAAACTCATGTTATCCCATTACCACAGTATAACATAAGATGGTTGTTTAGCAATTGCCTGGAGAGCAATTTAAGAAATGAATAGCTATTAGAGGTGTACCATATGTCGATCCCATAGCATATTGGCACCAATAAAAGGAAAATTGACATTATTAGCAATCAGCTTTTTTGGCTGATGTGGCTGATAATGTTGCTGATAAATGCCATAGTGTCAGGCTAGTAAGTCTGTTGTGAGGGAAGGTGTGCGGGGGAAGGAAGAGTTGTGGGGAGGTGCAGACCAAGGCCCCCCATGGTGAGGGAGGGAGTAGGGCTGGGGCTGGAGCTGGGGCTGGGGTGAGGATAGGGGCAGGTGCTGCACAGCTGGGGCAGGCGCAGGATGGAGTCATGAGTGGTTCATCAAGGGGATGTGGCAGGGGGGTGGGCGGCTCCTGCCACTGCACGCACTCTGGGAGCACATGGGGGGGTATGTGCTCCCCACATCTGTGTGTGGGGCGAGAGCGGGCTGCTGCTAAGGGCTGGGGCTGGGGACAGTGGTGGGCTCTTCCCGACATGGGGGTTGGGCCTTGGCTGCACTTGAGGTAGGTGGTAGCACTGCTGGGAGGGGGCTAGAAGGGAGACTGAAGTCACTCCAAAATTCACCATAGCCCTCCTCCAAACACCACCGCCACCCACCCTAAGTGCAGCCCCAGACCAAACCGCCCGCTGGGAAGACTTGGTGCAGCCCCTGGTCCCAGCCCACAGCAGCAGCCTACCCTTGCCCCGTGCACAGATCCAGGGGGCACATGTCCCCCATGCCCTCTTGAGGTATATGTAGCTGTGGGAGCAACCACCCTGGGTCCTGTGGATGAGCCACTTGCAGCTCCATCCCATGCCCCACCCAGGCTGTGCAACTGCCCCTGCTCCTGCCCCAGTGCCAGCCCCGCTTCCTCCCACACTGTGGGGGCCTTGATCTGCCCCCACCTCGATGCCCTTTCCTTCTCCCACAACAGACTTACCAGCCGGACACTACTCTCCATGCTGCCAGGCTGCATTCCAGCAACTGGATCCGTATTGGCTGACATGGCTTGTTAAATATCACCATTGGTATCGGCCCAAAAAATCATATCGGTGCTCCCCTATTAGCTATCATCATATATTTTTGTACTTGTTTTTTTTAAACTTTCTAAGAACATCTTATAGCTTCTTCTTTGCCACTGCAGAGGGAGATCTTTCCCTCCTTCTTAGCTTTATTTGACTGTTATATTTCATTAACCAAGCAGATGCAAAAAAACTGTTTAACACTTACTAAGGAAGGAGAAGGTTAAAATGTAGAACTCCCATTCATAGTCTATGAATGTACTCAAAAGCCTTGGCCATCTGTATATTACCAACTTCCTACCAGAAGCATAACTACTAGGGTTTACACCCCTGGTTGGCCAGGGTAGCAGTGGGGGACAGACCAGCTGCAGGAACTACAGCAGCTGCAGCTATTGTCCTTGCCCCACCATCTAAATAGGCACCAAGTATTGGTGCCACAGTCATCCATCCTTTGTTACACAACTGCTTAGTATTGTGACATAACTGCCAGAAGCAGTGCTTCCTCTAGAGGCCAGTGAATATTTTGAAATTTATTTATTTTTAATTTAACTGAGACAAATAGATAATGGAAGGCCTAACTGAGTCTGCAGAATCTTTATTACTGAGACAATGTTTGAGAAGAAAACCACCCAGCTTAGGCTGGCGAAAAGAAAAGTCACCTGGGAAATTGAGCTAAATTTGTTTATTAGTCATGAAGAAGAAACTAGTATGGATAAGCACAATAACAATACTTATAATTACTTGCTGAAGTGAATCACAGTTAAATACCACCAATCTTCCTTGCTTCTTCTAATTATCTGTAATCTCTGCAGCTAAACTGACATCCAAGGATGTGTTTTGTGTTGTCTTGTCTAGACTGTTGAGGAGTGTTTTGCTTTTCAAATTGAATGCGAAAATTTGTAGCATTTTATGTGATTTTAAAAAAATAAAAGTTAAGCTATTTTAAGAGGGTTTTTTTTTAATGAGAACATGAGTTTTAAAGATGTTTGTCTTTAAGAAAGGAAAGGTTTTTTTGGTTCTACAAACCTTTTTTTTTTTTAAACTTGTCTTCCCTCAAAAATGTAGGAAGAAATGTAGTGCCTGTGAAAATGAAGAGCTCATAGCCTCAGGTTCTATCAAGCACAGTACAGATAGATGTTACATAAGCTGTTCCCTTTTGTCCTGTGGCAAAATTTAGTACAAACATCTCAAATTTGGATTCTTCAAGTTAGGTAATGAAATCCACATATAGACACTTAAATTAAGTGGCCTGTTTTCAAAGTGTATAAATGTAATAATATGTAGGAATATACCATTTTTAAAAAGCCTAAAAAATACCCCACCGTCCTCCCAATGTTATCTGGAAAAGCTCATTTATTTAGGAGGTGTTCCTATATGTCCTTCTGATAGCCTGGCAATAATGCAATGATATGCTTCATTTTAATATACGGGTTTTGCTCTGCTTGTCTGACCATTTGGACTGCTACTGCTGCCACTGCTGCTGCTAACTCTTATCCTGCAGTCCAGCAGATATAGGACGTTCTCCCTCTGAACAGGGCTGCAAACTGTCTTCTGAAATATACCAATAAGGTATTGCAGAATGAAGAAGACATTGCCACATGACCCTCTGTAGCATAGAAGTAGATTGTATGCTCTGTGTGCTCCATTAGTCCTTTATATCTGCTAACTAAGGGTGTCTAGACACATGCTCAGGGGAGGGGGCGGCCACTCTAATTAAAAAGCTTCAGTGTCACATGTGTCCTGCATTTTGAAATGGCTGCAGTGGCACTTTGACTAAAGCTTGTTCAACAAGTTTTAGTTAAAGTGCCCCCACTGCCATTTTGACATGCAGGACACTGAATACATGTGACACTGGAGCATTCTAATCAGAACACTTCAGCAGACTCAATAAATCAAGTCTGCTTCAACACAGTCTAATTAGAATTCATCGGAGTACATGTATATGCACCCTAAGTTATTAGAGAAAATCTCACATCTAGCACTTTCATTCCACCAGAAAATGAAATTCAGCAACGTACATATAATTTACTAAAAAGGGCAGAAGCATGCATCCTAGCTCAGTGCAGACCCACTTAGGTTTCCAAACAATCATAAGATGAATTCGTTTTACTTTCCTTTGTGGTTCCCTTTGATCAGATTCAGATGTTTATCTTTAATGCTTCTGAGAAGGGGAATTATGCATCCCTTCAACCAGCCAGCCAAGTCCGTCAGAAATAGTTTCATTGTACTAGATCATCATTTAGGCACTATATGCCTTTCTATAATTCAAAACATGTCTGCATCTGCCTCAAAGACCTTGCATTGCTTTTTGTGATACAGAAATAAAGAATCCCTAAGGCATGACAAATATCTACCTAAAGAAATTCCCTCTTTGCCCATGGGGAAGTGATATTCTTCTAAGAATTCTCTTCACAATTATTTTCCTGAATAAATTCTCAGCTGTACTTAGTTTCATAGTTTCATAGTTGGTAGGGTCAGAAGGGACCTGAGCAGATCATCAATTCCAACCCCCTGCCATGGGCAGGAAAGAATGCTGGGGTCAAATGACCCCGGCTAGGTGATTGTCTAGCCTCCTTTTGAAGTCCCCCAAGGTAGGAGTGAGCACCACTTCCCTTGGAAGTTGATTCCAGATCCTAGCCACCCTGACTGTGAAGTAATGCTTCCCAATGTGTAGCCTAAACCTACTCTCAGTCAACTTGTGGCTGTTATTCCTAGTTACTCCTGGTAGTGCTCGGGAGAACAGGGACTCTCCCATTCCCTGCTGGTCTCCCCTGGTAAGTGTATAGATGGCCACCAGATCCCCTCTCAGCCTTCTCTTGTGGAGGCTGAACAGGTTCAGGTCCCGTAGCCTCTCCTCGTAGGGCCTGCCCTGCTGCCCCCTGATCATGTGAGTGGCCCTCCTCTGGACCCTTTCCATGTTGTCCACATCCCTCTTGAAGTGCAGTGCCCAGAACTGGACGCAGTACTCCAACTGCGGCCTGACCAATGTCGCACAGAGGGGGAGCATCACCTCCTTGGACCTGCTCGTGATGCATCTGTGGATGCATGACAAGGTGCAGTTAGCCTTATTGACCGTGTCTACACATTGGCGGCCCATGTTCATTTTGGAATCAAAAATGACATCAAGATCCTTTTCTGCCTCTGTGCTGATGAGAGTTCCCCAGCCTATAGGTATGCTGCTGCTTCTTTCTCCCTAGGTGCAATACCTTGCACTTGTCAGTATTGAATCCCATCCTATTCTCATTTTTGTCACTTATGTGACAAAATCATTTAATTTTATTCAGCATATATGGTTTCAGTATATTGATACAGCCGTCATCACAGTGTGAAGAGCCTGAAAGCCACCAGGTAGAACTGTAAATGGACATGAGTCAACAATGTGGAACATGGTTTGAACTTGTCTACAAAGGCATTTGGTATTATTGTGAAGGCCCCATTGGTATATGTTTGAGGCACAGTGACCCTGCCCAGTTCCAAAACAGTTGAGAAATGCCCAATAATGGCGTGGCCAGTTAAATCCTGATAGACTGACTGTAGGGTCAGAGCCTGTATGGGCTTTGTTGGTGGTAGATGCTATAAAGCCTAGGCTCCCTTGTGTCTTCCCAGAGAATTACATCAGGGTATGGAAAGGTCAACACTATCCCCCAGCCATGCTCTGATGTTATTTTCTTCCCTGGCATGACTTTGATCTTACTTCAGTTAAGGAGCTGGTTCCACTGGGTGATAAGCCTGGTCCTGCTGGAAGAATTTTCTTTGTGGGTCTCTGCTTCCCCTACATCCTACCCTTACCACTTCCTCGACGTTAACCAACTCCTCCTTTTGGGGATTAACCTCTTATGATGCATATACGGGCCTTTTCTTGGGCTGCTGAAATCCAGGTCAGGCCCTTCTAAATGATTTCCTGGTCACCAATTAGCAAGTTAGTCCTATTGTATCCTGCCATCCAAGCAGGGTCCATCCATGTCCTTTCACTGTAAAGCCACTCATGTCTCTTTGTACCATTTACACATCATAGCAGCAAGATGCAGCAGCTAGAGTCCCTTCCCTCATTCAGGGTGATGCCCTGCCTCAACCTCATTAACAGATTCAGACAGGTAAGTTTGCTTAGGTCCAAACACCCTTCTGGGATTGGTTCCCCCTCTCTCCCTACTTTTTTTACAATTCATTCAAGATTCCTCAATGGGAGAGGAGACAAAATCAACTTGCTCTTTACGTTCTTCATTCAGGGATAATTCTCCATTATCAAGATAGTCAGCCAGTCCAAACACGGGGAAAAAATGGAAAAAATCAGTTCAAGAATGGTATGCACACCAGCTGGCTCAAGCGGCCCAGTCCCAGCAGGTCCAAGGTCCTAAGCTGCACCTCCTGGATACTCAGGTACCTGCTCCTGCTTCAGGCTTTCCCCCAGCACCCGGTGCATTGTCCCAACCATTCCTTACAGAATAGTCTTCATGTGTGGTCCCGCCCAGATCTGCTGGAATGGGTCGCAGCCACCCTGCCCATGAGGGGATGATGCCTGGCCAGGGCAGGATGCCAGGCTCGGGGGGCTCCTGGCTTGGCCACCCTGCATGCCAGGCACAATGTGAGCAGGGTCAAAGCACTCCTGGTGCAAAGGCCCAGCTTCAGGGCATGGCTGCAGGAGCCCCCCCCGCCCAGTCCCAGGAACAGCCACTGCAGGCAGCACTTGGGACTGATCCAGCCAGAAGCCTCCAGCACAGTGGTCCTCTGTAGTGCCTGCCCAGGCCTTGTTCTCACCCACCCACAGGTCCCCACCAGGGGGGCACAGCCTGGAAACAAGGGGCAGGATCAGCAAGCACAGACAGTGACCCTGCCTGTGTTCTCTTGACTCTGACTCCGGTGTCTGCTGTGGCACTGGGACCTGTTGCTCTTTGTCTTTTTTCAACAATTTCCTCACACACCTCCTGGCATGCTGGGGAAAATGTCTCCACATGCCACTAATTGGTATATATGCTGGGGGTTGCCTATCCCTGCTCTAGAATAAACCTACCTTGCAGCATTTGCATGTGTAAACATGCCCACTGTCTACTTCCTCCTTTTCAATGGGGCTATCCAGGAATCCTCTGTCTTCTTTTTCCAATTGAGGCAAGGATATATCCTTCAGGTAGTCTGATATTTTTTGTTTGTTGGCTTTTGCTTTGGGGGTTTATCTGAGGTGTATAATATTTTATAAAAATAGTATCAAAAGTGCCTAGTGTCTCTTTTAATCTGGTTATCAGTCATCCCTTACTATATCTAATTGATGGGGTTGCTGTATTGTTGCCATTTTCAGATTTACCGTAACTCATAAGTGAAGAGGGTTGTTTAACCTCTCTCCACTGGAATAACAAACTTCTTCTTGGAGGGCTCCCAACTACCACTCCAGGGGAATTATGGCACTAGCTTATAAGTTGTCAGATACTGTTATTTGAAAGGAGTTACACAGGGCCATATTTCAGGACTTTGCCCCCCACCCCCCTCTTCCAATACTGGGGTGAAAATAAAATACATTATATTTATACCCCTTCCCCAATCCCCTGCCCTTTTCTTTTAGCCTTAGAATATGTCTTTTATTCCCTATTTGCCTTATTTGAGTTCCCAACATCAATGTTTTCCTCTTTTTTATGATGTTTCCACTTCCCCTAAATGCAGTTTCTCTGGGATTTTAAGGCCTTCTTTCTTTTCCTTTATAATCTCACTCAGTTCCTTTCTTTACCTTAACATAGACTGTGATAATTCTTGAAATATTATATATCTTCTCAGAGTAAAATCAGAAGTCTCTCTGTAGCAAGCTCTGTGTGCTGTATCTATAAGGACCTTCCTTTGTTTCCAGCTGTAAGGAAGTGAGGGGGGCCTGCTTTAAATATTCTGCTGGATTTCCCTTCACCACACCTTCTGGGATCTATAATCCATATGCTATTTCTTCTGTCTCTTCTTTCCTCAAGTGTATTATGCAAACTCCTTTTCTTCCTTTTTCTTCTCTCTCTCCTCATCCCAAATCATCTTAACTTTACAGATTAATTTCTAATGGCAAGTTTTCCTCCATATTTATCTCCAGGGCTCTGCCCCTGCCCCCAAATTCTTTAATGTCTGATTTAATCCCATCAAACTTTGGCTCCACAGAGGATGTTATTTCTAACATTGTACCATCTCATAGAATCATAGAGAAGTAGGAGTGGACAGGCTTCTAGTCGTCATCTACGCAACCCCCTGCCAGAGGCAGGATCATCCATATCCAAACCATGCTAAGTAAATCCTTGTCTAACCTATTACTAAAACTACACACAGGCACCCCTTTGCACAACCACAGAGCATAGCACCCTAACCTATCACAGATAAAGGAAGGGGACAATAGTGGCCAAGTTCCTGTTGCTTCAAGGGTTGTTCAGGTAGGCTTGAGAAATCCAAGATCAAGATCTTCCCCCTTGCAGCTCTAGCTTCAGGCAGCCATTTGCACTGGTGAGGACAAATAACCTCTCTGTGGAAATAAATTCTAACAACTTCCATGTTCCTGGTAATGGAGATGCTCGTTGCTTCCCTGCATAAATGATCCCTTTGCAATCTGCTGCCACTGTCAGGGCAAGGCAGGCAGTACATATGTATAAGGCCGGAGAAAAGATTAGGCATAGGCAGCAGTTGTGAAAAGAAGGAATAGAGGGGAAACCAACAGCAGGAAAGTTTGTAGCAGAGGCTATGGAAAGGAAAGGAAGAAAGAAGTTTGTTGCTGAAAATAATTAAGGAACACCTGACAAGTGAGTTGTCAAGGCACAGTTGGGCAAAGTTTTAGTAGAAGCGTCTGCTCCTTCCTTCATCCAAGGAAGCTAATCATGTACTAAGAGCAACCACTGCGTATTGTTCAAAGAAAAAAGCATACCATAACCTTTAGCGTTATCTTTTTTAAAAGTTTGTGTTATATAATGGCAATTGCAAGGATGGAAAGGGTATTTTGTAAAGATAAGTAGTCACATAAAACCATGAGAGGTAGCTAGATTTACATCAATTTAGATGAAAGCAGAAATAGTCTCATGGCAATTTGGACATCAACTCCACCTGGCTAATAGTTAATTTCCTACTAAACTTCCTGTACCTGCAAAAACCAGCCTATTCCCTAACAGAAACCTGGAAGAACTCCATTTACTTCAATGAGGCCAAAATTTTGCTTCATGTTGTTTATTAACAGCTGTGTTTCAAGAGTTACTTTCTCTGTTCTCACAAGGATATCCTCCAGCTGTCCTAGTCCTGGGTGACAGAAGTTTCCTTCAGAATGTCCTTCATCTACATAGGAGGAACAGGTGTTCCACTTATATAACAAAGAGTGGACAAAGGGAGATGATTTCCAGCACATCTTAATCCACATATCCCCACTGAGGGGTATAATGTACACCCCACTGTGTAGTCAGGTAGATCAGTTGACTTGCACTTACGAGGGAGAATGAAACTACAGTTTCACTTATTCACTACCTACTCCTCAACCAATTGCTCTTGAATAAAATGGTGAACATTTAGATGAATAAATATGTTCCTTTGTTTCCCTGGAGTGCCCAAAGTCATGGGATGACTGACTCTTTACAGCCACACAAAAGAGGAATGGGAATCCACACTCAGGCCTATTACCCTATGTAGCTACAGAAAGTCAGGTGAATACATAGATTGCAACAGAGGTCGGGCAAACACTTGAGGGAGACCTCGTTCTGTGGGGAAGGTATGCTCCACTCCTGGGAAAGTTGGGAGCCAGCCCTGCAGAATGATGCCTTTGGCCATTTTGTACTCCTTGAGGAAATGACAGCCTAGGGTAGTCACTCTTCCTGCCCTTCATAAATATATGCACTTGAGCTAAGCCTGCATTGATAATGATGAGAGCATAATAAATAGACAAAGCTTCTTAGTTTAAAATCACACATTGCTTTTAAATAGGCTTGTTGGTACAATTCTGTGAAGTTAGAGTCTTTAATATAAGAACAAGTTAATGTTTACCCAGGATCCCTAGGTGACACTGAATGGACTTTCTTTACTCTCTGGCCTGGTACATGTTAGTCTGCTGTACTCTTTCACCAGGAACAGCTTTAACTGTTATGAAAAAAGAGTGGATACATGTTCTTGGACTTTTCATACATCTCAAAACAAGAATACAATGTATAAATCCTGATAAGGCAGCTGAAATAGATTTTATTACCACTCAGTGATAAGATAGGTTCTTGAACTCAAAACCAGAATGCCCCTAACTTTTATCCCTTTCCTCCTCCTTTTTTAAAACCCTGATAAAGTCAGAGCCTTAATTCTCTTAGTATTCAGTGAGCATACTTAGGCTATTTTAGAAAAATAACTTAATAGGATATAATTGCTACTATTTCTGCTTATGGAAAAATTGCCCTTACAGCCAGATTCTATTGCCATGCATCTTTAAAACTGTTATTACAGATATAAGTTTGTAATATCTGTGAAGAGGAGCTACACACCTGAAATTGCAAGGATCTTGGTACATAAAGGTCTTGTTGCATGGTAATTTTAGATGGTTCCTGGAGCTCTTAAACCCTGGATTAGCTGCATGTTAACACTTTTATGTGGCCTAAAGTGCTCATTATTTGGCTCAGTTATGCCACTTCAAGGCAAGTTGATCTCTAATCTGCATATCCTTGCTCCTGTTCTGTTGTGGCCACTCCACACAGCTGTTCTGTCCAAGCCAAAATCTTCCAGTATCCCAGGGTGCTCCACAACTGCAGTGCTCACTCAGCCTGGTGGGAGCAGCGAGTCGATCTGGGTGGTGATGGTGGTAGGAAGCATCATGGCCGCCAGGCACTCCAGGGCTGTGGTACATTCTTCATGAATCAGATCCTGGCATGACCTGGGGTTACCAGGGATACTTCAATCATCTTTTATGCCCCCCCACCCCCCGCCACCCCAATTGAAAGAGGTTCAGATTTAGGGGCACAAAGAGTTTTCAATCACAGAAAAATATGAGGAACATTATGGGGTACAACTTCTGCCTCGGGCTGTACACAGCACCTAATCCTGTGTCTAGCTCCTAGTGCTGCCCCTGTTTACCAAGGTTCTAGTGGCAAATCCCAGCTGTGCAGGTGAAGGACAGAGACAGTTTTCCACTTTAAGGTGTGACTGCTTCACAAGGCCCGAAATAAATGTGTATCAGGCCACAAGTGAGTTATTTGTAAGAAAACACAACTGGTACCCTGCATAGCTGCATATCTCCATACAATTCTCAATGTATTCAAAGTGCTGGGGCAGAAAAATAAAGTAAACATCCATATATTTCTGCTGGGATTATGTGCATCTCCTGTAGTTTTGAAAAATAACTCTGTGCTCCAGTCCCTCTTGTCAGCATTTATTCATCCATGCTTCATGATTATCTGCGAACAATTCACAGGTTCTATATAAGAATACTTATACAGTTGCAATTGTTTACATATTTTCTTGTCAAACATTATCTGTATTATTTTTAAAGGCACCTTTCTTTCATGCTGTTTATGTCAAGGGTGCATATTATAAGGCTATGGTCTCCCACCACCCCGATGCTTTACTGGAGTGAGCCATAGGGAAAGACAAAGGGTCCTGTCACTACCAACCTCTGATGTCTGTCTCTCGCCCGCCACACCTTGAGGTATGGGTTTCTTTGTCTGAAACCTTGGGAGTTGGATAGAGGCTGGGTGATGACTCAGGTGTCAGGTCTCCTGGGTGGGCTTCCTTCACGGGGCTCTTCCTTCTCTTACACCCCACCCTAACCACATCCAAGATGACACACAGCAGGGTCCAAATCTTACATTGGCTGAGGATGCTGTTGTTCAGTGTATCAGGTCTACAAGCTAAACTCTCCCTTTTGGGATTGCTGCATTCATCCCAGAATCAACTCATTACAAACTCTCAAGTCCATCAGTGACTTGGCCCATTTAAGGTCTGTGAGACTTCGGTCTTACATGAATTCATCCCTGGTTCTCAGGCTAGTTAATGCCCATCAGCCCAGTCAAGGTCCCTGTGACAGGAGTATCTCTACTAGAATCTTTCTATCGGTGACTCCACTCTCCTGTTATGGGCCAACCACCTGCTTACTCACCTGCCATGCCTTGATCTTAATTGATTAATTAATTGTTGTAATTAGAGGGAGGCTGCCCATTTCATTTGCCTTGGTGCCAGGGGTTGCTATCTACGGCTCCTTTTTCTCCCATACACCACAGCCCAGGCATTGCAGATGGTACTGATGTGGTTTTGACCTGGATCTTGCTGTAATTGGCCCTCTCTGTGACTTCCCTGGGCTTCCACCACCCTGTCTCATCCTGTGCCTTCCTGGTACTCTGCTGGCCCCTCTTGGTGAGGCTTCCTGCCTTCTCCCCCTCTCTGGGACTTCTTGCTGCCCCCTTGCTCTCTGGGGCTTCTCGCCACCCCCTCACCCTGGGATTTCTCACTGCCCCCTCTCTCTGGGGCTGGGGCCAGTGCACCCAAAACGCCATGCCCTCTCTAGCACCGGGGTCCCCATGCTACCATGGAACCCCTATGAGGCCTCCAACCCCTAATATCCTCACCCAGTCCTCTGGTGTTATAAAACTACAAACAGAAAACTCAAGCACCTGGGCTATAACATAAAATCCAATCTGGAGGGAGCATGCAGTACAGAAACACATTGGCCTGCTCACATCTCCAGCTGGGCCCTCCTCTGCACCTGTGGTCCACAAGTTCCTCAGGGTTTTTCTTTGGCCCCAATCTTTTTCCCTCACAGTTCAGCACTTGGAGATTCTTATTTATGACTGCTTTGCAACCTGTAATTTGGAATTTGGAGGAAGGAATCCATGTTATTTACCTGTTTCCAAGATGATTTTGAATTTAATATGACCCCTCCCCCCCATAATTAGAGTCTATATGTGGAAAGTCATAAATATATTATAATTTTCCATGTATAGAATCTAATTAGTGGAAAGTCATCTTAAATGCATGTCCCCTGCTGTTGTGGCATGGAAGGCAGCAATGGGGGATAAGGGACCAGAACCCTACTCTCCTGTTCCTTTCCTCCCCCATTCCTGTTCTACACACTGTTTGCCCCTGTCATGCACAGCCCAGGCATGTGTCCCCCTAATACCTACTCCTTCATTCCTGTACCTGTCTGTCCCTCCAACACAGGCATAGGGGGGAAGAATGGGGGGCAGGCTGTAGGTTCCCATCTCACCCTGTGTTTCCCTTTCTGCTCCCCCTTTCCATGTGCTCCCTCTCCCATCAAATGAGCCATTCCAACCCAGGGTATGCAGCATGTCAGTTCCGGCTTCAGCCCTGAACCTGGGACCAAAGCCACAGATGAGCTGCTGCCTGCCCAGGGGCTCAAATCTAAGACAAGGCTTTTTTCCTCAAACTGATTGGGGAAACAAACCTCATCTTGGCTTCAAGTAAATACAGTAACTTGGGAGGGGCTGGCAGGGCACCAACCCCAGGTGTTGATTCAGAGGGGATACCAGAAAAGCAGCCCCCAGGGAACCTGTGATGCTACTGCAAGAGACCCTATGGAAGGAGCTTGTGCCAAGGTGGCTGCAAGCAGATATGTGGAGAGATAAGTGTTCATTTTCCCTCTGCCCAGGGTGCCAAAATTCAAGTTACACCTCTGGGAGGAATAGGGATTGTAGGAGACAAGAGTGTGGAGGAGGTAGCAGGTACACACATGGCTGGAATGCTAGCAGTAGTTGCAACATTTCTGCAAATTGTTCTCATTAGCAAGAGCCAGTTTAGCATTATATGTATATGCATGTTATTTACCCAACATATGGTATATACATCATGGTGGCAGTTAGCCCAACTTAATTTCTAGGCAGCTGGCACAGCTCTTAATTGGTCAACCCAAAGCAATCCAAAACATTAACACTTTATCACCATTCTATTTTACTGATTCAGAATTTTAAAGGTTTTTTTCAGAAGACACATATCCTACAATTTAGCTGGGTAAAAAAGGTAATTCACATAAAACATATGTGTGGCCTAGTGATTAAAGTACTGATTACATGTGAGTGAAGGCCCAGTTGGTTAACTTTGGGGCAGGAAATACTTGGATAAGGTGACAAGGAGAGATAAAATAGGAGCAGCCATATAAGGAACCTCTTGTAGCTAATAACATACCTGACACAGAAATGTCAGATATGCCTGGCATGCTGCTTGTTCTCAGAAATTTGCATGCACTGAGCACATCTACACATGAATAGTAATGTGATGCAATAAGCTCCAGCGGAGTTTGTGCCAGAATTTATTGCTTCTAGGCATGGTGTTTACATATACATCCAGGACCACAGCATGTTGAGCCAGGGCAACACAGCCATAGCTGGCAGGGGGCCCCAGGGATCAGCTGGCCAGTGCAGGATTGCTCCAACCAAGCTCATTGTGCTGTGGAGGGGCTGGCTGGGGCACAAGGGTGCTTCAGTGCAGGTCTAGCCAGAAGGCAGCCCCTGCACTGAAGCACTCTCAGGCCCTAGGCAGCCCCATCAGCATCTACACATGTGTCACAGTGGAGTAAATAACTTTGCCATAGGATAGTATTTGTATCTGGCAGTACTAACCTATGGCAAAGTTAAGTAGTTTACTCTGACTTAATAGGAGCACAAGTGTAGATGGTGAAACTTTACTGTGGAGCTAATTAGGCAACTCCACAGTAAGTGTTTCATGTAGATGCACCAATGAAATTTTGGTGACTTGAAAGCATCCAAAACATATAACAAAAGTATAATGGGAAAAAGACATCTTCAGCAGGTAGGAGGCAGAGATTCAACTTCCTTCTTATTCTTATATTAGCTTTGATGTCTAGTAACATGCAGTTCCTCAGTAATTAAATGTGCTCATATGCTAGATTTAGTTGTTCTTGGTTTTCTTATTTACTCACACATGGTTTTAGTTTTAATCATTGAGGGTGTTTTGTTTGTTTGCTTGATTGTTTTAAGAATGTATGCATTTCAGGCATCTAGGCATTTCAGTACAAAGCTAGACATTTTGATAGGACTTAGTCCCTAAAATGATATTTCCTTTCTGGGCCTAATTTTTTCCTGCAGAAGAGTTTTGCCATTAACTTGCAGAAAAACACAAGTAGGTTGATACTTTGTCAGCTAGGGACATAACTTTTAGAGGATCTGAACACCCACTAATTTCCACTAGAATTTTAGGTTTTCAACATCTCTAGAAACCGGGCCTGCTATCTTCTCTGTGCCATCTGTAAAATGAGGATTAAAAATACTTGCCTTGCACATCTGATATTGCCATTTTTAAATTTACTCAATGAAAGCTAGCACTGAAATGTAAGTAATTTTTATTAAAGCTACTATATAAATTGTGTGTATTTTTATTAACTGATGTCATCGCTATGCTGAAGGATAGAGCTGAAATTTTGGAAGAGAACAACAAAGAATGTAGTCTTAGATTGGAGGCAATTATCACATTGGAAATGGTCGGTAGGATTTTTGAATTATCACAAAAATATTTGGAATGTTTAAGGGGAACTGGAGTTCTTTTTGAGGACTTCTGTTATTTCCTTTATTTCAGTTTGCAGTAAGAAATAGGTTAATCTTGATGTCAGGGAAAGCTATTGACAGGCAAGATTCTTTGAGTAGATGTGATATCTTTTATTAGACCAACTGAGTAGTTGAAGAAAAATACTAAGTACTTTTTTCCAAGTATTCAGTTGGTCTAATAAAAGGTATCACATCTACTCAAAGAGCCTTGCCTGCCTATGTCCTTAGACCAACATGGCTACAACCAAAAACCCAGGAAAAGATACTGATGCTCTTCCAAGGGAAATGAAGCCATATGTTTCCTGACAATGACTCAAAAATCAAGTGATGGAAATTCCTCTCTTTCAAAAGTGAGTTTTTTAATAGAGGTACCAGAATGGCATTTTTAAAAATTTTCTGCAAAGTGTCAGAAAACCTTGAAAAGGCTGGTTGGGGCAAGAAGTACACTGCCAGCCTAAACAGAGCCAGCCACAATTTGAACCTTCAGTTAAGCTGAGTAGATAAATGGAGGTGATGATTAAAATGGAAAAATGCTTGGTTAGCAGATCTCAGGAAGATAGTTAAGAGGCCAGTTCTTTAGGAAGTTCACAGTGGGAAAGTTAATAGGATCTGAGCCACAACGATATCTGACAGATCCTATATCAGAGAAGAAGAAAGAACCATAAGTAAAAAGTTATGGCAGACAGCAGAAGGGCAACAAAAACAATTGGGGCTGTGTGATATGCTAGATAAACAATTATCCTGTTTCTAGATAGTAGTTCTCGTGGGTGGGTTTGGCCACAACTGTAATAGACTGGTTTCAGTTAATACTTAACAGAAGGCTTTCTTTAGGGTTGTGCATTTGTCCTCTTTCCTTTTTTATAAATCCTACTATAAATTATTATTGCTTGAAGTGAGGAAGCTTGTTCACTTTGGAACATCCAGGAAAATTTATTTTCTGGGGTGTCTGGGTCGGGGCTCAAGTGAAAATAGGAAGTTAATATAAAACCCTTGAATTTGAACGTCTCCCTTACTATTGGTGTCTGGAGCCTGCAAAAGGGTTATAACTGCTTCTGGTTCATTTACACTGAGTTTTGGTCTCCTCTGCATTGTGTCGTGTAGACATGTGGCAATGCTGGGATAAGGATTCAGGAATTCCTATCTCCTACTCCCAAGCTATTTGCAGACCAAGAAGGACATTCATGAAGCATGCATCATTTTTTATTACAGAGGATAAAGTGGAAAGGAGAAGCAGCTCTATTCTTCCTGAGTATAAACAGATGTCTCATTTGTCTTATCTATTTCTACACCCTGAGTACAAGGATTGAGACAGAAGGGCCAATGATGGTGGGGGTCAGGTGGATTATATGGGACCACAAAGTTTTGTATTTAAATGACACAGCAGAAACATTAAATGACACAGCAGAAACTTTATTGTGCCTACTGCAGGCACTCAGCTCAAGGGATACTGATAAAGGGCACGAGTAGAACTGTCCTGCCCTACACCCAATAGAAATTCTAGCAGGGATTGTGCTTCTGGTAATAATCCCTTAGAAGAAGAGTACACTAACTCTGCTATGAGGTGTTGTACAGCATGCTCCCTGCTGCATCTGATCAGCTCTGTTGGCCAATGTAAGAGGTGAACCCTGGAGTCACTTACTGTCTTCTGCCTTTGTATGAGCTCAAGGAGGGAGTCATTCCAATGCTCTGGAGAGTGCAGGGACTGGGACTGCTTGGCAACTGTGTGAGGGCAGCAAGGGGGAGGGGGATCCTTTCTGTACCCTCCTCCTTCTCTGTTCACTCACATAGCAGCTGGATACAATTAGCCTTTAATACATTAAATTATCTGGTCTTTGTTATGTGTAAAGGAGAGCTGTAATTAGTCACCACAGTAAGCATGAATACAAGCTAATAGCCAGTTTCATTCAATTATAATGAAAAGAATGAATGTGTTTACCAGTGCTGAATAGCTCTTACAAATGGGCCTATTCCCATTTGTTCCTTTTACTACCAGGGATGGCCTAAATAAAATTTAACATTTCCAGTGGCTTTCATTCCTCAGTCTCTCTTGCTTCCTGTTTGAGCAACCCAAATAAATAGTAAGATTGCCTGGTTTTGGGCTTTGCACTTACTGCGTATTTTGGGTTATGCCTTCAGTCTATGTATCCCATGTTTATATGACCCCTTTCCATTAAACTTGTTTATCTGGTATCCTTTGTTCTGAGGTTTATTCTTCTCTTGACAGACCTAGTTTTACACCGGAATTATTGCTTCCTGGAATGTTCCATTTAACAAATATGTCACTTTAAAATGTACGTACATTTCTACAACTATAATATCTATACACTTCTGTAATTAGAGAAAAAAGTCCGGGAGAACAAATTCTGAAGGCCTTACCTATGGCTTGATTCAAAGCTTACTGGAGTCACAGAGGAATTTTCCATTGTCTTCAATAGGCTGGGCTTCAGCAAACTCTTGCAGATGTCTGTTACCATTAACAAGAGTTTTTGCTTGAACAAAAACAGCAGGATCAGGTCCTCTCAAAATGTAAGGTTCATAAAGGTGCCTATTTTGCAACCATGAAGATCAAAGTCCCATTTCTCTCTCTAATTCAGGATCATTGACACCTTCCTTCTACTTTTACATTCATACACCTGATCTCTGACCAAGAGGACATGTCTTACAGATAAAAGGGAAATCTTTTTCTTGCTAATGTAGGCACGGGGGAATCCAGGGCTTTGTGAAGTGGGGTACAGGGGTTACTGCACTCCAGGATCCTGCAGATAGAGCAGGCCAGGCTGACCACACAAGGGGAGCGGCAGGGGGGCATATTTTTTAAGTTTCCAAAGCAAGTAAGAATCCTTCTTCCCACCCATCCCCTGAACCCCCTCTCTTCCCCTCCATGGTTAGTAATACCTACCCTCCCTTCCACACCTGCCACTGCTGCTGTATTCAGCTAATTCAGGGATGAGGAGACCTCAAGAGCCACTCCTGCCCCACTGTGTGTGAAGCTAGACTCAGCTATGGACAGTAGCAGCCATGGTGGGGAGTGGGTTCCCACACCTCACTCCCCCTCCCAGGCTAGTGGGGAACAGGCAGTGAAGAGGAATCCACCCACTTCTGCTGCTGCTCCCATCCATAACTCCCTGGACAGTAAGGCTGCACAAAATTTCGCCACCAGTTTTGTTTCGACACTGTTTTGACTTGTTTCAAGATTGAAACAGCAAAATCAAAATGAACAAGATATTGTCGAAACAGCCTCAAAACAAAGCAAGGCAAATCAAAACATTTCGCCGTTTCAATGCTGTTTCAACATTTCGCCCATAGGCTATAACAGGGAAGGTTGAAACAGCCTATAACTTTGTCATTTCTGGCCTGATTTGAATCCCCTTCTGAGGGCATGATGTCTGCCAAGTTTCAAGGAGATAGGTGGAGGGGTTTGGAGGAAACGGTACCTCAAGCTGCAGACAAGCAAAACTCGTGACATGAGTGACACTGTGTGCATTAAGGCGCAGCAGGGTGAAAGCTGTGGGCCTCCTAGCCCCTGCTGGGGCCATGAAGCCAGCTGTCAAGAGATCAGTGCAGGGGCCTCTGGATTCTGGGGCCCTGCACCTCTGGCTGCTGACAGGCAACACTTGTGACATGGGGGCTTGTGCAACTGTGTCTGTCTTGGGGCATGGGGCAGGGGGTGGGGGGAGCAGAAACTACTGCAGGCCTGGCTACTGGGTCCTGCTGCAGCCACAAAGCTTGCCAGCTGTTAAGGAGATAGGTGCAGGGGGCTTCTGGGGCCCTGCACCCCTAGCTGCTGACAGGCAAAACTCGTGACATGGGTGCTTCTGCAACTGCTGCCTCTCATCAAGCAGCAGGACTGAAGATCCTCTGTCACTTCCCACCAGACCTGGGGGTAATAATTGACCACAGTATGAACATGAACCGGCAGTGTGATGCTATAGCCAGCAGGCCAACAATACCCTAGCATGCATCAATTGATGCATCTCCAGCAAACATGGCAGGCTTTGTGGCCTCAGCAGCGGTTAGCATGTTTGCAGTTTTGACCCTGCTGTGGCTTAACACTTACATGTAACATGAGTTTTCCTTTCAAGAGCTTGGGGTGCAGTTTCCCCAAACTCCCTGCACCTATCTCCTTGAAGCTTGGCAGGCCTCATGCCCTCAAAAGGGCCTACCATTCCTGCAAGTTTCATTCAAATCAGACCAGAAATGACAAAGTTATAGGCTGTTTCATCCTTCCCCATTATAGCCTATGAGTGAAACGTCGAAATGGTCAAAATGGCGAAACTGTTTCTATGGAACGGAACAAAACAGCTGTTTTAAATTGAAACAAAATTCAAAACAGAACGGTTTTCCATCAAAACATCAAAACGCTGGTTGAAATGGAACGCTGCCATTTCGCACAGCCCTACTGGACAGCCTTCAGCTGAAGTAGAGGAGGAGTGGCTCTGGATCTTTCTTCCTCCTGCATCAGCTGAGAACAGTGGCAATGGCAGGTGAAGCAGGGGTGGGGAGGGGGGAAGGGACATGGTTTTGAGCATGGAAGGAAGGAAGGGATGGAAATTCTCACCTGTTTCGGAGACTTTAAAAAGTCCATGACTGCTGCTCCTGGGGCAGCAGTGATCTAAAAGGGGGGTGTGACTAGACCACTGCACCTACTCTGGATTCATGCCTGGATGTAGGTTTGTGCTAGCTTTAGTAAATAAGAGTGGAAAGCATTAAGTGGCCTTCCATTTTGGGAATCTCCTTTTCAGAGAACAATGTAGCCATTGCAGTTCTGAGTGTAATAGTTCCTCTTGGCTAGTTTCTTCTCATGTTAGACTTTCCAGGAAGGAGAAGAGAAGTGGGAGGGTCTATCACTAGAGTTGTGGCCATAAGGAAACACTCAGGACCAGCATCCCTTAGGACCAGCCCCCCCAGGGCTCCCCTGGTTCTCCTCTGCTCCCCCCCAGGGCTCCCCTTGTGGTTGTACGCATTGTCTGTCCCAGGGGAGCAGAGTTAACCTGCCTGCCTGCTTGGCTGACACTACCAGACTGGTGCTCTTCTCCAAGCTGAGCCCTCTCAAAGAGCAGCAGTGGTGGCGGTTGGGTAGGGAGGTTCAGGGGCAATGCATAGGGGGTGCACAGGGATGCATGTGCACCCCCTGAGAGTGCCGGTGCACCCCCCACCAGGCCGCACTCCCTGTTTAGCCAGTGGGCAGGGGGAGCAGGCAGAAGCATCAGTGGGAACCTAACCAGTGCCAAGTAGAGAGAAACTATCATTTCCAGCATCTTACACAAAATACCTCTATTGATGCATCCCAAAACTATATATGCCTTTCATATTGAATCTGTGATCCACCAAGACTCCCAAGTCCTTTTCCATAGAACTGCCATCCAGTCATGTGTCACTGTGGCAGGGCACTGTTGGTGCCTGACACTTTAAGGGCTGAGCCAAGCAGCCAGAAGGTGCTTGATTATGGTGGCCATTTTAGGTGTTTGGCTGCCAATATAATCAGAACAGTTCGCTGTTGACAGAGCAGGCAGAAACACTGCCTGGCTGCAAGGCTGAATGCTACACCCTGGAAGTAAGGGTAGGAGCTTAAGGGGATGGTTTGGAGGCTCCTGGTCCTTGGCATGACCTAAGAATCTGCACCCTGCCAGGAGTGGGTGGCCTGGTGGGGCTGTCAATGGTGCAGGAGTCCCCAGGAAATACCAGGCCAGTTACCACCCTGCTGAAAGGTGGGTTGGGGTGCCTTAGTAACCCCAGCTCCCACAACTGGGTGGGTTACCCCATAATAGGGCCAAGAAGGCAGACCCAGATTAGAGAGTGGGCTAGAGGCTCAGAAGCCTGACTTGAAACACCCTTGACTGGTCAAGGCTGGGACCAGGACCAGAAGGGTCAAAAGGGCCAGGGGCCCACTACAAGGGATGCCCAGAGCTGAGGGCCTGGGGTTTCTGACTGGTCTTGGAGGTGGGGCCAGGACCTGTATGGTCAAAGGTCCAGGGGGACCACACCTGAGAGGGGAAACAGTTCAGGGAGCTAGGCAGCCCAGAATGAGGGTGGAGTAGACTGCTTGATTGGAGGGATCTGGTTAGGGTCTGGATTGAAGGATTCTAGGGCCTAGTGTGGGGTTGGTGACACTATAAGAACTGTGGATGCCATCTACTGGGCTTGGGCTGTGGTGTAGGGGAGGAATGGAGCTGCAGATAGCGCCCCCTGACATCAGGGTAAGAAATGGGAAGCCTCCTACCTAATTAAGATCTTAATAATATATCTTCAAGCCATGGCAGGAAAGAAGGTGGGAGGTTACCCATAGAAACAGGTGTGCGGGCCGGCATGAGATCTGGCCCCAGGCATACCCCCTGTTATAGTGACCCATGTTATATTTGTGCTTTTGATTATTCTTCCTGAGTGTAACACCTTGCATTTGTCCATGCTGAACTTCACCCAGTTAGCTCTATCCCAACTTGCCAATCTGTTGAGATCTTTCTGAATTGTGCTTGCATCCGCCAACACGTTCATAATCCTTCCCAGTTTTGTGTCATCAGCAAACTTGCTCAAGAAGATTTCTATGCCAGCATCCAAATCATTAATAAACATATTGAATGGCATCAGGCCCAAGACCCCTGTAGAACTCATTGGCGATGCCTAGCGGTTGCATGCAGGTCCACATGCACCCCTTGAGATTGGCCGTGCACTCCCTGGAAACGCCAGCCATGAAACCGGAAGTGCTGGTGATTTCAAGCTTGGTGATTGGCTGCTGGGGGACCCCCTGCCCCCAGGCAGCAATCAGCCGCTAGGAGACACCCAACCCCAGTCATCCACTGGTGAACCTCCTCCCCATCGGTGGTCTGGTGCCCCCAAACTCAGGAGGCACCAATCGCCCATGGTGAAACTCCACTCAAAACATCCTGCCATTCTGACATGGACCTGCTAATAATTACCTTTTGCCTGCAGCTATTGAGCCAGTTATCTACCCACCTTGTTGTAGTTTTGTCTAGCTCACATTTCTACAAACTTGTTTATGAGAAAGTCATGTGGGACCTTGTCAAAATCTTGCTGAAGTCCAGATACACTTTATCCACAGCATTCCCTTCATCCATCCAAGTAGCTACTTTGTCAAAGAAGGAGATCAAATTTTTTTGGCACTATTTGTTTTTAATAAATCCAATCTGTCTGCTTGCAATCAGCCTGCATCCTCCAGATGCTCGCAAATAGCTTTCCTTAGGATATCTTCCAAAAACTTCCAGGTAATGAGGTGAAGCTGACCAGTCGGTAGTTCCCTGGGTCCTCCTTTTTTAAAGGGGGATACTACATTGGCCTTTTCCTTTCCTCTGGTACCATGACTTGATGAAGATCATTGCCAATGACTCCAAGATCTCTGCTAGTTCCTTCAGTACTCTGGGATGAAGTTCATCTGGCACTGCTAACCTGAATTCATTCAGATCCAACAAAACCTCTATGGATGTCTCTTTTGTTATCCCCTCCCCCAGCTTCTCCCTTCCTTATCCAGATAATTCTTATTAGGTGTCTGACTGTAGCTTAATTTTTTTGTGAAGTCTGAGGCAAAGTAGCTGTTGAGCACATCCGCCTTCTTGGCATCTTATGTTAGGTGTTCCCCTTGGCTTATCAACAGAAGACCCACAGCTTCCCTAGTCTTTCTTTTCTGGCCAGCATACTTACAACACCTCTTCTTGTTGCCCTTAACCTCCTTTACCAGGTACACCTCATTCTTTATCCTTGGTTTCCTGATGTTTGTCCCTGCAGGTTCTTGCTATTTCCTGGTCAAAATACCTACAAACATAAGATCAGACCCAAAGAGAGGAAGACAGCCTTCTCAGTCACTGGATGACTGGTGCTGAAGGGGCAGGTAGGCTGTCTGATCACTGACGAAAGTGGTTCTTCATAAAGAAAGCTGATTGTGACTGATACCATTACTAAACTGAAGTCTGTGTGGGAATGACTTACCGTAGCTGTCATGCCATGCCACTCCAGGTGGGTTGCCTGCAAACTGAAACCAGCATAGCCTCATCCAATTGGTACTTTAGGTGAGATAATTAGCACAGCTGAGTGACGGTGCCGGTCAGCCCAGGCTTATGCTAAGTAGCCCATCCATGATGACAGACACTGGCAGCTGAATGGATTCCAGTGTAGTTGCAGCCAACCAGCTACATTTCCCAATTAAACTTTTATATCCCTTCTGTGTTGTCCCTAATTGTTTTTCAGTCTCACTTGTTCCCACTTGCTCATAATTCTGACTCATTTGGGGACTGAAACAGCTGTTACTGTGTGTTCATGCAGCACTTTGTACAATGGAGCCTTGATCTTAATTTGGTTTTTTGGGTGCTACAGGAGTTAAAGGAATACATACAGAAACATCTGTGATATAGTCACATGTAACTGATCAAATATTAGGCAGGAAAAGTTCTTTGGGTAGATGTGATATCTTTTATTGGACCAACTGAAACCACATCTACCCAAAGAACCTTGCCTGCCTATGTCCTTAGACCAACACGGCTACAACAAAAAACGCTGATCGAATATTACCCATTTCTGTTTTAATAGATCTCCTTGAATTCACCAAACTAAACAACAATTTTATAATTACTTTATTAGTATTTTATATACTAAATATTATTTATGTAACATTGTACTATGATCATAATATTTGATATACTAAATATTAATACTTTTATATACCCCTTTTGTGCTATTATCAGATAAATGAATATAACTTTGACTGTGATCATTTAATAATATTTTGTGTAATTCATTTGGTTTGATATTTAACACCTAACCATTTTTTGGTTACTATATTTGTATTGCAAATCAACAGAACAGAATTGTAGGCACTGCAACTGATTTTCTTACACAAAGATGATTGAGTGGCCGTTTTTAACAAATGTTTAATGTACTAGGCTGTTCAAGAAGGAAGTGAACTCACCATATCTCTACATCCAGCACTAAGAATATAGAAAATAAGATGACAGCATAAAAAAAGAGAGGAAGAAATTTGACACGTCAGCAGTAAATTACAGGGCTAACGAATTCAACTGGCATGGTAATATTGATTAAGAGAATTGACACTATAAAGATTATACTATCTATTTGATATTTTTTATCTTTTAATAATTCAACCTTTAACCAAATTCCATGGAGAAGGATAATTCATAGTTGGATAATACACTGCCTAAGAGCACATTCCACAATCTTCTCCCATCATTTTTAACTCACTTCCTCCTCCTCCTCCTCTCCCTCACAGCCAAACACTGCTGCATGTATTTTCAACAAACTCTTGCAAAAGACTCTGGCTTCTACATCTCCTAAAAAGATCATATAATAGAACTCAAATGGCTACTCTGCATCACGGTTTCTGTGAGAAGACATCTCAAAGTTCATGAGATCTGTGGACTGTGTTACCACAAAGTCAGCTGGAGGATAATTAAGAAACTGCTGGGTCTCTTAGTTGGTTCTTCCATAACTGGGCTTCAGTGAAAGCATTTGAAAAAGGAGCCAAGATTTCTGGAGCACAGAGAGGAGGAAATTAAAGACTAATGTCCAGTAGCATAACTGACAGGTGGGGGATGACTCAAGCAGCAGCTGGGATATGGAGCTGCCCCGTTATGCCTTTGCTAATTGTATATGGTTGTTGGGAAGTGAGAAAGCTGTTTGATCTCAGGAAAAGGTGAGAGATGGCAAACTTTGTTCTAAGAGACCCAACCTCAAAAGCAAATATTTTAGCTGGGGTGGGTGGGAGAGTAGCTTCCATGAAAAAGAAGGAAAATCTTAACTAAAGTCTTTACTTTCTTTCCCTTAAAAACACAGATTCATAGAAAATTAGGGTTGGGAAGGACTTCAGGAAGTCATCTAGTTCAACTCCCTGCTCAAAGAAGGATCATCTACAAGTAGATCATTCCAGCCAGGGCTTTGTTGAGCCAGGCCTTAAAAACCTCCAAGGATGGAGATTCCACCACCTCTCTAGATAACCCATTCCAGTGCTTCACCACCCGCCTAGTGAGAAAATTCTCCGTAATATCCAACCTTGCTGCCACTTGAGACCATTGCTCCTTTTTATTTCATCTTCCACCACTGAAAACATTCTAGTTCATCCTCTTTAGAACCACCCTTCAGATAGTTAAAGGCTGCTATCAAATCCCTCCTCAGTCTTCTCTTATCCAGACTAAATAAGAACAGTCCCCTCAGCCTGTCCTCAAAAGTCATGTGTCTGAGCCCCCTAACCATTTTCACTGCCCTCCACTGGCCTCTCTCCAGCTTGTCCACATCCTTTCTGTAGTGGGGGCCCCAAAACTGAACACAGTACTCCAGATGTGGCCTCCCCAGTGCAGACTAGAAGGGGATAATTCCTTCCCTCGATCTGCTAGCAACACTCCTACTAATGCAGCCCAGTATGCTGTTAGCCTTCTTGGCAACAAGAACACACTGCTGACTCATATCCAACTTACTGTCTACTGTAAACCCCAGATCCTTTTCTACAGACCTGCTGCTTAGGCAGTTGGTCCCAGGCCTCTAGCAGTGCATAAGATTGTTCCATCTTAAGTGCAGGACTTTGCATTTATCCTTGTTGAACCTCATAAGATTTCTTTTGGCTCAATCCTCCAATTTGTCAAAGTTACTCTGAATCCTAGCCCTACCTTACAGCATATCTACTACTCCCCTGCCCCCAGCTTAGTGTTATTTGCAAACTTGCTGAGGGTACACTCCATTCCATCTTTCAGGTCATTGATGAAGACATTGAACAAAACTGGCCCCAGGACTGACCCCTGAAGCACTCCATTTGATTCTGTTTGCCAACTAGGCTAGGTACAGATGGTCAAAAACCCAGAGGCCGAATAGATTCAGTCTTTGCAGATTAAACTGCACAGATTAAAATGAAACAGAAGTGAATATACATTTACTTTTGATTCAGGAAATGTGGCCACATGCCTGCAGTGACTCAGGCCAAAAGGCAAGGGGCGCTAGCCAGGGAGCTCTTCCTGCTGCCTCTGAGGTCTCTGGGACATGGGTGACTGGTGCTTCCTGGCTCTGGGGGGGGCACCAGCTGCTGATCACTGCCACTGGTGAAGTGCTGGCAGCAAACTGGAAGTGTCACCAGTGCTTCTCAGGGAGGGCCAATTTTAGGGGAGGTATATGCCTCCCTATGCATCATCTATGCTCTGGGATTTGCAGTCCAGAATTCTGCAAAATTCTGCAGGACTCTGTAGGGTTGCTCATCACTTCCTCTTCTTGCTTCCAGGTGTCTCCGGGATATGTAGTCCACAGTTGCAGCCATCAGTAAGTTTGAGCAGGGGAAGGGGTGTTTAACCCCTCTCCCTAGCCCCAGCCCCCAGCCAATGTTTGCCTGGAGGTGGCAGCCCCCGCCTGCAGATTGGGCTGCATCCCCAGCTGGGCTTCCCCCATCCCCCACTTGTCAGCCAGCCCTCACTGGGAGCAGAGGGCGAGCCAGTCCTGCTTTCTGAAGCAGACAATCCAGCCCAGCCTAGCCCAGGGCTGGAAAGCGTTCTGGGGGACTGTGATTTATCTTGAACCAGGAAGGGGTCTGGGACAGAAGTTTCATAAACTGGTTTGAGTCTGATACTACATTCAACCAGTTTTATCTTAAACCAGTTTCAGCCATTTTGAAACTGGTTTACATGCACTAAACTTATATTCTGTTACAGGTGTAAAGCAGTGTCTGATCACTTAAACCGATGTATGTGTAACTTCTGTCCCTAGCCCTAGACATCAAGCCATTGCTCACTACCTGTTAAGCCCGATGATCCAGCCAACTTTCTATCCACCTTCCAGTTCACTGTTCCAATCCATAACTCCTTAATTTGCTTGCAAGAATGCAGAAGAAAACCTTTGTTAAAGTGTTGGCTGCATTTTATTTGTGCTAAAATTCTGCTTTCTTGAGGAGACCGAGCAATGAAACTGCCCATTTCTTATGGCTTCAAAACTGATTTACTAAACTCTAATTTGAAAACAGAACTCAGCCTTTGGGAATAAATAAACAATACATTTAACCGGCCTTTAGTTTAAGGACACACATTACCATCTTCTTACCTGGTATAATTTGAATTTGATGTAGAATTAATCCCTGAAAAATTATGGGTAAAATTATACCAATGTAAGTGAGTGGGTATGTGTTTTTGGAGTCCATTCAAGTTTCAAAAGGGCAGCAGCTAGTACATTCTAATTATTATGTGTGAAAAAGCTGAGAATGATTCAAATGTAGTAAAACTCCTCCAACTTGAACCCTGGCTGAAGGGTAGTGTAGCTGTTATCTGTTTACTTCCATGCTCAGTTATCAGTTTGCTCAGTGTAAACAGGCATCTGTTCCACTACCATCTAGAATACTTACAGAACTTACAGAAGGGCACCTCGATCACACTGTAACCTTTTGTGCTTTACACAAAGCACTTAAGTTAAAGCATCATTGAAGCTAACAGATGTTTCACTGATGGTGGGAGCCATCTGCCTCCATGCATTGGCAGAGGCAAGGCAGCAGGGGGTGCTGTAGCCTGAAGTGGAAGCCAGCCAGCCCATTTGTTGCCCAGCTGCTCCACCTCACTCACCTGCCAGCTGGCTGCAAAGAGCCAACCAAGATTCATGCCCTGGTATGGGGGTGCAGTGTGAGGGCAGCTTGGGGACTATCTCCCTTCCCTGTTCATGCTATGGGGAACCGAGGACTCTCTCCTGCTGGGGGGTGGGTCCCACTCAGGGCACCCCCACCCATGATCACTGCCCAGCTGCTCCCTCTCCCCTACCTGCTGACTGGCTGCACAGAGAGGAGACTCTCTGCCTCTTCCTTGTGGCAGACAAGGGGTATGACATATAACCCTTATAGGAAACTCTATACAAGTTCCCTAGGGCACTCTAATTTACAGGGCCTTCATTTACTACCTGATTTAATCAGGGTTACTTTTTCATGCAATTCAACATTTTAAAAGCACTCTGCAGCTGTGCATGTGTGTTATGAATGGCTGTAGAGCACTTTTAGGGGCCAGATCACATGAAAAAGGTCACCTTGTACCCCCAGTGACAAAGTGCTGTAGTGCTTACTCTGAGCAGCTACCCTGGAATAACTGCTCATCTGTCCTCTCTGAATGCTGTTATAAATTACATCTATGTAAAAAAAATAGAAGTAAATTATGTGAATTTAATTATACTAATTGTGATATTTTTGACCCCCAAAAGGGAAGAAGAACTTTCCAAGTAGTACAGGAATATTAGTGATTATTAATATGACTAAAATCCAGATTGCATTAAACCTACAGACAAAAGAGTGTCAAGTAATAAATAGGATAAAAGAGCTAATAATCTGAAGCTGATACATGAACTAATAGAGCTATAATGCTTCTCTAATGCTCAGTCTACTGTATACCCATACCCTTTCACTGAAAACATGTCATTATGCATGAAAATAATTCCTTTGAAGTCAGTGAAGTTATTTTTAATTTACAGTATGGTAACTGAGATCAGAATCTCTCTAAAAATGATCATCACTAATACAGGCATTAGCATAGCTCTAACATAGATGGGTTGGTAAAATAAAAATATTTCCTATTATATCATAAATGCTTTCCCTTAAAAATTACATATGCATATCATAAAAGTATTCTGCATGGCATCTATTAGATCTGGCATATACAGGCAGAAGGTGGGGTAGAGATGCATCTTATAGACTAACTGAATCAGAGATGTATAAATATTGGCATATACAGGTTATTCTACAAAGTTTATTCTGATACAAATATATACCCATTATAGTGGCTACATAGCCTTTGCCAAGGAGGCAGATGATATTACAAATGGCAGAACTTCTTACTTATACTTCCAGTGGGCATAATAACTACCAAAAAAGGATCTAGTTTTTCCTCACTGTTCATGCAAAATAAGGTTGTCACAGATATTTCATGGTCAGCACTCTAATCTTTGATATCTTGCTATTATTATTGCCACATAAATAGTCCTGCATGAATATTTAAGAAACCAACTTTCTTTGGTATTGTGTGGCAGTTACATAATTAACACTGAAATTCTTGGCAGATTTAAACTGTCAACTGTGTTTATACTGCAGTGGAAAAGTATTTGCTGATCTATACAAATGTTACATTTGCATCTGTAACAGAAAATATGAGCTGCTTCAGCTTGCTAATGAGAAAAATTATTCGTCTGATTAAGAAACTTTGTCAGATTGAGAGATGGCATTTCCTGCATCCTGTTCTTTTATGGATAAAATTCTTCTCCCTCAGGAATTTCAGTCAACTGTGAGATCTGGTTGTCTATGAAATTGTTGAGTTGTACCAGAATTTATATGCAATATTAAAATAAACCTCAGGCTGCTGAGGTTTACTCTACTAACCACTTACTATAGTTACTGAATCACGTAGCTGGCAAAGTAGCAAACATAGCAGTGGTCTAAGTTTTAAGACTCAAAAAAGAAACCATGGAAACAAAACATTAAACATATCCCTCTCCTTTAGGCTAGGGACAAAAGTTACACATAAACTGAGTTAAGTGATCAGAACCTGGTTTAAACCTGTAGCTGAAGATAAGTTCAATGCACATAAACCAGTTTCAAAATGGCCAGAACTAGTTTTTAAGATAAATCTGCTGAAAGTAGTCTCAGACTTAACTGATTTCAGACAAACCGGTTTATGGAACTTCTGTCCCATACCCCTTCCTGGTTTAAGTTAAATCAGAGTCCCCCAGCATCCCAGCATGCTTTTAAGCCCTGGGCTGGACTGGGCTGGGCTGTCTGCTCCACAGATCAGGGCTAGCCCTGCCCCTCTCCTCCCTACCCAGCTGGCTGAGAAGGAGGTAGAGACTGCAGGCACAGCAGTATCTGCCTGGTGTTCCCCTGCGCCCTCCCCTCCCTCCCCCCGCTTGCTGCTCAAGCAGGGATTCCCCACTCCCTCACTCCCCTCTCCTACAGCATGGACCCCAGTGGCACAGACTCCCAGCGGGTGGCATCTGATCATGGTCATGCCACCCCCATACTAACTAATGCTGAGAGGTGTCTATGTGTGTGTGTCTTCAGTTTCACTGGAACAAAGGCAGACAAAACGGTGTTCACTTAGGGCTTTTTGGAATTAATCAGCAGTTCAGTTGGTAATGTCCATCTGTTCTTCCTTACATATGCCTTGGAAAAAGCTGTTTTTTGTTTTCTTGATGGGCTGATAAGCTTTGTGTTCTGATAAGCTTCCTGCAGGCTGCTGGCTTGCTTCAAAAGCTGCAATCTGACAGTGTTCAAGAGGGGACAGAGGGAAGTATGAGAAATTGCCTGGTTTGCAATGCATGGGACTAGTTTGCTGCAGACAGTATGAAGAAGCAGGGAGAGGGAGATTGAAAAGCTCATTATCATCAACAGATGCATGCACGCCACACAAGCAGTCCTCCTCTTTCCCCCTTCCCCTCCCCTCACCACTCCTTTGCCTTAGAGTGCTAGCTGGGGTCTGACAACACTCTGACCCCTTGAGCAGCAGATAGGGGGGAGGGGAGGAGAGAAAGCTTGGTGAGGGCTGCTTCCTCCTGCCCCTCCTGACATATCCAGGTCTGAGGACTGTGCAGGCCAGGGTCAGGGTTTAAACTCCTCCCTAATCATAGCATCCTGCCAGGGCTTGACCACATCCCCCCCACCTCAGCTCAGCTTGTAGAAGGGAAAGGAGAGCTCACTGTAGTGCCCCTTGGCTTCTAGCCTGAGCCACTGCAGGCATGTGCCTGCATTTCTGAATCAAAAATGAATATTTATCCACTTGCAAATAGGCTCAATCTCTGCAGGTTGGACTAACTTACAAAGATTGAATCAATTCAGGCTGTAGCTTTGTATGTGGCTAAACCATGCTCTTTCCAATCACCTAACTGCTGCCACTGAAGATGGGCTCAGGTGTTCCTGCTCAATCAAACAAACTGTTTGGCTTTTATTGCCACACAGCTACTTAGCCTGAAGGATTGAGTCTCTGATGGTGCTTTCTGGTTCAGCCATCTATCTGCATGAGCTATGTAAGTCCAGCTGTTCTAGGGACTCAACTCTCCTCTCCTGCTCCTCCTCTGTATGTAGTTAACGGGGTGGGGTTCCATGTTATACCAACAAATAATAATAATGATGATAGTAATAAAAACATTGTGGTCCAGACACAAATGAGCATGAGAGTGGCTTAAAAACTATTAGGGTTTAAATACATGTTGAGGTCCTTTTATTTGCCAAGCCAATCCTGGGCTCCTGCTGCTCTGGCAAGAAGCAAGCTCCCACAGCTGGAAGCCCCCTTAGCTGAGGGGTTCCCAGACATGGGGGTACCCCATGCACCTCCACAACTGGAAGACACAGCTTCTGTGTTCTCCCAGGGCCAGGGGTACATGAAACCTATGGACTTGGGAGATCATGGCAGCCACGATCTCCCAGCCTTGGGTCTTTCACATACCTCCAAAGCTGGGAGATCATGGCAACCACAATCTCCTATCTTCAGGGGTTTCACACACTCCTGAGGACTGGAGATCATGGCATTGTTGATCTCCCAGCCCTGTGACTGGGAGATTGCAGCTGCGCCTAATGTGTTTGGAGGGGCCCAAGAAGGCGGACCTGTATGAGAGGGAGTGGAAGAGTAGCTCAGGAACCTAGCCAGGAAACCCTTACTGGTCAATGCTGGGGCCAGGACCAGAAGGGTCAAAAGGGCCGGAGGGCATGAGAGAGACCCAGAGAGCCTGGGGTTTTGACTAACCTAGAGATGAGGCCAGGGCCCGTATAGCCAAAGGTCCCAGACTGGGGGCCACTGCTGAGAGGGAGAGGGGCTAGGGAGCTTGCAGTCCTGCATGACCACAAAAATTAAGGCTACCTGACTAGGAGGGATCCAGTTCAGGGTCTAATGTCAGACTGGAATGTAATGGGGCTCAGATTGGGGCTGGAGCTACATTGGATGCCATCTGCAAGGCATAGGACATGGTATAGGGGAGGTTGAAGCCATATATAATGTCCTAGGCATCAGGCACTTAATGGGCAGTCTCCTGTATTTTATATCAGTTTTAAACAGCAAGATATGGCAGGAGAGATGGGGTGGAATGCCTCAGACAGGTGGGTGAGCCGACGTTGAGACCCGACCCTGAGGTGGCTCCCCTGTCACAATGACAATGTTGTTTACCATCTAACTGTAAGATGATACCTGTGCAGGTCATAGATTTGATGACAGCTGCGTCAAACTTCTATACAAATAGTGGAGGTTTGCTAAGACGTTCTTCCCTGCTCTCTGCTTAGTATAAGGCTACTTTAAAGATCTTTGTTTCCTCTGTCTGTCTTCTGATTTTATTGTACCTTCACCATGATATCTAAGAGCTCTTAGATGAGTTGTTTGATCATTTTTACTGCCATCAAGCAAGCTGTTCCTAGCTATTTCTCCCTTTCCTAATAGTGAAGACTCAGTGCTCTCCACAGCAGTTCAAAGCATCTAAGCAGTGAAGGAGTGGTTGGCTAAGAATTTTTTTAAACTGAGTTTTAAAAAGCCTGAAAACAATTTTGACCCCAAACTCTCATTAAGTTCTTTCCCTTCTATTCCTCTTCCCTTAATAACTGCAGCAAAACCACACTTCATCCATTAAGAGCCTGGATTTCATTTTTGGTTCAGAGTTCTCTGTACAAGAACACATTAAATTTGTCATCATATGTTTCTTATATTATCTGCAAAACATTGCTGGAATATGTTCTTTCCTCCCCTGGGCTGATACCGTGTTTAAAAGCTTTCATCATTTCAAAGCTAGAAACAGTTGTTGTGTTTCTCAAACTCCAAAACTCCAGATCTGAGAGCAAAAAATTCAGGAGCACTTGGTGTTTTGGTGTGGACTCATCCTCAGTTTCAAGTGAAATATATTGGTCTTATAGCCTCCTTTGCACTTCCCCTTTAAGGCCTTTTCTACAAAATGCAAAAGTTTGGATGAGCTGAAGTATAGTGTTAGAACTGGGATAGACTTTGAATAAGTCTTCACTGCTGGAGCCCAACAGACGGCGACTGGTCAGAGAGGAAGCTGAAATGGCAGAAAAGGGTCACCATCTCCACCTTGCAAAAGTAAAAGGCATTATGTGGGAATAACCTGGTGATTGTATAACAAATCTGAATTTTTCAAACAATAGTGGATTCATCCAATACAACCTTCAAAATAAATACCCAATGGGAAGGATGTATGGTTAGATGTCTGTGATATGGACATGTACTAGCAGTCCCAAATCAGAAGACTATTCCTGGTAAAAGGATTTACTTATGCAAAAGTACAAAACTTCTAATAAATTCTCCTGAGAAGAAAGCACAAATATACTGTATTTTCTCATATACAACATGCCTTAAATATAATACCTGATTTTTGAAAGGCAGAGTGAAGAAAAAAGACTGCTGAAGACTGGCCTCCTTGGGTGGATCTATGATTTTGAAAATGGCTAGAGAGTCTGTATTAAACAGCTAAAGAGGCTGTAAAAAAAAGAAAGAGACCAAGAGAAGCTGGAAGACAGCAAAATTGCCCCAAATGGTTAGCTTGATTAGTGGAATGCCAAGTCCATTAAAAGGAGGAATGATTGTTAACACCTATAAAGTGAAGAACCAGGAGCTTTTAAGTCAGTTGACTCCTTCAGCTCCCTGAACAGTAATATGACAAGTGCTGCTGTACTTTAGAGCAGGAATCAAACCAGGGAGCTTTCAACCTCTGGCGAAAAATCAGCTTTTCCACTTAATACACACTGTCCCATCCCTGTCCCTGTCCCTGTCCCCATCCCCGTCCCCCCCACCCCCGCTTTGGGCAAAAGTGCATTGTATGCAAAACAAATGGTATTCCTTTAGGTCACACACATTTAATTCAGATTCTCCAGTTAAAGGCAGAATCTCCAAAAACACAGTAGACTCCCTAGAAAAAGTGTAACCAGAAAACTCTTATTCAAGAGAGCCATGCTATTCTCTCAGTAGTTTTGGCTTAGAGGTGCCTACTCTGACACAATGTCCCGTACCTATTGCTTTTCAATGAACTGTCCAAGTAGCTTGTGAAGCAAGAGTAACAGAATGAATGGGAAGACAGGAAAAAAAAGTGTGATGATGAGCTCCATGTGCTAGACCATGAAACGTTGCAAATATTAACAATGGGCTTTTGTCAGAGCTAGAAGCCAAAGTTTTGACCTGCTTACAAATAAGATATGACCAAGCCAAAACTTAGATACATGCAGTGTATTTTCCAAAATATGTAGAGAATACTTCTGATTTTGCCATGTGGTTTTATTTGAATTGAAACCTTCTGAGTTTGCAATGTAGCCTTATTTGAATTGATTTTGCTATTTTATATAAGCAGCTGGAAGACCTGAGAAGATAATCTCAAGAATCCATCTTTTTAATATTATCCTGAAGATCTCTGACAGTTATCCAAAAAACAGTAAGGGTAAAAGCCTGAAGTTTTTATACAAGATGATCATCAGTTGGCTTCAGCTGCATTTTTGGACAGGAATGGCTTTTTATGGAGTTTGGGCACAAGTTAAGGAAAATAACCACATGTGGCAGGGCACTGTTGGTGCCCGTCACTTTAAGGGCTAGAGCAGACAGCAGCCAGGTGCTTGATTGCAGCGGCCATTTTAGAGAGCAGGCTATAAATACGGTGAAGCAGCAGTTTGCTGTTAGCAGCCATGAGAGAAACATCAGTCAACAGAGCTGAGGCTCAGGAACGGCTTGGAGGTCTATGGGCCAGGGGTATGGGCGTGGAAGAGGCTCCAGCTTCTGGGCATGTCCTAAAAGTGTACCCTGCCAGGGAAGGGAGGCCTGGTGGGACTGCTGGTGGTGTCAGATGGCATACAGGCAGGGAGATGTAAAAATCTTTCTAATTGTTCAGGAATGACATTTACATCCAAAATTGGCTAAAATTCAGCATCTTCTGTGTTTCTGGGATGTATTTGTTAGCTGTGTTGGTCTGAGAAAAAAAGAAATGCAAAACCATAAAAATAGTCACGAGTCCCCATAGGTAGGAAATAACCTTCATTTTTGTACAGAGGAAGCTGCCATCTGACACCACCAGGGAAGGAATCCTGCCTGATCTGCGCAACAGAGAACAACTCACAAAGACACTGTCATGGACCCAGAGGAACAGACTCCCATCTTCAGCTTTCTCTGTGAAAAATGACGTTTATTTCCTACCTATGGGAACCTCTTACTATCTTTAATTTTCTGTGAGCCTTATGAAGGGTGTGTGAGCCCAAACACTTGCAGAAAAAGATAATGTTTTCTGTGTTTTCTTAGTTGATCTAATGAAAGGTATCATCTCTGAACCAAGAGTTCTAGAGATTTGCATTTCTTTTTGTCTCAGACCAACATGGCTACCAAATACTGTACATCTTTTCTCCATATGCAGGTACTTGGTTCAGATTAGGCAAGTAAAGTAAAGTGCCTTCTTCTGGGATGTCAGAGAAGAGCTAAAGTTTGCTAGAAGGACTTTGTAGCATTCTAGAAAGGAAACCAGGTACATCCTTAAACTAGTGTATGCCCCTCCTTGCCAAGTTAGTCTTGCTAACTTATCTGCTGCATTCTTTTTAATTTATTCCCCAACCAAAACAGAATTGTAGGTTACATTTAGCTTTCCTTTGCTTACACAAATTTGGATATGTTTGTAAATTCAGTGTTCTGTGTGAACTGCTCAAAGAAACTTAGCTGAGGCAGGCTATTTATTATAAAATATATCTTAAACTTCCTGAATCTATATTCTTCATCTGATGGTGAGATTAGATACCATTTGAACTGATAAATTAAACCTGCATGAGTACTGAGTAATCATGTTTCTATAGGAATAACTGCTGGGCACAATAAGAACACACATTACTAACATCTCATTATTTTACATTTTATAGATGTACCGTGAGGTATTTTGATAGAATTGAAATTATTACAATAATTTAACGAAATATATTGGTGGTGCATAATCCTTACTTTTTTAAAAATAAGGAATGTTCATTTGTTAATTCACAATGTTAATTCTCACTTGGGTTCCCACTCATTAGTACAAACAAGCTTTTGCTACAATTTTCTTTTTTTCCTTGCCAGGAAGCTTTTTAAAGAGAAGTAAATGATTTAAAACTCATCTAAGGTATTTTAGACAAAACCCCTAATTACAGAAAGTGCAACAATTAAAGGTTTAAAAACTGGGCTTAAACACAAATTCAGTATAGTCACTCATTATTAACTTAATTATACCATGCAAGGGTGTAATGCGTATAATTTCTTCTAATAAAATAGAGCAATTAATTTCATTAGCTCTTTGATGTAGAGCTTATGATTGCAAAGTAATTCCATAGCATTTTTTTCACCCCTGGTTAATTCAGTGAGCACTATTATTTATGCATCCTAACATCCGGGCTGCACAAATGTTTACTAGAAAATGGGAGAGATGTATTTATTCTCTACTATGCAATAAAATAGACCTCAGACCCTAAAATGAAAGCTATGGACATTTTGTCATCCCACTCCACGAGTTCATAAACTCTGTTTAACTTTTATGGGAATGGGCTGCACATGCATTTTGAAGACAGACTGGATCTCTCATTGTCCTGTCCCCATTAAGAGATGTACCATGTAGTCACTTTGCTGAGAGTAATTGTTGTTTTTAATGGTCTCACAATTATTACTCTTTTTACATTTTATTGCATCAGAAATCACTCATGGGTTTATTGTGGTGTAATCATGCAGCAATATACATAGTAATACAGTATTTCCATTTTCATTCAGCTTTCATTAATGAATCATTAATTTAAAATGTCAGTATGAATGCTTCCCTCCTATCAGAATAGGACCATGACACTCAACCTATTATGGCCTATCTCATTACAATATGCTCCTTCTCTGTGAAGGAGTTTGGCATGCTTCAATTCTCTTGATGTATGCAAGTTTACTCAGGCTCCTGTTCTGTGACAGATGAAGAGGTTAAAGAAGATATTCCATATTTGATTTTCTCCTGTTCCCCAAGATGCACAGGTAGTAAGTTTAAAACTAACAAAAAGAAATTATTTTTCCCACAAATTGAAGTGTGGAACTCATTGTCACCAGATGTTGTGGAAGCTTACAGTTTAGCCAGATTCAAAAAAGGGATTGGACAAATTCTTGGAGGAAAGGGGCATCAGAGCTATTGCGCATGGGAGTTATCAATACAGCCTCTGAATTAGAACTTCCTAGACTTTAAATACTGCAGTCTGCAAGTGGGAGAGGAACAGTGGAAAAAAATCTGGTCACACCCTGTTTACTGACCCTTTCAGCATCTACTCTCTGCCATTGTGTTGCACAGGATACTGAGCAAAAACTGGATTTATGGGCTGACCCAGTACATGGTAGTTCTTAGGATGTTCTCAGGGCCAGGCATCACGGTGCATATTTTGACATATGGAGTTTGGACTCTGGAAGCCACGAACGGTGGCTCAAGCCTGCAAACCTGAACAGCCAGCAGGCTGGGTGGTGTGCAGGGTGGCGCACAGGGCAAGGGTGTTAGCAGCTGTGGGGAGGCGGCTCAGGCACCATCTCCCAGCGAGTGGCCAGGTCCCACAGTACGTAGGGCAGTGCATGAAGGGGCAGTGCATGAAGGAGCAGAGCCAGGGAGCAGTGGAGGCTGCTGGGTTTAGCCACCCAACGCGAGGCCAGACAGCTGGAGCATGAGGGGCCTGGCCTTTGCTAAAAGAACTCTCAGTGCCAAAGCCAGGGCATGGGGAAATAGTAGTGCTGTGGCATGAGACCCAAATTTTCACATCTGCTAAATCACAACGGACCCCTAATATTTAGGGGTGGAGCACAATTGTTCATCTGTCAAGGCATCCAGGATTAATTCCATGAAATTAAGTTATTGGAACAAAATCTGCTTTTAGCTACATTGGTACAAATTCAGAGTAGGCACATGGGCAGAGCGATATATACCACATGGTAGAATGGAATGGGGATTTACTCTGCATCATCTGCTCCACTGCAATGATCTGTACACATGCCCTTACCCTACAGGGGATGAGAACTACGCTTTTATTGAGCACTAAGCTACCACAGTTCAGCTGTCATCTACTGTGGATTGATTAGGAAGCTGTCTTAACATTGGAAAATCGTCCACTAATGCATAGCTAGGCCTGTATCTTTACTTCATTCTCAGTAAAGATAGGGGACGGGTACATAAAGGATAATGAACTAATATCAACCCAACACTACCGCAATGAACTATTCCAGGCATCACAGCTTAAAATAGAACTGTGGTTGCTCTAAATTAGGCCCCACCAGAAGTTCAGGGGTGTTCAGGAAGTGGAAGTGGTTAAAAGGTTTGACCTCTATGGAACACAGCTGCATTAATTTGTCACAGCTGCAGATGAGACCCAAGCTGCATCATCAATCATTTTGTATTTGCTCAGTGTCATGTCTTAGCTTTTTTGTAAGCTTCGCGATGGATTTTAAAGAAAGGACTCTGTCCTAATGAATACATGCATATTGCTCCATTGCCAGGGAGAAGCATTCAAATAACTTCATTTTCCCCCTGAATAGATTACTTTTGTAACACCCTTGCCCTTAGTTGCTATCAAAAGAAGTGCTCTGGAAGGCATATATGCTTAATGACAGTAAAACAAGGTTTGTGGAGACTGGAATCATATCTGACGTCCTCTTCCAGTTTACAAATCTTAAATTTTTCAAAGTACTAGATACCTGGAAGTCATACTGTGGCATGTACATATTTGCTTTTGTGTATCCATTTATTTGTGTAGCAGCTCCAGATCTGCTTTGACCTGCAAGTGGCAGTATATAGCTTAATAAATTCTGCTTCGTATTTTATCACATTAAGAGGGAAGGACAATCCCATTAGTTAATGAATTCCACTAAGTCATAGTTTATTTAGACTGTCTTCTACTTGTCTTCATAGTATCACGCAGCTTCCTATTATTCCTAATACTGCTCAAGCATGTGAATATATTTAGAATCCCTTTCTTTTATTAAGTTATTTTTAAGTGGCTGTGATAACATAGTCAAAATATGTCTTTCTCTGCATGCTTTGGATTCTTTAATTTTCCTACAGGAATCTGAAATAACATTTTTGTGACAAACTTCTCTATACTTCTTTGACCTCATGCAAAAAATCTGGATAACTAAAGCACCCTGTGTCTTTAGCTCACAAGGCTAGTGTTACATCTGACCCCCTTTGAGTCTCCATTATGAATACTAAAGTAGTCCTTAACAGACAGACCAAAAGAGCACAGCTTTCAGTATGAGTCCAGAGCATGGCATAAATTGACACCTGGGGATCCATAGTGAGTTGATTTCACTGCTCTGTGACTGAATCCTGAAAAAGTATCAGTCAGAAGTGTAATCTCAGTGTGGCAGAGTTTGTGGTGGAAAGTTTTGGTGTTTTCAAAACAGAATGGATTTCATAAATATAAGGTAGATAACGTGTCTCTTTGGGTACACTGAGTTAAAGTATTTAAATGCTTTGGTGATGAGTACAGAACAGTTTAGAGTCTGTTTCTCCCTACCTTCTGGAAAGCTGCATAGCACAAGCCAAGTAGTAATTCATTATATCAAGATTTAATTACCATGAGACTGTGAGGGGGAGGGTGATCCTAGCTGTGTCTCCTCGCTGTCCTCACCTGCGACAACTTAGATCAAAAGGAAATGAAGGAGATCCATGGTCTTTTATGGCTAAGGTTCAAATAAAACCACCCAGATGGTACATACTTTATGCAGGTTTATTTCCCAAAGAAAAATAACACAGAAACAGTAGTCTCGCCAATTACCTCATTAGTGAGACATGTCTGAGTTATGGAGCAGCTCTTGCAACACTGGATGCCTCTCCAGTTACAATGTAGCGCTGACCATTCTAAGAGCTCATTGTCTTATTAGCAAGGTGCATTAGCCACACCTCTAGCTTCTATGGAGTGTGGGAGCAGTCCCAGTTACCCTCCTGCTGTCTGCAAAGCTGCACGTGGCAAAGCTGTGGATCTGGGGTAAGGGTTTAGTCCAGCCTGGGACCCTCTTGCCCGCCCATCGTCCCAGGGTTCTTATCACTACTTGGGATTCCCCCTCCAAGCTGCTGTGCTGTGTCTCAGCTGTCCTCTCTCATAGGGATCACCAGAGGATAAAGGTAAGCAGCCTGCCTGGAGTCTTTCACCTCAGGTTCTGTACTCCCGACATCTTTTCCCAGGTTGTCAGATGGGCTCTTTGTCTCTCTTATCTTTTCTTGTGCCCGAAGATAATCAATCTATCTCCTGCTGCTGGTTTTATGCTGGTTTTTCATGGGTTTTTCAAGATGACCCAATCTTGTCTCAGGTGTGTAATTCCTCCCACCTGGCAGAGGTCATCGTTGGGTCAGTCTGACCCGATCTTGCCTAAGTAACTGGGGTCCTGCCTGTTACACACCTCCCCGCTAAGTTCAGTAGTCCCCCTCTAGGAAGGGCATTCTGGAACCTTCTGCCCATAAGGGCAACCATCACTGTAACAAGAGACACAAAAAAACAAAAGAAGAAACAAAACAGACAAGAAAAGAGTTCTTCAGAAGCCGGTGTCTTCGTTCAACTTCCTACAGGTAAGTCTTGGCATTGTCTTATTCATTGTCTGGGTGAGAGAGGAAATCAACATTTCCGCTTTGTCTTCCTGCCCGATGCCTTACTGTAAAATAAAAGGGTTGTAAGACCAGGACCACCTTGTCAGGCTAGGATTATCCAGCTTGGCCATCCTTAACCAGCATAGAGGGGCATGATCAGTGATCAACACAGACTCCCTCCCTAGGAGATGATAATGGGACAATTCTATTCCCCACTGGCGAGCTAAACACTCTTGCTCAATTGTGGAATCGCAAGTTCCTGAGGGGTTGAGTTTCTTACTGGCAAAAACAATGGGCCTCTCCTCACCCCCATTTTCTTGGAAGAGTATTGGTCCCAGGGCTACTCCCAATGCATCTGTTTGTAGGTAGAGTTTTTCCTGTAAATCTGGGGTACATAATATTGGATATTGACACAAAGCCTCTTCAATTTGTTCAAAGGCACAAAGTGCTTCTGTGTTCCACTGTATCGGTTTTCAATGAACCTTGGTTAGTTCTGTTAAGAGAGCAGCCTTTTCTGAGAACCCCGGGATAAACCTGTGATAATAATTAGTGAACCCCAGAATGACTGCAGTTGTTTAAGTGTCTTTGGCAAAGGATGTTGTCGTATGGCCGCCACATCATCTGCCACAGGTTTTATGACACCCCGGCCAACTAGAAAGCCTAGGTACTGTGTCTCCCTCTTTCCAAGTGTGCACTTCTTGGGATTGGCATGAGTCCTGCCTGATTCAGTTCCATTAGTATTTGACATAGGTGTTGACAATGTGTCTCCCAATCTTGTGAGAAAATGATAATACTATCAATGCATGCTGCTGCATATCCCTGATGTGGTGCTAATATCCAATCCATTAACTGCTGAAATGAAGCAGCTGCCCCATGAAGCCCAAATGGCATCTGTTTAAACTGGAAAAGGCCCCACAGGGTGTCAAAGGCTGTTTTCTCTTTATCTGCTGTTGCCATAGGAATCTGCCAATAGCCTTTAGTCAGATCCAGGGTGGCTATATATTGGGTTTGGCCAGCTTTCTCCAGCATGTCGTCTACCTGTGGCACTGGAAAGGCATCAAATGTTGCAATTTCGTTTATCTTGTAGTAGGTGACACAAATGTATAGAACCATCTGTTTTTGGTACCACCACCATCAGACTCCTCCATGGGCTTTGGGATTCTTCAGTAATTCCTAGTTTCTTCATCTGGTCGATCTCCTGTTTTACTGCTGGCCAGAGATAACAGGGTAAACTTCTCCAGTGATCATGTATCACCTGCCCCGGTGGTGAAAAGATCTGGTGATTGACACACCTTGCTATGCCTTGTCTCTCAGAACACATCCCAGAATTTCAGGATCAGGGCCTTCAGATCTTCTCATTGTTTGTTGTTTAATTGGTTATCAATCTCTGGTTTTCCACAAGACTCTGTGAGGCCCTGAGGTATCACTAGTTCCCCTTCATCTAATTCATTCACTTCTCTCATCAACCCCCTGTCTTGCTTCCGTACTTCCGTAATTGGTTAATATGGTAAATCTGCCTTCTTTGGGTGGGTGTGGTCCAGAGATCTTCATAGTTGACTGGTCCCATTTGTCTTGTTACCTGAAAGGGTCCTTGTCATCAGGACAAGATCTTGTGGGAATTATGAGGCAGTAATATTATAACACCCAACCTCCAACTTGGAGCTCTCTCTCAGTGGTCTGGGTGTCATAATGTTGTTTCTGTTTTTCCTGGCATTGGCTCAAATTTTGCTGAGCTATCTCCTGTGTCCTTCTTAACCATCCCTGGAAATCAATCACCCCTTGTGGTAGAGTCAGATCACCATATTCTCTTCTCCATTCTTCACATATAAGGTCAAGAAGCCCCCAAGGTCTAGGGCCATAAACTAGTTCAAACAGGGCGTACCCAGTGGAGGCCTGTGGGGCTTCCCTTATGGAGAAGAGTAGTGGAGATGTATCAAGGCATCCCACTCCAGGGGATCCCCCTGAATGCAGGCCGGAATCATCCCTTTCAAGGTGCGATTGAAACACTCCACTAGGCCACCCGGTCTGGGGGTGATAGGTGGAGGTGCACAATTGTTTAATCCTCAAAACTTGGCAGACCCCTTTTAGGATTTTGGACATAAACATTTTTCCTTGATCTGTAAGGCTTTCACAGGGAATGCCCACCCACGCAATCCACTTCAGGAGAGCCCTGGCTATGGCTGTAGCTGTTACTGATCTCAGGGGTACTGCTTCAGGAAAGCAGGTTGCATAATCAATTATTACTAAAATAAATTGATACCCTGATCTGCTCCAAGGAAATGGCCCCACCACATCCAGGGTGATATGATCAAATGGGCTTCCTGACAGGGGCATTGATATCGGGGTACCCTCCCAGGTTTCACCCCTCCTGTCATTTGACACTCAGGGCATTCTGCACAGAATCTCTCTGCCATTTTGTAAAGGCCAGGCCAGAAGACCTACCATTTCAGACGCGCTTCCATCTTACCCCATCCTAGATGCCCTCCCATAGGAAGCATGTGGGTGACCCGCAGCAGCGTCTCCCAATACTTGCGGGGAATAAGGATTCAGCTCGTCTCCTCCCCATCTTCTTGGTTCTCCACTTGATAGAGGATGCCTGTCCTTACCTTGTACCATGGATTTTGCTCAGCCTTCTGGTGATCCACTACCTCTCCTTCACCTTTGGCCAATTGAGACCGCCAGATCTTCTGGAACAGGGGTTCTTGTCTTTGCTTATCCCAAAAATACCCCTCACCTATAAGTTGTTTCATATCCAGGTTATCTTGCTCGCCTTCCTTAGGATCCATAAAGCAGACCATTCCAGAGTCTTGGTCCCACTCTCCACCTTTCTTGGTGATGACTCAAACAATGACTTCCTTGAGATAAGGCCAATCTACTCCCAGAAGCATGGGGTAGGGTAGGGTTTTGGCTAGACCCGTGGCAGTCTCTTCGGTGTGACCGAGTATCATAAGATGAACCCTCCTGCATTCATAGGTATGGGAAGCCGCATGGATGCAGATCCATGCTCACCAGACTTTCTGGACTCCCTAGATGAGAGGGAAAAAGATCCACCCAAATCATTGACTGGGAGCAACTAGTATTGACCACTGCCAGTATGATGGTGTCTCCGACTTACCTTGACCACTGCTTTGTTCTGACATCGTGTGCCCTTATGGTGTCCAAAACTACAATCAATTTTCTCATCATGTGTAGTATCAACAGAAGTTTTGGTTTGCGTTTTCCATGGGCAGAACCAGGAGATGTGTCTTTTTTCCCCACATCTGTAGCATGTAACTTCTCTAGAGTCCCAGGTTTGAAGTTCCCTTCTGGGATTTCAGGTATTCTCACCCTCTTGTGACTGGCTAGGTGTTCCTTGTCAAGTTCCAGGTACTGGACCTCCCAGTTGGTCTCTCCTAGGAGCTTCACTGTCCCCTTCAGCAACGGCATAATCCTCAGTGAGCTGCAAAGCTTCTTCAGCCATCTTGGGTTGGTGGCATTGCACCCACTACTGAGAGCTACTACTGAGATCAGTCAGGAATTGCTCCAGGATGATGAGATCTACCACTTCCTGTAGGGTACGAGTCTCTGGCTGTAATCACCATTCCCTTTCCGGCCCAAAACTTCTGACAGTAGGTTTCTGCAGAAAACTTTATCTGGTATAATATGGCCTCCTTTACCATCCAGTAACCTTGGACCTCTACCTGGCTAAGAAGCCGATAAGCGGCTTGTGCTGGCTCAATGAGAAGAGGCCCAATCCATGCTGCCCAGCTGCTGGGGTCCCAGTTTGCAGCCATGGCCATCCTTTCAAAGGCTTCTAGAAATGCTTCCCCATTGTCGTCTGGGGACATCCGGGGAAGTCCAGCCCCATCACCCTCTCTCCCCAGTGATACCTGCTGCGCCTCAATTTTCTCACATAAATCCTGCTGCCAAGAGAAAAGACAGATTCGTGCCTCTGCTTCTTGGGTATGCACCCTTACAATCTCCTCCAACTGAGTTTCTTGCCCCTGCAGGAGCCAGAAAGTGATACTGTGTGCCTGCTGCCAGTCGGTTGGGATGTGTGTGTCCATAGACTCCATGTTGCCTGGGTTTGTTAATGACTGGCTTCCCAGCCAATGAACCACTTTGTGAGCGGGAGGGTGATCCTTACTGCATCAGCCCACTGTACTTTCCTGCCATGACTTAGATCAAAAGGAAAAGAAGGAGATCCATGGTCTTTTATGGCTAAGGATCGAGTAAAACCACCCAGATGATACATACTTTATGCAGGTTTATTTCCCCCGCCCCCCAAAATAGCACAGAAACGGTAGCCTCGCAAATTACCTCATTAGACAGACATGTCTGAGTTATGGAGCAGCTCTTGCAACACTGGATGCCTCTCCAGTTACGATGTAGCGCTGACTGTTCTAAGTGCTGATTGTCTTATTAGCAAGGCATGTTCCCCATGACTCTAGTTTCTATTGAGTGCTGGGAGCAGTCCCAGTTATCCTTCTGCTCTCCGCACCACCTCACATGGCAAAGCTGTGGATCTGGGGTCAGGGTGTAGTCCAGCCTGGGACCCTCTTGCCCGCCCATCGCCCCAGGGTTCTTATCACTACTTGGGACTCCACCACCGAGCTGCTATGCCATGTCTTAGCTCTCCTCACACTCACCGGGATCGCCAGAGGAGGAAGGTAAGCAGCCTGCCTGGCATCTTTCATCTCAGGTCCTGTAGTCCTTACATCTTTTTCCAGGCTGTCAGATGGGCTCCTTGTCTCTCTCACCTTTTCTTGTCCCCAAAGGCAATCAGTCTGTCTCCCACTGCCAGTTTTATGCCGGTTTTTTGCAGGCTAATCACCCAATCTTGTCTCCAGTGTGCAATTCCTCCCACCTGGCAGGGGTCATTGTTGGGTCAATCTGACCCAACATTGCCTAAGTAACAGGGATCCTGCTTGAGTCCCTGTTACAAAGATAATCAACAGCTACTCCTGCAAAATAAATCTCACAAGTGATTTCTTCACACCCTCAATACCTGTCATTACCCTTCTCTGTCTATTGCTTTAATTTGGCTGTGGAGTGATAGTAATAATGCAGCGTTTCACACTCTCTTAACCTTTTTAGCTAATCCCAGAGTGATGATGATTGTAAATCTTTTGGTCAGACTCTCCAAAGAGGAAAGAGTACTTTATTCCCCCTATTGGTGAAAATGGCAATATGCTGCCTACCCACAATTCCTCTAGTGACATTTGGATATTCACTATAAACCAGTAAATGTTCTCAAAAAAGTAGATTTTTAAGTAGATAAATGCCTGTTCGAGTATTTTAAGTTCTCTTGGGTATTCTACTATGGGTACTGAACAATGAGAGGACTTTGCCAGAACATTAGTAAAGCCACAAATTTTATACTAAGCCTCTGGTGGAATCAAGCAAGAAACTCCTTTGGAAATGGAAACAACCTTCAAAGAAATGTTTGGACTGATCCCAATTGTAAGTGTGGTTTGGTGACTGTAATTAAGAGGTGCAGTCATGGAATGCCCGTCTCTGAGACAGTCTGACCAATGGATGGGAATGGATTTAGAGAGCCTTGGCAGGGGGTATGTTGATCTATAGTTACTTATTTTAGCTTTTTCAAAGTTCATGACTTCTTTTCTCTGACAAAAGATTTCTTTGTTCGTACACAGATTCAGTACTCAAAGATCCACCTGACAAAGGTACCCAGGAGGGGGGTGCCTTGTAGGGGTGTGCAAAATGGGCTGTATTTGATTCAGTCTTGGCCTGAATCGGGGACAGTGATTTGATTCGTTGATTCAGATCACTGTCCCAATTCAATTTGGCTGAATCCACATCTGAAGATTCAGTGCTGATTCAGGGAATCAGTGATTCGGCCATAGACACAGCTTTAAATGTCTTTTCTACATACCCCAGGGTACCAGGTGCAGCTCATGAATGCTGCAATGCTGGGGCGCATGGAGCATCCCACAGGAGCATGGGGGGACCCTCCTGCATGCTCAGTGGCATACCGGAAGTGGACTGGAAGTAGTTCCAGTCCACTTCTGAGTCCACTGTCAAGCATGCGAGGGATCCCCCTGTGCCTCTCTGGCTTGGTGATCAGCTGCAGGGGGATCCTGGGTGCCCCCCCAGACACAGGAGGCACCAGTTGCTGAGCTAGGGGGTGGGAGGATGGTCCCTCATGTGCTCTGCAGTGGACCTGGAAGTGGACCAGAACTGCTGGTCCAGTTCCCGGTGCACCACCGAGTGCGCTGAGGGCCCCACCGCCCCACCATCTCAGCATTCACAAGCAACCTGGTACCTTGAGGTATGTAGAAAAAACATTTAAAGCTGTGTCTATGTCCGAATCATCAAATCTCTCTGAATTGATTCAGAGGGTTCCAGTTCAATCTGGAGAAATTAAAGGGTCTCTTGATTCAATTTGGATTCAGAGATCCGGCCGCTGAATGGGCCGAATCTCTGCCAGATCAAATCAGCGACTGAAGCTTCTCACAGCCCTAGTGCCTCCAGCTTTCTCAGACTTCTGAGTGAGGGCTTGAGCTGGCAACTGTTATCTGTCAGGAGTGACTGTAGATGTTTTGATCCTAGCCCCTTTTGCTGTCATTGCTGACCCAGCAGAAGAGCAACATTATAATTGCCAACACAGAATTGAGAGGCTGAACCATAAATGGGGTTTGGTGGCTGAATATTGGAAGTGTAGTCATGGACTGCCTATCTTGGGGATAGTCCAACAACAGGTGGAAATGTATTTAGAGAGGACTTGTGGGGCGTACATTGCTCTATGGTTACATATTCTAGGTTTTCTTCTCCTATGGTATGATACTGTGTCAGACATTGTACATACAAGCAACAGGGGATAGAATGGGTAAGTGGGCAGCAGCACTAACTCTCTAGCTCCAGCCAGGCCCTGTACTAAAAATCCCTTTGTGACACAGCCAAAAGTAGGTGCAACCATGCCACTGCACCCTCTGGGTCCACCTCTGTCCCTTGCTTAGTCCAGTGTTTCAATGTCAAACCTATCCTCCCTAGAACTGGAGGAAATTGGAACACCTCTGGCATTTGCAGAGGCAGCAAAGAAAATCTTGTGATCTGCAAGTCTTGGATTTTTAATGGGCTTTAAAAAATAAATCTTAAAAGAAACTCATCTGCTCTCTTGTGCTATAGAGAGCACTGAAGATTTCATATATAGCATATAGTGCATAAAAATAATCACTGCATCTACAATGTACATGTGCTTACTGTTCTGAGGTAGAATCAAGGAGTGTCACATGAGAATTATTATTGCAAAGGAAAAGTCCTTGATTTAAGAAAAAGAGCAAACAGCTATATCAGTGAAAAACCAGAGCACAGCAAGATTTTTACTTATATGTCAGCTTTTCTATCGTGCTCTTCAGAATCACTTTCATATCTCATAAATATGAATTAATTCATCCTCATAACTCCCCTATAAAGTATTGAAATATTATTTTCCCTACTTTAGAGAAGGGCAAATGGGCAAGAGAGTGAGAGAGAGAGAGAGAAAGAGAGAGATCAAATGATTTGCCCAAAGCCACACGGGTCATCTGCGGTATGACTCTAAATAGACTAGAAGACCCAGATCTTCTGAGTTCCAGACCACTCTTCTAACCACGAGACCATCCTCCTCTCCGATAATTGCTGCCGTCTTTCAGGGAAAGAAAATATCCCAAGAATAATGGCTTCACTTTCAGGAAAATAAAAATAGGTGTATTGAATAAGCAGCAATTGCAAAGGGTAAACATTCAACCAAGTATTCCCTGAACACAAACAGCATGTAGGTGATAGCTAAATTTTGGCAGGAACCCGTGGTCCCCCTGGTACTTGTCATGAGTTATGTTTATGAGGTAGCAACATTTTTAAAGACAAATTTATATTAAACTAAAAAGAACAGAAAGTACAGATTCAGAAAGCAATAGTAACTGTAGTAGTAAATGGTAAAAAAAAACTTTTGTGAAGTTTTTTTTCCATATAGCTCTGGATGCCAAAGCATCCATGCATAACCTATTTTTAACAACATAGGCCTCCTGTGAGTTTTATTGTCCTCTGCTGTAGAAGCAATATAAAAGATATTCTTCAACCAATATGTGAACAATTTCATTTACACTTTAGGTCCAGATGAATCTTGGTGTACAAGCTGAAACAAACCTGATGTGTTGGGTGTTCATAAATATGTATTTTTTGTATCATGGGAAGATATTGAAGCCCCAGCTCATATTGTACTGGGAGGGCATGGCAGGAACACATTGTAAGAGGCAGTTCCTACCCAGGTGACAGAAGAGTAGAGGGAAGGGAAGCACAGATTTTTACCCAAGGCAACACAATAAGTCAGTGACAGAGCCAGAAGTAGAATCCAGGTTTTCTGAGGTCCAGACTAATAACTTAGGCATGAGAAGACATTTACCCTTAATATTTGGCTATCTTTGATCACTAGAAACAAGCCTGTCTCTGTATTGTGTCACTAGTACAGTATAGTCTAGGAAAAAGTTCATAATCAACCTGGCTGGTACATTTATATCGTCAATCTATGGCAGCATGTAGCCACATGACTTTGCATTATATGTGCAATCCATCTCTTGGCCCTATCCAAATTCTCCCCCTGCCTTGCCTCCTGGGCTCCTTAGGACCCTTTTATACCCTCTCTATTAATCTGAAATTTTGACCAATGAATTTTTTAGGCAAGGAATGGAGAGAGAATGCTGGTCTGACCTCTTCTAGACATTAAAGGGGGTACTTACAAAAGAGCCACCCTTAACAAGGGGACTTTTCTATGTGGCAACACTCAGTACTACCAAAAAAAACTGTAGTGTTTCCATATGCCACTCTGCAGTAATTGTTAAGCAAACGCTTGCTGATATGGAGGACTGGGTCATTCCATGTGTGATTTTTTTTTTCTATATTTTAATTTATATAGTGGCAATTTAAAATCCACAGAGTTACGTTAACTACCATATCAAAATCAGACCTCTCCAAATATATAGTTCTACATAAGGGTCCAATAATCAAGTGCCATATGCCATTCAGATTTGTCTTACTGTCTAGTGCAGTGATTCAACAGGGGTACCACAAGATCCCTTTAAGGGATAGCACCTGGCCCCTGTATGAGAAGGTAAACCCCCCATTTGGTGCCCAGCATCTACCTCAGTAGTGCCTATGGCTGCTTCCCATATCCCGTCCCCCTGCAACTCCATGTGCTGGCCTCCTCCCTGATGCTCTGAGCAGCACATTCTGCTGCAGATGGCTTTTCAGCCTGGCTCATTCCTTCTCAACCCCATTCCTCTCAGACAGAAGAGTGGGCAAATGGTGGAGAGTGCATACCAGAGAGTGAGATGCTGTCTCCACTGCCCTCACTTGGCACCAACTAGATCAGTGGTTCTCAACCTTTTAAGCCTCAAGGCCTCCCATAACTTTTCTGAATTTAAATTATAGCTCAGTGGGCACATTTACATGAGACTCTAACTGCACAGTAGCCAAAAAATACTGCACGGTAGTGCATCAGTAGACAGTGCTAATACACTACTGTGCAGCATTATTAGGCTACTGCACAGTAGCATCACCTAAAAGAGGTTTGCCAGCACTACTGTACAGTAGCTCTGGTCACTGTGTATTTATTTAGTACTTGCTAATACAAGTACTAAATAAATGTGCAGTAATGATTGCACAGTAGCATCTTGTGTAGACGCACCTAGTGATTCTCAACCAGGGTGCCACTAAATTCAGAAAAGTTATGGGGAGAGTAGCGTCTTGAGGCTAAAAAATGTCAAAAACCACTGATCTATTCTAGAGTTTAAGAAGAAAATATGCAGTTGGGATGCCAGAACATCTTTATAGCATTCTGTAACATTAGCAGTGTTTTAAAGAGAGGAATGCTTCACTTTAACTTGGGTAGGTTATCACTGTTGTGTGGTGTAGGAGGCAAAGGTGTATTTAAATGTGTTACTTCTTCTTTAGTTAAGCCCACCAACCTTAGATATTTCAGTTGCTTTCAGCACCTACACTGAAACTCTCTGGAAAGCAGTAACCAGGAATCACATGTGTGGCTCCTTCTGGACCCAACTGTTCAAACTTTAAGACTATTACGTAAGAAGTAATTATTCTAATTCCACAATAGCGATTTTTTTTTGTCTATGAATAGAAGACTTCCTCACTGCTGAAGAAAGTGAGGATTTAATGGGCAGGAGAGTACAAAAGTAGGATCCTGGTGTCTGAGGCGCTTCTTGTGCTTGCAGCCTTGCTATGAGCCATAGTAGAAGCAGCAGCACAGAAAGACCTGTAACTTCACTACCCCCTGCTTCCTCCAGGGGGGAAAGAAGAGAGAGAATACCCAATTCTGTCACCTGTGTGAGGAGGAGGATAGACCCTCCCCACTTCATGGCAGAGAAAAATCTCAGCTCTCTCTGTCTCTTTTGGATACTCCATAGTGAGCTCCTGGGGAAATGAGAGTACATTTAAAAAGGTAAGTAGAAGTAGGGGGAGAAGGATGGAAAGGGGAAAATGGAAGGGAAACAAAAAAGACAATATGGATGACAAAATAGGGGGTTAGAAGGAAAGTTTAGAAAACAGGGAAAAAACAGAAGATGATTGGGAAAGAACCAAGGGAAGCAAGATGGATTAACAGAAGAAAATTAAAACCATGTAGTTACTTTAAGGGAAAGGCAGGGGAGGACATGTGAAAACCAGAGAGACCTCTCTTTGTGTTTCTTTGATGTTGTAGTTTTTTTACACTAAATTTTGTTTAAGTTGCTGGTGGGAGGTAAAGACAAGCCAGGCCAGGTCTATTAGATTTGCATTTTTTCTTAATGTACCGTCTGATCAGTTCATGGGTTAATGATTAAATGTATTAGGATGTTTTACATTAGAAGTCTGTCATGAAGGTTTTCTTGGATTTCCTTAAACTCCTATCTTAGAAAAATCGTTTGCACTATGCTCTGTTCCCACAGACATCCAGGGAAAGAATAAGCCAAGGCCAATTGTTTCCTGTTCTTGGCTAATATTATAGGCAGGATCAGCCTCTTGGCAAGTTTGCGGGTATTTTATGGTTAGCAATAGTTAAAGGTTATTTAAGCTCTTTACTTTTAAAAGTGTATCACCTAGAGTTTTAGTTGAGCATTTTCATTAAACAGACATAATTTAAAAGACTTTTAATTCAAAGAAATCATAACTACTTTAAGGAACTAGGCTGACCACCTGGAAGGGAGAAACTGTCCCGTTACGTCAAAGCTGACAACTCCAAAATTTTTGCCAACTTCTAAAGGATAACATTGTTAAAAAGGATAAAACACTGGCCATGTGATAAGGCCGGCAGCATTAGCAATCAGTTTACGTCTTTCCATAGCATTCAAGATACGATGTACCAGCCACAGCAAAAGTAAGTACCTTAATTGTAAAATGTCACTGAACAGCCCATAAAGAACAAATCCCAGACACTGGGTTTGTTGCAATCCTAGACACATTATGAAAGTGCTTACGTGGGTGATGCGTCATACCTGTCATCTCCTCTTCTCATTAGCAGCCACTGAAACCGACAAGCATGTCATGCTCTCAGGAGGGTTTAGAGTGCTGTTTCAATCTCCTGCCAGCTCACCAAAAGCGAGCCAGCTGAGAGAAAACGGAGGCATGGAGTGAACTGGACTTTCTCACCTACAGCTGTCTCAGAGCTCCCCTGGTTGAGTTGCCCAGCTTAGAATTTCCCACCCATCAAACCACATGTCAGGACACCGCAAGCCTTTTTTTTTTTTTGATCTGGAGGTAGGAAAAGCTTTTAAAAACAAATTGGTAGGTGCCATAATGGGCTGCTTTTAATACAGCTAGTGACCTAGCAAGTGTAGCCAAAGTAAACTAAATGAGAATTCGGTAAGTGTCCAAGAAGTCTGATCTCAATTTTTTACTGGATTCATGTGGCTGGCATTGATTTCACTTTTGCTAACATTATTATTTATTTTTCCATCTTTTAAAATCTATCAGTTCCCAGCCAGTTCTCCAGGTGCTTGTCCCACATTATAAATTTAAACAGAAACAAAAATAGCCCATTAATACATCCAACTTCCTCAACAATCAAGTACCCATTCGGATTTCCTCATCATTGCTAAATTAAACTAGGCAGATTCTCAACTAGTGCACGCTGTCATACTTTCACTTACTTTAAACTGCAAACTGTGTGTATAATGTGTACAGGATTTTGGCTCCTGAAATAGGTTTGATCTCATATGTCCCCACAGTTTCAGTAAAGATGGATTCTGCATCACCAAAAATTGTGTGTTTAGCTCTAAATGCTCCGTGTTACTGCCATGACTATTACTGCCTTGCAAATAGATTAAGACAATGTCTTGGCAGAATTATTGACTTATTCCTGATTCCTAAAACATTAAAAAGGAATTAAACTGTAATGTTACATGTCTAAATTTTATAGGCAAAATATTCTCTATAATAAATATATAGTAGGATTGACATTACTGACAGCTGTGTTGAGTTTTCCATAAGTGTTACTAGGGACCCAGGGAGGGGTCAGGAGCCCAGATTGAGAGGCTGAGAGTGTAGGACCAGCGAGAGTCCAGGAGCCTATTGAGAGACTGAGTGTGTGGAACCAGAGGGTCCAGGAACCCCAGAGGAGGGGCTAAGTAGAAGAGCACATCAATGAGTTGCATTGATTTTCCAGAAATTACAAATAAGACCTGTTTAGAAACTCTGCAGTTCATCTGTAGAGATAAGCACAAATACATTTCAAATTGGAAAGTTTATAATGCAGCTGTGTTTTTAAAGATAGCATGTTAGTTTGCTGGAGAAGCAACAAACTGCCATGACCTTTATATATAGTATATTGTGATTTGCTTTTACAGAAAATCTAAGCATAATGTACACACGGTACGTAAGACTGGAAGAGGCTCTGTGATATGTATTCTCAAATGTTAGAATGTCTCCCCATTGTTCATTGTCCTATCATTCTAAATTCAAATCAATGTTTTTTGACATACAGAGTATAAATATTTACCACAAGAAATAAAATGGGAAATTTGCCAGCTTGACTAGACATCGTTAAAGTGACTGCTGGAATAAAAAAAATCTTTATTAAGTTTTCTCATGTTGTGAAATTATGGTACCGTATGATGAATAAAGATGAAACTGGACATGGAACAAATTGTCTTTTGGCTACTTTCAGATTACAATCAACCACTAAATTCCTTGAAAGATTCCTACTTCCTTTTGTGAACATATAAGCCAGATACAGACATTACTGGTGTTTGTAAGTGTGCTCTGGGGGACGGAGTGAAGGGGGGGAGTGCTTTAATTAAAGCAACTCTGAGAGCCACTGTAATTAAAGTGCCAGAAGCACTTCAAACATTGAATTAACCTTAGTTAAAGCATTACTGCCGCCATTCTGAAGCATGAGGATGCTGACACAGGAGAGGGTGCTCCAACCCTACAAGAATTTTGGAAGGAATATAATATCTGCGAGGCAATAGATAACATTTCACATGCCTGGGATGAAGTTGCCTCCAAAACAATGAATGGTGTCTGGTGAAAGTTTTGGGCAGACTGTGTCCAGGATTCCCAAGAGGCTGAGGAACCACTGATGATAATTCTGGACAATATTGTTCAGTTTGGAAGGAAAATTGGAATTTTCTTGAACTTGAACCTGAGGACGTTCAGGAGTTGATCGATTCCAACAGGAAGGAATTGAGCAATGAGGACCTCATTCAAAAAGAGCCAGCAGAGAAGCCACGAAGAGGAGGAAGATCTTCAACCAGCAAGGGCCTTAACTAGCAAAGGCATGGCTGAAGCTTTCAAACATCTTGAAGCTTTTCTTTCTTACTTTGATGAGAATGAACGTGACATGCAGTGCAGTTCTGTAGTTGCAAGAGCAGTTAACAATGAAGTAAATTGTTACAGGCTGCTTTACGATGAAAAGAAGAAGCCCAAAGTGCAGCTATCAGTGGAGTCCTTCTTCAGGAAGGGCACAAGTTTGGCTTCAACCAACAGCTTGGAGCCTGCTGAGAGAACACCACCTCAAGCAAGATGGCTGTAGCTACAAAAGGTCAACATGGAAAGTAACACCTGTGACAGACCAGCTTCAGTGCTCCGTCACTTTAAGGGTTGAAGCAGGGGGGCCAGCAGGTGGTTGATGATGGCGGCTATTTTAGAGCCCAGTTCTCAGAGCAGAGAGGAAAGTTTGTGGGTAACAGCCATGGAGACAACAGCAGGCTGAAACACTGCTCCAGCAACATCTTGGAGGTAAGGGCTGGGGCTATGGGGAAGGAGGAGGCCTCAGGGTCCTGTGCATGACCTGAAACAGCACCCTGCCAAGGAAGGGTGGCCTTGTGGGACTCCTTGTGGTGAGGGAGTCCTCAAGAAATGCCGGGCCAGTTACCTCCCTAGTGAAAGGCAGGTAGGGGTTCCTTAACCCCAGCCTTCACCATTCAGTGGGTTCATTTGGCAGGCTGGTGGCCAGGCATGTCGTAGAGGGGCACCTGAGCCTGTGGGTGTGTTTGACCCCAGGCCCTAGGAAGAGGGCAGAGTGGTGGGGCAGGCACACAAAGGAGGGGCATCTACACCTGTGGGGGTGATCAACTCCAGGCCCTAGGAAGAGGGCAGAGTGTTTATTTCTGTGTGGAGATGGGGTGCAGAGTAGGGTTGCACAAGAGTGAGTGTGCTGGAGAGAATCCTAGTGAAGGTAGTAAATCAGGGCCCAAGTGAGAGGGCCAGAGGTACCCCAATGAGGGGGCATACGTGAGTTAATGGACAACGATAGAAATCGAGCTTCGAGTAAGGGCATGCGTTGTGTAAATAAGGATACTGAAGGCAAAATTGAGCCTTCATGGGAGGGCGTGCGGTGCGTGACTAAGGTTATTGAAGGGAGAGCTAAGGGGAGGAGGAGTTTCCTAGGGACCCAGGTAGGGGTCTGGAGCCCAGATTGAGAGGCTGAGAGTGTGGGACCAGTGAGAGTCCAGGAGCCTATTGAGGGGCTGAAAGTGTGGGATCAGAGGGTTCAGGAACCCCAGAGGAGGGGCTAAAGTGGAAGAGCACATCAATGAGGATTCTGTCTGTGAGGCATGGGTCATGGTGTAGGGGTAGAACAGAGCCACATAATTAGCCCATAAGGCAATGACCACTGACACCCAGTGGTCATTTGAGAGAGCAGTTTAGGAAGTCCTGGGGTAGCCTCCCTCATATAAAAGTAAAAGATATCAAAGTGTGGCAGGTGACTGAAGGGATGATTGCCCAGAAAGCAGGGCTGCAGGGACTCCAGGCACTTCACACCCACCCCTGGAGAGGCACCCTGCCACACTGCACACAGACTGGTTTAAAAATGGTGAAGTCCAGTCTAAGATTTGCACACCTCCCTGCCTCCCCCTGCCCCCCACTGCCACCAAAGGGTAAATGTGTATTCTGTTCACTACTGATCTGTGCCACTTACAGAAAACTAAGTATTTAGATTAATTTGGCCTTGGGCTTTTTGAATGTCTGTACCTAGCCTTAACCACTTCTTTGTGTAATTACAAAGTCTTTTTGTACAACCATCCTATGTACTGTAGGAAATTTTGTTAGTTCAAAGCAACATATTTAAAATTAAAATGTTACATTATCAGACTTTACTTGCTGAATCACTTCGGGAAATATTTTTGTATTTATTAAGTTTTCTGTATGACCAGTTTGTATAGTTCATAGTTTCAGATTTAAGTCTGTCAAGAATAGCAAACAGCAACACTTTTCTGATCACCAGTCTCTATTGAAATGATGCCAGGGCTGATTGTTCATAGGATCATAGGAAGGTACAACTGGAAGGGACCTCATGAGGTTATCTATAGCCCATCCCCCTGCTCAAAGCAGGATCATCCCTGACTAAACCAGTACAACCAATTCTCTGTCTTATCTGCTCTTGAAAACTTCCAGGGACGGAGATTTCACAACTTCTCTAGGTAGTCTGTTCCAATGTTTGACAACCCTCTTAATCAGAAAGTTTTTTTTCTCATCCCCAATCTACATTTCATCTGCTGCAGTTTGATGCCATTGCAACTAATCCTGTCTCTGTTCTCCCTATAATCCCTTTTCATGTATTTAAAGGTTAGCAAGTGTTCCCTCAGTCTTCTCTTCTACAGACTAGATAACCCTACTTCTTTCAACCTTTCCTTATAAGTCATGCATCCCAGGCCTCTAATATATATATTTTTGCTTTCCATGTGACTCTCAGTCTTTTCACACCCTTCTTGAACTGTGGAATCTAAGGGTGTCTGTACACAAGCATGGAGGCTGCTCTGACATGCTGTAATTACAGCATGTTGGAGCAGACTTTATTAGTCAAGTCTGCTGGAGCATGGTGTGGCAGGGCACTGTTGATACCTGCCACTTCAAGGGCTAGGTCAGGGAGAGGGCAGGTGCCTGATGAGGGTGGTCATTTAATGCCCAGCTCTCTGTGCTGAAGGGGAGCAATTTGTGACCAGCCAGCAGGGAAGAAACATCTCCCTGCTAAGCTCTGCTATTCCAGGAATACCTTGGAGGTAAGGGCAGGAGCTTATGGGGATGGTTTGGAGGCTCCTGGTCCTGGGCATGACCTAAAACTGCACCCTGCCAGGAATGGGTGTCCTGGTGGGGCTCCTAGTGGCATGGGAGCCCCCAGGAAATGCCAGACCAGTTACTACTCTTGTGAAAGGTGGGTTGGGGTGCCTTAATAACCCCAGTTCCCACAACCAGGTGGGCAACGAGGGCCCAAGAAGGCGGATCCATGTAAGAGAGTGTGGGCTAGTTGCTCAGAAGCCTGACTTGAGGCACCCTTGACTGGTCAATGCTGGAGCCAGGACCAGAAGGGTCAAAAGGGCCAGTGGCCCACCATGTGGGATGCCCAGAGCTGAGGGCCTGGGGTTCAGACTGGCCTTGGAGGTAAGACCTGTATGGCCAAAGGTCCCAGGGGAGATGCATCTGAGAGGGGGAAGAGTGCATGGAGCTAGGCAGCCCAGAATGAGGGTGGAGTAGGCTGACTGATTAGGAGGGATCTAGTTGGGGTCCAGACTAGAAGTTATGGGGCCCAGTGTGGGACTCAAGATGTTAAGAGCTTAGATGTCATTTACGAGGCATGAGCTGTGGTGTAGGGGAGGTTCAGGGCCACTGATAGCACCCCCTGGTATCGCAGCAGAAAATGGGGAGCCTCCCACCTGGGTAATATCTTAATCATTTTCCATCAAGGCTTGGCAAGTGAGAGAGGCAGGCAGTTAGCCCTGAAACAGGTGGGTGGGAAGGCCCCCTGTTACACATGGTAATTACTGTGCTCCAGCAGCCTCCCATATCTCATGTATCAACATCCCCACACTTCAAAATGGTGGCAGGAGCACTTGAACTAAAGCTCATCAAATGCGCTTTAGTTCAAGTACCCCTGCTGGCATTTTGAAGTGCGAGGATGCTAATACATGAGACAGTGGCACTTTAATTGAATTAAAGCGCCACCCCTCCCCCCCTACATTCAGCACATATGGAAAACTGCCCCAAAACTGGACACGTTACTTTAGATGAGGCCTCACCAATGCTGACTGAAGTGGAAGAATGACTTCCCTTAATTTGCAAGCAGCACTCCTGCTAATACAACCAAATATGGTGTTGCTTTTTTTGCAACAACAGGACATTCAGTTTAAATTGTTATGTTTATATGGTTAATTGCTCTGAATTTAGAAAGGGAAAAAGGGAAGGAAAAGGGAAAAGAGACTCAACTGTTCGGGGTGGATCAGCTGAGAAACTGTGAGGTATTCAAGCAGACATTTTCTCCTCTAGCTTAGTGATAGTATCCTTTAGAATGCTATAATGAATAATGATCACCTTTTTTTTCCTTCTCCTCACAATCCTAAAACTCAGTCATTGAACTAACCAGGTCTGAACCTTAATAAGTAAAGAAGGAGATACTAGTAACTTACAACAAGGGTCACATTATAGAAAAAAAGGGCTTTTCTTATTCCTAGCAAATGAATATTGCAGTAGCTAATCATTCATTGCAAATGTGTTGTCTATAAGGGAATGCTGCTTTGTGATAGATGTGCTACCTAGCACACAAGATAAAAGGCTATTTTAGGAATTCTTAAAAATATTTTTCTGTCATATATTAGGAATTTGCAATTACCTTAAAAACTATAATATTGTATTTTCTTTAACATTATTAATAACTTTATTTTAAGGTTATCTACTTTAAAGTGTAGGACACCTTCAGTAATGGATTGCTACGCTTCAAGTCAAATGATATGCTTGAGCCTAACAGCTAACATGGTTAAGGCACCCCATTTTCTATAGCCAGTAGACTGATGTTGTCTAGCGTCACATCTGGCTGCCTTTAACTCCCCAACCCAAATGGCTTATCTGTAGATGGAAAGTTAAAGGAGGTGGGTCAACTGGAGATAGGTCAACTGGAAGTAGTCATTGGCAGCAGGACCAGAGCTTGGGACATGCTCCAAGACATACTAAACAGTCAGCCACCAGACCCCAGCACTCTTTTGAGTATAGATTCACAGAAGTAGGGTTGGAAGGGACCTTGTAGATCATCAGCTCCGACTCCCTGTCCTGGGCAGGAAAGAAAACTGGGCTCAAATGACCCCAACCAGGTAGATGTCAAGTCTCCCTTTAAAGACCCCCAGGGTAGGAGCCATCACCACTTCCCTTGGAAGTTGGTTTCAGATCCTAGCCCCCCTGACTGTGAAGTAGTGCCTTCAGATGTCTGGTCTAAACCTACTCTCTAAGAACTTGTGGTCATTATTCCTTGTTACTCTGGGGGGCACTGGGGGAACAAGGTCTCTCCCAAACCCTGCTGGTCCCCCCTAGTGAGTTTATAGAAGGCCACTAGGTCCCACCTCAGCCTTCTCCTGCAAAGGCTGAACAGGTTAAGGTCCTGTAGCCTCTCTTAGTAGGGTCTGCCCTGCTGCACCCGCATCATACGGGTGGCCCTCCTCTGGACCCCCAGTTCCAGGTGCCGCACTTCAGGAGGGATGTGGACAGCACTGGACACAGTACTCCAGCTGGGGCCTGACCAGTGTTGCATAGAGGGGAAGGATCACATACTTGGCCCTGCTTGAGATGCATCTGTGGATGCACAACAAGGTATGGTTAGCCCTACTGACCGTGACCTTGCATTGTCGGCCCATGTTCATCGTGGAGTCAGTAATGACTCCAAGATCTCTTTTTGCCATCATGCACCCGAGAAGGGAGTTTCACAGCTTATAAGTGTGCTGCTGGTTCCTACTGCCCAAGTGCAGCATCCTGCACTTATCAGTATTGAAACCCATCCTATTTTTGTTAGCCCACCCTTGTAACCTGTCCAGGTCCTGCTGTAATCTGTCCTTCCCTACTAGCATGCCCACCTCACCCCAAATTTTGGTATCATCAGCAAATTTAAACAGGCTGTTAAACAGTACCTTATTTGTGTACTGTTTTTGGTCACTGAACTATAGGGACTCAGGAAATGTAAATATGATCATTGTTAATAATATTAATATTTTTTTATTGCATCCTTCACTTGCCCTCCATCTCCTATTTCCTGTCCACTCCAGACCCTCTTTCCTGGAACTCTTCTCCCAGTACCTTTTTTATGATGATGACCCAATGTCTATCGAAATACATGAAAGTCTGTTTGATTGATCAAGTCTGTTATGACTGCTTTGCATTTCTCTGTTGGCTCCTCCAAGCAAGAAGACAACTGCACTGATGACATAATACAACTGATTTCAGTAAAGTCTTGCCAGCAAAGGACTTTGCCTATCATATCTGATTTTGAAAACTCAAAGTTTCACATCTAAGGAGACTGAGGATTTTTTTGAAAAATGTACTAAGACCTATTTTCAAAAATTGCTTTGGGACTCGGAACTTAAGATCCATCAGGGCTTCCAAATGCTGTCAGCCAAGATCCACAAGGGTATTTAGGTACCCAGTTCCCAATGATTTCATCCATTGCTTTCATTGGAAGTTGTGTGAAAAGCTAAGCCTAAGCGACTTGAAACTGGGACTGATAGGTTCCCAAGTCACATAAGAACTTTAAGACTTACCCAGCATCTCTTTTCTTTTAAAGTTTAACTGGCTAAGAGAGTTTAAACTATTACCTCTCATACTAAGGCCTGGATTTTATTTAAAAAGATAAATACAGAAAATTAACCACTTTTAAATGTCCTAAAGTAATATTTAAAAACCAGCTCCATTGTCAGCAAGGGCTTATCTATCTTCCTTAGGATTCTATACTGCCACCTGTCATTGGAATACCTAAGCTCCTTCCATATATAAAATCAATAGCAATTGCAAAAAGTCAAAAGTAGCACTTCTTACTTTTCAGAAGCAAACTCTGCTTGGGGTGGAGAACTTTAATGAAACTTTCATCCAGCAAGTAGTCTCACCTCTAAAATGACTAGATTTACATTGAGCATACGATTTATTTCAGAAATATAGCATCACTCTTAGGAAATATGAGTTTTTGATGTCACAACAATAAATGATTAATATACCTCTGCAAGCTGAATGTGTAATGCAAGGGCTATTACTTCCTACATTCTCTTTAATTTATATTCCTCTGATCCTAAGATGGTGTTTTGTTTTATCTTGTTTGTTTTCTCCCATCCCTTTAAGCTTTGTCTGGTTAATTTCATTTTTTTGGCTTTCTTTCTACTTTTAAGGGTTTTTTTTTTTAGAAAAATCAGTTCTCCTAGTGCTACCAGCCATTATAATTGGCCGGATCTTTGTGTTTTTACAGTTTTGGCTGATCTAATTGGCCCAGTATCATTCTCCCCATGTTTACTGGATTCCTGCCATCATTATAAAACTACATTTATTTTTGCTAGGTAAAAGTGCTCTCATCAGCCTCAGTTTGCAATACTCATTTCAGAAGTGCATTGTCTCATATCACTTTACTTATTATAATAATTTCATTATGAGAGAGTTTCTAAAATCAGACACTTAAGGATCACCGTACAGTTTCGTTCTAATTTTTTGTTTGTTTCACCACGGCTGCCATACATAGGCTAGGATGGCTATTTTTAACCTCTTGAATGTACATCCACAGTTATGATACTGCAAAGTATAAATTTACATGGAACACATGTCAGTAATTCACTTAGTATAAGTGACTGAGATATCATTAAAGAACCTAAAAAGGACTTAAGACAAAGATAAGACTCTATGGAAGTCAACCAAGTTACTGAAGAATTACTAAATTCAGAAACTGGAATTTGCTCCAAGGATGGGCCATTAAAATTCTGAGCATTATTGGCAGTGTTTACATTTCTATGGAAAAGGAACAGGTTTTTTTAGACACCAACTGTGCTTTTAACTTAGCAATATTTCTGCTCAAAACAAAAATATAAATGGCAAAGTCTTGGCGGGGAATTAATTTTCTTTAGTTTTCTAAGCTAATTACCTTTCAATTCAGCAGGGCTCACCCATTAAGATCAGATGGACAGTATCTCATGTGATTGGTATCTTTATTATTAAATATTTTTATTGACTAGGTTATTTTTCCAGTAACTACTTTCCCCATTCAAAGTTTTAAATGAATAGTGTGGTACATGCAATGAATAAAAATAAAAACATAAATAGTTTATTTACACCTTTTGCTAAAGTTGTACACCTTTTGAGTAAAATTGACAATTGAATAAAACATATAATAAAATTATTTAATGTATGAGAATTGGTAAAAGCATACAATACGATTATATCTTCTACCAATGTGAACAAAATTAAAACAAACCTAATATATTAAGATGCAAAAATAGAAAAAAATTAAGCAATAGACAATAGTAAAATAAAGGAATAAAAATGGGAATTTTATTTGAGTTTGACTCTTATTCTTTGCACAAGTAAAAACAAATATACCCAAGGAGAATAGGACAGGCTATAACTTATTCAAAAAAGCCAACTTGTGTTTTGCCTCATTATTAGCCTAGTTTTTTAAATCTTCACCTAATAAATAGATCCTTTTCCTTATTATTTCTCCAAAGAATGAGCAAGGCTACAAATAGTGTTTTAAATCATCTATCTCATTCTTCCCACAAGAAAATACTGTGTCTGCATACAGGATCCAATACCACCTGCTCATAATGACTGCACATCTCATTTGAGTGAATGAGTCTAGTAATGGCCTCTTCTTGTTTGTGGGATATTATTTTATTAATTAAAATAGATATTATCACTGGATCTAATACAAGAGAAACCGGTGAGAAAGAAAAATATAATTGGTTGACATTTGAATTTGTTTTATTTTGTTTAAAAAGTGTGTGTGTACATTGCATATTTTTCAACTCTATGTGATGCACTTCTTTGTGTTTTCATTGATCCCAATGGTAGTTCTGAACTGTAAATTCTGTAAATAATAAGCGTCCATATGAGTTCAAAGCTGGGGCTTTGTTTTTAGGACAAAGGATTGGTGAAAATGATAGCCTATCATTTTTGTGGGACAGGCTTCAGGTTTCCTGCCATCATGGTTTCATGAATAGTTCTTGATTTGGATTTCTGCTTCAAAGTTTTATACATGTTTTGGGAACCAGTTCTAATGTTTGTTTTATTTATTCATGAATCGTCATGAGTGCGCATTATCCAGATCACAAAATGGTTGGGGAAATGTGGATCTTTCCATTGTTTTGAAATTGGACCTGGGTCTCCCATCTCCTTGGGGACTGCTTTAACCACTACATTATTGTATTAAAAAAATGCATTGACACCCACTTCGTCTACTGGCCGTCTTTAAAAGGATGGGAGCAACTGCATTTTGTATGTCAGTATGTGTTAAGCCTGAGTGATTCAGAGGGCTTGGAAGAAGAACGTTCTTGTTTTGTGTCCTTATTGGACTTCAATATGAGCCAGATTCTGAGCTGCTCAGCCATGTCAAGACTGAGCCATTATAGCTTTTAAAGCTAGTACGGTAAGATATTTAAATTTTGGGGCAACTCCAAGGGCCTAGATAACTTTTGAGTGAGGAACCTTTAAAGTTTAGGTGCTTTTGGATTAAGTATACATGAAAGGAATAATTTTTAATTTTAGCACCTAAATTCTATCTAAATCCAGTTTTGACATCTAAGTCCTTTGAATCCCATCCAAGTATTTTACAGAATCCGGTCCATGATTAGGATACCTGTTTAATTAAAGTTACAACAGCTGGATTTAATAAGAGATCTAGCATAGTTAATAGCCACAATTGCTGTTTGTATAATTAATGGTAATTTCAAGAGAGTCATACCAAGGATAAATTTAGCACGTTTCACAAATGTAGTTTAAAGATAGAAACAGGTTTTAAGTAGCTCAAATTCCCTCTTATGGCATAAAACTTTTCCCTGTAATGAAGAACTGATTAATGACATTTTTTCCCTTTTTCAGTTTGTTTCACTGTCATGGGACAGGGTCCTGTGGGATGGCCATGCTCTTCCCAAGGCCACCTTACCGTGCCAAGTTGGTCCAATGGGCACCCTCAATTCTCACCCACCACATCTTTGATGGTAAATATATAATGGGGAGGCTTCCTTTATGTCATCTTTGACACAGTTTTGCTGTACCCTCTGACCCCGTGGGCTCTTAGACCCCTTGTGGGTACCATTCTGCAGTGGGTGATTCGGGGCACCCTAGCCTTATAGGCTATGTGTGGCTCCAGCCACCCCTTTTACCATGCCCCAAGCCTTGCAGATGGAACTGACTTTGTTCAATTTGGGCCTTGTTATAATTTGGCCCCCTAGTCCTCCCTGGGCTCTCTGCAGCCCTGTCTCATGCTGTGCCTCCCTGGCACTGGCGCTCTCCACAGCTCTGTTTTGCACTGTGCCTCCCTGGCGCTCGGGGTTGGTACACCCCCCCAAATGCTGCTCCCTCTCTGGCACCGGGGTCAGTGCACCCCCAAATGCTGTGCCCTCTCTGGTGCTGGGGTCCCCAAGCTGCCGTAGGTCCCCTGTGAGGCCTCCTCCATCCCCTAATATCCTCACCGAAGCCACCGGTCTTAAACAGCAAACAAAACACAAGCCCCTGGCCTATAACATAAATTCAAGCCATACCAGGGGTGCTCCATCCCTCACCAGTATTAGAGGCTGTACCTGCAGTCAGGCCTCTCCCCTTTGGTTGCTCTAGGAGAGCTCCTTCCCCCTTGGCTGCTGGCAGAGAACTGCCAGCCTGGCCTCAGCCCTGGGGTTTATATATGAGCCAGGCCCTGCCCCTTCCAGTCAGCTGACCGCTGGCAGGTGTGGGCCACTAGCTCACTCTGGTTGCCCTGGTAACCAGCAGCTGGGGCTCCCCACTCACTGCTAGGGCTCTTTCCCTACCAGTTTCCACTCTTTAAAGGAGCGGGGCACCTAAGTGCTCTGTGACATTCACTGTTTTCTATTAAAGCTTTAAAAACTGCTATGGCAAGTTATTATTGTAGTGCTGGTTGTTGTTGTTGTTGTTATACACCTACAATAATTATTTGCCTCTGTTTTCTTGAACAGGGACCGGGACATCCCTCCTGCCAGAGGTAGGGGCAATCTTGGGGATAGCTCTGTCAGGCCTTGGGTCAGCGCAGATGTAATTAGGGATCTTCTGGAAGGACTGGACATTTTTAAATCTGCAGGTCCAGATGCCCTCCACTCAAGGGTGTTGAGGGATCTGGCAGGGGTCATCATGGAGCCCTTGGACCAGCTGTATGAGCATTCGTGGTCATCTGGCCAGGTGCCAGGGTATTGGAAACTAGTTATGTGGTCCCCATTTTTAAGAAAGGGAGGAAGGAGGACCCGAGTAATTATAGGCCTCTAAGCCTCACCTCAGTCCTCGGGAAGATCTTGGAGAAAATCATCAAGGAGCACATCTGTGGGGGGCCAGCAGGGGAGATCATGCTCAGGGGCAGCCAGCATGGGTTCATCAAAGGCAGGTCCTGCCTGACCAAACTGATTGCCTTTTATGACCAGGTAACTAAATCCTTGGATGATGGTGTCACTGTGGACATAGTCTTTCTAGACTTTAAGAAGGTCTTTGACACTGTCTCTCACCCCATTCTCATTAATAAATTAAGCGACTGTGGCACTGATGCCTACACAGTGGGATGGGTAAAAAACTGACTGATGGGGCACACCCAGAGAGTGGTGGTGGATGGGTCGTACTCAACCTGGTGAGATGTGAGCAGTGGGGTCCCCCAGGGCTCAGTCCTTGGGCCCACACTGTTTAACATCTTTATCAGTGACTTGGACGAGGGAGTGGAAAGCACATTGTCCAAGTTTACTGATGACACTAAGATGTGAGGTAAGGTGGGCACACTTGAAGGGACAGAGAGGCTGCAACTAGATTTAGACAGACTACAAAAGTGGGCAGATGAGAATAGGATGGGGTTCAACATAGACAAATGCAGGGTGCTGCACCTTGGGAGAAGGAATCCACAGCACATATACAGGCTGGGGAGCTCCCCTCTTGAAAGCTCAGAGGTGGAAAGGGATCTTGGAGTCATTATTGACTCCAAGATGAAAATGAGCCACTAATGCCAGACCGCAGCCAGCAAGGCCAGCCATACCTTGTCATGCATCCAAAGATGCATCTCAAGCCGGACCAGAGAGGTGATACTCCCCCTCTATGCGACACTGGTCAGGCCGCAGTTGGAGTACCGTGTCCAGTACCGGGCGCCGTACTTCAAAAGGGATGTGGCCAGCCTGGAGAGAGTTCAGAGGAGGGCCACCTGCTTGGTGAGAGGGCAGCAGGACAGGCCCTATGAGGAGAGACTGCGGGACCTGAACCTGTTCAGCCTCAGCAAGAGGAGGCTGAGGGGGGACCTGGTGGCTGCCTACAAACTCATCGAGGGAGATCATCAGCAAATAGGAAGAGCCCTTTTCTCCCCAGCACCACGTGGGGTGACGAGGAACAATGGTAATAAGCTGATGGAGAATAGGTTTAGGTTAGAGATCAGAAGACAATATTTTACAGTTAGGGTGGCCAAAATCTGGAATCAACTTCCCAGGGAAGTGGTCCTCGCCCCTACCTTGGGCGAATTCAAGAGGAGGTTGGATGATCACCTGTCTGGGGTCTTGTGAACCAGCATTCATTCCTGCCTGGGGCAGGGGGTCAGGCTAGATGATCTGTTCAGGTCCCTCCTGACCCTAGCTACTGTGAAACTATAATTCCTTTAAACTCTTCACTATCTTTCCTATATATTCTAATGTCTTAGACCTGGACTTTTTGTAGCGTAGTGTTTTTATAAGGAATTTGTAATTTTCCTATTTCTATTTGTTATTTTATTGCCTTCCTAGGATGCGTTTCATTTTTCCCAGCTATGTAGATGCAGCTTGGTCTGTGTCAGGCTCAGCCATCATGCTAAAGATGAACATCAGTCTTCTTGCATGTCAGTGGGAAAAATTCAATCTGAGAAACAGGTTGGCTGTTACTGATTTCTTCCCTTTCTTGCTCTAAAGTTTATTTGATTTTGTTGTGGATTCAAGTTTTTGCTGGACCCCTTTGCAGCTGTGTTCAAAACACCATCACTTACAAAAAGTATGGACTTTGTGCAGGCAATCAGAATCAATGTCCTGAAAAACATGGTACATTTCCTTTAAATAGGTCTGAAGGCAAAGGCACAAAGGCAAAAACTCTAAAGTTAATTGAGAATATTATAGAAAGTTGTTAGAGAATAGGCCCTCAGACATATCCATAATATTAACATAGTTACCCACTTTTGTGGCCTTTTCTTTCCATGAGCTCTTTATCTTAGACTGTGTGAAGATCTACCTACCTCTTGGTTTACCATTTTCTGCTTTTTAAGGTTCAGAATAAACTGTCTGTAAATTCTAGTGTTGGGCACTAGTGGATTATCCTTCTGGAGATATACTGGAGGTAAATGCAATATGAATCCAAGCAGAGGACATGTATTGATATTTACCCAACAGCTGGTCTAGTCCACACAGTGACAGGTTTATAAATGGTTCTTTAAAACCCCAGGGCAATTGCTTATTACTGCTGCTTACATAGAGACAAGAGAATCCTTCAGTCCTTCTCTGTCACCCCACTCCCTCCTCCCCTGCCCACCAGGTAACAAAACTGATTCAGTTGTTGGGAAATAAACTAAGCATGGGTCATAATTGTTCCAACTGTTCATAGTCCAAACATTGATATTTGTACCTCTAAGTAGCTTGGAGAGGGAGTGAGGTTTTATGGTCCTGGGGGAGCTGCGATGAAGGTGTATCTCTGTTTGCTTGTTGAAGAAAAAGGGTAGCAGATTGGAGACAAATACCAGTGTGCATAGACCCCAGTTAGCCTTAATCTGTCCCTGCTTATATCTGTAACCAGCATTGCTTGCCTTCCTGCATTTTATTTTTTGTGTTTATAACTGATCCACAGCTCCTGTAACAGTATTGCCTGTGGGGAATACAGTATCTTCTTGTGCATTAATACAAGTTCTTGCTGAGATTTTCCTTTATTTAAAGCTTCCTGAACAATGAATCCTTGATATGAATAACTTCAAGAGATCAAATCCATCAGGAAGACTACCTGTATATTATTTATTGTGGGCAAGATCTCTGTATTTCTAAGATGACAGATATAAAAGTAGGCTGTGGGAAATGTCACTGCATAATAGGATTATATAACTGTGTTTACCATACAGAAAGCAATGTGCATTTGCTGTTAACTGGCACTTCCACTTTTATCTTAATTACATACTGGGACGTAGTTCAGTTATATTATATCATTTACCAAAATAACTTTTCACATGATATATACAGTAGATTTTTCATCTTGTTGTTCCCACAGCATAATGCATCATACTGCTTGTGCAACACAAGAGCACAAGATTTAAGACCAGCTCATTTGTGCGTAGCATTCAGTAGAATTGCTAGAAATGCAGTGAATTGATTTGGTAGTGGCCCCAATATTGTACTAAACTCACTGTGGGATATGGGTTCTGCCTACAAGGCAGAGCAAGCTTGGGGACACTGTAAAGTATTTTGTAAAAAAAAAAAGCTTTTGTTTTGGTGTTTTTTCCTGCATTGTGATCATATCTGTGAGCAATAATTGATCCTTTGAAATAAATCAGTTGCCTGGAGCACGTAAAACAACAAAAGAAGTAAGTTGGGACCAAACGGTCACATTAGGAGACAGTTTGAAATACTTTCCTTAAAAGCAACTTGGCCAGATTCTCTCTCCATTTATTTACCTGATGCAGATACAGATTCCAGAAAAGTACCTATCACCCTCAACTCATTAAGTCAGCCCCCTGAAGGAAATGCTAAGTGTTTTGCACTTTGTGTTCTGCTTATGAAGTTTTTATTTTATTGGCTATTATTATAAACCCATCCTTAACATTCAGCATGAAGGGCTAAATGATGCTGCTGCTTTTTAGGAGGGTTAAGCTGCACCGCCCTAGAAGCAATGTATTAAGCAGGCAGTGCCTCAAGGAACCCTAAGGAAATCTGTGCCATCCTTCCACAGGTTTGCAGCGTGTACTCCTCCCTGAATTGTGCCTCTGGGCCGGCAGTTGGCACTGCTACTTTTCTTCTCCCAGTGATTCTTGTTTCCTATAGGAAGAATAGTGATAACAATGGCAGCTTTCTCCAACCCAAGGACAAGAATTATAGACAGTCTTATCACAAAGTCCAGGGATGGGAGACAAGTCTCCTTGAACCCACTTTTTCCCTGTGTATCCTCACGTGGCTGGGCCTGTAGTGATCACTGGGTTGAATAAATGCAGGCATACATGAATGAGAAGAATAATGCACTTTAATTTGTAGAGCAGTATGCAACATATGCAGACCCTTAGTCTCTCTCTCATTAATTGACTAACTAGGTACTTAACTGAGGGACCATCTCCCAATTACTAACTCAGTCTCCTCTAGTTAGGGATCAACTCTATATTATATCTTCTTTCTTAACAAAAAGTACAAAAATCAAAACAAAACTCAATTACCACTCATCTGCAGAAGAGAGGTAACTAGCACCTTACTCTGGGATGAGTCTTTACCACTTACCTTCCTATTCCCCTGTAAGTGCAGCACTTTTAACAAGTCTCTGTGAGTCTTGCAGAAAGTTTTACTTCCTTCTCAGACCAACAAAGAAAGTATCAGATCCAATTTATGAATTGTTCCTGATGGGAAGCTGTTCCTCCAAGTCTTGATAGATTTAAGTTCTTATATTGTGATTAGATTGACACTTTTGGCAGCTGTGCTTCTGCACATAGCACAAAGTTCATTAGCTACAAACTACTGATGCTGATTTTCTATTTCTGCATGATAGGATTTGTATTTGTGTCTGTAGGTAAATTTCTTCCCATAAGAACAAGATTGCTTCTTGTGTTCTGCAACAATTGTTTGTTTTTTTTCTAAGACTGTCCAGATTTGGATCATGACGGCAAGACGATTATCAGGAGACATGAATGTTGCATCTTCTTGTACTGGAAGCACACACTTAACTAGCATCAGTTTCTCACAAGCTGTCAGACTCAAAACTGGTGTCCCTTCCCCTACATACCACAATGAAAGCAGTTTGTATACTCTGTTTTTATAGTTAATGCTAACAATGCATCTCCCTTTCAATGGAATATTTGCTCCGGAATTAGCCAATTATTTTGATGTTTGTTGAACTCCCTTTTGGTCTCAATTTTCATTTTCTCTATTAATGTTCTGGTAAAATATTAACCTGATTTCTGGTGTCTAATTTAAATGAAACCATTCTTCCTTGCGTTTCCACTGGCAAAATCCAGTCCCTCTCATTCATTTTTCTTGACTGTACCATATCTACATAAAATTCGTCTTCCAGTGTAGGCTTAGCTGTGTGCGCTTAAAGGTAACATATTTGGGATTTGCAGCACTGGACAAAATGGTTCCTCTTGCTACATTTAAAACAGCTTTCCAAATATAGCACATCTGGAGCCATGTTGATTTCCAGAACTGCAGCAAGTCCTGTGAGCTCATGATCTCTCTTTTTCTCTCTCTCTCCCTTTCTCTCTCTCCTGAAACTACTGTTTCAGTTTGTATCTCATATTGTCGCAAGTTCTTTCTCATTCAACATTCCTGACATTTTGTAGTGAAAACCAGGCTCAATAAATACAGGCATATGTGAATGAGAAGAACAACACACTTCCATTTGTAGAACAGTATGCAGTGTCTGCAGATACTTGATCTGTCTCTCACTGACTGACTAACTAGATCTGATGGACCATCTTACCAGCTCAGTCTCCTTAGTTAGGAATCATCTTTAAAACTTAATTCTGTCATTAAAGGGCCCAGCAGGGCTCTTAGGACTTTATAAGCATCTCTACACAGAACCCAGATTAATTAAAGTCAAGTTACCATTATTTTGGGCAACAGCTGCAACATGATATTCTTTTAACTCTAATCCTTATTCTTTCTGGATGCATAATCACATGTTCAGAGCCCATTACAGTCTGAAGGCTTCTTCAGTTTACTCTTAGCTTCTCTATCAAGCGTTTGGCTGTCACTTCAACAAACTTGGGCAATTTGGCTGGGTGAGGACTGACTCTGAAAACCAGCTCTGTCCATGTAATGACTTTATAACTTTGGTTGAATCTGCCAAGAACTATTGCCCCAGTGTCACTGTTCAGGGATAATTATAACCTTTGAAAACCCAAAATAATAGCAAACTGATTATCCAAGGAATCGCTAAACATCTCTTGTCGGTATTGTTACGCTTCCCCATAGTTAACTCACTCTTAAAGTCTATTCAGGATCTTATCTTTGAATACCCATTTCTGACTAACTGCCTGTTTAATGCTTTATTGTTGGTTTGTTCTAATTATAGGAACAGAAAGTGATTATTATCAGTTGTTAATATTTTAAAATAATTTAACATTTTATTCATTGTAAATAAATAAAAACAAGTCTGAATAATAATTTTGCTTCATTTTCACTTGGTTTTCAGAGGAAATCAAAACATATTAAATATCATTTATTCAGATAGAGCCAAATTTCATTCAAATTCACCCAAAATATCTCTGATTACTATGAAAACTGATTACTTTCCCCCAGATATACCATTATCCTAGATGTTAATTTGAAGCACTGCCAAGAGAAACCAAATTGTATTTCAAATGTAATCTTTTGACCTATCTTAGGCTTTGTACTTCCTCAAATAGAATAAATACATTCTAATGTGAATAAGTGTATTTTAATCTAAGAACAAAACCTAAATCAAACCAAATCTTATTTTTACAATTAAAATTTAAAGGGAAAAGGCATTAGTAGCTATAATACACAATATTACATTATGAACCTTCCCAGCAAGGAGAAATAATGTTCTTTAGCAGCAGCAATTTATAGCATTCTAAAACATAATCTCTAGAATAGATTGCACAAGAAAGCCTCCTAATATATATTATTTAACTGAACAGCTATATTTCTCAATGGAATGCCTACAGAACAAATCAGACAAAATTAAGGTAAGGTTATTAGCCCAGGCAGCTACACTTATGTAATTTACCTTATGCAGCTTTATGATGGTGGAAAGGCCTTAGTCACCTGCTCATCTGTGTGAATCATGAAGTACAGCAAGGAAGCCCAGGGTCGTGGATACTGAACTTTAGTTGAAATGGCTCTTGACTAAATTCTAAATTTACTGCTTTGCTAAAAAATAGTTTATCTTAAAGCAGAATTAAAAGGACCAGATTCTAGAAAGCCTTTCCTGTGACTTCAGTGATAATCTAGCCCCAACTCAGTGAGAAATTTAAGCACTTGTGGAACTTTAACTTCAAAAGGAGTACATGCTTTCTTGAAACTGGACTCCTAACTAGTGCTGGGCACTGTATATATGAATAGGAGGTGCACAATCCCACCAAGGGAAATGCCTTGCTGGACCTGGGCCTGGCCACAGGCAATGACCTGGTGAGGGAACTGCAGGTTCTCGACCACCTGGGCAATAGTGATCATTGCCTACTGGAATTTACCATCCAGCGCAGTGTGTGAAAGGCCTGCAGCAGGGCAGTGGCCCCTGACTTCAAGAGGGCCGATTTCAATGAGTTAAGGAGATTAGTAGGAGAGGCACTGAGGTCCCAGAGGGTAGGGGAGTTGGGAGTCCAAGATGAGTGGTTGTGCCCAAGACGATTCTTTGTGCCCAAAGGGTTGATAGTCCCAATGTGAACCAGAGGAGGCAAGAGTGCTCAAAAGTTCCCATGGCTCACCAAAGGCATTCAGGAACATTTGAAAGCTAAAAAGGAAGCGTACACCCTGTGGAAGGGAGGGACTCTCACCAAAGAAGATTATATGTCTATTGCTCAAGACTATAGGGGGTTTGTTAGGAAGGCTAAGGTGGAGATGGAACTATGATTAGTGACCAAGATCAAAGATAACAAGAAGTCCTTTTTTAAATACATAGGGAGTAAAAAGAAGGCATGGTATAATGTGGGGCCCCTGCAGGACACACTTGGTAATCTGGTGGTTGCACCAAATGAATAAGCTGACCTCTTTAACAAATTCTTGGCCCCCATTTTTACGAGCAGGGACTGCGACATCTCCCCACCAGGTTTCCACATGGACTCATGAGAGGCAACGCCAGGCCTAGGGTCAGGAAGGACCTAGTTAAGGAACTTCTGGTGGGGCTGGATATATTTAAATCAGCAGATCCAGATGATCTCCACCCCAGGGTGCTGAGGGGAGGGGTCATTGCAGGGCCTCTGGCATGGCTTTACGAGCACTTTTAGTGCTCTGGCCAGATGCCAGAGGACTGGAAAAAAGCCAATGTGGTCCCTATTTTCAAAAAGGGGAGGAAGGAGGAACCAGGGAACTATAGGCCTGTTAGTCTTACCTCGGTCCTGGAGAAGCTCTTTGAGAGAATTATCCAGGAGCACATCTGCAAGGGACCAGCAGGGGAAGTGATGGTCAGGGACAAACGACATGGTTCATTAGGGGCAGATCCTGTCAGACCAACATGGTTACCTTTTATGATCAGGTCACAAAATCCTTGGACACAGGTGTCACAGTGGACATAGTCTTTCTGGACCTTAGGAAGGCCTTCGACACTGTCTCTCACCCCATTCTCATTAAAAAAAACTAAGTGAATGTGGCATTGATGCCTACACAGTCAGATGGGTCACAAATTGGCTGGAGGGCCACAGCCAGAGAGTGGTGGTGGATGGGTCATTCTCAATCTGGAGGGATGTGGGCAGGGGGGTCCCCCAGGGCTTGGTCCTTGGGCCCATACTGTTCAATATCTTTATCAGCAACTTGGACGAGGGGGTGAAAAGCACCTTGTTCAAATTTGAGGATGACACTAAGATGTGGGGAGAGGTGGGCATGCCAGAAGGGAGACACAAGCTACAACCAGATCTGGACAAGTTACAGGGGTGGGCGGATGAGAATAGGATGGGATTCAATACTGACAAGTGCAGGGTACAGCACCTAGGGAGAAAGAAGCAGCAGCATACCTACAGGCTGGGGAACTCCCTTCTCATCAGCACAGAGGCAGAAAGGGATCTTGGAGTCATTATTGATTCCAAGATGAACATGGGCTGCCAATGTGAGGCCACGGTCAATAAGGCTAGCCACAACTTGTCATGCATCCACAGATGCATCATGAGCAGGTCCAAGGAGGTGATCCTCCCCCTCTATGTGACATTGGTCAAGCCACAGTTGGAGTACTGTGTCCAGTTCTGGGCGCCTCACTTCAGGAGGGATGTGGACAGCATTAAGAGGGTCCAGAGGAGGGCCACTCTTATGGTCAGGGGGCAGCAGGGCAGGCCCTACGAGGAGAGGCTACAGGACCTGAACCTGTTCAGCCTCCACAAGAGAAGACTGAGAGGGGATCTGGTGACTGTCTATAAACTTCCCAGGGGGTACCAGTGTGGAATGGGAGAGGCCCTGTTCCCCCAAGCACTACCCGGAGTAACTAGGAATAACAGCCACAAGTTGATCGAGAGTAGGTTCAGGCTAGACATCAGGAGGCACTACTTCACAGTCAGGGTGGCTAGGATCTGGAATCAACTTCCAAGGGAAGTGGTGCTCACTCCTACCTTGAGGGTCTTCAAAAAGAGGCTAGACAATCACCTAGCCAGGGTCATTTGATCCCAGCATTCTTCCCTGCCCATGGCAGGGGGTCGGACTTAATGATCTGCTCAGGTCCCTTCCAAACTACCAACTATGAAACAGCTATGAAACTATAGGAAGACATGACAGAAATCCTGGACTTATGAGTTCAAAGGAAATTTGCCATTAGGTACAGTGAAGCCAAGATTTCATCCATGGTATCTCCCCTATACAGTTTACAAACACAATTACAATCAATTAAATTATAATAAAAGACACAAAAGTTATTAAATGTGCTGAGTATAAGTCTTGGCACAAACCTTGTTAGTACAATGCCATCTGTTAGGTTCTCATTCCTTTAAAACTATAAGGCTAAGTACAGACAGTCAAAAAGCCCAGGGTTTAATCAATTCAATCTTTGTAGGTTAGTCTAAACTATGTAGATTGAACCATAAGCAAACAAACAGACATTCACTTTTGATTCTAGCAATGCAGCCATGTGCCTGCAGTAGCCCAGGCCAGAAGCCAGCAGGCACTAGAGTAAGCCTCCCTGCTTGGCTGGAGCAGATGGCTTGGGCCAAGACTAGCCCACCCACCCTGTGAGGGGCCTTTTTTGGGAGATGCAAGGAATCCTTTTTCATAGATTTCATAGATTTCATAGACATTAGGGCTGGAAGGGACCTCAGGAGATCATCGAGTCCAGCCCCCTGCCCAAAGGGCAGGAAGTCAGCTGGGGTCATAGGATCCCAGCAAGATAAGCTTCCAATTTACTCTTGAAGGTGTTCAATGTAGGTGCTTGAACCACCTCCGCTGGCAGACTGTTCCAGACCTTGGGGGCTCGGACAGTAAAGAAATTCTTCCTTATGTCCAGCCTGAAACGGTCTTGCAGGAGTTTGTGACCATTCGACCTCGTCATCCCTTGGGGCACTCTGGTGAATAGACATTCCCCCAGAACCTGGTGTTCACCCCTGATAAACTTATAGGTGGCCATCAGATCACCCCTGAGCCTGCGCTTTTCCAGGCTAAAGAGTCCTGTGGCTCTCAGCCTGTCATCGTAAGATCTGTTTTCCTGACCTCTGATCATGCGCGTGGCTCTCCTCTGGACTCTCTCAAGCTTCTCCCCATCCTTTTTGAATTGTGGAGCCCAAAACTGGACGCAGTACTCCAGCTGCGGCCTCACCAAGGCCGAGTACAAGGGGAGAATGACGTCCCGGGATTTGCTCGAGAAGCATCTATGGATGCACGCCAGCATTTTGGTCGCTTTACTAGCCGCAGCATCGCATTGCAGGCTCATGTTCATCTTGTGGTCAATGATGACCCCCAAGTCTCTTTCTTCTGTAGTGCTAACCAACGTAGCACTGCCGAGCCTATAAGGATGCTGCAGGTTTTTCCTCCCAAGGTGGAGAACCTTGCATTTATCGGTGTTAAACACCATGAGGTTCTCGTCTGTCCATTTGCTGAGCTTGTCCAGGTCAGCCCGGATCACCCGCCTATCTTCTGGCGTGGATGCTTTGCCCCAAAGTTTGGTGTCATCGGCGAACTTGGCCAGTCCACTCCTGACTCCAATGTCCACATCGTTAATGAAGATGTTGAACAGTATGGGTCCCAGGACAGAGCCTTGAGGGACCCCACTGGTCACAGGGCACCACGATGAGTGACTGCCATCAATCACAACCCTCTGGGTCCGACCACGAAGCCAATTTCCCAGCCAGTGGATCGTGGTGGAGCCAAGGCCACAACTGGCCAGTTTGGCCAAGAGGTGATCATGGGATACCAGATCAAAAGCTTTTTTGAAGTCAAGATATATGACATCAATCTCTTCTCCCTTGTCCAGGTGATAGGTCACCTGGTCATAAAAGGAAATGAGATTGGTCAAACAAGACCTACCCGCAACAAACCCGTGCTGGCTGTCCCTTAGAATGTTAGCCTGGGCCAGTCCCTCAAGGATGGCCTCCTTAATAAACTTTTCTAAGATCTTCCCCAGGATAGAAGTCAGGCTAATGGGCCTGTAGTTAGCCAGATCCACTCTCCTCCCTTTCTTGAAGATCGGCACCACATTGGCCTTCTTCCAGTCTTCGGGCACTACACCAGAGCGCCAGGAGTTTTCAAAGATCCATGCCAGGGGCTGGGCTATGACGCTCGCCAGCTCCTTGAGTACCCTGGGGTGCAGGTTGTCAGGGCCAGCTGACTTGAAGGTATCCAGCTTCTCAAGGTGTTCCTTCACGAGGTCAGCATTGATGGAGGGTAGGGGATCCCCCTCACCCAGATTTCCCTGTCCCATAGCAGGCATGGGCATCCCGTGTGACTGATGAAAGACTGACGCAAAGTACCTATTTAATAGGTTGGCTTTTTCCTGGGCATCAGTTGCCAGTTGCCCCATCTGGTTTAGCAGGGGTCCAACATTGCCCTTGCTTTTCCTCCGGCTCCCCACATATCTGAAAAAGGACTTTTTGTTGTCCTTGATGCCTGAAGCTAGTTGGAGTTCAGTTGCAGCCTTGGCTTTCCTCGTTTGCTCCCTGCAGGACTGGACCAGCACGGAGTAATCCTCCTTGGAGGTGAATCCCATCCTCCATCCTTTGTAGGCTTTCCTTTTTAGCCACAGTAGGTCCGCTACGTCCCTAGAGAGCCGGGGGGCTGCTGTGCCTTCTTGCTGCCTTTCCTCCGTGTTGGAATAGATTTAGCTTGTACACTGAGGATCGCTTCCTTGAGAAGCAACCACTCTTCTTGAACTCCTATCTCCCTGGGGTCATGGTCCCTGAGGGCCTGACCGACTAGTCTCTTGAGCTTATCAAAGTCGGCTTTTCTGAAGTCAAGGACTTCTGTGTTGCTGACTGACTTGCCAGCTTTACGGCGGATGGTGAAGGTGATCAGCTCGTGGTTGCTGTCACCCAACTTCCCATCAATCACTAGGTCGCCCATTAGGTCGTCCCCCGTAGCCAGTACCAGGTCAAGCAGCGCTTTGCCTCTCGTTGGCCCATAGACTTCTTGAGTCAGGTAGAGGTCATCCACGCACGAGAGAAAGCTTTGCGCCCGCTCAGATTTAGCTGAGTGATCTTCCCACGAGATGTCCAGGTAATTGAAGTCACCCATGACAACCAAGGTCCTGGAGCAAGCGGCCTCAGTCAGTTCCCAGGCAAACTCCTGGTCAAGCTCGGGACTTTGAGTGGGAGGTCTGTAGTAGACTCCCACTCAAAGACCGTTGTGTCCCCTGTGCCGAATTCCCCACGAATTTTTACCCAGAGGGTCTCTAGCTGTCCATGCCGGTCGCCAACATCAGCTTGCAGGGACATGTAGCTTTCCTTCACATAGAGAGCTACACCCCCGCCCCTTTTGCCAACACGATCCCTCCTGTATAGGGTATAGCCCTCTATCCCCGTGGTCCAGTCATGGGTGGAGTCCCACCAGGTCTCTGTTATCCCAATGACATCATATTTCTTTGCACTGAGCAGGAGACGAGCTCATCCTGCTTGTTGCCCAGGCTCCTGGCATTAGTGTACAGGCAGGCAAGTGTGCCCTTGGGGGCTCTTGCCTTGCCCACAGATTGTGCCAGGGCTGGGGCAGGGGTGGGCTCCCTTAAGTGGCCCCTTAAGTGCCTTGGTCTGCTGGCTTTGCAAGGGCCGTTCAGCGGGCCAGCAGGGGCAGTAGTCCCCCCATCCCCCAGCGGGCTTAGTTTAAAGCCCGGTGGAGCAGGTCAGCCAGCCTGGCTGAGAAGAGCCTCCTCCCCAGGGGAGAGAGGTGGAGGCCATCTCTTCCCAGCAGCTCGCTGCCTCTCTCTCCAAAGAGCGGGCTGTGGTCATGGAAGCCAAAGCCTTCCCGATAACACCAGCGCCGCAGTCTTTGGTTCACCGCGTGGATCCTCCTCTCCCTCCTCAGCCCATAGCCCGAGACTGGGAGGATCGAGGAAAACACCACCTGAGCTCCCAGACCCCTAAGCCCCACTCCCAACTCCCTGTAGCACCTCATGACCTGGCTGGGGGTGCTCCGAGCTGTGTCATTGGTGCCCACATGAATAAGGAGCATGGGGTAGTGGTCTGTGGGCACTCCCGGAGGAGCTGCGGGATCCTCTCCGCAATGTCTCGGATGCGGGCCCCCGGGAAGCAGCAGACTTCCCGGGCTAAGGGGTCGGGGCGGCAGATTGCCCGGTAGGCTGGCTACGGCTGGGGCTGCCTATGGCTGGGGGGGGTCGCAGGCAGGGTCTCGTGCCCTCCCACGCCCTCCCCTGCGCAAACTCTGCGCTAACTCGAGCGCCTGTTTACGCAGCCTGTTAGCACGGCTCCGGTCGCGTGGCTCCCTGCGGGGCTGGGCCAAGTAAGGTCCTGGGCGGGGGCTTGACCCGACCGGCACCAGGCAGCAGCCTCCTCCCAGCAAGGGAGGAGTTAACCCCTTCCCACCACGAGCCCGCTCACCTCCAGCTGTGCTGGGGGTCGGCAGGGGGCTCGGCGGCTGCTGAGGGGGTGTCTAGGGGGCTTCGGGGGAGTGGGGGCGCAGCGGGCTTCACCCGCGCGTCTCTCGCCGCTCCAGAGCCTACCTCTCGCCGCTCCAGAGCCTACCTAGAATGATGATGACAAGTAACAGGAAACAAAGTAGGCAGTGGAAGAATCCTGACGAGGGAAGGGGAGAATCTGGGAAAGTCAACCTATCAGTGAAAAAAAACCAAACCATGTGTTCTCGTACACGACACATACTTTTCCCTTCAAAACAAGCTCCCCAAAATTGGGGTTCATGGGGAATCTAATTTTCTGCCCAAGATAGAAACACACTTCTGTGATCCCTGTCCCGCAGCAACAGCAGCAGTTGTTGCATTATTATTCAGTCAACTGATGGAGTCTATTGATCTAATGGCTCGTTGTTCTTTACTATACTATATTTCTCCTTTTTCATAGTTTTGCTGCTCCACTAATTAAGCAAACTTTTCTTAGGGCAGTCTTGCTGCCTGCTAGCTATTCCTGGTCTCGCTCCTATCTCACAGACTCAGAGACTTTTTAGCTCTTTTCAAAATCAAAGATCCACCCATGGAGACCAATCTTCAGTGGCAGTTAGGGTTTTAGCTTAGTTAATCTGGAAAGCAGTTAAGCAGGCTTTGTTCAGCCATAACTCTGGAAAAAAATCTTTTTTTCTTTACTCTGCCTTTCAAAAACAAGGTACATATTGCACAAAGGATTGTGCTGACTTCTGTAGTATTTATCGGCTCTGGAGACATTGCAGGGGGAAGGTAGAAGAGCTGAGCTTCAGTTTTTGCCTTACTGATTTTTCCTAGGTCCCACTAAAGAATTAAGTCTCTGAGGATTTTCCATACCAGTGAGATGCCGTCCTGTTCCCTGTTGCAGTCCATTCAGCTGTAGACAAGGCACGAGATCTGGTATTGTGAATAGATCCCCCAGTAGGATTGAGAGGACACAGGGTGCAACATTCTGTATCCAAAATTGTTACTGAATGCAGCACAATCTCAAAATAAGCTAGTTTCAATATATTTAAAACTTTAAAAAATACAACGTATTGCAGGTGACATTAAAATCCCATTTTTCCCACTTTTCAACACATTCCCAAAGAAAGGTAAACCTCAGCAGAAAGCTGACAGAATTTGAGAAAATATTGGTCACACCTATGAAACACACAGGCCTACTGTCTGCGTTATATAAAGCAATTTTAAATAGCCATTTTAAATAGCAGAAAAAACACTGTTTATGACAAAGTGGACTAATGACATTAGATCAGAAATTAGGGCTGAAGACTGGGAGACCATCTGGAACAATGGTCTGCACACAACTGTCTGCACAATAATAAAAGAAAAATACACCTAAATTGATGGTATATAACCCCACTTGAAATTAAATGCATTTATGGTACAGTAACAGGCAAATAGACTTTCATAGATTTCATAGATTTCATAGACATTAGGGCTGGCAGGGACCTCAGAAGATCATAGAGTCCAGCCCCCCACCCAAAGGGCAGGAAGTCAGCTGGGGTCATAGGATCCCAGCAAGATAAGCATCCAATTTACTCTTGAAGGCGTTCAGTGTAGGTGCTTGAACCACTTCCGGTGGCAGACTGTTCCAGACCTTGGGGGCTCGGACAGTAAAGAAATTCTTACTTATGTCCAGCCTGAAACGATCTTGCAGTAGTTTATAACCATTTGACCTTGTCATCCCTTGGGGCACTCTGGTGAACAATCATTCCCCCAGATACTGGGGGTTATTAATAGAGGATTATTTATCAGACCAGCTTCATTCTTCACTGCCATTTCAGCAGCCTTAACTGACACAAATTCCACAGCCGCACTCCCAGTCTTCTTACTTGAGATCACCAAATTGAGTACTTCATCATACTTCTTCAGGATTCACAGGAGAACTTCTTCTGAATATCCACCAATCTTTCTTGCATTTCCATCTTAGTCTGAGTTCGGGAGTCACTTTGCCTTTGGGAGTCACCCCTGATAAACTTATAGGTGGCCATCAGATCACCCCTGAACCTGCGCTTTTCCAAGCTAAAGAGCCCCATGGCTCTCAGCCTGTCGTTGTAAGGTCTGTTTTCCTGATCTCTGATCATCCATGTGGCTCTTCTCTGGACACAGTACTCCAGCTCCAGGGGATCTCCCTCACCCAGACTGCCCTGTCCCATGGTGGGCATGGGTGTCCCATGGGACTGATGAAAGACCGACACAAAATACTCATTTAATAGGTTGGCTTTTTCTTGGGCGTCAGTTGTCAGTTGCCCCATCTGGTTCAGCAGGAGTCCAACATTGCCCTTGCTTTTCCTCCAGCTCCCCACATATCTGAAAAAGGACTTTTTATTGTCCTTGATGCTCGTAGCTAGTTGGAGTTCATTTGCAGCCTTGGCTTTCCTAGTTTGCTCCCTGCAGGACCGGACCAGAACAGTACAGTATAATCCTCCTTGGAGGTGAATCTCATCCTTTGTAGGTTTTTCTTTTAGCCTCAGGAGGTCTGCTAGATCTGGAGAGCCAGAGGGACTGCTATGCCCTCTTGTTGCCTTTCCTCCGAGATGGAATGTTGGAAGGAGCGTGGAGAGCTGGGAAGATTCTATCACGTGTCTCAGAATTAAACTGTTCTGTGAGAAGTTTGGAGACATGCTAAGGAAAATAAAAGGATGCTAATTATCAGATAATCTCTTAGGTCATGTACAGACATTCAAAAAGCCTTAAGCCTGCAGCATCTCCTCCTTTCTGCTTTGACACCTCCTAAGGACATCCCTTATGAACACAGCAGCCTTGGGCCCCTATTGCATCCTCTGCACACTGTCCTCTCTTCCACTGGTGGTGTTGCTGCAGTTAGACAGGATAGACACAGAGCCTTTGTGTGAGGTTGCAACTTTTGCTGATAAAACAAAATATAAGGGCAGGAGTCTGGGACCCTCCCAGCAGTCTCCTGGGCATCTACATGGCAGGCGTGGCTGGTGAACTCAGACTGGTGGGGCAGGTGGAGTGTCACACAGGAGTGGGTGGGGGAGGTTAGGGGAGGGGGAGGGGTTTTCAGCTGGCCAGGCACTCCAGCCAGGAGCAGGGAGGCTGCAGACCCTCTGCTCCTGGCCAGCTGCAAACTGCCCCCCGTTCCCATTTGCTGCTCCACCTGCCCCACCAGTCTGAGTTCACCAGCCATGGCTGCTACATGGAGATGGCAAGGTAGCTATGGTAAGTCCCCTCTCTGGACCTGTCCCCAAGCCAGAAAAGTGGCACCGAGGCACTGTCTCTTAGGATGTGTGTGTTCAGTGCCTAGCACAATGGGACTTCAGGAGGGGCACAGGAGATACAAATCATGCAAACAGCACATTCAGGGTTCTGCTACACCCAGCTTCCCACATCAAAAATCTATTTATTTATATATGTGTAGTAATGTAATGTACAGGAGTAATCATTAAGAGAGAATGTGGTTTTGCACATTGATGTCAGAACATCAAATCTCAAACATTAAATGTCTAAAAACAGACTAGAAACTGAGACCCTATCTCTATCAGCCCAGCTAGGCCTGGGGACTATCACTGGGCTCAGCCTGAAAAACAAGTCCAACCTATTTGCTCCTTCTGTAGCCATGCCCAAACCTGGCAACTACAAAAAGGGAAAAGCAGCACTGGGGAAAGTGTTTAGAATTTGCATTGCCTAAATCTAAGGCTTGTACAGGTGCAGAGTGAAAACAAGTGCCTGGGGCTTGTTTCTCAGCAGTAGTCCTGGACTTGGCAGCAGGACAGTATAATGTGGTCTGCATGTTACAACTGTCTATTTGGTGAAGTTGCATTATGTGAGCAATGTATTAATTTTAGGCTATTTTAGATCAGTGATTCTCAACAAGAGTGCCTCCTTGGGGTGCTTTGAGATCCTTTCCAGAGTGTCATGGGCTGCCATGCAATATTAGCACTGTTAGGTATACAAACATGATTCAGAAGATAAACTCAGAGATTTCAAATAGAAATCCCTAGTTGTGGTCATCTTTGCAACAGAAAAACTGCTCTACTATTTTTCTGTAGTCAAAAAAAGAGTGAAAACTAAGAGCCGGTATTTTCCAAGAGGTGCCTCAAGTCTATTCAGGAGTGTCTTTTGTCTGTCCAGGGATGCCTTAAGTCTAAAAATGTTGAGAATGACTGTTTTAGACTGTTCCCACATCTTAACTATTGACTCCTACATGGCTAGCGACAGCACTGTACAAGTGCTTGTAACAGCTATTTTACCCTTTTCCACTGAACTAGCAGAGGGGCAGAACATCCTCTAAGAGAGGACAAATGTAACCCACGCAGTACTCGAAGAGGTACCCCCTCTCCAATTGAAGGGATCAAAGCAGGTGCACAAGCGTTGTGGGAGATGTAGGGACTCTCCTCCCCTATACCAGACCACCAATGGGGCTTTAACCATATACCTTTTAATACTGGGAACATGACAGGCATAAATCAGAGGGTATAGTGGACACTACAATGCCCCAAGGGGGCAGGATTCAACAAAGGTTAGACACTTACAATCACTGACAAAACAGGATTAACAAAATATAAAACACAAACAGCAGAACAAACAACACAGGTTGGTGAAATATGCAAAGGCACAAAATGCAAAATGTCAAATGACAAGGAAACATAGGGCCTTGGTACCAGGAGGGGGAGAAAACACAACAGCCCCTTTCCACTGCAAGAAGATTTGCTTCTTGTTATCTCACTCACCCTGAGTCACCTCAGCTGAGGCTTGAATCCAAATCTCCCACGTGGTAGGCAGGAACACTGCCACACAGCTATCACTGGGGGCACTGTCCCAGACTGCTAGGGGACTTGACCTTCCCAGAACCCGGCCTCACGTCAAGCTGCCTGGCCTCTGACTGGAGGAGCTAGAAGCAGAGCTGGGAACCCCTCAGGTCACTGCTCAGATCCTTTCTGGAGCTGAGATGCCTCTCCTGCTGGCTGCAGCCTCTCCTTGGGGATCCTGGAGCCCAGTGGGGAGTCTCTCCTGCCGGCCGCACGCTGCGCTGCTGAGGATCCCACTACTGCCTGCAGGTCCTGCTCTTCCAGGCTCTTCTGGGGCACTGCTCCTGCCCTGCTGGCTCAGGTCTTGCCAGCTCTGTGAAGCTCTTTCCTTGTTGTCCCTCGCTGGTCTCTTCCCTGAGTCAGCCCACGCTGCCCCTTTTATCCCCCTCCAGGTGACCCAAGGGGCCAATCGGGACATGGCGGGGGAGTGAGTCTCTGGGGCCTGATTGGTGCGGAAAGAGAATCCCAAGTCCTCCCATCATCTTTTACCCCTTCAAAATCCCTGGGCCAAATCATTACCAGATTGGTGAGGAAAGGGAATCCCAAGTCCTCCCATCATCTTTTGCCCTTTCAAAACCCCTGGGCCAGGTCACTGCCAGCCAGCCCGTCACACAAACTATTAAGGGAATTCTGACATGTTTAGCAAGATTGCAGGATCTGAAGTGTGAGTGTTAAAGCATATTCCCCAGCACTGACTTTTTAGCCTACCCAAACAGTCCTGAGCATTATGGTTCATTGTTTAAGAAAAAAGTTCTCATTATCTCTTTACTTCAGGTTTTTACCATTAAATGGCTAGCGTCCTGCTTTGAATTTGTTTCTAATCTGGAAGCAGTCTTAAAGGAAACCTCAACAAACCAACAGAGAAATAGATAACTGACTATTGTTTATCACGACAGTGCTACAGCAGAGATGTTAGTCCGCAGTCAATCTATTTAAAACTCTGCACAGCATTTTTGCTCTGGAAACAATCATTTATTTCATATTGCATTTCCATTGAGACAATGGCATGAATCGAGCTATCAGAATGTGATGTTTTATAGTCATGGATATATACACAGAGAGTTCCAGAACCATGCTCAGGAAAAGTTTCATTCATAAATATTTAACCAGGGCAGTCAGTACTCCTTTCCTTTTTAATACTTTCCCATTAATTTCACCTCCCCCCACGTGCAACTGTTTGAATTATTGGAGAGCTTACCCTCTTAGTTTCCTAAGGAAATTTTAGGAAATAGTTCTGATGCGGATTCTTGCAAATCTGGTTTAGCTGTTATAAACAAAAGTTGCTACAAGCTCTTGCCTGTTTCATGTCTGGGTAAAAAGATGGCTTTAGCTGCCATTGAAAAAATTCATGACAGGCAATATTGACTTGCTGGCAGACATGATGCTGAAGAGAAAAAAGATTGTGCACACTGCACTGCCGTGTACCTTTAGAGATTGTCAGCACTAAAAGACATTAATGGAATGAGTCAAAGAAACTTATTTTTGCTGCTCCCACTGCTCTGCTTGTTCATTGACTTTCCCAGCTGTCATCAAGGACTCTTAAATACTTTTTTTTTTAAACCCACTCATTTCGTAACTAGAAGAGTGTCATTTATTTTTTACAAACTCTCAAAACTGTTTTTGTTGAGCATAGAAGATATATGGAACCTGATTCTCTACTATCTTAGACTTGTTGAATGCCATGGTAACCCATAGCATTGAACAGGGGGCATAGATTAAATGTTTCATAGTAACTACTCATGTGCCTGCTCTTACCCCACAAGCTAACCTATGGAATTTTAGTTCTTTCATCAAGAACTAAACTACCAAGAAGGTACATCTGAATGGTTACTATGAAGCAGGTGAAATGCAGTAAATCCAGACCCCCTTTCACCATGCCATAACTAACTAGTTCATCTTACCATACTATTAGATCAGTCCTGTGCCAGGGTAGCTCCATTAACTTGTGTTGTTCTGGATTTACATTGATGTACACATGTGGAGAATCATTCTCAAGGAGCTTTTATATTTCTATCACACTTTTCCAGTTTTTATTCATATAATAGAAGAAGAAGGGAAGCTTAGGTACACACTTCTTTTATAATGGGAGAAATGTCCTGGAAATGGTAAGTGCCTCTGACTGATTCAGTATAAAATACTATTTATATTCATCACTCCAGTTTAGAAAAAGAGAGAGAGAAAGAAGACTGATAGTTAAACATTGAAATGGAAAAAGTTTGCTGAATCAGCCCAGTCTTGATGCCAAGTTCTGTAATGGAAATGAGAGATACCATCATTACTGCAAGATTACCATTTTATTCAGTATTTGGCAATGTCATACACACACACACACACACACACACACGGGCTAAGCCTGCCTTTCCCACTTATGCTAAGTGACAATGGGCATGACTGGCTCTGGCATGAGGGCAGAGTAAGAGATTGACTGAAGAAGAAAATATTTATTTGTTCTTTGTCATGAAAGAGACTTTGATCCTGGAGTGACAGTACAATAACTAGTTTGTCTAAAGCAGTAAAAAAACCAAAAAACAACCCTGACAGTTGGGGCTGAAAGCATTGCATAGAGCACAGTCTCTCTGGAAAAGAGTATAAGTTCCCATTTGGGTTCCCTTTATACATCTAGACAAATGCTGTAGAAAATACAAAATACCATAGCTCAGTAAAGTATATACATAATACAGTATGTCTGCCATCAGTTATTCAGGTGATGTCAAGGGGCTGTTGCTTTATGGAGAGTAGTTTTGGAAAGAGTGAACCAATCAATAATTAAAACTGGATTTTTCTACTCACACATTTCCAATTATCTTTTATCAACATCTTTTGAAAATGGTCTTGAATCTCTCCATTTTCTGAAACTAGTAACAATTAAGAGTGCCAAATATCATTTATTTTGGAGGTCCCAACATTTAATTGAATTAATATTAGCCCTGTTTTGAAGAACTTGTGATGTTACTCTCTTAGAACAGTTTGGTTCTGGCTTCAGTAAACTGAGCTATGTGGTCTTCCTGTGAGATAGCATCACTTTCAAATACACTTGACTGGAATTGTTTGCATATTATGTTTGCTTTACTACATGCAGTGGGTGAAGCATGTTGGTTTCTCTTCAAGTTGCATTAATTGGGATCTTTACTGTGTTAACAAGCAGAGGAAAGAAAGGTACCTCTTATATTTTGCTGTATTTTTTAATTAACTTTAATAGAAGAATATTCAAGATGGCTAAATGTTAAAGGGTGAATACAGATTCCTAAATACATAAATGAAGTGTTTAGGTAAGATGCTGTCTGGACAAAAATGATAGGGGCTAGAGTCATGGGCAGTGGTGATGCATAGGGGGTACACAGGGGTGCATGTGCTGAGAGCGCTGGTGCACCTCCTCACAGCAACATTCCCTGCTTAGGCAGTGGGCAGGGGAAGCAGGTGAGAGCACTGCTGCCCACCCTGAAAGTGGCGCCTGCAGAGTGGGGGCACCAGAAGAAGTGCCGCTGGCACTCCGGGTGCATTCCTAGCCTTACCGGGCATGCCACTGGCACTTCCAGGCAGCGTTCCCTCTTAGAGCCAGCTTAGAGGGAATGCTGCTTCCAGGTCGGTGCACAACCAGCTACAGGGATCTGCCCCCACAGTTGGCTTTATTGACCGGGGAACCTTTCCCAGTCACTGACTGGCTGCTGGGGAGGGGGCAAGTGCCCCCCCGATTCAGGAGGCACCGGTCGCCCATGGTCAAGGGCTGGATGAGTGGCACGGGGACGGTTTCTAGTCTGGGCTGGACACACAGACCAGCCTCACATTCCGGATCTGGAGTAGGCTGCATGCTGTGCAGTCCTGTCCCAGTCACTAAAGGGTTGTTCTATGTGTCTCTGGAACTGGCCTGAGTGGCACAAGGCCACTCCAAAGCTGTGCTGCTCATGGGAGCCACTCCACCCCTCCAGGACACAAACTAGAATGGATGTTCTATGCAGTGTCCGGGGCCATCCTGTGTGCCCTGCATGCTGCCTGTAGGCAGCAGTATGGGCTGGATAATATGGCTCCACAGGCCAAATTCGGCCCACAGCCTGTAAGTTTAACACCCCTACGCTAGAGAAATACTTGGTGTTCTTACTTGAAGGAGGGGCTGCTCATAATTACATGACTCAAAGACCAGCAGGGACCAAACTGACTCTGAGTCTCTTTGCTTCAAAGAGAAAATAATTTGCAACAACCCTTTCCTAGATGATGACTTCCCCCTCCATGGCAGTTTAGCTCAGTATGAGGACAGCATCAAGGTTCTACATTTTCATTTGTTTCTCCTCTGCCTGCTCACTTGCACAGTAGTGCTCAACAGAGGTAGCTGTTATATCTGCCTGGTTTTGTGAGTTACACAAAGATTTTGCCTGGTACTAGAACTGCCAGTGAAAAATTGGCTACTCCCATGAAGAAGTCACTATTTGGGGATACTCCTGCTTACCAGATTTTTAAATTCTTCACTGAGATTGAAAATTCATCTTTGTTGACTCGGATGCAGAAATTCTTCTATCTGATAAAGAGTGAGTAAAAACTGCTCCTTTTAGACACATCACCGAGTAACCATCAGATGACAACTGCTTTCAGTTACTACAGATTTAGACTGAAGTTGACCTGATGTTCAAAAGCTAAAATTATCTAATCAACTTCTATTTGTCTGAGCCAGGAAAATGTCCTTTGAGCAGTTACTCTCTTTTACTTATCTACTCTGTAACATGTGGTTCCATTCTAGTGACTGCTGGTAATAAGTTAGGGTCCAATGTACAAAACTGGAAAATGATTTTTCATTAGTAATAATAGATACATAGATCCTCTGACATATGGGGGAGAAGGTCAATATATTAGTAATTTTATAATTGTTGAGCTGCTGTAGGACTTGTTTTCTTGTCATACCACTGAAAACTATAAACTGCTGACAGACAGAGTTCTACACTAAATTCTACAGCAGCTGAAAATGTTTGTGCTCTAAAAGTAGCTGACGTATGCCTCCTACAGTACAAATTCCACTAGCATAGGCTGGATTACTAACTTCTTTTCTTTAACTGAAAAATGAGCTATAGTCTCTTTTTCTGTATATTAATCAATGCTCACAAAATTCCTCAGATATTTTTAGTGCCATTTTGCACATTATCATCTCACATATGAATGGCTGTTTGCAACACAAAATTTTTTTGCAGAAACTGGAACGATTTGCAAGTCAAGCAAGTCATTCTACTACTTAGATGACAATTAAACATAAGTTTTCCCCGGCCAACTTTGAAAACCTCTTTCCACTCCATGTGCTACCCAGGTCAGCCAGAAGATTCCCTAGTGCCTTCCCGTTCCTGCTGTACCTGCAAAACACAAGTATTACCCAGGGAGAAAAAATGACCCCTCACTTCTTTGCTCAAGTTCCCCTTAGCAACAGAGTCAGGTTTGGGCTTCTACCTGTTTGAAGACTTTTTTGTAAAGAATATTGAACTGAAGGACAAGATTTTCTGGTTGATATGAAAAAAAGGTTGGAATAAATCACAAATTTTACAGAAGGAAGTACGGAGGATATTTCATTTGGTTGGGAAATGTTCCAAACCTCATATCTGGAGAATAGATTTCTTCTATTCTCTTTCTTAGAAGCAATGATATTTAGGTAGGAAGAGCTCCATGTTATTCATCCACCCTGTCAATAAGTTATCTTAGTAATTTATGCAAATAAGTTGCATAATCAGTGTAAAGTACACAAGCAGAGGTCTATCATATAAGCCAACATTTATTACCAAGAATTTTATCTCAAATTCATGGGTAAATTAGGCACCTGCCTATGTATCTATTGATTCATATGGTATAGCATGATTTATGATGATGATAAAATATGCCTCAAAGCACTACAGAGGTGAAGAGATATCATCATGATGCCTCTTACAGATAAGGAACAGAGAATTGAGTTGACACACTGAAGATTGATCACACTACACTTCAGTCACTAGAATAGTGTAATGTAGCGTAAACCTATACCACCTAGCTTAAAGCTAGTTTGTTGGGGTACTAGTACTAGTGGAGACTGTACACAGCTCAGCATAGCTTACCAAACCTACTCTAAACAATAAAAAAGACTGGTTGCTATACTGATGTTTGTATACAAACCACGTAGTTTCAACCTAGCTCAAGTATATCTACACTACAGTGTAATCATAACAAGTGGACAGTTGACATGACCAGTAGTGTAACTAAGGTCAGGTGACTAAGGCAGCATAAAAACAGCAGCTACCAGCAGCTGAGAGCTGCCACTGACCTGTGTGCCACCGCCCAAGGCAGAGACCTGTCCTGTTACATCTCTGGACATACCTATAGAGAAGATAGACAATAACCAATCATTCTAGTTCTCCAAGACAGTCCCAAATTTTGGAGTTGTATCTAAAAGTCCACAAGTACTTCCTTAGCTGGGTTATTGGTCTTGAATCTGAAAAAACAGGTCCTGGATCAGTACCTGCTGCCTCTGCTGAGAGGACACAAAATGAGATTCTTTTGTGCTATAGACAAGGGTAGCCTGCCTACAATACATGTGCCACAAGTGATGCAGGCAGCTTTTGCATATGGCACATGGCAGACTAGGGAGGGGCAAGGCAGCACAGTGGCAGATAGGGCATGGAGCAGAAAGTGGAGCAGCAAATCAGACAAGCAGCAATAGGGAAGGAAGCAGAAAACAGAGCAGCCGATTGTTCAGAGGAGGGGAATCAGACTGGTGCTTAGGGATGGTGCAGTATTAATTTGTGCCATGCCTGCCAAAACATTCATCCATCTCTGGGTTACATCATGAACTGGACACGTTGTAGCCATGTTCACATAACTGCACCCAGGCTATTAATTTGCTTTGTTGAAAGGAAGAGCTAATTAGCTTGCCTGCAGTACTGCACTCTAGTGGCTACACTAGTCATCACTACAAGTTGTATACCTGGCTCAGATTGTAGAAATCAGTGGAGTGACTGTGACCATGCCCTGGATTTTTCTCCCTAAAAGTTGGCCATTTTAATTAGACGGCATAGCTATGAATAAAAGCCAGGTCACTTAAGCTGCAGTCTAAATCTGTATTGCAGAACACATTGCTTCCTGTGTAGCTAACAATAAAATAAATCCCTGTACCTCAGCTGATCTGTGCTGTTAATGGAAAAAATCATTTTTGCCTTAGTTGGATGAAACAGCAATGCAGTTATTCCCAACTGTAACTTTCTTTCTTTTTAATCCCAAGTAAAGAAGTTTTACTACTCTACCTGTATGCATATTATATAGTATGTTTCTGAAAGAAAGGCAAAGTGGGCATTCTTCCCTTGACTCCAATATTACAGCAGTTGTGAGGGGGGAAAAAAGCAACCATTGCTTATCCTACTGAGCACTGTCCCTGTTTAGTTTTGCCTTTAAAGCTGATGTTGTTATTTCTGTTTTCTGGCACACTCCTTACTAGGCACCTTCAAAGGCTTGAGTGAAAGAAAAATTCAAATAATTATAATGATGATAAAGATGATGATTCAATTCCATTTCTCACTTTGAATCAGGAGATCTATTGATCTCTGTAAAATCATGCTCAACTCTTACTGCCATTAATAGGAGTTGCAGAAGTGCAAGACAAGATATCTGTTTAAAGAATAGAAAGAGAGAATCAGTTAAAAAGATTCTGTGGATTTTTTCTTTCACTATAAAACAAAGATTAACACCCTCCTGTAATGGGACGCTTATGGCGTTTGTTACTTTAAGAAGAAAGAAGGCTGCAGGGAGAGCTCAATCAGCAATCAAGGGAGACATCTGACTAGAAGGGGGATGGGCTGGAGGTTGCCCCTCCATATATAAGCCCAGGCCCTGTGGTAGGAAGGCAGTCTGGCCTTAGAGGTTGATGGGAGAGAAACTCCTAAGCAGGCTATAGAGACACCAACTGACACCAAGAATGCCTGTGAAAATACAGCCTTAGAGCTGGGATAACATCTGGAGGTTTAGGAGGGACTAAGGTGAGGAGGAGGTCCCAACAGGCCTGAGATCAAGGCCAGGCAGGGCTCAGGAGCAGGGCTAGATCCTGAGTGAAGGTGGATGTGGCAGGGTACTTGATGTGGCAGGGTACTCCTTCCCCTTAATGGGGGAAGGAGTATGGCAAGGCACTGGATGTGCTTGCCACTTTAGGAGGTCAGGCAACCTGTTGAGCCACCAGCAGGTGGGGGTCAGGGCTAATGGCAGTCAGCTGCCCCAGGGGGCTAGCAGGTGTGGCTAGGCTTGGTCAAAGGAGTTACTTGATTGAAGGGAGGCATCTGAACGGAGGAAGGTTGGGCTTAGATAGGGTATAAGCCCAGACCCTGAAGGCAGGGCTGGCAGTAACATCTTCGGAGCTGGTGAAGGAACATTACCCAGCAGAAACGATGCAGCACCTGAATGCCAGCAAGGAAATTAAAATCTAGAGGTTTGGGTAGGAACTAAGGGGATAGAAAATGTTCCTAGGGACCCAGTGGGGACCAGAATCCTAAGAAGGGAGCTGAGCACCTGGGGCCTGTGGAGAGACTGGATGAGCCCAGAGAGAGGGGGGATGAGTGCCTGTGGCATCTTGGGAAGAGGGCTCAGGACAAGCCAAGACAGGACTTGTGTGTGCAGGGGCTTTGTGAGAAGCCAGGAGGAACCCAAATGCGCACAGAGAAGGAAGGGGATGCAGTAAGGAAGATCTATGGAGAGCTCTGATCCTGCAGAGAGAGAAAGTGATCTATGGAGGGGCCCACGTGGGCAGACCCATGGAGAGAAAAGGGCTGGCAGTTGGAGGATGGACCCTGGGAACCTCAACTGGCGTATGCTGGGGCCAGGGGCCAGGAGGAGCCAAAGGGTGCGGGAGCCCACCACAAGGGAGCTGGGAGAACCTGGAGTCTCAACTGGCCTGGAGGCAGGGCCAGGGCCTAAGAGAGGCATGAAGGTCCTTGTGGGGCCACAGCCAAGAGGGAGAGGTCAGGAAGATGCAGCCCAGGGTGACAATGGCTAGTAGAGGTCTGAGAGTGAGCTGGGGGCAGAGATAGAAGAATCTCATGTGAGATAGAACCAGGGCCAGTGGCCTGGTGGTTAGCGGCCCAGAGTAACGTTTAAGACCAGAAAAGTTTGAAGACTGGTCCTGCACCTGGAACCAAGACCTAAAACTGCAGCCTGCAGTTGGTTGGTATGTGTAGTGGGATTGCCTGTGGCAGGGCAGCCTCCATGAAATGCCATGCATGACCCACTTTAGGGAAAGGTGATGGTGGGGTGCCAGAAAGCCTCAGCTCTCACAGACTTGTGGGTGACTCCATGGAGGGGGAAGGCTGTGACCCCAACAGAAAAGCACTTGGCCAGGGCAGACCAGGACCATGTGGGTCCAGAGGCCCAGGGAGGCACCAGGGAAGACCTCTATATGGGTCCAGAGGCCCAGTGAGGGGCCAGAGAAGAGTGAAACCATGTGGGTCCAGACAGCCAGCAAGAGGTGCCTGAGCCACATAGTGAGCCCCAGCAAGAGGGACCCGAGCCTCATAGTGAGACCCAGCAAATATGGTGGGAACAGAGGGCCAGTGAGGGGATGGAGAGTAGAGTACAGCCCAGTGAGGGGCTAGAGAGTAGATTGCAGAGCCAGATGAGTCCAAGGGTCTGGAGAGTAGCTGGGAAATTAAGAAATAATAGGGTGCAGGACAAAGGACCAAGAATGGGGCTGACAGCCTGGAGAGGGACCAAGAGAGGGATCAAGGGACCTAGAAGCCCAGTGACTGGTTGGTTGAGAATGAGGAGTCTGAGAGCTCAGAGAGGGGCCAGAGGAGATACTGAGGGATCTGGCAACCTGAGGGGGGCCAAAAGGGAGACCAGGGGGTCTGGCAGCCAGGAAGGTGTTGTGCAGAGACTGAGGGGTGTGAGGCCTAGAGTGGTTGGGTAAGACCAAGGGATCTGAGGGCCCAAATTGGGGCTGAAGGAGTGACCAAGGGGTCTGGCAACTGTAGTGGGGCTGACAAGCTGAGGGGTTGGAAGGTCCAGTGATGAGCTGTATCAGCAATGAGTTGAACATCTGCAAGGATGCCATCCGCAAGGCATGGGGCATGGTGTAGGGATGGACTTGAAGCCATGCAATTTGCCCTTAAGGCTCAAAGTGCTATCCAGGGTCAGTTATGGAATGAGACCCAGTGAGGCGCCTGGGTGCCAGTAGAGGCCGATGGGGATTCAGGAGAACTGGGCCACACGAAGGCCTGTGGACAGCCTCTTTATTGTCATATTTACCATCAAGGTGTGGCAGGAAAGATGGAAAGGGGCCCTAAGGTTGGAATGAGGCATGGTCATGGAGCCTCCAGGGGAATGTCACGGCCACTCCTGGGACCCAACCTTGTGACAGTGGAGAAAGGACCAGGGTGGGTCCAGGTGCTCAGAAGTGAAACTAGAGAAGTCCCTTGTGAGGACCAGAAGGGTCCAGTGCCCAGGAAAAAGTAGGTAGCTGAGAATAGTGTGGAGACAGGACCAGAGAAGGCCCAGTGCCTGGTGGGGTGGACCAGAAGAGTCCAGTGCCGGGGGGAACTAGGTACTCAGGAATAGTGTGGAGAGGGAGCCAGGGTGGGCTTGATGATGGAGTCAGAAAAGGCTATGGCCCAGGAGTAGGGTACAGTGAATGAGATCCTCTGCAAGGCATGGGGTATTAGGGAGGATGGAGCCCATGTAATTAGCCCTTGAAGCAAGAAGCATTGACATCGTGGCTCATGAGTGGATGAGAGCTTGTTCGGGAATCCCTGGGGCAGCCTTCCTTTTCTTAAAGGTATAGGTCTATCAAGGCATGGCAGGTAAACAGGAGGGGAGAATCAGGGTAAACAAGGACTGAATAGCCACCTGAGGGTGTCATGGCCAGCCAGATTCTATGCTGCTGTAAATTAACATAATTTCATTGGCTATGATTCTTTATACCATCTGAGGATCTGGCCCAGTGTTTAATTTTATGCATGTGTGTGGAAAGCTTTGCTAATAGTAGCCAGTGCTCTCTTGCAGAGCCTGGAAGGGAGTTCAGAGATCTATGCTCACTTCTTATACAAAGCTATCTTGGTGAGCAAGGGTGGAGGAAAACAGATGTGCTCTTGAGAAAAGCTATTCTTCCAAGATTCCCATCACTTTGATTAGGAAGTCAGACTCAGACTAGTGCTGTAGCTTGAAGCTGAGTCCTGAATAATAACATCATGACAGCACCTGGGTCCAGATTCCAGTGTATTCTGTCCTACATTCAGGCAAGGCACAGTCTGGCTCACAGGAATGATAGCAGGGGTCATGGGAACAAGGCTGTGTTTTCCATGGTGCCACAGGTGAAATCTGGGGGTGGGGGGGAAGGGGGTATTTTCTCACATTCATTCAGATTCACTCAGAACTTCTTTGGGGGAAAACATAACATTTTGTGTAGTTTATAAATGGACTGGTCTTGAAATATGTCTGGTGGTAGCAGAAACCCCTTATTTAAATCTCTGGCCAGTGAAGGAAGTTAATTCTTTCATGCTCAGTTTCAGACCAAACCACAGCTATGTTTTTTCATGTGAAAGCCAGGTACTTACAGCTACTCTTAAAAACTTCAGCTAGTACAGAATGCAGCAAGGCACTGTTTAAGTACAACAGCTTGTGGAGAGCTTTACAGCTTTAAATTGCAATGTTGGCCACCATACAGGCAGGTATTGTGGCCCTTGGGGGGAGTTTGAATACTAGAAAGAAAACTGTTTTGTATTTGGGAACTGAGGTGTGGTATAGAAAGAAAATCAGTAGTTCCTGGGATTCACTTTTGCATTGACAGAAGCCTGTTTTCAGCTGCCATTGTAATTACTAAAATTGTTCCCTTTAATAAATCTTTGTTTAAATTAACCAAGTTCACAGCTGGCAAAGGTTATTTGTACAACTGCAAGCAATTTAACTATAGATTGTTCGGATAATTTCCCCCCTTTAGCATACTGTGTATCTTTTGGAAAGGATACCACATAAATCACCATTATGTAGGACTGGTTTAAATACCTCTTAGTTTTCAAGGAGAAAAAAAAACGTTTTAATGGAATGATCAGTTTTCCCTTTTAGAGTACATTTTTGACAAACTTTATACATTTCTTTCTCAGACTTTATCTTTAAGGGTGGGGAAAGAATAGAACTATTTACAGTTCTAGGATTACAGTTCTATAAATAAAGCATATGGTGGGAATTAACATGTCTAAATAGGATTAGCTTGTTATTTTCTGCTTATTTGAGGTGGATTATTTTTATATAATTTATTCCTCCCCACCCATCTCATAACAGCTTCAGGGCTATCAACCCCCCACGCCACATTCCCCTTTAACATAGTGCTTCTAAAGTTGCCCGAAGGAGTCAGAAGCCAATTCAAATATGTACCTATTTTTGGTATCTTTGTACTTCTTTCTTGCTTCCTTGAAGGAACACAAATCATCTCCCCCTTTCTTGTGCTTCTTTATGGGAATATCCAGTATCACAGACAATTGAGACAACCCCTGCCTTCCTCTCTTCCTCTCTCCCCCAGCCCCTGCAAAACCTTAGTACAAAAGGCTCAGTTTTAGGCACTCTGATGACTAGTGGTATTGTCCAAAGTAGGCAGTGGTCATACTTCCTACACAATGTTTGAGAAAGGTAGAAGAATAGTATTTACAGAAACCATCAAACTCCATAGAGAAATAATAGGAAATTCCAAGGATAGGAGCAGAAGGTAAAATCCCCACTCTCCATGTCGGCCAAACACCTACATTTTAGCCATGAACCTTCTCCTGGAGTTAGGAGGAGCTAAGGTAGACCTTGGTGCTAAAGTGGCAGTTATCCTTTGTAACTCTACCTTAGATCATAAGCAAAATCAGTGCAGTTAATGGGTGTCGATCCATTGACCTCACTGGAGTTTGGAATGAATTCATAGACCAACATTTTCAAAAGTAGCCATTAACTCTGGGTGCCTTATATTTCTGGTCAACAACCAGAGTCACATTGGCTCTGACTTTGAGAAGTACTGTGCACTGAAGTACCATACAGAATACAGCGTCCCCCAGCTGGATTCGGTATTCACTACAGGTTGATTTCATTGTCACCTGTGCCCAGTACATCATATGGAAAATGTTTTTAAAATTAGATTCCTTCTTTCTCTCTTATTTTCAGCCTCAGATTTCATTTATTCCCTCCTTTCTATGGCTTTTTTCTTGATCTATTCTTGCTTAATTTTCTACTTGTGATGAATATTTTCTTCCAGAATTTTTTCCCAAAAATCTTCAATGTCTGTAACTTCCCTAAAAAGAATAGAGTAGGCAAACGGGGCTCTTGTCATATGAGGTACTACCTTTTTCTGAGTCACTGACAACTCAAAAGAAAATGTTTTAACTGTAAACATTCAAAATTACAAAACAGGGTGTTTTTTCCTGTCTGCTACAGATCACCAAATCACATTAGAGAATAGGATGTCTGGCTCCTAACTCACATATCTATAATGTGTACAAAAATCTAAGTGGTGCATGCTGAAAATCACATTCTGTCAGTATTAAAACATTTTTGGTGTAGAATTGTGTCCCTGTGCCCCTGACACTGGGTGAGTCTACTTGAGATACTAAATGTGCAGTAGACTAATTCTACTGTGCAATTAGTGCATCACAGCAAAAGCTGTGCTAGTGCAGAGAAGAGTTTAGTCTACTGTGCATTAGCATCATTAAAAAGGCATGTGCTGATGCTACTGCGCAGTAGCACTGGTTACTGTGTATTGAGTTATGCTAAGTAATTACAGTGCATTAATGCATGTGTAGATGTACCCACTGTCAGCAAAACCTTGGCTCAAGAAAGCCTTACCTTCTAGTAGACTTCCCTCCCCCTGCACCTCCCTCCCCTTCTTCTTAGTTTAATAAGATCTCCTAACCAAGTTCCCCATTCTCTTTCCCTTCCTAGAAGACAATAGCAGACTCAGTTGAGCTGCCAAAGTATAATGAGCATGGAGTTTCAAGGCCCGTACAGATTGCACCTTGAAGATTGCATGCTAAGTTACACATCTAAAAGAAGGTTCAACAAAAGGGGAACAACTAATTGGTACATATATCAAAGCAATGAAATAGGGTACACCTGCACCAGTCTCTATCTGGTCACTGGTATTTGGTATTCTTATGCAATAATTAAGATCTGATGGGTTTTTTATAGTTATTCATTATATAACAAAGGTATAGAATATGTAATTATTCTATCATGCTTTAAGATATGTAACCTTTAAGACTCCAGACACCTCTTCATGACTTTTTTTAAATGCAATGTTGCACCATTTCAAAAACTAATTTCTTTATTACAGTGTATAAATGAGAATATGACTGGAAGTACCTTTTTAAACAAACTGGAAAAACAAACTTGCATAATTATAAATAATGAGACACCTGAGACTGGTGGTTCTTGTAAATATCTATCAAGTAAAACTCACAGCTAGATAGATAGGTTTCATTGTACTGTGTTAGCTTATCTACAGGGAGATGGCACAGTCAAGTTGCAATCAGATTGGCACAGCTGAGCCACAGACCTGGATAAGTGAAGAAGGCTATTGAAGGGCTTGAGCCAGTGCCACTGCCCTGGAGGGGAACCCAGGCACATACATTTAGAAAATCAGCAAAACTAAGATCAAATGCTCCAGAAGCTACACTTGTACAGATAATTACAAAGGCTTAGAGGGGAAGTGATGACTTCTATAAAAAAAAAGAAAAAAGAAAGAAAACTAAATAAGAGGTGTAAGAAAAGGAATGATGATGGTATTGAATATATATAGGAAGCTAGAAACTGTAGAGAACTGATGTTTTAAAAAGTAGAAGGACACAAGGGACTTATAGGTATTCTGTTTTTCTGGGGAGAGTCACTGTTCTCCAAGGAGAAAACCCTTTTTCTCCCAGTGTTAGCTACAAAGGACCAACTCACAGGATCATAATAAATTCTAGTTTATTGGACGGGATGTGAAGTTACCAATAAAATCATAAATGCAAACTTTGAGTTATGGGTGGTACTAGTCACCTTAGCACATGCATGCACACATGCACTCATTCTTTCAAAATCATGTAGTATAGTGTGTAGTGGCTGCTGTAGTGATTGTGAGCACTAGTGTCAGTATATCTACCTATCCAAAGCCCTGGAGTCTGCTGTTGATTGTCAGCTTCCTTCAACGTGATGTCTTCTTGCCTGCTTGTCCTTCTGCCTCAGTAGGCCAGATGCTGGATGAGTGGGCACCACTGGGGGTCACACTTCACTGCCTTTTATCCCTTTCTGGCAGACTTGTGTGATCCCCTAGCATCATCTTGGCTACCCAATCCAGAGTTCACTGTCCCATGTGGGTCTTGAGTAGTACCTGACAGGTGTTAGTCACAGAGGTCTCTGCCTGCTGGTACCTGAAGTTTTGGGAGTCCACCCTTGACTTATTGACTTAATGGCTGTATTGTCATGAGTTACAGGAATGGAATAGTCCATAGGGTGAGTGCTCAGTTCCAGGAATCAGTTCTTTAGTTTGATTAGCTTAAAATGGAGTTCCTTTGGCTAGGCTACTGTCTACTGATGATCATCATTCACTCGCAATCACTCAACAGATTCTTTCACTTTACAATTACAATTTCAAAGCAGTTTTAACAATGGTCCAGGGTGTAACTTCATTCTACAGGGAGTATATTCCTTAAGAGTTTAAAAGTATAAAATATAAAATACAAAATATCTTGGTAAAGACAAGACAAATGAAATATAAAAATGCACTGTGAGGTAGTGAGGATCAAAGCTGACTGGGGACAGTGAGTTAAGTTAACACAGGATATATTTACAGTCTTTGCAATGGATATTTTAGTTCTTTTGCTTTCTTTAGTGAAACTGAGCTTAATTGATATATAGATGTAGTTTCTAGGTTTCTCCTACAGAAAACCACTTCAGCTTTCTGGCTTGCTCTGAGTCTTGCCACACCCATGCAATGAGTGTGCTAGGTCTCTGCCAATATTTAGAAGGAAAAAAATTGGGGAGGGGAGGTGCAGCCAAGAAGGGGCTTCTGTTATATCCATGCCCAGAAGGGAAATGTACAAAAAGGACTTTCTGCTACACCAGAGTAAAAATGGCCACTCCAGGAGAAAAATAACCTGGGAACAACCAGGGTTAAATCACTTCCAGGAGAGTTTCTCTTGAGAGAGCAAATATCTATATATGCCATGCTTATCAGAAGAAAACAGAGCCCTTCAACATCCCCACCCCATTCTCTGCCCCCCCTCCCCTCTGCCCCAGAGATAGTGTGTCATTGCCAGAACTGCTGGTCCAGTAGGAAGCAGAACACACCCCTCACAATCCCTACATTTTGCTGTAGACAAACACAGGCTGACCACAGGCAGCCTTGGACAGTCAATCAGAGCAGCTGCCATCTATCACCAAGCAGACTAAGAGATCTTAGAACTTGCTGAAATGTGTGCACAGGGCACTGCACCAGCTGCACAGTGTCAGTACAGCAAGCTCTCTACTTTTCAGAGCCTCAGTGTTCTGCAGTACTCAGCGTTCAAATGTCTGTACATGTAGCTCTGAGAGTTTATCAGGAGAAAAAATCTGGTAAAATTTTTCCAGATTATTTGAATGTGTATACGCAGCCAAGGAAAAACCCTATGCCCAGCAGAAGTAAGGAGAACAAGGATTAAGAACAAATGAAATCCTAACCATGGTATTCATCCAACGTTAGATGGAAATGGTAAATGTAGAAAGTCAGAAGTATTCACTGAATGCCTCTGTTCTATATTTGGGAAACAGTCAAATGATCTAATCATATAATAAAATGATGGCAGAATACTTTCCATTCCAGTAGCAACCCGGGGCAATATTAAACAGCAGCTGTATTTTTACATTCAAGAGTTATAAAAGAGCTGTCTGAGAACCTCTCTGTTTTAATGTATTAATGAACAGTAATATACATTTTCAATGACTCTTGGAAAACTGGGGAATTTCCAAATGACTGGTAGAAAGTTAATGTTGGATTAACAGGATGGCCCAGGTGATTATAGCCTGACCTTGACTCTGAAAATAATAACAGAACAGTTTTCAGGAATGGACTTAATATTATAATGTAAATGCATGCCTCTGGGAGTAAGAACAAAGGACTCTTTAGGGCAACAGTGGATGCTGAAAAGGGCTTGGAGATCATGCTGGATGCTCAACTGAATTTGATCCCTGGGTGACATGCTGTGGCCAAGAAATCTAATGCAATCATTGGATGTTTACCCAGGAAAAGGAGTAGTTTGTGGGGAGGTTGTGTTATCTTAATATTTGGTTCTGGTGTAACTGCTAATGGAATACTATATCTACTTTTGGAGTCAACAATTCAACAAAGGAGGATGATAAACTAGAGAGAGTTCAAAAAAGAGCCACCAGAACAATTAAAGGATTTGAAGTATGCTGTATAGTGAAAAACTCCAGATGCTACAGATTTTGGAAAGACTTGTTCACAGTCTGTAAGTGCCTTGATGGGAAACAAAACTTTAATCCTGGACTCTGCAATCTTGAACCCAGACAAATTCAGACCAAAAACCAAGGTGCAGGTTTTAACAGTGAGACTAATTCACTGTTAGTACTATTCACCCAAGGGCTGTAGTGTATTCTCCTTCCCTGGCATTTTTAAAATCAAGATTGGATTTTTTTTCCCCAGAAAGATGACCCAGTTCAAATGAGAATCTAGGAAAGTCATAGAGACTGTGTCATGCAGGAAATCAGACTAGCTGACCATAGGTACCCCTTCTGGCATCTAAAAAGCTGTGCCGATTGAAAATGCATAATCAGTCAGACACCTGCATTAAAAGGATTGGGTCTGGATGTTTCTTGAAAACTGGTTCTTTGTACTACTTAAAATGTTTTGTAAATTGACCATGAGGCTTTCCTGAACTTGTACAGAATTCAAAAGGCTTCTAACAACAAACATCTAAAACCATAAAAAGTTCATAGATTGAGAAACATTAAAAGGAAAGGAAAAAATAGAGGAACAGACAAACAAAAAGGAATTAAGATAAGGAGTAAAAAGGTAAGTGCAACAAAAACCAAGAGGAATTAGGTTGTAGAACCATATTTTTGGTATTGTTTTGGAGCAGATTGGATAAACACTTGTTGGGATAGTTTAGAAAGGGATGATCCCACCTTGACCAGGGGATTGGAATAGATGATCTCCTGAAATGCCTCCCAGACCCACATTTTTATAATTTCCATTAAAAATCAAAATGACTATTCTTCCCTAAAGGCTTAAACACAACAAGGACTTTTACAAATATATGAAAGAAAAAATTACTACTAGAGAAAATTTATGATGCAGGAGTGAAACCTATGACTGCTTTTTTTTAAAAAAAAGAAAGGTGGGTGTGTGGGTTTGAGTTGTGGTGGGAGAGGGGGTAAGGGGGGATGAAGAGCAGTTCAGAAATCTGTAAGGAAAAACCAAGTAATTCATAGCTGTAGACCTACTAATAGATGGCAGCTAAAATAAGTTGAACATAATCATAAAAGGCATTATGGGTACTTCGGAATCAAATCTGACATGCCCTAACGTTAGGAAGGTTTGCAATTGGCCTCAGTCAATCCAGGATTGGACTTTGAAGAAATTAAAAAAAAGCAAACCCTACTATCTTGCAGACAGTGGGCTCCTATACACTTTCAGGGAGTTAGCTCCAACACACCGGAAGTCCAGCGGGTCAGAATAGACTCAATTAATTAAATCTGCTGGAGCATGGAAATAAACACACTCCAGCAGACTCTGGCATCACATGTATCAGCGTGGTGCCCCCAAAGCATCTCTCAGCGCCCTACTACTATGCCAAAAAATGGTAGCAGGATGCTTTGAACTAAAGTCTGTTCTATGAGTTTTAGTTCAAAGCATCCTACCACCATTTTTCAGCATGGGGGATGCTGATACAAGTGATGGTTGGGCATTTTTAATTAGCATGGGTTGCTAATTAAGGCATCCCCACCCCACCCCACCCCTGCATCTTCTAGAACAAGTGTAAAAATGCCCAATGAGTTCTGCTAAATCATGGAAAGTGAGGAGATGTAAGAAAACTAAAGGAAAAAACATAATACCGCTGAACTGAAATGAAAATAAATGTAGTCCTGCCAATTCTTCAGCAGTCACTTACTGTCAAGGATGATTGTCTTCCATTATTGTCTTTTCTGTAGGTCTTAAGCTGTCTGGCAAGGCGATCTGGGATCGACAGACTCTGTTGCAACTCAGGCACATGTTTCTATGTGAGGTAAGTGGCTCTCAGTTCTTGATTCGGTCTGTCACATACTGTTTCCGCAGCCCCCCCACCCCGCTTTTCCATCTGCTGTTGACACGTTAATGTTTCAAAGTACTGAGCATGGGCAACCGGTGCCTCCAGAGCCTGGATGAGGGGTACCATCAGAGTTGGATCACCAACCCCAGAAGTGCTGGTAGCAAAACCAGAGGTGCAAGCAGCAAAACTGGAAGTACCACTGATGCTTCTCTCAGTGCGTCTAGCACTTCTCTCAGCACCCCCACTCAGCAACCAGCACCAATCTCGGGGGGGTACTGGCCAGCACTTCACTCAGTGCCCCCACTCCCCAGCCAGCAAGGGTCAATCTCAGAGAGGGCTCATGCCCCCCTGTGCCCCCCCTACATGTCACCTATAGTACTGAGATCCTTGCAGCAGTCTCTTCCTCCACTTGGGGCAGTCTTGAGTGATATCTCCCACAAGTTGACGTCAATATTGCATTTTTTTCAAGTTAGTCTTGAGGAAGTCCTTGAACCACTTTCTCTGCCCTTCTCTTGAGCTTATGCCTTGACTAAGCTGGGAGTCCTGATAATTACTTTTCCCAGGCCATACGTAGGCAAAATGAGAGGCATGTGTGCATGACATTTTAAAGTGGGCTGAATGCTTTTGCACCACTTTAATGCTGCCGGTATTTGCATGCCTCAGCAGCATATTGCGCATTAATTCTAGCCGCTGTAGGAAATTCAGCAGTGTAATGCACCTTAAATGACTTGGGGTGCATCAAACTAAAACTCCTTCAAGGAGTTTTAGTTTGCTGCTCCTACAGCCATGGACTGAAGCACCAAGCTCCACGCAGCTCCACGGCTCTTCAGGATGCCCTGCAGGCAGCCTGGCAGCATCCCAGGAAAGCAGGCTCTGCCCAAGAAAAGTGGAAGCCTGATCTTCCTCCCCCACCCCGCTCCTGGAGCCTGCCTGCCTGAGCTGCACAGAGACCCAGTGCTTTCCTCCACAGCTGTGGTGCCCCCCGGGGACCATCTGAGCCAGTTGCTTGTGGGTAGGTGCCGCCTGGTGGGGGGGGCACCCGCTACTGTGGAGGGAAGCACCAGCACCCTCCACAGCACAACTGCCTGTGGGCAGTTCTCCCCTCCTCCCCCACCAGAGAGGCAGGTAAGTCAGCAGGGTGTGTATACGACATGAGGGTTTAATCAGCCCTAAATTGAAGTGGTGTTTTTTAAAACACACTGCTTCAATTTAGGGCCCCTGTTTCATCTACACAGAAGCCCAGAAATCTAACATCAGTCCATAATAAAAGTAGGTAATGCATATTGAGGGGAAAAAATCATTAAAAATATGGGTCCTAGTTATTCTCTCACTTTCTCCAGTGTAAATTTGGAGGCCAAAAAAACCATCCAAGTCAGTGGAATTATGCTGTTGTAAAATTGGTATAAGTGAGAGTCAGTTCAAGCTCCTTCAAAAGACGAGAACTATCAATGATAAGAAGCACGGCCGCATAAACGAAAAACTGCTAAATTAACTTTTTTCTAAGATCTTCCACAGAATTACGTAATTAGTGAATGAATGAAGGAAAATCAGTATATAATATATGTGGATCTGTAAATGGCTTTTGACAAATTTTTCCTCTCAAAATGTTTTAGCAAAGTTGTAGACGCAGCGAGATTATTTGAAAACTGGTTAAATACCATATACAGAAGCTAATGGAAAAACAAATGTCTGCCAATGGGGTATATGGGGTCTGTGTTGGGCTGGTTTTATAATCTTCATTAATGAAGGAACAAGCATAATGGTAAGAGAATTTCAGATGATATTAAAGAATAAAAACCTGCAATCTCTCATAAGAGCAGGGGAAATGGTAAAAGGAATTTAGATAGGCTAGAACCATGGACATAAAATAAAATAAGATTCCACAAGGGAAAATAGTAATTAATTCATTGGTGGTAGGATAACACAAAGAAAGAACAAAATCCTGGAAGACACTTACGTTGAGAGAAATGTTAAAAATACAGATGATGATGTAGAACAAATAAAATAACTTCAATATGATATAGTGGCAAGAAGGGCTAAATTAGTTCTGAGCTAAATCTATGTATCACCTCTATGAGGGTATGCTCCAGTTTCAGAGATGTAGTAGGATACACGAAGTTACTCTGCGATCATTGTGCTTTCCTAGGGATAGGAAGAAAGGGTGCGGGCCTAATGTTCCTGAAAAAAATGTACCTATACCAGACCGGTACTGTATGGCTAAATGATGATTAAGATGTGACTGTACGAGGTGGCAAAAGAGTGAAGCAAATCTAGAAATATTTAATCAATCTGAATATCAGAAGGTAGAGACAATTATAACATGATACAAGAGGGTATAAGCAGTGGGCATGGGCATAGTTTCATAGCTGGTAGAGTCGGAAGGGACCTGAGCAGATCATCAAGTCCGACCCCCTGCCATGGCAGGAAAGAATGCTGGGGTCAAACGACCCTGGCTAGGTGATTATCTAGTCTTCTTTTGAAGACCCCCAGGGTAGAAGCAAGCACCACTTCCCTTGGAAGTTGGTTGCAGATCCTAGCTGCCCTGTGAAGTAGTGCTTCCTGATGTCTAGCCTGAACCTGCTCCCAATCACCTTGTGGCCATTATTCCTAGTTACTCCTGGTAGTGCTCAGGGGAACAGAGACTCTCCCGTTCCCAGCAGGTCCCCCCTGGTAAGTGTATAGATGGCCACTAGATCCCCTCTCAGCCTTCTCTTGTGGAGGCTGAACAGGTTCAGGTCCTGTAGCCTCTCTTTGTATGGCCTGCCCTGCTGCCCGCTGAACATAAGAGTGGCTCTCCTCTGGACCCTTTCAATGCTGTCCACATTCCTCCTGAAGTGCAGAGACCAGAACTGGACACAGTACTCCAACTGTGGCTTGACCAATGTCACATAGAAGGGGAGGATCACCTCCTTGGACCTGCTCATGATGCATCTGTGGATGCATGACAAGGTGTGGTTAGCCTTCCAGACTGCATCCCCACATTGGCAGCCCACGTTCATCTTGGAGTCTGTAATGACTCCAATATCCTTGTCTACCTCTGTGCTGACGAGAAGGGAATTCCCCAGCCTATAGGTATGCTGCTGGTTCTTTCTCCCTAGGTGCAGTACCCTGCACTTGTCAGTATTGAATCCCATCCTATTCTCATCCACCCACCCCTGTAATCTGTCCAGATTTAGTTGTAGCCTGTCCCACCCTTCTATCATGCCCACTTCTCCTCACATCTAGTATCATCCATGACTTTGAACAAGGTGCTTTTCACACCCTCATCCAAGTTGCTGATGAAGATGTTGAAAAGTATGGGCCTGAGGTCCGAGCCCTGGGGGACCCCACTACCCACATCCCTCTGGGTTGAATATGACCTGTCCACCACCACTCTCTGGGTGCAGCCCTCTAGCCAATTTGCGACCCATCTGACTGAGTAGGCATCAATGCCACGGTTGCCTAATTTTTGAATGAGAACAGGGTGAGAGACCTAGTGTCGAAGGCCTTCCTAAGGTCCAGAAAGACTATGTCCACTGTGACACCTGTGTCCAAGGATTTTGTGACCTGATCATAAAAGGCAAAAAGGTTGGTCTGACAGGACCTGCCCCTAATGAACCCATGTTGGTTGTTCCTGAGAATAATCTCCCCTGCTGGTCCCTTGCAGATGTGGTCCTGGATAATTCTCTCAAAAAGCTTCCCCAGGACCAACGTAAGACTAACGGGCCTATAGTTACCTTGGTCCTCCTTCCTCCCTTTTTTGAAAATGAGGACCACATTGGCCCTTTTCCAGTCCTCTGGCACCTGGCCAGAGCACCACGAGTACTGGTAAAGCCGTGCCAGGGATTCCACAATGACCCCTGCCAATTCCCTCAGCACCCTGGGGTGGAGATCATATGGACCTGCAAATTTAAACACGTCCAGCCCCACCAGAAGTTCCCTAACTAGGTCCTCTCTGACCCTAGGCTTGGCGGTGCCTCTCCTAAATCTGTCCAGAATCCCAGTGGGGAGATGTCCCAGTCTCTGCTCAGAAAAATGGAGGCAAAGCATTTGTTAAAGAGGTCAGCTTTTTCATCTTGTGCAACCACCAGATTGCCAAGCATGTCCTGCAGGGGTCTCACATTACCCGGTGCCTTCTTTTTACTTCCTATATATTTAAAAAAGGACTTCTTGTTATCTTTGAACCTGGTCACTAGTTCTAGGTCTGTCTCCACCTTAGCCTTCCTAACAGCCCCCCTACAGTCTCGAGCAATGGAGGTATAATCCTCCTTGGTAATAGCCCCTCCCTTCCAACAGGTGTACACCCCCTTTTTAGCTTTCAGACATTCCTGAATGCATTTGTTGAGCTATGGGGGCTTTTGAGCACTCTTGCCCCCTTTGATTCGCATTGGGACTGTCACCCTTTGGGCTCAGAGGATCATCTCCTTAAGGAACAACCACTCATCTTGGACTCCCAACTCCCCTACCCTCCAGGACCTCTGTGCCTCTCCTACTAATCTCCTTAACTCATTGAAATCGGCCCTCTTGAAGTCAAGGGCTACTGCCTTGCTCCAGGCCTTTGACACCTTTGTGCTGGATGGTGAATTTCAGTAGGCGATGATCGCTATTGCCCAGGTGGTCGAGAACCCAGAGTCTCCTCACCAGGTAATTGCCTGTGACCAGGATTGGGTCCAGCAAGGCATTTCCCGTGGTGGGACTGTGCACCTCCTGGGTTAGGTGGAGGTCCTGTATCTTGGCTAGGAACCTACGTGAGTGTTCAGACCTGGCTGACTGCTCCTCCAAGCAGATGTCTGGATAGTTTAGGTCACCCATGACGTCCCTTGACTTAACTGCCTCCACGAACTGACCTGAGAATTCCCAGTTCAGTTCTTCCTCCTGGTTGGGTGGTCTGTAGTAGACACCCACAGTTAAGTCCCTTTCCCCATGGTCCCCTTGTATTCTAACCCAAAGCACTTCAGTCTGCCCACAAAATACCACCTGCACCCCCGTATCCTTGAGCTTGGCCCCCAGGGCCTTGTAGTCCTTCATGATGCAGTCTGGACTGCTCTCAGCCGCATCATTTGTACCCACATGGATTAGGACCATGGGGTACTGGTCTGAGGGTTGAATGAGGTCTGGGATCATGTCTGTAACATCCTAAATCTGAGCCCCAGACAGGCAGCAGACCTCATGTGCCATGAGGTCAGGTCGACAGATGAGACCCTCCATTCCCCTCAGGATGGAATCTCTGATGATGAGGACTCAGCGTTTCTTTCTCGAGGTGTTTCACCCTTGCTCAGACCGTGTCATGCATAGAGTGGCATCATCCCCCGCAGAGGCATCCACTTCGACCTTCTCCTCTAAGGGTGCCAAGGCCTCATATCTGTTCCCCAGTTGTACCTGGGGAGCCACCACCACACTAGCCCAGGCCCTGGTTCTGGTGGTCACCTTCTGCCATTCCTCTGCTGTGCATCTCTCCTGGGAGATCTGACTGCTGGAGAACTGGTCCTGCAGAGAATGAAAATGCATGTCAATTTCATCCTCTGCAGCTCTGATCCCCTGTAGCTTGCTCACCTCAGCCTGGAGTTCCCTCACCTGCTTCTCCAGGGCCTGAAGTTGGACATAAGAGTGACAGGCAAGGGAACCTCCAGACCCCTCTTCCACCCGCGGCCCCTGGGTTCCCAGCAGGCAGCCCCCAAAGACACAGGCACAGGGGGCTGTTGACCCCACCATGAGCTGCATCTGGGTGGATGCCTCAGAGGAGCCCAGGGTAGGTGGCACCACCAGGGTGGGGTCCCTAGCAGCCACCCTCCCTGTCCTTACCACCGGGGCATGGTTCCTATCAGCCACTCCCCACATTCTTACCATGTCCATGGAGCTGTGAGTCTTCCTCTCTCTCATGCTAGAGATTCCTTCCTGGCTCCTGCTGCACGCCTGCCTTGCACAAACTCTGGCATGTTTGGATCTGAGAAACTAGTCAGGAGCCTTGGATCATTGATTAAATTTACCATACCCTTTGCCCATCCTCTCACAAGTTTAGGGAAGTCCAGGCTGATTTTTGGTTCAGGGCTTGCCATTTTAAGGGCCGAGTCAAGCAGCCAGACATACTTGATTTCAATGGCCATTTTAAAACCATGGCTGCCTATATATACAGAGCACTTTGCTGCTGGCAGCCAGGCAGAAACATTGCCTAGCTGAAAGGCTGTATGAAACATCTTGTAGGTAGAAGCAGCAGTCTCTTGGTCCTGGGCACGACCTAAAACTGCACCCTGACAGGAATGGGTGGCCTGGTGGGGCTTCTGGTGGTGCAGGAGTCCCCAGGAAATAACAAACCAGTTACTACCCTGGTGAAAGGTGGGTAGGGGTGCCTTAACCCAAGCCCCCACATCCTATAGGGTACCCCGGCAAGGAGGTCAGCAGGACCAAAGGGGGTCCAGAGTGGAGCAAGGTGCCCAGAGCAAATGAGAAGCAAGGACACCAGAGTTTGTGAAAGGGCGTGGAGCCTAGGGGATAGGAGCCCCAACTGAATGGGGGGTGGGGTAAGGAGCCCATTATGAGTGAGGGGCACGGACTCCAATGAAAGCAGCTGGAGTTAGGGGCTGGGTTATGGTTACAACATGCGGATGCCATCTGGAAGAGTTGGGCTGCTGTGTAGGGGAGGAAAAGGGACATAGATAGTGGCCCCTGGGATTGGGGCAAGAATGGGCAGCCTCCTGCCTAATTAGAACCAATTAAGAAACAACAAGGTGTGATAGGAGAGTGAGGCAGGTGGTCTGCCCAGAAACAGGTGGGTGGGCCAATGGCAGACCGGCCCCAGGAAAGCCCCTGTTACAGTGGTGCATTAGCCGGGAACACAGGAGCCCGACAGTCAGGCATGTCAGCGCTCCCCCCAGGGAGTTGTGTTGAAGGGGGAGGTATGTGGCAGGACACTGTTGGTGCCTGCCACTTTAAGGGCTGAGTCAAGCAGCAAGCAGGTGCTTGATTGTGGCGGCCATTTTAGAACTATGGCTGCCTATATAAGCAGTGCAGTTTGCTGCTGGCATCCAAGCAGGAAACATCGCCTGGCTGAACTGCTGTGTAAGAATAACTACAGGTAGGAGCAGGAGGCTCTTGGTCCTGGACATGCCCTAAAACTGCATGCTGCCAGGACTGGGTAGCCTGGTGGGGCTCTCAGTGGTATGAGAGCCTCCAGGAAAATACCAGACCAGTTACCACCCTGGTGGAAGGTGGGTTGGGGCACCCCAATAACCCCTAGCTCCCACATCACTAAGGGTAGCAGTTAGGGCCTGGTATGGGTATGGCTACCTGAGCCCCCACCAGGGAGGGAAGCCCCATAGCCCCAGTGAGGGGGTGGAAGATGTGGAGCCCCAGTAAGTGTAGGCCCCCAGTGAAGAGGTAGAGATGTGGAGCCCCAGTGAGGGGAAACCAAAAGGCTGGAAGCCAGTGACAGTTTGTATAGAGTTGCCCCAGGAGGGGCCAAGGCAAGCTTGGCTCTGGTCAGGTAATTGGCTGGCCACTACCCCAGTGAGGGTTGCAGGAGAGGCCCAAAAGATGGCACGTCTGCCACCCAAGGTGTGCACTAGATAAAGCCTATGGCCAAAGAGGCCCGTTCCTAGAGGGAGCAAGGCAGTATAAGTTGTTGATACATGAAAGAGACCCTGGGAGATGGAGCGTGAGAGGCCCTAGTGAGAGGATGGCGGTATGAATGTGTTTGTGTCTGAGGCCTGACAATGGGGGCTAAGCTTAAAATGCAAGGTTCTCCACGTTGGGAGGAAAAACCTGCGGCATCCTTATAGGCTCGGCAGCGCTACGCTGGCTAGCACTATGGAAGAAAGAGACTTGAGGGTCATCATTGACCACAAGATGAACACTAGCCTGCAACTTGATGCTGCAGCTAGAAAAGTGACAAAAACGCTGGCTTGCATCCATGGATGCTTCTCAAGCAAATCCTGGGACATCATTCTCCCCTTGTACTCGGCCTTGGTGAGGCCGCAGCTGGAGTACTGCGTCCAATTTTGGGCTCCACAATTCAAAAAGGGTATGGAGAAGCTTGAGAGAGTCCAGAGAAGAGCCAGTCACATGATCAGAGGTCAGGAAAACAGACCTTACGATGACAGGCTGAGAGCCATGGGGCTCTTTAGCTTGGAAAAGCACAGGTTCAGGGGTGATCTGATGGCCACCTATAAGTTTATCGGGGTGACCACCAGTATCTGGGGGAACATTTGTTCACCAGAGCGCCCCATGGGATGACGAGGTTGAACAGTTATAAACTACTGCAAGACCGTTTCAGGCTGGACGTAAGGAAGAATTTGTTTACTGTCCGAGCCCCCAAGGTCTGGAACAGCCTGCCATCGGAGGTGGTTCAAGCACCTACATTGAACATCGTCAAGAGTAAATTGGATGCTTATTTTGCTGGGATCCTATGATCCCAGCTGACTTCCTCCCCTTTGGGTGGGGGGCTGGATTCAACGATCTTCTGAGGTCCCTTCCAGCCCTACTGTCCATGAAATCTATGAAATCTATGAAAGCTTGGTCTAGCTGTAGGCGAGAAGCATTGTGTCACCTTGATGCCATCTACGAGTTTGAGCTGCGGTGTAGGGGAGGAACAGAGCCACAGATAGTCCCCCCTGGCATCGGGGCCAGAATGGGCAGCCTCCCACCTAATTAGAACAAATGAAGAAACAACAAGGCATGGCAGGAGAGTGAGGTGGGAGGTTAGCCCAGATACAGGTGGGTGGGCCAATGGTGGACCTCCCCTGTTACAAGTCCCATCCCTAGTACTTATCAAACGTAACTAAGGAAAAATTAAGTTGAAAATCACCAAAGCTGTCCAACTTAGAACTTGTAGATTGCACTACTATTTCCTGAGAGAACTTATAGAATAACCCACCTTAGAGCATTTATACCAGACTAGACAAAGCACTCGGAAAGCAGAGAAAACAATCCTTTTGTGTCAGGGAAACAGATTGATACATGTCCTACTAGGTTTTTGCCATCTCCAACTTCTGTGATAACTTTCTGAAAGCATTTTGTCAGCACCTTGCTAACTACTGTGCATATTGTTCTGATCCATCCTGTAATGCTGCAGTCTGGGGATTTAGCTTTAGCTATAAAGTTGTACCTGGTTCACTCTCAAAGTCTAAAAATAGAATTGTTTAGAATATATGTTCTAAATTAAGACTGAATGTCACTGGAAAATCTACTGCAACCAAGGTCAGAATCTGTGATATCAAACTGGTATCAAAGAAAAAAATTTCCATTTGACTGTAACATTAATAATATTTACTACTTCCAGATGAGACTCATCCTGTTCAAAGCCATGTTTAAAGAGTAACTAATTAATCTTCACAACCAACCTCAAATAGTAAGTTAGTAAGTTCTATACCCCATATTAAGATGTTAAGAAGTGCCCTATAATTAGGGATCTACCAAAATCACAATTTTGTGATTTTTATGGAAACCGCAATTTCAGACAGTCTCTACAAAAAAGCATGGGCTCCACAAAAAAGTGCAGGCTCTCTGAGCGGGGGGGGAATGCAAAAGAAAGCTATATGAACAGAAAAGGGCAGGGAGCTCTTGCATCCTGAAGCTTGAGGGGAGGGAGAAGACGGGAGGGGGCAAGAAGAAGCAAATTAGAGGCTGAGCCCTTGACATAGTCTTAGCCCAGGAGCTAATCTGGGGCTAGCTAGGGAAGCAGAAGGGTTTTGATAATGGCTTTTAAAGCATCCACAAGCATGCTTCTGCAGCATGCATGCTCCCACTGAAAGAAGAGCAAGGTTGAACTCTAAGAAGTCTTCCAAGATGGCCAAATATGTTTCAGCACCGGACCATGGAAGACGATATCATGAAGGGATCTTGCACACAGATGAAGACAGGTTCTTCTGTACCTCCTGTAATGTAACTCTGGATGTGTCCAGGAAAAACAGCATAAATTGGCACTTGGTGTCCGAGGCATTCAAGAAGGGGAAGGCTGCTGGCAAGGCTGAAGGTCACAGCAAGAAGCAAGAAAGTGTGTCCTCCCTCTTGAAAAGGAGCACAGAAAGCAGCTTGGAAAGCCAAAAGGTGGCATTTGCTTCTTGAATGCTTTCACAGCAGCAAACATCCCTTCAGAAACTTGATCACCTGAAGTTAAGGGACTACATGAACAAAAACATGCCAACTGCTGGCAGTTTTCCATGTACCAACAAGCTTCCCCAAGATCAGGGGTGGGCAAAATAAAGCCCAGGAGCCAAATTCAGCCTAGGGAGTGATTTTTACCCTGCCCACAGTGGGTACCTTGACTTTACCAGGCAGCATTGGGACACCCCCATCTCATGCCAGCCTGCAGCTCACCCTGGGATGCCCATGTGATGGTGGCAGCTCCTAGATCTGCTGGCTTAGCATGGATCAGAGCAATGCAGGGGCAGGGGCAGGGGCAGGGGCGGGGCAGGGGCAGTGGTAGTGGTGGGAGCCTCAGGAGCCCCCATCCTCAGATGCAGCACCTTCACTGGGGCTCTTACCATTGCCACTACCCTCATGTTGCTCTGTGTCACTATGCCCCATGCTAAGCCCATGTGGGGCTGGGGGCTGTCACCACCGCATGGGCATCCTGGGGTGAGCTGGAGCTGGCACCAGATGGGGGGATGCTCCAGCGCTGCCCACCTCCCCTGGCCCCAGCATAGTCCTGACCACTGTAAGTGCCTGGCAGGGCATAGAGTCACTGCCAGATCCACTTCCTTCCCTCCCCAACCTGTGGGCTGTACATCTCAGGCCAGGGGAGAAAATGGGAGAGGGAAGCTAAGTTCCCCCTGCTTGTCAGGCTTGGCAGTAACATGTGGCCATCCCCTACCCCTGCCTCCCCTCCTCAACTTCCCAAGCCTTCTCTGTGGGGCTTGCAGCCCTCCTCTCACTCTCATGGGTGCTGTGGCCCCTCAGTGAGACTTGGTGGGGCCTTCCAGCTCTGCCCTAGCCCCAGGCTATCACCACCCCAAGATCCCGGCCCCAAATGCAGGATCCACACAGGCAGGATGCAGGGGTAGGCAAGAAGCCATGTCTGGAGCTGGGGCCAAGATTGTGGGGCAGTGACAGCATTGGACCAGGGTGGGGCAGAGCTGCAATCCACTCTCTTCATGTCCCTGCCCATGGAACCCACGCCCATTGTAGGGACATGCAGGCAGCAGACTGTGGCTCTGACCTGGCTCCAGCCCCATATTGTCACTACCCCGTGACCCTGCCCTGTGATCCTAGCCTCACCTGCCCATCCTACTCCTGAAGACCACTGCCTGGAGCCCCATCTCACATAGGGAGTTATGCTGTGTTACTGCATGGGGAAAGAGGAATGCTGACCTGGCCCATGACACCTCCATACAGGACCTCCATCTAACCCAGGAGGTGCACAGCCCCACCAGGGGAGACACCTTGTTGGACCTGGTGCTGGCCACGAGTGGTGACCTGGGAGGGGGCTGCAGGTGCTCGACCACCTGGGCGACAGTGATCATTGCCTGCTGGAATTCACCATCCAGCGCAAGGTGGCAAAGGCCTGCAGCAAGGCAGCAGCCCTAGATTTCAGGAGGGTGGACTTCAATGAGCTAAGGGGAATAGTTGGGGAAGCACTGAGGTCCCGGAGGGGAGCTAGGTGTCCAAGAATAGTGGTCGCTCCTTAAGGAGATGATCCTCCAAGCCCAAAGGGAGGTAATCCCAACACAGATCAAAGGGAGCAGGAGGGTGCAAAAGCCCCCATGGCTCACCAAAAGCATCCGGGAATGTTTTCTAGCTAAAAGGGAGGCGTATACCCAATCAAAGGGAGGGGCCATCACCAGGGAGGACTATACTGCAGTTGCTCGGGGATGCGGGGGGCAGTCAGGAAGGCCAAGATGGAGATGGAACTGGGACTAGCTACCCGGATCAAAGACAACAAGAAGTCCTTTTTTAAATACATAGGGGGCAAAAAGAAGGTACCGGGTAACGTGGGCCCCCTGCAGGACACGCTGGGAAATGTGGCTGTCACACCAGACAACAAAGCTAACCTATTTAACAACTTATTTTCCTCCATTTTCCTGAGCAGGGACCAGATCAGCCTCCCCACTGGGCCCCCCTCAGGCCCTAGGGGAGGCGCACCTAGGCCAAGGGTCAGTGAGGATCTAGTCAGGGAACTTCTGGAGGGACTGGATGCATTTAAATCAGCTGGTCTGGACAATCTCCACCCCAGAGTGCTAAGGGAATTGGCTGAGGTCACTGCGGGACCCCTGGCACGGCTTTACGAGCGCTTGTGGTGCCAGAGGACTGGAAGAGGGCCAATGTGGTTCCCGTCTTCAAAAAGGGGAGGAAGGAGGACCTGGAGAACTATAGGCCAGTTAGTCTTACCTCAATCCTGAGTAAGCTTGTTGAGAGAATTATTCTGGCACATGTCCACGAGGGACCAGTAGGGGAGATTATGCTTAGGGGCAACCAACACGGGTTCATTAGAGGCAGGTCCTGTCAGACCAACCTGGTGGCCTTCTACAACCAGGTCACCAAATCCTTAGATGCAGAGGTAGCAGTGGACATTGTGTTTCTAGACTTTCGGAAGGCCTTTGACATTGTCTCTCACCCCATTCTCATTAAGAAACTAGGGGACTGTGGTGTCGACACCTACACATTCAAATGGGTTGCCAGCTTGCTGGAGGGCCGCACCCAGAGAGTGGTAGTGGATGGGTCATTTTTGACCTGGAGGGATGTGGGCAGGGGGGTTCTGCAGAGCTCGGTCCTCAGGCCCACACTGTTCAACATCTTCATCAGTGACTTGGACGAGGGGGTAAAAAGCACCCTGTTCAAATTTGCTGATGACACTAAGATGTGGGAGGATGTGGGCACGCTAGAAGGAAGGAATAGGTTACAATTGGACCTAGACAGGTTACAAGAGTGGGCAGATGAGACTAGGACGGGATTCAACACTGACAAGTGCAAGATGATGCACCTGGGGAGGAAGAACCAGCACCATACCTACAGGCTGGGGAACTCCCTTCTCATCAGTGCAGAGGCAGAAAAGGATCTTGGAGTCATCATTGATGCCAAGATGAACATGGGCCGGCAGTGTGGGGGTGCAGTCAGGAAGGCCAACTGCACATCGTCATGCATCCACAGATGCATCTCAAGCAGGTCCAGGGAGGTGATCCTCCCCCTCTATGCAACACTGGTCAGGCTGCAGTTGGAGTACTGAGTCCAGTTCTGGGTGCTGCACTTCAGGAGGGATGTGGATACTCTAGAGGAGGGCCACTCGCATGATCAGGGGGCAGCAGGGCAGGCCCTATGACGAGAGGCTAGGGGACGTGAACCTGTTCAGCCTCCACAAGAGAAGGCTGAGGGGCGATCTAGTGGCCTGTTACAGACTAGTCAGAGGGGACCAGCAGGCATTGGGGTAGTCCCTGTCTCCCCAAGCAGGGTGGAACCCCTCTCCGTCCCGGGGGCCGCGTGGGCAGGGAGCGCCGAGGGCGCGGGCACATCCGCACGTGCCCGCCCTCCCTCGGCCGACCTCCCCATGGCCGCCTGCACAGACCCCTCGAGACGCACGAGTCTTTGAACCTCCGCCCCGGCACCACCCCGCCTGCCCCGCTGAGCGGGACGAGGTGAGGGGACGGAGCGCTAGGTACCTGGGTAACCTTGGGGTGAGGGAAACGGTTCCGAACTCCAGGTGGTCCCAACCCCCCCTTCCGGACGCCGCCTCACCCCCCCCCGACCAGGCGGGCGAGGAACAGGCGCCGGAGGAGGACGTGGAGCTGAGCCCGGCACCCTCCAGCCAGCTCCACAAACCCCACGAGGGGGGAGAAGCATCCACCCGGAGGGCAGCGGCCAGGACTCACCGCCATGGCCAGCGCCTTCCCGTCAGGGGGGGCCGGGGTTTCTCTCAGGTCCCGGCTAGGTTCCCTGGGGGCCGACGCAGCTGGGGCCGCCCGCCCGGATGGGCCCTCCCCGTCCCGCGTGCCAGCTGCTCAGAACCTCCCAGCCACCACGGAAGCCCGCCCGCTACACCCCTGCCCCTCAATCCCTCCTGTACAGGGTATAGCCATCTATACCCATGGTCCAGTTATGGGTTGAGTCCCACCAGGTCTCCGTTATCCCTATGACATCGTAATTATTTGCATTAAGTAGGAGGACGAGTTCCTCCTGCTTATTTCCCAAGCCCCTGGCATTTATGTACAGGCAGGAAATTGTCCCTTTTGGGGCTCTTGCCTTGCCCACAGATTGTACCAGGGCTGGGGCAGGGGTGGGCGGGACCCTTGGTCTGCTGGCTTTGCAAGGGTTGCTCAGTGGGCCAGCAGTGGTGGTCATCCCCACGTCCCCCAGCGGGCTTAGTTTAAAGCCTGGTGGAGCAGGTCAGCCAGTCTGGCTGAGAAGAGTATCCTCCCCTGGGGAGAGAGGTGGAAGCAATCTCTTCCCAGCAGCTCACTGCCTCTCTCGCCAAAGAGCGGGCTGTGGTCATGGAAGCCAAAGCCTTCCTGATGACACCAGCACTGCAGTCTTTGGTTAACTACATGGATCCTCCTCTCCCTCCTCAGCTCATACCCCGAGACTAAGAGGATCAAAGAAAACACCACCTGTGCCCCCAGACCCTTAGCCCCACTCCCAAATCCCATGACCCGGCTGGGAGCACTCCGAGCCATGTCACTGGTACCCACATGAATAAGGAACATGGGATAGGCTGAGACTGAAATGCCAGGCCAGAGCCAGTGAGCTACTGGTCAGCAGCTAGAGTAACCTGTAAGCTAAGGCTAAGAATGCTGAATCCTATACACAAAGATAAATGGTGACAGAGTGACACCTGCAAGGCATGGGAATGACTATAGGGGAGGACAGAGGCCTCTAATTGCCCCTATGGCAGCCGGTGCACTTAGGCACTGACAGGAACAGGAGGGCCCCACTTAGTGTTTGAGGGGCAGGGCAGGGGTATGGGAGAAACCTGCTGGCCAAAACAGGCTAGGGCTTGCTCTGGGACTGTGGGACAGTTTCCCTTCTATAATAAAATAATTCCATCAAGGCATGACAGGTGAGAGGAAAAGGGAGGGTACCCCAAGAAGCCAGAGTGGGCAGGAATTGCATGGCCACCAGGAAGCATAATGGCTTCCTCTGGGGCCTGGTCCTGCCACAGAAAGGAGCAGGGCTCTAGCAGCCATGACTGGGTTAGCTTCAGGGGATACTCAGAGGGACTGGATGAGGCTAGGGAAGTTCTAAGCAAGAGCCTCCCTGAAAGGGTTCTGTGACAGTGCCTAACAAAAGTATCAGCTTCTGCTGCAGTTACAACCAACACCATTGTTTGTTCCCCCTTCCTTCTTTCTTTGGATCAGTACTGTACAGCCAATACTTATGACATCCATAAAATATCATGAAATGTTTTGAAAAATATCCATTTTTTCATGCATTCCCACAATAAAAGGTAATCAATAGGAGTTTGGCTTGGAGCTATCATCACAGGAATGGGAAACAGAACATCCTGCTGTATATACCTGGATCTATTATAGGCAGGGATCTACTGAACTTGAGACAGCTGCCGGCCAATTTTGCAGCCATTTTCATGGGACAAGCATGGTGGGCCCTCCATGCCTCTGATTGGCCAAGGGGCCCTGGTAGTCCTGCCCCTCCCCACAGATTGCCAAGTGGCTCCAAACCACTGCTTACTTAATAACACGTCAATTAATGATGTCCATGGCCTTAATCCCTTGATTAAGCCCAGGGAAGCCATTAATGACTGCTTAGATTAATTAGTAGTGCATCAATGGGTCTACTATTAATTAGGGTTTTGAACCCACAGAAGCCATTAATTGATGCATTATTAAGCAATCTAAGCCCTTAAGATCCAAAATGAAACACCTTATTAAAATAAAGCAATACACAAAATCGATTGCAACTAATGCCAAGTATATATACTTTATTAACTAATACCATTTAATAACTTAAACTCTAAACTGAAATATCTTATGAAAATAAAACTATGCACAACATGAACTGTAACTAATACCAACTATATATACTTTGGGCACAGCTACACAAGATGTTACTACGCATTTATTTAGTACTTGTGTAAGCAAGTACTAAATAAATGCTCAGGAAACAGAGTTACTGTGCAGTTGCACAGATTAACACCTTTTAAGTAACTCCACAGCATAGCAGCCTAATACTACTGTGCAGTAGCATCTCAGCACAGTTTTTGCCATGCGATGCTACTATGCAGTAATATCAGGCTACTGCACAAAGTCTCATGTAGATGTGCCCTTTATACACTTTAATAAAGGGCATTATAAAAAGCAGTTTACTGAAACTGAATGCTAACCTTGAGACAGGCAGTTCATGCCAGGTATTAAATGCAAGCATGCTGCACCCAGCTGCAGTAGCTGCACTCATTGTCTGTCTCTGTGAGCTGAACACTGAGATGGCATACTCAGCATCCACTGAGCTCATTGGAATAGAGAAGCAGCATTTTGCCAGGGTGTACAGATGTGGAAACTGGTCACAGACAGAGTCCCAGAACACAGGCACAGTCATCTGGCACTCTTGGATGAAGTTCATGGAAGCAGTATGTTCATTGCCTCTTTCCCTCATCCCAGGATTGCTTTCAGTAGCTGAGGGGCAAAACTCAGTACAGGCATCTAGTTGCTGCTCTCTCCAGGTAAGTTTATGGGGGCAGGGGTAGAGGAGCCATAGGCAATGTATGGGGGGTTGCAGGGGCCTAGGCAATGTGTGTGTGGGAGTGGGAGACATAGGCAATGCAGGGGAAGTTGATGGGATAGGTTATGCATCAGGGAGTGGAAGGGTACATGGCCCCCCAGATTTGTGCACCCACAGCAGGACGCAGTGCTGCAGCTTGGCTGGACCAGCTCTGTGCAGGAGCCACCCTAGCAAGTGGGACCTGGTGTGGGAGGGAGTGCCACGCTGCCATCGCCACCCAGATAACATATGGTAACATTGTTAGAAATATTATTAAAAATGCATTATCAATAGCTGTTAGCTCCCATCAATAGTGTTGTCCTTTGAATAAGCACGGCTGCCAGCCCTCCTTGTCTCCTTAATGAGAGAGGGAAGGGGGGGTTGGAAACTGAAGGAAAAACTCCAAGAGCTCTCTTTGTTCTGCAAATTTACTATCTCTTTGTTACACTAAATCACACTTTCTTTCATGGCTCCCACGGCTCTTAGGCTAAGATAAGAATAATTGCCATCTTAGCCTTGAGGTTAAACCCTCCATAACCTCCAGTGCTTTCTGGGCAAGCGCAATAACCTAATACATATTAAGCCTATCCGCCCCGCATACTTAAGTAGCTAATTATAATACACATGGGATGCATGATCTGACGTATTCTCATGCATGTTTGTATGAACCGGAAATGAGTTGTAAGAGTTCCTGTTTCTGTACACGTGCCAGAAGAGAGGGGATAAAAGCCTGCTAATGATTGTACTCGGGGGCAGAGGGTTTTGATCTTTTGTCTTCTCCCTCTGACCCTATTTGCAAATATATACCTTTTGTCTCACCAACAATGTGTGCCTAAGGATTTGTTATTCAATGAGCCTCCAAAGAAAACGAACCGAGAGAGAGTTTTTTTTACCTCAATCTAATATTCCCCCCTCAAGATGCTTTCTGATCTTTACTTCATTTGGGCATATCAAGATAATTACGAGGAATTTTTCTGAGGACCATGACTTTTGCTACAGTCTGTGCTTTTAGAGGGACTGCTGCAACTTGCATTCCTTCTACTGTGGTGGTTATCAATCTAGTAAGACAAGGAATGAGACAAGGGATAAAAATCAAACCAGTTAGGGCACACAAAAGCACAAACCCTACTTTTTTCCACCAGGGTCCTCCAAATAATTGAAACCACCAGTCCTTATTCCATGTAGTTTCCCACGTTTGTATTGGTACATGGGCTATTTTCCTAATCTCTTTGGCAATCTCTAAGACCACCTTCCCGTTATCATCTATTTGGAGGCAACAATTAGAAAGGTTGAACTTTCCACAGACTCCGCCATCCTCTGCGAGTAAATAGTCTAAAGCCATTCGATTTTGGTATATGGCTTCCCTCATCTGAGAACTTTGTCGAGCCAGCAACTCGAGAGCAGTGGCGGTCTGGTTAGTAATTACTTCCAAGACTGCCTGCAACCGGATGATTCTATTCAGCATATATATTGGTGTCCGGTAGCCCCAACTCCCATCATTAGCCCATGTAGCTGGTCCATAATACTCAATAATCCTCTGAGGAGGCCACTCATCCTCCTTCCACTTTTGGGAGCCACCCTGTGTCAAACTTACATCAATACTTCTCTTGGCCCTGTTCCAATCATCATACAAAGAGACTCCCAGCTTATTTCCACCCTCAGATGGTAACAAAAAGAAAGATGGTACAATTACTCCAATATAGCAGGTTCCTGTCCACCCTCGTGGTAGGACCGTATAGGCACGCTTTCCACAAATCCAATAATGTCCTTTTAGGGCCCTGTGTTCCCCTCCCAAGGCTAGGGGGTCACGGCTGTGGAAAAGAAGGGGATAGTATTTGGTGCCCTTATGCCCTAAAGGGCCAGTGTGATAGTTACTCAGTTTAAACTGACATTTCCATACGCCATCTTTATCCCTATACTCGCACTTGGTTATTTCATTTGTGTCATTCAAGGCACTCCAATATGCATTAAACCTTGCCACTGTGCCATTCAGGTGTGCCCATTGCCACTTATAAATGTAGGTAAATCGTTCGCCTCGGGTCTTTTCATATGCCTGACATCTGGTAGGGTCAGGATCGAAAGGTAATATTCTTGTCCTTTTGAGATTTTGCATCTGTGTGGAGATTGGGAGCCTAATGGCAGCAGAATTCCATTGATCAGCATACCTGCTGCATACTCGGGCCCATTTTAATGTCCATGTACACTGACTATGTTCTAACCTTCTTCCTGTACCATTACTGCTAATACAGTACTCTCCCAATGCCACTTGGGAAAGATCCCAGCTGTGGTTCTCATCCCATTCTTGACCAGTACTCTTAACATCTGCTTTGTCACTGACTAACCATTTTGGGGCCAAAGGAAAAGCCCTCCAAGGCCACTGTTCTCCGGCCTCTCGGAGCCCCCCACAGGCCCAGCAGTTGGTAAGATTAAAAGTACTTGCAATTCTCTCCATCATATCAACATACAAATTTGTCCCTGGGGGAGTAATTTGGGAAAGCGGGGGCATAGGCCAGTGGCTAAGGCTATGCAATCCTGCTTCTTTCATTATGCAGATAACAACAAGGCACATTATAATTCCCACCATATTTTCCCTTTTACTTTCTGGACTAATTTTCTGAACTTTGATTAAGCCGTCTCAGGCGCACTTGGAGATCACCAGTAGGTTCACAGCTCCACTTGCTGGCTTCTTGTTCCGAAGACGACTCAGCTTCCGGAGTGAGTTCGTCTTGGGAGTTGTTGTCCTCTGACGCTTGTGGATGTCGTTTCACACGGGTATGGTGTATCCAACGGTCATGGCCAGCGATCTTTACAGCGGTGTGGGTTGTTAGAAGTACCTGGAAAGGGCCACTCCACCTCTCAGTCAGAGGTTCCTTTTTTCACCGCTGCACCAAGACCCAGTCTCCCGGGGAGAAGTCATGTACCGGTACGTCTAAAGGCAGGCGCTGAAAGGAGGCTGCATACCTGTGAAGAGAAAACAAGACAGACTGCAAAGCAATAACGTACATATGAAGCTCACTATTACCTAATTCAAAAGTTACATTCTCTCGCATCCCAGGAGGTAAGACTCGAGGCGGCTTGCCAAACATAATTTCATATGGGGTCAATTTAAGGCCCCGTCGGGGAGTGTTTCGAATGCAAGTAAGGGCGAGCGGTAATGCTTGAGGCCACTTAAGACGTGTTTCAATACAGATTTTGGTGAGCAAAGTCTTTAAAGTCCTATTCATACGTTCCACTTGTCCTGAACTCTGTGGTCTCCATGGTGTGTGTAATTTCCAAGTAACCTTGAGAGCTTGTGCGACTTCTTGAACCACTTTTCCCACAAAGTGTTGTCCTTGATCCGACTCAATGGACTCAGGCAGGGAATACCGTGGAATGATCTCCTGCAACAAATACTTCACTACTGTAGCCACAGTGGCAGTCCTGGTGGGCCAGGCCTCGACCCAACCAGAGAGCTGGTCTACCATGACAAGTAAAAACCCGTGATGTCCGGACCGTGGGAGCTCGGCAAAATCAATCTGCCATGCCTGTCCAGGGTACGCTGCCCAGGGTCTACCTCCCATTGGCACAGGGGGTTTCCTTCGGGGGTTTACTTTCTGGCATGTGATGCACTTGGTAGCAATGCGCTGAGCTTCTACATATAGCCCTGGAGCTACTGCTTGGCGAATCACTAGATCACCCATGGCCAAGCCTCCCATATGGGTTCTTGCATGGAGCTGTTGCAGCACCTCCCGAAGCAATGGCCTGGGTATCATGACTTTCCCTCCTGGTACTATCCACCACCCCTGGGAGTTCTTTTCTGCACAAGCTCTTTGTGCAAATTTATCTTCTTCAGGGGAATACTGTGGGACTAAATCTTGGATGTCTGGCCATATGGCATGGGACATGGCCTGCTTGGATACCTCCTCCGCTTCTCCCCCAATAAATGCAGCTTCCTTTGCTGCTGAATCAGCCTTTGCATTTCCAAGCTTATGCTTTTCCTCAGCAGCCTTCCCATGGGCCCGCACATGAATGACTGCTACCTCTTTAGGCTGGTGGAGTGCCTCTAGTAGCTTGATAATCTGGGGGCCATTAGCAATTTTATTCCCAGAGGCCGTAATAAAACTCCTTTCTTTCCACAATAGTCCGTGTGCATGGACTGTAGAAAAAGCATAGCGAGAGTCAGTGTATATATTAACCCGCTGGTCTGTCCCCAGCTGTAATGCTTGGGTGAGCGCAATGAGTTCTGCGGCCTGTGCCGACCATGAGCTTGGCAATGACTCCCTCCATACTACCTTATCCAAGGTTACCACTGCACATCCTGTTCGTCTTTTTCCATCGATGACAGAGCTGGAGCCGTCTACGAAGTATTCAACATCTGGGTCCTCAATTGGGTTCTCAGCAAGATCAGGTCGCACCTGTGTGGTTTGATTTAGGACCTCAAGGCAGTCATGCATCGGTTTCCCTGGCTCCGGCAGCAAGGTTGCAGGGTTTAAGGCTGTAGTATGTTTGAAAGTAAGTCCTGGATTAGAGAGCAAAAATATCTCATACCGTGATTGTCTGGAGGGGTTAAGAAATTTCCCTCCCTCAGTCCCTAGGATCTGGGGAACTCCATGAGGAGTGAGTATTTCCATATCCGCACCCATGATTATCTTCTGGGCTTCTTCAACAACCACTGCTGTGGCTGCCACAGCCCGAAGACAGGCTGGCCACCCGAGTGCAACTGGATCTAGAACCTTTGAATAATATCCCACGGGTCTCCAGGTCGGGCCCGATGGCTGTGTCAGCACCCCTGATGCGACCCCTCGATTCTCATGAACATACAGTCGATATGGCTTTTTACTGTTTGGGATGGCCAGGGCAGGGGGCTGGGTTAATGCTGCTTTAAGCAGATCAAAGGCATGCTGCATTTCTTTATTCCATTTCCATTTAGTGAGACTCTCCTTAGTCAGGGAGTCATACAGTGGTCTAGCCTTCCCACCATAATCTGGTATCCATAGTCGACAGAACCCAGTTAGCCCTAGGAATGCTCGTAGCTCCTTGGGTGACTTAGGTGGGGTTAGACCTTGAATCGCCTGTATGCGATCTGCACTTAGGGCTCTGACTCCTTTTGAGAGCTTATATCCCAAAAATGTGACTTCAGGCTGACATATCTGGGCTTTCTCTCTAGAAACTTTATATCCTTTTTCCCCTAGAGTGTTTAGGAGTGACCTGGTGGCTTCCTCACAGAGCTGCAAGTTTGGGCTTGCAACTAGCAGGTCATCCACATACTGGAGGAGAGTCACTGCGGGGTGTGATCCCCTCCACTCCTCCAAGTCCTTCTGAAGGGCAAGTCCGAAAATATGAGGGGCTGCTACGAATCCTTGTGGGAGAACTGTCCACATGAGTTGGGCTTTATGGAAGGTGTCTGGATCCTCCCATTCAAAAGCAAACAATTTTTGACTGTCTCGGTGAAGGGGAATAGAGAAGAAAGCATCTTTCAAATCTAGCACTGAAAATATTTCAGCTTCCCCCGGTACTTGTGTCAAAATCGTGTGAGGGTTCGGGACTACAGGATGGTCTGAAAGGACCTTCTTATTTACTGCCCGTAAGTCTTGGACCAGTCTGTATGAGACCCCATCTGCCTTTGGCACTCCAAGGATGGGGGTGTTATAGGGTGAAGTCCCTTCCACTAGCCATCCGTACCTCTTGTATTTCTCTATTAACGGCTTGAGTCCAGCTCTGGCCGCTCGGCTGAGTGGGTACTGCTTTACCCGAACGGGCCCCTCCCCATCCTTGAGTACGATCCTTACCGGGGAGACGAACTTAGCTCGCGCAGGGGTTCCATCAGCCCATACTGAGGGGTCTACTCCGGTCATGTGATCTTCTGGACTTACTGCAGGGCGTCGGTCCTCCAGGAGAGCCATCTGATAGTTCGAGCTCTGCTTGACAGGTAGCTGGACCACCATCTGGTCGTCTCTGAAAAAGATCTCAGCTTGCAATTTTGTGAGTAAGTCCCGCCCAAGGAGTGCAACCGGGCAACTTGGAGAATACACAAAGGAGTGCTCAAGCAAATGATCTCCCACTTTGGTGAGGAGTGGTTTACAAACAGGGAGTCGGGTTTGCATTCCCTCAATCCCTTCCACAAGTACATGCTGTTCACTAGTTCCTGCACAGGGGGGTTTTTCTGGAATCATTGAAAATGTAGCCCCAGTATCCACCAAGGCTTCAAAGTTTTTGCCACCAACCCTAATGGTTACCATGGGATCTTCTCGGGCTCCAACCCGAAGGGTAGTGGTCTTAGATCCCTGTCCCCTTCATTCTGAATCCTCACCCTTGTCTTCTGCCCGCATGAGGTGACCTCTTGGTTCCCTCTCTCTCTTCTCCTTCAACTTCGGGCATTCCCTTTTCCAGTGTCCTTTCTCTTTGCAATAAGCACAAACGTCTGCTCCCACTCTTTCTCCTTTCCCCTTCTGCATCCCAGCCTTTTCAGAGTTCCCTCCAGTTATAGCAGCTGCTAGTGCTGCCATCTGTCGCTGAGCCTTTTTATCCTCTTTGCGCTCCTGCACTTGCTCACGATTCCCATACACCTTATATGCAATTTCCACCAGCTCTGAAATCGGTTTCCCAGCACCTCCCTCAGTTTTCTGTAACTTCTTACGGATATCAGCAGCAGATTGACCAATAAACATAAGATTTACCATGCGCTGGTTATCTGGGGCTTCTGGATCCAGATCCGAAAACCTGCGAAACGCCTCATACAGCCTCCCAAGGAAAGCTGAGGGATCCTCCTCTTTTCCCTGTCTCACTTCATACAACTTAGACAGATTGGTAACCCGAGGCACTGCCTTTCCCATTGCTTCCACTATAATTCCCAGATACCGTGCACTCAGCTCTCTGCCTTCGGCAGTGTGATTATCCCATCTCGGCTCTTCTACAGGGAAGGTATCACGCAGAGTACGACCAGCAGCACCTTCTAACTCAACTCTGGCTGTTGCAATACGCTCTGCTGTACCTAACACTAATCTCCTCTCCTCCGGGGTTAGGAGGGTCTGGAGCATCATCTGGACATCAGCCCAAGTGGGTCGATGAGTCTGCCCAATGGATCGAAACAAATCCCTCATCTTTTCAGGGTCTTCACGAAAAGAGGGGCTCTGATTCTTCCAGTTAAATAAATCTGAAGTGCTAAATGGGGTGTAGACAAAAGTTGCAGTGCCTCCTTCCCCAATAACCTCTCGCATCGGACAGTTCAGCACCGGCTGTGACTCTACAGGCTTGCGCAAATAATAACCCTTATTTCCTGATTCAGATGAGGCACTTGGCTGAGGCTCACGCTCTAACTCATTAGGTATGCCTTGGTACGTCGGTGGTGGTCTTTCTAAGGGAGGGGGCGGTGGTGCAGAAGGACTGGATGCCGAGGAGGCGTCTGACTCATCTTCGCTACCCGACAGGGCAACCGGAGCACGGGTCCGGTACTCAGCCAATTCAGAATTCCCCCCCTCATTAGACTCAGGAAGTACAGGCGCCCCCCCCCCGAGTCTTTTTCTTAACAAGCATCACATGAGACTTTACTAAGTAATTCTTAATCCAAGGTGGCTGATTTTGAACCACCCACAACCAACAATCAATATAAGGAAACTGATTCCAATACCCATTTTGCATAACAATTTCATGGATAGCTATCACTTCTTTTAGCACAAAGGATCCTTTTGGGGTCCAGTGGACCCCAAATGTTGGCCAATCGAGTTGACAAAACTTAGTTAAATCACCTTTTTTCATTTTTATTCCGTAATCGGCCGGCCTTGCAAATTTATTAAAATGACGTAATAAGCACCTTAGAGGGGTATCCATGTTTTCTACACGGGAGCTAACCGTACCCATTTTGCCCACAAAAGTGCACCCAAGGCACACCAAATACCAAAAAGTCCCTTACAGCAGATGATTTACCATGAGAACATGCACACCTCCTGCTCCGGACCCAGAACCAAATTGGGCAAAGGGAATTCGTATACTCACTCAGATACCCCAGAGATCTCGATCCAAATCCAAAAATGTGTACCTGGAGACTCCAAAAAAAACAAAATTTGCATAGGAGCTCTTAGTGTTCCGGATGTTCCGGCTCACACCTCAAGCCCCCCCTCAGGGCGAGCCAAAAAGAAAGGCTCGGCGCGCAAACCCCCCAGGGGGGCAGAGACGATGTGCCGACGAACTCCGGAGTTATCCAAAGAAAGCCCCACGTTGGGCGCCAGATTGAGGTAAAAAAAACTCTCTCTCGGTTCGTTTTCTTTGGAGGCTCATTGAATAACAAATCCTTAGGCACACATTGTTGGTGAGACAAAAGGTATATATTTGCAAATAGGGTCAGAGGGAGAAGACAAAAGATCAAAACCCTCTGCCCCCGAGTACAATCATTAGCAGGCTTTTATCCCCTCTCTTCTGGCACGTGTACAGAAACAGGAACTCTTACAACTCATTTCCGGTTCATACAAACATGCATGAGAATACGTCAGATCATGCATCCCATGTGTATTATAATTAGCTACTTAAGTATGCAGGGCGGATAGGCTTAATATGTATTAGGTTATTGCGCTTGCCCAGAAAGCACTGGAGGTTATGGAGGGTTTAACCTCAAGGCTAAGATGGCAATTATTCTTATCTTAGCCTAAGAGCCGTGGGAGCCATGAAAGAAAGTGTGATTTAGTGTAACAAAGAGATAGTAAATTTGCAGAACAAAGAGAGCTCTTGGAGTTTTTCCTTCAGTTTCCAACCCCCCCTTCCCTCTCTCATTAAGGAGACAAGGAGGGCTGGCAGCCGTGCTTATTCAAAGGACAACACTATTGATGGGAGCTAACAGCTATTGATAATGCATTTTTAATAATATTTCTAACAACATGGCCCATGTTTAAGTGATCCCTACATACATAGTGGTGTTCCATTTTAATCATGGATCCACTTAGCAAGTGCTTAAGGCCCATGTTCCACTCACCCACCCCACCTACTGGGGTGAAATGTATCCCAGTAGCAAAGCAGGCAGCTCTTCTTCAATAAAGGCATTTACTGGGACCAGGGTCAAGCAGCCAGAGATTCTCTGTCCCGTCCAAAGGGTTAAGCAGCCCCTGTGTCCCCAGTCCAGCCCATATAGACCTGAGTACCAACAAAGGTCTGTTCTCTGTCCTGTCTGCCCAGCCATGACCCTCCCAAAGTTGCTCAGCTTGTCTCCCTCTTCAGACGAACCCCAAGCTTCCCCAACCAGACATTTTGTTTGTTCACATTGCACTGTCCATTGTTGTGTTTACCACCTTTGTTGATATGTCAACCAAACTATTCTAGACTCTGTTGATGCTGAAAGTCCATCTTGTCTTGTCCTGAAAATAGGCAGCTCTGGCACTTAGCAGGGACCCTATTAACCTTTCGTTTCTCATGTTCTCACCTTACCAGGAAACTCAGGCATGCAGCATTATAACAACATGAATGCATTTAAAATGGAAATATTACAGCAAACCTCATCAGCTGTCACAGGCACATAGGATATGCCAAGCATACTTTATATATCCTGTTTAATTGGTGTACTAACTAAAGTACAGCTAAAAGCTCAGGCTCTTCCCCTCCTTATGGAATACTACTATATCGCCTGCATATTTTGCAGAAAATTAGTTCTGGGAAGCAGGGTTGGTACTCTATGGCATTTCCTTATGAATTATGGGAATGCAAACATAGCCTCATAATTATGGTCCTGATATCTCCTGAGGTGAGGACTGGGGAGTGAACTGCCTCCTTTCTACCTGATGGAAAAATGATCTAACCTTAAATTACAATTTTGCTCTGAAACCTCTAAAGCACAAGGCCCCAAGCAGTCATTTATGATTAAGGTTGATCCTTTACAGATTCATCATAGGACTATAAGCACAACATGCTGTTCCTTCCTTAGAGATGGTTCAAATCACTGGTCACAATTTTATCAGTTTTCAAATCTGCCATAAATAGTTATGGCTCCTCTTATTTACAGGTTTAACAAGTATACAGTAATGCACAGGCTGCTGCATTGCTGCCATATCATTTGAAGTCCCTGAACACTGCAGATGGAAGCTGCAAAACTGGAATTAAAAGAGGCATACCAAATGTAACACCGGGATTTTGATGGGAAATTTACAAGATGCAAGGGTCTCTGGAAGCTACAGTAAGTGTATAGTATCATTAATTCAGTTAATGTTTTTGCACATTCTGATTATGCACATAACTTCCTAACCACCTAGGAAATCATGCATATAACCAGAGTTTGCACTTATCAGCTGACCAGAGGTAACATTCGGTGTTCATATGTCATTGCTCTCAAGTTTCTTTAGCATCCATAAAACTCTGCTAAAAGTAACATTTTTCATGTTTCTGCTAGAATTCTAATACAGATTTCCACATAACTATGACTTTTTCTTAAACCATATTAATTTAGCACCCTTGATATATCAACAACTTAAAAGAAAAAACAAACAAAAATAAATTAACCAGGTGCATAATCTTGCCTTTCACTTAGTGGATGAAATTCTGCTTGGCTGTATTTGATAAATTGTTAACAGTAAAATAGCTCTATATTACATAAACTCTATATACTTAAACAGAATGTACTGAGGGTGTGGACACACACATCTGGAGCTCTATCAAAAGAGCAATGGTTCAAAAGGGCAGCACCATACTATAGTGCTTTCTTGATACAAAAGGTGTTGTTTAATAAACTATTTAATAAACCTGTTTGATTTCATAGATTTCATAGACATTAGGGCTGGAAGGGACCTCGGGAGATCATCGAGTCCAGCCCCCTGCCCAAAGGGCAGGAAGTCAGCTGGGGTCATAGGATCCCAGCAAGATAAGCCTCCAATTTGCTCTTGAAGGTGTTCAATGTAGGTGCTTGAACCACCTCCAATGGCAGGCTGTTCCAGACCTTGGGGGCTCAGACAGTTAAGAAATTCTTCCTTATGTCCAGCCTGAAACGGTCTTGCAGGAGTTTGTGACCGTTCGACCTAGTCATCCCTTGGGGCGCTCTGGTGAGCAAACGTTCCCCCAGATCCTGGTGGTCACCCTTGATAAATTTATAGGTGGCCATCAGATCACCCCTGAGCCTGCGCTTTTCCAGGCTAAAGAGTCCCGTGGCTCTCAGCCTGTCATTGTAAGATCTGTTTTCCTGACCTCTGATCATGCGCGTGGCTCTCCTCTGGACTCTCTCAAGCTTCTCCACATCCTTTTTGAATTGTGGAGCCCAAAATTGGACGCAGTACTCCAGCTGCGGCCTCACCAAGGCCGAGTAAAAGGGGAGAATGATGTCCCGGGATTTGCTCGAGAAGCATCTATGGATGCAAGCCAGCGTTTTGGTCGCTTTACTAGCCACAGCATCGCATTGCAGGCTCATGTTCATCTTGTGGTCAATGATGACCCCCAAGTCTCTTTCTTCTGTAGTGCTAACCAGCATAGCACTGCCGAGCCTATAAGGGTGCTGCAGCTTTTTCCTCCCAAGGTGGAGAACCTTGCATTTTTCTGTGTTAAACACCATCAGGTTCTCGTCTGCCCATTTGCTGAGCTTGTCCAGGTCAGCCTGGATCACCCGCCTGTCCTCTGGTGTGGATGCTTTGCCCCAAAGCTTGGTGTCATCGGCGAACTTGGCCAGTCCACTCCTGACTCAAATGTCCACATCATTAATGAAGATGTTGAACAGTATGGGTCCCAGGATAGAGCCTTGAGGAACCCCACTGGTCACAGGGCACCACAATGGAGTGACTGCCATCAATCACAACCCTCTGGGTCCAACCACAGAGCCAATTTCCCAGCCAGCGGATCGTGGTGGAGCCAAGGCCACAACTGGGCAGTTTGGCCAAGAGGTGATCATGGGATACCAGATCAAAAGCTTTTTTGAAGTCAAGATATATGACATCAACCTCTTCTCCCTTGTCCAGGTGATAGGTCACCTGGTCATAGAAGGAAATGAGATTGATCAAACAAGACCTACCCGCAACAAACCCATGCTGGCTATCCCTTAGAATGTTAGCCTGGGCCAGTCCCTCAAGGATGGCCTCCTTAATAAACTTTTTTAGGATCTTCCCCAGGACAGAAGTCAGGCTAATGGGCCTATAGTTAGCTGGATCCACTCTCCTCCCTTTTTTGAAGATCGGCACCACATTGACCTTCTTCCAGTCTTCAGGCACTACACCAGAGCACCAGAAGTTTTCAAAGATCCGTGCCAGGGGCTGGGCTATGACGCTCGCCAGCTCCTTGAGTACCCTGGGGTGCAGATTGTCAGGGCCAGCTGACTTGAAGGTATCCAGCTTCTCAAGGTGTTCCTTCACGAGGTCAGCGTTGATGGAGGGTAGGGGATCCCCCTCACCCAGATTTCCCTGTCCCATAGCAGGCATGGGCATCCCATGTGACTGATGAAAGACTGACGCAAAGTACCTATTTAATAGGTTGGCTTTTTCCTGGGCATCAGTTGTCAGTTGCCCCATCTGGTTTAGCAGGGGTCCAACATTGCCCTTGCTTTTCCTCTGGCCCCCCACATATCTGAAAAAGGACTTTTTGTTGTCCTTGATGCCTGAAGCTAGTTGGAGTTCAGTTGCAGCCTTGGCTTTCCTGGTTTGCTCCCTGCAGGACCGGACCAGCGTGGAGTAATCCTCCTTGGAGGTGAATCCCGTCCTCCATCCTTTGTAGGCTTTCCTTTTTACCCGCACAAGGTCTGCTAGGTCCCTGGAGAGCCAGGGGGGCTGCTGTGCCTTCTTGCTGCCTTTCCTCCATGTTGGGATAAATTTAGCTTGTGCATTGAGGATCGCTTCCTTGAGAAGCAACCACTCTTCTTGAACTCCCATCTCCCTGGGGTCATGGTCCCTGAGGGCCTGACTGACTAGCCTCTTGAGCTTGTCAAAGTCGGCTTTTCTGAAGTCAAGGACTTCTGTGTTGCTGACTGACTTGCCAGCTTTACGATGGATGGTGAAGGTGATCAGCTCGTGGTCGCTGTCACCCAGCTTCCCATCGATCACTAGGTCACTGATTAGGTCGTCCCCCGTAGCCAGTACCAGGTCGAGCAGTGCTTTGCCTCTCGTTGACCCATAGACTTGAGTCAGGTAGAGGTCATTCACGCACGAGAGAAAGCTTTGCGACCGCTCAGATTTTGCTGAGTGATCTTCCCACGAGGTGTCCGGGTAATTGAAGTCACCCATGACAACCAAGGTCCTGGAGCAAGCGGCCTCAGTCAGTTCCCAGGCGAACTCCTGGTCAAGCTCAGGACTTTGAGTGGGAGGTCTGTAGTAGACTCCCACCATTGTGTCCCCTGTGCCGTTTTTCCTACGAATTTTTACCCAGAGGGTCTCTAGCTGTCCATGCTGGTCACCAACATCAGCTTGCAGGGACATGTAGCTTTCCTTCACATAAAGAGCTACACCCCCTTTTGTCAACACGATCCCTCCTGTACAGGGTATAGCCCTCTATACCCGTGGTCCGGTCATGGGTGGAGTCCCACCAAGTCTCCGTTATCCCAATGACATCATAATTCTTTGCACTGAGCAGGAGGACGAGCTCCTCCTGCTTGTTACCCAGGCTCCTGGCATTAGTGTACAGGCAGGCAAGTGTGCCCTTAGGGGCTCTTGCCTTGCCCACAGATTGTGCCAGGGCTGGGGCAGGGGTGGGCTCCCTTAAGTGCCTTGGTCTGCTGGCTTTGCAAGGGCTGCTCAGCGGGCCAGCAGTGGCAGTAGTCCCCCCATTCCCCAGCGGGCTTAGTTTAAAGCCCGGTGGAGCAGGTCAGCCAGCCTGGCTGAGAAGAGCCTCTTCCCCAGGGGAGAGAGGTGGAGGCCATCTCTTCCCAGCAGCTCACTGCCTCTCTCGCCAAAGAGTGGGCTGCAGTCATGGAAGCCAAAGCCTTCCTGATGACACCAGCACTGCAGTCTTTGGTTGACTGCGTGGATCCTCCTCTCCCTCCTCAGCCCATAGCCCGAGACTGGGAGGATGGACTAAAACACCACCTGAGCTCCCAGACCCCTAAGCCCCGTTCCCAACTCCCTGTAGTGCCTCATGACCTGGCTGGGGGTGCTCTGAGCCGTGTCATTGGTGCCCACATGAATAAGGAACATGGGGTAGTGGTCCGTGGGCCAGAGGAGCTGCGGGATCCTCTCCGCAATGTCTCGGATGCGGGCCCCAGGGAAACAGCAGACTTCCCGGGCTAAGGGGTCGGGGTGGCAGATTGCCCCCTCAGTCCCCCACAGGATGGAGTCTCCCACAACAAACACCTTTCGCTTTGTCTTGGGGAGAGCGGGGGCAGTAGCTGCGGTCGAGCCTGGGTTGCCTGTGGGAGCCGGCAACTGAGCAGGCTCTGCCGGGGCTGCAAGAGGTGCGAACCTGTTGCTAAGCTTCGGCGAGGGAGGGGCCTTGGTGCGGCAGGCCTTGGGGCCCTTGACCACCTTGGTCCATGCCCCTGACTGGGCAGAGCGGGAGGTCCTAGAGTCCTCCTTAGTCATGGAGAGAGACGGAGCTCTCCCCTGCGGCTCCCGGAGTCTATCTCCTGCTCGCAGTCCCTGATGGCACGCAGTCTCTGGACTGTGGCCTGGAGCTCCTCCAGCTGGCGCGCCAGAGACCCCAGTAGGGAGCAGACCCCGCAAGGGGAGGTGGCCATGCTCCCAGGCCCCAGAGCCTGAAAAAGGGACAGGCAGCCCCCGCAGCCAAGAGCCAGGGGCTCCATCTGCATGGAGCCCGGAACCATGGGCTCCGTCTGGGTGGCCGTCTCTGAGGTGGCCAATGAAGGGGCCACAGAGCCCGAGGGGACGCTCGGGGTGCGGCGCGTGCCCATCCGTGTCATGCCTCTGGTAGGCTGGCTACGGCTGGGGCTGGCTATGGCTGAGGGGGGTCGCAGGCAGGGTCTCGTGCCCTCCCGCGCCCTCCCCTGCGCGAACTCTGCGCTAACTCGGGCGCCTGTTTGGACAGAATGGTATTTCTATTTGCTTTATCATCCATCATTCATAAACCACTCACCAATGTAATAAATACCATATTTTTTAACATAGAACACTCAACTTTATTCTAAAAGCTAGCTGCTAGAAATTGGGATGTGCATTGCAAGTGAGGAAATATGGTAACAATAGTTTCTGCAGGCCTCTGCTGAGTAGAAGTGAACATAACAGGGGTGTGCAAAGCAGGCCCTATTCAATTTGGATTTGGATTTGGCCCGAATCAGGGACAGTGATTTGATTTGTTGATTTGAATTACTGTCCCTGATTTGATTTGGCCGAATCTGAATCTGAAGATTCGTTGCTGATTCGGACATAGACACAGCTTTAAATGTTTTTTCTACATACCTCAAAGTACCAGCACAGCTTGTGAATGCTGCAATGCTGGGGCAGATGAAGCATCCCGCTGGAGTGCAGGGGGCCTTCCACATGGTTGGCAGTGAACCTGGAAGTGGACAAAGTTCACGAGCTGCGTGGTACCTTAAGGTATGTAGAAGAAACATTTAAAGCTGTGTTTATGTCCATATTGCTGAGTCTTTCCAAATCTCTATGAATCCGATTCAAATCAGAGAGATTAAAGGGTCTCCTGATTCGATTCAGATTTGGAGATTCGGCAGCCGAATCGCCGCTGAATCGAATAAAAGACTGAAGCTTCACACAGCCCTAGAAAATAACTGTACCCAAGCCACAGGGAGCAAAACAACTTCAGTTCCCTAGGTGCTGCTACTCAATTACTTACTACTAGGAAAGATCTTTCTTCCTTCATTCTGCCTTTCAAAAAAAATTGCATATCTTATTCTAGGATAAATTGTGCTAATCCATATAAAAACAAGAGCTGTGCAAAGAAACACAATACTGTTTCACTGAGGATTTTGATAGTTGAAACTTGCTTCTGTTTCAATTTTCAAATACATACAAAAAATTCTAAATTCTTCACAAAAGCTAGTTTGAGCCATGGACCTTTTGTTGGTGTGATCAACACCTGTGTGGCTTGTATGGGAGGCTGGCCTAGAGCAATAGACCCAGGAAGCCCTGAAGGCCTAAGCTGCCAAGAACTTTTGACCCTAGAAAGCCAGTGTTCCCACCAACTTATAAGGTAAACTTCTGAAAAGCTGGGTGGGTAAGCAGGCAAGAAACCTGTCTGGCATGCTAGGTTGCATAGGTTGTTTCAGAATCTCACTGAAATGGACCCATTTCTAAAAAACATTTCTATTGCAGTCAATTTTCAAGCTCTAGAGAAAAAAAAAGTTTTGTGGGAATTTTTTCCAGCCATCTCCAGTCACAACAGATTTATAGCATTACTGATTAAGTGTTTTAATGAGAAAACAGCAAAGCTATAAATGTATCACCTAAATTTACAGAGGTGCTCAGGGCAAATATCTCCATCTGAGAGTTGTTATAGTCATCATCACTGCAAGTTTATTACATCATTTTAATAGCTACCAAGATAGGTCACAGTTAACCGTAGAGGAAACTGATATCACTCCCACTGAAGTAGGAACCCATTTCCTTGATAGCTGAATTTGGCCTTACCATGTGCACAATGTTCTCTGATCTTCTGAAAGGGAGTTTTGTATTCCTGTCATTATTTATATTACCTGGTGTTCTGTAGCATTCCAGTTGTCCTGGGTTCTATATACAGAACAAGAAAGACAGTCCATGCATCAAAGAGTTTTCAGCCTCAACAGACAGGGACAAAAAAGGAGTACAAAGGAAGTGGAGGTCACACAAAGTCATATAGCAGGCATGTGGTAAAGCCAGGAAGAGCATCCAGACTGCAGAAGTCACATACGAGTGCCTGCCTCTCCACTGAACAAGGTTATTGAGGCCTTCCATCTTCAAAAAAACACTTTGGAAACCTTGCTTTTAAAATATTTTAATTTGACCTTCACTGGCATGACAAAAAAATCCACAGAGACACTAGAGACTTGTCCTTATCAGTAGTTTTCAAGGAGCATTTTTCCCACTGTCATCCAAGTCACAGAACATATTTTATAACTGCATCTTAAGCCTCAAAGTACTTTATATTTAGCCACAGTGAGGAAAATAGGATATTATACAGTTCTGAATTGTCAGAGAGCCGCTGCAAGATTTCAAAACCCACTTCCAACTAGCCAATTAAATCAGGTACAAAGAAAAAAGGAAACTTATTATTTTGCCTCCACTTCATTAGAATTCCTAGGCTCCTGCCTCTAATTCACTGAACTGTTCTTACAAATGTGTAAGTGCACAAATTGCATCAATCAGCTTGCAGTTATTTTTCCCTTATAGAAGCATAGCAGATCTTGGTAGTTCAATGCTAGCATTTTGCAGGTGCAGTTCATGAGGTTATATGGACACACACACTGTTAGAGCCATTTCAAAAGGGAGCAGCTGTTACATTTTAATTGTTGTGTGTGAAGGAAGCAGTGTTATAGTCGGACCAATTTTACTGCATTTGTATTGTTCACACATAACAATTAGAACATTACAGCTGCTGCCCTTTCAAAAAGTTCTCCTTTTGAAATGGCTTCAAATGTATGTGTCCACACCCTACATTGTAATCATATTCGTTAAAAACATAAGTAAGTGTTTTGCAGTATCTTAAGTAAGACTAGGAGTGAAATAGGTATTACAAATTAAGTTGTGCTCTCCTTTGTTAGGTAATAGCCTGCTCTCCAATTAATCTTGCTCAACTGTTACAATTAGACCTAAAGTGAATGGTTTCAGTAAGAAGCAATATTTTGCATAAACCAACAGCACAGATACAATCTCCTGATTTGCTTAGTCAGATACATGTGGTAATCACTAAAAATGTTGAAACTTAGCTGGTCAGAAAATAAGATAATCCTTTCCAAAGAAATAGTATCACCTCACAATAGGCAGACTTCAATTTGGGCAGTTCTCCAAGGGATCAGATCTGAATAATATGAAGGTACCACAGCTGGCCATTTTATTTCCAGTGTGGACCTGGAATCCTCAATAGTACAAAGCAGAGTGCTGGGTTTTTTTGGTTTTGCTCTTCACTGTTAAATATAATGATTTGCTGCTACATGAAATGCAGCATTTTTCATCTATAGATCTTCGTAGGCTATAAGCCTCATTATCCACCTTTTTTTACAAATTGGGAAGTTGAGATTTTTGCAAACCCTCATGTTTGTGACTTGTATATTTCCACTGAAGTCAGCAAGACAGTTCGTGAAATGAATCAGAGGATTGGGGCCTAACTTGCAGTGAGTTAGGGCCTAACTTGCAGTGGAGATGTTTCTAGAGCATAATCATGAGCACTTTTCTGGGGTTGGAGCATCCACATGAAGGTTGGTGGGTTGGGCCTGCTTTGTGAGTATCCCTGCAAGGGCACACTGTGGACACAGCCTAGACATATTACGTGTGAATTTAATCCATGGTCTCTGTGCTTCAGTCCCCCAGCTCTAAAATGGATAAATTTAACTGTAAAATATCTAACTGTGAATGTAGTTATACTATATGCACTTTGCAATATAGACTGTCTTTTACCATGTGTTACACAATGTGCAAGAACTACGTATAAAAGGAAGAACAACCAGCAGCTTTGAAATGAAATTGGCTGATGAAGGTTTGAGCGAAACAAAGTGCAGTTATTCACCTCTTGCTGTATGAGTCGGGTTCCTATAATAAACTGTGGCTGCATCCACACAAGCAACAAACTGTGCAGTTGTTACTGTGCAGTCTTTAGGACTTGCTTACCCAAGTACTAAGTGACTCTGTAGTAATCAGCAGGGATTCTGGTTTTCTCTGATAAAAAAAAAATTCCCAATTTTTGGTTTAAAAAAAGGAACCCAAAATCCACATTTTTCTGTGATCAGACTGAAACACCACTATACATATAAAAATATATTAGTGGTATTTCATGGAATGAAATCATGGAATGGTAATCATGGAAAAAATGTGGATTTTGGGTTACTTTTTTAATCAAAAACTTGGGGATTTTTTTTTATCAGAGAAAACCAAGATCCCTGGTAATCAGCATTACTGCACAGTACCATCCTCGCATGGGTTTTTTTAGGCACTACAGTGCAGTAGCAATAGGCTACTGTATAGCAGCTCATTAATACTGCTCATTAGCATCACCATCATGGTTCATGCCCGGCAACCCTACGGTGCCATAGTAATGAGCTTATTGCTACTGTACCATAGCATTTCATGTAGATGCACCCTGTGTTATCTAGGAAGATAGAGAAATTAAAAGGGCCTTTGAAATTTCTTAAAATGGCTTCATCAAAACATATACATATATACATATACATATACATATGGGTATGTGTGTATATATACACTCGCAAATTGCCATCAAGAATGACGGGGGGACACAATGAGGATGGAGCACCGCCACTCACTGTCCCATGCTGCTGCTGCCTCTCAGAGGGGGAGGGGGGGAAAGCAGCATGCACGTGACAGCCACCGCCACCACCCCCCACCCCCTTCCACCATCGCTTCGTATCTGGCCACATGCTACCCCTCCAACTCTGTGTCCACTCCCCCACGCCCCTGCTTTGCATCCAGCCCTGCCCACCCACTCTACTTCTGGCCCCGTGCTACCCCCCACCCCACTCCGCATCCAGCCCTGCATCACTCCCCCTCCCAACTCCACGTCCAGTCCCACACCACCCACTCCCACTTCCCCCACTACTCTTGCCCCACTGGAGCCCCGCCCCACCCTGCCCATCTTTCTTGATGCAGTGCTGGCTGGAGTCATGCCCTGCCAGGAGCCACATCCCCCAAGTGTGTTATGGACAGACAGACAGATAGACAGACACATGGACAGATGGACTATGCCCTTTATATAGAGAGAATGTATATATATGTATAAATATCATACATTGGCTGTCTCCTGTGCTTGACAAAGTAACTTTTAACCATGAGCACATACTGCAAAATGTCACATGAAAATAAGGGTGAGATCCTAGTCTACCTATTAACTGCAGGGCCTCCCACACTTCCAAAAATTTGGCAGTGGGGGAAGAGTGGAAGCATTAATTACTACTCATCTACTGCCCATTTACCTGGGGGGAGCCCAATAGAGTGAAGCCAGCTAGAGTGACCCTAGCAAGCTAGATTGGGCATGCCAGGCAGAGTGCAGGCAGTGCAAGCCCAGTGTGAGCAGTGCAGGGCCCCACACCACTCATATGGCTATTGTTGATGGATAGGGGGTGAATGCAGGTGCACGTGCACCCCCTGAGATTGGCAGTGCACTCCCTGAAAGAAGCACCATTGATGCTGCTGGTGGTGCTTGTGGGCAGTTGCCACTCGCCATCCCTCTGCACCTCGCTGCCAACACAGCTGGCAGTGTCTGCAGGCAGTTGCTGATAGCCACCTGTGGGAGCTTGCCACTGCCAAGCTCCTGCCACTGACACTGCTTGCTGTGCCACCCCAGCCTCTGGGGCCATGTATCATTCATGCATTTGGCCCTTGCAACCAAGAGACTGAGTACTCATCAGGTCACAGTCTTAAACTCACAACTTTGACCTGCCTAAATCAGGCATAATATGCTACCTCCTAGAAGATCACAGGTGCCTAGAAACCTTCATCTAGTCATAGTCATCTGCTCACTCCCTGCCACCAAAGTGGCTAATCAGGGTCAGCTGACCCTTCACTCCCTCCCATATAAACCTCTGACCTGGAAAAGGAAGTGTCTAGGTAATTGGGCTCAATTCTTACCCAGACTGCCTTGCTGTTCCTTATGGCTCCTGCCTCTACTGGCTTCTGTCTGATTTCTTGACTACTGGACCCAGCCCACCCTCAGAGTCTGTGCTTTTTGTGACCCTTTGGCTTCTTAACTCAGCCACTCCGTCAACCTGACTCCCAGCTTGGTTTCCTGGCTACCTGACCTGACTTGTGGTCTGGTTCCATGCTGTGCCCAATCCTCCAGCTTTTGACTCAGATTCTTGGACTTACCTCCTGACTCCCGGCACTTGGATTGTGCATATTCCTCCCAACCCCAGGTTGTCCCTCAAACCCGCATTACTCTCAGACCTGGCTACCCACAACCCAGCATGACAACACCACTGGTCTAAGTATTAACACAATACTGGCTAGGTAGCATAAAGTTACTGGGTGAAGGGATTTACTGCTTGCATAGGACAATAATTATAGTAAGCCTTAGCTGTGGTAACTCATTGCCTATTTTGAAATATAAGTAATGGGTACAGAACCTTTTGTATCTAGGTGTTCATATGTGGGTTAACATGTAATCCAAGTTAATAAAGATCCAGAAATCATTACTTTATGACAGCTGTTCAGAGAGATATGTAACATAAGTTGACAGTTCATCTCCTAACAATTGGCATTCAGATTATGAAAATGATCATGACTGGCACAAATTTATACGTGTGGCAATTCCTGATGTTTTTACACCATAGACTGAATGTTTTCGGAAACTCAACTATATCTCATTCCCTTTAGAGGTTACACTTGAGGCACATTAACAGGGCAGCATGAGGAATAATATACCATCCACTGGGCTCATCTACACAAGACACTTAATGCATAGTAAACTAATTCTACTGCACATTAATGCATCATAGCAAAAGATGGTTAGAATTAGTCTACTGAGCATTAAACACCACAAGAAGACCGTGCACCAGCGCCACTGTGCAGTTGCACCAGTTACTGTGCACTTACTCAGTACCTCACATTAGAGGTACTAAACTTAATGCACAGTAACAAGCATGCATTAATTCATGTGTAGACGCATCCAGTCTCCCATGGCCCTGAACATGTGTAGACACACCCAGTCGCATATGTAGACACACCCAGCCACCCTGGCCCTGACATACCAGTCACCCATGGCCCTGAATATTTGCTTGCTTGTGCCAATATTTAATTTGGTTCCAAGAACTCAGCATAAATGTTATTAATTCTGTTTTACCCACTGTATCTGATGGTTCATAATAACTGTACCCCATACAATTTGAGTACACTGTACTAATCAGGTAGGTATGTTTTATTATCTGAACATTTTTGGTTCACAGACATGCTAAAATAGCATGTCTAGTGCCACCTACAACATCAAATGACAGTTTTTGAAATCTGTGCTTTTTTACAAATAGCTAAGAAAGTTCTCTTACACTGAGCCATACTATGGAATGCTATTTTTCCACTTGTCAAAATAAAATGCCTAGAATTATTAACCTTACGCTTCAGTGCTCATATTACAAATTATAGCTGTACCATTTTAACACCATTTTAATTAGATATACTTTTCACAGGAAATCTGCATTACTTCAGTGATATAGTCTCAGGGTGCTTCTACATGTGCAATTAATGGTCCCCAATAAACTCTGCCACATATCATGCTAGAGTTTATTGCTCCCAGGCATGGTGTTTGAATGTGCTCCTTGAGACCACAACATGTTGAACCAGGTCGGAGCAGCCCCAGCTGGCAGGAGACCCTGGGGGTGAGCCTGCCCCCAGCTCCTCTGACTCAGCTTAATATGCTGCACAGAAGCTGGCTGAGGGGTACAAGGTTGCTTTGGTGTAGGCGTGGCTGGTAGGCAGCCCCCACAATGAAGTACCCTCAAGCCCCAGCCAGACCCATCATTGTCCACACATGGGTTGTTACAGAATTAAAAACTCTGCTGCAGGTTAGTACTTGCCTAATTAGCTCTGCAGTAAATGACTCAGTGTCTACATGCAGAGCTAATTAGGCAACTCCACAATAAATGTCTCATGTAGAAGTGCTCTCAGCTTTCAACATGGGAAAGTACAAAGTGAAAAAGAACCAAGAATTTGTCTGGGTGATATCTTTTATTGAACAAAAATCCTTGTCTTTCATATAATTCTTGGATCATCACGACTACAGCATCACTCCAACATCAACAAAATAAAAAGAACAATTTTTTATGGGAATATAAGAGCTGGGATTGCTGCCTGTCTTTCAGGTTGCCTGACATTTTTCACTACAATTTGATATTTTCAGTTACCAACTTAATCATTCTGGCTGAAAATTTTCATGGTAAGTGACTGTTTCGATCTGATTTTATTTTTTGGAGGGAGGAGTGGAATCAACTCATAGGGGGCAGAAGGTGTTGGATAAAATGGTTTAGCTGTTTTTGAGAATGAGATTAGGAAGAATAATGTTGTTTTCTCATGTGAAAACAATTCTTACAACTATTTCATTCAGGAGCTCTAGTGTCCGCATGTTTTGTGGCAGCTATTTGAAACTGGGAGTGGAGGATCACCCTGGTTTCAAGAATGTGCCTTTCCCCATTACTATTGGGAGTGGAGGGAGGAACCCATGTCTTTAAAAAAACCCAAAAAACACCCACTTTTGCCAAGTTGCAACACTTTGAAAAATCTCAGGGTGTGTACAGAAGTGCTGCATGCATGTTTTACAGTACTGTAATTTAGAGCACTTTTTACAGCACTATAAAGTTACAGTAGTCTTAAACATAAGAGAAGTGCAGCATTTGGGGGTGGGGGAAGGCTGTGAGCCTCCCTGCATTTTCCACACTAGGAAGCAGGGGTCACTTCACAGCCTCCTGGGCAAGTTATTTAAAGCACTATAGATTGCTAAAGTGCTGTAAATGCAGCACTTCGAATTTAATACCTTATTTAACAAGGGTTAATTTAAAACCCTATACTCATTTTTAAAGTGCTGTAAAGGCATGTACTTTTGTTAAGTCACAAAAATAAAGTGCTTTAAATGGCGAAAAAAGCAACTTCTGTACACATCCCTCAGTAGGGACCTACTGAATTTATGGTGGAAACAAGGCGTGCTGTGGTTCTTTTAGTTTTGCAGGTTCCCCAGGCCTCCCCTCTCCACTGATTGGTGAAAGGGCCCCACTTGTGGGTTGCTCCTAATCAGTGGGAAGGTGAAAACTGCAGTTTTAAATATGGGACCGTTTTTGCCTCCTGCCACTGATTGGCTGAAGGGCCCTGGACAGCTCTGCTGTTTGCTGTTCACTGTCAGGGAGGCAAAAACTGTGCCATGTTTAAAATTGTGGTTTTAGCTTCCCTGCTGATCAGGAGGGACTGGCAGGGTCCTCTGCTAATTAGCAGTTGGGGGAGGGGGCAAGGGGCAAGGTGTGTGCAGGGGAACATGCAAGATTAAAGGAACTGCCGTGCACTGTACTTCCACCATGAATTTACCATAGATCCCTGTAAGCAGATACCAAGATGACCCTCACTGCCCTTACTGCTATCTTCCTCACTCACCCACCATGCCTTTTTTAGGACAAAGATGACATAAAACAGGAGGCTGACAGCTGCTAGTATAGGAGTGGTCTGCTTCCCCTACACCCTGTCCTAAGCACTGACCTATGTCCAGTCAGAGTTTCTTCCACTTATCGAGTCTCCTCTTCAAGTGTAAGGAGTCCTCAGACCTGCTTATTCTCTCTTTCAGCAGGCACACCCATTTGTTACCCTCTTTAACCAATCCCAGTTACACAAAGCAGGGCCTTTCTTCCTTCACAGATCCACAGGCAAATGGGGCACTCTTACCAAAGCCTCCTGTTTATATATTTGTTCGTGCTTGGGCCTAATCAATTCAGGGCCTAATCAATTAAGACTCTTTGAGAAGCCAGTTAGCTCTGCATCTGCTCCCCGCTGGTCCTGCAAGTGTGCCTGTCCTACATATGTAGTTCTGCCGACCACAACTTTTGGTCACCAGCTGACCTGCTTATCCCATTGCCCCTTTCCCCAGGGTTCTCCTTCCCTGGCTAACTCACTGCAGCCTCGTATCTGCGGGAGTCCACCTGGGGTCTCTTACCCCCAGCCAGTGTCGCTCTCAGTCTCTAATAGCCTACCATGCCTCTGCATGGACAATCAGCAGCTCACTGCAGCTGCTCCACTCTCCCTGCTCTGGGGAAGAACTCACTGCCAGCTGTCTTTTCAGCAGGTTCTTCTGGGTTGATGATCAGCATCAGCTCCAGCAGTGGACCTCTATGTCATTGTGATTCTCCTCGGAGTCTGACGTCATCAGACAGATGGAACAGGACAGGTTCACCCCCACTGAGTATGCTTCCATTCCCATTTAACCCTGGAAACAGAAGCCATGGGCCCTCACATTTAACATGCTTAGTGGGTTGGCAGATAAATTCTCTAAAGAATCCATATGTACAGAGTACATTTTGTCCTCTCAAAGCTCCTGTGTGCTGACATGACTTTTCACAAAATGATTAAGTATGCTTTCTCCCAAAACTGCATGACCTGAACAGAACTGCGAATGCTCCTCTGGCTGCTATGTCAGACCACCTTCCTCCCTAGCTTGTTGCTCTTCCTGCTAATGCCTCAGCAATGTATTAGGAATGTTATGGGTTGCAAGGCAGGAGTGAAGAGGAGGAAGAGATGCAATGTGAAGGAATGGAGGCAATTATATAACATTTTGACTAATTTCTCATTTTTTCCACTTTTAGAGTAAACTAAGTGCTCAAGTAAAGTAAATTGAGGTGATTTGAGTCCCTAAGTGATTTCAGTTGTTAAAAAAAACAGACTTGAAAAGTACAAGTTAGCTGCTCAAAGATTTGAGTTCTAAGAAATCTAGTCATGTTTAAAAGTGTTAGGAGACAGAATGGCCAAATTTAAAAAGTCAGTATTAGGATTAACATGACTCACTTTCTCCCAAAACTTAAATAACATTGTTCTACCTATGGAAACTGTGGGTAGAAAAAGTTTATTAATATTAAAAATCATGGCTTCAGTGATACAAGCTGACTACCTCCCATCTATAACTCAGTTTTCCTTTCAGTTTGAAATATCTCTTATTATTCTGGTTCTTAGACCTCATGCATCAGTATGGTGTCAAAGTGACTGAAGGAAACTTTAGTTTCTAAACAATGGATTCAGTCCTTTGATCTCTGGGATATATTCATCATTTTTCAGTCTACTCATGAACATGTGAACAGAGACACCCAGCACAAATGCTGTAGCCTGGGACAAGCAAGGTTGTTCTGGTAATAGCACGTTACAGGAGGAGGATCTACTATTAACATAGGCAGATAAATGCATGGGCCAGCTAGGCCCAAGGGCTTTTTTTGCGGGGGATTGAAATCTCTCTCTCTCTCTCTCTCTCTCTCTCTATATATATATATATATATACACACACACACACACACAAGTTATATATATACACCATCTAACAACCTTCTCTTCACATACCTTAACCCATATTTAAAAACTGCACACCCATTACAATTAAATGCATTCGCAGACATACACTCCTGTGCACTCACCCACAGGTCTTCCCTGGCCTGATCACATTGTCTCTTAGTCCTAGCTCTAGTTTTTGGTTTAAAATCTCAGTCTATTCACTGTCACTGTCATTGTTGCTGTTGGTTCCGCCGCTGCTGTCACTGCTGCTATCAGTGTCACTGTCTCCAGGTCCAGCTGCCTCATTGTCCTTTTTGCTGTTGCTGTCCATTCCCCCTCTAGGGGGGTCTTCGAAGAGCCAATGCCAAGCGTCCCTTTGCCAAGTAGAGTTGGCTATGTCTTTCCTGTCCTCTCCCACCAATTTCTGGTAGTAGGATGGGAGCCATTTTAACAGTCTTCTACCTTGAGGTTCATGTGCCTTTACATCAGGACGTTCTTGGACAGGGTGCTCCTGATGCAGGACAAAAACTGATCAAAGTGGGCTGATGGGCTCCCCTGATATTTAGTCATGTGTCTGTACAGCACTGCCTCTCTCATCATCTGTCTGACTCCTGTTACCACTTTGCAGAGTTTCTTTACCTTTTCCCACACCTCCTTGGTGTATGAGCAGAGCCATAGGAGGTGGCTGATGGTTTCTGTGGTACCTTAGCAGATTGCCCTAGGGCAGCTCAGTCTACCTCTGTGCCCATCTCTGTGTCTTCATACTCTCAGCGGGAGAGCTCAGTGGGCTATTAGCCAGTTCAGGTCTCTGTGGTCTTTCCACAGGTCCTTGTAGAAGATCCACACCCATACAGCTTGGCAACCATCACCAGGGAGCAAATCCATGGGTGACAGTATGTTCCTGGCTCTCACTACCTCATGTATCTTTCTGTGGTTAGACATCATTGCAGGACCTTTGTTCTGTGGCCCATACACACTTCAGAACTCATTTAGGATCTTGTAGAACCATAGTTCGTCCATGGTCTTCCATTGGTTGGGGTGAAACCCCCTCGTGGTCTCAGGAGGTGTCCTGCAAAATATTTTACAAGACAGACTGTTTTAGACTCTGTGCCCATCACCAGCTTACAGATCTGATTCAGGTACCTTGCCCATAGAAACAGGAGGATGTCTGGCATTTTCCTGCCCCCAGTTTGTTTCATCTTATACAGGGTTTTCCTCACCACCTTCTCCCATCTGGATTCCCAGAAAAAGATACATATTGCTCTCTGGATTCTGTGAGCAATGTGCTTAGAAGGAGGAAAGACCAGTGCGGTATACAGAATCACTGGTAGCAACATTGCCTTCATGAGTGCCGCGCACCCCCCATAGAGATGCAGCACATGTGCCACAGGCTTAACTTCTGCTTTACCTTGGTCTCTGTCTTTTCCCATTTTTTTCTTCTGCTTAGCTCACAGTTGAACTCCATCCTGAGGATCTTGACCCTTTCATGAGGGACAGAGACTCCCAGGGACTCCAGTTCCCCAAGCTTGCCCATGTCCAGGCAGGTGTTTTTGAGCTTGGTTCCTGCTACCACTTCACAGACCTGTGTGTGCCACAGGGATCTTTCTACTGACCACTTGTTACTGCACAAGATGTTCAGATCATCCATGTAGTCCAGGACCCCACTGCTGTCTGGGATCTGGACTGCATTTATCATGGGGTCCTGGTGGGGATGGAGGGGAAAGAAGAATTCACATGCACACACAAATGTTAAAATAAGTGCATAAATATCTTATACTGTATAATAATAATACACACAATCCTCTACAATAATTTGCTTTGTTTGTATTTTTGTCATTCTCTCTGTTGTGCTCAAAAAAACATATTTGCACTTACTTTTCTGGACTTTCAATGATTAATTTCACTTAGTTCTGGTGTACTCTCAGTATCCGAGCAAAAAAATCTTCCTCAACACCCTTACTTTAACCCATAACACCCTTACCAAGGTGAAGCAAAGAATAGATGGCAATTGAATGCAGAAAGAGGGCAAAAGTAAGACAAAATGAAACAGACAAGCAAAGAGGATGTCATAGAAGAGATGCAATGGAAAGGCAAACGGTTTGCAGAGGCAATAGAAGACAGGCTGAAAGAGTAGGCAACAACAGATTCACTGAAAATGAGATTGAGGAACATAGCTGTAGACTTATGAACATGGTGTGCCAATTTTGTAACTCTTTGAACTTCCAAGCTGAAAGACTGTCAGATCGCTAATTCCAGAGTTGTTGTCATAAGAGAAGGGTGATTCTGCCTCCAAGAAAATCGTTTCCAGAGTATTTGCAGGATTTGATGTTGAATCAGAACAATGAGCATTACCAGAACTTAAAAAAAAACCATTAAATTGTACAACAGTGCATTGCCTGTTGAGCAAAGATCGTTGTGACAAGATGTATGATTCACGAACTGTGTGGAGGATTGAATCCACATGCACTGTGCATGGAAAATCATCAGTGTTTAAGGAAATATCCAAAGGAGTTTAGAGAGAAGACACTTGGAAATGCTGATGGATATCCGTTGTATAGAAGAAGACCAGGCAAAACAACTCAAGTTAGTAAGGAAACAGTGGATAACAGAAACGTGGTACCCTATAACAAGTAGCCTATTTTTGCCTTTCATTTTTGATGGGTTTTTAGTGTATATATACATATATATATATAGTTTGTGTGTAATGATTTTACAGCATAAGTTATTTATATATTTTATGTACTTTATGGATTATATAGAAGATAATTTATGCTTATTTTAACTTTTTTTGTCATTCTCCAGTCTGTATTTGTGCATGTGTTTATTCCATCCAACTCACAGGACTCTGCACTTGCTCTTGTTGAATCTCATCTCATTAATTGTGGACCATTTCTCTAGTCTATCCAGGTAGTTCTGAATCCTAGCCCCATCCTCCAGAATGTCCACAATTCCACCAAACTTGGTGTCATCTGCAAATTAGCTAAGTGTGTATTTTATCCCATTGTCCAAATATAATGAATATGTTGAACAATACTGGAGCCAGGACAGACCCAGGGGAATCCCACATGATACCTCCTCCCAATTAGACACTGAGCCACTGAGAACTACTCACTGAGTACGATGAACCATCCAGTTATGTATCCACCTTACACTACTTTCATCTACTCTGTATTTCCTTAGCTTGTTAATGAGACTGTTGTGGAAGACTGTGTCAAAAGCCTTACTAAAAACAAGGTACAATATGTCTGCTACTCCCCGCCTCATCCACAGAGTCTGTCACTCTATCATAGAAGTAAATCAGATTCATTAGGCATGGATTTTTTTTGGTGAATCCTTGCTTACTTCTGGATCACTTTGTTCTCCTCTAGGTGCTTCACAATGGATTCCTTAAGGACCTGTCCCATGCTCTTTCAGAGGCCAGGCTGATCTGTAGTTTTCTAGATTCTCCTTCTTCCCCTTCGTAAAGATGGTGTTACAGGACAGCTGGGCACTGTGAGTGTATCAATTCTATTGCAGGCCAACTGGGCGCTGCAAGGGTATCAGCCACTGGGCTGTTCGGTTCAGTTTCAGATAGAGGAGGCAAAGTTGGGAGTGAAGCAAAGGCAAATTTATTATAGCTTACACACACAACAGTTAACAGAAAGATAAATGCAATAAGCAGATAATGCAGTATTAAGGAGCTAACAGTAAATAATAACAACAGATAATAACAACAGATAGATGGATCTGTTCTGTCGCAGGCCAACTGAGCACTGTGAAGGTATCAGCCACTGGGCTGTTCAAAGCAAGAGATAGACAGACATGGATTGGCAGCTTATCGATAGTCCTTCGATGCCAGGTGTGCACCAAGTGATTCCAGCAAAGTCAGACATTCCCGATCGACGCTGTCGGAGGGATTAGCAGGGAAGGTCCCTTGATCAGAATCCAATCCTCACTCACACCGGGAGTTTGGAGTCTGGGCTGGAACAGCAATGACCGTTCTGTTCCCTCCTTCCTGCTGGCCACCTGATGCATGTGCTTTTTATAACTAGTCTTACGCTAATCTGTTGGCTTTAGAGCCACTCACAATCTTGCCCTATAGCTGTTATCCTATGGGATTGAAAGGTGTTAAAAATTATCATAAAAGGTTACTACCTAGACTCGGGTTTATCCAATAAGCAAATTACAATGCAGCACCTTTAGGTTTGAAACTGACATTACTCTGCCTAAGCCCATCCAATTTTAGATTTCTCTGAATATGCTTTCTTGGGACATGCTTTCATGGAATGTGTTGGGTGTGCCAGGCAGTTGGATCCAGTTTTTATTGTCAAGGCTGAACCCTGAGCAAAAACTGTTAGGTCAGCTAATCTTGCAGCTACAGCTTCGCCTTTGGGGCCCAGTCAGTTCCACGAACAGTTAGTTTTATCATTTTGGTTAAACTTATGACAGACAAGTTACATTTGTGGGTTACAAACTTACAAACTTTATATTAGACATAAATTCCAAATGCCTCCAAGAAGCACATATTTATTGCTTATTAATTCCTCTGGTTCTGGCCATCACAAGATGGGCACTATATTTATTCTTTTCCAATCATCAGGGACCTAACCTGACTTCCATGATTTCTCAAAAAGAGTCAATGTGCACTTTTACATGTGCTTCAGGGGTTGCGGGGGTGCTTTAATTACAGCGGCTCTAAATAAAACACTACAGCGTCTTGTATATTAGTGTCCCCACACTTCAAAATGGTGGTAGGGGCACATGAACTAAAGATTGTTTGACAAGTCCATGCCCTTTATATATATGGCAACTGATAGACATCCTCACACCCCAGGACCCAGGCTGCAGCTGTGCTGTCTACAGGAGCATGGGTGGCCTGCCTGAGCCACTGCACCAGCCTGGCACCCCCGGTGATACATCGCTGGAGGAGGACTCCTTGGGCCTGAAGCAGCCCGTCCTGCCTAGCTCCCCAGTTGCAGCCTTCACCAGCAGCACAGAGAGCCCTGGCCAGCACCATAGCTCCAGGCCTCATGAGGTGCAACCAGCCAAGACACCCTGGCTGCCAGCAGCACCAGCCCCTCCCTGGGGGGTACTCCAATCTGGGAGCCTGCTGCATCCCACCATCCACGAACACCATCCACAGCCACATGGCATCACTGACAGCCAGGTCCATGTGGAGCCACCAGCCATGCCAGTCCCAGCCATGTCGTAAGCCCCCCACTGGGGGGAGGGTCCTCTTTGCCCCAGCCCCGGCCCCGACCCTGGCCCCCCCTGGCTTGCCTGCACTCACCTTGGTGAATCATATTCATTTTTGCACCAGCGATGACTCCAAGATCCCTTTCCACTGTTGTGCTACTCAGAATGGTACTTCCTAGTCCATAGGTGTATTGTGATTCTTTCTCCCCAGGTGCAACACTTTGCACTTATCTTCGTTAAATTGCATCCTATTCTGATCCGCCCACTTCCCCAGTCTTTCCACCTGAATTTGCTCCCTACCCTCTAGTGTGTTTACTATACCCCATAGTTTAGTGGTGTCTGTGAATTTAGACAGAGTGTTTTCTACATCCTCATCCAAATCACTGATGAAGATATTGAACAGTACCGGTCCAAGAACAGAGTCTTGGGGGACAAGGCTCACTGCCTCACTGCCCACATCTCTCCAGGTAGAAACTGACCCATCCACCACCACTCTCTGGGTGCATCCCTTAAGCCAGTTTTCCACCCACCTGACTGTGAAAAATCCATGTCACAGCTACTTTGTTTTTTTGTTATTTATTTGTTATTTATTTGTAGTTTATTAAGAACTAGGTGTGACACTGTGTCAAAAGCCTTTTTAAAATCCAAGTAAATAACACCTACCTCTACTCCTGCACCTAAGCACTTTGTGACCTAGTCATAAAAAGAAACCAGGTTAGTCAGGCAAGATCTGGCCACTGTAAACCCATGCTGGTTTTTCCTTAGCATTGTGTTACCTACTGACCCCCCACAAGTGTCATCCTTAATGATTTTTTCTAAGGTCTTGCCAAGAATAGAGGTGAGGCTAACTGGCCTATAATTATCAGGGTCCTCTTTCCTCTTCTTCTTGAAAATAGGTACCACGCTGAACCTTTTCTAGTCCTTCGGGACCTGTCCTGAGTGCCATTAGTGCTCAAACAGTTGCGCCAGTGGTTTCACTATAACACCAGACAATTCCTTTAGTACCCTTGTGAGAAGATCATTGGGGCCTACCAATTTGACTATGTCCAACCCCTCCAAGTGCCCCTTCACTAGGTCAGCACTGACCATTGGTGGATTGGTATCTTTCTCACGCCAGAATAAAGTCTCACTGGGAGGTGTGTTTGTACCCATGTCCAGGAACACAGATGCAAAGAAATCATTTAAGAGCTCAGCTTTATTCATCCTGTCTGTTATGAGTTGCTGTAGTCCATCCTGTAGCAGCCAAGTGTTACCCTGTGCCTTCTTCTTGTTCCCTATATACTTAAAGAAGGACTTTTTGTTACTTTTAATCTTTGTTGCCAGGCTGAATTCTGTTTCTGCTTTGGCCTGCCTCACTACTTCCCTGCAAGCATAAGGCAAGCAGGTATACTCCTCCTTGTTGGCTGTCCCCTGCTTCCACAGCCTGTAAACCTCTCTTTTCCCCTCTAGGCTCTCCTGGATTTCCCTGCTCAGCCAAGAGGGTTTCTTGGCTCTTTTGCCTCCCTTTATGTGTACTGGGATGGTACCCCTCTGTGCCTGCAGGATCAGTCTCTTGAGAAATTCCAACCCTTCCTGGACTCCCAACTCACCAATGTTATTATCCCTCAGTCCCACTCTAACTAATTTCCTGAACTTGTTGAAGTTGGCCTTCTGGAAATCCAACACTTCTGCCCTAATAGTTATCTTTCCCACCTTTCACCGGACAGTGAAGCCTATCAACAGGTGGTCACTATCTCCTAAATTACCTTGTACCTGCAGATCCTCCACCAAGTCCTCCCTTGTGGCCAGCACTAAATCAAGTAAGGCATTTCCCCTAGCGGGGCTGTATATCTCCTATGTTACATGCAGGTCCTATATGCAGGTTAGGAACCTACATGAATGGGCAGACCTGACTGACTGCTCCTCCCTGCAGATGTCAGGGTAATTTAGGTCATCCATGACAACCAATTCTAACTCTTCTTCCTGGTGTGGGGGTCTGTAGTAGACTACCAATTCCCTATCTGACCCATAGGACTTTGATCTTCCCTTCTTCTGTCCCCATTTTTTTTTACAGAAGACATATTCCTTAACATATGTAGCAATGCCCCCCACCCACTTTTTTTCCTGAATCTATCTTGCCTGTAGTCCTCAATGCCCTCTGCCCAATCATGGGTAGGGTCCCACCAGGTTTCTTTTAGCCCAACCAGGTTGAAATCTTTGTCTGCAAGCAGGTGTGCAAGTTCCTCCTGCTTATTCCCCATACTCCTAGCATTAGTATAGAGACACCTAAGCCCCCTGATACGTGCCCTTAGTACTCCCTTATCCTGTCTATTTGTCCATCTGATTACCATGAGCAAGGCTCACCTGGCTAGCGAGTAGCCCCTTTTTACAGGGGCTAATGGATGAATGGAACAGCTAAATTCTTAGGACAACTAATGAAAAAAACAGGATAGGAATGTCATGTGGGTCAAACGGTCAAAACATGAAAATAAGTGTGCCTGAGGAGTACATTGAGTAGAGCCCCCTGGGTCGTACCCACCGGTCCTCAAAGGCATCCAAGGAGCTGGTGGATGCCACCCACTGGTGCTCTGCCTGGAAATGTGCATGGACAAGTGAGAGGAAATCAGCCCTACAGTCTCCAGGCACCTTCCTGGCCAGAGCCCCCTTCCTGGTTAAGTACAGGGCCCACTTAGCCAGGGCCAGAAGGAGGTTAACCAGGTCCTGGGACTTGGTGGGGCCACAGATGGGGTGACCAAAAACAAAAAGGTGGGGGGTGACATTCAATCAGAACCTCAAGAGGAGGTCTTGGAGGTGGAGATGGAGGGCCTGCAGCCTGGCGCACTCAAGGGTCATGTGTGCTAGGGTCTCCCTCTTCCCACAGAAGGGGCAGGAGACCAGGGTGTCAATGAAGCTCACCACATACACGCCGATGGCAACAGCTCCATGGAGGAGGCTCCCTATTCTGATGCTTAGTGGGCCCCTTATTACTTACCTGGTCTATATCTGGTTCATGGCTTTCCTTTCCTGGTTTCACCCTCTCTTCAACATCCACATCCCCCAATGAACCTAGTTTAAAGTTCTACATAAGAGGTCCACCAACCTGTAAGAGAACAGATTCCTACCTTTTGGAGAGAGATGTAGACCATCACATCTAGCAAGGCCCTATCCTGGAAGTACAGATCATAGTCTAGGAAGCCAAACCCCGCACAATGGCACCAACACCAGTGCCATGAGTTGACCTCGCCAATGCAGTTGCTGTGGTGCTGGCCATGACTGCTGACGAGGAGGATAGATGAGTAGATCACTTGTGCCCCTGAACCTCTAAGCCTGGCTTCCAGAGTGAGGTAGTCACTCATGACCTGACCTAGACTACTCTGGGCCACATCATTTGTTCCCACATGCATGAGGATCATGGGATAGTAGTTGGTGGGCCTGATTAGGTCTGGAATCCTCACTGTGACATCTCAAATCTGATCCCTGGGCAGGCAGAATACTTCCCGTACTGTGGGATCTGGGTGGCAGATGGCTCCCTAGGTTCCTCTTAGGACCGAGTAGTCCACCACAATGACCCAACATGATGTCCTCCTCAGCTGTGGGGGACATGTAGCACAGCCACAGGTAGCCTTCCAGTTGGGGGAGAAGGTTGTGGGGACATCCAGGCTTGCTTTCTGCACCTTCATAGATCAAGGTCCCTTGCCAGGTGTGCAGGTTCGCCCAGGGCACCATGGCCAGCAGCAGCAGTGGGGTGTAGTGAGTCAGGCACCCCATACAAACAGCACCTTTCACAGTGCCCAGGGCACATGCAATAGAGGCACACTTGGGGAGCAGCAGTGTTGCAGCAGGGGGCTGCCCCGGGTGCCTCCTCAGAGAAGACCCATACAGGGAGGGTGGGGGCATGGGCATCTCATCATCCCCATCTTTGGAGCCCCATTCCCCCCAAGCCCAGGCACCATATGGGGACTGAGTGGCAGCGCATCAGAGCAGTTGGTCTGCAGGGGGCAAGGGGTGGGGGACAGTGTCATCTGGAGCTTTGGCAGCAGGTGTTGTCAGGAGCCTCGCCTGTCCCACTCTGGGAACAGTGTGGAGGAGGCAGGCCGCCAGCCCCAGGGAAGTGAGAGGGGATTTGGTCAGTGGTCACCTGGGCCCTGGCCTGCTGGGCACCACATGGCCACTACAGAGCATCTTATTTCTGAAATATTGCAAACTCACACAAACAGCTTCTTTCTCAGGGCTCTGCAGGGCCTGAAGCTGAATGCAAGGAAGAGGCCGCACTTTGCAACTGGGATGTGACCTCAGAGATACCATCACCCACAGCTGGGGTCTTGCAGATGTGCTGGATTTGCCAGAGAAGGACCCTGGACAGGACCATCTTCCTGGACCACCTGGTCACAGCATTATAGGGCCAGCAGGCAGATGCTCGGGCTTGATGGGTGGAGGACGTGGCCCACAAGGATGCACAGGACCAGTGCAAGGAGGTGCAGGACTGGGGCAAGGAAGAGTGGGACCAAGGTGGTCCAGGAATTCCAGGCATAGCTCCTGGCCCTGGAGCACAAGTGGTTGAAGGCCCTGCTGGAGCAGAATGTCATCCTGGCCCAGGTAGTGCAGGTGGCAGATGTTGACCACAGGGTCCTGGACACCATTCTGGCCCTGGTGGTCGCCTTTGTGCCATCAGCTGCCCAGACCCTGACACCAGCCCTGCTTTCCCCCTGGCAGCCACCCACCATGCACCAGCAGGTCCCTGCCTGGGCCTGGGAAGAGGTCCTGCACTGCTTCCAGCAGCCAGGAGCCCCTGGCCCGGCATGGTGCCACCCAGCCCTCCCACCTGGGCCTGCTGCTTGCCCCGCCTCCCTGCAACAGCACAGTCAGAGCTGCCAGCAGGGCCGGGACCACACATCAGCCCTGCTGGCCCTGGACAGTGCCTGCCAGAAGGGGAGCTGCCTGCACCAGTGGAGCATTGGCTGCTGTCACCCCTAGGTGAGCCCCAACTCACCAGACTTGCTGTGGCATGTGCACACACAGGGAGCAGCCAGAGGTCAAGGTGCTGGCCACCTGTCTCCAGGCTCTGCTCCCTATGCATCCCCACCCCAAAGCCCCCCCACCCTGGGATGGCACACAAAGGACATTCATATATTCATAGATGTTAGGGTCAGAAGGGACCTCAACAGATCATTGAGTCTGACCCCCTGCATAGGCAGGAAAGAGTGCTGGGTTCAGATGACCCCAGCCAGATGCCCATCCAACCTCCTCTTTAAGACCCCCAGGGTAGGGGAGAGCACCACATCCCTTGGGAGCCCATTCCAGATTTTGGCCACTCTAACTGTGAAGAAGTTCTTCCTAATGTCCAGTCTAAATATGCTGTCTGCTAGCTTATGGCCATTATTTCTTGTAACCCCCAGGGGCGCCTTGGTCAGTAGAGCCTCACCAATTCCCTTCTGCACCCCAACGACGAATTTATAGGTAGCCACAAGGTCACCTCTCAACCTTCTCTTGAGGAGGCTGAAGAGGTCCAGGTGCCCTAGTCTCTCCTCATAGGGCTTGGCCTGCAAGCCCTTAACCATACGAGTGGCCCTTCTCTGGACCCTCTCCAGGTTATCCACATCCCTCTTGAAGTATGGTGCCCAAAACTGGACCCAGTATTCCAACTGCGGTCTGACCAGTGCCCGATAGAGGGGAAGTATCACCTCCTTGATTCTGTTTGTCATGCAAACAAAATAGATAATTGTAGATAGTTCTCAAGGGGAAGAAGTTGTTTTTATTGATGGTGAGTGGGGTGGGTGGTGGAGGGACTCTGTTTGTTGGGGATGAGGGGGGCTCTGTGTGTTGAGGGATGAGGAGTAACAGGGGCTCTGGTTTATGTGAGGAAAATAAAGACTTGTTCTAACATGGGTACAGGGGGTGCCCAGGGCTCCCTCAGGGGTATTAAGGTGTCTCTTCACTAATGAAAGAAGCATGGGGAACAAGCAGGAGGAGCTTGCTGTCCTGCTTGCAAGTAGTAAAATTGACCTGGTTCGCCTAGTGGAAACATGGTGGGATGAAATATTTGACTAGGCATTAGATATAGAGGGCTATAGGTTGTTTAGAAGAGATAGGAAGGGGAAAAAAAGGTGGGGGGGGGGTTGCACTCTATGTTAGGGAACAGTATACCAGTTCTACCTTCCAAATGGGACCAGAGGAAGGCTTAACTGAGACCCTGTGGGTCAAACTTCAAGGACGGCGGGGGAAAAGGGATCTGGTGGTAGGGATTTACTACAGGCCACCACATCAGGAGGAAAAGCTGGATCTGGAATTTTCCAGGCAGCTTGGGGGGGCCGTGCATGCAAAGGATGTTGTGGTCATTGGTGATATGAATTACCCTGACATCAACTGGGGAGCAGCAGTCAGCCAGGTCTAGTCACTCACAATGGAACCCTGTCACCACTGCCAGGGGGTCATGCATATGGAGTATGGTGTCCCCTAGCACATCCTGGAGGGTGCTGCATACCTCCAGAATGGCCTCCCCAGTAACTGCCTTGCCCACACTGAGTAGCTGGCTGATGTACCGCAGGCTGGTGGGTGTGGCCAGCTTCAGTAGGGCGAGTGCCAGCCAGACACATGATGATATTCTGCCACTCCAGGTGTGGCTGGAGCTGCTCTAGAAGATCCCAGAAGGTGGCCTCAGTCAGCTGGAATGCATCCAGCCACTGCTTATAATCTCAGGTGTGCTGGACAACATTCAGCCACCAGTCTTGGCTGGTCTGGTAGGCCCAGGTGGGGTGGAGCTGGAGACCTAGGAGGGCAATGGCAGCCCTGGTGGTGACATCCTGGAGCCTGTTATCAGCATCATTGCCAGAGTCCAACCAGGTGGACAGGGTCAAGGTAGTAGGTGGTGGCAGCAGTGGGCTTGGGATAGCATGCAGTGGGCAGGCAGGTGGTTGCTGGAAGTGTGGGAGCTGGGAGGGTCCAGATAGCCATGGACCAGGTGGCAGTTGGCACAGCAGGCCAGCAGGGTCAGTGCAGCAGCCAGCAGGAGGACTGACCACTGGTCATCACTGGGCAGGGGCAGGGACTGGAGCACCCATGCAGAGGGGAGGCACAGGCAGCAAGGAAAGTGATTCTGTGTGCTGTCCCTGCACTGGGCATGCTGGCTTGGCCAAGGAAGGGGCTGGCCAGAGAGCAGCATGTGATGCTGCCTTTTGAAGATGGCAGCCGGCTGGAGGCAGCTGCAGCCAGTAGACCTGTGCTTAAATTTTGCTTAAACTAGGGCTGTGTGAAGCTTTGGTCTCTGATTCGACTCAGAGGAGATTCAGCCCGATTCGGCTGCCAAATCTCCGAATCTGAATCGAATCAGGAGACCCTTTAATCTCTTTGAATTGAATTAGAAGCCTCCAATTTGATTTGGAGAGATTTGGACAGTTTAACGATTCAGCCATAGACACAGCTTTATATGCTTTTTCTATATACCTTAAGGTACCAGGCAGCTCATGAACACTGAGATGGTGGGGCAGATGAAGCGTTCCACAAGAGTGTGTGTGTGGGGGGGGAGTCCCCAGCATGCTTGGCGGTGGACCTGGAAGTGGACCAGAAGCACTTCCGGTCCACTTTCGGATCCGCTGCCGAGCACAAAGTGGCCCCACCACACTCCTGTGGGATGCTCCATCCACCCCACCATCTCAGTGTTCATGAGCTGCGCCTGATACCTCAAGGTACGTAGAAAAAACATTTAGAGCTGTATCTATAACCGAATCACTGATTCTCCAAATCAGAATCAAATCTTCAGATTTGGATTTGGCTGAATGGAATTGGGACAGTGATCTGAATCAGTGAATTAAATCATTGTCCCCCAAACTGGGCCGAATCCCAATCCAAATCTGAATCAAATAGCTTCACACACCCCTAGCTTAAACAGAACTGATCAAGACAGAATGATCAGGCCCTACAGATCAACTCTAAGCATAGTGAGAGCGAACCACGAAAGTCAGTGGAATTGTACCAGAAGTGTATTTAGCTCCATGTCCTGTCAAAAGCTCTACTTTGGTCTAAAAGTGAAAAATGTCAAACACAGTTCAAAGTTTCTGGGGCATGCATGTGCAGGCTGATGGAAAGATGCGATTCATTTCTGCTCTATTTAGAATTTGAGAATTTAAATTGTTGTAGCAATATTTTTATACTGTTGTATGAATTGTACGAATTAGAGGTTGTTTTATCCTAATCATTTCCTGCACTATCCAGAAAATGAGGGTTGGTGATAGTGGGTAGATTCAAAGTTTGTGAGAGGTGCTGAATTAACAAAGCTTTGGAAACAAATGGAACACAGCCACGGAATGTCCACAGAATAAAATACTGCAGTAATCCAACAAATAAAAGTTAATGTCAGAGGGCTAACTAAAAGTACAGTATTAAAGTATTGCCTCATTTCAGATTTAATCAAATAGAAAAATTCCTATGCGCTATCAAAGAAGCCAGGCTGAACAGATCAGAGGCTTATTTATCTACGCAGCATGGGTACAGGAACTGTAACAGCAGTGGGATGCTCCAAAAGGATGCTGTCTTTATCATAGTTGGGCCTTTCAGCTCTCATTTGAGGTGGCAAGATCCAGGAGGGCCTGGAAACTGTTGAATTTACTCCATTAAGGCCAGAGTAGTATTTTAGTTCTAAAAAATCCATATTGAATGGTATTCCCCTAAAGTTCTCAGCTTTAGAAGTGCTCAGCTATTTTGAGGGTAAACCTAGGTTAATGTTGACATAAATGAGAACAGAATCTATCCTCAAAGTGCAGAACATGTATATGAACAAAGACAAGTTGAAGGCAATTGTTAATGGGTCACATCCATTAGTATGGAAGGACACATTTTCACAATGAATGGAGACACCACTTTTTAATCAAGTTTTCATGGTTTGCTCTGTATGTATTGGTTGCAATAGTGAATACAATACTTTTCTATATTGCTGTGAAAAAAGAGAAGAAGCTTCACAAAGTCCTTAATAGACTCATAATTGCTGTAACTAGCATATTTCCACTGATTTCCATGGCGCTATAATGGTTTATCCTGGCTAAGAATCTGCCTGAACAATTCTATGTCCTTTGTAAATCTCTCCCTTATGACCAATTCTAGCTACTAGTCTATTCAAAAGGTATTGAGACTAAAATGTATTTGTGGTTTGAAGTATTGAGTGGGGAGCATGGCTTTGCTGAACATGTCTGGGCATGTTGAGACTCCTCTGGATGAGTTTGCTCATGGTGTTTCCCCATGTGGGAGCTCGATGCCGAATTATATAGGACTTGAATTAAGCACAGGCTCAGACCTGTTCAATTTAAAACTTATATTGTTTCACAAAGTCATAAACTAAAGGAGGTCTGCTGGTTCACGAGGTTCCCAAATCAAGCCCTTGCTCTCTAACCCGGAGGCTGGGTGCGGCTGCCTGATTCAGTAGTCTCAGAACTGGTCAACAGTTCATTTAAAAGGAGTCCCTTATCTTTTTTTAGGCAAAAGATACAAAACTGTCCCCATGGTGGAAGTGAGGCATCTAACATAACTTTACTATTAGTTATATATGATAACACTTATACATATGCATTTCTAATTCTTACTTCTATTGGTTATTTAGTTAACTTATCTATATTATAATATCAGGTGATACGCTTTGTATTACAATCATTACACTTCTTATGTTAATTCTTAATGACCTTTATATTTCTTATGCTAATTTTCTATAACCTAAATACATTATTCATCTATATGTTTTGCTGGTTTTTGCAGGGTTAAAATGTCAAAACTGACATAATATGCGGTTGTTTTTTCGTCATTGCAGTTTAGCCATGCAGTTTCCTATTCTTAACAATGTAAGCGGCATGTCTGCTATTTTTATCATTGTTTAAAGGTCAGAAGCTCAGTATTTTCATGTAAGGGTCAGAAAGTGATTACCAGAATGTCAATCGCTGACTCCTCAACCTCCTTGAAGCATTCTGGGAGTTTTAGTGCATTTTTTTTAATGCTAGGCCTTGCTTAGCATAAGCACTCTCTCACACCCCAGTTTTCTGTGGTCAGTGGTTGAAGTAAAATCGTTTGTGTCTTGGGTCCCCTTCCATTATGTCAGAGTCTCCAGAACAATGTGTGTGCATTAAATTTTGCATGAAAATCAGGAAAATGACAAATGAAACATCTGAATGACTTAAAATAGCATTTGCTGATGACACTATGAACCGTGCAGGAGTTTTTGAACGGTATCATTGGTTTAAAGAAGGATGATCATCGGTAGAAAGTGATCAGCATTCTAGGTGCCCTTCAACATCAGAAAATGATGAAAATGTGGCAGTGGTTTGCAGTTTGGTTTCAAATGATAGGTGATTGACTGTCCAAGAAATAGTAGAAGAAGTTGAAATTTCTGTTGTTCATGTCATTCAATTTTAATTGGTGATTTGGGAAAGAAATGACCAGAAAAATTACCAGAAAAGTGGGTGTCCAACTTGGATGCTTCACCATGACAAAACACGTGCCCACTCAGCACAGCTTGTGAAGCAATTTTCAGCCAAATTATAGCCAAACACTGTATCCCACAAGTGCCACAGCCTCCATATTCACCTGATATGGCCTCATGCAACCTTTATCTCTTCCCTCAACTACAGAAAACCTTAAAAGGAAGAAGGTTTTGTGGTGTGGAAACCATAAAACAAAATGTAACTGAGCAGCTTTTAGCAATTCCACAAATTGCTTATCAGAGGTGCTTCCAACAATGGCAGAAACATTGGAAGAAGTGTGTGGCTGAAGAAGAAGCATACTTGAAGGAGATTAAGCTGAAGCCCTCTTCATTTGCAGATTTGCAATTCACGGTTTCAAATATTTGCGGTGCGCTGTATCGACCCATGCTCTCTCCCCCCCCGCAGCGTGATGACACTTTGTTACTGCACTCTGGTGATACTTTTACATTCAGTATGTTGCAGTATTTCAGCATTAATCCATATCCTTAATCATGGTACCTAAAAGAAAAGTGAATGATAGTGCAGCGAGTGAAGTGAGGATTCAGCCATAGTTTCATAGTAGCTAGGGTCAGGAGGGACCTGAACAGATCATCTAGCCTGACCCCCTGCCCCAGGCAGGAATGAATGCTGGTTCACAAGACCCCAGACAGGTGATCATCCAACCTCCTCTTGAATTTGCCCAAGGTAGGGGCAAGGACCACTTCCCTGGGAAGTTGGTTCCAGATTTTGGCCACACTAACTGTAAAATATTGCCTCCTGATCTCTAACCTAAACCTATTCTCCATCAGCTTATTACCATTGTTCCTCGTCACCCCACATGGTGCTGGGGAGAAAAGGGCTCTTCCTATTTGCTGATGATCTCCCCTGATGAGTTTGTACGCAGCCACCAGGTCTCCCCTCAGCCTCCTCTGGCCAAGGCTGAACAGGTTCAGGTCCCTCAGTCCCTAGGGCCTGTCCTGCTGCCCTCTCACGAAGCGGGTGGCCCTCCTCTGAACTCTGTCCAGGCTGGCTACATCCTTTTTGAAGTGCAGCGCCCAGTACTGGATGCAGTACTCCAACTGTGGCCTGACCAATGTTGCATAGAGGGGGAGTATCACCTCTCTAAACCAGCTTGAGATGCATCTTTGGATGCATGACAAGGTATGGCCAGCCTTGCTGGCTGCGGTCTGGCAATGGCAGCTCATTTTCATCTTGGAGTCAATAATGACTCCAAAATCCCTTTCTGCCTCTGTGCTTTCAAGGGGGGAACTCCCCAGCCTGTATGTATGCTGTGGATTCCTTTTCCCAAGGTGTAGCACCCTGCATTTGTCTACGTTGAACCCCATCCTATTCTCATTTCCCCACTTTTGTAGTCTGTCTAAATCTAGTTGCAGCCTCTCTTTCCCTTCAAGTGTGCCCACCTCACCCCACATCTTAGTGTCATCAGTAAACTTGGACAATGTGCTTTCAACCCCCTCGTCCAAGTCACTGATAAAGATATTAAACAGCAGGGCCAGCAGGGGAGCTCATGCTCAGGGGCAACCAGCATGGGACCCCACTGCTCACATCTTACCAAGCTGAGTACGACCCATGCACCACTACTCTCTGGGTGTGCCCCATCAGCCAGTTTTTTACCCATCCAACTGTGTAGGCACCAATGCCACAGTCGCTTATTTTACTAATGAGAATGGGGTGAGAGACAGTGTCAAAGGCCTTCTTAAAGTCTAGAAAGACTACATCCATGGTGACACCATTATCCAAGGATTTAGTTACCTGGTCATACAAGGCAATCAGGTTGGTCAGGCAGGACCTGCCTTTGATGAACCCATGCTGGTTGCCCCTGAGCATGATCTCCCCTGCTGGCCCCCCACAGATGTGCTCCTTGATGATTCTCTCCAAGATCTGTTTATCCTACCCTGTTTATCCTAGCCTTTTATTGGTATAGAACAGCATTCGCAGATATCCCCATTTGCGGGGATCTCTAGAACGTATCCCCCGTGAATAGTGAGGGTCTCCTGTAAATAAAATATTTTGTTTCCGATGGCATCAGTCTTGATACTTTTTGAGCAGCCCTCATACAGTACATTTAACCAACTGTGCCTCTTTTCCAACCCATATCAATGTAAGACCTTCTTCAGTAATGCCTTTTAATTAGGTTCCTTTACCTGAGATTTGTAAAATAAATCATATCCAAAAGTAAACCACATTTTTATGCATTATTCTTTTAAATCTGTATGAGATGCATTTTTATGAAACGAGGAAAATGATGTATTGCTGCAAAATATAAAAGTACATGTTGTAACATTATCAGTATCCAGAACTATAATACACTGAATTGGCTCATAAAACTTGCTATATGTTACTATGCCCAGTTTGTTTATATTACTATATATTTCTCTTACACCTTTTTTGTGTCAGCTATGCTTTTTGTCTGAACATATGGCATCATATTTTCAAAAGACTCCATCCCATTGTGTGCTCTGAACTCTTTGGAGAATCCAGCCATAAGAATCACTAGCTTGATAACTCTTAAAAATCTGTTTCCACACATCCAGCAAGAAGTTCCTATATACAGTGAAACCTGCACAATCCAGTCACCCATAACCCCCTGCCATGTAATTTTTTCAGAGAGCACTCCAAGATATGTCCAAATGTAATGACTTGATTTGACTGGCATATCAAAGGTCTATTGTTCCATGGCAGTAAAGAGTCTGACACAAAGATACTAAATTAAAAAAGGAACTCCCTTAATGGAATTCATAATCCTGAGTAAGAGCTCAGCCCTGCCCCACCAGATACAATGCCCAATCAGGTTCTAGTAATGAGGCATTCTCCTGCTGAAATCCAGGAGAGAAATCTGGTAGACACTCTCAGAGCGCCAAATGCTTACCAACAGGATCTGGCTCTTCACAGAGCAGAATCATGGAAAAAGTAGGGCTGGAAAGGACAAGGCAGGTTCATTCCTATCTAAATCATCCTATACAAGTGCTTTTCAGCCTGGTCTTAAAACTACACAAAAAACTCTTTCATACAACTACCAGGCACAATGCCCCAAATCACCAAGAACATTCTCATTCGGCACAGATTAAGCAGAAGGGCGAGGAAACTGTCTATGTCCTGCTGTGGCAAGGACAGGAAGTAGTTTTTCAAATTTTCCTTGAAATAACAAAGGTACAACTGCCCATAGTTCATGTCAATCTGACTGTGGAGTAAAAGTTTTTCCTGATCCCAAATATGGTGATTAGTCTGACCCTAAGCAGAGGAGTAAGACCCTCTCATGAGAAACCTCCAGGTTTGTTTAGTCTCAGCAAGGGCATTGGCACACCCCACATAAAATTGCCAGCCTTGCCTGCAGCCAACACCTTTTGAGGAAGGTAAAAGAGAACTTTTAGCCATGTAGCAACAGAAGGGGGGAAAATTTCTCTCCCAGCCCTATGTGGCAATGATACCACTTTCTTTTGGCCAGAGGTGGTTGTGATATCACCATCCACCTATAAATATGTGTCCACCTAATATGTATCCACCTATTAACAATCCTACTTGTTAAAGCTTGCTGGGGAAGGCAGAACACTGCTTCTTATCCCACCATGGGGCAGATGATTTGCATTCTGCATGGTCCAGCGAGAGTGAAGCTAGCCCATTTAGCATGATTCTGCACCATCTTTTTTAGCGCACCACACATTATTTTGAATACATATTTAAGTGATTTTGCTCTACCAGAAACTTAAGGCCACATTTTGTGCTCACTTCCTTCATAGCAGACCCAGAGCTATTCAGCTGAGGTCAGCAGACTCCAGTCTTATGTCCTTTTAACTAAAGCCAGAATTTAGCTCTTGTTCCCTGCTCTTAAAGAACTGCTATTAATTGTAGGGCTTCCTGAGGATTAATCTGTCCCAGTGATTAATTGTCTTCTGCTGGAAAAAATACAAAAATGGCCAGCATTATACTGCAAGATTAGTTTTACAGGTATGATTCTGGGTAGTTTGAAAATAGGTCATACAGGGCACATCTACACATGCTATTAATGTGAAGCAATAAACTGCAGTGCATATCACCAGGCATACCATTTGAACATGGGCTTGGAACCATAACGTGAAGCCAGAGGGGAGCAGCCCTGCCAGCCCAGGGCTGCTTTGCCTGTGTCAATGTGCTGCAGAGGGGCTGGCTGTGGCATGAGGGTGCTCCAGAGCAGGTCTAGCCGGTGGCAGTCCCTGCACTGAAGCCCCTTTGTGTCTCAGCCAGCTCCTCCAGTGCCTACACATGCGGTGCTGCAAAAAAAAAAACTCCACATTGGGATAGTACTTGTATTCACAAGTATTCCCCTGCTGCAGAGTTTATGTAGACATGAGAGTTTACTGTGGAGCTAATTAGTCTACTCCACAGTAAATGTCTCATGTAGATGGGCTCACAGTGAAGTCAAGTATTGGGATTCAAGAAACATTTTTTCTTTGTGGTACATACAAAACAGCTATCCTGGCATTCAGACATGCACAGAAACTTCCAGGGTTTAATTGCATTCAAGAGGGCACAGTGGAAGAAGGGCCATAAATCCCTTCTCTTTGCACTAGCTTGTGGAATAAGAGAGGAACACAGAAGGCATGCCTACATAAGATTAATTCTACTGCACATTAGCGTGGCAGGAAAAACCCATGATAAGGCACTAATGCAGTAGAATTAGTTTACTGAGCATTAAAATAAAAAAAAGTGTGTGCCAGGTCCAATGCATAGTAGCATCAATTATGGTACATTAAGGGCTAGTACCTTTGATTACAGGTACTAAACTCAATGCTCCATAACTACTGCACATTGATGAACATGTAGATATGCCCAGAGATGAACAGGCTGCATTCCACAAAAATGTGAATCGGGGGTATCTTCTCTATGTTGGGCAGCTCAGATACACATTTGCCTTCACACAGCTCCCAGTGCTACTACACTAGGTCAGTGTAAGTATACAATGCACTAATCCTAGAGGTAAATATAGTCTTAATCTCATGTGATATAACAGTAATCAACACCTAGTTACAGTACTACAGCATCTAGATATTTTCCTAATTGATGTTATACCAATAACTAAGATGACAATGATAGAATATTACTATTTTTATTCTTTTAACACCACTTTAAATATGCAGGACATCTTGAATCTAATGTTAATGTATATTGTGCACACATAACATAATTAAAATAACAATAACAACAATAACAATAATTATGTTTTACAGTTAAAACAACACTTTCTGACTGGGCAGCTCAAAGTTATTAGCACATATTAATGAATTTAGTCTCTAAAACCTATATGAAAACAACTGAAGCAGGGAGGGTAAATGACAAATTAAAAGCAGGCTACACCACACATACAATCCAATTTACAGCTGACAGGAGCCACAGAGGGTTTCGCCCCACCCCGGCTCCTACTTGGCCTGGTCCCCCAGGGAGCTGCACAACCTGAGTCACATGAACAGGACATGCAAACAGGCACGCTCGTCTGCCCAGCACGCGAGTTAGCGTGCAAGTTTGCACAGGAGGGTGAGCAGGAGGACACAAGGCTCTGGGCACTAAGCTGTACCCAAGGTCTGCACAGTAGTAGCCAGACTACTACAAAGACCATGGTGGGTGGGATACATTGTACCCCAAGGCTCCCCCCTGCACTTGGACTCCCCTGCTCTGACACCACCAGGGTCTGCACCCAAATGGAGCCCATGGTTCCAGTTTATACCCAGATGGAGCCTGTGGTCCCTGCCCCCACCTGGGCGAGACTCCCAGCCCCGGCTTCCACTCAGACAGAGCCCCCGGCTCCATGTGGAGGGTGCCTAGCAAGACTGAAGGCAGCTGGGTTTGGGGGACTTCCTCTCGTGGGGTGTGCTCAATGGTGGAGGCCCTGGAGTGCCAGATTAGGGAGCTCCAGGCAATGGTCCAGTGACTGCGCTCTATTAGGGACGTGGAGCAGGAGCTGGACTCTTACTTTCAGGCACTCCACTTAATGGCTCAGGATGGAGTGGTGGAACCAAGGAACTGCCACCAAGTCCAGCTTGGGGTTGCCTGGACAACGGTTGTCTCCAGCCTAAAGAGGCACAGCACCAGGGTTACCACTCCCCTGGAGCTGCACAACTGCTTTATACTTCTCGCATCAACAGAGCCAGCAATAACACTGGCTCCAGCATGTGAGGATGCAGGGCCACCAACATCTGCACCTAAAAGAAGGCGCAGAGTCATTGTGGTGGATGACTCCCTCATTAAGGGGACTGAGGGACCAATCTGTCGCCCTGAACCCCTGGCCCATGAGGTCTGCTGCCTGCCTGGAGTCCGTGTCTGGGATGTGATGGAGAGGCTCCCCAAACTCATCCAGCCCTCCAAACATTGTCCCATGTTATTCATCCATGTGGGCACCAATGATATGGCACGAAGAAGTGTGGGTCAGGTCATGTGTAACTACAGGGCTCTGGGAGCAGGGCTTAAGGGCCTGGGGACACAGATAATTTTCTCTTCAATCCTCCCTGTCGCAGCACCAGGGCTCCAGGGGGATAGGTGCATCGGCGAGGTGAATAGAAGTCTCCAGTGATGGTGCCATCATGAGGAGTTTGGCTTCCTCGACCACAGTCCAGACTTCAGAGAGAGCAGATGGTTGGGAAGGGATGGCCTCCACCTCATCTGGAAAGGGAAGAAGCTCTTCTCAGCCAGAATGGCTGACCTTGACAGGGCTTTAAACTGAGACCACTGGGGGATGGGCAGTTTATTAACAGTTCTAGCCCAGGTCATGTCAGCTGCACTACCAATAACTTGGGCAGCCCAAGGAAAGGTCCTGCTTCACCACTCAGGGAAGTATTGGGCTTCTCATGGCAGACTTAACTGCCTATATACAAATGCCAGGAGCTTGGGAAATAAGCATAAGGAACTGGCCTTTCTCCTATGTGAAAATGATTATGACCTGGTAGGAATTATGGAGACCTGGCAGGACTCCACCTACAATTGGTCGGTGGCAATAGAAGGCTATAACCTGTATAAGAGAGACTGGGTCGGGAAGAGGGTTGGGGGTATAGCTCTCTACATCAAGGATCAGATCACCTTCCTACAGATGGAGTTTCCAAACCAGGAAACCCTGAAACTCTCTGGGTCAAGATACAAGAAGAACATGGGGAGGGTGACTTACTTGTAGGAGTCTACTATAGACCTCCCCAACAAAAGGAAGACCTAGATTGGGAATTCAATAGGGAACTGGTTGAGGCCATGCGATCCCAATCCATGATCATCACGGGGGACTTCAACTTCCCTGACATCTTGTGGGATGAGCGCATGGCCAAATCTGCCAGGTCGCATAGCTTCCTCACATGCATTGATGACCTCTACCTAACCCAGGAGGTCTATGGTCTGACTAGGGGAAAGGCATTGCTTGATCTGGTCCTGGCCAATGGAGCGGACCTAGTGAGTGATCTGCAGATCAAGGGGAACCTTGGTGACAGCAACCATGAATTGGTCACATTCTTAGATCACTGAAGGGCAGGGAAACCCAGCAGTAAAGCAGAAGTCCTTAACTTTGGGAAGGCTGACTTTTGCAAACTAAGAGAATTGGTCAGTCAGGCAGTTAGAGGCCATATCCCACCCCTAGAAAAGGGAGTACACGAGGATTGGTCATTTCTTAAAAACATAATCCTTGAAGCACAAGGCAAAGCCATACTGTAGCAAAACCCCCAGTTTTTCTTTTTTTTTTTAAATTCATTTAAAATGCATTCCCACCCCATTCCCAACATTTCTAACTTTTTCTCTCCTTCTCTATTCCCTATAGATAAGTATAAGTAAGCTAAGATGTAGGATAAGCTTTAACATTTTATTTTAGGTGGTAAGTTTTATTTTTCCTTCCCCTCTTTGCAAATAAGTGCCCTGCTATTTTGATATAGATATCCACTGTTTTATAAGTGATAATTATTATGTTTGTATTGATTTTTTTTACTGCTTTTATATTGTATGATTACTGTTTTAGGCCTATACATGTAAGTTAGCATAAGTCATGACAAGTTTCCATCTTGTAATGTCAAGCCTCCATCTTATCCCCATGCCTGGTTGTGTAACCTGTGACTCATACTACCCCTCCTATGTAACTTGGTTCCTGAATGAATGGGGATAAATGATGGTGCTTGAGAGACAATGGCAGAAGGTCTAAAAATAGCTCCTTCTGAATGACCAAACCATCAACACCAATACCTGGACCAATGACCCAGCCCTTGGAACCACCCTCAGCATTCAAGAGACAAAAGATGAGACAACCCACCATTGTGCCAAGCTGCACATGCTCAGCAAGAACACCTGGAACCCTCTGGAACAGGACTGAAATTGCCTGGATCTCCCCATAGGAGATCAGAGGTAGTCTACCCCATAAAAGGGAGTAGTGAAGATTGACTCCTTGGGACACCCTCTCCACCTGAACCAGCACCATGCCACACCACCTATCCACCCAGAGGCCCTGCTGGCGATCCCCGTCTGGACAACACCTACTGGACAAAAACCCCTTTCCAGCCTGGATAGGTAGCTATCACCCCCCACCCTCTCTTCAACCAAGGACTTGGACTCTGCTTCTCTTCCCTACCTGGATTCCAACCCTTCCACTAAGTCTCTTTCTCCTGCTGCCATTGTGAGTGTATGTGTATGTGTGTGTGTGTGTGTGTGGGTGTGTGACCAATAACTTCATGGGGCTGTGTAGTATGTTGTTTGTTTAATAAACCTGTTATTTGGCCCCCTGAGTCGGGTTTTGCTTTACTCTGCTTTATGGTTCAGCCCTGCTCCAATCTCTGATCCTCACCCCTCTAACTTCTGTCTCATTTCTCCCTTCTTGCTTCTAGCTCACTGCCACCTCCAACACCTGTCCTGAGCTCCTCTCTGCCCCCAAACCCCCCTGTTTCTTTGCCACTGTCTTATCCCCACTGCCTTTCCCCCTGAGCAACCTGGTTTCTGCCTCAGTTTCTTTCCTGGCAGTCTCCTTCTTGCAACCAGGCTTTTTTTTCCCCTTGAACCAGTGACCTTGAGTAACCCTGGGGCCACTTGATCTTAAGTAAACTCAGTTCCTCAGCTACCTTCTTTCTAGTCCACCAGTTCTAATCCCAGTTCTTGCAACTTTCACTCCCTACACTTTAACTTTCTCTCTCTCACCTTAACCTTCACCCAGGTACCCCAACCACACACAGACACACTGTACCATCCAAGTTAGGAATTTACCTGTGTGTATGTAGGTGGGTTGTATGTGTGTGAACTGGTGAGTGTGTGTGTATGTATGTGTGTGTGTGTGTGTATATGTTATTGTGTGCATGATATACAAATTATTGATCTGTGTATGTATACTGAGTGTGCGGGTATGGCCAACTGTTTTTTGTCTAACTTTCGGGGTGTATAGTGTATGTGCTTGAATTGGTGATAGGTATGCATGTACCTAGGCTGATTTGGATGTGAATGTACCTGAGTTGGTAGTGTGCATGTATGTATGCACCTAACTGATTTGTGTGTTTGTATATGTTCAATTGTGTCACACCCTCCTGTCTAACAGCGCAATATTGAGATCCTGAAAGTTGGCCTGACCTCACAGACAATCCAGTCAACAGACAAGAAAGTCCCCACGGCTGAATAAGAAACTCTTGGACCTTATTAAGCTCAGAAGGGCAGCCTATACCAGCTGGAAAACAGGAAGCACTACCAAAGAGCATTATTCTGCACATGCCCACACCTGTAGAGAGCAATCGAGGAAAGCCAAGGCACAAACTGAACGTAGGCCAGCTACAGGAATCAAGGACAATAAAAAGTCCTTCAGGTATGTGGGAAGTCAGAAAAAGAACACAGATAGCATTGGGCCCCTGAGAGATCCAATGGGGCAACTGACTTCTGATGCCCAAGAAAGGGCAATTTCTTAAATTACTTCTTTGCATTAGTTTTTTCACCCCCTTCCCCCCCGCCCCCCAGGAGGATCACACTGTCAGGAATGGCACAAACCAATCCGGGAGCGGGCAACAGGCCTAAAATTGAGGATCAGGTGGGGGAACACCTTGAGGAACTGGACATTCATAAGTCTGTGGATCCAGATGGAATGCGCCCAAGAGTTTTGAAGGACCTGGCAGACATCATTGCATCCTCCTTGACAGAGATATTTGAAAATCGTGGCACTTGGGCAAGGTCCCAGATGACTGGAAAAGAGCCACTGTGGTCCCTATCTACAAGAAAGGGAGGAGGGATGACTCGGGGAACTATAAACCAATCAGTCTTACGTCTGTCCCTGGAAAAATCCTTGAGAAAATTGTTAAGGGATCCATCCATCCAGACTGACGGAAGGCAAGCTTCTGAATGCCAGCCAACATGGCTTTGTGACTGGCAGGTCATGCCTGACCAACCTCATCGACTTGTATGACCAGAAAACATGTGCCCTGGACAAGGGAGATGATGTGGATGTCATATACCTGGACTTCAAGAAAGCCTTTGACCTAGTTCCTCATGATGTCCTCATGGTTAAGCTGGGGAACTGTGGCCTAAATCAACAATGGCTAGGCAACTCGCTACAGGGTCAGACCCAAAGAGTACTAGTTGAAGGGAGCAAATCAAGGTGGCGCAGGGTGACCAGTGAAGTCCCTCAGGGCTTATTACTTGGACTGGTACTCTCTAACATCTTCATTAATGATCTGGATATGGGAGTTGGATGTGAACTCACCAAGTTTGTGGACGATACCAAATTATGGGGGAGGGCGGTAACACTGCAGAACAGGCTGGGGATACAGGCTGACTTGAACACTCTCAAGGTGGGCCAGTCAAAACTTGATGGCCTTCAATGCAGGGAAGTGCAAAATGCTGCACCTCCATAGGAAGAACCCTCAGCTTACTTACAGGCTGGGCGGTGCTATGGTCACTTGCACCACAACCAAAAGCAACTTGGGGGTCTTGATTGACCACTAGATGAATAGAAGTCACCAATGTGATGCCTTGGCTGTCAAAGTTAACCAAACTCTGGCATGCATCCACCAATGCATCTCAAGCAAAACCAGGGAAGTCATCCTCCCACTTTACTCGGCCCTGGTGAGACCATAGCTGGAGTATTGCATCCAGTATTGGGGCTCCCAGTTCAGGAAGGACGTGAAGAAGCTTGAGAGAGTCCAGAGGAGAGCCACTCATATGATCCATGGCCAGGAGGGAAGGCCATAAGAGGAGAGGCTGAGGGACTTGGGACTCTTCAGTCTGGAGAAGAGAAGGCTCATGGAGGATTTGGTGGCAGCCTACAACTTCATAAGAGGGGTACATCAGGACTTGGGTGAATACTTGTTCACCAGAGCTCCACAAGGGATAACAAGGTCTAATGGCCATAAACTCCAGGAAGACTGATTTAGACTGGATATAAGAAAAAAGTTCTTTATGGTGTATGTATCCAGGGCCTGGAACAACCCCTCCCCTCCCCCGCCCTCAAGGTGGTGCAAGCACCTACTCTGGATTCCTTCAAAAAACATGTGGATTTATTTCTTCCTGGGGTCACTTGGTCCCAGCTGACTTCCCAACTATTTGGGGGTAGGGGGTGGGGAGGGCTAGATCCAATGATCTCTTGAGGTCCCTTCCAGTCCCTAATGTCTATGAAATCTACGAAATCTCTTGGTTTCCAGTCCTGTCTTTAACCATAATAAGTGTATGTTTATTCTTAAATACAAGCCCAATTCCTTTTGGGCCTGATCCTACTCTGAAGTCAGTGACAAAATCTTCTGTTGACTTCAGTGACATAAGACTATGTTTTTTGGATTTCAGAAATTCTACCCAAATGAACGAGGGGAAGTACCACAAACCCACCATAATCTCTATTCTACTAAGGGATTTACATTTGGTTTGAACAGATCAGGTAGTGTTCAGGGCTGATCAGCCAAGTTAGGGTCTAGAGTACCAAAGAAATACAGCAATTCTGTATACACCCTTTGCTACTCAGGCTACTAGGGAAGTGCTTGTACATGTGATGGGGGTTTAGTCCTTCGGGTTGCATTCTGTGCCCCACAAAATGAAATGGTGAGTTTTTAACTGAAACCTCACCAGTTCAATTTCCATCGATGTGATATGGGATTGTCCTGGTGGCCTCAGGTGCCTGCCGAAGACAGAAAGGGCAGGGGACAGATACTTTTTTTTGGTGGAGCCTGCCCACCTCTTCCATGGCTGGGGGGCCATTAATCTGGGCCATTAATCTTTCAGCTCACCCCCCAGCTGTGGGAGAGGTGGGCAGACTCCGCTAGAAAAAAAAAGGAACGGACCCCTCACCGCTTCTGTCTTCAGCAGGTTCCTGAGGCCGGTAGGATGCCAGGCGCTGCACAGGAATAGGCTGGCTTACTCCTGCAGCAACACTGGAAAGTGTCGGGGGGCAGCCTGCTTTGCTGGCAGATGGAGAGATGGTGGGGATGGTGCATAGGGTGCTGGAAGCCCAAGTGGGCTGCTAGCTGCCCCAGCTTGGAAGTGCCTGGACCCACCTGAGCTTCTAGCACCCTGTGCACCACCCTTGCTGCCTTCTCTGGCCACCAGCAAGGCCAGCCATCCTCTTTCAACCTTTCTGCACTGCCCCAGGGGCAAGACAGCCTGTTCCCAGGAGACCCCAGGCATCCTGCCAGTCACAGGAGCCTGCTGAAGGCAGAAGCAGTGAGTGGGCTCAATCCTTTTTTTCTGCGGAGCCAGCCCGCCTCTCCTGTGGCTGTGGTGCCAGCTGCAATGTTCCAAATTGCAATGTTGCAAAACATCAGGATGTCATTTAGTTTGCAACAATGCAAACTCATTTAAAACCCACAAAACTCAGGTACATGTAATGTGCGACACCATTAAGCCACACAAAGGGAAATTTTCATCACGTGTACATCGTGACATCATCACATGTGCAAGCACCCTGAATTTTCCAGAGAGAACTAAAATATACTCTTTCCTGGAAGAATTCTCACAGCCGCCAATGTGAGAGTCTGCCCTTTCAACACTAAAGCCTGGATTTGGCTATTGCTAACGCTGATGAGGCTAACTAGTTCTCTCCAGATTTTTCCTGAGATGAAGACAAGGAAAGATCAGGGAGGACAGGTAAATCTTACAGATGGGTGAAAGAGGACAGGAAGGCCATAAGGGCAAAGGTGAATCAGTGTATAACTCCTTGGGAAAAGGAAGCTCTTTTTCATAAAATAAGTGCTCATAGACAAGTCCTGGGGCAAAGGAATCATTGACCCAAATTCCGTCACTCTTACTCATATTTAGTAATATGACATCAGTTGAACTGCATGGTAAGTAATGTAGTAGATGACTAAAAGCTGGATGTAAATAAAAGAGGTTCCCAATCCTTCTGAGTTAGCACGCAGCTGCACACAAAGCATGGCTACAAAGTGCATCTCCTTGGTTTAGCTTTCCTACGGTAGCCCTTTCAATCATATTAGCATCCCGATCTACTTTAAAAAAAAACCCAAACAAGAACATTATGCTTGTTCCTGCTAGCAAAAAAGAAAGTGAGAGAATAGTCTTGTGTCTACTTCACATAGAAGGTGCTCAGATACACTTTTTAGGGGTGACCATTTAAAAACTAAGACAGAGTCTGTAAAAGGTTAATTGCCCAAACTGCTAAACTGTTCTTTCTTGTATATTAAAGTGTGTGACATTATTTAAATTGCAAAGTACAATACCTGTATAGACCTGTTCTTATTTTCTTCACGGCTTCCAGATGGTGTAGAGCAAATTATTTTGCTACTTAGAACTTCAGTTTTAATCAGGTGACTGTAAATGTAGGCAGAGCTTTTTGTTTCTCATTCAGCTGACTACAAAAATTAGCTCCACTGATCAAACAAAAGAACAGAAAAAAAAGCTTAGCGATCACTTCCCCCTTTAATTTTTTCTGGGCAGCTTATTTATTGCTGGGGAATGTTTTTAGTATACCAAAAAAAGATATATTTAATACTTTCAAAGTGTCATCTTTGGCTGTTATAAGAAAATATAAGATGACCTCCAGATTTTCAAATCAGCGAGCATTCACTTACACCTGTGTAGTTTCATCAACGCCAAAGGAATTAAACAGTATAACTGAAGATCAGATTTAATCCACTGTACCTGCTTTTCTTTATAATGCATTTAGGTGGGGTCATGTTGTACAATAACAGAAGTGAAATCTTTCCTTCTGGAAGACTTTGATTGCCCCAGTCCGCAACCACAATGAACAGGCACAGCAGTCTGCCAACATGCTGTCTCTCCCTTGAACAGTGCACTGATTCTAGACCAGACCTCTGCACTCATGCAGATTCTTTACTGAAACCAGACCTATCAGGAAATCTAATAGCAGGGTCAAACTGAAAGCTGCCATCTCTGGAATAGAAGCTGGTGCCCATTTGGCATCCTCATTATTATCCAGGAAAGGAGAGTCAGCCATTTTGTTCATGGAGATACAGTGATACTATATATCAGTGTGCTGACTATAGAAGTAACAAAATCGCACAGAAGAGGTGGTAGGAAAAGAGTACAAAACTGCTTGAAAACACTTTCCTCAGTTCAGTTGCCAGACAAACAATTTGTTTTAAGGTTGTTAGTATATATCAATGACTTAAGGGGAAAAAAATCAAACTGTGTAAGCTATATTTTCCAATTGCTCAGCAATTACCAGCTCCTGTTGTTCACACACTTTCCAAAATCTGGTCACTTCACTTAGGTGTTTAAATGTGATGAGGGTACTTTTAAAACTGCCGCTTTTACATATACACAAGCAGAAAGCCAGGAAGCTCAGAGACAAAGTTAGAATTAAAACATTATTTCAGAAGTATGCAGAGTACATAAGCATAAGCAATTTACTCTGCCTTTGAATTCCTACCAGTTCATCACCCCCTATATATATATATATATATATATATCCTCACATCAGCATCTCCTGACTTAAGCAGTCCCAAAACCTGGAACTCCCCTGTGCTGCAGTACAGTATAAATCAATCTTTTAACATGGATATGTGTGGTCTATAGTAGTTCAACAACTTTTCACATTTTTCATATATTAATGAAGAAAAAGATACATAATAGAAGTGCCATCTTTCCTGCATCTTCTCTCTGGAATAGGTAAGCTGCAGAAGGAAAAAAGGGTACTTAGTCTTGCAGCAGACATACAGGTTTGGGATCCAGGAAAAATGGGTTTTATGGCTGGCTCTGTCACAGACTTGTAGTATAACCACAAAGTGCCAGATTAATGAACTGAAGTTAGATAACTAATCTGCCTGTATTTAGACACTTTGACCATGTTGGCCTTAATTTCTCTGAACAGAAAGACATAGTTAGCCATATTAGTCTGAAGACAAGTAGAAGGCAGGATAGATTTTCATCTTATAGAATCATAAAAGCGTGTGCTACAAATCTATATCCACATATCTACTTTGGTCACCCTCTACCCTGCCTTCTACTTCGTTACACATTGCACTTTAAGCTTCTCAAATGTTGATCAGTGCTAGTGTTAGTTTGAGTTTAGATGTTCAAACTAAAAACCTTCTCTGGTTGTCCCCAACCTGCACAGCTGTGACTGGACGGCTGGTGAGCAGGGGCCTGACTAGGAGCTACAGCCATGAATTGTCCACATAGGACAGGCAGGTGTGGGAAGGAGACAAAGGGACACTGCGTCTTCGGTGGCTTACCTCTGGGGAGTGGCCACACATTCGCAGAATATGAGCTGGGTAACATGAATCAGAGATAAATCTGCCCTGGAGTGGCATAACTTTAAAACACCTAAAGGGTGCTTAAAAGTAGTTTACATGTCTTAATGTGTGGACAGTCCAGAGGTTATGAGCTCCCTGAGCTGCCTAAAATTAATGTGTATCAAAACCCTTAACTTCTCAGTCTAAATTTCCTATCTGAAACATAAGGATTATAATATTTGTTCTCCTGACAAAGGCATAGTGAAATAATTCCTTTTCTGTTAAGGCTTTTGTGTTGTTATACGATTTTTGCTTACAAATATTAAATATTCTGGGATCTGCAGCTATATTTGCAGAATGGGACAATTTCATGTGATATCTGGTTGTACCAAGGCCGTAAAGTCCTGGAGTAAAGGTCTGGTGCAGGTTGCTTCTGTGAATTGCTACAAGGGTTGTGGGAATGAACTTTATTCACAGCCCTTGTGTGGGTCACGACAAGACAGCTTAGCATGAGACTTACCTCTTGCCATCGAACTACATTCTAGAATTTAAATTTAAATTTAAAAATATTTGAGTCCCTATAACTACAAAGAAAAAGTTAAAAATAAGAACTGAGGGTATATCTACAGTGCACTCATAGGTGTGCTTTTAGTGTTAGTGGAATATTGATCTTGTTTAAATTTAGCTAGAACAGGTAACAATAGAAATGAAGATGCAATGGCCTTCAGCATGGGTTAGCAATTTGAACATGTACCATGCATCCCTGATGTGCACTGAAGTCCATAACTCTGTATCTTGACCACCATTATTGCTGGTGGCACCTAAATAAAAAGTACTACGGATGTACCTGTCCCAGCTATACTCTTATCAGAGTGCAGGCTTCTGAATCTACAAAGCTATAAGCTGGACCCTTACGATGGCCATTTAAAATTGTTACAACTGTTAACTACTTCACTGGCATTCATTTCAGCAGAAATATCTAGCTAATGTGTTTATCCTGTAATCCTAAACTTCCTTCCACATATTTCCCGATGCTAGAGTTCCAAGTCTTCCCTATCAGGTTGACAGATCCTTCAAACCTGACAGCTTCTGCCACACAACTATGCATTGTCAATAAAAGATCCTGTGGCCTATTGAAAATTGAAAGTATGGGGACAGTGTATAATATGATGATATTTTCCTAATTGCATTGTTCATGTCCATGTCTACTTCATTTACAAACCTGCCAGAGAATTTACAGACAACCATCCTAGAATGCTGCAAAATCCTAGGATATTGCTGAAGAATTTGAATAAATGATTGATTGAAGACCACAGTGGAAAGTTGGAATGGGGCAGGAGCAGGCACTCAGTCAATAATTGGGATAAATTGGGGTTAAGATCCTAAACTGCCTATCTGCAACTAGAGAGAATTTGGAAAATTTGGCTTTTTTAACTTATTCATTTTGTGCATTAGATCTCCTTCAATAAAATGGAAATAATAGCATTTGATAGTAACGAAGATAAAATCAGTAGTGTTTATGAAGCATTGAGATACTATGTTCTAATGATATAATTTTTTGTTCACTGCTGAGTTTGGATAGTGTCCATTAAATAATGCAAAGAATGACAACTGGAAGAGGAAGATTAAAAAAATCTGAAAAATCTGAGTGAGGTAGATATCGTATGGGGAAAAAATAGAATGTATTCATGTAATTAAAAGCTGCATCAAAAAACAAAACAATGAAACAAAACAAAACAAAAAATCCCTAACCCTTCCCGAAACCCAAAAACCCACCAGCAAAAAACCTGAATTAAAAATTCATGGATAACCTTAATTTTGGCAGTTACTAAATTTAAGTGCTTGATTTTATAGTCTTAACCTTTCTTTAACATTTTTATACAATAGAGATTTATAATGTTAACTCCACCATAACAAAGTTTTTACATGATAATTTATTAAAATGTTTTAAGAATGTCCTTTTTAAAATTGCTCAGTCATGTAGGTGTATACTTTTTGGTGTCAAAAGATACACAGATAGATAAATGGACAGACACACCCACATGTGCAGACACACAGAATAAACAACCACAGGATATGTGCAGTTCTTTCAAATTGCACAGAAGTCCTTGCAGGGTGAATAATATGTTCTGCTAGTCTTTGCAGAATTTCCAGATGTCCAGAAGGTTATGTAAATTTTATAAACTTGTAGGAACTCCTGGGGAATTAAAAGTCTTCAGACAATCCATGTAGGAACCATACAGTACCTACAGAAGAATTCCTTGCACATCTGACCTATGCCAAAGTCCTTTGACATTTATAAAACCCACACAACTTTCTGTTGGTTTTGAGACTGAAAAAATCCCTATGAAGCATATTAGTTGTCAATTAATATCCGCAATTTATTTTTTAACTTTGTTGACATCATAATTAACTCAAGAATTCTAGCACAAATTATCACCGCTGCGAGTAAATGCCTGAATACTACAGGGAGTGCTGTAGTGTACAGTAATTATAATCCTCACAGGGTTTCACTTGGTAGTTGTTACTATCATAGTCATCCCTATTGTAGCTAAAATCCCCACAGACATCTCTACCATCATTTCCTTTAATGCATTTTATATCTTTCAGCTTAATACCATATATCTTGTACAGACTTTAAGAAATCTTTGGCTTACGGGTATAGATATCTTAAACCTCATATAACCTTTCAATCCATCTGTAGGTTCAGATTTCTCAAAGCCCATCCAATCAATCTGCAAGCGTGACATACAGGGCAGATTTTTCTGAACCCTTATACTGAAGAAATCAAAAACTAATCCACCAAACTTTTTCATGCAATAGTGAAATGCCCTTCTCACAGAGGGCAACCCATTCAAGAACATGTGGAATTTCTAATCCAAACTGTTGTTGTTTAGGAAGTAGGAAAAAAAAGGGAAACTTCTCCAAAAGTGGAGATTTCTCATATATGTACAATAACATGTATTCTTCCTGTATTAACACATACAAAAATCTCCTCAGTGAGCATCCATGAAAAATTGTAGGTGGGCAAATCAGAGGCGTGGAGATGGTTTCATTGTAAATAGAAATTGTGTAACAGAAACATTAATTCAGAAATTATTGGTTGAAGTTTTGTGGCTTGTGTTATAGAAGAGGTCAAAGTAGATAACTGTAATGATCCCTCTGTCCTGAAAAATCTATAATTCAAACCAGAGGTGACTATAGAAAGCAAGCTGCAATTTACCGGCAGAATTCTCCTACCCCATGCACATGGGGACAAGCCCTGTGCCACTTCTAGGGCAGGTCCCAGCCAGAATGGGACAGTTCCCAGCCAGTTGCAGGCTGGGCAGATAAATCTCGGTGCAGCCCAGAGCTGCCTGGGACCTGACCTAAAACAGGACAGCTCCTGGCCAGCCCCAGGCTGAGTAGGGAAATCTCCTCTTGTAGCCTGGAGCAGGCTGGGACCTGCCCCAGAATGGGACAGTTCCCGGCCAATGCCAGATGGATCAGGAAAGGAGGGAGCTCCTGAGTCCCGGCACTGCTCAGCTCCCAGCTCCTGTGGTAAGCCAGGAGCCGAGCAGCACTGAGACTGAGGCAGGGACGACATGGACTGAGAGCTACCCCATCCCAGCACCGTTTGGCTCCCAGCTCCTAGAAGCTGAGTAGCGCCAGCAATGGGAGAGTTCCCCATCCCCTGTGGCCCCCTAGTGTAGGGCTGACTGGGAGGAAATTTGTCAGTATCTACACATGCACTACTGCACAGTATCTACTGGCCCAGCAAGTACCATCCCTTCATAAGAACTGTAGCTTTATAGTAGAAATGTTTCTAGGACAAAGGGTCACCCTATCAGAATTTCATATTGTTATAATACTTTAGATTTATTCATTAAATAGGGTTATTCTCCAGCAAATTAGGTAACCACGTACCAATATTTGTGGTAGTACTCTCACTCCTGTTTGATCAGGAATGGATTTGAACATACATACATACATACACATATACATACACATATACACAACCCCCCCATATATATATATATATATATATATATATAGTCTTAGAGAATCACAGGACTAATATCATTTTAGGCTAGTAGGGGCATATCTGGACTTTTAGACACAGCCCTGCAAGCAGTGCAGATTTGCATATAGCAGCAATGTTCCTCCTCAGGAAGATATTATTTTGCCCGACTAGGCAGTTGTGCTGGCTAGTGCAAAAGAGAGTGATAAACAGTAGCCTGTGTTCTAGAAAGTGGAGATAAGGAGCAGTTCCATCATCCAGAAAAGCTAGAGTTAAAAGTGAGTTCCTCCACAGGGTGTTCCTTTGTTTTCTCCATGTGCAATTCTGTAACAGCTAGTTTGGTTTCTCTTCATTGCATATAAATCTTTCTGTAAGGGCCAGTCACAATCTGATTTTAAGTCTTATCTGCTCCATTTGTCTTTTTCTCCTACTAACAATTTTGTGCTTTCTTCCTCGCTCTTTATACTTTGAAGCAGCCTCCTCGTAAATGCATTGCCTGTAAGCAAGTACCTGTGTACTTGGGCAGGGTAGGGCAGGCTTTTAAAATGAAGCTATCTTTCCCCTAAGTGTGCTCCCATTACAAGTTTAATCACTGATTTCAGCCGAAGCAGAGTTGAGCCAACCCAGAACACTTCTAAAAACGTCTTAAACACTGTGCTTCAGGTCCCCGTTACCAGATTTGTAACAATAATATTTCTTTTCTTCCTCCTTTCTCCCCATGACTTGTCTATTCAGATTGTAATCAGTCTGATAAAAGGAACGTGGCTTACTATGTGCCTATTTACTGCCTAGCAAAATAGGGCCTAGAGCTTGGTTCAGTCCTCTAAGTAGTTCAGTAATACATAATAATTTAGTGTTATCAACCGCTAAAACTTCACTGTAAATTGTATGATTTTAACTCCAGTGTAGTGATGGAGTTGGCTGATGATGTCATGGTGATTTTTTTTTTTTAAAAGGGAATAGTTTCCAAGAATTAGGAAAAGAGAGAGGAGCTTAAAAATACTACCTCCAAGAACTCAAAAGCCAAAGTTATACTTCAAACTGATTAGTTGCCAGTAACTCATTATTTGTGGGGAGGGGGAACTGGAAGGTTTCTAACCCAGAATGCTGAATGATTGGAACTAACAGTATTCAGTGCTCCAGTGTGAGGACACAGATTTCATTGAGTCAGTGGAAATTGAAAATATTCTGACCTTTACAAACTGGACTCATATATGGCTAGATTTCTCTGAACTCATGCCTACTGCTGTAAGGCTTCTGCCTTTAGACTGCAAACCATTGGGGGGGTTGCTCTCTGTTAAGGACAACTTATACTAAGTGCTGAGTATAGGGCCTCAACAAAACAACACCCAGAGACACCACCTGAATGTGACAAGTAACAATAGATAGAACATTAAGGACATTTAGTGCTATTCACTGTCATGATGAGAAAATGATGGCTCAACTGGTGACAGTTTGTTAACTCCTAGAATCAGCAACATGAATCCTTCCTTCTCCAGGCAGCGGCATTCACGCAACACACCACTAACCACATACAGTAACTTTCTGAGTGTGGATCTGTAAGGGTCAGGGAAATGCAAAAAGCTTGCAAAGAACATTTTTTCCAATTATTTAGGTGGTCTAATAAAAGATATCGCATCCAGCCAAAGATCCTTGTCTGCCTATGTCCTCAGATGAACAGGGCTACAACCAATACATGATAATCTACAAGTACATTATCATTCATTAGCATTGCAGTGACGTAGTTCCATGCAATCACTTGCATTCTAGTGACATGTTCACATGTCGCAACATGTGACCATGGCTGCTTTCCCCTCCTCAACCTGCCCTCTTACTCTCCTCCCCTTCCTACACACAGGTAGGACAATCTCCCAAACCTGACATCATTTCATTCATAACTCTGTTACAGAACAGTCTAGACAGAGGCTTCATCTCAACAAGGATGACAACAAAGAAGGGGTAAATCCCCCTTAACCCTTTGCAAAAGTTCACACATCAACCATTTAATGCGACTGCAACTTTCTAGCCTAAATCTCAGCCCCTGCTTTTTTATTTGAAAATTTCTCCCTTTGCTTGCTGTGTTTTTGTGATGCTGCTGAACTGATGGAACATCCTCATTATAGACTCTCTCCGAGAGGTTTGTGTCCCCTTTTTCACATCTCAGTGGTGCAGTCCGGTTTGACATTCGGCGAGAGAACCTGTCTGTTTCAAACGCAGAGGGGGCGATGTCTCCTGGGTCCTAAAGGCTTTCTGCACAGTGAATTAGAAGCTTTAACAAAACCCTTAAAAGTAATACATTTTTATTTTTCTGATTTCAAATTACTCTAAGCAAACAGATTTCTGGGTGGTGGGGGGTGAGGGGGGAGTTAGCCAGAAGCTTTAAAAAAAAGCACGCCCTTGCATCCAGGTACAGGCACCACTCGGCAGGACCCTGAAAGTAAAAATGACTAATGGCAAGTATGCAAGTGACAGTCCTACCTGGAGGCGGGAAAGGAGCATAGAAAGATAACAATAAAAATAAAAATAATAATAATAATAATAATATACTTCAAGGCAGTCTTTGCAAAAATAGATAACGATCATAATAATAATATACTTCAAATGGTCTTTGCAAAAAGAGATGATGAAGATGATATGAATAAGAGTATTATAATTCAAGGTGATCTTTGCAAAAATGGATTATGATAATAGTGAGGAGGAGGAGGATAATGATTCTAATAAAAATATTATAGTTCAAGGTGGTCTTTGCAAAAATAGATGATGAGGATGATAATGAGGATGGTGATGATAATAAGAATATTATATTTCAAGGTGGCCTTTGCAAAGATGGATGATGATAATGATGAGGACGATGATAATGATATTAATTTACAATAATACACTTCAGGGTGGACTTTGCAAAAATGGATGATGATAACGGGGATGGGGATAAGGATATTAATAAGACTGTTAGACCTCAAGGTGGTCTTTGCAAAAAAATGGCTGATATGATGAGGATGAGGATAATAATTAAGTATATTAATAATAATATACTTCAAGGTGGTCTTTGAAAAAATAGGTGATGATGGTAATGAGGAGGAGGATGGTGAGCGTGATAATGGTGATGACGAGGATGACAATGATATTAAGAGGAATATTATATTTCAAGGTGATCTTTGCAAAAACAGCGGCCTCCTGAAACTTCTCCCCCGATCGCACCCGTGTGCCTCGCTGTGCGGGTCCCGAGCGGGGCGGCCCTCAGCCATGGGAGGAGGGAGGCGGGGAAGCGCCCACTCCCGCCCCCGAGCCGCCGGCTGCTCTGCCGAGCGCCCCGGGCTTCCGCACCAGCCACGTGCGCCGAGATGCGCGGGAGATTAGAGAGGAGCCGCCTCGGCGGCATCTCATGGCTGACCCGGCTCCAGCCTCCCGTGTGAAGCCCCGAGCCAGGGCAGCCCCGCACCTCCCGCCGTCCATACTCTCCCGGGGGCAGGCCCGGGAAACAGGAGCGTGGCGCGGGACTGACAGGTCCCTGGCCGGGGCAGGCTTGCGGCGGCGAGCGCGGGCAGCGCCTCTCCTCCAGCAAATGAACGTGACCAGCTGGCGGCCAGGGGAGGTCGGGGAGGGTCCTTCATGCCGCAGGCTTCCTCTGCCCGGCTTGCGCCGTGCCCGCGGGAGGCTTCTCTGGCCCCGGGCGGGCCGGATTTATTTTTTTTTCCTCTTTTTTTGCACCGGTCCTGGAAGCAGTGCTATAACAGGTCAATGCATGCATGGAGTGAATGGAGCAAGCTCCGGTTCCACCACCCAACACCAAAAATAATCTGCTCAATATAGACCTCCGATGGAGGACATATCAGAGACAATCACCTGTCCTGGGAATACCATCTGATTGATCATGGTAGGAACTCACCACTAGGACAACAAGGGATATAACTCGTCTAGATAAGATGCACGGGTGTCACCCGGAGCAGGCAGGGACTGGGCTGCGCACAGACGGGCACTAAGACCGCACCGCCTCCTTTTCCTCCCGGGGTGGATGCAGACACGGGGAGGAGGAGACCTCCAGACACGGGCGGAGGAGGGCTGGGAGAGGAGCGGAGCGATGCTGCAGCGGGGATACAGCTAAAGGCAGACGGCGAGGGGGAGAGGCCGGGGGCTCGGCACAGCCCGGCACGGCGAGAGCCCGACACAGCGCCCGCCCCGCTCCGCTCCGCGCCCGGCCCCTGCAAGGCGTCGCCCGCCCCCCGCCGCCCGCGCCCATGAACATGTCAGTGTTGACTTTGCAAGAATACGAATTCGAGAAGCAATTCAACGAGAATGAAGCCATCCAGTGGATGCAGGAGAACTGGTAGGCGATGCTGCGGGCGAGCCCCGGGGCCGGGCCGGCCCTCGGGCGGGGGGGCCGCCACCTGCGCGCCCAGCCGGCCCGGGGCTCGCCTCTGCCCGGCTTCAGCGCCCGCCCTGTGCCCGGGTTACATAACGCGGCATCCCCGTGCTGGCAGCTCCGTGACCTTCCTTCCTCCCCTGCAGCCCTCCCAGCGAGGCTGGGCTTGTGCCTTTCCCGCTCCTCTGCGCCCTTCTTTCCCCCTCGCCGGGCTCTGCCCCAGCTTCCAATGCACAAGTTAAAAAAACCCCAAAAACCAAACCCGGGGCCAAGCGGGCCGGGGCTGCACGCTGCGGGCAGGGGGAGGATGGAGGCAGGGCAAGGCGCGGACAGCCTGTTGGCAGAGGCTTCCCCGGCGGCGCCCGCGCCTCTCCCACCCCTCGTCTCGCCGGCGGGAGGCGGGAGGCGGGCTGCCCGCTCGGGCTGGCGGGAAGGCGGCGGGGCCGGCCTTGCCGCTGCCGCTGCCGGGCACTGCGGAGGCGCCATCCCCCCGCTTTGTGTCCGCCCCCCTCCTGTGCCCCCCTCCTGAGCCCCTCTGACTTGCCCACCTGCCCTCAGCATCTCCTCCCCACCCTTTATCCTCCTCTCCCTCCACCTCTCCCCCCATCCTGTAACTGCAGCTTCCATTCATTCACCCTCCCCTCCTTGGGCTGCCCCGCTTGCCCTCAGCATCTCAGTCCACCTCTCCCCGGCTCCTTGCGGCTCATTCACCCCCACCTCCATTCACTCCTGCACTCTTCCTTCCTTCCCTGCTCCCACATGTGCTGTGCCCTCGCCTCCATCTGCCCTCTTGCCCCCTTCCTGGCTGTTTTCCCCCTGCTCCTTCCCTTCCCTTGCTCTTCCTCCCCACTCCTCTGCCCTCATCTCTCTTACGCTTTCACCGCGTGCTGGCCTGACATTTTCCAGCCTGTTTCCACCCAAAAAGACTCCTCGCTGGGCACGTCTGCACGTGCATGAATGCGCTTTTCCTGTCACATATTAAACGGAGTACCTCCAGTGCGGGGCACTGAATAGCTGCACGGTAGGCTGCTTTAATGCGCAGTACCAAAAGTGCACATTTTTAAAGTGATACTTAATGCACGGTAGCCTATTTTACTGCATATTTTTTTTACATGATGCTTTCATGCACAGTAAAATAGGCCTGTATGTGACACATTGAAGCGCACGTGTAGATGCAGCCACTGTGACTAACCCCAACCTTGTTCCTGCCAGGATTTCTGGAGGATGGGGTTGGATACAGACTCCAGCAGTGCCTCTTGGATGAGTCAGGCTGAAGGATTCAAGGCCCCACCAGGGACCTTTTCTGGGCTTGCTTGGTAGTTACTTCCTTGCTAAAAAAAAAAGTTAAAATTGACCAAGAAAATGTTTTTTACTTCTCCACTTATCTGGAGAGAGATGACAAAGGAGACTAGCTTCTGAAGGGCCTTGGGGCACTTTGTTCAGATTGATCCCTGTTGGTGCTGGTTTGGGATTTGTTTTTCTTAAAGGCTGCTTAGAGGCAGGCAGGTGGGGACTGGGAGCTTGTTCAGGAAAAGTCAAGATCAGCTTGGAGGAGAAGGTATGGAACTTTGTTCCTTTGTTCCTTTGAAAAAAAACTTGGCATCCTCATACATTTCAATAAAGGGGTGGAAGAGTGCTTCTTCAGTTAATAAATACTTTCAGAAACCTGCAAGAGATGGTGTATGGAAATTGGGACTCCTTTGTGCTCTTTTGGGCTTTGCTGCACTTCATCATGTGACTTGGAGGAAGTTACCTAATCCCTGTGTGCCTCAGTTTCCCAGTTTTTTGCTTAGGGAGAAAAATACTTCCATATCTACCTCCGGGGGTGCTTTGAAGACTAATTAGTTGAAGTTTGTTGAGTGCTAAGTATTATTAAAGTCTCCTTAGGTGCCTCATTTGCTGCAAAGTTTAGCCTGCTGGGTTTTCACTTTCTCGGTTTCAGGGAGGGGACTAATGTTTCCATCCTGTTGCCTTGCAGTTTAAGTAGACTCCATAATCTATATGTGGAATTTCAAGTCTTATTTTAGCTCCTTTAAAGGCACTGATGTATTAGGACTCCAGGTTCACATATAAAAGTAGGAGGGGCGCCTCTCGTTTGAGAACAGTATTGGATGTGAAATGGAGACATGCCCATTGAGATTCTTTCTGCCTTGTGAATGTTCCCTTGGAAACACTAGTAAAGATTCTTCCTGCTTTAAAGTAAATTCACTTGTTAATGAAATCATTCAGGTTTCCAGGATGTTTATTTCTGAGAGAACTTAAGGTAAAATACAGTAGCCAAAGGGGATGAGGAAGGGCTGATACCAATGGGATTTCCAAATACAGATCAATATTAAAGTCAAGAAGCCATTTACTACCTGTCAAAGGCTTAATATAACATCCTCTGGACCAGCATCATCAGGATGCTCCAAAATGGAATTATTAAACAACATGTTTTAGAGAAAAGTATGTTATTTCTTTTATTTGTTTTTGCAGCAAATGTAAATATCAGTGGAATAACCAGGTCTTTGCTTAAGGAGCTATTCCACTTGTGACACGTTTTACACTTGAATCTACAATAATTCTTTGAGTTAAAATGCAGTAGTTTCACCATAAGATGAAGGTCAAACAACTCCTAGTATATAGGTACAGCTATTTGCTCATTCTGTTCATTTCAGAAATATACTTTTGTATCTTACACGTCTAAATAAAACAAATCTTAGTTTCAAGTGACTATTCTTAATGATTAGTATAATGAAATGGACCTAGGGAATTAACTGTCTGTTTGCCATCCAAATAGATTACACAATTTATTTACCATGAAGATGCAAGACTAGTATCTTGAAGCCTAGGGGACAGACAGTAAAGTAAAAGTGGCTGTAAGATTTTTGGTGCTCTCTGGGATTCCAGGCTGATAAAGGACCCTTTTTAATTTATAACAGCTGTTTTCAGGCTGGTGATGGACAGTGAAGCAAACTGAAAGTCTTGTAGCAACAGGCACTACAGAGACCTACCAGGCTTGAGGAAGCTTCCTAAGCCAGGATTTGTGATTAGGGAATGGAAACTAGGTACTTAACTCCCATTTCTGTCTTTGAATTCTCCCCCTTCTGGGGATAACATTTCTGGAGTTTCCGTGCTGTTCATTGGGAGTAATAGTAATTAAACATATTTTAAATCCAAGTGTTCTTATTTCACTTCACAAAGGATCCAGCACTGTAACCTGTAGCACCCTGGAGTGGATGGCTGCATGAGGGCAAAGACTTGCTGAAATCTGGGCCCAAGCAGTGGGGTAATTTTAGTGCTTGTTTAGGAAGGAAGCTTGAATAATGAGTTCTTTGTGAGCTAATGTATCATGTTTGTGATCTTTATGAGCTAAACTATCATACTCCAGTTAATATGTGTGTGTGTGGTTTATACCCCCATGCAGTTATCCCCCAGACTCTGTGGTTCTGTACCATTTAAAAAAAAATCCTTTGGCTGCTAAAGACTTGGCAAATTGCTGATCCCTACAGGGGAGATTACTGACTCATCAGTCAACTTCCAGAATCAAACTATGGGACACGAGTGACTGGTGCCTCCTGAATCTGGGGGTCACACATGGGGGAGCACCAGCCCTACCGATAGCGTCAGTGTTGGCCATCAAGGGGCTGGCCTCATCAGGGGACCATGTGCACCCTTGTGCACCCCCTACCAGTTGCCTATGCTATGGGACAATCAGACCCATTCACCATAGTAAAATATTGTTATGTAGGTTTACAAAAAAAGTATATGTGTTACTAGGCAGTCAAGGGTCGTTGGGTAAAGATACTGGGTGTTTTCCTAATCCCTGAGAATTTTTCCTCCAAGTAGAGCAGGATCAGGCCCAGTACTTACTATGATGACTTCTTAAATTATGCAAGTTACCCACTCTTCTCCTCTCACGCACACCCAACATTACTAAATCTGCTGCAAAAAGAGAGAAATTGCTGTACAGCAAATTAGTAATGTCTGCAAACTATTGCTTCCCTGCAGCCAAATTGCTGCAAGAAGAGCTAATATTAATATTAAGGTTTCTAATAATTTGTTTTACATTTTTATTTGTATTTGTTATTGCCTTTAGATGTACTATGAAATGGATTCTAGAGCTGAGATTCTTATATACAGCTGCAGTCAGTGAGACAGCAAATGATGAGTGGCTGGAAAATTTTATAAATTCATTGAAAAAGCAGCAAATTCCCCCCCTTCCCCCCATTTGTTTTTTTGTATCTCTACAGACTTCCAGGTTTATTCTGCCAACACTAAAGACAGTTGTTCCTGTTGTAATTGTCTGGCCAATAATAATTATCTTCTGATGTCTGCTGACAAAGTGCTCACCAATAGGAAAGCAGGAGGCCTGTGCTGACTGCTTTGAGATTATCTGTGTGAGGTGACGTCATGAGAGGGCTTGCTTAAAATTACACAGAAACTTTTCCTGTTTCTGCTCTATTGCATCCTGTATAGCTGCTATAGCTATTTATCTTACCATGATGTACTCTTTCTAAAGTGGCTTCTTTTTTAAAGATATGTTTATTTCTGCTAATTCCAAAATAATTTATTCTGTCTTTTAAAAGCCAGTATCTGTACTCTGAGATCACCTTGCAAAGCAGAAGTGCATACCGTAGCACAGGTATTAGTAACTAGCAAAATTGTGCCTAAATCAATCAGTTCTTGTGCAACAAATATTCTTTGAAAGGGGCTGCTTACTATGAATACTCAAACACTTTATAGCAAGACAGATGTTTATTCTGAGGATGCAGGTAAGTCAGTTATTATGACTCCAGGCTTACTTTTTTATGCCTCAGATTAGGAAAAATATTTCTGTATTAAAAAAAAATAGCAATAAGCAGTTCTTTAACCTTTCATTGTTTTTAACATTAACATTATAGTACCAAAAACCTAAAAGTAAAAGAGATTAGGATGCCCCCCCTTAGTCCCTTTTTTTTCTGACATTGCCTCCTACAGAGGGAACTAAGAAGATGCATGGTTGAGAGCTGTTTTCCCCACCTGGGGATTTGCTCATACAAAGGGAGTCTTTAGAGCAGTGGTTCTCAGTCAGGGTGCCATGGCACCCTGCAGAGCCTTGAGATCCTTTCAAGGGTGCCACAGTGCAGCACAATGTTGGCACTGTTAGGTGTGTAGACATGATTCACAAGATAACCCCAGAGATTTCAAACAGGAATCCACAGTGTGAAAAACATTCTGACCTGCTGTGGCCTTTCGAAGTTCTCTGCGACACAAGAATTTTCTGTAGTGTGAAAATGACGAGTTGACATTTTCCATGTCTAATGAGGGAGGCTTTGAGTCTGAAAAGGTTGAGAGCCCTGCCTTACAGGGCTAAATGTACAGATCCTGTTGCTACTTAGTGCTGCTAGAGCAACATAGAGTAACTGTAGCAAGAGCCTGACTCCATCCAAAGATTCTGTAATGTAGTGTTCCTGTTAAATAGACTCAAATTCCTGGGTTTTAATTTCATTGCAGATATGTATCATAGTTTGCCCAGAACAACCTTATATGAGATGCATTTAACATTCTTTTTTGCTAATAATAATATTTTTATTACAGTAGCAAGCAGAAGCCCTAGTGAAGAATTAGGGCGTTATTGTGCTAGGCCCTGTACATGTGAAGTAAAAAGACAATCCTTGCCAACTAAGTGCAGCATAAATTTAATATTATTAAATGCAAGCTAAGAATAGGTTTCTGTTGTACCTAATAAATCAAATATCATACCTGGAAAACACTCTCCTTAAAGGGCTTTTTTCTGCCTTTTGGCTGTTGACAGAACTCTCAGTGATATCAATGGGAACCTTGTATAAAGAGTGAGCACTGCAAAGTGGAATGAAACAGCATAAATAACACCAGAACAGAAGGAGGTATGTGTTTTGCTAAATGGCTCCATGCACAATCTTACACATTTTTACTTAATTCACCAGGTGATGCAGGAAACAAACTAGTTCCAATAACCGTCATTGCTAAAGTTATCGCTAACTATGGGACCTATTATTCCCTTCACTACTATGAGTGTCATGGTATCAGGAGCAGCACAGTCTAGCAAAATAATGTGATGGTGCAGAAATAAGGTACTAATTAAAACTATTTTCCCAGCGCGCTGATTTGCTGAGCAAGAAGTTACTTTGTTGTAACTTCCTGAGATCTGAGTTACATGAAGTTTCAGAGATGTAGCTAACAAGGAATGGCAATCCATTGCTATTTGGAGACAGCAGATATCTGCTCAGTTTATCAGCATGTGTTTTTTTGTGTGTACAGCACATGTCTGTATTTGTATTTTTTTAAAAGGAAGAAAAATAATGAGATAAAAATAAATCTTATCCTTAAGGACAGATGTATCATTGTCTCGAGCAACCAATAGGTCACTGTAGGCCTTAGCATCTTGTTTATTCCATATACCTGTAGTGTCTGAGTGGAACTCTTATCATATTGCTTCATGAATTTTTAAGTTTCTGAGAACAGAGCTCACCTTGTATTTGTCTACAAAGCACCATGCAGAGGTATAAAGCTATAAAATAAGAAATGGGCAATATTTTTTAAAGTGACTTTCTTCTGTGCCCTGTCACCAGGTTCAAGTTTGGGTCCAGAAATAGGCACATACTATTGCTCAATCTGTAGCCTTAGGTCCTCATTGGTGCATAGTTTCCATACATGTGGGAAGGTGTTTTGTATTTTGAAAGTTTCTTCCACGTTTGCACAAGGTTTTTGCATCGTCAGCATATTCGCACAGTTGCAAGTTAACTTTAGTCTTACCAACCCCTGCTCAGAGGTGACTTAGAAACCATTTTCTAAATAGGCACTTAAGGACTGTCTCCAAAATGTCTGTGTTAATTTTGAGCATGGTCACTTTGAACATTTTCAAAAGTTATATATCCTACAAAGCAAATAACACTAAAGCTGTGGTCAGGGGCAGGCATTTCTGTAACCATAAGTGTTTTAACAAATAGTAACATGGATTTCCCAGTTGGAAGAGGGGTGCAGAAGAGGAAAGTTAAAAGGCTGGTCTTCTACAGGACTGATGTGTGCCTCACACCCCTGCCTTACCCTACCCCCAATCCTGGGTTTGGAAGCAATGTGCCACCATTCCTCCTTGCTTTTCCAAGTTACTCACAGCTGTGGGAGCAGTTGTAAACTGTCAAATGAACTTTGTGAAATTTCTTCTGTACTTCCCATTCCCTTTCAATAGGGGATAAAATTTGGTCCTTAAGGCCCATTACTGATATGTTCGGATATGTACTCACATGCCTTTTGACCTACTTGATTAAATCCCCCATGAGCATAAAGATGTATTTAGCCATGTCTGTCAAGTAGAAGGCAAGGTAAATTTGCATCTTACAGACTAACCTGAGTGGGTAGATATATATAGCACAAACTTCCATGGGCGGAAGGTCACCAGCATGTTGGTGGGGGACATGTTCTGTGTGCTGTTTTGACTTTCCAGTCTGTAACATGCAGCTTAGGACTGGCACGTAGAATAGTTTTGGCCTTAGGAACTGTTGAAAATTGACATCCTCTGTAGTCATGGAGTGGCTGCTCTATATCTACCCTCAAAGTGCAAGTTCACAAGTATAATTTAAAAAGGTTTTTCTTCACCCTAGATACATTAATTGTTAAGAAAAACAGGTTTATACAGTCACATTTGAACTGCCCTTATCTGTTCTGTTGTTATATTATACATGAGTCCTGGTCACTACTACATGCTGCATAGTATTGAGTTCCTGATTTTCAGTTTTTAATTTAATTTTGTTTTGACATGTTTATTTAGTCAAATGCATCCTTTCCATCCCACATTTGTGTTTTTAATACATTGTAATTTTTGGTAACTCTTTGCAAGCGGATGTTATTTAATATCTTTTTATAAACCCCAAAAATAAATATAATAAAGTAGACTGTTTATGTTACTTCCTCAAATAGACATGATTTGATTACATGCTCGTGCAGTAGCTTGACTAGGGGGAGACAACGTGAGCAAACTGCAGAAATTTGTTATGCTGTGATCTTCTAGTGAACTCATGAGTAGACTCCTGTGTTCAGTGGGACTCTCTCAAAAAACAGCTTCCACTCACGTGGGGCTTCTTTCAGCTCCAGGACTGCCATTTCCTACATTTCAGGCAGGATGGAAACAGGCATTGCTTTTGTACCATCATAAAATTTTTTATGGAGGCACAAAGCCCAAGCAAACATATGTTCAATCCCCTTGTTATGCCATAAATGCCTAACATTGTGGCTGCAACCAATAGATGGCATACATTTCTCCCACTTTTTTATAGGGAACATCTGCATGCTTTATGGCAAGCGCTCTTGAGGCTTCAGGGGAATTCACAGAACCCGCAGGATCACGCCACTGGAGCCCTGGGAGAGCCTGCCCAGGTTCCCACATCACAGACATGTGTCACGGGAAGCACCCAGCAGAACATTTTCTTGTTACACTTATTGCACTGCCACATGCCAACTGGGGACATGCATCTACAAATGGGGGACCGCATTCAGAGGCCCTGTCATGCAGAGGGACTCCTGCAACATGCATATTATGCATGCATATTATGGTGTTTTGCCCGTAGTCAGGGCACGGTCTGCAGGCACAGGGTAGAGTTCCCTTCTCTGCACTTGCCAATGTGTGCCTTAGGAATTCCCTTGCAGGTGGATTCCCAGGGCATGCATTTTATACTGCGGTGCCCTGAGTCAGTATGCAATCTGCAAGCCCAGAGTGGAGGAACCCTCTGGGCTTGCAGATGCATGCTTCAGGTTGGGATGTGGCAACGTTACACATGAGCCCCAAGGATCCCCTGAAAGCTGCCATGCCCCAGGATGGAGCATGGCACTGGGGACCATTGTCCCACAGGATCAGGCTCCTGATGCCCTAGGAGTGGCAAACGTCTGTCCATATTTGTTTTTAGTCACAATGCCTAACATAACTGGGCCCTGACCTGGCTGAAGTCAGAACGTGCTACCTTCTTATGTTATGATATGATAAATAATAACAATGGCCAGCCGTCTGACTGGTCTTTACAAAGGCAGAACTCAATCCTAATTTCATTAATTTCAGCAAGGACAGGATCCAGCCTACATTTTTCCTTCTAAAGTTACCAGCTGGGTGGGGGGTAACTTGTTTTCAAGTTTTGCTTGACATTGGGTAATTCTTTCTTCCTAAGGGGGAATTTAGTAAAGAGTAATTTTTGCCCTACTAGTTTTTATTGTAGTAAAAATTTATTAATAATTATGACCAGTAGAGTGAAACTGTAGACAAAGCTTTTGAGGGGAGGGGAGAAAAAAAGAGTATTTACTCATGATTGCCAGTTTGGTTAATATTATTTAAGATCAACATTTTTTTAAATGATGTTCTTGCTGTTATGTACTCTATGATTATATATTGCAGAACTGTATAATGCAGAGAGATGCAATAATGGCCTGGGGGTCCCAAATGTAGTGTACAAGTAGATCTATCAAGAGATAGAACTGGTGGAAGTCACAACTGGAAGGCAGGGCAGATATGCAACTTTACAGACTAATTAAATTAGATATATAGAGAGAAAGCTCAAGCTTTTGTGAGCCCATGTTCACTTCATCAGATGCTGTGAAAGGATGTGCAGAAAGTGGAGTCATAATTGCCACAGTAAATGATACATACTTGCTCAGGGAAAACAATTCAACAGCCCAGTACAGGATGTGGTGTACAAATCCAAGTGGGATTGGAGTGCATGGACTGAATGATAGGAGTACCATCTCTTCAGCCAATTTGTTTTTGTTCTTTAATTTTTCACTTTCTTGTGAATAAGCCTTCTTCTTAGTTGTATTGTATGGTAGCCAAGGGAGAAAGGAAAAAAATGCTCAGTGAACTGTAAATCACCTAGTATATTGTTAGCACCTAGTATATTGTTAGTTCTGTGTAAATGATAAATAAACCTGATTTCCAATTATGAAAAATCACTGTTGTCTCGAAAACAATGAACAGAAGTTTTCTGTTTTCTGCTTAGAGATTTACAGAGTGCAGGTGACTCGCAACAATATTAAAACTAACATTTGCACACTAAAATGCCATCCCACTCAATCAGCCCCATAGAAATGACATCACAGAATTCCATATTATTTGTAGCACCAGGCTTCTGTGTCAGACTTGCCTAGTTAACAAGTCAAAGGATTTTGTGGTAGATGCTGAAAACCACAAGGTTCAACAAGCTTCAATTTGTGATTTGCCTCTACGCCTGTCAGTGTCAGCTCATCTGGAAATCAGGTAATGATAATTTCACAGATTTCAGTTTTGGTTACATGTGACCAGCAGAAGTTGCCTGAGAGATATGGTGAAACAGCTTCAGAAGTCTTCCTCTGTCTACTCTTTGGCCAGTCCTGTCCAGCTTCTACTGCTATAACCCTGACTGACTGGCATGATCTGCCTCACCTACCCCACAGTAGAAGTACCCTGAGCCTGGGTATTTGATACATTCCTTGCAGCGTCCTTCTGTGGTGCTTGGTGGCAAGTAACAGGTCCCGGGGGGATGAACCAAGCCCCAGTATCACGGTGGGCCGGGGTGGCAATTAGACATGAAAACAGGCCGGGTTTTCTGGCGAGGAGAACTGAGGCGCAGAAGCGTAGCGGTTTCTTGAACAGGGTGAAATTTATTTGACTTCCGCTTAGATGCACAGGAAATGATGTCTTCAGTTACAGTAACAACGAATATAACAGAGGGGTCTGTTGGCCCACGAGGTTCACAGTGAGCCCTTGCTTTCTACGCGCAGGGGATAGGTGCAGCTGCCCACTGTTAGTCCCAGGGCTGGTCAACAGCTCATGAATTGGGAAACAAACGAACAAAGCTGTAACGCGCAGAGCGATGTGATGTGACGCCAGTCCCAGATGATGGACAATCGGGTAGTCGGAGAATAATGCCAAGGTCAGGATGCCGAGATGACGAGGTGAAGTCGTAGTGGGATGGTCCAAATCGTAGTCGGTAATTGGTGAAGATCAGTCGGAAACCAGGAAATCAAAACCGCAATCAAATCTAGTAGCACAGAGTGCCAATCGGGGAGGAGATCAATAGGCCCTAAAGCCTGACTGCGAGACAGTCCCTGAAGCACCAGCCTCTGTCTCCAGTTAGCGCGATCTCCCCCCAGAAGGAGGGGCTCCTAACCTTATATATGAATTTATTAGCCAATGAAATCTATCCTCAAACAGAATGTTCTAGCCAGATTACCTCATGTTACAGAAAGACTAAGCATGCATCAGATCAGGGCTTGGTTGTTACTGCGTATGAGCAACACAGAAAACAGGGTCATGGTTGATTGACAAGCCCAAAGGTCATAGAAAGGGCAGTTCTGACCCTGTATGGAGTTTTCCACTCTCAGTCAAACTAAGTTCAGGCATTGGCAGCACCCATATTCAGAATTTTGCTTCAACATGCCCCCTTGCTGTCAATGCAGGAACTAGGAACTTCATTTTAGAGCTCGTATTCACATTCGTTTTCGGTTTCCTCTTTTAAGCTTATGTGAGTTGGTATGTGAGTATAGACAAAGACAGATAAATCCGACATTTGCTTTCTGACGCACTTAAATACACAACAAACTAACGTAGTTATAACAATAATAATAACCAGGAAAGATAATAAAGGGGTTAACAAATTCATCACCCATGATGAAACGTCCCATCCAAGCCACTTAAAGATTTGAGATAACCATCCCTTTCCAATGCCGGAGACGGCATTAACGTCCTCCGCTATTTTTCGAATTTTTACTATCTGTTGTTGGAGGGGGATGGATATGTTAGGAATAGCAATGCAGCACATCTCGTGGGATAGGTTAAGATACTGGCATAACCCCCCTTGTTGGATCAGTAGGGTATCTAATGCCAATTTATTCTGCATCGTCATGCAAGAGGTGGCTTGGAGCTGTTGATCAGTCAGCTCGAACCCTGTAGCCATCTCGTTGGCCAAAAGTTCAACTTGCTCTGCTAATTCTGCTAGAGCTATCCATGCCTTTGCAATCCCAAGACCCCACAAGAAGAGTCCTTCAAATGCCCAACTCGCTCCCTGGGCTATTCTTTCTCGCCTAGTCAGGGAGCTCCAAACCGGACCGGATGATCGGGCGCTTCTATGCAAAATAGCTGGACTGGGTGGGTGAGCGGTGTTAGCGGATAATGGGGGACAAAAAAGAACAGTACCTAAAAAACACTGAACTCCAGAAAGTATGGCAGGTAACCTTAACCTTAATCGTCCATCATTATAGGCCCATGCGAGTCCAAGTGGGGCCAGAGTATACAATTCTGAGCAGCTATCTCCGAATTTAAAAAGCCGATCTGGGTAGTTCGTATCTACATAACTGGTTATCCCATGACACGCTGTACTGAGCACTGAGGCTCGCAGGACAGGATAGTAAAACATTAAGTACATTTCAGCGGAGCTGACCCTCCATTTGATTATGGGTTTTGGTGTCTTAAGGGGAACCCGGATAACTGGGGCTACCCGTCCTGGTCCCGGATAGGGAGGAAATGACACTATCCAGACCGGATTTACAGACCTAGGGTCCCAAATAAGTGAATCATCCACATGGGGTCCATTCTCCTCATTTGGGTTTATTCCCCATGGAATCTTGGAACAAGGTATTTTCTCGGTTTTAAGTGGGGTTGATTGTCCTTCTATAGGAGTTTGTTCACATCTCTTTTCTCTAGAATTATATAAATCAAAAATAGTTAAATTCTTCCTCCATGCATAGTTTATCACCCAGTCTTTATTTGTTAATGGATCTTGGGTGATATTTATAGATGATACCTTGCGTCCTGCTACCCTATAAAACCATTCGGTGACGTTATGAGGCGTGACATAGGGAATAAGGATCTGATCCTCTGTTGACATGGGAACCTTCAAACACGCTGTCAATCCCTTTTCCCCTTCATCATCCCCAGTGACATTTGCCCATAGCGATATAAGTCTAAGAACGGAATTTGATGAAACATCGAGGCTCTGAATTGCAGTGATAGTAACATGTATACAAGATATACAATAAAACAGTCTGATTGTCCCAATCATGTTCTGATGTCTGCGATCTGATGACTTTGTTGGGTCAGTGGTTTGCTTGAAGAGTGTCACTCCTCTGTACGTTCGGTCACTTTTGTTCTGGAATATAAAACATAGCAGGACAGAATGGGATTTCTAATATTATCATAACCAACATTACTTTATGGGCCTATCTTATCAGGTTGCTGTTTTTTCGCCCTTCAGGTCAACCAATTGTGGTGGGTTATAATACTTTGGCCACTTTCTTCAAGTTCGACTAAGTACGTATTAGGGTACATTTCCGGTGTTTTTACTATTCCTATTAGGACTTTTGGGTGTTTGTGTCTTGGGTCTGGAAGTGTGACCCACACGAGTTCCAAAGGTTGGAATTTAGGCTTCCATGGATCTGTCGGTGCAATATCTCTCGTATTCCAAAATTCTTTTTCAGCATTAAGATTTATGAGTACTTCATGGTTGTACTTTACCCAGCCTTTATACGATCTGTTCCCTCTAGTTCGCAATGCCTCTTTATATAACCCTACAACTCTCTCAACTACACCGTTTGACTGAGGATGGTAGGGTACATGGTGATGCCAGTGTATATTGTATGATGTGGCAAATCTTTCTATTGCTGCTGAAGTGAACGGTGGTACTCTGTCTGATTGAATAATATCTAGTACTTTCCAGATGGAAAATATAGCCATCAATGCAGATATCACGGCTGTAGCGTGGGTTTTTCGTAATGGGATGAATGTAACCTGCCGTGTTCCCAGATCCACTACTATTAACCCTTTATTCGGAATAGCAGTTTCAGGTAACAGTCCTAAAAAATCAACTTGCCATGTTTTTCCTGGATTAAATTTTGTCTTATCAAAGATGCCCTTCGTGCTTCCCGTAGGGTGGCACTTTTCTTTTGCGCATATTTCACATGCTTGAACTATCCTTTTCCAATCTTGCGAGTCGCCATACCCTGGATTTCCTTTTACTACCTGGTTCCATTGCTCGTAGCATGCTCGAGACCCTGGGTGGTTCCAGTGTTCATGCAGCCATGTCAAGTAGGGGTCTGTACATATAGATTCATTGATGAGTACTTGTTCCTGGCAGTCTGGTTCTTGTAGTATTTTATCTATGACTTCATGTACCGGATCAGTATCTATAGTATGTGATCGGGTGTGTTTCACTAGTGGTGGTATTTCAAATTCACTCAATAGATCATAGGTCTCTGCCCACACATCGAGATTCTCAGATGCCGAGGCTTGGCTGGTAACAATATTATAGATGTATTGGGAATCTATAGTAAGGACTGGAACTGGGAGGGTTGGGAGGGTTCCATTGTGACATGTAAGACAATGTAGCTCTTTAAAACCTAAAAGTTTGTTTCATTGAGCCGACTCGCATCCCGAGTGGATGTGATATACTCGGCATGGATTACAATGATACCCATATCTTCCTCCCTCTCATGTGGTACCATCCGAGGCCATCCAAGCGGGTTCCGTAGTCCCATACAGAATGACCTTTTCATCTGTTTCACCAGTTCCAGAGGTGTTACATCCACATGCTTCCAATGGTGCCACTGGTATAAATGGTTTAGCACCAGAGCACTCCAAGTGGATAAATTCCCTTGGAAGCATGGGTCTGGTCGATTGTGGAGCAGCCGCGGGAGTAAAGTGGCTCCTACTGCTTGGAATTTCCCGTGTCCTACAGATAACGGTTCCACTAACTGGGCAGCCATCAAAATTTTACCAATGGTTCCATATCAGTGTTGAGCTGAATGAATTGTTCTATGTGCAGTATACATTAGATTCCCGCTAGAGTCCTTTACGGTGGAGAATAGGTGTTCATCCGAGAATCCTACTGTTACTATCAATGGAACTGAAAAATTTATGGCGCTTAATGAAGTGTTTTCAATAGTATTTAGTAGCTTTTCCAAAGTCTTTGTATCTTTTCCCATCCACGGTGCTCTTCTTCTTGATTTATCCCTGATTTGTTGTTGGACTCTCGACAGGACTGACAAATGTTCAGGTAGGATGTAATGTCTTAGCCAGTTTAACTTTCCTAAGATAGACTGGAACTCAGTCTTAGTTTTGAGGATTCTATTCTTCAACAAGGTGGTAACATCTTTTTCTCCATGAGACACTCCATATCGTCTTTCCCCTTTGAACAGTGTTCCCAAGAATTCGATTTCGGAGGTTGGGTCCAGTTTTGACTTCTTTAAATTTATCATCCATCCGTCTTTGGAGAGATGCTCTACCAGATTCTGGGTAATTCTCTTGACTACTCCTTCTTCCCGACCCATTATAGCTACATCATCAATGTAACTCCACATTTCCACCTGTCTACTCTCTGGGTTATTATGGTGGAACTTTTCAAGACTACAATTCATGGCAGCAGTGGCCAATGCAGGAGCGTTCCGATATTCTTGGGGGCATACATTCCATTGAAACATCTTACCGGCCACACACATATTTAGCACTCCGTCATCGTCTTGAATGGGGATTGAAAAAAACATATCCTTTAAATCTAAAGTAGTTCCTAGCCATTTCTCTGCCTGATATTCGGCCATCTCTCTTAAACTTTGAACCAAATTGCATGGAGTAGGTTGTGCTAATTCAGTACAATGTTTATTCACCTCCCTGTAGTCCACAACTAACCTGACCTCAGACGGTTTTCCAGGCTTTGCTATGCCCCACCCTGGGGATAATCTTATAGATTCATAGATTCATAGATTCATAGATGCTAGGGTCGGAAGGGACCTCAATAGATCATCGAGTCCGACCCCCTGCATAAGCAGGAAAGAGTGCTGGGCCTACATTACCCCAGCTAGATACACATCCAACCTTCTCTTGAATACCCCCAGGGTAGGGGAGAGCACCACCTCCCTTGGGAGCCCGTTCCAGACCTTGGCCACTCGAACTGTGAAGAAGTTCCTCCTAATATCCAATCTAAATCTGCTCTCCTCTAGCTTGTGGCCATTATTTCTTGTAACCCCCGGGGGCGCCTTGGTGAATAAATACTCACCAATTCCCTTCTGTGCCCCCCTGACGAACTTATAGGCAGCCACCAGGTCGCCTCTCAACCTTCTCTTGCGGAGGCTGAAAAGGTCGAGTTTCTCTAATCTCTCCTCGTAGGGCTTGGCCTGCAGGCCCTTAACCATACGAGTGGCCCTTCTCTGGACCCTCTCCAGGTTATCCGCATCCTTCTTGAAGTGTGGCGCCCAGAATTGCACGCAGTACTCCAGCTGCGGTCTGACCAGCGCCCGATAGAGGGGAAGTATCACCTCCTTGGACCTATTTGTCATGCATCTGCTGATGCACGATAAAGTGCCATTGGCTTTTCTGATGGTTTCGTCACACTGCCGACTCATGTTCATCTTGGAGTCCACTAGGACTCCAAGATCCCTTTCCACTTCCGTGCCACCCAGCAGGTCATTTCCTAGGCTGTAGGTGTGCTGGACATTTTTCCTCCCTAGATGCAGCACTTTGCATTTCTCCTTGTTGAACTGCATTCTGTTGTTTTCTGCCCACTTGTCTAACCTGTCCAGGTCTGCTTGCAGCTGTTCCCTGCCCTCCGGCGTGTCCACTTCGCCCCATAGCTTAGTGTCATCTGCAAACTTGGACAGAGTACATTTCACCCCCTCGTCCAAGTCGCTGATGAAGACATTAAAGAGTATCGGTCCAAGCACCGAGCCCTGCGGGACCCCACTGCCCACACTCTTCCAGGTCGAAACCGACCCATCCACCACAACTCTCTGGGTGCGACCCTCCAGCCAATTCTCCACCCACCGGACTGTGCAGTCATCCAAGTCACAGCCCCTTAACTTGTTCACCAGTATGGGGTGGGATACCATATCAAAGGCCTTCCTGAAGTCCAAGTATACGACATCCACCCCTCCTCCTGCGTCGAGGCGTTTTGTGACCTGGTCATAAAAAGAGACTAGATTGGTCAGGCACGATCTACCTGCCACGAACCCGTGCTGGTTTCCCCTCAGCATAATTTGTCCTGCCGGGCTCTCACAAATGTGAGCCTTGATGATTTTCTCAAAGATTTTGCCAAGGATGGAGGTGAGACTGACTGGCCTATAGTTACCCGGGTCCTCCTTCCTCCCCTTCTTGAAAATGGGAACCACATTGGCCCTTTTCCAGTCCTCCGGGACTTGACCCGTGCGCCACGAGCATTCAAATATTCCCGCCAGTGGCTCTGCAATGATGTCGGCCAGTGCCTTCAGTACCCTCGGATGGAGCTCATCCGGGCCTGCCGACTTAAAGGCATCCAGTTCCTCCAAGTGACCCTGCACCACCTCAGGGTCCACGCATGGAAGTCTGGTGCCTTGCTGCTGCCTCCCTACACTCCCAGTGAGAGACTTGTCATGCCTCTCGCTTAGGAACACTGAGGCGAAGAACTCGTTGAGGAGTTCAGCCTTGTCCCCTCTGTCCGTCACCAATTGTTTCTGCCCATTTAGCAGGGGTCCTATTCCTCCCTGGGCCTTCCTTTTACTCCCTATATATCTAAAAAACAATTTCTTATTGTCTTTTACTTGGGTTGCCATCCTCAGCTCCATGGTAGCTTTGGCCTGTCTAACTGCCTCCCTACAAGCACGAGCAGAAGAGGTATATTCCTCTTTGGTGATCTCTCCCTGTTTCCACTTTTTATGTGCTCCCCTTTTGGCCCTTAGTCTGCCCTGGATTTCTCTGGTCAGCCAGGGAAGCCTCCTGGCCCCTTTCCCTCTTTTACCTCGCATGGGGATCGTCTCGCTTTGTGCTCGAAGGATAGCTTCCTTAAGGCACAGCCACCCTTCTTGGGCTCCCATCATTTCAAAACTACTACTCTGCAGTGCATCCTTCACTAATCGCCTGAGTTCGCTGAAATCAGCTTTCCTAAAGTCCAGCACGTTCACCCTACTGGTTACCTTACCCACTCGACGCCTTATGTTGAATTGTACTTTTAGGTGATCACTGTCCCCCAGATGGCTACCGATCTGTAGGTCCCCTACTACGTCATCCCCCGTTGCCAATACCAGATCCAGTAAGGCATTCCCCCTAGTGGGACCATGTACCTCCTGCGTCAGGTGGAGGTCCTGTACACAGGTTAGAAACCTGCGTGAGCGGTGGGACTTTGCTGTCTGTGTCTCCCAGCAGATGTCCGGGTAGTTTAGGTCCCCCATGACCACCGCCTCTTTAGCTTTTATGGTCTCTGAGAGTTGCCTCAGGAGCCCCAAATCTATTTCTTCCCCTTGATGTGGGGGTCTGTAGCAGACCCCTACCACCAATTCCTTTTCTCCTTGCCCCCCATGTAGCCTAACCCACAGTCCTTCTACTTCCTCATCCTTTGATTCTGTCTTGATGAGGGTTGATGTATATTGCTCCTTAACATAGAGCGCAACCCCTCCCCCCCTTTTCCCCACTCTGTCCTTTCTGTACAATCTATAGCCCTCAATATGTACCGCCCAGTCGTGGGATGGATCCCACCAGGTTTCCGTCAGCCCCACTAAGTCGTAGTCATTTAGTGCAACCAGGAGCGCTAGTTCATCCTGCTTGTTCCCCATGCTCCTAGCATTAGTATATAGGCACTTGAGCCCTGTGACTGGTGCTTTTGCTACCCCCTCGCTCCAAGTCCTAAAGGGCTTTTTGTCTCTAACCTTCCCGTTCCTTCCCTGTGCCGTATTGCTGTCCACCCCCTGTCTTTCACGTTCCCAAAGCTCTCTTTCTTCAGGCTGGGCTGTCCTTGTGGGTGCCACCTGGTTTGGTGGTCCACAGCCTCCCCCACCCTCATCTTCCCCTCCCCCTGACGAGCCTAGTTTAAAGCCCGCCGGAGGAGATCCGCCAACCTGGAAGAAAACACACGCTTACCTTTGGGGGACAGGTGAAGCCCATCCCAGCTGAGCATGTCCCTCGTTGTAATGTGTGGGTCATTGTCCAGGAAGCCGAAGCCTGCCTCGAGACACCAATTCCGAAGCCGCCAGTTGGTCTCTCGGATGCAGTTCTTATGCCGTCTTCCGCGTCCGTTCACTGGTAGGATGGAAGAGAATACCACCTGTGCACCAAATTCCCTCAGCATGCCGCCCAGAGCCTGGTAGTCCGCCATCAGGTGATCGGGGGTTCTCCTGGCCGCATCATTAGTACCCACATGGACAAGGACCATGGGGTAGTAATCGGTGGGCTTGATCCTGGCCTGGATTACCTCCGTCACATCCTGAATCTTAGCTCCAGGCAGGCAGTAGACCTCTCGTGCTGAAGGGTCCTGGCGACAAATGGGCCCTTCCGTACCTCTCAGGATGGAATCGCCTATGACGAGCACGCGTCTCCTCCTCTTCTGGGTCCTCTCGGATCTCTTGATCTGTTTGGAGTGTGAAGAATGTGGCATTTCTTCCTGCCCAAGGGTTTCCTCCTCCCTTTCCATCTCCTGCAGAGTCGCCAAGGCCTCGTACCTGTTCTCCAGTCGGACTGGAGAAGCTTGTACCTGCTCGCTGCGAGCCGCCCCGGTCCTGGCTGTGACCGTCTGCCACTCTGCTGTGGAGGTCCTTCCCTGGGCTGCTTCTTCCTTGGGTGCCTGGTCCTGCAGGGAAAGGAAATAACTGTCAATTTCCTCCTCCGCCTCCCTGATCCCCCTCAGCCTGCTAACCTCCTCCCGGAGTTCCCTCACCTGTGCCTTTCTAAGTAGCTGACATAGGGAGCCAGAAGACAGGTTAAGCCTCATTATTCCTTTGCCGGACAGGTGTGGGGGCTCCCAATCTCTGCCCCCCCCGGCCCTGCTGGGGATCCCCTGCAGGCCGGGAGGTAGGGGGACATCAGCTCCCCCATGGGCTCGGTCTGGGTGGAGGCCTCAGACCAGCCCCTGTTAGCCTTGTCCCCCTGGGCAGAGGCCCTAGCAGCACTCCTCGTATACATCCTTCTAAGCTGCTATTTGTAGACCTGTGTGGTGTCTACGTCCTACCCGTACAGGAGTCCCACTCCTGGCCCTCCCAGCCCGCCCGCCGGCGCGAACGCCTGCGCAAACGCCGGCGCGGCTCCCTACCGGCTCAGCTATATGGGACCCGGAGGGCTTCCCCTCCGGATCCGGCTCAGCTGTGCCGAGGCCCTCCGCCCCACTTACCTTCGGGGGATCAGCTGCTGCTGCCCCCGCTGCCGATTCCTCTGCTGCTGCTGCTGCCTCGGGTCAAAAGTTAGTTATGGGGCACACTTGTGCTTGCTTGAATGGCAGTAATGGATCCTTGATCTTCTAAGTGCTTTAGTAACTTTTCCAATGGCTCCCTAAGCTTACCCTTGGTGGGGATAGGGTTGTACCTCCAGGAAGAAATGATCTTCAATTTAGGTTTATGTCTTTCGTGGTTTGCAATAATATTTATAGGCAATGCCTCCATCACTTTCTGTTTCAAATTCAACAATTTTATCCCAGGTATTCCCAAGATATTCATACTTCCTAATACTGCATCTAGACCCTTCTTGTGTCCTTCTACCAAAATTTTTACCCTATTTGTTGTGGTGGCAGTGTTCAACCCTTGCACCAGCATTATGCGATTCGTTCTGATATGCGGGATTGTAGCTCTTATTACATTTATCTGTGCCCCTGTGTCCAATAAAAATTCCGTGGGGACTATTTTATCTGGTTTCTCAGGATCTTGAATCTTTACCACTGAATACGGCCGTGGATCATCACTGAAAATTTTCGAGGGTTTATCGCTACATCAACTCTTTCTCCTAAAACCGGTAATCCCCTTTTTTCCATACCATCGATACCATCGTCTCCTGATGTTTCTCCCTTCCAAAAAATCATTTCTACTCCTTGTTCTACCTTCAACCTTCTATAACTCTCAGAATCTTGTATAACCGTTTTGAGGGTCATTTCATCATGACAGGGTAATTTTTTCCGTTTTGGGTCATCGTTTCATTGAACTGGTGAGTATCGGGTTAATTCAGATTGTTTTGAACCATTATCCGTTGTCCGTTTGCCTTCTTGTTCTATAGAGCTGGCATAGCTGCTGGTTGCCGGACCCCCGCCGACAGCACTTATTTGTTTTTTGGCTTTCCTTTTTCTTCGAAACCCAATGTCCTAGCTAGAGCCCATTGTCCTTCACCTCCGAGTGACCGCAATTGTTCTTTCGAAAGACCTGACTTTTCCATCAAAAAGGCAAAAATGGCTCTTTCCAGTGGTGTTCGTTGAAAGGGTAGATAGCTTGATGAATTTCTTGGATTTTGAGGCGGTGAATTTCGCGGTTGATGATTTATTCTCATCTGTGGCAGACTTCTAGTTACCTTCTTCTGATAAGCCTGATGGTAAGTTCTCTTATCAACCAGTCGGAGGTAAGGGTTTTTGGGACTTCCGATGGGGTATACTTGTTTATATCTCGCATTCTTCGTTTTGAGTAGGGTATGCACTCTTTTGGGGTCTCGGTCACATCGCTCCCTGAAGTTGATCTAATAAACCCAAGGTGTGCATCACTGGTCCATTTATAGAAGGGCTTAATAATAGCCGGACAGTGATTGTTAGATTTCCTCCATAAATTTCTCACGCCGCTTCTATAGCTTCTGCTAAGCAAGGAACATCCCCTGGTGTGGTGGCACAGCGGTGTGGCCATGCCCCCTGCACCTGATCCAGAGTAAGATTTAATGCCCTAAAGGTCGGATTCCAAAGAGCATAGGATGTTCCAATAACTGCATGTATCAGTGTAGTGGCACTTGCTTTATTCACCATTCCTTCATGCCACGCATGAACCTTCCACTGTAGTGCCTCTACTGCAAGCGCTGGTAAGGGGATGGGCCAATAATAATTTGCTAATACGGGGATCGGATCCACCACCTTCGCTCGGCTCCATGCTGCATTCCTAACCAGTTGTAAGGCTTCTTCCCTGTCTACTAACTCACTTCCAGCCTCAGCCACTAGCCTTCATAGCCAGGCTATAGGAGTTTCTTCATTTCTAATGCTGGTCTCTCTTTTGAGTTCATTCATTTCCGATCTTGTCCTAGACCTGGTGGTTGTCGTTTGCTGTTGTACTTGAGGTCCCATAGTAAACTTTTGTACAGCTATTGGCTTAGCAGGTGTGATCTCTGGTTCAACATTCCTTTCTGTGGTTTCACTTGTGGTTGCTACACTCGTGCCTTTATCGTTGCTCATCTGGTTACTTGTTTCCCCCATTACATCTTGTTCCAAGTTCTGGGTTACATCTTGTTTCTCACTTGGCTGTGTATATGGTCGCAGTTCTCCCGTGCGTCTTCTAGCGGGTGCTGGCGGACGTACGGGGGTGGTGACGTGATTACAGCAGGTGGCACTGTGGCAGGAGGCAGATCCCAGGCGGGCAGGGTCACAGGCGGTGCTTTAACAGGAAGTGGGCTGGGCGTGGGCAGAACGGGACTCTGTGGCGTCAGCATGTTTCTAGGCGCGCTCGCCACATGGTCGGCACCATGTTGCAGTGGACTCTCGGCTAGAATTTTGCTTGTGGCTTTTGTTGCGGACGTGAGCTGTGCTCTAGTGTCAGTGAGCTCCCTTAATAAGGCTACATACTCTCTGAATAAAATGTTTATTATGCAGCCCTTTTTCCATTTTGCTCCTGTCCACTTTATCTTCCTTCCGTTCTTCTCCAGATTTTCTCGTAGCTGCCTTGACCCACACGTAAGGCTCGGACAATTAAATTCATCGGGAGGAGTATCCTCACCCCCTTCCCTCATATACTGTATGCACTTTGCAAATTCCCGGTCTGGATGGAATTTTGCTACGGCCGGAGCTTTCTTTTTCAGTAAGGCCAAAGATCCAGTGTCTCCCTTCGGGCGAAACACAGCCCTAGGATCTTTTAAGACACAGCCCAGAGCTCCCGGGGTGAGCCGGACAGCTCATCCTTCCTCGCCATCTCCCCGGAGGGACAGATACCCGCTCATAGTCTCCCCCACCAGATTCACGTCTTGATGGTAATTAAGATGATCCCACACATCGCTCAGCTCGATCCTCACTGCTCCATGGGCAGTTTTTTATCCACTCAGTCTCCAAATCACCTCCCGCGGATCCTGTTCGTGACGCCATGTCCCGGGGGGATGAACCAAGCCCCAGTGTCACGGTGGGCCGGGGTGGCAATTAGACACGAAAACAGGCCGGGTTTTCTGGCGAGGAGAACTGAGGCGCAGAAGCGTAGCCGTTTCTTGAACAGGGTGAAATTTATTTGACTTATGCTTAGATGCATAGGAAATGATGTCTTCAGTTACAGTAACAACGAATATAACAGAGGGGGTCTGTTGGCCCACGAGGTTCACAGTGAGCCCTTGCTTTCTATGTGCAGGGGATAGGTGCAGCTGCCCACTGTTAGTCCCAGGGCTGGTCAACAGCTCATGAACTGGGAAACAAACGAACAAAGCTGTAATGCGTAGAACGATGTGATGTGACACCAGTCCCAGATGATGGACAATCGGGTAGTCTGACCCTGTATGGGGTTTTCCACTCTCAGTCAAACTAAGTTCAGGCATTGGCAGCACCCATATTCAGAATTTTGCTTCAACAGTTGGAACTTTGAAGCTACCCATTTCTCATTGTTTGTACAAGGTGGGAACATATTTCTACCTGGAAGGAACTCCCTATGCATTCAGTGCATTCTAAGTAGCTGACATAGGGAGCCAGAAGACAGGTTAAGCCTCATTATTCCTTTGCACTTTTGCATAATCCATGGCTACAATCTAACCTTTAATTAAAGTTTTAAGCAGATAATCTACTGCTATAGGTTAGTGATCATTCTAGAGATAAAAAGATTTTTTGTTTGCTTACACTAGGCTATATTGTTTCAATTTTCATGGTTGTTTCTTGGGAGGTGTAGCAAGATCAGGCCCCAGGGAGGGCTGTGAAGCCTCCTGGTGGCTGCACGACTCCTGCCCCACTCACCTGTTACACCTTTGTTGTAATGTTTGATTATGAACACGGAGGCTGCCCAAGCGTCATCGAGCAAGCCTTCCTCTGTCCTTTGGCCAGCAGGTCCCTCCTGGACCCGACTGGTTCCAATCTATCTCTCACATGCTAAGTTTGCTTAAAGTGGTCTCTGACCTCCCCTGTAGCCATGCCCATGCTTCACAAATGTTACCGGTCATCACTCAGATGATGTAGTAGGTTGGAGGGACTCCAAAAAACAGTATTGTCTAATCTCAGGCTACCTTAGTGTCATGTCACAGGATCAACAAAGACTAGTTGTTACAAAATGAAGCAATGGTAGACAGATCTTGGGTGTTCAGAGAAGCCCCTTTTTTCTGGGAGGGAAGAATTTAAAAAGCAAATTGTGTGGAAATAATGGAGTAACCCATATTACTGGCTCAAGTCATAACGAATCTGTACATTATAAGAAGAGGAAGGGTGGCTAATCAAGTGCCCTGGGAGTCTAGACATCTAGTTTCAATTCTTACTCTGCACAGACATCTCATATTAGGCAGGTCACTCAGGCTCAGAGCCATAAAGGTGCCTATGTGCCTAAATCCCATTGATTTTAATGGGACATCTTTTGAAGGTCTGAGTGTTGATGCCTCAATTCCTCATCTGCTACAGGGACATAATGCTAGTGTTCTTCTTCCGTGGGAGTGTTGTCAGGCATATATCACATATACAAAATAGAAAAGGAAATGCAGAGAACAAATGGGATTTACACTAGTACAGTATACAATGAATACTTTATTCTAAAAAAAAAAACCTGTCCGTCTCTCTTGACTGGTAAACTAATTAAGAAATAAGCCATGCAGCCCCGGCCCTAGACAGAAGGTAGTCTCATTTCTGATCTCACATGGTTAAACTGTAAAAGCAGAGATCGTTCTTAATTGCAAATTTATGGAAGGAGTTGACCTTTTAAAAATCCAATAAAACTATTTCTCTTCAGAGCATTCAGCATCCTCTGATAATAACTTCAATAGAATGCTCAAGATGTGTTGCTATTTAGCTTCAGCATATGAAGTCTGCAAATTAAGTGAAAAATAAAGAACAGGACATCATCCATGGTAATAAGCCATTCACATTTAATATATTGATTATGATATCTGATGGCCTCAATTACTCCACAACACTAAACTTACTCCCAGTGAAGAGAATTAATACAGACCAATATCTGCTCTGTTCATCTTGAGTAAATACTAACAGAGATTCATCTGAAAAGCATGCCCCACCAGCTTGTAAAGAGGAAGAGGCAAGTTTGCCTCCTTGAAATGGTCTGTTGAAGACCCTGGAATTATATCAGTGATTAATTTGATTCTCTGTTTAGCATGCTGTTCTGTATTAAGCTTTTTTGACCCTTAGGACATACTCTCTATGTGGAGAGAGGAAAATATAAAAAGAAGAAATATGTCAAGATTGTCACATTATCCTCACAAGGAATGCTTTCTTTAGTAAGTGTCGCATATGGCCTTCAAAGTCAGCTTGTAATACACACTTTAAAGAGAACAATTATTCTTTCCAATTCAGGTTGCGTATCTTCATTGCTTATTCTCTCCACCTTCTAAATGCAGAACTCATGTTGACATCAATGGGAATTTTGTAGAACTTAAGTACAGAAGATGCAGAAAAAAATCCTCTCTCCTGGTGTTTTTCAGGGACTGAGTGCTTGTCAAATTTATTTTTCAGTCACACAATGGGGGAGGAGCCATATTAATTACCTGTTATTTGCCACCTACTTTTCTTGCAATGGCTGCTCTTCTACAGCAATGGCTCTTCTTGCAATGGCTGCTCTTCCGGTTAGCTTCAGGCTAACCTGTGCCCCCAAATACATGTGGTCTTATTTTCATATAGCATAAAGGATTTCCCTAAGGCACTGAGTACCCTATGGTTTTCCTTACTGACTCTATATTTAGTGTATCCAGAGGCAGTGGGGGGAGGGATAAAAATAACCTAGAGAGATGGGTGAGACCAATGGTCTCTCTTGTCTTCCCAGGAAAGTAGAGTGTGTACCAAAAGGATGGACTGTATGTGGAAAATATGAATCCCACCAAACTTGCCTCACTCGCGTGGTTTTATCTTGAGTTTCCAAAATGAAAGTTGGAGGTGTAAGTGTGTGCAAACTAGACCTACCAAAAAATCAATCAAAATTAATGCAAGCCAAGTTTTGCATCATCCTATTTAAACCAGTTGTTTTGGAGGAAGTAGATTAATTTTTTTTTTATTTATTTAATTTTAGGACAGCTCATTTGCCGTGTCATCATACACATAAAACATCTGTTTTTTTATAATACACACAGAACATACTTGTATTCCACAACACCCTAAAAGTTTTGTGTATATGGGATTACATAACTTTTAGTTCTTCTATCTTGAGTGAGAGAGACAACTGTTAAAAAAGATTTTGTACTATTGCTTGTTTCCTCCCTCTGCATCCCTCTGGTTTTCATTGTCTGTTTCCCTTTTTTTCTCTGTCACTTTCACCTTTTCCCATTTCTCCTCCTTTTGTCTCTCTTTATCTTTCCTTATATAAGAAGAGCAATGCTAGCAGCTCTTGTGAGTGGTGCAGCACTGAAATCCTCTGCATCAAGAGCTTGCCAGCAGCATTGACTAGAAAGTAAAAAGTCATTATTCTGTTTCAATCTGAGTGCATGGTGCTGGGAAAGTGCTTCTACATGGGTATGTTGCACTACTGGAGTCTTTTTGGACTTGCAGCTATTAATTGCTGCTGTGCTGCCTTTCTCAGGTATCTAGACAGGTAGAGTCTCTCAGCTTCTTATGTTCTGAAATACTACATATGAAAACTCCAGGTGAGACTTTAGTAGTGTACTTTGATGTTAAAAGTTGACTCAGCTTGAATTCATAAAATCATTTTAGTTTTAGTTTCAATACAGTAGACTTCGCAAAGGCTGAAAACAATCACAGGACATCTTGTATTTTTTCAGTTTTTGAAGCTTTCCAAAACAGAGAATCTTTCCAGAACAAAGAATTGCCAGAACTTTCAGTATTTGCATTCCAGTAGCACTCAGGCCCTAGTGACTTGCTCTTCAGTTGGTGTATATTGTTGTACTCTATTGACTTCCATGGAGCTATGCCAATTTATATTGATGCAAGATCTGCCTTGTGCAAGTGAGTAGTAAGAAATAAAGAACTGCTTCCAAAGAACTTGCAATCTGAATAGAGAAGAAGGTGGCACTATACCCCTTTTGCAGGAGAGGGTCCGAGGTTCAGAGACAGAGTGATTTGCTTAAGAGTTATGAACAGAATGTCTCAGAGAGAGCCGGGAATTTAGCCCAGATCTGCTAAATGCTTTAACCTCAAGACCATGCTTTTGCTTTGTTGGTGAGCGAGTCTGGTGGCATTCCTTAACTCTGATTTTTCCATGCAGTCTAATGCGCAATAAAACTAATACGATCATTATGTTTTCAGGTTGGTCAAATAAATCTATTACTTTCAATAACTTGTTTCCTTTTGCATATTGATACTGGGTTATCATGTTGAGAGTTTTTTCATTTTTTTGAAACCTGTAAGACTTAACGGAAGATGTACACTGAAATCATAACTTGTTTCAAGTCATGACTGGAGGCAAGTCAGAAGAAGCAAACAGTTTTGTTTTGCTGTAAGGTAATAAAAGGCTGAGATAATTAAAAAAAATAATACTTGCAAAATATAAACGGGCTTGATGGAAGAAAATAGTAGTTTTTTTCTGGTTTAAAGAGAAAAAAAACCCATATAGTGTGGCCATTAAAATTGTACCTGCGATGCATTTTGCTTTTGTGAGCAAGCGATTGTACTGAAGTCAACAATGTATTATTAGCCCAATCACAATTCTGCAAATGTCTGTATAAATGCTACCTTTACAAACAGTGACCAACCTTCACTGGGAATATTCACAAAGTTAACCACATGCAAGAGTGTTTCTCCCCAAAAGGCATCTCTTAAACACCTTACCCTTATCTCCCTATCTGTATTTGTCTGTTCAGGTTCCAGGAAGCATGCATATTATGCAGATTATTTCCTTCTCTTGTGTAGGCAACCTGATAATTTTGTGTGTCTTTCCAACTCAGAGTTATATTTAAGGCGAACAACACTATTGCTATAAACTCTTAATCAGCTTTCCCTCAATCGTTATTTAATAAGGAGAAAGATACACTCTTATTATGAGATTTCCTTTCGAAATATACTTTCATCAATGTTGGGCTAAACTGTAGGATTTCCCTTTGAAATGTAATCAGCCATTGTTTGTTACACCCCCTCCTCCAAGTAAACCATTTTTGCCACCTCCCTGGCTGCTAAAACATCTCTGGTATGCAAATAGATATTGCCTGGTGAGAAGGCTCCCAACCATTAACTGGCTAATCATTAATTTATCAGTTAATAATTAATCATGAAGTCAGATTACCAAAATGCAAAGATACGTTCATACTAAATACCATGGGTCTTAGAAACATACACATGATAAAATTAAACATAACTCAACTTCAGCTGTAAACAGAGACTCTGTATGACAGTAGTAAACTCAGTTTGGGGAAATATCTGTGTATGATAAATATTGTCCCCCAAAATCAATCACTGCACACAGGGATACCTGAGGCATTGCACAATTTAATAACTTCCTTATTTTAAATTTATTAGTTACTGTTGTAAATCCTGCTGCGTTTAACTGGTCTTAAAGCCTATTTGTAAAGGGTAATATAGAAATCTATAAGGGAAAGGAAGTTCCATATTTAGGGAAAGACATACTAGGTGCATCTACAGGCACAGTTAACTAATTAGCATCATAGTAAACATCACAATATCTACACACTCACCCCTATTAGGCTGGACTAGATTAATTTACTCTGCAGCATACATACTTCATAGCACCATACATGTAAACCCTGGAGGGGCTGGCTGAGCATGAGGGTGCTTCAGTGCGTGCATCTACATGTTCATTAATGTGCTTTTGATCCTGCTCATTATCTAATATGAGGTACTACATTAAGGTGTATTAGGCTACCCTAATGTGCAGTTGCAGAAGTGAACGTCTTTTTAGTGACACTTAATGCACAGTAAAATAGGCTACTGTGCATTAAAGTCCATGTGTAAACACACCCAGTGTGGGGGCTGCCTACTGGCTAGTCCCACACTGAAGCTCCCTTGTGCTCCAGCTAGCCTGTCCACAAGGTGACCTGGGGGGAGCAGCCCTGGGCTTATTGCTCCAGAGTTAATTGCTCCTGAGCATCCATTCAAACCGGGTGTCTGGGAGCAATAAACTCCAGAGCAATAAGCTCCAGTGTTTATTCATGCACAGTAATATCATGTGTAGACATACCCACCAGGTGTTGTGGGGGGAACAGTAATAAAATCAGCTAAACAGAGCATTTTAAAGTCTGTCCTGGAAAACGCCATTTTGGCTAATTTTAAACACACTGTAAATATATTTGATGTATTAAGAACTGGAACTATTTAGTCTGAAGAAAATATAATGGGGGGGCGCAGGGGCAGGATTTGATAACAGTTTTCAAATACCTAAAAAGGGGTTAGAAGATGGGATAGACAATATTTTGTGGCCACAGGGAATAGGGGTAGGAACTAAGGCTGTGTGAGGCTTCGATAGCCGATTCAATTCAGTGGAAGATTTGGCCTGATTCAAATCTCAGAATCCGAATTGAATCAGGAAACCAATTAAAAGCTCTGAATCGATTCGAAGCATCTGAATTGATTTGGTAAAAGAGTCAGAAAAGATTCGTCAATTCAGCCATAGACTAAACAGGCAGCTGATACAGCTGCCTCCAGCTGGTAAGTCGGTTGGGGGAGGGGGAACTGGGGCTGGGACAAGCTGCCCAGCCGGGGAGGGGAGCGGGGGGTCGCGGGATGCAGGCATGGCAGCGCTGGGAGGGGCTCTGCTCTGCTGCCGCTTGCCCAGCTGGGAGGGGTGGGGGCAGGATGTGGGTGCAGCTTCCTTTGGGCAGACAGGGGCAAGTGGCAGCAGAGCATAGCTTCCGTTACCAGCAGTGCCGCCCCCGCCTTGCCTCCACCAGCTGGCAAGCGGCAACAGCACAGAGTCCCCACTCCCAGCACTGATGCGGGCGCGGCAGCTTTGGAAGTGGGGGCTTGGCCCTGCTGCCACTTGCCCAACTGGGGCAGGGGGATGGGCGTGATGCAGGTGTGACTCACTCCGGGGGGGAAGGGGGCACACAGCAGCAGGGCAGAGCCCCCACTTCCAGTGCTGCTGTGCCTACATCAGCGCTGGGAGGCAGACTGGCCAGCCGGCATGGCAGGGCACGGGATGCAGATGTGGCTATGCCCTGCTGCTGCTTGCCTCCTTCTGCCCGGAATGAGCCACGCCTGCATTGTAACCCCACTCCCCCCATGCCAGCTGGGCAAGCAGCAGCAGGGCAGAGCCCCCACTCTCAGTGCTGCCGTGCCTGCGTCCTGCATCCCTCTGCCACCCTCCCCGAATAATGTGCCCCCCCTCCCCCACTGGGCAGCTTGTCCCAGCCCCAATCCCTTCCTCCCCCACGCCCCTTTCCTCCTCCCTCCCTCAACCCCAACAGACTTGCCAGCTGGAGGCAGTTGTGTCAGCTGCCTGTTTAGTCTCTGGCCAAATCTTTGAGGCAGTGCCAAATCTTTTGGATCTCATTTGGTTGAATCGAATCAGGACAGTGATTCGAATTTCCGAACAGAAACACTCTTCTCTGAATCAGCCCAATCCAGATCCGAAGCGAATACTTGCTGCTTCGCACAGGCCTAGTAGGAACAATGGTCTCAAACTTCTCAGAGGAAATTTAGCTTGGATATTAAGAAGCTCTCTCACTGTGAGAGTAGTTAAGCAATGGAAGACATTGCCTTGAGAGGTTGTGGAATCTCCTTCCTTAGAAATTTCTAGGAACAGGTGAGGTAAACACGTGTTTGGAATAGTTTAAATGGGAGGATTCTGTTATGAGCTGGGCTTTGGACTAGATAACCTCTTGATGTTATGATAGGACTGCAGGGAGTAAAACTTCTGAATAATAAAACCAGCCATAAAGAATTCACTGTGAAGTTTTCCTAGTTTTCAGCTCTGTGGTGCCAACTCTGCTTGTTCCCGTGTTGCATGTTGCAGAGCATGCAAATGAGTTCAATGAACATCTATTTGTGCTCATAATATTAGGAATAGTTTTGGCTAATAATTAACTATAGTTAGTAAGACAAGCAGCTTTCTATGAAATCAATTTAAATTACATATTAATCAAGAGAGTATTCTTGATAAACCACAGGTGTCTTGCCAGCCTTTATTTTTTATGATTGTGTTCTAATCTCTTGCCTTTTACAGGATATGCCCTGGTAACCTCATTAGTTATGATATGGCTGTAAAACCTGAGCATCAAGAGATGCTGGCCAATTCAATACAGACACAAAGCAGGCATGGTTTCCTTGAAGTCAGAGGAATTGTGTTTGTTTTTACTAGAGGGTTAATTTGGCTTTAGAGGTTTACAACTCACTAGGTTTTATTTATATAAAATAACAAGCCTTTTGATTTGATGACATTTCAGGTAGACTTTATAATAATTTTACAAGTAGCTTAGACCTTACAACAATGAAACTCATGTGTCTACTTCTTTGTCTAAAAAGTTCAAATAGTATCAAGTGGCAACAGTCAAATTGCACATGTTGTATATTTTACTGTTTTTTCCCCCTATAGGCAACGTATTTCACTATCACACAGTTTGGTACATTACAGTTTTGGGTGATACAAGTAACAAAGTCCTTGCAAGAAGGAGGGTGGCAATACACTTAAGTACACTGTAATGCTTTTGAAAGGATGTGTTTGCTTCAACTAAGTTTCCAGAATTCAAAACCTTAACTGAAAACAGTCTGGTTTGGAAATCTCACAAGAACAGAGTCTTATAAGATTACCCCTTCTTGTTTTGAGCAGATTGGAAATAATGCTACTGTTCTTATTCTTCTGATGATTCAGTACTAGAACTAAAACCACCAACATCAAAGAAACACCTCCTTAAAGACTAGGATTGGACTTGTACTTCCAAATTGCTTAGGCACTTTTCAAAAGGTTGGAGCTACTGGCAGTATTGTCTGATACTTGTATTTATTGTGCTCTGTTATCGTATTAATTTTTCCTACATTTTGGACTAAATTCGGCCCTTCTTTTTTGTTAGCCAGCATATGGGTCATAGCCTGTAAAAGGCAAGAGATTTGAACATAATCATGAAAAAATAAGTGCTGGCAAGACAGCTCAGGTTACACTTCCTTAATAGTGTAAGGGAGAGAGAGTCTGCTTCTTATCCATTACATTGCCTGCTAGATTGTTGTACGTAGGACAAAGTGCATGTTGGTATGGGTGTGGCTTACCTACAGGTGTGTTAGTTCCAGTTACCTTCTGTGCGATAGGAAAGGATGATATCTGGTTGTGTGCGCAGAGAGGAAAGGCTTTGCTCCATTAATAGTGAATTAGGCAAAATGTTATTCATTCTTCAGGTAAACTTGGTGGGACTGACTGCATCTCAGGATATTATCATAGGAAGATGGCTGGTCACAAACTGAGTAAGGCACCAAATGGTGACAGTGTGAGGGAAAGAAAAAATCAGATGCAACACTATGTGCTCAGGCTCTCTATATACATTCATGGCTTTTCACTAATAAAAGTTTCATTGGAACTGATTCCCTTTAAATCAATGTCAGTTTGGTAGCAATTTTAGTGCACAAAAACACCAACTGGTTCTAGCCTCAGACACAACGCTTTAGAGTCTTGACCACTGCTTAAAGTCTGTGTAAACAGTCTTGTACTCACTGAGAAAGCTGAGCAAGGGGAATAGATGGCAATAAACTACCTTCCCTAGATCCTGCACATGGAGTATCATCAGAAGGCCATGTAATTTGTGAACTGGCTTAGGCTGGATTAGGATTATGAACTGGTTTAGGCTACATACATTCAGATAATTGGGGAGATTTTTTCCAGGTTTGTTCTTCTGGTAGAAACATTTACCCAGAGCTGCATATACAGACATTCATTTGTTGATGTCCTGTAGAGTGGAGAGCTTGCAATGCTGACACTATGGAGTTGGGGGCAGGCTGTGCACAAATCTCTGCAGGCTCCGTCTACCTGGCATCAGATGCCACCAGTGCATGGGGCAGCTGTGGGGATTTTTAAGGAGCTGTGTTCTGCTCCCTGTTGGATCAGCAGAGTCTAGCAAGAGACACACTGGGTGCATCTGCACATACAATTCATATGCCTGATTTTTCTCCCAACAGGAGCAGTTCCACTCAGGGCTGCTTCTGCCTTACTCTGCCCCTTGCAACAGACAGGGGGAGCTTCAGGCTTCCTCAGGTGCCAGCCCTGGGCTAGCAGAGGGCACAGGGGGTCCCAATCTCCGTGGGGCATGGGGAGAAATGTCCTGGTTGCTGGGTAGCTGCCTCCCAGCCATACGGAAATCAGGACCCATCCCAATCTTCACAGGACAGGGAGAGCTGTCCCAGCTGCCTCCCAGCCACATGGAGATCAGGGCCTGCACATGGCTGGGCAACAGCTGCCCTGCAGCTGGGACAGCTCTTTCTGCCCTGTGGAGATTGGGATGGGCATTGCCACATGTCTAGCAGGCGCATCCCACTGAGCCAGGACAGCTCTCCTTACCCCCTGTGGCCCACTGCTGCCTAGGCTGACCAGGAGCAATTTGTTCAGCTTCAGTGCATTAGTTTAATGTGTTGATTTTGAGTACCTATATCTCCAGGAACAGTAGAACCCCGACTTACGCGTGCATTGCATTCCTGAGAAACTTTGCGTATCATGAATTTACGTAACTTTAGGTGAATTTTCCCATAGGAAGTAATAGAAAAGTGAGCAGTTGCATTCCTTGGATCTCACATTTATGACACCAAAGGCACCAAATGTAACTTTTTTCAACCAATACTTTACTATGTTACAGAAACGTATTGTAAACATATTTATTCATTTACATTGTAAGTAAAATAATAAAAAAAATACAAAATGGACATGCAACAATCTTCATCCTTCAAGTCTTCATCCAGGTCAAGCACATCGAAAGATGGCAGTGATATTTGTCCCGTAGAAGTGGCTGGCTTTCCCCAAGAAGTGGATGGCTAAGAGTCGGTTGATTGAGTCAAGATAGTGCTCTCCCACTTCCTGAAGAACTTGTTTGCACTGCACTGAGCAGCACCGCTTCTCCCTGTAAAGCGCCACATAGCAGGCTTCGGCTTCCTTCATCAACCTAGCAACCTTAGCACTTCTTTCACAGTTGGGGTTGTTTTCATCAAAGAAGACTAGGTAAACATCCAGAAGTTTGAATCCATCAGCCATGCCTTTCATTGTGAGAAGTCAGGGGGAGGGCCTTTCATTTTCTTCCATGGGCTCTTCCTCTTCATGGCACTCCCTGTCCAGCTCAAGAAGATCCTCATTTGAGAGTTCCTCCCTATGGGAATTGAGCAGCTCAGCCACGTTTTCCTCATTGACCTGCTCAAAGCCCACACTCTTAGCCAGCTTGACACTCTCATGCCTTGCATCACTGATAAATTTGTCAGCAGCGACGCCTCGGAAATCATTCACAACAACAGGCCAGAAGTTTTTCCAGACACCAACCATTAAGGCACAGCTGTGTAACATCATTCTAGGCATCTCTGATGATGTCTGTGGCCAACTTGATGTTAAAAGCCTTCCAAAATTCTTTGACATTTGCCTTTTCTTTTGACTCTGTCTCATTGATAAGCTTCTTGAAGGTTCTCCATAGATAATAGCTCTTGAAAGCTCGAATAACACCCTGATCCCTGAGCTAAATGAGGGATGTTGTGTTCGGTGGCAAAAACAGCATCAAATGTTCTCACTGAGGTCACCAAGGCTTGGGGGGTGTCCTGGAGCATTATCAAGGAGCAGTAGAATTTTGAAAGGCAGATTTTGCCTGTCACAATAAGCTCTAAATTCCAAATGCAGCAGACTGGAAAAATAATCTTCAAACAATGATCCAGTAACCCATCCTTTCCAGTTGGCTCTCCAGTAAACAGGCAGGTGCCCCTTTGCATAACTCTTAAAAGCCCGAGGGTTTTTGGCATGGTAAACCATCAACGGTTTGAGCTTGAAGTCACCAGCTGCATTCGCTTTGAGCAGCAGTGCTCAGCAATCCTTTGCGGCCTTGAACCCTAGGGCAGTTCTCCTCAACTGAGATAAACGTGCAACTCGGCATCTGTTTCCAGAAGAGTCCAGTTTTGTCCAAGTTGAAAACTTGGCTTGGATCATAGCTTCCCTCCTCAATGGCATCTTATAGGACTGAAGGAAATTTAGCTGAAGCACTTTAATCAGCAGCTGCTGCTTCGCCCATCAATTTCAGATTATGAAATCCATGGTGTGCTTTAAATCTATCAAAACATCCAGCACTTGCATTAAATGGCTTGGCTTCAGAATCATCATGCTTTAACACTTCATAAATGCTGCGTGCTTTTGCTTGAATCACCTGGGTTGAAAGCGACATGTGTTCTTGGTTCTGGTGCTCAATCCATATTATCAACATGTGTTCCATTTTCTCCATGATGGCCGACCTTGTTAATGAAACACAAGCAGTAGATAAATGTGTAGCACTCTTGCAGGATTCCTTAAGTTTTTCTGCATTGTCCCTAATTGTATAGAGAGTTTTGACTCACTGAGCCCTGTAGCACACCTAATTTCCTTTGTCTTCTCACCTCTTTCATATCTCTTCAAGTTTTTCTTCCAAAGTTAGAGTTTTCCTTTTCCTTATAGAAGCAGAAGAACTTGTAGAATCAGTATTAGAAGCACTCATGTTGAACACAGTGGTGACACTGAGGCTGAATCCAGAATCCTGCTTGGGAACCTAAGCTGCACGAGACTCCATTTGACTCAGTCTGTGCATCTTGTGTATATACACGGATGATGCACATCTCGGGGTGTATTTTTCTGCTTGGGTACTAATATTAATTTGTGTAAATGTGAGACTCGGGTAAGTCAAATATGCATAAAATGGGGTTCTACTGTACTAGAAAATGGTGCATTAGACTAATCTACTGCACAGTAATTGCTGTGCATGAGTAGAGGGTGATGCTTTACTGTGCATTAGATTAATCTAATGAGCAGTAAAGCATCTTGTGTAGATGTATCCACTGTCTCCTTGGGGGAGGGCAGGTGGGATGAGAATGCTGGAGAACTACATTCTCTTTTAAGAGAAGCCACAATGTATAATGACAATTGCTCTCCTGGGAGTGATTTAACCCTGGTTGTTCCCAGGTTATTTTTCTCCTGGAGTGGCCATTTTTACTCTAGGAGAAAAAGCCTGAACATGTGTACACTCTCTGAGGAGGAACTGAATGTCTGTATGAGCTTCCTGGCAATGGAGAATAAGAGCTTGTTTCCCTAGGAAATTGACTGGAATACCTATTTCAGACTAGCTCCCCATGTGAATACTCTTAATCGGGAGTCAGGCTGGCTTTCCACAGTTTAGCACTCTAGAATAATTCCCATGCATGTACAAACCTTTAAGAATACAAAAGTAACTTCCCAGTTTAAGTCCTTGTTCTAAAGATGTCTCACAGGATATAAACTTAAGGGTGAAAAAGTTGGTTGTGTTAATTGGGCCTTGGTATATAAACAGAGGTATAGAAGCAAAGCAGGAGTGCATGGCTCCCTTGAGGGCATAGTGTGCCAGGGTATTAACTGGCCAGAATCTTAGATTTTGGACACTGTCAGTATAACAGGCAGTGTGGGCAATTTGCAGAGTCCAGGCTTTAGAGCAGGAATACTGTAAATAAGTATCCACATTTCCTTAAAGTTCAGTGATTTCAACAAGAGCTCAGATTGCATTTGCCTAGCTTCTCCTTGTGCTTCCTCTAGTTTTGATTGAGTAACTTCATAGAATTAGTGACATAATTTATTATTTTACACTGGATTAAGGAAGTTGCACCTGTTGACTGAGATAAATTTGCAAATCTATACTTCGCCCAAGATACTAGGCATCTTTCTGTATAGTTCTAAGAAACCAAATAGCTTGTCCTACAAAGACATGTCTGATTGCAAGAGGAGAAAACAGAACAGGGGCATAGATTTGTAAAACAGGCTTAACAGGTAACCTGTAACATGAATGGACTAATTCTGCAAATGTGTGCTTTATCATGATATCTTAATACACTATTGGCACCACACTGGAGGCTTCTATTTCACTAAATGAGATATAGACTTACAATTGCACTTACATCTTACTAAATATTGTATAGATTTTTCCTCACCCAACTTTAACTGGAGCAATGAAAGAAAACTGCAGGCAAGCTTTCCACAAAACACTTTTGAAATAAATAGGAGCTATTGCAAAATAATCGAGGCCTAACACTATGGTGATATATTGTCTAATTCATCAGGGGTGGATGGGTATCTGATTGCATATATTGACTTTCTCTGAGATATTAATAATCTCACGGCGAGCTCAGAAATGCTTGTCAGACTAACATATTGCTAGAATCTGCTGACTCACTGTTGAACTGCCTTTTTTCCCTTCCTGGATGTGTTGATTTTTATCTCTGCTATTAAGGCTGTGCACAGACGCTGTAGTACACAGAGTATTTACATCTGTCTGAGATTAAATTGGGAGGTGTCTACTGCTGCTTCTAATTATATTATTCACCTGTAATTACCCAAACAAAAAAATAGCCCCAAACCCAGGTTTAATAAGCTTTGCACACTGGTACTCCAGTAAAGCAGGTGGGTAACATGTGGTCCATAGTTTGACCCAGGCCTGGGTAACACGGGGGATTGAGCAGCGTGCAGCTATGTCAAACAGTATATCTCCTCCACAACCCTTCCTGCTCCTCTTTTCATGCCTCAGCTCGCCCCAAAAACTTCAAGAGAGGGATTCTCATTGCTCCCTGGGTTCTTTCCTGTTGTACAGTTGGCCCTGTAAAGCTCAGCCTAAGTCCTGTCTCTTTTTTTTTTACCTTAAGAACCCACAACATTCTTTGCTTAATAAAAAGGTAAAACATATAGATGATGTTTGCCCCCAAAAGTTTTCAGGTTAAATCGAAAAGACACGATGAAGGAAGCATGCAGAGAGAAACCCAGAGAGGGGAATAGCTGGAACTGTTTATTCAGTAATTGTTGACTTGATCTATGTGGGCACCATAGAAATCCATGGAAGGATTTGAAATGAGAGTTAGCTTTAGATCCTAGTTGTAAGCTCCTAACATGTTGGTGTCTTGCCCCAAAACCATGAGCCAAATTGACAGGAGTAGGCATCTGTGTTTCCTATGCAGCAAATGGGGAGACCTGGGTGCCTCAAAAACAATCCAGGTTGCCTAGTTGCTCAGCGGGAGACACCAACCACTAGTCAATAGGACATGCTGGGCACAGAGGTGGGTCTGAACTCCTGTCCCTTCTCTGCCCTTAGAGATGCAAAGCGGGGCGGGACTTCTGTCCTGTTCAGACTCAGAGAGCTTGGAAGAAAAACTGAACAAAAACACTGACCTGACTTCAGCATGGAATTCACCATGAACCACAGTACCTCCTATTCACTCTTGTTTATGGCAATGATGGTGATGATAGTGCCCCACTTTTGTTCATAATCTAGAGCAATATGCCGGCTGCAGCAGGGAGCACTGGTCAAGGGCCGGGTGAGGGGCAGCTCAGCCCCCCCACCACTCAGCTTTTCCCCGGGCCCCTTCCTGGCACGAAGGAAAGTGGCCCTAACCTGCCCTATGGCTAGCACTCCCTGCTGCAGCTGCTCGCAGCCTGCCAGGGGCTGTCGGGAGCAGGCATAGGCAGCCCCATGTGGGCTGTGAGCTGCTCTGGGCCCCACTGGTGCTGACCCTGGGACATTGGTCCCAAGTTGGTGACCGGGGGGGCACCTGTTAAGGGGCGGGGCTACCCATGCAGCCCTCGACAGCCTGCCAAAACCAGGTAAGCAACCCTCTGCCCGAAATAATTGCCCGCCCCTGATATAGCAGCTGTGAAGCAATGGCAGCATTGTCAAAAACACCCATTTCTGTGTAGAGAAATGATGTAGTCCAGTAAATGATCACTACACATAACATAGTTTTATTTTGAAATTGTCGTTTCCCCTTTTCTCTCTCCAGTTACAGTTTCCTACTTTCAATCTTGTTAGTTTCCTATTTTCTCTTCCCCTGGTTCTGAAATACCACGTAATTCTAGCCTAGTTTAAGCCCTCCACAGTAGATTGGTAAGATGATCTTGTTATTTGTTTAGAGTAATAGTGCTCAGTCTTTTCATCCTGTGGGCCAGATGGGCAGTGCCAGGTCCATCTGCAAGCTGGATCTGGCCAGTGGGCTGTCTGATGTGCAGGACTGGTGTGGTGGGGACCTAGACCAGCTGTGAAGGGGTACAGCCTGACCCTGATCTATCTGCCCACGTAGGCTGTGGGGGCAGGGAGCAGCCAGGGCTCTGATTCAGACTTGCAGCAGGCTGAGGAGCAGCCTGACTCTGATCCTGACGCATGGTGTGGAAGGGACAGGGTGGAGAGGCCCCAATCCAGATCCACACGGAGGGATGGGGAGCAGCTTGGCCCAATCCAGACATGCAGAGGGCAGGCCCGGTCCTGATCCTGCTGTGCAGCAGAGTCCTGGGCAGGGCTGGCTCTAGTCAAATGGAGCTTCCACCACTCCCCCTATGCCAAATTTTTCACCCATGGGGATCCCTTTAGGTGAGATGCCATAACTCTATGGGTTGGATATGGCCAGAGGTTGAGCATCTGTGGTCTAGTGGGTACCACTCACCCCTTAACACTTTTCTTGTGTGGAGCAATCTCCCTTCGTCAAAGAAGCCAAATATCTCACAGTTTAATCTAAACTGATTCATAGTTTTGTATGAGTTGACCTCTTGCCTGATACAAGATTCTTTGAATACTTTGGTCATGTAGCAGTGATTTCTTATTCCCCAATGTGCTATGTCCTGCTCACCATTTTTTTACAATGGGAATGTATGTGCAATGCTCCACAGCAGCATTGTATAGAATCTAGCGCTAATGGTGTCCTTTGAGATCATCAGTGTTCTGAAGTTTTTGATGCCATTGCTACATCCAAAAACTGCAGAGGACAGGAAAACAGTGGTAATGAGTGCTTTGAGCTGCTTGAAATAACTGTAAAGCATTTTGCCTTCTGTTTTTTTGCCATGATTTGTTTATCCGGAATAGGCACAGTTGCATTTACTTCACTCCCTACTGAGGTTTAAATGGTATAGGTTTTGTAGTGTTAGTCAGAGCAATGGTCTTGAGCATTTACAAACAGATTTTTTGGATTTGCACATTTTAGGGATTCAGGCTGAGACTTTCAAAAGACCTTGAGGGAGTTTAATCTACCAATTACGTGGCATTTTCATTGGGCAGGAAGGGGGCTGGGGTGGTTCAGGCGCTAAGGCTGATCGTTGACAGCCCAGAGGTTGCACATTTGAGGCCTTAGCAGAAGTGCTTGTGGCATGGCTGGCAGATTCCAATGAGTCTGCAAATTTTGCTGAATATCTCATTCCACAAGGACATGAAAAAGGAAGTACGTAGGAAGACATATCTCTTGGCACACATTTTTAACCAAACTCTGCAAGACTTCTATTTGTTGTAATGGCAGTTTCGTATGCAGAGAGCTTAGAAGTCCAAACAGTAACTGGGGCAAATTTGTGCTTCAATGCTAAGAGAGTGTGTTGTAGGAGTTGGTTATTCCTATTGAGACTTGGATACAAACTATGACCCCTACCAATGTGCAGATGATCAGAATTTCACATCATTCATTACATGTACTATAGTTTCTCTCCTCTTTTCAATTTTAATTACATTTACTGGCAGAAAGCATTAGTGGTCTCCTATTTGTAACTCAAAATATTCATATTTTCATCTTACCAAAGTGACATAAAAAGTTGAGAGAGTGTGAGAGATTCTCCATTTTGTAAGTTTAAGTGGTATCTTGAACTTTGTCATCTACAGCAGACAGATAAGTTTTTCCTTTTATGTGGTTCTCTGCCATATGTAGGACTGAGCTACTGAGTACACAAGCAAATGAGCTCTTTTCTTCTCATGGACTGCCGTACCTGCTTCTGGTAATTTTTGTGTCCTCTTCTGCAGCAACCTGTTGCATTTCGAACAGATAAATTGTTGCTCAAATACAGGGCTAGAGAACCTACTATACACACACAGCTACAACTGGAAAATGAGACTTTGCAGCCCATCTTTCAAATCTAGTGATTCACTGTAATGTTCTACAGGGTAAAGCAGGGCTGTGCAGACCATGCTAATGCTGGCACATTTACTCCAGAACCAGAAGCAGTGTAGCCAGTTAGCACAGAGCTGCATATAGACTGAACAGCTCTGGTTATTATTAACCTTGCTTTCGGCTATGGAGCTAGTGTACTCAGAGCTACTCGCATAATGTATATTGGCATGGCACTGCCTTATGCCACATAGACATACCATGATTGTCCTGTTGTATGTGAGGATATATCCCCGCATACTAAAAGGTTTATTGGCAGGGATGAAGTAAGGTAGTCTTGGGTTTTAGCACATTCCTCCAAACATGGCCAGCTCTACGCTATAGCCCTATCTTGGACCTAGCAGTGCCAGATATGGAAGAGAGCATGGAATGAGAAAACATAGTGTACACAGATTTTCAGTGCTTGATGAAGAGACATACACTGATCTGAATAAGTGACATAAGACTGAATCAACCTGAAGAAACTGTTCAAAAACCTTCATGGAAATGTGAATTTTCCAGACCTGTTCGGAACACTAAATAGCAACGTTCTGCCAGTTACAGTCTGATATACTCAATAAATATTGTCCATTACTTTCTTTTCCACTGACAGTTTTTCAGATGGCATTAGACTGCTTTTTGTGCGATGCATTTTAAATTCCAGTGTTTCTGGCCTGCACTGAAGTTCACTGTCCCGTCCAATGGCTGGCAATTTCTAACCTGATCAGCAGCAGTTAGAAACAAGTGTAGAATTGGCTGATGCTTAAGGCCTTAAAAGATTTGTTTGTGTTTTCTATTTTTAAAGTAGGGTTTTAAAGTAGAATCTTTCCAGAGGCTCATGCACTTTTTTTCCTATTTAAAAAATAGAATATACTATTTCATTATTAGAGTAAAATTAATTTCATAGTATGCAGATTTTCAGTAGTCAAACTTTTTCTTATAAATCTGTAGAAAAAAATGTGTCTCAAGTATATGGCTGTGATACTCAAAACACAAAAAGCAGGCTAACTTTGTATTAATTTAGAGGTGGCTCTTTGGCACCTCAGTAATAGTAATACAGTCATCATTCTGCATCAGCTGTCGCCAGCTTTTTTGGTTAGTGTGCCACACATTAAGTCCAAAGCATGAGAAAATACCACTCTAATAATCAGACACTGCACACCCAGTGGGCGCATCTACATGAGGTGCTTACTGTGTATTAGCTTAACAACACTGCACAGTAGTCTGGCAGTTAAAACCCTTGCTAATAGCCTACTGTGCAGTGTTATTAGGCTAATGTGCAGTAAGCCTCACTAAATAACCGTTCGCTGGCACTACTGCATAGTAACTAGTTACTGCACATCTTAGTTAATATTTCAGGAAGTACTAAACTAAATACTCAGTAACTAAGACGCATTAATGAACATAGATATACCCAATGCTGCCAAATCTCATTGCCATCAGGATGTAGCAACACTGAATTCAGTGGCACCTACCCTGTAGCACCTGTGGGGCCAACATCTCAGGACAGCAATGTCCTGCAACTGCCATTGTCCCATCCCCAGCTGGTTCCCCCATTCCTGCTACCAGTGCCCCCTTTAACTCAGCTCCCAGCCCACATGCGCCGAACACACTGGTGGCCCCTACCACTTGTAGAACACGTGCTGTGAATTGGCTACCACTACTACAAAATCCAGGAAAACAGAGGCACTTATACATTTGGTGCATGTTTGCATTTTGCTTTTCATATTTCAAAAAGCTTATCTTTAATACTGAATTTTGAAAGTAATTTTATAGTTTGGTCAATATGTTTTAGGAAAAATGTATAGAAAATAGTAGGAATATACACTAACCTTTCACCTCTATAATTAATTAGTTAGAAACAGTTCCAAGGTGGCATCTCAAGGCCTTTCTTTTTAAATAAATCAAGTATTGAGTGGAGCCCCTACCACCCCTTACACAGGCAAAAACTTCCACTAATGATACAACACTTTATGTAATGCCCTTTGACAAGAAGATTACAACTCTGATTATACCTACGTAAGGAGAGCACCTGCCAAGATTTCTAAATTTTTAGGGCTTCTAATATAAAATTGTTACTAACTTTGTTTAGATCAACTTTCTTTGTCTCATACATTGAAAGAGAAGGTGCAAAGTCTGACACATCTCTCTTTAACTAACTGATTTATAAGCGAAGTCAGTGAACTTGGAAATGTCATTCTGCACCCACAATTATTTGCATTAGCCAACTTTTGCCTATGAATTGCCTTCTTCAGTTGCAGTCTTCCTTAAAAACTGATAAACATTTTTGGATCAAATGTGTTGGCTTTCTGCCAAATATTTGTTTTGTGAATTTTTGAAACCTGTTCTTTTTCATGTATATTGATGATTATAGTTTCTCTTTAAACAGATTTTCATAAAAATAAAACTAAAGCAAATCAGACAGTGACTTTATAAACACCCATTCCATGACAAGTTGACAACTAATTTACTTTGATGAATAAGACAATCAGTCCAAAAACTGTAGAACTATAAAAGTTTAACTGCCTTCCACTGCTCACAGTGTTTTAGAAATAGCACCTCTCACTTGTGTACTGTAGGGAGACCACCAGTTCTGCCATGCTATGTAGTCATTTTTTGAAACAGAGTCCATAAGAGACTAAATAATGACTGCTTAATTTCCACCTAAGCTGTATTTGAACCCTGATCACCATAGATTAAAGGCAAGTATCATATCCATTAACTATATCATCTTGTAGGCCCTTAAGGATTCAACCATAATTCTACAGCAAATGTCTTTTCAGCAGTCCTTGACAAGGAAATGTAGTTTAATATGCTTACTGGCTGCTTGAGTTACCATCTTGTTGAACACCTATAGTAAGTAGAGTTGTAAATTAATATTTTATATAAGCCTGATTCCCACTTCTCCTTTTGCATCCACAGTCAAGGAATAATACCAATAAATCCTAGGCCTCATATAATCTTGTTTTATAGTAAGCAGTTTTATTGGAAAAGTAGGGATTAATTTCAATCTTACAGAAATTTATGCAACTCCACTCACTTTAGTGGAATTGCTGTGCATATGAGCGCAATCCAACACAATGCCAAATTCGGGTTCATATTTCAAATATTAGATTTTATGAGTTTTGGGCTCTTGATTTTTGCTTTAAGCCCATTTCATACACTGTGGGTACATCTACACATGCCATGAGGCCACAGCAATAAGCTCTGGCACGGTTTGTGCCAGAATGTATCGCTCCCAGACGTACCAGTTACATGTATGCAAAGGACCACAACACATTGAGCTGGGGCAGAGCAACCCCAGCTGGCAAGGAGCCTGGGAAGTCAGCCTGCCAGCCCAGAGCTGGTCTGGCCTGGTCAATATGCTACAGAGGGGCTGGCTGGGGCACAAGGGAGCTACAGTGCAGGGCTAGCTGGCAGGCATCCCTTACACTCTAGCACCCTCATGCCTCAGCCAGCCCTGGTCACCACCTACATGTGTGTTTCAGCACACGTAATTACTCCACTGTAGGATAGTACTTGTCCCACACAGTACTATCCTACAGCAGAGTTTTTCATGTATATTGATGATTATAGTTTCTCTTTAAACAGATTTTCATAAAAATAAAACTAAAGCAAATCAGACAGTGACTTTATAAACACCCATACAGGCACACATGTAGATGGTGATGGTTTCCTGTGGAGCTAGTCAGGTCTGAAGTAAAGACCACATGTAAATGCACCCTGTGAGTAAGAGTGGAACAACAATCCCATTATATTGTACTCTCTCAAGTTGAACTCACTTATTGCTAAGAATATTGCAATAAAAGCATTCTCCGTTGTCTTTGCAATTCATTGTTTCTGTTAACGTTCTGGTTTAGGTAATTTTACACCATAACTCCTACAACAGCACAACAGTTCAATGTATTTTTTGTTTCTTGGTAGCCACATTAGGTTTGATAAGTGACTAATTTCAGAAAAGTAAAATCTGTCTTGAAGCTGTGCTTATGTAATGATGTGAGTTGTATAGAAAGACAGTTTAATGTACTGACAGGGTTTTCAACATAATTCTTTACTACAGGTCAGTTCTTACAATTGAGGGATTAAGTTCTCTGGTTAAATAAGTAGGAACTGAAGCATAAATTGCACTTCTAGAAGCAGAAAGCACAAATGAAATGTGTTTACATTGTATAAGAAGCTCTCCAAAGCCAGGCTACCCTTATCTTTAGATTACTGTGTACAGGTGCACATGCACATTTGAGGTGGATAGATACAAAATTATTTTTTTAACTGAGGCTCAGAATGAGGAACAGTATTTTGCCCCTTTCCTAATTTCTTTTTCCTTCTCCTTCAAATCCATAGCAGTTACAAATCCATATACAATACAATATAATAGTTGTATGTATAGTATTATTTTCTAAAGCCAGTGTTTCATTTTGGTGTAGGCAAGGTAAAATTAGGTAGGTAAATAATTGAGAAACAGGTTTAACCACCCTCTAGCACATCACCTTTGCTAACATGATGGAAGCTTTGCACTCAGGCTTCACTTCAGGTCGTTGTGTTAGAAGGGCCCTAATAGGTAACTTTATGACCACAGCCATATCCAGGATTATGGCAAGGGGGGTGCGGCCATACCATCGTTGGCAGCATGATGCATGCACAGTAAATCCAGCCTCATACTCCTGCACTCTCTGAGCTCACCACCTGGTTGGCATAGGACCTCACTGGAGTCCCTGCTTCCCCAGGGCTCTAGAGCCCAGGGATTGAGCACTGTTTGCCCTTCTCCTCCATCCCCAAATTCAGCAGAGGAAAAGAGGATTGGCACCATCACACAGCCACTGATTTCACCAGATCCAGAGCCTAGGGGATGAGGACTACTGCTGTTTGTTCCCTTTTTATTCCTGCTGCTGAATCCAGTTGGAAGGGAGGAGGAGTAGAAGGGTGCAGCAGCACTTACCCTTGGGCACTGAAGCCATGTAAAAGCAAGGCTCTGGCCAGACCCTGCTGCAACCAGCTCAGAGATCGTGGCCCACGTGGAGCTCTCAGCAGTAGCTGGGTTGACATGTTGGTGACCTCAAAGCCCCCTGTGCACATGATGCACAGCCAAAGTGGGGTGCAACAATACTTCTGTGCTTCCTCGGACTTAACCTGGATTATGACAAACAGTACTGTGCCTTGGTTCTCAAACTAACTGCTATCTAACAACCTACAAAACTGCCTACATGGTATTATTGACCCATTTATGTAACATACCTGGAGTTAACTAGACAGCATTACAATGGCTCTGGTCATTCATCTCCAGCAATAGAGGAATGATGCACCTCTCCAAAGAGTTGAATGGACATCTGTTTCTCTTCCTCCAAAGTCTTGACCTTTGCAGTCACATGAGGACCCATCTTCTCCCCTCTGCATTTCAGTGTCTGTATTAGACTAGTTGGAGAAAGCAGATGCCATTTTTACAGAAGCAACTAACACTTTCACCAGTGTGTAAAAGCAATTAAGAAGTAAGCAGGTACACCTAATATACTTCAGGTATTAAGAGACCAAGGCTTGAGCTAATGACTGAAGAATCCAGCTAATGAAGAATGAATGCATCTAATGACTGAAGAATTTTGGTTGCAGCCAAGTTACACAGCTTGTTTGCCAAGGAATCAGTCAATCACAAGGGACTTTAAACAGTTAAACTCTTTCTGAGAAGGGCGATACTTGTTAGGGAGTAACCAACATGAGCACAACCTCAGTGCCATTCACTGGTGTCTAAAGAAGCTAGGCCTTTCTGAAATGGTCACAGGGTGCGTCCACATGGACAATTACTGCACAGTAACCTAAAAATGACTGCACAGTATGGGCAGCATCTACATGTGCATGCCTATACTGCGCAGTAACTGTGGTGACATACTCTAGCTTGGGCATAAATTTGATAACTGCTTGATACAAGTATCAAATTTATGCCTAATTAGTTACTGCACAGTAAGGTACATGTAAATGTCTTACTGCACAGTAACACTGGGCATGCCTACACCTGCATCCTTAAGGCGACATAAGACAATTAACATTGCATTAGTCGCCTTAACACTGTGTGGGCTGATTAGGCTGGAGCCCAGCATGTGGGGCGGCACGCTGTCACTGAGTGCCAGACAGTGTGCTGCTGTGAACGCTGGAGCCATAGTTCCAGCAGCAGGGAAAGTCCTGCCCTCCCCCACAAGACTCCCTGCAAGGGAAGGAGGCAGCACAGCATGGGTGGGCTTTGGGCTTCATCGTCTATCTGCAGCACCTGGAGCTGCTTTCCCTTCCCCATGGAGTGCTCTGCTCTGCTTGGTTCAGCCTGGGCAGGGTTGGGGTTGCGTCTGCTCCCAGCTCGGGTTTCCCTGCAACACCTACCTTTATCCCAGGCACATGCCAGGCTTCCCTGCTGCCAGGTCACTGACTGTGGGAGAAGCTGGGCGCAGCATGAGTGGGGCCTGAGCCATGCAGAGCCCCCAGCAGTGCATGCTGCTTCTCTCACAGGCAGTGTACTGGCAGTGGGGGAAGCATGGTGCATGCCTGGGACAGATTTAGGTGTTGCAAGGAAAGTGGTACTGGGAGCTGGGAGCAGACACAGCCCCAGTCCTGCCTGGACTGAGCCAAGCAGAATATCCCACTCCATGGGGCAGGGAAAGCACTGCCAGGTCCTGCAGACAGGTAACACAGCCCCAGCCCTGTCCATGCTGTGCTGCCCCTCCCCCTTCCACTGTAGGAAGTTGCGGGGAGGCCTTTCCTAGATGCTAGAACTGCAGCTTCAGCATCTGCAGCAGCATGCACCACAGCACCCGGTGACAGCGCACTGCCCCATGTGCTGGACTCCTGCCTGTTCTCTTTAGACTAGAGGCAGGAACATGGGGAGGAGGTTAGAGCTGGGGTTGGGGCTGTCCAGCGTGCTGACCGGGGCAGGCTGATGCAGTTGCCCAGTGAGCCGTGTTACAGCGCCTCAAGGTATTAACAGCTGCAGATGTAGACGCTGACCTAAAAACCACGTAAATGTGCGTGTAGACAAGCCCACAGGGTACAAAGGTTAGGAAATGTAACATCTATGTTTTTAAAACTTCTTTTTCTGTAGTGAGTGTTTTTTGCTTCTTCTGTTAAAATTGGCTTGAAGGGCATGTTGTTTCGTTGTTGTATTTACTGCTGGCCACACTTCATAAACAGAGAAAATAGAAGAATTCTACTCCAAGAGTATGGGAATTAGAGAGCAGTAAACTTGGAGATGAGAGTCAGTAAGAAATGTAGTTAACCCTGCAAAGTGACAGTCCAAATGTTGCTAGCTATCATTCATTTATCCTGAAAACGTTTGCTACATGTTAGCGTTACAGTCAGGCAGACACTTAACCTTAATTTTGTATACAAAGCGTACATCATTTTATTCAAGAACAGTAATTCTCAACTAGGATGCCTTGAGAGCCTGTCAAGGGTGCCACACAATGTTAGCGGAGTTATGTTTACAAAAGTGATTCACAACATAAACCTGGACCTTTTAAATAGGAATCTCTAGTTGTGGTCTTTCTGAGTTCTTTGCAACAGAAAAACTGCTTTATTATTTTTCTGTAGGCAAAAAAAAAAGAGTGAAAGCTAAGAACTGGCATTTCCAAGAGGTGCCTCAAGTCTATCCAGGGCTGAGAACACTTGTTCTAGACTTTTATAGTTAGGGACCTACTGAATTTGAGGTGGCTGCCCACCAGTTTCATAGACAGAACACAAGGCCTGACAACCATTTAATGGGTGGAGCATGGCATCCCCCCTTTAATTGGTCGAGGGGCCCAAGTGGCCCTACCTCTCACCACTGATTGGCTGAATGGGCTGCCTGTTATACGGCCCTGTCCCTCCACTGATTGGCTCTTGCAGGCAATCTGGCCGGGAATCCTTTGAGCAGGCAGGCCTCCCTCCCCTTCCCAATTCCAGTGGGCTGCTAGAGCACTCTGCCACAACACCCTGAAGGTTGGGGAGCCAGCATTGTATTTTCAGTGAGGTTTGGTTTTTAATCCTGCAGATTTCACAGATTATATGGGAAATGAAAATTTTCACAAAATCCACTAATTCACAATTTTGGTACATCTCTAGTCATGGGTGACTGGTGCCACCTTAGTCAGGGGGGCACATGCCCCCCCAGTGATCAGTCCATGACTGAGGGGGGATCCCCCCCGCAGCCAATCTCACTGAGTGGGAAGCGGCCCCGGTGCTCTCACTCCCCAGTCGGCACTTGTGGGGGGTGGGGTACCGGTGCTCCTGCCTGCCCCCCTGCCCGTCACCTAAGCAGGGAGTGCAGCCTGTCACAAGGTACACCAGTGCTTTCAGGGGGTGCATGTGCACCCCTGTATACCCCTTACGTGTCGCCACTGTCCCTAGTTATAGTCCTCTTGCTGCTGTTTGCTCTGACATTTTCTAACAGTACATGGGGAAGTTACCATGTTTTGAAAATCATCCATGTTTAAACTTGTATTATGTCAATTGATTGCATTTTTCTCTTTTTACAGTCAAAAAGCAACAAAAAAATTAGCGCCTTTTTGGAGATACACCCTGCTAATCTTGAATAAAACAGACAATGGGAAAAATGAGTAAATGCTACTTGCATCTAAAGAGTGGAGAAGAGGGGGATACACTAATGTCTCCAAACACATTTGCAGAAGGTGTATCTTACCCCTGACTTGTTTCTATTTTGGACAAAGATACGTCAGCATTTTCCCTCCGTCAGAGTATTGTCGAAGTAGTGTCCAAAGACACAGAAGAGAAAGAAGCAGGAGAGATTGTTTTGCATACTGAAAAAGGTCAACCAGTGCTTACAGTCATATGCATAATCAGAGCTTTAACCTCCTTTTGTGGGTTTACAGGGATGAACTTAGGAGATCCTAAAACAAGTGGACCAAACACTATATCATGAAAGTCAATGCCAAAGTTTTGCTTTACTTTAGCAGCACATAATTTTAATTTATTTCTGCTTTCAAAGAAGTTGTTCCCTTCAACATCACCCATTAGAAAGAGGATGTGCTAGTATACCTTGAAGCTTCTAGCTCTGGCAATGTTTCTGATAAGGAAAGAGAGGTAGTTAGCCATGTTACTGTGAAGTCAGCCAGAAGGCAGAGTAGTTATGCACCTTTTTAAATTAACTAAATAAGGTATATAGAGAAAAAACAAGCTTTTGTGAATCCAAGTTCACTTCATCAGATGATGTGAAAGGATGCAGAAAGCAGAGTATTAAAAAGAGAGACAAATTAGAATACAAAAGACAAGGTAGGGGGAAAGAGAGGGAGAAGGGGGCAATGCTAGGAGAGAAAAACAAATGAGTAGTAAACCCATAGGAACAAGGAGGGGCTTATGAAGGCTAATCCATGTATTAAGATAAGAATCCATAGTCCCTGTTTAAACCATACTTAACACAATCCAATTTGTGTATGATTTCTTGTTTCACAGTTTTCCATTCAAATGGGTTCTTAATTTTTTTTTGTCTGAGAACATCAATCCTGAGATCAGTGATGGAGTGAGTGTCCAGGGAGACTGAAGTGTTCTGCCAGATTCTGCAGCTGATGTCTGATAAAGACAATAGTCATGGCACTTGAGAGAGGAGTCCTTCTTACAGTCTTGATTCATCCCTTTTATGGTCCAGTGTTAAGACTATGAAGAACAAGAACAGCTGATTCCATCTCAACAGGCTTTTAGTGATAATGAGAGTCTAGGCTTGGTCTTTTCATGAAAATTGAAAAATTATAAGATAATTTCCAGTGACTCATGCAAGGACAGATTCCCACATTTAAAAATAGCATTTACAAACTAAGCAAAATAGCATTGTGAAGCTTTCAGAAATTGGTATGAACTAATTTTTTAGACAGGTATAGGATTTTTTGGATAAGATGGGGCTAGTGATCTTATGGAAATACTAGCTTTCTCTACACTATCTTCACTTTCTGGTGCTTCTAATGAAACAAGAGTATTTCAAACTACTAACTGCTTTCTCCTTCCAACGCAGGATTATTTGAGCAAATTAAAACTTTGAGTCATCTGATTGACAAATATTAACAAAATATCCTTGTAAATATACAATAGCTACATTTTGAAAAGTTCTTTCAAAGAATTAGGTTAGCGCCAGCCAGAAATTATGAGCCTGATATAGAAATTAGTGGGTGAAATTCTATTGCTTGTGTTGAAGTAGAGGACAATCCTAACAATAATAAATACACTGTTTTAAAAGGACTAATTTTCCAAAGCTGAATAATAAAAAAAACAATATTAAACCATTACTGGAAGAAATGGTATGCCTGTTAAGAAGGACAAAGATTTTCAGTAATTATTTCTGTCCTGTATTTGAAAAGAAACAGTTTGTTGTGTGTATCAGCCAGAGATAATTAACCACTTTATAATCCATAATAGTGAAGGAGAGAAACAACTTCTAATAAAGATCAATATTTCTAAAATTTGGAGACCCAGGTGACTTGCATCTATCTGCAAGTCCGAGATCTGGTTGAGGAATCTCTGGCCTGGTGCTTATTCTTTTTTGATAAACAGTAGAATTACTGGGAAATTTCAGGTGATTAACAGTGTGCCAAAATTTAAAAGGGGTGTATGTAATGGTCCAAATAGTCATAGGCTTCGTTAGCCTGCCATCAATCCAATGCACCAAAAGCACTGATACAGGTTACAGTTATTAGAACTAAACAAGGGGATATAATTAAATGCATTTAACATGCTTTTGTTATCAAAACATTCTGATTAATTTTTGAGAAGATTGCACACATTTGGTTGATAAAGGTAACCTGTAGTAAAGTCTTGTAAGGACTTTGACTTAGTGCATAACAGTCTTTTTTTATTAATTGCTCAGGTATGATATCAATATACCATACATGAAATGGAGTAGCCATAAGTAGCCATCAATAGGGAATCTGCACAGAACAGAAGTGATTCTGTTGGGATCATGAGTAGCCTCAAAGCTATTCAACATTCACATAATAAATAAATGCAAAATTATAAATAACACAAAGACCATCAGTGATAAAGAACAGGGAGGTAAGAGATGTACTGAGAAATCAATATCGTGGTGCAAATGGCAAGTTCAGCCCATTCAAACAAAATGCAAACTGAATACAGTCAAATGGAAAGTTATACATCAGGGAACAAAGACTGCAGAATATACTTACAGAAAGGGGAACTCTGTTGTAAAACAGTGATTATGAAAAGGATTCAGGGGTCACTGTGGACATGCATCTCAGCAAGAGATCTTCATAGGATCATGTAACAAAAAAGGCTATGCCAATCCTTGGATTTTCAAGTGGGAGGAGAGAGTTTGAGGGTAAGCTTGTCCTGGTATACAGCATGGGTAAGACAGAAACTGGAATATCTTTTAATTCTATGTAGAGGTTTTAACAAGGATGTTTTGCAAGTGCAAAAGATATCTTGCGTGCACACAAGAGCAAAAAGCAAAATGAGAGCATGCCCTGCAGTGAACCACTGAAAGTGCTCCGTCTGTTCAATTTCTCAAAAGCAATATGAGAGGTGACTTGATTACAGCATACAAGTGCTTCTAGAGGAAGAAAATACTGGGTAATAAAGGGCACTTTAATTTTGTGAAAGAAGGCATGGCAAGAACCAGTGGCTAGAAGCCAACTCCAGTCATTAAATAAGGCACAAATTTTTAACAGCAAGGGTGATTAACTACTAGAACAAACTACCTAGGAAGTGATGCATTCTTCTCTCTTGATGTTTTCAAATCAAGACAGGATGTCTTTCTGGAAGATACGCTTTAGCTAAAAACGAATGATTGCACCCTGTAACAGGGAGTGTCAGTTAAATTTAATGGCTTAAGAGTATTCAGAAAATCAGATCAGGTGATCTAATGGTCCCTTCTGGCCTTAAACTCTCTGAACCATAATGTTCCCTTCTAGCTTTAAAAACCTATGAATAAACAACACTGAATTAGAATCAGCAGCATTGACCTGACCATTCTAATATAAATACACATATAAATCAACTTAATAGATGCCATAGACAGCTAGACAGTGAGAACACTTTAAAATATATAGCATGTTGAGCGTCTATATTCTCAACAATATTTCCTATCAGTATAAGCAGGAATTCTCAAAATGGTCAACTCTTTCTAAAAGGTACACATTTTCTTTATGTATATCTACATGAAGCATGGGAGTAGGAGAAGACTCCATATCGTTTTTTGCTGATGTAAAAAAATTCCTTACAAGTATTTTGTTAAGGTGTTCTAACACAGTGGGGCCCAAGCTTTTGCAAGCATGCCACAAATTAAACCTGTACCCTCTTCAAGTACCATTCTGATCCCCTTCCTTTGCTTTCTACTCCCTGTCCAATCTATTGTGGGCCATGCACTTTTGGCACACATGCTGCAGGTTAGCCACCCCTGCTCTAATAGATTTATAGATTGTTAGAGACTGGAAGGGACCTTGCAGATCACCAGGTCCAACCCCTTTCCCCCCCCACCGTCTAGGCAGGAAGACAACTAGGGTCAAGTGACCCCAATGAGGTGACTATCCAGTCTCCTCTTGAAAACCACCAGGGTAGGTGACTGTACCACCTCTGGAGGGAGTTTATCCCACAGTCTGGACCCCCTGACTGTGAAGGAGTTTTTCCTGGTATTAAGCCTGAAGCAGCCTTACAATAATTTGTATCCATTGGTCCTGGTCTTCCCCAGGGGTGCCCTACTGAACAGTTGTTCACCAGGCTCCCGATGCACTACTCTGATATAGTGGTAAGCCACTATCAAGTCCCCTCTCAACCTTCGCTCTTTAGGCTAAAGAGGCCCATGTCCCACAGCCTTTGCTTGTATGGCTTGCCTTGCAAGTCCCTGATCATATGGGTGGCTCTTCTCTGGACCCTCTCAAATTTTTCCACGTCCTTATTAAAGTGTGATGCCCAGGACTGGACGCAGTACTCCAACTGCAGTCTCACCAGTGCTGAGTACAGTGGGAGTATCACTTCTTTAGTTTTACACGAGATGGCTGATGCATGCCAGCATGTTATTTGCCCTGCCGCATTGCACTGACAACTTATATTCATGCGATGGTCAGTCATTACCCCTAGATCCCTTTTGGCTGTGATGCAAGTCAAGCTGTCATCACCAAGCCTGTATGTATGTTGAGAATTGTTTGTCCCCAGATGGAGCACCTTACACTTGGAAATGTTAAACTTCACCTAGTTCTGGTCTGCCAAACTCTAGCCTGTCCAGGTCCACCTGTATCTGCAACCTATCTTCTGTATCTGCAACCTATCTTCTGGCGTGACCACACTGCCCCATAACTTGGTGTCATCGGTGAACTTGGCCAGCGAGCTTTTTACTCTCCCATCCAAGTCATTGATAAAGATGTTGAAAAGCACAATACTTCCATGCACTAAAACAGAAACTTTGCAGTCTATCATACAGATGTAAGAGATGAAAAACGTACACCATGCCTCTGAAAAGTCATACAGATTTGCCCATGTTATAAACCTCTGAAAAATCTTAATGTGCACATGCTCAGTTGGTGTTTGCTAGATTCTTTACATTGAAATTCACTATGCACTGGACATACTCCATCCCCTCATAGCTTTCCGTGGGCTGCCCAGACTGCACATGTACTAGGGATACACCAATAAAGATTTTTTGGGCCAATACTGATGGCCGATTATGAATGAGCTATATTGGCTGATACAGATCCAATTGTCAATATGCAGTCTGGCAGCTTGGAGAGCAGCGTCCAGCTGATAAGTCTGTTGAGGGAGAAGGGGCATGGGGGAGGAAAAGGATGTGGTAGGGCAGATTGAGGCCCCTGCAGTGAGGGAGGGAGTGGGGCTAGGGCAGGCGCTGCCCAGGCTGAGCGGGGCAGGGTGTAGGACAGAGCCAGCGGTTTGTCTGGAGGGCGTGGGGATGGGAGGACGGATCCTGCCACTATGCTCACTCTGGGGGAGTCATGAGGGGCATGTGTCCTCTAGATCTGCATGGGGTGAGGGTGGGCTGCCACTGCGGGCTGGGGCCAGGGGTGGTGCCAGGCTCTTCTAGGGGGGAGGGGAGTGAAGCTGCGCTCGGGATGGGTGGTGGCAGTGTTGGGAGGGGGGACTACCAGGTGGACTGGGGCCACCCCAGAGTTTGCTGTAGTCCACCCCAAAGCCTCCCCTCCCAGCGCTGCCACTGCACAGCCCCAGCCCAACCCCCTGCTGGGAAGAGCCTGGTGCTACCCCTGGCCCCAGCCCGCAGCAGCAGCTCACTTTTGCCCTGTGCAGATATCTGGGGGGCATATGCCCCCCTGGCTCCCCTAGGGTGTGCATAGCAGTGGGATCCGCCCCCCCTGCACTTCCCAGACAAGCGTCTCATGGCTTTGTCCCACGTCTCACCCCACCGCAGCTTCCCAGCACCTGCCCCTGCCCCAGCCCCACTCTCTCCCTCACTGCAGGGGCCTCAATCTACCCCATGCCCCTGCCCTCCAGTCTCCCCTTTCCCACCAACAGACTTACCAGTCAGACACTACTCTCCAAGCTGCCAGACTGGCCATGTGCATTCCTTTTATCAGTGCTGATACAATATAGACCAATGTATCAGTGTACCTCTACTATGCACCACTCCTGAGTGGTCCATTTCATCTTAGTGCTGACCAACACTTCCTTTGTAATTGCTTCTATTAGCTAGCCAAAATCAGGCACTGGGAGCAAGGAAACTCGAGCATGTCTGCACTGCTTTCAAAGCTCTCCCAAGACAGCTACCCAGAAACATATCCCACCCAACTCAGGGTTGGAAGGGAGCTCAATATAGATCATCAAGTCTGACCCCCTGCCCTGGGCAGGAATGAGCGCTGGGGTCAGATGAGGTGCTTGTCTAGTTTCCTCTTAAAGACCTTCAAGGTAGGGGAGAGCACTACCTCCCTTGGAAGCCCATTCCAGATTTTGGCAACCCTCACCATAAAGAAATTTTTCCTAATGTCTAATCTAAATCTGCTATCCATCAGTTTATGGCTGCTGTTCCTAGTAACCCCAAGGGGTGCCCTGGTATGCCCTATTTCTGACTGCCCTCCCCCATCCCCTGTCCCCCCTGATGAATTTGTAGATGGCTACAAGATCCATTTCAGCCTTCTTCTGCGGAGGCTGAAGAGATTCAGGTCCTTCAGTCTCTCCTCGTAGGATCTTACCTATAGGTCCCTAACCATATGAGTAGGCCTCCTCTGAACCCTCTCAAGGTTATTCACATCCCTCTTGAAGTGTGGTGTCCAGAATTGGACACAGTATTCCAGCTGTGGTCTTACCAATGCCACATAAAGAGGAAGTATCACCTCCTTAGACCTGCTCATGATGCACCTTCTAATGCATGATACAGTGCGGTTGGCTTTACTTATCACTTTGTTACATTGATAACTTACGTTCATTTTGGAGTCAACTATGACTCCAAGATCTCTTTCTGCTGCTGTGCTTCTTAGAAAGTCACCTCCCAGCCTGTAGGTATGTTGGTGATTCTTTCTCCCTAGATGTAGCACTTTGTATTTGGTGTTGTCTGCAAATTTGGACAGACTGCTTACCATGCCCTCATCCAAGTCACTGATGAAGGTACTGAACAGCACTGGTCCAAGGACCGAACCCTGGGGAACTCCACTGCCCACCTTTTTCCAGGTTGAAAACAACCCGTCCGCTACCACTGTCTGTACCCCATAAGCCAATTCTCCACCCACCCGACTGTGTAGTAATCTACGCTACAATCACCTAATTTGTTTATAAGAATGGGATGCGACACTGTATCAAAGGCCTTTTTTAAAATCCAAGTAGGTTACATCTACCTCAACTCCTACATCTAAGCATTTTGTGACTGGGTCATAAAAAGACACAAGGTTTGTCAGGCTTCTACCTGCTGTGAAGCCATGCTGGTTGCCCTTCAGCAATATTTTTCCTACTGGACTCCCACAAATGTGATCTTTAATAATTTTTCAAAGGTTTTCCAAGGATAGAGGTGAGGCTAACCAGCCTGTGGTTTCCTGGATCATCCTTTCTTAACTTTTTGAAAATAGGGGCCACATTAGGCCTTTTCCAGGCCTTTGGGATCCATCCTGAGCACCATGATGCTCAAACAACCTCACCAGAGGTTCTGCAATGACACTGTCCAATTCCTTCAGCAGCCTTGGATGAAAATTGCCTGGGCTTGCTGACTTAAACATGTCCAGCCCCTCCAAATGCCCCTTCACTAGGTCACTGCTAACTGTTGGTGGGTTGGAGTCCCTCTTGTGCCTGTCTGTAGCCCCTTTGGGATATTTCTTTAGCCGGGTTTAGGAATACAAATGCAAAGAACTCATTTAGGAGCTCAGCTTTGTCCCTCTTATCTGTTACCAATTGCCCTAGTCTGTCCTGTAGGGGTCCTGTGGTGCCATGCGCCTTCTTTTTGCTCCCTATGTCCCTTAAGAAGGTCTTTTTGTTGTCTTTAATCTTTGTAGCCAGCCTGAGTTCCATTTCTGCTTTGGCCTTCCTAACTGATTCCCTGCAAGTGCGAGCCAAGCAGGTATACTCCACTTTGGTGGCTACCTACTGCTTCCATAGTCTATATACTACTCTTTTCCTCCCTAGGCTCTCTTGGATTTCCCTGTTTACCCAAGAGGGTCTCTTGGCTCTTCTGTTGTCTGGGATGGTCCCCTTTTCCACTGGGATGGTCCCTTTTTGTGCCTGAAGGATCATTCCCCTGAGGAACTCCCACGCTTCCTGGACTCCCATCTCATCAATGCTCCTGCCCTTCAGTGCTTCGCTTACTAATCTCCTGAGCTTATTAGCCTTTCTGAAGTCTAGCAATTCTGCCCTACCAATTATCTTTCCCACCTTTCGCCAGGTAGTGAATTCTAACAATTGCTGGTCGCTATCCCCTAGGTTACCTTGTATCTGCAGATCACCCACCAGGTCATCGCCCCATAGTAAGCACTAAGTCCAGTAAGGCCTTTCTCCTAGTGGGCCTGTATGCTTCCTGTGTTAGGTAAAGGTCCTGTATGCTGGTTAGGAACCTATGTGAATGGTCAGATCTAGCTGATAGCTCCTCCCAGCAGATGTCAGGGTAGTTTAGGTCACCTATGACAACCCTGTCCCTTGAGTGTAGTGCTTCTGAGAGCTGCCTTGAGAATTCCAGGTCTAACTCATCTTCCTGGTGTGGAGGGAATGTCTTTGCAGTTACAAAGTGATTTAGCCTAGCCAGGTTAAACTAACCTGCAAAGATTGAATTAATTCAGGCTCAGGCTTTTTGAATGTCTGTCCCTAGCCATAGTCAGAAAATTCCTCATAATCTCCAAACTAAATTCCCTCTGCTTTATCTTAAGGCCATTGCTCCTAGTCCTTTCCTCTGTGGCCACAGAGAAAAACCCACTTGCATCCTCTCCATAATCACCTGCCAGGTATTTGAGGACTGTTATCAAATTTCACCCCTGAGTCTTCTCCAGACTAAATAACCCTACTTATTTCAGTCTTTCCTCTTAAGTCCTGCTTCCTAGACCTCTAATTATCTTTGTTGCTCCCTACTGGACTCTTTCCATTCAGTCAACATCTTGAACTGTGGACCCAAAACTGGATACAGTACTCCAGATAAGACCTCACTATTGCCAAAGAGAATGAAATAATTGCTTCCCTTGATTTGCAAGTGACACACCTGTTAATACAGCCCAATATGCCATTGGATTTTTGCAACAAGAGCACCCTGTTGTATCACATTCAGCTTCCAGTTCATCATAACACCAGGTCCTTCTCTGCAGTACTGCAGCCTAGCCACTCATTCCTCGGTCAGTATTTATGCATACTGTTATTTCGTTGCAAGCACAGGAATTTGTACTTGTCCTTGCTGAATCTTATCCAATTGATTGTGCACCGTTCTTCTTTATCCTAATATTATGAAAGCCTAAGTCTGTCTCTGTCCGTAATGCTTTATTTGCACTCTGATTGGCTGATGGAAACAGCCAAGCAGAGTGTTCCAAGCATGGGGGCACCGTCATGATTCAAAAGCTGCACGAAAGACCAGACAAAGGGTGAGAGAGCCAAGGCCAGCACCCTCGGCTCGGCTCCCCTACCCCACTCCCTGTAAGAGGCAGAACAGTGGCAGCATGGGGTGTTAGGTGGCGCCACTCCGTCCCAGCCCCCTTCCCCTGGTCATTCTTGACAGGCAATTGGGTAGTGTTTTAATAAAAGCTGGATTTACAGCTATAGATATTAATACACTTCATACATGTATTTCTTGAACTGTAATCAATATGTTTAACAGGATAACAGATTTTTTTTACCACACCTCTGAGATTAATTTGGTTTTAAATTTACAAAAATAGCTCCCATAGTTACATTAAGGGAGCTTTCTTTGTAACAATCACAAGGGATATTTTGTATCATAGAATCATAGAAGTAGGGTCGGAAGGGACCTTGTAGATCTTCAAGTCCGACTCCCCGCCTGGGCGGAAGAAAAGACTGGACTCAAATGAGTCCAGCTAGGTAGTCATCAAGCCTCTTCTTAAAGATCCCCAGGGTAGGAGCCAGCACCACTTCCCTAGGAAGTTGGTTCCAGCTCCTAGCCACCGTAACTGTGAAGTAGTTCTTGCAGAACTTTGTAGTGCCAAAGAAAAAATTCAGTCTTCTCTGCCCCATTATTTCTCTTGAAGAAGAGTATGTTGCCATGTTCAGTGATCATTCTGTACCTCTGGTACTTGAAAGAGATCTGCTGTCTGGTTCCAAGTACCTGTGCCTAATAACATGGCTTCACAGCATGTCATTTACATAAGGGCTGTCAAACTTATCTGGTTGTGTAGACTGGATGAATGATGTGGGGCCAGTTCACAGGCTGGATCAGGCCTATGGACCACCCCTCCCCACCAGCTCCAGAACCTGTTCCAGCTGCTCCAGGATCCACACCGTATGCAGCGCATGTTCTGAAGGCAAAACATGTTGCTGGGGCAGGTGGCATGGATCCAAGAGCATCCAGAAAGGGTGCTGCAGATGGCACAGTCTGGCTGGGGCAGGCACTGCATATTGCTCAGATTCCAGAATGGCTGGAACAGGTTTTGTGCTACATGTGGCACTCATGTGACAGCCAGACTGCACTGCCTGTGGCTCCTGTTCTGTCTGCTCTGGGATCTGCAGCACACATGGTGCCCCAGCAGCTGGTGGACAGGGCAAGCAGGGCTGTGTTGACACAGATTTCATCTACCTCCCTGCCCTATTGGACCATGTGCCCTGGTGCCATGGATCTTACAACAGGCCCCACCCCCGAGTAACCATGCACCCAAATTCCCTGGCCCACCAGTGTTTATGGAAAGTGGAGTCTGTTTTCTACAACTGCACAGTGGACTAGGCTGAACGAGGCTAGGCGCTTGCTCCAGTATTTAACCGTAGAGTGGTACGAGCAGCTTCTGTGTGGCATGTGTGCTACAAGGGACACAGGTAGCCTTCATGTATAGCATGCAGCAGATTAGGGGAGAGCGGATAGAGCAACAGATCAGGAAGGGAGCAGAAAAAACAACTCAGGCAGGGGAAGGGGATTGGGTGGCACTTAAGGAAGGTGCAAGGTTTACCTTATGGTATGCCTGCCAGAAAGGTTGGCCCTGCACTGCCCTAGAGGCTGCTGTCTTGTATTCTTGAACCTGTAAGTCTGCAGTTAAACTGAAGCCATTAGCCCAATACAAAGGAAGCTTCCAAGCTGTGAAGCAAATTTAAATCAGTGCAGTGTTCTCTGCCTAAGTCTCCAGGCAGCTTGAAAAGACAGCTTGCAAGCAGCAAGTACTGCAACGTTTTATTGCATGTGTCAATAATGCTGAAGTGTAAGATGGCATTTAAGTTTACATAATGTATTAGTCCCTTCTCTGATAAATGAAAAACCAAAAAAAGATAGTGAGAGGCATGTATTAAGATTTGAAGAGTTTGTGAGTGGCATCAGCTGCGGATAGAACGTGAATAAATAAAGCCAGTGTTATTCCAATCCCACCCCTAAGAAGACATTCTAGACATGTGTATGGCCACAGCATTTCTCCTTTTTCTCCTTTTCTTGAAATACATTATGAATAGTTTATCCAGACAATAAGTGCCATGAAACTTGTACTTTTAAAAGAAAATTAACAAATGGGCCTCTTCTATGCAGAAGGTAGGAAATGTATGGGAGATAGACACCAAATCTTTTTGCTTACATAAAAGATTTTTCTGTGGAACTCCACAGCTGGAGTGCTCTGCTGGTGTTCTGCTCAAACAACAAATGACCTCCTGCTCTCAGCAGGAAAGGAGTGACTCAGTAGTGGAGAGATCCTATATAAACACAGGAACGCCAATAGGCAACATGTCAAGTCCATCGGGGATTCGGATACAATGTCTGTTCTTGATAATCTGAATCAAAGGCAGACAAAATCAAAACAATTGTTAAAAAAATTAGGACACCACTGATTGCTTATTAAAATAAAGATAGTCTCACTTAACAGTAAAGGTTTCTATTAATATCATCCACAACAACTTGATCTGTAAGATTCAAAAACTATGTACAGTTTAAAAAAATAGGAAAACTAATATTTTAAGTACTGAATCATGTTGGAAGTGGGCTGCTCATCTTACACTGTCATAGGAGAAGAGTGTGCAGTTAGGTCAGCAGCGACTAGCTAAGCCCTGAAAAGCTGCTTACCTTGTATTAGACAACTGATGAAGAGGAGGCTCATTATTTCCTTTCCACAGTTATTTAAAGAATGTCATTGGAAAGTACCCTCTTTTAAACATCCCAAACAAAGGTAAATAGTCAACTTAACAAAAACCCAATAAAAGAGATAATGACACTTTTAAACATCAAATTTCTTAGCACCACAGGTAAAGTTGGAGGCAAAAATGGAGAACATATTTTGGTTTAACTTGGTTATGTATTAAGATAGATCTTTCAACTATACTATAAAAAAACTTACATAAAAGTGGTATATTTATCAGTGTTACATGTGAACCACCAACATCTCTAGGAAAATGTCATGTAATACATTAGAACGAAGCCTTAACAAAATTGTACAATGCACAAGTTGCTCAAATTTATCTGCGCTTATAATGGCAATGCTTACAGATAATTGGACTAATATAAAATAATAGCATGGTGCTGTTCTTTAAAATGTGTAATGTTTCCATTGAAAACTTGTGTTTTGAGGAATCTACTATTAAGATTTTAAAATTCATTGTACAGTATGGCACACAATTAAAATGAAACATTTCTGTGTTTGGGATTTTGATAAAGACAAATAGGATTTGGGTTTTTCAGATACTTACTTTTGCTAGAACTGGTGGTAATTTTTTGTCAAAATATATTTAAAGGAATTATTTTTTCTTTAAACTTTTTTTTCAAAAATTAATTCCAATAAGAAGGACATTTCCTCTTGAACCCAGCTGGTAATAGGTTAATGCTCTGAATCAGCAATGATGGTATCTTCTATAGGTTTTAGCTCAGGTATTGTTATTTATTTGTGTGTGTCTAATCCTGTTTTTTTAGGCTTGTCATGCAAGAATAAGCTGCAGAAGTGAGCAAAACTGGTTAATTATGTGCTGCATTAAAAAAAATCTTTCAAGCTAAATCTGTTCCTTTCCATTCTTCGTAAAATCCTGGATAAAGAGTTCTAAATAGTGAAGTCTTTTGTCCAAAGGTAGGCCACAGTGCAAGCAATAGCACTGCAGTGACTTATCAATGTGCCTCAACACTGATATGACAAAAAGACAACTGGTTTTAGAACTGAGACAACAGACATTCTTCACAGCTGTCCCATCTTTTGCCTCTCTGCCAAAAACAGATAAATGGTGATGTTTATTTTTGTGATGTCCCTTCTTGGTAAGAACAAGAATGAGACCACCAGATCTTTTTACATAGGTCATCAAGCAGTCTTCTGAGGTAAGAATGACCTTTTGTCACTGTGGTGGACATCAGGCAGACCTGAACTAATGTACTAGAGATATAAGAAGCTGTATCCCATTTCCAAACTATTCTCCAGTCCTACTCATTAACCTTTCAGTGGCAAAAGCTCAAATTCATTATTTCATTAATGGCCATGAAACATTGTACCAGCAATTAGTTTAATCTAACCCTGAGTCTTAGCAAATAGGGAGGAAGACCTACAAATATGTATTTTTTTTTTATTGAATGCAGAATAGCTTCATCTATGGAATACTGATTTTCAGACTACCCAAATATGAGAAAGCGAGTGTGAGCAGGGACTGAGATCTCATATTTGTCTAAATAAACTGTTTTTGTCTTGTCTGTCTCTTAGAACATACTTTATGCAGCAAGTTGTGTTTTATCTTTTTCAGTAAGCTATGTTTAGCAAGGCCATGGTAGATTCATGTTCACAGATAGGAGAAATTTTGTGGAAGAACCACATCCAATTGGTGTGCGTGTATAAATTTAGTACTTTCAAAAGATATTGGCTTGACAGCAGTGAAGACAACTGAGGTTTCTGGCTGTCAGGGAAGCAGCTGCTCTCACTCCCAGGGGAAGTGGGGTGGGAGAGCAAAGTACTATGGGATTGTGGGGGTCTCTCTACCTGGCCAGATGTTAAATGTTTCCCAGCATTACAAAGAAGTGGCTGTTTGTTTTGTTGTTTAAACAGCAAGCAGGAAAACAAAACCCTACAAATTGAATATTTATTTCTCTGTTAAGCCATCTATTTTTTGTACGTCTTTTGTTCATATTAAGGTTTTCTTTTTGATTACATGTTTAAACAACAACTTTTGTTGTGGATCTGCCATTTTTATCCTGGGGCATTATTCTGATATTTTATCATGTGTTAGGGAAAATGCCATGTCTGAAGTAGGGTGCTAGTTGCTACCAATAATATTTAGATTTCAGCCAAAGAGAATTGAAGGGGAAAAAAATTTTAAACATTTAAGCTTCAAGATTTTGTAAATTAAATACTATCAAAATAATATTTTGGTTTCAAAATGGGCTAATTGATATACTCCAAAAGGAAATGAAAGTTTAGGGTTTATTGAAATAGAATATTTTGTTGTCAGGTTAAAATATTTCAGGTTAAATAAAACATTTCATTCAACCACAAATGATTTTTTTTTAATTTTTCATTCTGGGGGAAAAGCAGGTGGAAACAAATTGTTTTGCGTCAACTGACAAGAATTTTGAATGGGAACTGAACTGAAAAAAAAAAGTAATTATTCACCCAGCTCTATTAATGATATTAAACACGTTTGAGTGACAGTTACTCTATTCTCCTTTCCCTTCCCCTGTCTTCACTTGTATCAAGGACTTGTTTTTTAATGCATGCACTGAATCTCTCACAATAGTCCTGGCCCGATTAGTCCCCAAGCTCTGCCACAAATAAATAACAAGTCCTTAGTAAGTTTAAGAAAGTTGGGATCCCAGGGTGGCATTGATGTCCCCGGTGGCTCCACAACTGTACCCACTCTACCCCAGGGTACCCTCCCATTTCTCCTGCCATGCCTTGATGGTATTAAAAACAGGGAGGCTGCCCACAGGCCTTTGTGAGGCCTCAGTCCAACTGGATTCTGCCAACCTCTGCCTGTACCCAGGGCCCTTGCTGGGCTTCATTGGTCTTTAAGCCCCTCACTGGGCCTCACTCCATAACTGTGCCACTGGAGAGGACCTCAAGCCTTAAGAGCTAATTGCATGGCTCCAAACCCTCCCCTATACCATACCCCAAGCCTCACAAGTGTTACTATGACATTGTAGCCTCTGTTGGGGCTTCTGCCTCCTCCCCTTTAATATAGCTACGCCTTCTAGCCTAATCCCACTGCATCAGACCTGGCTTTGAGGTACTAGCTTCAGTCTATCCCCCCCCTGGTCCCTGGCCGCTGTCTGATCTATAGCCTTGCACTCTGCTCAACAATAGCTCAGGCTTTGAGCCTGCCCCTGGCAAGGGTCATGGTAGTCATGTACCTCTTGGGAACTACTGGGGACCTCTGTAACCATCCCTTACAGTCCTAACCCAAACTGCCAGTGTAGATGCAACATGAATACAAGACCCCAGGATAACAGCCCTCTGTGTCTTTAAGAGTGTGAACCTTGATGGCTAATACAGGATACCTCCCATCCCGGGCTCCTTGTGAGCTCCTCAAGCCTCATTGCAGGCAGCAAAGCAGTCAGTTTAGCATTCCCAGGTGGCTCTCCTGGGCGGGAGCTCCTTCCCCTGCAGCTGTCAGGAAAAGACTGCTCTGCCAGCCCCAGCCTTGATCTTATATGCTCCCAGGGCCTGCCTACATCCTGTCAGCTGACCACCTGCTAATTGGTCCATTAGCCTGTTGCCCTGGCAACCTGCATCCTGCCTAGCCTGCAGTGCTCCCTGGCTGACTTGCTTTTATCTTAAAGTAACAGGGAGCCCCAAGCTCTCCATTACAGTGAGGAACTCAGTATTTGACCCATTGGTCTTTTCAAGCAACCTCTTAAAAATCTCTTTCTAGTAAATTCTTCTAGAATCAGACTAGCCTAAAACCAGCTCAAGAATAAGGAATCTGAAACCATCTCTCAAATGTCTCTATGTATCTGAGAGTTACAAAGACTCTGGATCAGTGTCTCAGTTTGCAGGCTGCATGCCAGAGCCTACAAATATCTATCATCAGAGCCATAAAAAGCAGGTTCTGCTCCCTGGGTTGCAGCAGTGGCTGCTGTTCTTTTGCCTCCCCCTAAGTCAGCAGGACTGGTGCCTGAGTCACACACTTGTTATACTACTGCTTATTACATACCCTTAGCTTCCACAGAATAGCATGTCTGAAATAAGCACAGTAACTGTTTTGGGGGCACTGCAGAATGCATGGGCCAGAAAGGCTCTTTGCTACACCTGTTAAGAGAGCAACGTGACCTTCCTCCAACACCAGTGGAGCTCAGAAACTCTGTGTAGGATTTATTTGGCTGTTGCACCATCTTCACCTTCCTACATCATTTATTTGTGTTAGCTTTATCTAGGTCTTGCCCTAAAGCAATGACTAGGACCAGTCCTAGTCATTTGCTTTACCAGTGTGGGGAAAAGAACTTAGCTAGCATTATCCACTCCATTTGCATACCCTTATAATGCTAGATCTAGTATCTCTTTTAATAAATGTATTTTCCTTCTTTTAAAGCGCTGAATTGTACTAATGCATTAAGTCTCCATGATACAGAAGGAATACTGTTTTGTGCTGCATCTCATACTATTGTTTGTATTGCAGGGACACGCAAATGCCCCAATTAAACTAAAGTTTTGTTATACTAACAGCTGTATAAATACATCACTAGACATAGTGACTGCCCCAAAGATCTTACAGCCTGCCATCTTTCCACTGGAATAACTGCAGAATAAATCAAAGCAAGCTTTAAAAGCTTGTCTGAAATTCTGCATTCATCATACCTAACCATAATCAGTGTTAGCAAAACCTCTTTGTACATGCATCCCACATCAGACTTTCAAAGAGAATGTACTTTTCTCCCTCTCCATCTACTGAGGCCCTGAGCTGCCAATGCCATGCTGTAAACCTCCGATGGTGATGATACATAAAAGCAAAAAAATCAGAATGAATGACTAATTTTTTATTCAATATATTCGTTTACTCCTGTGTAAGTAAAAGATGTTTCAGCCCTGGCAAGAAGCCACTGCAGCCCTCAGAGACATGTTGGTTGAGGCTTGGCAATAGAATTGCATCTGTGAACTTTCAGGTAATGGCAGACATTATTCCTAGTGTATATTATGTCATAATTGTATGTTTTCTTTAATACAAACACAAAATATGCAAAGCTTCAGGACTTGCCAAAATTTCCTTGAATGAGGTTGGAAAGCAGGATTTATGTTTCAGAAGGTATGGGAAGTCCTTTTTCACCTGTTAAAAACTGATCTGACTTGCCTTTATATATTTTACATGAAGAAGTGAAAATAAAATAAAGGTATCTTTTTATTTATTATTTATAAAAGAAAAATTGCCAAGAGGAATCTCTTTCAAAAACCCAGAATTAAATGGAGAAAAAGAAAGGAGGTCACCTTCACACTGTAGTTAATCGACCTGATCCCAGACTGATTATTTTTCTTCCTATGTTTATAGTCCAGCAGCAACATCTTCAGCCCAGATATGTCAGTTTAAAAGGTACGACGAAGATACTGAACTGTAGTTTGCCTTCAGTCACGCCATTGAAACCCTGAAAAGTATCAGCTTATCTCGCATATGCTTAAACATTTGCAGCCCTGAACGAGTTTTCAGCAGCCCAGTTAGATGCTCCCATATTGACTGGGAAGCAGTTGTTTCTGGCTACCAGAAGAATAGCTGTGGCAACTGCTCTGGTAAGCATCCAGATTGCCACTGTTTCTCGCCAGATTAGATGCTGCAGAAATGTTTCATCTGGAAAGAGAAAAAGGAAACTGTTTTTGAACAAAGATTTCCCCTTTTTACTCACACCCTATTCCAAATATTTTAACTAGCTCTGCTGTTCGGCTAATTGAGGAGCAGAGCCCTTGAGCCAGTTAAACAATTCTGTGAGGAGCAGGTTTTTAATGCAGCAATCTGTTCCTGCTGCATAGAATGGGATTGCTGTCAAAGCAAGGGAGTTCTTTGCTGGATATCTGATCCTTCATGAAGCCAGCCTCCTGAATTGGCTGAAAAAATTCACACGTGTTATGGTCTTTGATACTTCAGCAGCTACAGCATCAAGGATCCTGCTGCTCATCATTAATCTGTTCAGCTTCTTCACGAGCTTTGCTGCAGAACTGGGCAAGCACTTTCATCTGCAAGCATCTTTCTGACACAGCATTAATACCACATGATCAGGAAAATCCAGTTGCCATCCCACCATATTGTATACATTGTATACATTTTATATAATACATGTACATAATATAATGCGTTGTATATAATACATGTATACAATACATTGTATACATTGTATATTGTATGCAGTTTAAACACATCACCTAAACAGTTTTAAATCGCTTCTGCATTCAATGCCACAAAACAGAAGCAGCTGCCAGAGAACATTTGCCCAGTGGCTAACCATAGCATATAAAATTCAGTTACAACCAATAGTACCATTTTTGTTAATTAAAAATAAATAAATTGCATAACCCCAAGGAGGCCCCTGAATTCTGTGTACACACTGTTAACTTGTATAGTCCGAGTGTTTTAACTTCAATGAGACCTCACACTAACTAACTGTCTTAAAATTCAGTCTTTACTCAGATTGTGCACTGCAGATTTGGGCTAGGAATGGTGTCCACAGAGAGATCAAATGCCTGCTTTACATGCAAAACAAAATGCAAATTTAAGTTTGGGCTCACTGACTCCATCATAATTGATACATCCAGATTCTCATATCCTTACACATTTTGTGAGTGATCTTACATTTTTAATAGGACTGCTAGAGAAGTTTGACACTATTGAATCCAAGAAGGGTATCAAAACTATATAATTTCCCTACTGTATCCTATCTAAACAAGCCAATGTGCTCTACAGGCAGGAATATAGTGCCACAATGTTTGTGAGATGGAACGACCTGTTATCCTTATGTTATAAGTTTATTAATAGGAGCACAAAGAGATTATTTCGTTTCTTAAGGTCATAAATACGTTGGGATAGCTGAGGCTAGAATCTGTTTTTCCCTGATTTTCAGTTCTGTTCCTTACCTACAAGACACCTATTCCTTTAATTGTTTTTTGAGGTTTGGGTGGGTTAATTTAAATTTAGTATTTTCAAAACTCTGAACAGAGGAATCTGCCTCTTCATTTATGAATATTCAAACCTGGATTCCAAGCAGAGTCTTCTGTACATACAGGTTTATTTTAATAACTAAATCAGCAGTTTCATACTAAATTGTTAGATACCTAAGAAGGGAGTTGTTGATAGCCTTGGCAGCTGGAGGGACTAAAATGTAAACCAAGGTCTGAAAATAAATATATTTACATTCAGCACAGAGGTTAATGTGTTCAGGGTTCTTGGCACACCCTATTACACTCGGTAACCTCTACCCACCAGAGAAGCCTTGGACTGAATTCCTCAGATACCATTGGTCAAGACTCAGGCATACTACACTTGGCTATATCCGTTTCGGAGAACCCATTCCCAGCCTCTCCCACCTGCCCTACCATGATAGGTGAGATATTGGAAGATAAGACTGAGACACGATTTGGATGCTAGATATGTTGGGAAATTTGTGCTGTGCCTTCCTGCACTATCATTAGCAACAAGAGGTGCAAAATTTGTTGTTAAAGAGTTCCTTCTGTCTCTCTCTTTGTCTCTCTCCATCCTGCATCCTTACATGTGTCATAAAGTATGGCTGTCTTGATGGCATCACAAAACAATTTTCTAACTTCCTGAGAGAGGAAAAAAATATGATGGCAGCTAAGGACTTTTGCCGTGGATTGGGCAGAGTCAACCAAACATTTGTGATTATTCAGAAAAGAATCATTTAAAATTTTCAGACAAAAGTATTCACAAACTCTTATTGTCATTCATTTAGGGAAATAATGAGATATAAGATTCTTCTGACCAGTCACAGCTAAACAAAACAGACTAATTCATATTAGAAATAGACCACATATTTTTAATTATGAAGACGATTAACTAGTGGAACAAACTACCAAGAAATATGCTAGTTTTCCTATCTCTTGATGTCTTCAGATCAAGACTGAATGCCTTTCTGGAAGACATACTTAAATCAAATATAATTAGGCTGTGTACAGGTGTAAGTGACCTGTTTTCTCCTACCAGTATCAAAATAGAAGACAGCAAGTAATCACAGAACAACTTACATCCATGCAGTAGTTTCAATGGTATTTTTAAATAATTAAAAATGAGGACACTTCAATCTGCCAAGAAGAAAAAAATCCCTTGTTGAATAAGCATTCATAATAAAATATTCTCTGCAGTCCTCAATAAGAGAATTCCTCAGTGAAACACCATTAACTTTCTTTAAGTGGAAAAGCATGTTAAAGCAGAGCTCCCTGAAATTGCTGTTTTATAGTTAATATAAATGCTTGTGTCATGATATATGGTGCATATATCTTCCCAATGGAGCAACATAGCAATTTCCCAATAGAGTGAAGAAGCACCAATGTACATGATTACCTTGTATATAGCTCCAACATCATTTATGGAGGTATGATGCTTACATAACATCATGAGTCTGGGATTGGGTCCCAAGGAAGAAAACCTTGGAATCCTCAAGCATGGCACATAGTCACCATCCTGTATAACCTACAATAGATGTGAGAGTGTGGCTGTGGAGGCTAATGGTTACAACAGGCCATAGCCTATTGGTTACAATGGTTGCAACGTAAACCAAGCTCAATTTTATTACTGTTTATTATTCTGTTTCTGCCTTTACCTTTTCATTGCTATCAAACTCAGTCAACAAGTAATTTCCCTGTTTTGAGGGACAGGACTGGCCTGCCCTTTTTTTTTTGGTAGGGTGGAGGGTAATCTATAATGTGAGTGTATATGGTATTATACATACATAAATTAGCTCTGGGTCTCAGGGCCCTGAAAAGATGCAAGGGTTACTTCAGGAGCTGCAAAATCCGATTACCTTTAAACTAATCAAATAAAGGGAGACGGTAGTAAGTGGTTGATATACATTTGTGAAGAAACTTTATTAGTCATAACAGGAAGATATGTACTATATCCTAAAGGCATACTAGTGTGAAAGTCCAGTCAGTACCAAGAAAAGGTGGTGCCTGAAGAAGTGACTCAGGCTGTGTCAGGCAAACTGCAAAGAGCAAGTGGCTTATACATTTAAAAGGCTTTGTAACTTCAGTGCATTCTCTGGCAAATGGTATCTAGCAAGGCAGCCTCTTGCCTGCTACTGCAGCTGTCAAGGAAGCAATATGCTCCTATATAACCTTAACAAAAGGAGTGAAAAAGGAGAAGGATGAGGGAGAATGTCTTCCACACACTCAAGTTACAAGCAAGAATTTTGAAAGTTAGTATTAATATAAGTGAATTAATCTGCAGAAGTAACATCTGGTCATGACCTGAAAGTAAAGATGGACCTATGTAAGCAGTAGAAGTATACTGATGCTATTATACCAGTTGAAATTGTTGACGAAACTAGTAGGTGACACATTCCTACATGTAGGCTGGAATACAATGGAGTCTTTTGACCTGAATTCCTCTTCTCCAGAAATCCCATTAAATGGCTGCCGTCTAGCATGCATTATTTCCATTGAAAATAATCTATTTTTTCATGTTCCCCAATTTATTATAACAACATCTATGCTACTGTACAAATTCCCAAACATTTGCTGTATGTGCTATGGCAGTTTCCCATTAAGGAGAAACCTGGCTTTTTGTCAAATCATGTTTTCTTTATCTGTTCATGAATCAAACCATAACAAACAGAGAGGCATATGAGCAATAGGCACAGTGCCACAGATTTAGATAGGATACCAAGCAAAAGAATGCTGATATAATCATATCAGCCCATGATGGATTCAGGACACCAGTGTTTGTTTAAAAAAAAAAAGAAAAAGTTTTTTGAGTCTGTTTTTCTGAAACTTTGACTCCACAGCTTACCAACAATCATGCTTTTCAACAGTTTGTATTCTGACATACGTTTTAGGTGTAATTCATTATATTTTAAAAGAGCAAGGTACTTAAGTTTAAAACATAGAGAAATGATTATTATAAGTAAATATATGTTAACATTACGAGCATAATGCTTTAATATATTTATGTGCACCTCTTAGTCCAAATTTGCTACTGCATCAAGAGCATGATAATGCTAGTCATTCCTTGTATTATAGCCTTAGTCTGTTCCACTATAGTGGCATCATAGTTGTAGTCACTTCCACCTTTCTCTTTTTTTTTTCCTTGTACATTTACCACATTTTAATATGAACCATAGTTTTATGCAGCAGGGATTGTGATATACAGCCATTGTAAAATGTGCTACCATTTTGTTTTGTTAGTTGATATTTGAGTACAGTATGATACTTACATAGTTCATGATCCATTGGCAAATGGAATATTTTATTATTTGTCTATTTAAAATTGCATTTTACTGGAGGAAGCTGTATATTGCTATAAGCAGGAAAGTGAGTGGGTATAAAATCCCAATGGCTGAGGAAAAAAAGATTCAAGCCACCTGCGGTAGGGAAAGCTGCAAGTTACCTTTTGATTCTAGGGAAAGAAGATGCCAGGTCCTGGAACACAGGGTCATATAGGAAAGCAGAGAAGAATGCCAGAACCAGGTACCGCTGAAATACCACCCATACCCGCATAGATATAGCCGGAGCAGTGGCATACACTATAGCTGTGTCATTGTAATTGTAGGTTGGCTGAGAATTAGAAGAAGTATTGCTACAGTTAAAGTGCAAAAGCAACCTAGCTGTTTCAGTATGCTGATTAGAAATGCTACAGACACGTGGGAGTAAGTGTTGTATTGTTAGTCTCCTCTAGTTCCATCTTCACACAAAATAACCATTGAGTTGAGATCAAGTATGAGAAGTTTTCGCCCCCAAAATATTTTTTCAGAAGGGTTGTGGGAGGAGGGGCACAGTACTCCCCAAAGCATAGTACTGACCAATTACACTTCTGCCAGAGATTAAAAGAATCTCCTCATGCTACCTAAATGAGCCAGCTACAGTGATTTGTTTCTGGAAACTCCTAATTCCAGAGGAACCTATTGGGAAAATTCAACAGCAACTAAAAATATTTTCACTACTTCCAGGGTAATTGAGCTAGGTATTTCTCACTTGATGATGTTTCCAAGCTGAACACAAAGAGACTGTGCTGAGATGTCATCTACTGTTTTGGATCCAGACAAGTTTGACTGTATCATTCTTGTCAAAATAGCAAACTTTATGTACTGTCTTCATGAATGGAGATTTTACTGGTTTCAAACACAGAGATTCTAGATTCAATGGGAAGTCTGCAGGCTGTGGGTTATACCATGTGTATCACAAATGGCTGAAGTCAACAAAGACATTTCAAGTTTGTTATTCCTGGGGATTGAAGCCTCCTTTGGAAATGCAAAGCATTAGAGATCCTTAAATGAACAGTGAGTAAATGCTTGCACATGAGAATGCTTTCTGATATTTAAGAGCTTGCCAGTTAACACCCTGCACTAAGGTCTGTGCCACTGAGCATATCGGAAACAGAGGAGCTCAGATCCCAGCTAAGGATACTAGTGAGGGAGGGAGGGGTGGTTAGAAGGAGCTGAGCACCAGACAGCAGGGTGAAATAGTCCTGCTTTATACACCTGTCTCAGGCATCCTGCTGAAAAAGTCATCAGTTGATTGAACCAACAGGATGCCCAGAGCAGGTTTTTAAATGGGGCTGACCCAACAAAAATGGGACCTGGTTACTCAAGTTAGGAGGTTATCTACTATAATGAGCACTGGTGAAACATTCTCTAGCCACATTCCTAATTCACCCCGAACATGTACAAGTAAACCTCCCAATCAGCTGTCTACATAATAGAGTAGTTCTGCAGTGGGAATTTGTGTCAAAATCTCATCTCGGGGAACCTTGAAAAGGTTGTGGCAAGATCATTCCAGCTTGTTCTGGACTTCACTGATTTCTTATCAGTTAAATTATAGGGCTGAGTATTCTCAAGTAATTCCAATAGTATCCTTAGTTATTGATATCTTCTCGGCAATGGACAAAGCTCAGGTGTCCTTGCAGATTGTTTTAGGTCTGTTGAGCAGCCTATTGAAACTTTTTGTCATGAATCCTGCAAAAGCAGTCAGGATGGATGACCCTATTCCTCAGCAGATCTGTCCCTTTTTTTCTCAAAGGTGTTAGAAATTATTGTCAATCACTTCCAGGGTCCTATTCTGCAGGGTCTGTTACATCATCTGTCTTCTTCAGCACATAAGATTACCATACTAGATGCCAAGGCATTTTATGTCACAATACCATCGTATGATGATAACACTTAAATCCTCATCTTTTATCCAGATTGTATAGTTGCTTTGTATTCCTGCTCAGTTTTCTTCTGATTTGTTTATAAATTTCTTCTCTAATGTTCAGGTGTGCATTCAGTTTGGGATCCCAAGGACAGCAAAGTAATACAGTGGTTTTGATGAGGAAGAATTTCTTTACTGTCCGAGCCCCCAAGGTCTGGAACAGCCTGCCATCAGAGGTGATTCAGACACCTACACTGAACACCTTCAAGAGAAATTTGGATGCTTATCTTGCTGGGATCCTATGACCCCAGCTGACTTCCTGCCCTTCAGGCTGGGGGCTGGACTCGATGATCTTCCGAGGTCCCTTCCAGCCCTAATGTCTATGAAATCTATGAAAATACAAACATTTACCAGATACATTCAGCCTACCTAAGCTTTATGGATACGTGTGAATATGCTTCTTGCTGTCTGCTTATAAAGGTCACTTTTTGAGAAAACCTTGATTATTCTTTGCTTCTGAGTTAGGAGTGTTAAACCACTTGAAATATGAAAGCCTTTGCTACAACTCCGTTCCACAATCTTCAGTCAGTTTTTAACTGGCATCTCTGCACATTGCAGGGGAGTACTTCCTGTTAAAGATTCTGTTTGTTAAGGCAGATATAAAATCAAAACCTTGTCTGTTTACTCACAGAATACATCCTCCTTGGGCAGCCACAGTGGATTCTTTCCATCTCTCACTCACCAGTTGCTTAGGCCAGGGATAGGCAACCTTTTTAGACTGCAGGCTGTAATGACTCACCCCAGGCAGGAGACAGGCAGGTGGGTAGGCATTAGAACTATGCCACTGCTACTGCTTGCCATGGTGGCAAAGGTAGACTGCCTGCAACAGACACCCCATTTCGCCAAATGCTGCCAAAGCCTCATGTCCACAGCCTGAATCCAAAGGTTCTGCAGCCAGATCTAGCCTGTGGGCCATCACTTACCAATCTCTGATTTAGGCAGAAATGCTATTGAATTTAAGAGAACTAAAACCAACAATGCTGTGCAGAAATTTAAAAAGGTTCTATAAAATTATAACTTAAAGAATTCAATGGAGATGGATAACATTAATTTCCAGATCCTTCTTAAAGATGATGTTAGAGGGACAATTATATTCCATCAGATGGTTTGTTCTCTATGAAATGCTACAGGAATTTTCTCTAAGAATTTTTAAAATTCAGTGCTGAATTCAAAAAAGTTAAAAAAGGATCTAGACAAAATCATGAATGATAGATCTGCTAATAGCTGTTGAACAGAACAGTAGGAAACATTTCCTTTGGCATCTCTAAACTAATAATGATAGATGCCAGGGAGGGTAATGAACAGGGCATAGATCGCTTTAAGCAGGCTGCTTATAGGCTGTAATCATAGGATATACCATGTTCCATGTTGGGTAAATACCTTTTTCCCATCTAAATTCCGTTTCTGTTTTGACAGATGTCACTAACACCACCGCTTAAGAGCTGCCATGCTACAACTGCAGTAGTAGAGAGGACTAAACATTTCCCTTGCAATATGTTGGGGCAAAGGAAACTTTATTAAAGTGACCGTATTGGTATGTTATATTTGTAGTGTGCTGCATTCTGCCCTGTTAAATAAATAAACCATTTATCCTCAAAGTGGTTGAATTTTAACAGTGGGTATAGATGTTTCTCTATAGTCATAAAATTTGTGAAGTGCTTAAAGGATCTTTTTTGGGTTAAAGGTTCTTGTATAAACATCAGATATTTCAAATGAACATAGATCATTAAATGAGAATAGCTAGAAAATAATTTGATCACGTTACTGTTGAACTGCTTTATCAGGACACATGATTTTTGCAACAGAGATTTATTTTTTTTCTTTAGTGTTTCTATTAAATTTATTTCTCCCTGTAGATCTTGCAATTGAATAATCTCTGGTGAAACTCAGGTACAAACTGAATCCTTGCAACTAAGTGAGATATGAGTTAGTAGCCCCCAAGTTCAGCTTTAGTTGCATTTGTTTGGTAGCTCCAGGTTTTTGTTATAAAGACCAGAGATTTAAAGGGCACCCAATAGGGAAGAATTGTACTTGGCAGAAAAACAGTGTCTGTGACTGCCATTATCTGCTTTGCTATGTTTTGCCCCTTCTGGGATGGCTGGCAGATAACTACTGCAACATCACACCATGTTCAAGGGACACAAGCTTGTAACCACTGTCAGTTTTTTAACAGAGTCTTGTTATAAGACTCAAGGTGAATTCTTACTCTGATGTGCAGAAATTGAGCAACACTTGCCATAATTTAGGGAGGATTTGTGACTAGCTTTCATCTCATTAGGAACTCTAACAGTGCAGGGCAGGGGACATTGATTGCTTTTGTTGGTGGATTTCCAGAAATGAACCAGTGGGCCTGATTTAGTTCTTGGTAAGGCTGGCATAATTCCTGGGTAACTTCAGAAAACAGTTGTATGTCCAACCATTGTAATCTATGGTCACAGCCAAGCAGCCAAATGAAGGTGTAGTTGAAACACAAGCAGGCATATCCACACCAGCTTTAACCTCCCCAACATGAATAACAATCCAGTGGACAGACGTGATGGAACAAACTGGAGCCCCAGCTGTAGAAGCCTATCAGAGACCCTAGGAATATACTCAAAAGTTGTGCTGAGCCCAAATCAGTCATTTTCAGATATTCACTACTATTTCTGCCTGTGCTAGTTAAGAAAGAACCTTTTGCTTTCTGTGATAGTTAAAGCTCATACAGGCAGACCTGGCCTTACTAGCTACACTCGTACCTTCATTTGGTTTCATTGACAAATGTAAATTGGGATGAAGCTGTGATGTGTATGGCATCAATTTTTAAAAACAAGGTTAAGGCCAAGAAGAAAGTTGGGAGAAATCCAAAGGTAAAACTGTTTTGCCTCTAACAATATCAAAAGCTTTGGCAAACCAGCTACTAAAGTAGTATTTTAGTATAATGATGTATTTTATGAGTTGTTTCCCATTCATAAGAAAATTGTCTCTTATGCTCAGGTTGACAGTTGGAACGTCCCATAATCTCAGAGATAAGAGAGAGCATGTTCTTGATTCTTCTTTTTTAAGTAGATCCCTCTTCAGTTCAGAATTAGGTCCCTTAACTTACACCTCAAATACTCTACATGTCTTCAATTTGCTTTAGCATATGTCTATAAAAAAGAAAAGGCAAGATTGAAAAATAAATCCCTAATCACTTCTGCTGTCGTCTTCCCTAAATGCAGATTTTGATTTGTGCCTGAGTTTTCTACATCTGTACTCTGCAAGCATGTCCAGAATAATCCCCTTTTAAAATAACAGCATATAACAACAATAACAGATACAAACAACAGGGAGCTATAAGCCATGAGCCAAAACTCCACTGCATGCGTGCGCTGCTCTGTCTCATCTCTTCTCTACATTTTTATGCTGTCTGCTTAGACTACCAACCAGCTGAGGCAAGGACAGTTCTGGTTACACATTTACAATGCTTTTGACAGTAGATGTTTTGCAAATAATAGAGCATAGGGTGCAGGAGTGGAAGTGATCACCTGATACATTAAATTCAGGCCCTTGCTGTCATAAAAAGTTATGCTATAGACTCTCTTTCATAAAATGATCAAGCTCCATCTTAATAGTAGTGAGGTTTCCTACATCTGCTACTCTTATTGGAGGGTTGTTCCAGGACCTTAAGTGATGGTTAGAAACCTTGCAATTTCCATCCTAAATATACACATGGTGAGTTGGTACCAATTTGGATTTGTGCCAACAGGGTTCTGTAACTTAAATTATGCTTCTCCCACTAATATTCAGCCCCACCAGTGTAGTCAAATAAGCCAAGCTCTCTAGTCTCCTCTTATAAGATAGGATGTCCTTTCCCCTGATCACCCTAGAACCTTAACTGAACCTGTCCTTGTCTAAATTCATCTTTCTTTTTATGGGCAACCAGAACTGTATAGCATATTCCAGACACATTCATACTAGTTCTTTGTACAATCGTATTAATACAATCCTAACTCTACTAGCACTACCTCAGCTAGGAGCTCAGGGTCACCTTTGGCTGTTTCACAACTATCTCACATTGTTAGATCCTAACAATACAACTAGCAGCTAGTACATCCAAAACTTTCCCCTCCTCAGTTGTTTGGAACTAATGAAGCAAAGGACTTGTTAGTAGTTCCCAAGTGCATGACTTTGCATTTTGTACTGTTTAATTTCATCCCATCTCTATTACTTTAGTCTTCAAGATTATCTGGTTCTATCTGTATCATAGCCTGGTCCTCCTCTCTGCTGTCAGTTTTGCATATTGGTGGCTAAACCTGTATCCAAATTTGCTTTGAGTGCTCCCACATTTTTTTCCAAGGTCATTAAAGAAACTGTTTAGAATTTGGCACTGTGTACATGATAACACACAGGTTATGGAACAGCCATGCCAATTTTGTCTTAATACCATTAACTTACACTGATGTAAATCAGGACTAGTTCCATAAAGCAATGTAATTGCACAGATCCTTTTCAGCAGAATCAGACCCTTCACATCTAATGTCTGTCCAATAAATGTTTATCAAAATATGGCTGAAGTCTTAATGCCGAAAGTCATAAATTGTATGATGAGTTTAAAAAAAAAAACTACTTAGAAATGCGAAGGTCATATTTTTATTAGAAAACCTAGCAATAAGGTGAGAAATCCAAGCTAAACTTCCTGTTTACACTTTGTTTCCAAAGCAGTCTCTTTTTTGAAAGAACATCATTAAGGAGTGCACTTACCTATTTGAGCAACTTTGTTGCCATTGCTCAAAATATAAATGTCAGAAGATATTTAGGAAAAATATCAGAATACACTGGCATGTGTTTATAAGATCGGTCTACTCCTAATACATTTCCTTCCTTTACAAATTTTAAATATAGCATGGTGTGGAAGAAACAGTTACAGAATTGTATATTTACATTCCAGGGTTATAGCTGATATTTATGTATCTATATAAAGCAGTCAAATCTGAGCATTAAAGCTCTTTTTGGTAATTTTGCCATTGATCTGTGAAGCACAAAGATTTTGCTTTGACAGTGCCTTGGAAGGAGAAATACTGAGTGACAATGAATGGCATTGACACCCTTTTTTATATGAACAGAACTTGCGATCTTTAAATAATCAGAGAGAAAGCAGATTTGCCTTAGTTACCAACCACAGTCTGTTTGCAAAATGAGCACACGGATATGCTGTATGATTTAAATTTTCCCAATATGGTCTTTTATTCATAACAGCAGTTGTCTTTTTTTCCCCTGAGGAATGCTAAGAAAAGTACTTTAGAAGTCTTTCATTTCACCGAGAACATTTTTAAAAAATGGTATTTTAAAATGAATTCAATGGTGCTGAAACTTGCCAAAGAGACAGCATTTGAAGTCTGACATAGTCTGTTTACTCACAGACTGCATACGCCTTGGGCAGCCACAGTGGATTCTTTCCATCTCTGACCTGCCAGTTGCTTAATCCAAGGATAGGCAACCTATTTTGACTGCAGGCTGTAACGACTCACCCCAGGCAGGAGACAGGCAGGTGGGTAGGCACTAGAACCATTCCACTGCTACTGCTTGCCATGGTGGCAAAGGTAGACTGCCTGCAACAGACACCACATTTTGCCAAATGCTGCCAAAGCCCCATGTCCACAGCCTGAATCCAAAGGTTCTGCAGCCAGATCTGGTCTGCAGGCCATTGCTTACCAATCTCTGATTTAGGCAGAAATGCTATTGAATTTAATAGGACTAAAACCAACAATGCTGTGCAGAAATTTAAAAAAGGTTCTATAAAGTTACTTTATACCCTATAAAATTTAATGGAGATGGATAACATCACTAATTTCTCGATCCTTCTGAAAGAATGATGGTAGAGGGATAGTTTTTTAATTGTTTGTTCTGCATGAAATGCTACAGGAATTTTTTCAAAGAATTTTTAAAATTCAGTGCTGAATTCAAAAAAGTTCAAAAAGGGACTAGGACAAGATCATGACTGATACACCTGTTAATAGCTGTTGAACAGAACAGTTGGAAACATTTCCTTTGGCATCTCTAAACTAATAATGATAGATGCCAGGGAGGGTAATGAACAGGGCATAGATCACTTTAGGTATATCCAGGTCAGTGTCTCCTTTTAAAGCATGCACCCCTGCTACTGTTGGAGACAGAATTCTGGGCTACATGGACCATTGGTCTGACCCAGTATGGCACCTCTTATGTGCTTATGTTATGTTCTTGTATATAATTAAAACAAGTACTCTACAGTCATGACTGTAACTATTACATTATGATAATAAAAGCAATGTTTTAAGGGTTGAACAGTCATTTCAATTGAGATATTTTTCACTATTCCATCTTATATCCTGTACTGTTTGGAATTATTCACAAAGAGGTGCTATTAGAAACCCACTACTATGAAATAGCATAGTTCGAGTTGTAATGTAGACTTTATAGTCCAGGGAAGTCAAGGTGTTTTTTGGTGATATTTTTTACTGGATCAACTATACCATTGGGAGAGAATTTAGACAAGCTTTCAGACACAAATGGTGTGTCTACACATTGCAATACAGTGACATTGCTATGGCAAAGGAAGTACTAAAGCACAGCACAGTATGGATGGTTACTGCATCGTGCACACGGTGCACAGTTCAAAGTTGCTGCTACATCACTGTAGGGGCGCACTATACCCAGGGAGTACACTGCTACGGTAACATAGCTGGCAATCACATGTAGACACACGAGATCACTATGTCCTTAGAGTGCGCCATGTTGTGATGTAGCACATCACTATATCACCATAGGGTGATATGTAGACCACCCAAAGTATCCTTCCTCAAGTCTGGGAAAGAAGCAGACACACACAGCTTGAGCTAAACAACAGTGAACTTTGTGAGAAGTAATTCTGGTGCACAGTCTTTCACCCACAGGTTCTTGTTTTGAAATTACTCCTCATAACATGTTTTTGCTCCTACTTTACAGCCATCTTCCATTTCTTTAAGTAACTGTTTTTCATTTACATATGGAATTATACACAAGCAATTTTTCTATCTATTAGTTAACTCAAGCAGTGTTTGCAAAGGCCTGTGTCAGAACATTTTAACCTCCACGGTCACTCAATTCCTGACCTCAAGATTGCTGTTCTTAGGCAGAAAATTTGAAAAAAACAGTCTGAATGGGGAACTGCAGAACAAGAAATCATCCACAGACTGGATTCCATGAAGTATGATTCAGAGAGTTGGTTAACTGTGTTAGTTTGCAGTCAGTCAGAAGGCAGGATAGATATGCACCATCAGAGTAACCATGTACCATAGACTAACTAAATGAGTATGGTTTAAACAGGAACAACAAATTCTTATACCATTACCTGGATTAGCTTTTGTGACCCCTTTGTTTCCCATTGCTTGTTTCTCCCAGCACTGTCCCTCTCCTTCTCCCTCCCCACTTCCTCTCCCTCCTCTTTCCCCACCTTTTATATTCAAATCACTCACTCTGTTTTATACATGGCTCTATGCCGGGGTCGGCAACCCCCAACATGCATGCCACAGGCATGTGCTTAAAACACGGGGTGGGGAGTGGGGAAGGAGCGGGGGCTGCACTGCACCAATAACAATGAGGCCCCTCATCGCTCCCCCGCTGCCCATCCAGAGGCACCCATGAACCTCCTACCACCTGCCACGGCTGGCCCGGGCTCTGGGCAGGCCCCTGCTGCCCACCACAGAGCCTGGGATGCTCACAGCAGGCAGTGGGGAGACTGCAAACAGCTGCACCAGGGTCTGTGAAGCCCCAACCCAGCTTGTTGCCAGCAGTGGGTACATGCATGCTTCAGGGTGGACAGTGGGGAAGAGGCCCGGGCTTTGCTGCCACAACAAGGATTGGGCTTCCCCCTCATCCACCCCTGGGATGCCACCATCTTCCAAGCAGAGTCTGTGGGTGGGTTTGGCACTCTGCCCAAAAATGTTGCCAACCCCTGCTCAATGCTGTCCTTTCATGGCATTGGTTGAAGTGAACATGAGTTCACAAAAATTTGTGCTCTGTTCATATCCTATTTAGTTGATCTATAAGGTGCCTATCTACCCTGCCTTCTATCTGCCTCTTTCCCCAAACCTGAGGAAGAGCATATTGTGCCCGAAAGCGTAATATTTTCTAATGATACAATGGTCCAGTTCTCTCAATATTGTACAAACTACGTGCGTAGGGGGGGAAGGTTTTCTTATTCCTTACCTTTCTCTTTACCTTTGTCTTCTTTACTTTAATTTTTTTGTTTGTTTGTTTGTTTTTGTGTTTTGTTTTCCTCCCCTAGGCCAGGTGATTCGCTCTCTCCCTGCCACTTCTTGATGCCTGAATTGGCTTTCCTGGAGGCAACACTTCCTGTCTGTGACTGACAAGAAGGACTGTTTCTGGTGGGATGGATTTTCTCCATCTTTCTTTGTTTCCCCTCAGTCTCTTCCTCCCCCTTTCTCAGTCTGTAGTCCTTGCCTCTTTTTCTCTATTTTGTATTTTGTCTATTTCCTCAGCCTTAGGGCTAGATCCAGTAAAGGACTTGGACTCCTAAAAGTTGGGTGCTGCAGTGCTTTAACGAATAGCAATCCACAAAATTCAGAGAACTATTAGGGAAATAATGAGGACAACATTGCAGAAACCCTGCCCCTCTTCAGAAGGTAGGCACCTGACCCGGGGCTGCAAATAGACATCTGTCTACTCAGAATCCATAGTCTGGAAACCAACCTCTCCTGAGAGCTGGCTCCCACACCCATTCTTTGAAAGAATGGAACAGGGCTCACACTTACTTGTAAAATATGGCTAGGACAGAAAGAGGAGGAGACACTGCCTTTTAATATAATAGCCTCATAGGGCACTTACAGAGCATAGGGGAGATCAAGGGTGAGGGGCCTTATCAGCCTATAGAGATTCAAACCCATCTTTCTCTATAGACGATGGTTGGTGTGATTTCCTCAGGGATGAGAGAGGTGGGTTACATGTGGGTCTAACCTTTAGTGTTTTATGTGCAAGGTGACCACCTCACGTTGAAAACAGTGATTTTTAAGGGCCTTGATCCTGTTGTTGTGCATTATTAAGTATGTTCTAAGCCCATCTGGCAAACTGGGCACCCACAGGAGACTTAAGTAGAGGAATACCTTGTTTCTAGATTCAGATTGGGCTTTGGTGAGCAACAGGCACCCACCTACTCAGACAAAGGTGGTTCTGGGCACATTCATAACTCTAGGTACCTGGGGAACTTTCAAGTTGATTGGAAGCACCTACGCTACCTAGGAGCTCCCCAAGCTGAGGAAGAAGATGAAGCATCACAATTTTGGATGAGTTCTTTAAAACAGCACTTAGACAGACTTGAGGCACCTCAGTTCTGTATTGGATCTAGTCCTTAGTGCATCATTTATCTTTCCCTTCCTACTGCATCTCACCTACATTTATAGTTATGCTTTATTTATCCTTTCTTGCCACATTTTCTCATCTTTATTCCTTCTCCTTCCCATTACCTTCCTTATCCTTCCTCCTCCTTTTTTTTCCTGACACCCATCACCCTCCCCTATAACCTCTGTCCATCTATATCATGTTTTTCCCTTCCCACACTGTGTTTTTCCTTCCTACCAACTCTGTTCTTGTTTCCCTGATGATCTCCCCCCACATTTTCAGCCCGCAAATCTATATTATCTTCCTCCTTCTAAAAACGCCTAAGCTGAGTATCTCTCTCTGCGGGGTCTCTAAGAGACTCCTTTAGTCTTTCAGACTGAAAGGCAGCAGGAAACTTTTAGAGGCACAGCAGAGAGTTGTATTCAACATCAATAGTATTTAATCCCTAATGTCAAAAAATCAGTAGCATAACTAGGGCAGGGTGATTATGGTAACCACCCCAGACAGGACTCGGAGGGGAGGTGGGCAGGTACAGAAAAAATAGCTGTTGCTGCAATCACATTATCATTAGGGCTGTGCAAAATTTCGCCATCAGTTTTGTTTGGACACTGTTTCAACCTGTTCTGAGGTCAAAACAGCAAAATAGAAACAAAACAGATATGGTCAAAACAGCCTCAAAACAAAACGAGGCAAGTCAAAACGTTTTGCCATTTTGACACTGTTTCGGCATTTTGCCCATAGGCTATAATGGAGAAGGTCAAAACAGCCTGCAACTTGTCATTGCTGGCCAGATTTTGATGAAACTTGCAGGAATGGTAGCCCCTTTTGAGGGCATGATGTGTGCCAAGTTTCAAGAAAATTGGTGCAGGGGGTTCAGAGAAATTGCACCCCAAAATCATCAGAGCCAAACTCATGTCGCGTGTATGTGTTAAGCCACAGTGGGGTCAAAACTTCAGGGGTGGTAGCCCCTGCTGAAGCAACATAGCCTGCCAGGTTTCAAGAAGATAGGTGTAGGGGGTTCAGAGAAACTGCACCCCAAAATCCTGAAAGCAAAACTCATGTCACGTGTATGTGTTAAGACACAGTGGCGTGAAAACTGCAGAATCGCTAGCCCCGGGTGAGGTCACAAAGCCTGCTAAGTTTCAAGAAGATCAGTGGAGGGGTTTGAGGGGACTGCACCTCAAGCTGCGGACAAGCAAAACTTGTGACATGGGTGACACTGTGTGTTAAGGCGCAGCGGGGTGACAACTGCAGGAATGGTAGCATCTGCTACTGCCACAAAGCCTACCATCTGTTGAGATCAGTGCAGGGGTTCTGACAGGTAAAACTCGTGACACAGATGATCCCGTGGGTGTTAAGTTGCAGCGGGCTGAAAACTGCAGGGGTGGTGGCCCCTGCTGAGGCCACAAAGCCTGCCAGCTGTCAAGGAGATCAGTGTAGGGGGAGTCTGGCTTCTGGGGCCCTGCACCTCTGGCTGCTGACAGGCAAAACTCATGACATGGGAGACACTGTCTGTGTTAAGGTGCAGCAGGGTGAAAGCTGCAGGCTTGCTAGTCCCTGCTGAGGCCACGAAGCCTGCCAGCTTCAAGGAGAGGGTGCAGGGGGGCTCTGGGGCCCTGCACCCCTAGCTGTTAACAGAGAAAACTCATGACATCGGTGCTTGTGCAACGGACTGTGTCTGTCTTGGGGCAGTTGATTGTCTATATTGATTTCTTCCTCTCCTTAGTCTCTGGTTTTGTTAATCCATGCTCCTTAAGGCGTTATGTAGTAGCTAGGTACTGTGTGTTGAGCTGGTCCCTGAGTGAATCATGATTAATTGGTAAGTGGTAACACAGTAGCTCAGCAGCCAGGCCTGCAATAGTCCCCCGTCCCTGCCCTCCACCCCCCTGGTGCCCCTGGACAGACACAGTCAGTGGCACAAGCACCCATGTCACAAGTTTTGCCTGTCAGCAGCTAGGGGTACAGGGCCCCTAGAAGCCCTGCACCTATCTCCTTGACAGCTGGCAGGCTTCGTGGCCACAGCAGGGGCTACAATCCCTGCAGTTTTCAGCCCTTTGTGCCTTAACAAACACAGTGTCATCTGTCACGAGTTTTGCCTATCAGCAGCTTCCCCCCAAACCCCTGCACCAATCAACTTGAAACACTGCAGGCTTTGTGGCCTCACCAGGGGCTACCACCCTGCAGTTTTCACCCAATTGTGGCTTAACACATACATGTGACATGAGTTTTGCTTTTAGGATTTTGGGGTGCAGTTTCTCTGAACCCCCTGCACCAATCTTCTTGAAACATGGCACACCCCATGCCCTCAGAAGGGGCTACCATTCCTGCACGTTTCATGAAAATCTGGCCAGCAATGACAAAGTTATAGTCTGTTTTGACATTCCCCATTATATCCTATGGGCAAAACATTGAAACAGCAAAATGTGTCAACTAACCGAACTAGAACAGCCATTTTGACTTGAAACAAAAGTCAAAATGAAACACTGTTCTGTCAAAATGAAACAGTTCCTTTTCACACAGCCCTAATAATCATACTAGAAGCACAGTGGCAGCCAAAAGTCACCACTGCTACATGGGTTGCAGCTGTCCCAAGCACATAGGTGTATTGTTAAAAATATAGGGAGTTGGGAGCCAGCTATGAGAAGCAGGAACTCCTGAAAAATATAGTAGCCTTGTCTTAAAGTTTTCTGTGTTACTTAAGAGAATAGAATTGAAGGCAAGCATATGAATATGCTAATATTGAAATTATTGGATGAGAAACTTTAATACTGAAGAACTTTTTTTAACCTTTTGACCTGGAGGTGTTATTTTATTATTCTGCTTAGATTATTATCAAGAATTATAATAACTTGTTATATTGTCCTACAATTCCTCCAAAATTCTGTCTACAAAATGACTGTATTACTAGTATCCTGTTGGCTACAACAGCTACAGTAAGAACTGAATACCACTGGGTTACCACTGCTTTATATCTGTTTATTAGTCACTGAATAGAGACTACCAACATTTTTCACTAACCGCTTCAGTGGAAAATGACTGGTGGTTATCAAGTATCTAGCCTGGATTCGAACCAATAATTTAAGGTGAAACCCCCACAACCCATTACCTAATCACTTGTAGTACTCAGTCCTTTTGAAAATAGCCCTGTCATAAGGAAAAAGAAAAGGAATTCTAACAACTACTGATAGAGAAATTGAAAACTTTTCCGAGAGAGAGAGACACACAAACACTATCTATATCCTACTTCAGTATATACAGCACTATACTTACCTCTGACATAAGGTCAAATAATGGCATCCCCTCCTCAGTGAAAACTATTTAAAACTCCCTTGTCCATAGTACAAGTTATTGCCAATGCCAGCAGAAAATCTTCTACAGATACCATACCATTTACAATCCTTTTAAAATTAAAAAATTAAAGAACTCATTAAAAAGCAGGTGAAATGACCTAAAATACAGTGGTACCAATTAATGTAATATAATTACTGACCTACTTAGACAGACTGAATGCAAATTAATAATTTCATTAATAAGTGCCAACATGAAATGTCACGTTGAATAAATAGGTTATCTCGCCTACAAAGAGTGATAATTATGTTTCTTCCCTGACTGAGAAAGTTAGGAGTATGCAATGAATTTGAAATATTTCTTCTTTCTTAAGAAAAAAAAAGATGAGGGCCTTGGTTTCCAAAACATGTAGGAGTTAGAGAGATAGACAGGTATTTTCACAAACATCTAAGTGTCTAAATCCCCTTGTAATTAAAATTTGCCATAAGTCTGCAAGCAGCATTGCCCCCACAATCATTCAGTTTCAATGTATCGATCAAGGGTGGACAGTTGCATGATTGTCATAGGTTCCCTAAGATCCCAAGCTGACAAACAAGTGGCTGTTAATACAACCACTCAAATTAACATAGATGTTAGAGTGCCAGCTCCAGCAAGATTTTCAGCTGGGGAGGGCAAATTGAGGTGAAGCAGGACTATCTGGCTATTGCAATTCTCCATGTATTAACAAATCGTATTTTCATTCCAATTGATGATGTTTTGTTACATGTTGTTGTTATATTTATGTCAAGGTGTGCACGCTACTTTTTAAAGAAATACAAAAAACATGTACTGCCCCCCGGTGTTTACACCTTAATGTAATAGATTTCTTATTTTAATTTATTTGGGGTGATACTACCATTTAGATTTCATATACAGATAAAAGCTATCACTGGTACAGGCTTGGTCTGCTCAAAAAAAAATTCCTGACGTAGTTTTGCTATCAAAACTGATTTGGACACAACTACGGTGACAGAAAACCTTCTGGGGGCATTTGCTGGTTCTAGGGGACTCTGCCAAGATAGGTATAGCACCAGAGGCTGTGTAGTACAGGCAAGCCCTGAGGCTGGACTGGCTGCTTTGTGGTACTATAGGAAAGAACAAGCTGCTACAACTGAGCTTGCATAGTCCATAATTCATAGTCTGTAATTCCTCAGTGAATTAGAAAAGTGAGGTTCAGATTCTAACTGATGGAAGCAAGCAAGTTAAGAAAGTACAGGACTGTAAGGTGGATAGAAAACTGGCTGGATCATCAGGCTCAACAGGTAGTAATCAATGGCTTGATGTCTAGCTGGCAGCCAGTATCAAGTGGAGTGCCTCAGAGGTTAGTCCGGGGGCTGGTTTTTTTCCAATATCTTCTTCAACAACCTGGAAGATGGGATGGACTACACCCTCAGCAAGGCTGCAGGTGACACCAAAATGGGTGGAGTAGTAGATAGGCTAGAGAGTAGGGCTAGGATTCAGAGAGACAGAGAAAAATTGGAGGTTTGGACCGTAAGTAATTTAATGAGGTTCAGTAAGGACAAGTGCAAAGTCCTGCACTTAAACTGGAACAATCCCATGCACTGGTACAGGCTCTGCAGCAAAGGACCTGGGGGTTACAGTGGACAATAAGCTGAATATGAGCCAATAGTGTGTCCTTGTTGTGAAGAAGGCTAACAGCATAATGGGCTGCATTACTAGGAGTGTTGCCAGCAGATTGAGGGAAGTGATTCTTCCCTTCTGTTTGGTGCTGATGAGGCCACATCTGAACTACTGTGTCCAGCTTTGGGCCCCCATTACAGAAGAGATGTGGACAAATTGGAGAGAGTCTAGCAGAGGGCAGTGACAATGGTGGGGGCTGAGGCACATGACTTCTGAGGCACTGGACTGTTCTCAGTGGTGGAAGATGACAAAACAAGGAGCAATGGTCTCAAGTTGCTGCAAGGAAAGTTTAAGTTAAATATTAGAAAAAAACTTTCTCACTAGGAGACAGCATTCCCTCTAAGCTGCGTGGCCATGCAGGCACACTCATGCCATGCTGCCAGGTACTCCTGCGTGGCTATACACATGCCACACAGCTTAGAGGGAACACTGTTAGGAGGATAGTAAAGCACTAGAACAGGTTACCCAGAGAGGTTGTTGAATCTCCATCCCTGGAGGTTTTTAAGACCTGGGTAGACAAAGCCTTGGCTGGAATGGTCTCACTGGGGATAGCCCTAATTTGAGCAGGGGATTGGACTAGATGACCTTCTCGGGTCCCTTCCAACCCAAATTTTTTGATTCTATAAAGCACCTTGATGCAGCAACACTGTCATTTTAAAAATGGTGCTTGCTGTAGCACCTTTGTAGTTCAGTTAATCAGCAAATCACACAGGCACCTTCAGACTTCCTTTCCAGAGAGTATTCTTACTGTGCACCAAGATTGCGACCCTAGAACAAGCCCAAACAAACAGCTCACTGAATAATTGAAGTATTGGTGTCCACCTAGCTTTTGTGTGTCTCTTCACATGTGGTGTCTATTCATGTTCTCCTTTGTGCAAGCAATTTCAAACAAGTGCATGTTGAGCAAAAAATATGCATGCAGTCAGTTGTTTTTGGATCTCTTGAACAATCCATGCACCCTAGTCAGTTGATACTCAACAGAATTGAGTGTTGCTGTTAATGCACATAGGCAAAGGATCAAAGGGGTAGGCCTCATCTATGTTTCCTTCACTAAAGGAAATAATTTGCTTGTTGAAGGAAAGGAGGGCAGTTATATGCAAGATGAGCCATGTCCTGAAGTATTTATAAAAGGAAAATTGGGATCAAGCCATTTTGCTTCAAGGAAGTACTTCAGGACCTGGACCTATTTTCATGTATGTTTGTTTATTCAGAAGTTTTAATTAGTAGCAGAAGTACATTCAAGTGGCATTTGTCTCATTTTTAGCAGGAAAAGTGACAAGTTCTTGGCAATTATGCAAAAATGTGACCCTGCTGTGTGTAACTGATGAGTAATAATTAAATCTGGGTTAATTTGTTTTTTACAGGAAGAAATCATTCCTGTTTTCAGCTTTGTATGCTGCCTTTATATTTGGTGGTCGGCACCTTATGAATAAACGAGCAAAATTTGAACTGAGGAAACCACTAGTGCTCTGGTCCCTGAGCCTTGCAGTCTTCAGGTAGGCAATTCTTAATGGCAACTAACTGTTTGCATTGCTTTACTAAGAGGGTTAAGAATATAAAGCCACAAGAAGCATGATGACAAAAAGCTGTATCTGAATTAAAATTTCCGTAGTTATATGCTCCAAACATAAGCATCTTAAGAGGATGGAATATAATAGTCAATCTCTTCAGTTATCAGTAGTCAAAAGCAAAGTGGGAAGTCAAGTGCGCAAATGAGAAAACTATATGATATTATCCTGACCAACTTTCCTAATGATGCAGAATGAAGTAAACCAATTATGATGTTAGACATGTTCCCATTTGGATTTAGTATTATAATTCTGTAGTGGTATAAGTGGAATACTTACCCATGATTCTGAACTCTGTTACAGGGATGTAAATCTGGGGCAGCTTCTTTGATGTCAGTTGAGTTATATTGGCGTAATACTAGTGTAATTCTCAGGATTAGAATTTGGCCTTTGAGTTATACCAAAATGCAGGAATAACGTTTTTTAGTACAATACATCATGATGTTGACCTTTTCAAGTCCAGACAGTGTTCTCACTGAGTTTAGCAAAAACAGATGCAGGCAGCTATTGGATTAAACAACAAGTCTGACTGATCCAAATTCTACTTAGTCCTTCGTGTAATTAAAGGTACACATTTGTCTGATATAAATGGGTTGTCTAGCCCAGGGGCACTCAACCTCTGGCCCGCAGGCCAGCAGAGCCATTACATCTGCCCCACACTGCTCCCCACAGGTTGGAAAATTTGATAGCAGGGGAGCATTGGCCATTAATATGTCCATGCTCCTCCCTACCAAATTCCCAAACTTTACTCCCCGCTTACCTGGTCAGAGCCAGGTTGGACCAGGCATATGGTCCAACCCACCAGGGAAAATGGTTGAGCACCACTGGTCTAGCCTATTGACTTTCTGCAGGAGGGTTTTGCTTGAGGAGCAGCTACTCAGCCTGTCCTCCCAAACAGAAACACAGCCTTTAAGGCCCATACAAGTAAATAAATAAAACAAAACCCTTCTGCTATGCCCTGGGCACTAGGAGAAAAGACCTTTGGCTCTGGCCCCAGCACAGCAGCCTGACCCCTCTAGGCCACAACCTGTTCAGCTTACATCTTGTTTTCTTTGTCCTTGCCCATGGTTCTTTCACAGTTTGCCTCTTTCCATATCTCCCTTCTGGGGTTTTAAGCTTCTAATGGGATACACCCACATTATCAGAAGGCCCACATCTTTGCCCTAAGTAGGGCTGGCTGCCCCTTCTTAAAGGGACAGACCACCCCATTATATATGAACAGAAATTTTTAATAGTACCTTTACCAGCACACAATACTGACTCAACTTGCAAGCCACTGTCAACCAAAAGCAAGAACTATAAAAATCATGGCACCTTGTCTTTCAGTGCTTACACAGAAGATAGGCTATAGTTAGCTTTGCAACATGGAAGCAATTTGTAAACCAGTATCAGATGACACTGATAGCTCCATTGTTTTCTAAAATTACAGTACCTCCATGGTCTACTGATTATAATCAGTTCACAAGCCCATAAAGGAGGTTTGCAAATTGAACACAAATGGATAGCTTAAATGTTATTTCATGGGACAGGAACTTTTAGTCTGAGAGTTTGTATCAACTAAGATAAAAGTTTTTGTTTTGTTTACTTTATAAAAAAAATGTTTTAGCACAGCACCACATTTTGACACAGCTGTGTTAACCAAGATAAGTTGACACATCCAACTAGGATGTGGTAAAGTACATCTTAACTAGATGGGCTAGAGCTTTAGAACATGTTAACCACTGCATTCAAAAACTAGACTTGAATATCCCGACTAAATTCAGACATAAGCTCTAACATTCTGGTTATTCATGATTTCGCCACAGCTTCACTTAGCATTATATTCTTAAATTACTTTGTTACATAATGCTCTTAGGCACCTGTTAGCAATTGCCATTGTCAATCCCACAAGTGGCTGAATTTCAGTGACTGCTGAAATGACTCCTAGATGGTATTTAATGCACAGATCAGTTTATAAAGTGATTTATGTCCTGATGGATCCCAAAATAAGTATCAATTATAATTATGTTTCCAATAAAATGTAGCCACTTGAGGCCCTATGTAGTTACTTTCATTCTCAAATGAGAAAGCACCATCTAATTTCATCACTGTGTCTTGGAAAATTATGTTCAGTGCAGATGAGCTCATGGATGACATGTCTTGAAAGAAATGTCTAGAGCTTATCACTAGATGCTACTTTTCTTGACTTTTTTCTAAATAAGATTCTCCACTAAAAAGGACAGAAATATACTTTGCAGTTAGTAAATGCTGTTTACATGGAGATAAAACACCCAGAACCTGGAACTAGTGCAGCTTACATTGGCCCACTTGTCAAGTGGATTTTCTTGACACAAGCATACTGAACTAGTAATCTAGGGTCTGTTCAGTTGTCTGTATATTTCCTCGTGACGTTTAAGGTGTGAGATTTGACTTTTAAAGCTCCAAATAACTATTTGAGTAACCTCTATTCTCCCTGTAATAATCAGTTGAGACACTTGAGCTGGAGCTCCACTGGTGTAAACAAGAGGCAGTTGCTCTCAGGGCATTATTTGTAGGATGATCATATGCCCATTTTAGTCAGGACAGTCCTGGATTTCAGAGGTTGGTCCTGGTCAGCTGTTGGGAATTATAATGGGCATCTTGGAAACACAGGGATGTGAGGCACAGTTTGGCTGGGAGGTAGAGTGGTGCAGAGCACCTTGTGAGAGTGCTGGGGGGGCAGTGTCCTGGATTTCCCAGATGATGTCCTGGATTTCTAGGTTTTCCATATAGTCAGCCTAATTATTTGTGAGGGGACATATAGCTTTGGAATGTGTCCCTCCTTTGGTCTAAATACCCCAATTCCAATGACACTGGAAAACTCACTCTGTTCCCCATGTGTTTGGAAATGACAGCAGGGAGCTGGCAAGTAATCATAAATAAAGTTTAAACAGCATGGAAGCATTTAGAAAGGATGCATTTTCAAATTATGTAAAGTGCACCCAAGACCTAGAACTAGAGATCCTTTTTAGCACTACCGTACACCTGTATGAATAAATTTAGCATCAAAGGACTAGTCTGTCTTTATAGGATACTGTTGGCGTCCTTCTCTGGGCCTGGCTTTAAAACAGGTCTGTCAAAGATACTGCCTGGTGGTTGGGTCCAGTCCATGGAGCCCATTCATCTGGGCCCCGGTGCTGCCCTTGGGTCTTGATTTGACCCACAGACAGCCCATGGCATATGCTGGACCATCCCCACTCACAGGGCTTGGGATGTGAGCTACATGTGGCTCCTGCTTCAGCCAGGCTGGGACACCTGCTGCATGCAGTGGTTCCCCCCAAGCTGGTCCAGGATTTGTGCTGCACATGGCACCTGTTCTGGCTAGCCTGGGATATGCTCCACACGTGGTAGGCACTCTACCTGGTCTGGAACACATGCTGCATACAGCATCCACTCTACAACTGTACCATATGCAGCACCTGCTCCAGCTGGTCCAGGACCCATGCTGCACACAATACTTATCCTGGGCAGTACAAAACTGTACCTAACACATAGTCCCCCCTGGCTAGTCTGGGACACGTGCCACATGTAGTACCTGCTTCAGGACTGTACAATGCAGAGCATCTGCTTTGGGCCCTATGCTGCCTGCAGTGCCTGCTCCAGCCAGTCCAGGACCTGCATTACACATCGCACCTGCCCCAGCCAGGCCAGGACACAAACTGCATGCAGCATGGGTCCCAGATTGGCTGGAGCAGATGCCACATATACTGGATCCAGCATGCTGGGAGGAAGGGCAGTCCATGGGCCAGATCTGAACCTCAGGACTGGCCCCATACTATTCATCTGGCCCATGGACTCGTCTGACCCACGAAGCCAAAGGAGTTTCCCCCCTTTCTTTATAGAGCATCCTAAGTGTATTTGCACTTACGGAATGAACAGAGAAGAGGTCCAGCAACTTACAATAATAAAAAGAAACAATGATATTGAGCACAAGGCTTCCCAAGCTTCCTTGTTACTATACTGACCCAAAAGAATAGAAAGCAAAATTTCATCAGTACATAGTGAGAGAAGCCATTAATACTATACCAGCCATTAATACTATATCAAAATGCAAATAGAGAGTTCTTCTATTTCTGGATGCACAATTTCCAGTTCCATCTTTAGGGCCAATCTCTTCCACCCTTACTAAATCTTTTATCCAAGTGTCTAGGCTTTGGGGGTGCCTTTACATGTGCTCCGGGGGTGGTGCTTTAATTAGGGCAGCTCCAAGAGCCGCTCTGATTAAAGCTCCCACAGCGTCATATGTATTCATCATCCCGTACTTCAAAATGGCAATGGGGGTGGTTTAACTAAAGCTTGTTCAACAAGCTCAAGCACCCCATCACTATTTTGAAGCATGGGGTTGCTAATGCACATGATGTAAAGGCTGCTGGAGCGTGCTAATGAGCATGCTCCAGCAGACATGATTAATCAAGTCTAATTAGCATGTGATGGAGTAGACATCCAGCACATGTATGAGTGCCCTGGATGACTGCTCTTAACTTTTGTAATTTCTGGAATTTTACTGTGTTCCCAAATGAAAAGCATCTTATAGACAGCACTGCTTAGCTTGAAGGAAATGTGTTCCCCAAAAACTACAAAGGTGCAGCTGGAAGGAATTATACATCATTATTGAACATGCAGACTCATGTACGTTTTAGGTAAATGGTCTTTTCTCTATATGAAATTTCTCCTTAGGTTTCCTTTTTGTTATGTTACCTTTAATATAACTTTCCCACACTTTTTTCTTATTAAGTCTATTGATCCATTGCAGCAACACGAAACTTAAAAGTAACTTGTAAGTACTAAGATGATTTCAGTTTTATTTTATTTGACTGGGTACACTGTACCTGAGCTTAATTCTCACTTAATTTTTTAATCCATGCTGTTCCATGGCAATATGCTTCTAATATTTCCCCTTGTTTAGGAGTATAATTTCAGCTATACTGTGCACGTGTCTGCACATTCAGTAATGCGCCATAGTTACGGCGCACGCCATAGTTACTATGCAGTAGCATATTAGCTTGTTTTTTGGCCGGCACACTACTGTGCAGTGTTTTTAGGCTACTGTGCAATTAGCATCTCGTGTAGACACACCCTGTGACTATCAATTAATCATCTTCATCATGGATATAATACTGACAAAGAAGTTTATTTTTCCATTTACATTATACCCTAAGGAAACAATTGCTGATTGCCTACACTGTCAAGTGGTTTTCAATCCTGTATGTTTGAACGTTTCCTGGGGTTAAATTCTGAGACACAATATCACAGCCAATCTGAATTAAAAGTTCTTTTACTTTACATCCTGCTTCCAAAATAAAGTTAGGGTTATTCTTGATATTGAACAACTCTTTTTTAGCTACAGTAGATCAAAACCTTCATGCTGACATTTCTAGAACACAGCAAAGCTGTGATCAAGGCTCTGACAGAAGGATATGAAGTTACTAATTCATGTTTTTATTACATCCCAGCTGGATTATTGTAATTCATTTTCATAGGCCCTTCAGACTATTTATGTGCAACAGCACGGCATCATTTTCCTTTGACCTCCCTCTTTAAAGTTTTGTCCACACACGAAGCAGTGACACAGCTGCATCTAATGGGATTAAGGGCATCTCTATACCACTTCTGTCACATGTTCAGAAATACTGCAGTGATGCATAGCCTACCTATATACTTCTGCTTCCAGCATATCAAATGCTGAAAGTGAAGCAATGAATCCTTCTTAGAGTGTCATTGAATGCATTCTGATACGCACATCTAAAAGAAAAAGTCAAAGTGTCATGCTGCTACATCCACTCAGTAACACTCTAAAAGTGGTTATATTGCCTCGATTCCAGAACTTGAAACATTTGAAGAGGAAGCTACTGGGAGGCATGTTCTTTGAGGAAGTACTCCCAGATATAACATAGAAGCAGTGCAGATATGCCAGAGATAAAGTTGTGCTAACTTAGTGCCAGAGATAACTCTGGTGTATATTGCACCAGACTTTATTGTTCCCAGGCACTGTGCTTACTTCTGTGCCCAGGGCTGCATCATATTGAACCAGGTCAGAGCAGCCCTGGCTGGCAGGGACCAGGGGGTCAGGGCAGCCCTGGCTAGTAGCAGTCCAAGGGGACTGCTCTGACCTGGCTCAACATGCTGAGGAGGGGCTGGCTGGAGCAGCATCTACACATGCATTGCTGCAAATGAAAAACTCTGCAGCAAGTTAGTACTTGTGTTTACAAGTACTAACCTGTTTCAGAGTTCATTAGTTTCATGTGATTTAATAGGGCCACACATAAAGAAGCCAAGATGTTTACTGCAGAGCTAATTAGGCAACTCTGCAGTAAATGTCTGGTGTAGATGCACCCACAGTGTTAAAAATAACTTGGCCTTGTCTACTCTGGTAATAAAGTCATGGTCATCACCATGGAACTCTTCCATCCTAAAGCAGCAGAGTATTACCATAAAGACAAAACCTAAGTAACTTAAGGCAATAGATGGTAAATCCTGAGGGTACCTTCCACAAGTGGTACTTCTGAGAATAAGTTTACCAAAAGTAGTACCATTAATATCTAGCATGGCTGCTGGTAAGCAGCATGTGCAGCAATATTAATGCAGCTTTAGGAGCTAACTATCCTACAAATCAGGGGCTGTCAACCAGCGGTACTTAGAAAGGTCTCAGAGGGTACACTCAGGCGGGCAGGCAGGGACCAAGCACACCCGGGGCACAGCGGCAGCATCTCCCCTGGTGCCTTCCCACACTTAGCCCTCTTACCGGGGGGTGGGGGGAAAGACGGCCCCAGGGTGGCAGGGAGGCTGGCTTCATGCTGTTGTGCACACTGGGTGTGCACAGTGGCAGAAGCCAAACCCCCCACCCCCACATGCCCAGACAAGCTGCTCTCGCAACTCTGTCCCATGCTCTGTCCCAGTTGTGCAGTACCTGCCCCTATCCCTGCCCATCCCTAGCCTTGGCCCTATGGTCTCCCTCACCATGGGAGCCTCGATATGCACCCCCCGCCACTTAAAAACCAGTAAAAAAATATAAAGCAGTACATAAACTGAAACTTTGAGGCAAAAGGGGTACACTTGTTAAAAAACATTGAAAACCCCTGCTATAAATAACCTAATTTACATTTAAACTACAATATATACAAACTTCATTAGAAAAATTATTAATTTTTGCTCTTGAGAAACTGTTGTAATATACTGTTTATTTTATTGTGGGTACAAAACTTCTCTACAAATACATCTTTTCCAGTTGGAACTTCACTTTTGCCATCACATATTACTTCTGCCATCTATATCCTTAACAAAATTGTACATTTATGTATTCTAGAACTGCCGAGAGTGAAAAAGACTGAATAGTTTGAATTTTAAATTCATCCCTGTTTATGAAATAAGAGACATGGGAAACTAAGTAGTAAGACATAAATTAAGAAGGATTTTAGTAGTGACAGCTGGATTGTAATCCCAATAGAGATAGTGCTATGTAGGATCAACATACAAATTGAAAAACAGATACAGGATGGCAAGAGAAAAAAAGTCTTGAGATGATTAATTATATTATTAAAGTAGAGACTAGTAGTCATGATCAGGGATCCAGGGTTTCTGTTTGCTGTGGGAAAATGCAGCAAAAACATGGCTTTTCTCCTTTAAAGGACAAAACCACAGATCCCAGAAACGAGTTCCAGACTGCAAGGGGCTGCTTGAGACTGGGGGAGCGAGAGTAGGGCGATCAGGCAGGGGGCACCACATGCTTGTGCAGCTCCTACAGGTAATTCTATGGGAGGTGCAGATTGAGGTCTCCATGGCTAAGGCCCCCACAGTGAAGGAGGGAGAGGGGCAAGACTGGGAGCGCCGCCCTGCCAGGGCAGTGTATAGGGCCAAGGGCTGGGGCAGAAATGCAGGGCCCAGCCAGAAAGCAGCACAGAGCCATGGGCGGCTCATTTGTGGGATGGCAGGGAGGCTGGCTTCATACTGTTGTGCATGCTCCTGGGGAAACAGGTTTAACATGCCCCCCCAGTTTATGCACAGGGAAGGGGCAGATGTGGGCTGCCCACTACAGGCTTGGGGCACCCTGTACTGCTGTCCCCACCTTGGGGCCTCCAGGGCCCAGCAGGCAGGACCTGGCATAGGAGGGCAGAGTGGGCTGGGCAGGCTTGATGCTGCTGCCAGGAGCCCTGTGCCACCTGCACCACAATGGTGAGGTGCTCCCTGCCTACTTGGCAGCAACAAGGGGCACAACTCCTCGCCATCCTACTGCTGCTGCTGTGTGGGCAGGGGGCATCTTTGCCATGCCAGCACAGCTGGCACAGCTGGCTTGGGTCTCCCAACACTAGCACCAACCCTGCCCATCCCACTCTGCCTTCCTGTGTGGGTCCTACCTGCTGGGCTGCCCCAGGGGGAGGGCAGCAGGGCTGGGAGCCCCAAGCCCGCAGAATTAATTTTAAATAGATTTATTTATTTTAATGATTGAGGCACTGGTAAACTTCCAAATTGCTTTAAAATTGTAAATATATCAATAAAACATTGTGTTCCAACTGATACACATTTATATATAGTGACATTTCATTTTAATAATGGAAAAACGTGGATTTTGAGGGCTTTAATCAGAATATTTTGGATTTTTATCAGAAAATGTATGATTTTTAAACAGAGAAAACCAGGATCACTGAAAAACAAGACTAATATCTAACATCAAGTACCTTATTTATTTTTTGCTAATAAAAGAATTCCATTCAGATATTTCTGTCTGTACCATTATGGACAGGATTCATGTCATGTAACAAAATTAGCTGTTCATCACATCCTGACACCTCTGATCCTATATAGTTTTATTACCTAGTACAGGCATGGTTTGTTTCACAAGTGAAGAGATGGAATTGTTATTATAAGTATTTAGATTAGGGCTTAAATCAAAAGTTGTACTTTTATGTCAAGGGCCTGATTCTTCATGCACCCAGGCATTGTTGTTGTGTATCTCCACTGAGCCCAATAGGGTTACTTAAGATTTATACCTGTCTCACTGAGAGAACAGTCAGGCCCTGGAAATTCACAGAAGTTTAGGATTGAGAGGGACCTCATGAGATCATTGGGTCCCACCCTGCTGCTCTGGGGTGGAAAGACTGCTGGGTGAAATAACCCTAGTAAAGTGTGCGTCCAGTCTCTTTTGAAGAGTAGGTGCCTGCACCACCCTCACTGGGAATCTGCTCCAGAATCTGGTCACATGAACCACGAAGAAAATTTTTCCTGATATCCAGTCTGAAAACTTCTAGGAGTTTATGACCATTGTTCCTGGTTTTCCCCTGGGGCTTTGGTGAATAGTTGTTCACCTGGCCCCTGATGCTCTCACCAGATATGTTTAGGGGGATTGGTGGCAGTTTACAAAATCTCTTTTCTAGGCTGCACAGTCCCATATCTGTCAGCCTTTCCTCATATGGCTTGCTCTTCAGGTCTCTAATCACACAAGTGGCTCTTCTCTGGACTCTCTCAAGCTTCTCCACATCCTTCCTGAAAAGTGGCACCCAGAACTGGATGCAGTACTCCAGCTGTGGCCTCACCAGTGCCAAGCAAAATAAATCATAGCTTTGCAAAAGTGGCAGTTTCCAGTTTCATTGCCGGTTTCCAACAACTACTATGAGTTGTGCTGCCTGAAAGCTTTTATAATCAAACCTTTTTTCCAGTGGTAACCTGTTCCCCACCCCACCCCCCTGCTGTTTCATAGGAGAATTTGGCCCTAATCCTGCTCTTAGACTCAGTGAGAGCATTAAAATGCATCCTATTCTGCATCTCTTCCTCTCTTTGATTTATACCGTAGGGTACAACAGACTAATTAATATAAGCCACATCCAAGCTGACCAGCATATGAAACTGTCTGCACACAAAAAATCAAATCAAATGGCAAACTAATTTTGAATTAGTGCCTTCCATATTAGCACAGCATTTACCAGGCAGAATATTTTTTGTAATTCCTCAAATACATTTTAAAATGTTTTATCCAGGTAAAAAGAGAAAGGTCTATAGTCTCATAATTTTTTATTAACCACCTTCATTGCATGTCTTTCCCCCCCCCACAGCTGCCCCACCACTTCATTTGCTGAGGAGTAAGAACATACACATGGACAGTTACCACAGGCTAAACACACTGCCAATTCACAAACTAACTCATCCCACAGTATGTGTGCCCATAGCCTTACTCAGTAGATAGCCCTACTGAAGTCTTGTAAGTACTTGTAAGTAACTAGTCAGCGTGAATAACATTATCAGAATTGCATGTATTTGAATGGAACTAATTCAAAAGAAAAAAGCCATCCCATTTATCTTTCTATGGAGATACTGCTCCATTTTATCAACCTTTTTATGCAGTTTATGTTATGTTATTCTGTGAAATAAAACTTCTCCAGGTGCAGATCAGAGGGAAAGGTCCTTCTTTGGAACAGAGATCTCCATGGCTTTTTCTGCTGAATAGAGTCCCAAAAGATAATTCTTGTTGGATGAAACTGCAATACAATGCTGACAATTGCTAACCTGTTTTTATTCTCCATCAAACCCAGCAATTGTTTCCTAAAGGAAGTTGTTAAACAGCCTTGAGCAGAAAAGGAACAGCAGCAGAAAGTAGCTATGTCGGTGACAAGTCTATTTGGAAGAGCAGTTAGACTAGGTTGTATCTTCCAAGTTCCATTCAGCATCTGCTCTCGCTTGCTATTAGATCACAAAATGTATTTATTGCCAAATCCTGAAACCTAGACTTATACAGAAGTCCACAGTTTTGCCAAAGTAAGTACTGACTGAAAATTAAGAAAGAAACTGTGACCAGTCCTGTAATTGCCTTTAAATACATGGATTTGAGCAGTTCATTATAGCTGTAGGACAACTTTTATCTCCTATAAGCTGCCTTTAGTTTATCAAATGCTAATCTTTCCTTGCAACTTTGATTTGGCTTAATTTGTTAACTGACTCTTTTACAGTTTTAACAATCATTAGTCCAGCTGGGTTGACTTGATTCACTGCTAAATCTTTTACATTGTTACTTATTTGCATTATTTTCCCAGGATAGTTTAAAACTCTTTAATACATACTTTTCAATGGTACATACTCCAGTAACTATACCAACCTGATACATTTGATCCTTTAAGAATCTTAAAGTTATCCCACAAAAATAGACATGCCACTTTTTGGATTACTGTTCAGATCACAGGAGTATTATACTTATTCTGAATTTTGAGATAATGTTGGGTGCCAAGAATAGTTTTACTAATAACGCAGTGAACAGGGACGTATGCCCCTGAAGCACCCATTACGGATTACTTTAGAATCCTTAAAAGCTTATGAATGTTTCCTGGGCTACTTAAGAAATCCTTAAGTGGCTTCCTAAATTATTCTGAGATTTCTTACCAAATAGAGGGGTTTAACCTGAAAATTGAAATTTTTTTTGGTTTGTAATTTAGCCAGAGTCCAAACTTCTTATCATGGTTTAGTTTTCCTATATCTGTTTGTTGATAAAATAGTATCTTACCATGTGAGCAACAAAAAAGCAAACTTGAGAATCATCACAGTCAGCATAGTCTATAAACTATATTATTATTAAGTTATATTATTTGTTGGTTGGAATGGTGAGTTTTTATTTGTAAAATGAAGGAACCGTATTTATTGAGCAAATCAATTAAGATCCTGCTACCTAAATGTTATCACTAGTATACCATTAAGATGATGTCTTGATAAACAAATGATGTTGTCTTTCCTATCTCTAGAGAGACAGCTGACTAAAATTGGTGTCCGGCATAATCGGGGCTAGTCAAACCCTGACAGGCTTTGTATAACCACTTTGATGGTCCCTTATTTCCTATATGTACCTGAAACCACATTCTGTTTCAACCAATGAATCCTATCTGGCGAAACGAATTAGCAAGAATTAAATGTGTGTAAGTGGTGTTTTCTTTTCATTAAGTGGTGCAAATCTTTTCACAGAGCTTTAATGTATAGATTGTTGGCATACTTTTCTCTCTTGGGTTATTGGAATGCTAGACTAAAATAGCTAATCTCCATCATAAAAGTGGAAAGTTTGGGATATCAAATTATGTTTTCTTGACAGGGAACTTTGACTTTGTAAGGACAGACTGAAAGAAAAAGTAGCTATCATTTTCATGTAAACACAAGTAGAATTTCTAAGTGGTTGTTCCAGCAAATGAAAGAGATGTTGAAACTTGCAATTTGATTGCCTTCTATGACAAGATGACTGGCTCTGTAGATGCAGGGAAAACAGTGGATGTGATATACCTTGACTTTAGCAAGGCTTTTGATATGGTCTCCGACAACATTCTCACAGGCAAGCTAAGGAAGTAAAGGTTGGATGAATGGACTGTTTGTGGATAGAAAACTGGCTGGATCATCACGCTCAGAGTGTAGTAATCAATAGCTTGATGTCTACTTGGCTGCTGGTATTAAGTGAAGTGCCCCAGGGGTTCAATATATTCATCAATGACCTGGAAGATGGGATGGAGTGTACCCTCAGCAAGTTTGAGACCCCAGATGACCCCAAGCTTGGAGGAGTGATCAATCAATACGCTGGGGGATGGGTAGGGTTAGGATTCGGAGAGACTCAGACAAATTAGTTGACTGGACCAAAAGAAATCTCACGAGGTTCAATAAGGACAAGTCTCTGGTCCAGCATGACTTGCCCTTGGTGAACCCATGCTGACTGTTCCTAATCACCGTCTTCTCCTCCAAGTGCTTAGAAATGGATTCCTTGAGGATCTGCTCCATGATTTTTCCAGGGACTGAGGTGAAGCTGACCAGTCTATAGCTCCCTGTATCCTCCTTTTTCCCTTTCTTAAATGTGGGCACTATATTTGCTCTTTTCCAATCATTCAGGACCTCTCTTGATCACCATGCATTTTCAAAGATGATGGCTAGTGGCTCCACAATCACATCACCCAACTTCCTTAGCACCCTTGGGTGCATCCTGTCCAGCCCCATGGACTTGTACATATATAGCTTTTCTAAATAGTCCCTAACCTGTTCTTTTACCACAGTTGGCTGCTCCCCAAACTGTGCTGCCAGGTGCAGTAGTCTGGGAGCTGACCTGGCCTGTAAAGACTGAGGTGAAAAGGGCATTTTCTGTATCCTCTGTCACTAGTTTGCCTCTCTCATTCAGTAATGGACCTACACTTTCTCTGATCCTTCTGGCACACTACAGCACAGTGTTACTAGGCTACTGCACAGTTAGTGTCTCATGTAGAGCCCACTGAGAGGGGATTTAATAGCAGCCTTCGACTACCTGAAGAGTGGTTCCAAAGAGGATGGAGCTACACTGTTCTCAGTGGTGACAGACAGGGGCGACACATAGGGGGTGCATGCAGGTGCACGTGCACTCCCAAGTGTGGCGGTGCACCCCCTACAAAAAAGGCGCCGATGAAGTTTAGGTTAGATATTAGGAAAAACTCTCTCACAAGGATGGTAGTAAAACACTGAAACAGGTTACCCAGGAGGTTGTGGAATCACAATCCTTGGAGGTTTTTAAGACCTGGCTAGACAAAACTTTGGCTGGGATGATCTAGCTGGAGTTGCTCCTGCTTTGATGGAGGCGGGGGGTTGAACTAGGTGACCTCCTGAGGTCCCTTCCAACCCTTATTTTCTGATTCTGTGATTCTAAGACACTGTATCCCAAATACCCTGTTCTTCCATTCTTGTTAATGGGACTGGAGGGTTTGAAGTATCCCATATAACTGAACGTGTTTTCTTTTGATAACAAGACATCTCTTCAGAAACTTCTTTTTAAATTTCTGAACTAAGATGTTTGAAGTTGGGTGTGTGGAGCCATATTCAAGTGCTGAAGAAAATGATGATTTCAGAGGGCTAGAGAATTCACTGCTACCAGTAGCTGCCAAGGAAGAGAGATGTGCAGATAGCCTCTGAAAAGTCAGACACATTTATACAGGAACTATTTATATACAGGACTTAGATGCCTAAATACTATTACAAATCACTGGCTAGTCTTCAGTTGGACTGTCTGATTTTTTTTTAATATACTTGTCATCATATCATTATTTCCTCTTCATCTGTGTAGCATGTAGCTTGGCTATTACTAGAAATACAGCTCACTTATTTAAATCGCACACATTTTCATCACATTTATTTGCAATGCAGGAATGAAGAGAAAGTATCCAGGCTACAAAAGGAGGAAGAGAGGGATTGAACAAATTTGAGTGACCTAAACAGCACTTTGTATAACTGATTTGATAGAAAAATGAAGAACTTTACTCACCATGCTCACTTGACTCTCTCTATTCTTTATACCATTTTTTCACTTTTACAAACACTCTGCAACTACCATGTTTTCTCACATATAAACAAGATATGCATCTTGGTTTTCAAAGGCAGAATGAAGAAATAAAAGATCTTTCCTTCAGAATACTGGGAAGTATGGTATGTCCCCAGGGGAAACACTGACTGCAGTTAAGGGGTATGAAAGCATGGCATTGTGGCTGCTCTGTTAACCCTTTAGTAGGAAGCTAATGCTGCAAAAACTTGCAGGTGCTGCTGGCTGAGTCAAAATTCCTGATCCCTCTTCTCATGTTGAGCTTAACTGCATGGGCAGCCAGTAGTGCCTGCCAGCTTTTACAGCATTAGACACTACCAGGAGAAAAGGAAAGTAACCACAGCCAGCAGCTAGGGAGCCCCCTTTGTAGCACATACAGCTTCACTTTTGTTTTTCCCTGACAGAAGCTTAGTGTGGCAGAAGCTGCTGTTACCCTGCTTCCGAAAACACGGACCCCTATTTCCAGTAGCTGATTTTTTTTGGCGGGGGAGGGAAGTATATGTTGTGTGTAAGAAAATATGGTAATCCCTTGTCAATAGCCATGTATATATGCTTATTTTCATATGATATATATTCACATGCCAAGACACATTTCATTAGAGCTATGCAAAATATTTGAAAAAATCCTACATCTTCTGAACTTGCCTTGCTTTACTCTGTGTTTCAAAATTCACAACCAAAATACATTGAAAAAAGTTTGCTGAGGAATTATGAGGCAGCCAGAACCAGATATTTTGTACTGAAATCACCTGGAATCCATAGTTGCTGGATTTTTTAAGGTAGAAACTCAGATTCTACTGAATTTTGCTCTGAGATTTTGAGTAGGATCCAAGTCATAACAAGCAATTTCTGTGCTCTGGCAGCAGTGGTGGCCAGCCAGCAGGAGCTGCCATTCTTGTATCTCTTCTAAATCAGCATTCATAGCTGGTACCCTGCATGCCCACCCTAAGTTACACAGAGGGGAGAAAGAAAAATTGGAAGAGCCTATTTAAGTGTACTCTAGATTGGTCTCTCATTTGCTTAGAACACTAAAGGTAATCCTAATAAAAACTGGGGTGATACCAAAACAGCATAAATATGGTTAATTCTTCCAGTGCAGATGATACACATAGGCAACTGGTAGGGGAGCCACAGGAGGAGGCATGTGCCCCCCCTGACAGGGCTGTCTCCTGCCACCACTGACGCCGGAGGCTTCTGCGGGTGCTTCCCAGCCCCGTCCCCACTGTCCCTGGTTTCTGCGGGTGCTCGCCAGCCCCATCCCCCTGCTGATGTCACTGGTGGCCTCTGCAGGTGCTGGCCAGCCCCATCCCTGCTACCGTCACTGCTGCTGGCTTCTAAGGGTGGCCCACCCCCAGACTCAGGAGGCACCAGTCGCCCGTGCCAAAACATATTTTGTACTTCTGAGCTATGACACAAGCTTTGAATTTGGTATTGCTTGTCTGGGGACTAAACCATGTTTCAAGAGTAGCCTATTTGGGAGTCCAGGACAGTTCAAGAAGCATGCCATATTTTAAGTATCTTTCGATTAGTTTTTGCAATAAGACAGCACCCCTTCACTGCATAACTACCATAGCGAACACATGACACATATCTTTAGATATCAAAATAACATTTTAAAGAACATTAACTTTTTAAACAATGTACTCCACCACATCAAGAAATAAAATTAGAGAATTACAGTAATTTCCCTCAACGTAGCTTTCAGAAGGATCAACAGGTCAAAAGCATATCTCACTGAACAAATTGTAATTGAAGGTATAATTGTCACACATTTTACAATTGTATGCATTGTAATATTGCATACATTCCATAATATTCCTTGCCTAATATTCCATAAACTTTTATGGTAGTGGGTTAAAGAAAATGACAGCTATATTCTTTTTCAAACATTGGTTTATATTGCTGGTTCCTGAAGGACCATTATCCATAACAGCTTACCAGGCAAATATATAAAACATCTTATTCATAGATTCATAGATAGATCTTATGAACATCTTACTATTCAAAGGGGAAAAAAGACTGCCAAGGCCATAAGTATTTTTTTCTTACAAGTCTTTTTGATTCTCACAGAGTATAGTAAAAGAAGTAATTACCATGCATAGTTTCAGCAGGAGTTTAGACCTGAAGAAGGGCACTTCAGCTGCCTATACACATGCTGGTTCGGGTTGTCAGAGCAGACTCAAGTCTTGAACAGATTAATCTAATTAGAATGCTTCAGCATGGCCTCACCATCATGTGTATAAGCTCCCACGCATTTTAAAATGGCCATGGGGCACTTAATCTAAACCTTATCAAATGAGGTTTAGATAAAACACCCCACCAGCATTTGTAAATTCTCAGGGGCTTAATACATGTGATAGTGAGGTGTCTTAATTAGAGTGGCTCTACAGGAAGTACTCTAATTAAAATGCATCCCCCTCTCCCCCCAGCCAAGCACATGTATAGGCAGTCTTGATGTTCAAAAGCTTGTTGGACATCTCTCCCAACTATACAGTTGGTCCAATAAAAGATAACACAAAAAATCCTGGCCTCTCATCCGAAAGTTAAACTTTGAAAAAAATGGGCTAATGCTATCCAGTGTGATTCTTTTTAACGCAGTGGAACCAGCTGTAAATAGAAAGGTCTGTGAAATAAGTATTCTCAAGCATTTTTGGATACATAACAGCATCACAGTGTTGTTAACCTGAATTGTTCTGAAATCACAAGTCAGACCCTCCCCCCCCCATGTCTTAAGGTTAGCTTAACATCATGATTTTAAAAATCAAGTAAGGTTTAGTAGCAGTAGTAGTATTTTTTTCCGGTTTCTGAGTTTGTATGTACAAGTTTCTGAGCATGGTTTTAAGACTGTTTTCTACAACCATGCAGTTTTTTTCTTACAAAGCAACCTAAAATTTTCACGTAATCACTTGCCACCAGGAACTAGGACATCAATAAAACAGCCACCAAATATTGCAAGACTAGGAACAATTATGAGGGTTTCAGACCTGTTGTTGTGCCCAGTGAGTTAGTAACAGAAAACAAAATAAATACAAGAAAAGTGAAGCCAGCTGATCTAGTTTCATTGCCAGACTGAATGAGAAATTTAAAAGCAATTTTTGAAAAGGAACGCAATTCTTTAAGGTTTTCTTTTATTTTGTTTATCGTGTATAATTAGGATTTTCCTCTCTAGTGTCCCTTTTATAAGGACACCCAGAATAATGTTTTAAAATTGGTCCAGAATCTACCACCACATATACTGAATATATATGGTTTTGGACCTTAAGGACCAGATTCGAAAAGTGATCTTCTTGAGGTAAGACTGAGCAGCATCTTTAAACATGTACATCTAGGACTGATATTTTTTAAAAAAACAAAGCTATAACTGTACCTGAAATGAAGAGACCTGAGTGCCTAGAAAAGCAATTCTCAAAACTAAGCAGGTGGACACCTAGGCCACTCAAAAGGAAGTGGATTAGAGGGGTAGGTGTCTAAAATCCCATCTTCTTTCTAGATTAAGGGCCTTGCTACACATGACACTGAGCAGCTCAAATGTTGATCAGTGTTAGTGCTAACTCAAGTTTGGGGTAGTCCCATGTTCAGGCCTATAGGGGCTGGGAAGAATGAAAAGTAAGAGCTCCCCACTTCCTTCCAGGCTTCCCCTCAGTGCTCCATCCCTTCCCCTCACTGCCATTTATTTGTGAATGTCTGTCCTGGTGGAGCAAGCGGGGAAGGGTTAACCTGTTCACATGGCCTTCCGCTGCTGCCAGGCTGCTGCTCTTCTCCAAGCTGAGCCCAGCCCAGGGAGCAGTGGTGGCAACTGGGCAGGCAGGTTAACCCTTCCCTGCCTGGTTCCCTAGAACAGACCGCACTGGCAGCCACAAGTAATCAAGGGAGGAGGCAGCAGGGCTGTGAGCAGGAATCTAGGTACTGGGGAGGACATGCTGGATGGTGGGTCAGATCTGGGCCAGCAGGGGAAGCAGGGTGGGTGGGGTGTTTACACTAAGGTGTAGCCTAAAGTGGCTATACCTTGTGTAACATGAGCTGGGTAACACAGATCAGAGATAATCCTGCCCTGGAGTGGCATAACTTTGAGCTGCCTGATGAGGACCTTGTTACACCTTATGCTGTGAGCCACACAAATGTTGATTGGTGTTAGTGCTAGCTTGGAGTTTGCAAGTCACATCCCTAGCCTAGAAACCTTCTCTGACTGCACACTTGCACAGCTGTGACTTGCCAATAGAGGCCTGGTGAGCAGAGGCAGGAGCTATAGCTGTGAGTTGCCACTACAGGTTTCAGTCCCAGCTCTACTGGCAGGGGTGTGACAGATCCTGGTACACTGGAGAACTTCAGCATGGGCAGCACATCTAAAGGAGTGGCCACACCTTAATGGAACAGAATCTGGGTAGTGCAGATCAGAGATAATCCTGCCCTGGAGTGGCATAACTTTGAGCCCCATAGCAAGCTCTTAAAACCACTTTAATTTGTGGACAATCGAAGGATTAAGAGCTGCAGGAGCCACCCAACATTACTGTGCAACAAGGTCCTTGGACAGCAGATATGCAATTTCCTGAAGCTCCAGTTCCCTGAGAGTTTAACAATCTGAAACCATGAGCTAGACCTGGGTGCCTAGACAGAGGAGGAGCCCATATCTGCCCAATAGCCTCATCCAGGAAGTGGGAAACCTCCTTACTTTGAATATGTTTGAGTCCAGATCTCCCATTTCTTGGGGAAATGCCCTAGCTACCAGGCTGTGAGCTGAGCTGGGGAACTCTTCTCTCTTCCTGCTGACACTGGCCTAGTCAGAGAATGGAGGTATGGTTATGTCAGGGCCCTAATCTCAAGAGTCCCTCCCAAAATCAGATCACTATTTCCTGTTTCCAAAACAGAAAGTAGGCGGGCCTTCCTACCAAGATCCACCAGGCCCCCATATTTCTCTCACAAGCCCTGCCTAGCAGGCAGCCAAGAGTGCAAGATTCATAGGGCCAGAAGGACAGCAATGATAAGACAGCCTAACTAAATGAGGAGGATGTTCCCTGGGGAACAAAAGAAACCCTGGATTTTGGTCCTTGCTCATGGGACTGCTTATGCATTTTGCATTAAATAATTATTGGATTGGATAAAATTCATAGAAGACAGTGGGCTCAGGCATCAGGGACCAGAATCTAGGGCTCCCTTCCTCCAAGAGGAGGCCCTAACTGCCTATTTCTCCATTCACTTAGATTTACTGTAAATAAATAGGAACATTTTGAATAGGAATGAATAGGACCAGCATAAAACATCAATAATACTAGCATAACAACTAGCATATCTGCAGCAAACAAGTGGGAATAAAGAATTTCACATAGAAGGCATTGCACAGGGTTTTCTGCTAGACCTATGTTATATGCAATCTGTAGGATAACTGACTGAAGTAACAGCATGGGTTCACTTTGGCCACGGATTCTGTGTAGCACCATGCAGTTAACTAGACCTTTTATATTTCGTGTCTTGTCTGCTTCAGCAGGCCAATACATAATGGGCCACAGGAAAATAGATAAAAAAGAGCATTAGCTGGGTTTGTGGAAGACCTCTGCTGCTCTTTACAGCCCTTTAGCTAGATCACTAGATTTTTAGCTGTGTTCATGTTCCTGGGATAGTTTTGTGAACTTGCACTGGAACTCAGCACTTCACTACATATTTTTAGGCTCTGAAGTGTGCTTCTGGTACATCACATGGGCAGGTGATGAAAGTGTGATTTCAAGAAGTGTAATAACAGCTCCTGTATCCATAACCTATTTCCCCTGAAGTATATCTATTGTAATGCAGATGGAGTATTTGGGACTTGTAATTTTAGAAGTATCTGTGGAACACCTTTAAAAGTGAAAAGTATGAAAAGTTGCAGCAAGTTAGAATCCTGCTTGCATACTTCACTACAAAACCTTCTCACCAATAGGAAGCAGAGCGCAAAGCACCCTTTTTTATCCCTGAAAAAAAATCTAGCAGATAGAGTGCCCCAACACACATTTCTCTTAAGGCATGATTAACTGGTTAATTATGTCTTAAGTTTTGACCTGGTCACAAATGCATTCAATTAATAGCACAGTAAAACCAGGAATAAGCAACAAAGTTATTACACAAAATATGAGTAATAACTTTGTCACTGGTTCCTATCATGCCTTTTATATCTGGCAGGGGTGTTATCAGGATAAAAACCAATCAGAAACTCCCTAGAGAAAGCAATATCAGAGCGTAAAGTAAACCAGAACCCAGGATTCAGTACTCTGTACCTGAAGGACAATGCTCGGTTAATTTCTTTATACAGTGATGTGTGAGAGTGAGCCAGAGGAATCAGTTTCCCAAAATACTACTAGGCAGATAGTTATAGGACTGCCCAAGTGGGAGGTGGTGATTCTCAACCGTAAGCTTCAGAGTACAACAGGCTTATATTCTGGTAGGGCAACCGTACGTTTTGCTCAACACAGAAAAAGGGAAAATTCTTCTTGTGGCATTAAAACTGAGAAAGACAATTTTGGGTAAACATCAGATGCCCATTAAGTCAGTTGCTAAATTTCTGCATGCAGGCCGCCCCTTCTATAGGTGTCTCCTTAAGGGATGTGTGGCTCAGTTCAGTGAGGTATGGAATTACTATACTACATGAAATGTTTTTTTAAAAGGAAAGATTTGGGCAATTGCCTAATCATATTTAATGCCTTTGGAATTTCCTAATGAAAAACCTATTAATCATAGACTCAGTGTCTTCCCAGGAGCCACCTAACCCTGGAGGCACCTCAACTTAACAAGCTACCTCCCTTGCTGATCTAAGATGTCCGGGGGCACTTGCAGATCTGGTCTGAGAAGTATATCACGTGAGCAGGTCTGTTGCCGCGGAACCCTGCAGGGATCCAGAAACATGCTAGAACAGCGTGGAAGGCCGTTGGCAGGCTCAGTCAAGTGGGCATGTTCTGAACATGCCTTCCACGCATGCTGATGGGATCAGGTCTTTCGCAAATAACAGCTGTAGTTCCTTTACTTTTAAAGCATAGTTACTGGAAGAGAAGTTGGTGGCTACAGCCATCTTTTTATGTAACGATCTAGTGGTTTGAGCACTTCACCTGTCTCTGTTTATTGAAAGAAAAAGGTGAGCCCTACTCTGTTCTTTCAAAGTAAATCAAATCTTAGTAGCAGATCCCAGGCTCTGGCTTATGAAGTCATGGAGATGTCATAGATTTCATAGAAATGTAATGAAATCTATGAAAGTAGATCAGATCTTAGTAGCAGATCCCAGGCTCTGGCTTAGGAGGTCATGGAGATGCTTGTCTGCAACCCTGATTCAGATAACTCAGTTCTGGGAAGGGTAAGAGCTAAGGCATTCCCCTGTGCTTAGGCTAGTGGTTCTCAAGCAGGGTTCTGCAGCACCCTGGGGTGCCTGGAGATCCTTTCGAGGGTGTCTGAGGGTGCCACACAATGTTAACACTGTTAGATGTGCAACCATGTTTCACTAGATAAACTCAGAGATTTCAAATCGGAAGGCACAGCCTGAAAAACTTTCTGACCTGCTGTGGTCGTTCTGAGTTCTTTCCGACAGAAAAACTGCTATCTTATTTTTCCATAGTCAAAACATGAGTGGAAACTAAGAGCTGGCATTTTCCAAGGGGTGCCTTGAGTCTAACAGGGGGTTCCTCAAGTCTAAAAAAGGTTGAGAACCACTGATTTAGGATTTGCTGTTGACTAGCTCTAGGTAGCTCCCTGCTCAGCATGTGGATTTTTGGGATCCCTTTTTTTATAATGCTTGGGTTTCCTCATTTAGGCAGCCCAGGCACTGACCTCTACTTCAGTTTTAACTTCTACTTACAAGGGCAGGCACTTCCAGGCCTACTGTGTAGGCACCTACATCTGTTACTGAACCTAAATCATTAGTGCTTTTAATCAATAGGTAATTTATCTAGAGAGACTAGGATTTTTTTTAAATCAAAATGATTTCATGTATAAGAATTCATGACTTGCAGGCTTTCAAAATGTGAAATCAGAATCCCTGATTCTGGTTTTATTCTGTGCAGTATAAACAGTTACTCCTGATTTTTCCAGTGGAGTTATGTTGGACTTGTACAAGACCATTAAATGTGCAACTTATTCTGACTTGGTCAGTCTAATTTTTTTCCTTAAGTGACCATTCAGTTTAAACAAATTTATAATGGAAATATAGGGACTCAGAGTCTCAGTATTGCTTAATAGATACAGTACCTGTTTCTTTTTTGATCAGCACAGTATTCACAACATTCACATGAAGAGCCTCTTTGAAAGCTACCTTTTCAATTATAGTCAAACCCTGTTTATCAAAATTATATGAAAAAATCAATGGGACAATAAAGGATTGGAACCAACTGAAGACTTTTCAATGCGTTCGAGACACAGTGGAGAGTATCAGTCTGTTTTACCTTCACATATTTGGATAATTTAAAAGTGCTTAAATAAATGTTTCATAATAAGTGTACTTTTCAGTCCCAGTTTCAGATCATTCACCTAGCAACTAACATAATACCCAAGAATGTTATCCTGTTGTGCTACCAGCAATGTGGGAAGCCATGGTCAGAGACCACAAAGCAATTACTACTTTGTTTTCCTTACAGAGTTAGGCAACATGCCACAGCATATCAAGTTGTAGTTTTTTGTGATACAAATTCTTATACTGTACTACAAATGAAAAAGAGGTCAATTAATTCTACATAGCTCATTAAACAACAATCAAATTGTAATGGCTGTAACTCAGTACCAACCCAAGTCAGATTTTAACTGATGATCCAGAAATCAATGGCTTAGATTCTCATGATAAGGATACTTAAACCCCATCGCTTTATAGTCAAGGATATATAAAATTAAATGTGTTGTAATTTTCCATGTCTAGAATCGAATTATTGGAGACTTGTCTTAAATTCATTCCCCGCACCACTGCACCTGGAAAAGCAGCAGCAGGGTGGCAGGCAGTGAGGGAGTCAAGCGGGGGACAGGCAGGGATGGAGTCAAGTAGCCTGACCCCTGCCCCTTGCCCTCCTACACCTTGTTGCCTGTCCCCACCCACCATTTGTCCCCCTCTTGCCACCCCTCCTATCCCTGTCCCCCCTCCTCTCCCATGCCTGCACTGCCTGGCACCAGCATCCCCCTTGCCTGCCCCACCAGAGCCTTTTGCCTCCCCACTTGACCCTGTCCCCAGTGCTTACCCTCTAGCTTCAGCCCCGCTCTAACCTGCAGCACTGAGCATGTGATTGCTCCAGCTGCAGCCCCAGTCCGGTTCAATAGCAGCAACAACTTTTACCACATCAGGCTGGGGCGAGAACAATCACATGCTTCATGCCCCAAGCTGGAGTGGGGCTAAAGCTGAAACCAGAGGGTAAGTGGTGGCAAGGAGCAGGCAATGGCAGTGGGGGACAGGTAACAATTACAGATCTGACCTCAAGCCCAGATCGGGGCTGGAGTCAGAGCTGCAGCAGGCACTGGCCCACCTCCCACCTTGTACTTGAATCCAAAACTAGGGGCATTTTCCCCTATGTTAAATGCAAGGGGGCCTTGTCTTGAATTTGAGTAAACACAATAGTACTGAAGTTCTTGCACCTGTTTAAGTTAAAAATAACTCCAGTGAAGTCATGGAGTTGCACCTGGGGAAAAAGCAGCATGAAGTGAAAGCTGAATCATGCTTAAGGATCGTATCAGGACTCTTAGTGGTCCACTAAGGAAAAGTTGTTGTAGTTGTCAAAAGATGATTTTTTTTTTTGCTCATTTGGCGGACTCATGCATTCCTGAAAATGCAACATAATTACATTTATATAGCATCATTAATATGCATAAGAAGTTGTTCAAGAAGACTAATAAAGCCCACACGTTCCTTTCTGCAAAATTGTGCATAAGTAGAGAAATATGTATTTCCTAACTAAAGAGTGTTGGTGTGATTAATTCTGAAAAAGGGAAAGAGCAGCGATGATGAAACTGTCCAGTTTCCAAATACCCGCTAGTAGTACACATGATATTAAGTGTACCAAAATTATTACAGGTCATAGCTAATTGTTCTGATCCTTTAATCACTTAATCCTGATCTTTCTGTTCACTTAAACATCCATTTACTTTAACATGGGAGAAAACATTCTCATTTATCAAGTATGAAATATTATAGATTTGAACCAGTTTACTCTCCAAGAGTAAAGAGTTGAATATGCAATTATTTTTCTACTACATATCTCATTAAATCTTGTTTCCATGTGACAGATAGTTCACATTGACTGAAAAATTCAGCAGGTCTGCTTCCAACATAAACCAGATGATGCTGGGCATGCTCATGCCTACCCCACCATTATAATTTGGGCATAAGAGTAAGAGAATACTTCAGTTCATGTTGGCCTTATTATACGTAACAGACATTGAAGGGTTGCTTATTTGACCAGAGGGTGTACCACAGTGAGCCTTATCTCTTCGGGGCAAAGGAAATTCATCCCAGTGGGGATGTACTCAGAGCAAAATAAAGCTGTCCCAGACAGGGACATTTGGATAGAGGTAAAGAATAGAAAAACCCCAGCCAGGGGTTTGAAATCAGAGGGACAGCTAGGGAGAGCCCACGAAAGTCCCAGCCTCAGGATTGGCTGGGAGCGTTTCTTTAAAAGCTCAAGAAGTTTTTCCCCACCCAAGGAGGAGAGAAGGGGGCATGCTGCGGGGAGAGGGTTGTGCAGGCCAAGTCACAGTGACTCGCCTCCCGAAAGCCCGCTGGAGTTGTAGTGAGCTGGCGAAGGGGCAGAGGAGCACCCACAGCCCCAGGACTCAAGGACTTTGGAGGAAGCAGGCTGATCCATTCAGGCAGCTGCCTGAGAAGCACATGGGTTTGCTTGTGGGAAAGCAAGCCCCAGTTAGTGGTTGTGTGTAGGTGTGTGTCATTTAAAGGAGAGGTGCACAGGTGTGGAAGTACAGCCCAGTCCATCCTGTTGCTCAGACAAAGGGAGGCAAGACTCAGGGAACTAGCCCCAGTTTGTTAGTGTGTGTGTGTGAGGGAGGGTGCAGGCTGCAGGAGCCAAACCCAGCACGCCCATGTGTTCAACCGTGGGAGAAGTGTATGGCCCACTGTGCGAGACCGTCGCCCAGGGCAGCGTACATGGTGTGTTGCAGGGACACCCAGACATGGGCGCAACTGCCAGCAGTGGGACTGACGTGGGTGGACCCCAGCCATGAAGGATCCACCATAGTACGGTGGGAGGAGCTGGGGAATTGTGTGTCAATTCATTGTGCATAAAGGTCATTAGTACTGTTTGCAAATAAGCATCCAATAGCTCATGTTATAAATATTAAGCAATTTATTTATTAGTGCTTCAATGTCTAGTTATTGTTCATGCTTCTCCTTTAACCTATATCACACCTGAGAGGTTATCAGTTTGCAAACCCCATAGGCAGCCAAGTGATTATCTCTGTACCACCAGTGCTCCTTCTGTGTACTGTATATAGAGTTATTTGGTAGCAATTTGTAACTTGTATCTGCTTTAGTTATATCTTGTTCTGTATATAATTAAATTGTATATAATTAAATATTTGTAAATAATTATATTGGTGATTGGAAAGGGTTTGCAAGTGTAAATGGGGCCTTCCTGCCAGAAAGCCCTATTTTGGCTCCTAGGAGAGCCAAGTGAGGCACCGCAGGATTCCAACATTTGGACACGGTGCGTGGGTAGCATCGTGTACCAGGATTACATATAGAACTTGTGCCCCCTCCCTACTTCCACATTTCTCTGGTTTTTCACAGAATGCATTTTTTTTTAATTGAAAATAAACAAAACTCAGTTTTTGAGGATTTGAATTTTGTTTAAGAATTCAAACATCCCTTTTTGTACACTGAACTGACAAAATTCTTCCCCAGCATGAACTGGGGACATTGTAAAATCTGGTCACAAAGCTTTGGGCACAGATTTTTTTATGGTTCTCCTAAACGCCTCATTGAGAATATTGAGAGGATTTCTCCAGGACTTTAAACAAATCCCTGACCTACCCTGTCAGCTCCAGCTGAAAGTGCTGATTGAAAATAAATCAGATAAAATATGCATGGTGATTATTTACATGTAAATGTAAAACAGCAAGGAAAATCTCTTGAGTTTTTCTCCTCTTTTCCACTGCTCTGATGGCTTGGTGATTACAGGAATGACAAACTGGATAACATAAATCCTTCAGATGGAATAACAAGTCCTTCAATCAATCACTCAACTCCCTCCTCTCATGATTTCTATAACAAATGTATACAATACAAAAACCCATTTATAGAATATTAATCCAAGTACTGAAAATGTTAGGAATTGCCAGACTTGTGATTCCTTATGCAGCTTTCATTTACCTTCCCTTGTGCAGGTGCATTAAGGTGTGCACCATAATTATGTGATCCCATTCTATTTATTCCCAAAGATCCATGCTTGCTTCATGTTTGTATTCCTCATCTGATGCAAACTATCCTAGTCTAGATATTTGTTTCAAAGCTATTTTTAACATTATCTTACAAAAGATCTCAAAACATCTATAGGGGAAAAAAACCTTGTTCTGCAGCAAAGAGGGAAAAGACCATCATTCCAAAGGCTATGAAGACCAAAGGGCCCCTTCTTCATTTTGCATCTTCATTCTTTGTGGGATTTTAAGTTTGCCCATCCACAATTCAGGAATGGCACAAGCATATCCAATTCCTGCAGATGTGAATGGAAGCTATTTCCACTTAGACCACAGCAGAATTTATGCCCTGTGCTTTCTGAATGGTATAATTTAAAATAAACAAGGTACTTCAGGATTAAACTTCAAAAAGATTCCAGCAAATAAGTAGATGCTTGAGAAAAACTTAAACACATCAGTTGAGGAGTGGGAAAAGGCTGTATAAACCTTTTAAAAATCTTTTTTTTTTTAAATCTATTCATGATATTTCAAAGTTGTTCTGTCAAAACCATGTTTTGAGAAATTTACTGTAGAAAACTGCAGTGTCCCTTACAATGTAGAAAGGCTGGGCCATGTTGATTTAAATATACTTGGGCCCATGTAGGTCAGTTCTGGACTTGGTACCATCACAGATTTCTATCTTCCAGAGCCTAACTTCTTCTTCTTTACTGATCCAGAGTTTAGGAAAGTGATCCTTTGTATGAATTTTTCCTATACTATCATAATCCTGTGACACACTAGGCATATCTACATGTTCATTAACGCACAGTACTTACTGCGCATTTTGTTAGTACTTCCTTAACTACAGTTACTGCACAGTAGTGCTGGCGCATGGCTTCTTTGTGATGTTTACTGCCTAATAACACTGTCCAGTAGCTTATTAGCATGGTTTTTGACCAGCACACTACTGCACAGTGTTATTAGACTACTGTGCAGTAAGCGTTTCATGTAGACGTGCCCACTGAGACCTTCATCATGCATATTTCTGGCATTTTGATCTTCTATAAGTTAAATTGCAAACTCTATTGGGTATGTGGATGAGACGTGAGTTGGTGAGGAAACCTGAAAAAACTTGCCAGTCTGACCTGGACATTAAATATCCCGTGTGTAGGAGCAGGAATTTGCTCACAAACCTTGAGACCAGCTACATGTGTAAAGTCGCTGTCACACCATAAAAAGGTCCAAACATCTGTGAAGTTAGACCTTGAAAATATGTACTAACCTGCTAGCTTGCTGCTATCCAGCTTTAGATTGCATACGTCACAGGGCCTCCCCCTGCAGCTGGGAACCCCATCAGCTGACTCCCAGCCGGAGGGGGCACCATGCACAGCAAGGGCAGGAGGTCCCACAGCGGAGGAGACTATCAACCCCAGCAGCTGAAGATGCTGGGTCACTGACACCATGCAGTGCTGGGACTCAATGTCCGCAGCTGCAGGACTCTGGGTACAAGTAGTCACAGGGCACACCTGTGATCTTCCATCCCTGGGGGTACGTGGAGTGCCCCCATGGTTGGGAGCTCCTCAGTGGAGGGGACTTCCAGCCACAGGAGCTTAATTTTTGCCAGTGCAGGGGGAGCCTAGGGTCATGCTCTCCCTGCACTGGCAATAAGGCGCAACAGGATCTAATGCACAACCCCACAATCACACCTCCTGCCATGCACATGATCACATTGTGCCTTTACCTGCACATGTAGAAGGGGCCTAAGAGAGGTCATGTAGAGGGGGCCTAACAGATAGATTGAGATCATGTTATGGACAGTAAATTATCAAGTGGATGCTTGTTTTAGTCTACCTTAGAAGGCACAGGCCGAGGGGAAGAAGAAGAGTGCAAGCAATTTCAAGTCTGAATAGATAAGAAAGCACACTAGCCAGGATAGTGTGTTTTTGATAAGCCTCTTTGGTTGAAAAGGCTGTAATTGTACAGCAATTCACTGTTGCCTTACTTCTAGAATCCCAGCTGATGATTCCCACTAGACAGATTGCTTTGGTAAGCAGTTCATTTTAATACCTAATAGTACTTACAACATAGAGCAGGGTGTGGACAAAATGAAGCAGAATGATTTACAGAGGAAGCAGTTGCATTGCCCTACTGCACATCATGTCTTTGCAAGATACAAATTGATTTGTTGATTGCACACACAGAAGGAACAACAAGATTAAATGATAGAAGCACAAAAAGCAACTCCATCTCTCTGGGTTTGAAGTGCACTTTTGGGCAATCGCTAGACATTATTCTGTCAGGGAGATTACACTGGTTGACAGATCAGTTTTAGCACTCATCACAGCCCAAAATATCAGTTTAATGTGTACACTTAATAATTAAATCTGCTTGCACTAATTTGCTATTATTTTGTTCATAAAGCTTCCCTTATGCTAAAGGTAACAGCGCTTTCACTTGACTAAGATAAAAGATCATGATGGCTAGGGAAAGAAAGTACCAGACAGAATAGTAACAAGTCACTCCTCTCTAGAAGCAAAATGGTCAAATATAGGACTGCAATAACCATTTAACTTTGCACTGTATTTACAGTATTTAGAACGAAATACAGGGTACAAAAGGGTACCACTGCAGAAAAATATTAACAAAATAGAAAGATATGAAGCTGATCTTTGTTATCTCAGCCTTGCCAAATCAAGAATTGATCTGTATTCCACCCAATGGGTCAGATCCTGCTGTTATTCTGCCATAAATCCAGAGTAACTCTGTGAGTTTCCAGGCTCATACCAGTTAAATCTAAACAGATTAAATTCTGACTTTACAGATACTTTTTCTCCAGAGCATGCACTGAATACTCTTTTGGTTTAAAATTTCACTAAAACGTATTTTACAGAGCAACAGAATTTCTGTATGAAGAAAGCATGCTGCTTGCAACTATTTTAAGTAGATTACTCTATTTCCCCCCTCTCCTCCCTGTTTTATTTTTCCATCAGCAAATGCCTTACTAGTGATAATAGATCAGGGGTGTGCAATTATTTGGGCTGGAGAGCTGCTTAGGGAGTTTTGGTGAGCTGTTTTGGGTTGGTCCCTTACCACGCCCCCTCTCTCCTCCCACAACAGCTTACCAAAACTCCCTAAGTGACTATGCCATGGGGCCTGGCACCACACTGGCACCACCTGGTGATCCTGGCCCCAGCCCTGGAGTCTCCATGGAAACCAGCCTTGGACCTGCGTAGGCAGGGTGCACTCAGTGGAGTGGACGGTGGCTGGGAAGTGGTGGCTGAGAAGAGGACAGGGGGGCGGGGCCAGGGCTGGGATCTGGGGGCAGTGACAGCGTGTGGTTGGGGCCTGGGGCAGAGCCATGTTCTGCTCCTGGCACACTGCTGCCCATGGAACTAGCACCCATTACAGGGATATGTGGGCAGTAGCCCTGCACTGTCACCACCCCAAGATCCCTGCCCCAGTCTTGGCTGCCCATCCCGCTCCCGGATGCCCACAGCCCTACACCATCTGCCTGGCCGAACATGTCCAGCCTATGCAGGTCCTGGGCCAGAGTCCATGGAGACCACACCTGCCTGCTCCATCCGTTACCCCCGGTGGTAGGTACAGGGCAGATGGGCCAGAGTGCCTGGGCAGCAGGGCAAGGTCTGGTGGTAGGAGCTGCTGCTGCTGGGACTACCAGCAAGCAGAGTCCAACGACCACACCACCTCAGTACTGCTGTGAACCCAGGGGCAGCAGGACGCATGTGCCATGGCCCAGGCTGCCCCCTGCGCCTGGGCTGGGCAGGGCCAAGAGAGCCGTATTTTGCCCACCAAGTAATAGATTGCTTGGTATTGTACTTATAGTACATTTTGTGCCTGATTCCATTAACCTTGCTTTGCATCCACCTCTTCCCCTTCCTTCCTCTCCCCATCCAAAAACAAAAGCCTGTCCCAGCTGGCCTGTGGTATTTATTTGTGCAGGAAGCCTTCAGCTCCAATGAGAACAAGAATGAATAAATGAAAAATGAGAAAAGCATAATGGGAGTTAAAAGTACTCACCAGCTGAAAGAAGAAAAGATACAAGTAATATCCAATTCCAGAATGGCTTTTATAAGGATGAAGTAAGTCGAGCTCTATCAAAAGCCATGTGAAAAGCCATCACCAGAGAAACACAAGAAAAGCGTGCTGGAAAAAAGGTTGTAAATAAAAGCCACCCTACATAATAGAGAGAAAGTAGAGAACATCTAAATGCTAAGGATACTACTACTATTTCTAATATATAGAAATGATCACTTTATTTTGTGTTTGCATAGCATCTAGCAGAAAAAATAGGTGTTGCTCCATGATAAGGACAAGTTCCTGGCCACTGCCACCATAGCATCTAGCAGAAAAAATAGGTGCTGCTCCATGATAAAGACAAGTTCCTGGCCACTGCCACCATACTCATAAATAATATCAATAGCATGACACTTAAAAGTGGGTAGAATATTAGAAGAAATAATGCATTAAACAATTTGTGTGTGTTCTATATACTAATAGAATAAACAGACCTCACTCATCATAGCATGAAAACCTCACTGCAGGAATTAGAAAGCAACATCTCATTACTTTCACAGGTAAAACAGCAGAGAGGCCAACACAGAGGAGCTAGAAAACCACATTCATGCACATTACAAAGGTACTGTATAGTGCTGTATATGGTAGCCAGGGGCACTGTACTTTTTAATTCTGTAGGCCTAGAAATCTAGATACTGTATACAAATGTATAAAGGCCTAGATTCATATATGTTAAGGCCATTAAGGGGACCATTATGATCAGAGGCATAGCAGAGCAGCTGCATGGCTACTGCCCCAGTGCCACCCCTCGCCCCCTGCCCCCCCAGTTATGCTACTGATTGTGATCATCCAAGTTGAATTCTTTCATATCACCTCTCTCTTCATAATTACTGCCTCAATGCCAGAAGTCTGTTTTGAGCTATAGCACAGCTTTAGAAACCTTGGGCGTGTCCACACATGCAAGCACATAAGCTTGCAGCAGCTCAAATAGAAGCAGTGCAAGTTTGACCCGGGGCTTTTGGCATGTGCTCGGACATGCACTTTTTTGTGGAGCAAATTGTGCCACTTGGGGCAAAATGACCCTGCCTGTCTCCTCCCGGATCTGCAGCCAGGGGGAGCCAAAGCCTGATCAAAGGTGCTGGCCCCAGCCTTATAAAAAGCTGTCCTGTCCTGGCCCCAGCAGTACAAAAACCTGCCCTGGCAAGCACCTGAGGGCTACTCACTCTCCAGAGCTTCTTGATCACTTGGTACCTGGGGACACTACCCCCTGTGCCAGCTGGACTTCCAAATCCATTTTTAAAAAATACCCCAAAATCCATGTTTTTTCCACAATTAACACAAAAGACCACTCTATAGACACACGCACATATATATATATATACATATATATATATATATATATATATATATATATATATATATATATATCTAGAGAGAGAGAGACAGCAATCAGATGGGCAATGCTTTATTGGTATATTTACAATGTTAAAGCAATGTGGAAGCCTTCCAGTGTCTCTATCGTCACGATAAAATAAATTCTAAATACCTGTGTAAGTTGTTGTGTACTTTTGGTTTTCTTCGCACATGATGGGTGTGTGATGGGGGGATGTGGTGTTTGCAGGAAGGGGGTGGGAAGGGATGTGGGGGAAGGCAGGTGTGTGTATGTGGAGGGATGTGGGTTGGAGTGTGGGTAGGTGTGGGGTGATTGCTGGGGGGACTGTGGGTGTGGGGGACCTCATGGGGGGGCTTCTCAAGAAGGGTGGATCCCCTGGCCCCCACAGGTTGCATCCCCCCCACAACAGATGGAATGCCCCTCACCCACAGGGCCCCAGCTTCCTCTGGATCTTTAACTTACCTTTAGCCGCAGCAGCAGGAGTTGGGTGCTTTAAGCCATGGTGGCAAAACCCGGTGCGGCACGTGCTGGGCTCAGCCGGGTTCTGCCAGCCGTGGGGACCATCTGCTGCCCAGCCTGGCCGGGCCCTTGCTGGCAGAACGTGGCGCCACACATGGGCACTGCATGCCAGGCTCAGCTGGGTCCTGGGGCCTCTGCTGCTGGGCTGGGCTGGGCCCTTGGTGGCAGGACCTGCTGCCCTCAGGGCCCCCCTGCCACCAGGCCAGGCTGGGCCTTTGGTGGCAGGACCCAGTGCAGCATGCGGGGACTGTGTGCTGGGCCCACCTGGGTCCAGCTGGTCCTGGAGTCCCTCTGCTGCCTGGCTGGGTCAGGCCCTTGGTGGCAGGACCGGGCACAGCAAGTGGTTCCCGTGTGCCGGGCCCAACTGTGCCACCCTCAGGGCCCCTGTGCCACCCGGCCAGGCCGGGCCCAGGGCAGCAGGACCTGGCACAGCATGGTGGGGCCATGTGCCTGCTGGGCCCTGCTGTCCTCGGTGTCCCTGTGGCAGCCCCAGGGCCAGGCAGGACCCAGTGGGTGGGTCCCGTGCACTACGCCAGGTCCTGTCACCCTGGGCCCGGCCCAGAAGCAGAGGGCCCCCGAGGGCAGCAGGACCTGGCTCGGCAGGGATCAGGGGGGTCTGGGGGGCTAGCAGGGTGAGGGGCTGGGCAGGGACTGGGGGAGCTGGCATGGGGAGGGGCAGGGCAAGGATATGGCGGGGCTGGGGGAGTGGGTGGGGCCAGCAGGGGTCCCCCCCATGGTCCCTTCCCCCCTCCTCCAGCCTCCCAACCCCTTACTAGTGCTTGATATCCCTGGGTCTAATTTCTTTCCCACACTGCAAACTTGCAGCACGGGGAACATTATTTTCATTCCTGAATGTGCCTCTTGCCCCAACTCAAAAGGATTTGAAGCGGGGCAGGAGGCATGTGTGCACTCATCTGGACACGCCCCTTACAATGTAAACACTGAAAATCCACCATACCCATAGTAAACTGTCACAAGAATTAACTACCCTACATGTAAAATCTCTGCATCTTATTTAAACTAGTTCACATACAAAATGAAGATTAATACTTCATCTGGATAGTGTCACTTGCATCATTTCATCCCTCTTAATACACTGTAGTCATAGGAAGTATTATGACATGGGAGGTATGGGTTAGGGGTGCTATGACTAAGGCACTTCCTGAGGGATGTAGTATGGTGACTTCAGACTGAGAGGGAGAAAAGTGATGGGACACTCTGATACGAGGCTGGGATCGGGAAAGTAATAAAGTAAGGGATTAGACTTAGGCCACATAGAAACATTCACTTTCTCCTGGGAGAGTTGGTCTCCCAGGAGAAATCATAAGCATTCAGGATTTTTCTCCCAGAGCAAAAATGGCTGCTCCAGGGGGAGAAAAACAAACAAAACTAAAGATAACCAGGGTTAAATCACTCCCAGGAGAACTTCTGTACACATACCTTCTGAGAGAAGCTGCAACAGTCCTCCAGCATCCCAGCGTGCTTTGCTTCCAACCCCCCACATAGGTCCAGGAAGAGTGTCACTTAGGCTGGACTTTACTGCTTCAGCCAAGCAAAGAGCCCCTCACAATCCCCTCATTTTGCTGTAGGCAGTCTGGGACAGCCAATCAGGGCTGCCCTGTTTATTGTGGTCATCTGTTGGCAGGGAGTCTGCAGTGCAAACTGAGATGCATGCACAGAAGACCCGTATCTGCACAGCAGGTCAGCATGCGAACATCTGTTCAGGTATCTCTGTTTAAGTTTATCTGCCAGGAAAACAAATTCAGGAGACTTTTCCAAGGTTATTTGAACATGTGTACACAGCTTAGTGATGGAGCACTTTCTGATGCAAGGTGATATTCTGCACCCCAGGGAATCTAGGTCTTACTTCCTCTTAACTTTCTTCACGCTGCTTGTTAAAGTTCATCAAGGCTCCCAGAGCATCAGCAAAGCCATGCAGTTAAACAGTATGAGAAAAATGCTCTTGCACTTAAGTAGCAAGGTAACTGAGCTTCCTTCACCAAGGCAACTCTATTGTCAGTGTGATTTACTAGTGAGAAAGAAGCATTGAAACGCTCTCTCTTCAATTAGGTTCTCAGCATGGAGTGTTATGAACCTGCAGTTTGGACTTTTTCATCCCTCTGCTCACCAAACCAACAGCTAGGGGTTGGAAAGTTGAGACTAATATCCATTCAGCTGTCCCTGTGGTGACACCTGTACATCCGAGGTTCTACAAAACAAGATATTTTACCAGTGATACTAATTAAATCCCTCTAATGTATTTTGTTTACAGAACACAACATACTTTGATCTTCAAATGGGTTTAAGGAAATGAGCATGATTTTGTGCCTCATAAAATGAATTCAGCTAGTGCTACCTTGTCAAATCGTTTACTGCCAATGACTTCCTAAGAGCAAACAATGTGCCAGGTAGTGTATAAGGCACAAAATGAACAAAATAAATGTACCAAAAATCTTAGAATTAAGTTCCCTTCAGAAGTCAGTGATGTTCTGTTTGGGGATAGAAGTCTGTCTCCATCTAGTTTATTGCAAGACTGAGGCAAAAAAAGACAGATGACAAAACACATTTGAGAACCCTGGAGAAGGGATTAGCTTGGAATGATGTTATTGTTTATTAACTCATTTCTTGTGGGCATTGTAGTTTCCCAAGCATCAAGATCAGAACTCAGCAGGTTGTTGTATCAGAGGTGAAGGCAATGTTTCCAAACAACCCCTGTCAGATGCAGCAATGTTTCCCTAGGGCTGAGAAAAGGATATGATGTTACTGCTCCAAACTCTCAGTTTAAGTTAGAAAGAAAACAGCCCAAATTCTCCTTGGGATTGCACTAGTGTAAATTAAGAATAACTTCCTTGAAGTCAATAGCACTGGAGTTACTCTGATTTTAACTCTGGCTCAGTGATATCAACAGTCAGTCCCAAAATCTTCATTCCTGTTCCTTTCATGTAATGATTTGAAATTATTAAGTGTAGCTGCCAAGTAACTACTGAATGTTCTTCATTTTTTTTTCTATTCTGAAGTATATTCGGTGCTCTTCGAACTGGTGCTTATATGCTGTACATTTTGATGACCAAAGGGCTGAAGCAGTCAGTTTGTGACCAGAGTTTTTACAATGGACCTGTCAGCAAATTCTGGGCTTATGCATTTGTGCTAAGCAAAGCACCCGAACTAGGTGAGTGCCTTCTCTCCTTTTTTGCTTAATGTGCATATTTATAGCAAAAGAGTTTGTGCGGAAAGCATGCAGGAGGTCTCAGTGCTGCTGAAAACTGCTTTTGTGTCTTGTAAAAAAAAATCCAAACCAAAATTCCCATATTCCTCAGTCTCAAAGTTTCATTATAACTGAACTAATATTAAAACAAAGAAAAGATGAACCACCAGACAATTTTCAGCCCCCTGAGATCAGTTCACCTTAATTTTAGCACACTTTACTCGTGCCTGTAGGTCATAATGTGGTATTTGCTGCAGTGCTGAGTAGGGAATCAGGGTGGGGGGATTCAGGAATTCCCCATTTACTTAGCAACCCAGTGCACATGAATGGGGGGGAGGACAAATAGGTTGTCCCATTCCCTGGAGTGCTGCACCTAGTCCTTGGACCAGTGAGTAAGATAGGCAGACTCATGGTCCTGCCTGTCCTTGTCCCATCTAGGAGGAAGCAAAGAGCCTCTCTGTATTCCCCCAGCCCTGGGGATCTTGGCCACTTAGGCCAGGTCCAGACGAGCATGGCCATGCAGTATGTGGCACTATAGACACGTCTGCAGCAGCGCATACCACACATTCAACTGTTGTCCGTGTTGCAAGGGAGCAGTGCAGGAGTGGGGGGTTGACCTCTGGATATGCAGGGGTCAAAAAAACCTGTGGAGGAAAAAAAAAGCAGAGCGGTACACGCGGAGGCAGCATGCGCCACTCAGAACCGGAGCCTGGCTGGCCGGAGCCACATTCCAGCTGCCGGCCAGGCTCCAAGTGGCAGGATTACCGCTGCCGCTGCCCCAGGAGACCCCCAAAATCCCAGATAAAGCTGCAGGGGCCAATAAAGTGCTGGCTTCAGCTTTCCCTACCCCACCTGGCACACCAGAGGGTACATGGCACAGGCACTCCCTTGGGACAACTAGCGTCGGCACAAGGTGTACTGCTGCTACTTGTCCCTGGGGAACCAAACGTCCATGCTCGTGCGGAAACACCTTAGAGGCTGAGCAAACCTATTCTGCTCTTGTCTCCCTAACCACTTCTCCATGCACCCAGACTAAGGCTTGATTGTCCCTAGTCATTATTAATATCTGATAGTGGAAGTAAGAGAGTTACCTCGTTTCTTTGCTAAGTAGAGGCAAGCAAACTAATGCCAGGGAAAATGTAGGCAGTGGAGTAAGAGTATCAAATCAAGGTAAATTATATTGGGTTTTACTTAGCTTATTATAGGATTCACTATTTCACCTCTATTCCCTTCTGGTGAGATAAAAAAATCTCAACTCAGTGATTCTCAACCAGTGTGCTATGGCATCCTGGGGTTGTGTGAGACCCTCTGAGGTGTGACAGAGGTGTGAGGAGATAAATGAGGTATGAGATAAGCAGATAAGCACAGGACCATGCTTGCCAATCCTCCAGGACCATGCTTGCCACTGCCCTGTCCCCACTGCAAGGAAGCAAGCAATGTATAAATTAGCTTTTGAAATTGGATACCACTCAGTTTGCAAAAATTATGGAAGGGTACCTCAAATCTAATGAAGGGATTCCTGAGTCCAATGAAGGATGACTCAAGTTTAAAAAGGTTGAGAACCTCTGCCTTAACTAGAGGTTTTACCTACAAGAGTATTGACAGCAAATCAAAGTATCCAGCAAAAGAGTGGAGCCTTTCTCTTCATCTCTCAGTTTTATTTTTGAAAGTGAATTTAGCACAGCTTAATACTGCCAGATTGGCAGCCCTGAATAGGAAGTGCTTCCCCAGATACAGGACAGTCAGCGGCAATGTAAACTTCCATGTGCCACCTTGATATTATGCCCCAGATATAGTGGAGATCGATCCCATCGATCCACTGCTTTCTTTTCTCAGCACTTCACCTCTTTACTGGGATAGCAGATAACGTGCTAGTTAATGTTTGTGACTTGAGAGATACAGGCACCTAAGCCCAGATTGTCATAGGCACTTAAACACCAAACTCCTATTTATTTTGACAGGAGTTAGTTTAACTCCTCAATCTGTTGGAGGATCTGGGATCCAGTGACCAAACCAAGACCACCAGCTCACTATTACAGAGACTGCCACTAAGCAATTACGGGTATGTGTACACCATGGTGGCAGCACATCCCTCTGGGACATTTCCAAATGTGCCCTCTGCTTCAGACCCAGAGCTAAACCAGTGAAAAATCTTTGGGATATCACCCTGCCAACACTCATGAGCAATCTTGGAGAGAATTGCAGTACCCTCAGAGCTGCCCAACTGGCAGCCTGCGGACCACATGTGATCAAGGAAGGATTACTATGCAGCCCACTGCCCTCTGCATGCCAGCCACTCCACCCTTCACAATTGGGATGGCAGGGGCAAGATGTCCAGGCTCCCTCTCCCTCCTCCAGCTTTTGGTTCCCACCGCCAGGTCTCCTGGGCCAGTGCAACAGGAACAGATCTGGCTATACATGTGGCGAGGGAGAGTGATGGGTTGTGAGCACTGCGTGCTCCACAAATGAAGGAATCAGGCTATCTGTGCTGCAGGTGAGCTGCCTATATAACATGTGCAGCTGGGAGCAGGGTAGGAATGCTTCATGTTGTAGGATAGGGGGGAGCCATGCTGCCCCCACTGCAGGGTGGGCTGTTCAGTGGCACCTGAAGGGTATGTGGATGCAGTAATCAGGAGCTGGGCTGTGCTCAGAGTGAGGAGGGAAGTCCTAGGGGCACTTCCCACAGCATACAGCCCATACTACATGTAGTCCCTAGCTGCCCAGAATTTGTACAGCCCCAAGTTACATTATCACATTAATCCCTGTGCTCAAACACTGGCTGTGATAAAACCTAAATATCCCAACACTAGCCAGCCAGTTAGAATCTGTAAGAACTAGGGAATAAAAGGTCCACCCTGAAATAAAAGAGAAATTATTTTTTTTTGTCTTCAGATTCTGGGCAGCTAGTGCTTCTGAAGCATACAACCTTAGATAATATCTTACATGTTAGCTACTGAGTCAAGAAAACCTGATTTAACTCACCACTTTGTGGGTGATGTGTGTTCCTCTCTATTTGAGTATCCACAGCAAACATGAATCTGCCACTTTTGTTACCAGGGCTCCACAGCAGAAAGAAATCTGTATGCAAATGTGTATTGCAACTAGGATCACAAGGCATAGAGGGTCCTTCTTTAGCTTTGTAGTTCAGTTTCCCAAAAACAACCAAATAGTTGTTGGATTGATTATTGATACCAAGAGAAATGTACATGCCTTTTGTTTATTTTAAAGGTTTGGCCCATTTCATGGGGACAAATCCTGGGCCCTGAATAGAGCCATAAACTAGGGTTCTCCATATGATCTCAGCTTCTCTGACAGGCAACCTTATATAAAGAATTCACAGTCGAACTGAACAAGGATCTCTTACAAGCCTCCAGTGATTACATACAGCGTTAAGAGAACTACCCACCTCATTGCTCATCCTACATTTTATAAAAAAATGAAAGGTGGCTCCAAGGGCATGTTTTATCATGTCACATTCGATACCTGTTCTGTTTTACTTTCCCTTAATTGTGTAGGTGTAAAATTACAAACAATGTATTTTCCCACAAAGCACCAGAGGCCCTGGTAGTCTGTCTCTTCCAGTTAAAAAAAAATTCCATAACATCACCAGTTCTTCCACCCACCCTCCTATTTGTTGCAGATTTGGTAAACTGTTTTCTCTTCAGCAATTTTTGTAAGGCTATAAACAACAATATTTGCCAGTTGGTTTATTATCCAACCTGCTTGTTTGCTGATTCTAGGCTTATTGTATGAAAGGATTTTTTTTTAATGGCAGAAGGCAAGAATGATTCAGCAGCCCTCCAGTGTTCATTTCTGAGTATGCAGTTTACTCAAACCTCATAGGGCTGCAGAATTCAGTGTGTGCAAGTGAACAGAAAGAATAGGCCCTTTTTCAGCAGAGAGCTTGATTCAGTCAGTTACAGCAATTTATCAGCAGAAACAGAAAAGAGAGACACCAATCATCTTGAGGTGTCGGTATGTTTGGTTTCTTGCTGTATAAATGACATCAGGACTATGGAATTATGGCTTTGTTAAAACCGGGAAACATCTGCTGGAAGTCTAGATCTTTACTAAATGGGTCCTGTGATTACTTATGGAAATGTGACTCAGCACTCCTGACTCAGCATTCCTGCGCCTAATGAGGCAGAGTACGGCTGGTTTACTACAGACTTAGGATAGATGGCATGGCACAGTTCCAGTTCCACCCCACACTGATTTTCATGATTTGGATTTTCAAAGGGATCTCCATATAGTAACAGATTTAGCCTCAGAATCAAGCCTGGCTCCTTTTTTCCTTATAAATTACTGTCTGTAATTGAAAGAAATGCATGGCATACCTATAAATAAACAAGAAAAGATCAAATTGATTGATACAGTGGGGACCAGCAGGAGGAGGAAAGAAAAGAAACAGTAACAGGAAGAAGGAATATAACTTGCTTTTCTATAGTTGTAGCAAGAACATTTGCAGAAAAAAGATGTGAAATATTTCTAACTAGTCCAGTTTTCTAAGACTAGGTGGTGCTCACAGCTGTACTACTTCCAGTGGTTAGGTTGGATAGACAGTAGTATTTTGAATGACAGGAGATGAACTCAAAAGGTCCAGGAGACTCAGTTTAATATGTATAAATACCAACATTTAAGTGCTTATTCAAGCAATTTGAACTTGCCAGGCTGAACTGTGCACTTAGTTTGGACACCTGTAGTTGCTTCAGAAGGGAAAGCTGAAGCTCTGGACTGGGCAGCAGTTGTTATACAGTATATATTACATGTGCAGGAGCCTGTAGTGATATAAGTGTCACAAAATGAGGCCAACTTTAATCCTGCTTCATCCAAGGACACAGGGTGATTTAGCTCACTTGTATCACTACAGGCACATTCAGACACAATATACCAGCTGCTACACACTCCCAAGCTGCAGCTCCCATTCCTTACTGAAGCAGTTACAAAAGTATATTTGTCCATATCCTCAGGTACACTAGTCAGTCCAGAGTGACCCCATTAACATAAATGTTGCTGCTGGATATTCATAGAGGTAATGTAGTGTTTGGCTACATGTTATGTTTACATCAGCGTAACAGTCGTTAGTTTTGTACACTGAAATAATTTACACTATATCCAGAGCAAGCAGACATGCAGCTATTTTAGAGTACATTCATACTGGAGTAATTTTACTCTTGATTTCTCTGTGGGTACATATACGTTTTACTGGTGTAGGGCTGAATCTCATGGCTAGGGACAGATATTACACATAAACCCAGTATAAGTGATTGGAAACCAGTCTAAACCTGTAACAGAACAGAAGTTCAGTGCACATAGACCTGTTTCAAAATGTCAGAAACTGGTTTAAGGTAGACCTGGATGCATATAGTATCAGATTTAATCAGTTTAGGTTAGACCAGTCTATTAAACATCAGTATCAGATTCCTTCCTGACTCAACTTAGATCACCGTCCTCCAGCATACCAGGATGCCATGTTGCACCCTGTTAGCACCGCCTCCCCTCCGCCCCCCGCAGAAAGGCAGCTTGAAACTTGGCTCACACTTCCTGCTCCAGCCCAGTGCCTAGCTGACGTCAGCCAGACCACACAGCCATTCTGACAAGATGTCCAGCCAGCAGACCAGGCAGGAGCTGGCAGTAGGGAAGACCCCGTGTTCCTCCCCCATCCCCTCCTGCTTGATCTGCTAGTTGGACCCCGGCTTGGCAGAGGGGGAGTCTGTCTTGTTCTTCTCCCCTGAACCTGCTTGCCAGACCCTGGTTCAGCAGAAGGGGAAGCCACCTTGTTCTTCCCAGCTCCCCCACTCCCCTCCACTACTGCTGCCTGCTATGCCTGGTTCAGAAACAGCCTGACTGGTGGGAAACCCCCCCTGAGATGTGGGGCTGTCCCCACATGGGCAGACCCCAGCTCAGCACCAGGATGAGGGACTCCTCCCCTCCCCTTGAAGATCAGGGACTCGTAGGTGGTGTGGCTGAGTAGCTGACCCTGCGCCTAGGTTGAATCACTCTGGACACAGGGATTCCCATTGCTGGCCAGACCTGAGCCAGGGCAGGAGAAACCCCCTGAGTCATGGGGTTGCCCTCATGTGGGCAGACCCCAACTCAGGGGTCCCAGCACTGGGATGGGTGTGGGAAACAGCAGGGGTTGAGGGACATGTGTCAGGCAGCCAGTCAGGGATGGCCTCCCTCCCCTGGGTTCAGCAATGGACAGCAGGCTGGAAGGCAGGCTCCAGCACCCTCCACCTTCTGGCCTCACCAGTTCAAGCTTCTGCCTTCCTTGGCCAAGCGAAGTCTGAACGTGAGTTACATTTGTTTTTAGTCCAATCTATGCAACTTAGAGAAGCCTGCAAAGACTGGATTGACTCCACCTTGGGCCTTCTGACTGTCTGTATTTAGCCCGTGTGTCTGCTCTTTGTGAGACCTGTGTAAAAGCGAGTTACAAACGTAAAAATGGAATATGTCTGGGTCCTTAGAACACTATTTATTTATTAGAGTCCCCGAAAACACACATCATGAGAACAGAATCTCCCTTGAGACATTCAGACTCTTGGGCCAGAAACAGTCAAAAAATCATCTGTCTTGTAAGTCTTCCATTATTTGCTACTTTTAATCAAACAAGACTTGCATAGAAATACCAGATGGCAGACACAGGTCAGAGGAACTTTTCAAACTAACACTTTATATTTGAATTTTGAATGAAGATCCAGCAGAAGCTGCAGCCTGGATTTTCAGTTATGATTAAGTGATTCAGCTGCCTCAATATTTTCAGTACACAAACTGAAATGCCTGAATTGGGCCTTATTTTCAGAGAGAACTGGGCATCTGCCCCTCTGAAGACTGAGCCCATTTAAAGGGTTCCAGTTAGATGACCAAATAAATGAAGAATCCCAAATCATTTGACTTTTTGAAAACCTTGGCCTCTGTTCATATCATGTGTTGCTTAATGATGATAGTTAGTCTTGTTACAGTCCCACTGACACTTACCTTCATAAATCCTGTTTGTTTCAAAGGGAAACCTAACTTTACAGTCTCCCTTAAAAGGTTTTCTTCAGTGGCCTTTGTGTAATCATCTTCTGATCACTTTCGAAACGCACCCCTTGTATAAGAAGGGGTTTGCTCAAGCTTCATGTTTTTAATACAAATACTCTGTAGTCATGCAAAAGTCACTAATTTCCTAATGGCTACAAATAAAGAACTTTTGTAAATTTCTTAATGTAGTCCTTCCTGTTCACATTTAAATTGACACTCAGTACCACAGATGATTGAATCCAATGGAAAAATTCTTTCACCCAGAGTAATTCCATTAAGCATAATTCTGGTCTCATCTTTATCTAACACCACTATCCAGTACACATAAAGAAGAAGAGGAGTCATATAGAGAACATTTTTACTGTATTTGTTAAGACCTCTGTGCCAAGATCCCATAATAAAAGATATGCGTCTTCTTTAGCTGAAATTTTCAAACTTGAGGGTCAAAATTTGGTAGCCTAAATGCACATTTAAGCACCTAAATGAAAGATACTGAGCATTTACACCTCTTATTAATTTTGAATGGAGCTGGGACAGCTCAGTATCTCTAGAAATTAGGCTGATTTTATTTGTAGGCCTGAAATGGGGATTTAGAGGCCTAACATTAAAAACACAGGATTTATAAATGTTGGTTTGAATCTATACATCAGAACCTCAAGGACAATATTACAGTTGGGTTTTACTTATAATGAATATATGGTTCCATAAACATGGTTGTCTGCTGTCTGTTTAAATTTCATTGTCTTATAGTCAGTGGCACCAAAAAACTGGCCATTCACACGCTCGACAAGCAAACACATTGTTAAAATACATGCTGCTTATGACAGATTTTCACAAACTACCTCACGCACAAAAAATGCCTCTGAACAAAGCACTAGAATTTTCAAATAGCACTTGCCCATGTCAGAATTTGCATCCTGTATTGATTTTAAACACACCAACACAGCAGAGACTGCTTGATCTTGAGGTTTTGGTTTTGGGACAATCTAGATCTAGAATAAAGTACAGGTTCTAAACCCTTACAGGTCACAGGTATTGCGATCTTAAGGTTTGTTCTGTGTTTCAAATTACTGCCACCTAAATGACCTCCCACAATATTGGAGGGAGAGAAACCTTGCAGAATACAAGAATTACAAAATAATTGGATTCATTTCTGATTTTTCCCTCTTTCTTACAGGAGATACAATATTCATTATTCTTAGAAAACAGAAGCTCATCTTCCTACACTGGTACCACCATATTACCGTGCTGCTTTATTCTTGGTACTCTTATAAGGACATGGTGGCTGGCGGTGGCTGGTTCATGACAATGAACTATGGCGTGCACGCAGTCATGTACTCTTACTACGCCTTGCGGGCTGCTGGCTTCAGAGTTTCACGCAAGATTGCCATGTTCATCACCTTATCGCAGATCACTCAGATGTTGATTGGCTGTGTAGTTAATTACCTGGTCTTCTCCTGGATGCAACAGGGCCAGTGTCATTCCCATGTTCAGAACATCATCTGGTCTTCTCTCATGTACCTCAGCTATTTTGTGCTATTCTGCCATTTCTTCTTTGAGGCCTACATTGGCAAAACCAGGAAAGCAAGGAAGGCTGACTAGTGATAGAAACAAGATGGAAGCCATAGCTCAGGGTCATCAAGAAAAACAAAAGTAAAAAAAAAAAATGGCACAAGGAAACACATGTACGGTGCAGCTAAAACTCAGCAGCTTAGGGAAGGTTAGCTTGGTTTAACCCAGTAAGTTCATGATCCTATCATGGTGAGGACTCACTGAATTTTACCCCTTCTCAAAGGACTGCTGATGAAAGACATCTTCTTTCTTGTACCTGTCTGCTCTCAAAAAAAAGAAAAAAGAAATAAATAGAAGCAAGGGAGAATAACATTGTGAAAAACACATTAAATAAGCATTGTGTTTCCCAAGGATGGACGAGGAGACTTTTATTAAAAATGAGTTATTTCTATATCCTTTCTAATCTTTTTCAGTATTAAACTTGAACAAAACAAAGCAGAGAGGAGACAAATAGGTTTTGTCTATGATACCAGTAATGTTGCAAAATTAATAACTTTTTACTAAGGGGTTGGCATCTTTAGCCAAAATGTGAAAATTGAAAGGATATATTGAATGTCTGTTATGGAAAGTGGGTGAACACTATTGAAGCAGCGAATGGAAATGCTGAGGTATGATTTCTCCACTGTGTACTGTGCAGGACATGCAGATCTGGTACACAAAAATCAACCCTTTCAGCAGGCAGAGAGGAGCAGTACTTTTACAAGATTTCAATATCATGAGATGCACTGCTGCAGTACTCAGTGCATTTTTCAAGTGCATTTTTGATCAAAGGAAAGTAATTTCCACAGCAGAATTAGACCTAGAGGGTTAAATCAATCGAGCTTTGTTAAATGACCTGAGGTTAATAACAGAGAAATGTACAGGGCCTAGAAAAAGAGAACTCCCTAATCTGCTTTTTAAAATTATCTGAAATTATGCAGTAGTAGAACTGTGAGTGAAGTAAATTAGAAAAGATGAGAAAACCCAAAGAATTAGGGAGAGCTGAAATCTCTATATAAATTACACAGCGCATATGTCATATTTCTGTGAATTTCAGAAGGAATATCTGCAACCATCATAGTGTTCTGCAGGACTGTATGTGACATTGGGTAACACTGTGCTTCTGCATTTGCTTTATGAGCAGTGCAGAGATGTTTAAAGTGCCCTCCTCTGGTCACGTGGAGATACTACAACAAAAACATACTTGGAATTTGGGGATTTTTTAGATTTGTATAGAAAAATCAGTCTAAATGGCATAATTTTGCTGCAACAGCTTAACTCTAATGTCCAGAGAGAATTATCCTTAATTAAAGAGATCTGTAGAATCTGTACTGTAGCATCCTACTGACCATTTCAGAAGATATCTGATTCTCAAGTTAGCTACAGTTATGAGAAACAAAGTATTTCACTCTGAACCGCAGAGAGTTAGTTGATAAGAGCCATACACTTTCAGAGAAAAGTAGATTGCATTATCTGTAATATTTCAGTCTTTACAAAGCCAAATAAAATGTGTAAAAGTTCCTTGTATTTCAAAAAAGCAAGTATGTAAACTTGATGTTAAATGTGTTAAATGTAGTATTCTAAATTGTATCAGTTAGATAGTTTAACTAAGCAATTAGAAGACCTAGATCAACAGAATAGGGGCTGCTGTGCTGCATAGGATATACACACAACCTATAACTACACCCATATACACGTTACGTGAGTTGTCAACAAAATTTTAAAAAAAAGCCCATTGGCAGAGAATCACATTTTCTGGCTTATGCAAAAGATTGTCATTACCTTTCTTGCTTTAATTTGAGATTGTGCAGTACAAAGGGGGTTTCTTATTATTATTTTAGCTTTAATTGTGCTGTCATTCATGAAACGGAGCTGCTTGAGTATCCTGTTAGAGATGACAAGGGCTTTCCATGTCTAATCATATACAAAAGAAAAAAAATAAAGTTACATTCCACATTAACATGAATGGTCTCAAAAAGAATCAAAAAGCCCGCGTGGGCTGAATCACAACTGTAACAGGCAGGAAAAACATTTGGAGTATTTAAGTTATTGATGTTCTGGCATTATTTTATGGGACACAAAACAAACAGCAAGATGTAATATTAAATTATAGAACTACTATATAAATGGAAATATTAGACAAACCCCCCAGTTACATGTGTGACCCATTTATTTTACAGCTTTGGGAGCAGAGAAGTATAATGTGCAATAAGTCTCTTTTTCCTGCTTAATTTTGCCCTATTTAAAGGCAGCAATAACTGAAGTAAACTAATTAAAAATGCAGAAGGAAAAATTACAGTTGAATAAAATCAGAACAGAAGCATCAGTAAACAGCCCACCATTGTGCCATTGCCAGTTCTGTGTTTCTTTTTGCAGGGACTGAAATGAACAAAAAGGAGATGAAAGTGATCCACATTTGTCTTGAAATTAAGAGTGAACATTGGCCTCACAGATGTCAATGGGAGGTTTGCCATTGACTTGAGTGGGGCAGGATTTCACCCAATATCTGCTCAGTGGGGAAAACAGTATTCATTTTCAGTTATTTGAAGCTTTATGTTTATTATTTAAATACCCAACAAATATTACAAATAAACTGGGATTCCCATAGGTAGATAAAGATTTTTTAGACTGAGCTTGAGGGTGCAACTTAAGGATGAAACATTAGATTTTTTAACAAGCAGTATTTCCAAACAACTTACAGTATTTTACATATCATGTTTTTATTTGTCAAGATAGAAACAAATTAATACAGCACTTAAATATGTAGGGCCAGATTGCAGTACTCTGGTACTAGATGTAATTCTGGGAGCTTTGCATTGACCTCAGTGGAACCAGAATTCCACCATTGAATAGTACCTTGCTCCTCTAGGAAATTCCCACTGAGTTCTACCATTTGCATGGAAAATCATTCTAAATGCAGTAATTTTCCTGCAACAGCTTAACTTAGGAGTTCTGTTCACCTATGGAGGTCAATGGGAATACTTGAGCAGTAGAGGAGTTTTCACGTAAGTCTACTCAGATTAAAAAAATTGTGTGAATAAGGGATTGCAAAATGAGAAACATGAGATTTTTGGTAGCAAATCAGAGAAAATGGACTATAATACTGAAATGAAAACTGCAGTTTACTTTTTCAGCTGGCACACCAGAGACTTATTTATTTCTGTCCTATTATACTGCTGTAGTAGACCATAAGATTTTACTGGTGACGTTTTTACTATAGTCGATTCTGATAAATGAATTTAAAGGAATAAAATCACCCATGTTACATTTTTATTTAATAAATATGCATACATTAGATTCAGAGACCCCACCAACTATACAGCATCAAAGTTAAACATATTGAGTTCGGGTTAGTCCTGGCATGTAAAGCCACCTTACTTCAGGTACTTAACATTTAAGTTAGGCCCTAAAATGCCATTAGCTTTATAAATCCATGTGGGTTTTCTTTGTGTCTGTAGTTTCAGAATTTAGAGTGCATATGTCATCTTCTTTTGTTCACTGCCATGAAGGCCAGAAACTTACTTTTAAAAAGTATGGAGAAATTCTGCTGTGTTCATGTGACTTACAGAGTTCAGACTTTAAGAAAAACACCAAATACTATGGGACCTGCAATAAAATCACGAGAGATGATAAAATTGTTTATTGGATTAATTTGGCTTATTAAAGTCAAGGAAGTTACAGTTTACTGGGGCAACATTCTCCATGTACATGTCCTCAAAACAAGTTAGTATGAAAACTTATAGTGCATTTAACTACTCTGCAGCAACTGCCAGTGTATGAATACACCCTGTAAATATCAGACAGCTTCCCTCTCCATGAAAGTGGGATAAACCAGTTTATATTAGCTGTGGATTAACAGTGTGTACACAGGCATTTGCCATAAAGTAGATATTGCTTGCTAAATTCACTACCTTGCTTTATTCATAATAACATACCAATAGCATAGCATACCCATAATCTGCCTCACACAGGTATGAATCCAGGATAATTTTGCTGCAATGATTTCAATTCATACTCATGCAGCTAAGAGCAAAGTTCTGGCTCAACATCTCTACTGCTTAGTGACTATTTAAAGAAAAGATTTTCACTTGATTAATAAAATGTCAAAAAGTAGGGTCATTCTGAAGGCTCCTAAGTTTTACCTTTGAGGAAATAACCCATGCTTACCAATGTTCATAAATCACAGTCACAAATGATATGTGTCTGATTTCTCTTGGTGCACATAAGAGTGACTGGATGCAAAGAAGGATCACTCACAGGCTGCCTACCAGTAAAATGTCACAGTGAACTAACAAAGTATCTAGGTTACGTGATAAAGACACAACTGTGCAAATGAAATAACGGCAATGAGTAAACACCATAGAAAAATCATATTATTACACTTCACAGTAAAAACAAGGGAAATTATCTCATTTTCTAGGAGTTAGTATTTCCTCGTAAAACCTGTTTACATGCCAATAAGCTTTTACATCTAGCATCCTAATTTTAAAAAGCTGACTTTTAAATTTTGAACTTTTCCAGATAGACATATAACGAAGGGAGGTTGTATCTTACAATTCCCACTATCATGACTAGTGAAATCATGCTTCCAGCCTTTGGTTTTACAGTTAATCACACAGCTGTTTCCCTGCTTGTAATCAAGTGTATGAGAGTTTCAGAATTGTTCTGTGATTATATTTATAAAGAAATAGTTTGACAGATTGTGACCTTGAAGACTTGATTTCAGTATGCTCCTTCACTCTCATAAAGTAAACTCTTAATGAACCCGTTGAGTTTGAATTAACAAATACGGGAGTGAGCCAAATTTATCCGGTATTCAGATAACTGGATTTATGTAACAGAGCACATACCTAAATGATGACGATGATGAAAAAAATCAGCCTCTGTGAGCAAGTGCCAGATATGTTAGTGCAATATAATATATCAAAACCAATCAGTTATTTGTTTTCTATCCCGTTTTTCAACCCCAGTTATAAAAGTATATGTTTACATGAACATTTAAATAAGTATGCTTCATGTTCATTATTAATAAGATAGCTCTGATGGAGGAAATTTTTTAATGGATGATGAACCCTTTCTTTAGCATAATCTGTACCTCAGACATTCAGGGCCTGATCCAGTGCCTACTGAAGTCAGTAGAAACAAGTTCATTGACTTCACTGGCTTTCATTTCGGCCATTAGAGTCTACTTCTACAATGTCATGAAAGACCTAAATTCTGTTGTATTTATTGTGCAATGAACTTGCTTTATACTCCCAGGCCCTGAAAATAGTCCTTAGCCACGTTACCCTGAGACACACCCGTGCAATCTTTGAAAGGAAAAATCTTCAGTATTTTTCTATACTTTAAATTCAATTAATGTACATAAAAACAACATATATTACAAGGCTCTAATCCTGTAGCCATTCCCGTGCCCATCCAGGACTCCACTGAAGTCAACGAAGGCACAGACACTGAGGTTTCTGCCCATATGGGACCAACTGCAGGATCAGTTCCTTGCTAATCGCGTTTTTCTATGGGAGCCAAAACCATGTGTAGGATTCAAGAAAACCAGCTACCCAAACTAGATTAGATCAGTTTTGGAGACCTTTCCTGGAACATCAATCTAGCTCAATGGAATGCTGCTTTCTCCTAGTACGCGATGTGATTTAGACCCTCCTTCCTTTTGGATATGAAACAGCATTCCCCTGACATGATAGCATTCCTGAAAAGTCTCGCTTTTTCCTAGTCTTGGACAGTTTCAAATTAGTCCATCTGCTGAAAAACACAACACTGACTGACTCACCACATGCTTTAGGCTTCTTGGAGTCTTAAAATTCAAGTTAGATTTCTATTCAGATAAAATTAAATATGTGTACAAAAACTAGGAGAGACTAGAATGAGATATATCTTTATTTTACCATTTTAAAATGGCTATTTCACTACATAAAAGGAACTTTTTATTTTTATTTTTTTTGGTATATTGATATTGAAAATAAAATTTTAACTTTTGGTTCAAAATAAAACATATTTCTGTGGGTTTTTTTTCCTTTATACACATAATTATCTCTTAGGTGTAATAATTTGCTATATCATGTGTGGTTTTGAGGAGATAAAGGCAATTCTCTGCCCATCAGACTGTAATATTCCTACTGTATATCTCACCTCATACCACACTTCTACCATCATTTTATATATCTATTCATGAACGCATACAGGACCACTGTGTCTCTATTCATGTATGTGCAGGTATGTGTTTGTGTGATCTTTTTCAATGTATTAATAAATTTAATTATTTTCTAGTTAGGACCCTTTTTTGAAGTTATTATCTTTTTATTGGAACTTTAGAAAAACTGTTACCGTGTTCAGGTTGCTCTGACTGACAAGGGGAGTGGGAGGGATGCCTGGATAGCATCAGTCACTTGAGGAACTCAAGAGACCTTTGCTATCAAACAATCACAGTAGCTTCTCCATAGCATTTATCAGTGGGATGTCTCTCCTTTCTATATATAGCTCTTCCAATTTCCATTTGCTCCAAAAATTCTTGAACCATCTTCCTTAGCCCTCAATTTGCACAACAGCTTCCCAGGTCCCTGTAGGCCATTCTCCATGTTATTCCTTTGACCTTTACAAATTCCTTTTCTTCAGACTGGAACTGCTAGCCCACAGCTACTGTTCCTCACAGCAGCTACATTTGAAACTACATTTCCCATTTTAAGTGTTCCTTTGAACCAAATATCAAATGAAGTGTTTTATGTATGCCTCTACATTTGCCGTCTACAGTAAATCAATAAACACCAGTACCAAACTTGCTCTATTCTTCCTATAACAAGAAAGTATTACTTTATTGGAATAGAATCATACTGGGCTCTTGTATAGTGGTTCTCATCCCCAACCATCAAAACACTTGACAGAGGCAGGAACAGAGCCCAGAACGTGTTCTCTGATTCTGACAGTGTTGTTCGGGGGTTAGGTATGGTCTGTCAAGATGCAGTCTGCGATGCCACGTCCCTAATGAGCTTGTTACTCCAAGAAGGAAACCACAGGCCTCAATTCTTATGATCAAAAACTCAGCCAGGTTTATTGTCCACAAACAAACCTAGGCACTAACATTTGTGACCAGCTGATAAACAGTGCTAGCCAGGTCATTTGTAGGCATAGTACAGGCATGAATATAATAGCCCTTAAGCCCAGACAAAGTATTCAGGGTTCCCAGGCCATTTTTTTTACACCACTCAAAACAACCTTGTGTTTATAATAGGGGCGGGCAATTATTTTAGCTGGACAGACACTTAACACATTTGGTGAGCTGTTGAGGACTACATACATAAAATTAATGACAAAGATATCATTTTCACAAATTACAGATAAAGAACAAATCATTTGCTAAAAATCACACCTCTACTTTAAAATATTTTAATTTTATTTCAAAAAATAAATTTTGACCTGATTTCTTTTGGGGGTTTTTTGAGTAGTGCATATACAGGCAATTGCATAATAGCTCAAAACAGTCTTACTCTTGTGTATTGAAGATTGGGTTAAAGAAAAACAAAGAAATTCAGTGGGAAGAATGAAGCTTCTGATGTGCATTAACCAGAGAATCAAAGGGCATTTATACACATACATTTGCCTGCTCTGACGTGCCGGAGATCCAGTGCATCAAAGCAGACTCAATTAATTGAGTCTGCTCCGCATGCAAGCTGACGTGCCGGGCACTGTGTTGCATGTATAAATGGTAAAATGCGCACCAGTGCTGAGAACGTAGCAGTGTGCTTTTGAACTCACACACCTTCAATGTGTTTTAGTTCAAGGCACACCACCGCCATTTTCTCAGCACGATGCACATTTCACTGTTTATACAAATGCTGTGCCTGACACTACAACATAAATAAGTGTACAAATGCCCGAAGTCAGGCACATCTCCTTTGTTGCAATGCGGACCACTGCTGCAAAGTGGTCATCAGTCAAAGATCTATGTTTTGATTTACTCAAATAGAAATGTTTGCTCACATGTATGTTGAGTCAAACAGCGCAAGTATCTTCTGAGCCATGATCTTTGGAAAGTTCTATTCATTGAGACAGGTGTAAAACCTAGGAAGTGGCACTGATTTAAATTGTTCCACAAGCAATGAATTACATTGCAAGTCAATAGGCTCTTAGTTGGAGGTCACATGGAGCATTGTCAACATCAGATGTGGAAGGTGAGGAGACCAAAAACAGGTCATTTTCTATCATTCAAAAAATCCTTGAATTGGTGAGAAAATTCAGTATGCAAGTTGCGCAGTGATGATGTGTATTTTTTCACATTTTGATCACAAACAGTAGTCTACTGCAACATAGGAAAATGGGTGAGCTCTTTATTTCCTATCTGATGGGAGAAAAGGAGTAACTTCCAAAGTGAAAAGAGAGAGAGACAGAGAGAGAAGAAAGTAATCAGGAACAATCAGCATTAATTCAGCAAAGGCAAGTCATACCTGACCAATCTGATTGCCTTCTATAAGAAGACTGGCTCTGTAGATGGGGGGAAAGCAGTGGTCATGATATATATTGGTGTTAGTAAGGCTTTTGATACAGTCTCCCACAGCATTCTTGCAAGCAAGAATAAGGAAGTATGGGTTAGATGAATGGACTGTAAGGTGGATAGACGGCTGGCTGGATCATCGGGCTCAACAGGTAATGTTCAACAGCTTGAGGTCTAGTTCACAGCCAGTCTCAAGTCAAGTGTCCCAGGGGACAGTCCTGGGGCCATTTTTGTTCAATATTTTCATTAACAATCTGGAAGGTGGGATGCACCCTAAGCAAGTTCGTGGATGACACCAACCTGGGGGGAGTAATGGATACACTGGAGGGCAAGGCTAGGATTCAGAGTGACCTTGACAAATTACATGGCTGGATCAAAAGAAATCTCATGAAATTCAATAAGGGCAAATGCAGAGTCCTGCCCTTGGTATAGAACAATCCCGTGCACCACTACAGGCTTGGGACCAACTAGCTAAGCAGCAGGTCTGCAGAAAAGGGCCTGAGGGTTACAGTGGACAATAAGCTGAATATGAGTCAACAGTGTGCCCTTGTTTCCAAGGAGGTTAACAGCATACTGCACTGCATTAGTAGGAATGTTGCCAGAAGATTAAGGGAAATTATTATTCCCTCTATTCTGTATTAGCAAGGCCAAATCTGGAATACTGTGTTCAGTGTTGGGTCCCCTGCAACACACATGGTTAGGGGGCTGGGGCACATGATTTCTGAGGAGAGGCTGAGAGAACTGGATTTATTTAGTTTGCAGAAGAGAAGACTGAGCAGGGAATTGATAGCATCCTTTAACTACCTGAAGGGGGATTCCAAAGAGGATGGAGCTAAACCATTCTCAGTGGTGACAGATGACAGAAAAAGGAGCAATGGTCTCAAGTTGAAGCAAGGAAAGTTTAGGTTGTATATTAGGAAAAGCATTCTCACTAGGAGGGTAGTGAAGCACTGGAAAGCATTACCTAGAGCAGTCATCTCCAAAGTGGGGTGCACACACCCCAGGGGGTGCACAAGACAATCCATTGGGGTGCAGGAAGAAAATATTAGAACTTCTATTTATATTTATATAAATATACATATATTGGGGGGGTGTGCTCAAACATCTTTTACTGATAGGAGTGCGCGATCAAAAAAGTTTGGAAACCACTGACCTAGAGAGTTGGTGAAATCTCCATCCTTGGAGATTTTCAAGGCTCGACAAAGGCCTTCCTGGATTGATCTAGCTGGGGGTGGTTTTGCTTTGAGCAGAGGGTTGGATTAAATGACCTTCTGAGGTCCCTTCCAACCCTAATTTTCTATGATTCACTATAAATGACTTGACACTAAAATGCAATTCATGAGTAAGAAGCCCCTTCCCTTAGTCTGTAATTCAATCTGTTCATGTGGCCAATGATATCAACAGCAAATGTAAAATCAGAGAGCCAATCCACATCATTCGGCTGTTGGAAATCTTAATCGTTTTTTTTCATGTTCAGAAAGAAGCCAATCTCAGCTTTCAGTTCCCATGCAGTTTTCAAAATGTTTCCGAAACTAAGCCATCTTATGTTGGTATGATACAGAACATCTGTGTGAGCAGATTCAGATTCCTCAAACAGAATTACAAATTGCCTGTGGTTTAATCCTCTCACTCAAATGTAGTTGACCACTTGCATAACTGTGTCCAATACAGTACTTAGTTTTAGACCACTTGGGGACCTCTTGATGAATAATACAATGTAATAAAATAATTGTCTGTTTTGGATTTGTTTCTTCAACTTGGTCTTGAATTATTTTCAGCAATCTAGCATGTTTGCCTCTCAAATTTGGACTTCCTTCAGTGGTCACATTAGCCAATTTTTTCCATTCCACTCCTAATTTTGACAAGCTTTGATTTACTCCAAAATAAGAGAAATGTTTTGCCTGCCTTTTCAACTGCAGGTCCAGTTTCTCAGAGATACCCTCAGCATGTCTCACAATAGTTCACACTGACAAGCAAATGTTCTCGAGCTGTTTTTTCTTGTCTGGGCACAAAATTGTAGCAGAGTCAACCATACATTCTTTTGTAAATTCTCTTTCAGACAATGGTTTACTGTTCTTGGTGATTTTGTGTGCAATCAAGTAGCTTGTTCGCATAATTCCATCCTGTGCCACTGAAAGTTTTGTGAAAAAAACTTTGCTTTTTCTGCATTTTTGAGCAACCATCTCCACAGCTTTCTTTGTTTTTTCTTTGGTAGACAAGTTCTTATATTTAGATTCGTGATTTCTCTTAAAATCCTGGTTCAAATTGTATTTCTTGAACACTGCCACACTTTCTTTGAAAATTAAGCACACATCTTTTCCATTTACATTGGTGGAAAAAAAAAATTAGAAGTCCATCCTCTGTTAAATATTTGGCATTCAGTGTCTATCTTCCACTTCTTTGATGAGGTCATTTCCAACTTGGGCTCTGGACATCCAAGGAAGCCTCCCTGCAACTGCCCTTGGCACCACCATGGACACGAACAACTGGTGCCTCCTGTGACTGGGGGGGCACCGTGGCAGTGAGCAACAGCAGTGGGGAAGGGGAGTGGCAGGCAGAAGCTACATCGGCAGTGAGGGACGGTGACAACCACCCACAGAAGCTGGCAGCAGCTTTGGCAGCAGCCAATCTCGGGGGGGGCATGTACCCCCCCCATGCATTGCCTATGACCATGGGTTTCTTAGCCACAGGTAGGTGGGGCACCTCTGGCCCAACCCAGACAGGGGCACTGGGACCCAAGCACAGCTCATCCAGGGCCTGCTGCAATGAGCTGGGTGGGCAGGTAGGCAGGCAGGTAGAGTTACTTCCACCCAGCATCCCCTGCAGCACCAGCAGAGGCCAGAACCAGAGCCACTAGGGCCCAAATTTGGCTTGCCAAGGTCCTATCCACATTGTGCTGGCTAGGCGGGTGGGTAGATGGGGCAGCTTCTATCCAGCTTCCCCCACAGTGCCAGCAGAGTCCGGATTGGCAGGCTAGATATGACCCGTGGGTATTTTTGTTTACAGACTACCCATCCTAGTTTTCATCAATTAATAAAATGGCCTTAGGGGAGGTCATCCACATCCTACTTCTCATCAGTTAGTATAACCTCCACCCCAAATACAGACATCTGTGGTCAGATCACTCTAATCTTTGGTTTGGGGTTCTATACTGGTCTCATCAATTCACCCTCTATCTGTTGATCTTGAAAACTCCTCTAAAACTAATGAACTACTTCCCCATTTCTGTGCTGCCCATATGTGGTATGTTTAGTTTTGTTCTAGTAAGCTTATGGTCATACCATTAGCAGCGCCTCTGTATGATTTATATATGCACTAATTAATGGCTGTATCAGTGTAATCTATGGAATAATCCACACGCCAGCAAGGCTTACAACTCCATGCATTTCAGACATTTAAACACCTAAAATAGCGTCATGACATTTGATCATGGTACTCCAGGATTACTGGAGCTGCTGATGAGCCCTGATATGTGGGGGGTTATGGTCCTTCCCTCCACAGTGGCAGCACCCCCTGGTGCTAGCAGGGGGGTGCTGCCTCAGATCAGAGGCAGCACCCAGTCTGATCCAACTTTTGCCCAAGCCCAAGCTGGGGCAGGCTCTGGTCCACCAGCAGCCTACCTGGGTGGCCCTAGGGGCACCGCTGCTGTGGACAGAAGGACTGGGTCCCCCTGCAGCTCAAGAGCTACTCAGCCCACTGGCAGCTCATCCCCCTCCCCTGGATGTGGAAGAGGTGGGCAGGCTCTGTGAAAAAAAAAAAGGATCAGAGCCTTTGCCGCTTTTGCTTTTAGCAAGCAACTGCTGAAGGCAGCGAGGGGCCCGATCCTTTTTTTTCTGCAGATCCTACCCATGGCTGGCGGGCAAGCTGCCAATGGGCTGAGTGGCTCCTGAGCTGGGGGGGCCCTGGTCCTTCCATTCACAGTGGTGGTACCCCCCAGGCCAGGCTGCCAGCAGGTGGGCTCAGGGCAGAGTTTGAACAGGCCAGGTACTACCTCCAAGCTGGGGCAACATCTGGCCTGCTACCCACCCGCTGGGGTGGCGCCAGGGGCTGCCTCCACCACAGAGGGAAGGATCGGGATCCCCCATGGCTCAGGGACTGGTCAGCCCACCAGCAGCTTGCCCCATGACTGCAGAAGAGGCAGGCAGGCTTCACAGAAAAAAAAAAAAGGATCAGGCTCCCTCATCATAACAGTAACAAAAGCCCCTAACTTGAAACAGTGGGTTTTTAATCAGCACAATTGATTAAAATTGTGTCCCCATTTCAGTTTAGGGGACTAAACCCCCATCATGTATACAGGTGCCCATAGTGACCAAATGAATCAAGAACAGGAGAGACTCAGATATCCTCTCTTTTCCTTTTCAATGGATACTGACTTGAGTATCCAACTTCTTGTATAGAAAAGGAATACCTTACTTAATTCTAAGTGTATGTCTGTGCAATAAATGGGAGCTTATGTAGATATAACAGAGCTAGGTTTAATCTGTTTCAATAAGGTACTGTTATCAGTGTGTCTGAGTGGTATGATATACTACGCAAGCTCACCTGTGACCCTGACTACAAATTCAGCAGCTGAAGCTCACAGTGCCATGGTTTCAGTGGTATCCGTAATGCTACTTCTGGTGTGTCTAAATAGGCTGCAGTCACACATTCAGCTGCATGTGTAGATATACCATTAAACTCATATTAAACAGTCATTACCTTAGGAACTGCGAAGTATTTGCAGACCATTTCATTCACAGCTGCTCTGTATTGCCATCTGTCTTCTCCACTGTGTGCAAAAGCATGTGATGAGTACATTTATAGAGCATGTTATCTTCAGCTGTTAATTACCATTGCGTACATCTTAAAGCACTGGATTCTGGTGATTTTACTGAGAATAAAATTAAGTCTTATTTAACACTGTCATTGTGTTCCCAGACATGTTCTGCACAGAATTCTTTACAGTCTACCAATATCACATGCATACCAATTTAGCATAGTATTAATTATTGATTAATAAACATCTGTGTTGCAGTGGCACCCGGAGCTCACCTAAGGTAAGAATTGGCTGTGCTCTGAATATATGAACAGTATTTGGTTTGTCCATTACCCACTCCAAAGAATTGTATTTTTTTTTAATGTAAGATTTTGAGGGGGTTTCCTTTTGTTAACAGTATTAAAAGAGTTATATTTATCTTTCAAATATATCACTCTATGGAATATGTTTTTTGAATATTCGAGAAAGAAAAGCAGTATGTCAACATGAGCTGAAATATAGGTCTGCATTTAAGTATTCTATTAATTCATTGCAAGGTACTCCCCCCTCCCCCCATACCCCATAAAACTGCAAAAAAAGTTTATAAGACAGTTGGCAAATATGGTTCATATTTATCAAAATGCACTGAAATGATTCAACACACCATAAAATTAATAAGAATCTGTGATCTGTTAAATTTCCTGAATTTCACTGGGCACCATTAATAACTATTTATGCATCTGTGTATGTTTCCTTTTTCTAATAAGCTATATTGCTGTGTAAATGCTATATCTGGTTAAAAGTTAATCTGAGCTAGCCTTTGTAAAGAAGCCCAGTACATAACTGTGTTGAGAATGGAATTTTGTTTTCAGAGGATATAATTATTTAATAATAGATATCTTCATCCAAAAGTACTTTGTAAGGGATTGGCCATCTTGCTTATGGTAAGTAATGTAAAATGAAAAAAATTTGAGACTCAGTACAAGATGTTTATCCCACTTAAGGAAGGAAATTTGGTCTTAGTAATAATGCAGAGCAGTTATATATTTTTTTAATAAATAAATGAAGGTTAATAGCAGTGCTATCCTCTGGTTGAAGGCTTTTCTTTAATAACTGGCCATGTCCAGTTCTACTTAGCATAATTTCGGTGAGCCACATCCTCCAGTCCAGCTGAGATTTTCTCAGAGCAAAATCAAAGAGTTTAAGGACCTGATTCAGCAAAGAATTTACACATGACTGATTTGGGGCCTGCTGCTCATCCAAAGTCTTATGGAACAAATGGGAAGACTTCAACTGACATCAGATAAGCACCTCAAGCACATGAGGAAATCCCATTGACTTGGCATCAAACATATGAGATCTCAAGGTCTCAAAAATATTCTAGGAGCTTTAGACTACTTGGGATTTCCCTTCTCAGGGGCTGGATGCCCTGAATTTACAGCTGCATTGTACCAGCAATGCTGTGCAAAACAACTAGACAGAAAGTCATGATCTAGCCCAGGGGCAGGCAATTATTTTGGGTGGAGGGCCGCTTACTGAGTTTTAGCAAGCCGTTGAGGGACACGTGGATAGCCCCACCCCTTGACAGGTGCCCGGGCCCCTGGTCACCTTGACCTTTGCCACCAGAAGTCCCTCCCCTGGCCCCCAGAAATACTCGTTTCAGCAAGGGGTTTTGCCATCTCAGAAACAGAAAAATACCAAATTATATTCTAAAAAGTGAACATCGAAATCATCCATTAATTTGATTTCAAAAAATATTTTTGCCCTGGTTTACATGCATTTGTGTTGTGTACTTAAAATTAAGTCTTTCATTTGCATACTGTGGGGGGTGCATATAGGTTAGTGGGGGTCTGTGGGTATGTGGGGTAAGGGAGCATGTGGGTGTGCATGTGGGTATGTGGGGTATGGGTGGGTATGTAGTTTGTGAGGGGCTGTATGTGGGGGGGAGGGTGTATGAGGTGTGTAAGAGGGTGTGGGGATCTGCATGTATGGCAGTGCGAGAATAGGTGCATTTGTATGGTGGTGTGTGTGTGTGGGACTCACCCTACAAACACACACACGTACTCTGCCCCTGCCTGTACACACACACACACACACACACACACACACTGCCCCAGCTACACATATACACACACACTGCCCCTGTCTGCATGCACACACACTGCCCTTGCCTGCATGCACACACACTCCACCCCTGCCTGCGTGCATGCACACACACCCATACCATCATGGCACTGTGCTCCCCAGTCTGAACATGCAGCCAGGAGCTACATGGTGCTGGAGCAGGGCAGGGTGGGGCCAAGAAGCAAGGAAATGGCTGGGGGTGGGCAGGGCTGGGTTCCTGCTTCTGGCTCCCCCTGGGTCCTACCACCCCTGGCTCCTGGAATCTTTGACAGGCAGCCAGGAGCAGATAAATATTTTCTAAATTTTTAGGGGTCCCACAGGCTGGAAAGAATGGCCTGGTGGGCCGAATCTGGCCCATGGGCCATATTTTGCCTACCCCTGTTATATGGTCTTGATATAACAGCCAACACAAACACTTAAAAACTTACTATACTATTAATAGAGATTGAGTCAATGGAAAATATTCAGCCCAAGGCATTTCCTGGCAAATTGTAATTATAACTCTTAAAAGTAGGGTGTGTGTGAAAAATACCATATTTTCTTGCATATATGCCACCTATGGATATCACACACATCCTGGTTTTTTTAGAAGGAACCATGAAGGGGGAAAAAAATCTCAGGTAAGTATCTGAGTAGCAGCAGCTACGGAGCTGAGCCTGCTCCTGAGCTTGCTGTCAGCCACATGCACCAAAATAGGGCCCATGTGCTGATCCAGGACTCTGGGCCTAGGACTGCACACAGTAGGCCTGAGGCCATGTAGCAGACCCAATCCAGCTCAGCAGTTCTGTGGCCATGTGGTAGGTATGATCCATCATGGAAGATGAGACCCCATGTGTTGGGTCTGGAGCCATGCAGCCCAAGAACATGCCACTGCATGGGCCCAGGCTCAGTGCCCAAGTCTGACCCAGCATGTGGCCTCAGAGCGAGCACACAGTCCCAGATTTGGCATGCCAGGTTTGACTGAGTATGTGCCTCTGGAGTTGGACCTGGCCCACCAGGTCTGAGGCTGGGTGCTGAGTCAGATTCAGCATGCTGGCTCTGGCCTCAGACCAACCCTATACACTATCCCAATCTTGTATGAAGATTGGGAAGGGGATGGAGACTCCTCATGGGTCCAGAAATTTGGTGGTGGGGAATGGCAGGTGTTAACTGCCATGACTCTCAGAGCTGTGGCAGTTAATGCTACCACCATTCTACCCAACCCCTGACAAATTTCCAGACCCCTTTTTCTTGCATATAATGTGCACCCCAATTTTCCCAGCTGGTTTTGGGGGGAAAGGTGTGGGCTATATGTGAGAAAATACAGTATTAACTAAGAACCATGAAAAGTTGAGAGTTGGGTAAATAGTAGGGCTGTGGGAAGCTTCAGGCACTGATTTGATTAGGCAGACAGTCGGCCTGATTCAGCAGCCAAATCTCCAAGTCTGAATCAAATCAGGAGACCCTTTAATCTCTCCAAATTAAATCGGAACCCTCTGAATTGATTCGGAAAGAGTCTATGATTTGTGCGTAGACACAGCTTTAAATGTTTTTTCTACATACCTCAAGGTACCAGGCAACTTGTGAATGCTGAGGTGCTGGGGCGGGTGGAGCATCCCATGGGAGCACAGGGGGGTCTTCAGCACACTCAGCAGTGGACCCAGAAGTGGATCAGAAGCACTTCTGGTCCACTTCTGGATCCACTGGGGAGCATGCAGGGGACTCCCCCTCCCCCCCCAGCTCAGCAACTGGTGCCTCCTGGGTCTGGGGGAGTACCTGGGGTCCCCCCATGACCTATTGCTGAGCTGGGGGGTGCTGGGGGGGTCCCCCACATGCTCAGTGGCAGACCTGGAAATGGACCAGAAGTACTTCTAGTCCCCTTATGCATCTGCCACCGAGCATGCGGGGGACCCCTTGCTCCTGTGGGATGCTCCATCCACCCCGCTATCTCAGTGTTCATGAGCCATACCTGGTACCTTGAGGGATGTAGAAAAAACATTTAAAACTGTGTCTGTGACCAAATTGCTGATTCTCCAAATCAGCATCAAATCTACAGATTCGGATTCGGCTGAATTGAATCAGGACAGGGATATGAATCAACTAATTGAATCACTGTCCCCAATTTGGGCCAAATCCAAGTCGAATATGGCCCATTCCGCACACCCCTAGTAAATAAGACTATACAATTTCACCATTTGGTGAAGAGAAAGTTTTGAAATTAACATAAACACAAAAGTTCAATTTTAAGATTCCCTAGTTTTTAACTCAATTTTACCATGGCAACATGAAAATATTTAAAAACAATACATTTCAGGGCAAAGAAAGTACCTTTCTCCAAAGGAAAAAACTGCACTATATAAAGAAGTATTAATAACAACAGATAATTATTTATTGCACGTCAAAATCAATCATTGCATGCACACTTCCTATGAAACAAACAAAAGAAATACGGTGCTCTGAAACTGCACAGAATGAAGGTGAGTATTTTTCTTGTTCCCTAATATCTAACAACCCAACTCACAAAATTCTATAACAATTGCAATTGACTGTACTACTTGTAGCATTATAGACAGGTTTGACTCAATTAGCTCTCTTATTTTATTTAACTGCAGGTAGTCATAATTTCTTAGGATTTTTTTATAAAAGTCCTCCCATTTCCCAAACAGATTGAACTATCTCTGCAGTTTTGCTCTTTTAAGTTATGAAATACCAGAATATGACATAGGTATAGGATACCATTTCCAGTACTAAGTATCATATTATCAATGACCATTGATTCCATGGTCTGGAAGGTGTTAATTGTGTTCCCAGATCCACTTTGCTTCTGTGGCACTTGAGGGTTCTAATTACGTAATTGCAGAAATAAGACATTAAGTTGGAGTTCCCTGGTTATTTTTTTCTATAAATAATAGTTAACAATAATAATGTGTACTGCTCCTAGCACCTAAGATGTAAAATTTGATGACATAGAATGAGTTGTCTCAAAGCAATACACAATGGTAGGACTGTAGGACATAATGGAAGAGATACAGTCAGGTTCATCATTGTATAGAGCCTTGAAATGTGAGCAGACTGAACTTGATATAAAAGGAGATTGAGCCTCTGAGGGAGAGTTGTTAATGTGTTTAGTAAGGAAGACTGCTTTGACTGTTGACTACTGAATGGTTTGGAGAAATAACAGAGAAACAGGAGAAAGGGGCTGCAGTATTGGAATTAATAGCAATTTAGTGTCAGGTTTTATAGTCAGCCTATAAGTTTATAGGGAGCAGGGCATATAATGGATGTTACATAAACAGATCAATTGTACATTATGATAGAGTCCCTGGAGTTTTCTGGGAAACAACCAGCATTTCTCAAATATTCACTTGGGCTACTAGTAGTGGAAGAATGTATATGGATTTTCAATAGCAACTCTTAATGCATTCTGGCCTGCATATTGGACTGCATATATTTGTTAATATATAATGAGAACTGTATGTTTTATAGCTACATGTGAGCAGGAGACTGAAGACTAATTCACTAACTTAGGAAATTAAAAAAAAAGAAAAGATTACATTGCTGGAAAAACTGTGAATTAGAACCCCTTACACGAGCACTGACAAAAGAGTTTTGGAATTTTTATATTAGATACAGCTGATTAGCAGTTCAAAACTCCTAAGTTGAGAGAAATACAGAAGCCACAAAAGAAAAACAGACTAAACTTTTCAGCATATGATTTAACTTTTTTATCTTTTTTTAAGCTTTGGTTGCCACCTAGTCTCTAGTTTGTGATCGAATACCTCCCTGACTAGATGAATGAAACATTAAAAAACAGAAAATAGATCTCAAAATGGCTAGGTGACCACTGACGACCTAGAAGAGCCTATTCCCTCTTGATTCTGATATTGCAACTTTTCTATGCTGGTCTGACCACCCCACAAAATTATAAGCATGAATGCATGAAGATACTTTTATCTCTCTTCTTTGCAGGTGGCTCGGACAAGCTTCAGTCCATTTGCTTGAATTTAAGACTTATGCTTTCTGTTAATGCTTTTGCAAGCCAGCAGACAAAAACCATACATTTACAGGATCAGAAGAAATGAAGAACTAGGTCAAGTATACCAACATTAGTTTGAAATCTTTTCTTTATCAAAAAAAATATTCATGAAATACTATTATGCAATTTGCCATCAGCTGTTCTTCAGCAAACAGCTAGGGTATTGTTAGATTCATTCAGTTTCTTTGAGAAGCTCAGATTCCAAAGGCCTACGCAATACTCTCACTCTCTAATTTCTTCCCTTTCATTGTTGAAATATATAATTTTTGACACTTCTCAATTCAATTAAGCTTAATCTTGCTGTTGTTATTGGCTATGTGTATATAAACATCGGCATGTTGCCCTCGGTTTAAGCAACTGTAAAAAAGAATATATTTCTAAATTACCAGAGAGATGAAATATACTGGGTAGAGAAAGATTATTCTGTATTATACCTCTGTATACTGAGGTATCTTATCTCACAGTGGGATAAGCTAGAGCAGGGGTCAGCAACCCCCGGCACGTGTGCCAAACATGGCATGCAAAGATATTTTGCTCAGCACACCACTGCCAGCCTGGGCTCTAGGCAGCTTCTGCCAGCCACAAAGCCTGGGCTGCTCCCAGTAGGCAGCTGGGAGGCTGCAAGCCCTGCTGCAAGCAGACCATGGTTGGCAGCAGCGACCCAGAGCCTGGGTCAGTTGCAGCCAGGAAGCTGCAAACATCTGCTCTGGCATTAGCTCCATACGGGTGGGCGCACGCATTCCTCGGAGCGGACTGTGGGGGAGCGGCCTGAGGCAGTGCAACCCTGGTCTCTTCCCCACTGCCAGTGTAGAGCTGATGATTGGGCTTCAGAGCCCGGCACAGCTATTTGTAGCCAGCCTGGGCTTTGGTCAGCTGCAACTGCAAACAGCTGTGCTGGGCTCAACAGCCCTGGCATCAGCTCCATGTTGGCAGCAACTGCATGTACAGCTCAGAGCAGACAGTGGGAGGACTGTGCCACCTCACGCCCTATCCTCACCGTTCGCTCCAAGGCATGTGTGTATCCACCAGTATGGAGCTGATCCCAGAGCCTTGAGCAGCTGTTTGCAGCCTCCCAGCTGCAGCTGGCCCACGCTCTGGCAGCTGCTACCAACCACGAAGCTCAGACTGCTTGCAGCAGGGCTTGCAGCTGAGCCCACCTGACTCCCACTCGCTCCGAGTCCAGCCCCAGCCCAGACCCCCACAGGATGAGGCTGGCTCTGCCCCTTGCCAGGAGCACTGCACCTTTTGCGAGCTTAGCTGTGCAGGGTGGGTGGGTGGTTGGGCTGATGGGCAGGCTCCAGGCTGGGGCCTTGGCCAGTTGCGCTGCAGCCGGGGGGCTGGCTTCCCGGGAAAGCACAGGGGCTCTGGCGGGACCAGAGCATTGTTGGGTCAGACTTTGTCCAGCAGCCCAGGAGCCCAGCTCCATGCACCCACACATCTGGTTCTGCGTGTTTGTCTGCCTCTGTCTGGTGCTCTGTGTCTGTGTGCACACACATGTATCTGGTTCTGGGGGGAGCGGTGTGCATGTGTCTGTTCTGGGTGTGTTCTGGTTCTCTGTGTTTGTGCATGTGGTTCTCTGTGTGTGTGTGCATGTGTCTGGTTCTCTCTTTGCTCTCCTTTCTCTTTCTCTTTCTCTCTCTCTACCTACCTAACAAAGTGCAACAGTGCATGGGGCGCTGAAAGCCGACATGCTCAGGGCTTGGTGGGCCCTGCACAGCTCCAGGCCTGTGGGACCCAGCAGTAGCCCATTCAGGCAGGCTTTACTGAAGGAAAAAAAAAAGCGGTGAGCCTGATCTTTTTTTTTCCTCCGCAAAGCCTCCCTGCCCGCCTGAGCTGTGTGGGGGCCCGGTACCGCCCTCCGCGACTGTGGGGTGCAGGTGCGGTGCTTCGCTCTGCGGCTGTGGTGCCCCACCATGACTGTCTGGGTTGGGTGCCAGTGGGCGGGTGCTGCCTGGGGGGCCCTCACGCAGATCAGGGACCACTCAGCCCTCCAGCAGTTCATCCCCTCCCTGCCCCACCACTGAAGAGGGAGGTAAGGATCAGGCCCCTACCCTTCTGTACACCCACCATTTCAATTTAGGGAGGACTAAACTGAATTAATCCCCCATGACATGTACAAGCCACCTAGAAGCCCAACTGACAATTATAGGCTCCTGCCATGGTAAGGGATGAGCTGACACAATTCTGTTTGGGGGAAAAATAGAGATAGTGGGACCAGAGCCCGTTTACTATGCCTGTGTGTTTAATATGGAAGGCCCACACATGGCTAAGTTATATATGTTGAATATAAGTGGAAGCTGGCTGCAAGATGTCAAGTTATAGCAGCTAAAGAGCTGAATCCTATTTCACTTTATGCAACTAAACAGCAATTACCTTCATAATTGTCATGGTCTGAGGTTCAATTTTGCTGGATGTGAGGACGAGGGCCCGCCTGTGGTTGAGTCCTGAGTCATTAGGGCACTTGCCCATGGAGCACTAAGACCCAGATTTTAGGCTGCCTTCATCTTAAGGGGGTATTTGAAGTAACATCTGCTGCTTCCTAGCAGGTGGTCTAACCAGCAAGCAGTAAGTATTTTTCAGCCCTTCTCTTGAAGCTGAGCCACTGGTACCTTGCATTTCACAGTGATTGAACAAAATGGACACGGGGCAACACAGAAGTTTCTGGCTATTGGGAGCCAGGGCCTAGGCTGGAACCCAAGGCCTGCTCCCATTTAAAGTAGCATCCATCTCACAGAGCTTATACCCTTCTGCTTGTTTTCTACTTGGCGTCATGCATCTCCCTCACCTGGCTTCGCAGAGACCAGCTTCAAGAGGAAGGCTCAAGAGGGGACTAAATAATTCCTAATCTTTGGCATGGTGGTTAGAGCACTGAGCTGGGAAGCAGGAAATGTAGTTTCAACCACTTTTGAGCTGGAGGCAGGGAGTCTAGGTCTCTTGTTACCTCACTGCCTGCTTTAACCACTTGGCCATTGAGCTAAAACATGGGAGGGCCCTCCTTACCTGTCATCTAATACCTCCTAGTCAGCTAGCTACAATTTTGGGGCTTATTTAATGTACCCGGGAAAGCATACCATATACCTATGCAGGATCAGTAACCACGGGGACACTTGTAGGTCTACAATGCACCCAGGATTGCATTGCAAACTGTGCATAAGTCCCAAAACTGGCACTTACATGGCCACATAAATGGATGCATAAGTGAAATAGAATCTACCTCACAGTTCCTTGATCATTTTCAACCATTCAGGAGAAAGGACTTCACTTTGGTTCTCATGACTCACAACTACCAACCCCAGCAGGCTTCCTCTGCATTAAAAGCAAAAGCAACCAGGGCTCAAGGCTGCCTGAGATTGCATCAAGCTGAACGGGTGAGCTGTCAGCCTCCCAGCAAGGGTCACTAGTCCTTCTCATCAAGTTTCAGTTTAGCCACCCAGATGCGACCTGTGGGGAGACCATCTCATTATATTAGCTTAGTTTGTGCCCTTGTAAGACTGGACTGTCCCTCACCCAGTGATCTCTCTTAATTATTTTTTCTATTCTCTTCCCCTTCTCAACTTACTCCTATATCTCTCAGAAGTAAAGTGCTATTTATCCTTATCTCTAGGTCCTCCTCTTGTTATAATGTCTGAAAGATCATAGGAGTTCATAGGTGGAGGAAACACACGTAAAGAACTCAGGGCCCACTAGACCCAGGGCAGGGGTTGCAAAATCCCTGATGAGGGGCTCTACCATCCTTTGGGATCAGGCTCATCTAACCTAAAGATGAGGATACATTTGGAATCCAGGCTCACGTTGAGAAGCATCCAGCATTTCAGATATCTTCAAAATTATCCAGACCTCCTTGAGCATGCAAGACTGAGGCCAAATTCTCATGGAACAGGCTTTCACAGCAAGTTAATGAGGACTGTCATTTTTGTGCCGAATAACTTAGAAACTATAGATAGATGGGATTGCATTAATATACTGGACATAGAGTTAGAATATACCTTACTGGGATTTGGTACTACCAATCTTAGTCTCAACTTAAACAGAAATGGAAAATAAAATCAAATAATGAATTAACAGAATATTTTTTAACCTTTAAAAAAAATAAATAATCCCCTGACTCCCCAGCTTCACATTAAATTGAGTTTGTGCTTTGGCTGAATTTTAGATAGGGGAATTCCTGTTTTATTGAAACCCACTTTCCAATCCCTATTTCTTTAACATGTCATGCATCATTGATAAAGTTATCATTTTCTGACTGCAGAAATTCACTTTTAAAAACAAACACCTCATCTTATCAAAGTAATAAATAAGTTTATTTGCCACTTGGGCCAGATATTTGGCTGATGTAAATCTGCATAGCTTCTGTGACTATGGTGAAGCTGCCCCAATTTATACCATAAGAGGGCACAGCTTTGTCGTGACTTGGTATCTTCTCTGAGCTCACATTCAGAATGTTATACATCAAGATAATCACATTTACAAACCTTACTGAAATGTTTTATGAGCAGAAAGCTGAAATGAAAGGGAAGGGAAGGGTTAATGTTTTATTCAACAGAACAATCCTGTATAAGTCATCCTTCTCAGATAAGGAGAGCAAATACCAAATAATTCTTGCCTCACCCATTTCCAATGACCAGTAAAGCCCTTACTGTATTTGTGTATTAAACATTAGGAATGAATTCTGATCAGACTGGCTATTTTCACGTACAGGAACTCTGGACTTATATCTACCTATCATGAATTTTCATCATAATGGAACAGAAATCTGAACCCTTTCTCTGCTCTGAGTAAAAGCACCCTGTGCTGGACCAACCTTACGAATAAGCAATTCATTCAACTGGAACATTTGGGTAATTTGCAACTCATATATCAATTAAATCTCTTCATCCACAAGAGAGACTACTATAAGAGGCAAGCCACAGGAAGACCCTTTTCCCACTACACTGAGACCCTTCTGTTATTGTCTGAAACCACATGAACTGTAACACCAGTCAGATTATCTCAAGGCACCCAATACTGGTAAACATGTACACTTGCACTTATGCATATGTGCAGGTGTTTTGTACATTATCAGCCACATAAACAAGGAACTTAAATCGGTCACAGCACAGACAGACAATAAAATTTTCATGAGCAGAAGTCAGTTGATGAAGTGGGAGGGAAGGGAAGGGACAGAATGGGGAGGAAAGAGTGCTAACAATGGGTGTGGAAAAAGAGGCTTTTAAAAGCAGAGAGCTGGTGAGGAAGAAGAGAGCACCAGTGGAGTGGACAGATTACAGAGGATACATCACCCAAGATCTGGGGAGAAGTGAACCTCCCAAAGCTTTGGAGACCTAAAGAAGGAATAGATGTGTGGCTGGGTAGGTGATAGCCCCCTGAACTATGAAGAGATTGAAGAAAGAAAAGTGCAGAAGGAAGGATATGTCCACTATATAAAGTCAACAAGTGCTCTCAGCCACTGCATCATGGATCCAGTACAACCTAATTTACCTGCTTGTAACCTCAAATCAAACCGTTAGAAATTCAGTAGCATAACTAAAAGGAAGCCAGTGAGACACCAGACCCTGGTGCTGACTTAGGGTGGGTACAAATATAATAACCATTGCTGCTGGTGGCATTGTGTTGCTGCCTGAAGCAACCCAGCCATTGCCTGTGCCCTGTGCACCACTACCATCTAGGGCACAAAACTGCCCAGCTATGCCTGTACCCAGAGAGGGAAGAAGAAGAAAATCACATCTGAGAGGGAAGAGGGAAGGATAGTGGCTCTTAACCTTTTCAGACTCAGGACACCTCTGACTAAAGGCACCATCCAGAAAATATCTGTTCTTAGGTTTCTCTCCTTTCTTGACTACAGAAAAATAAAGCAATAAACCTCTTGTAAAGCGCTCACAAAGACTACAACAGGGCAGAATATTTTGAAACTATGGATTCCTATTTGAAATTTCTGGGTTTATCTTGTGAATCATGGATGGATGTTTGCATACCTACTACTACATAGCACCCCACGGCACCCTTAAAAAGGATCACATGGCACCACATGGTGCCATGGCCCCCTGGTTGAAGATCACTGCTATAGCAGCAGAGTGATCAAGACAACTATTGGGAATACTCATTCCAAATCAGTTACTCAATATGCTTCTCTTCCTATTTGCAAACTGCCTGTAAAGCAATAAGGATTTGCCCAAAGTGTTCTTTGTTCAAAAAACATTAATGAATATCTTCGAGCTCATGAACAATTGGCAGCAACATTCAAATTCTTCTCCAAACCTGTGTGAATATGTGAACTTCTGAGGCCGGCAACCTCGTGCTGGAAACATGGCAAGAAAAGGTTTGTCATGAGATCTTGCCCAGTGGAGCCAAAATCACAAGAATCCTTGTATTTTTCACCAATATTTTGGATTTTTGCTGCATGCCTTTACCAGTCAGGAAAGAGAAATTCAGACATGACAACTACTTAAAAGTTATGGTAACTTACACTCTTTTCCAATTTACAAGAAACAGCAACTCAGATTTGGTTCAATTTTTTATTTTATCAGCACTTCAACAGTACTAATAATGAAATGGATCAAAACAGAGTCTGTTGACAATGAGCAGAATACAGTAGTAGGAACTGAGCTGATCACATAGGCTAGGGACAGACATTCAAAAAGCTAAAGCCTGAATTGATTCAATCTTCGCAGGTTAGTCTAATCTGGCTAGGTTAAATCAGTTTGTAACTCAGACAAACATCCCAGAAATGCAAGGACATGCATGCAGTGGCTTAGGCTAGAAATTGGGGCGCTAGAGTAGCCCTCCCTTTGTTTCTACAGGGCAGAGCTGAGGGGGGCATGGCCAGGCCCATGAAGGACACTCTTATTATTCCCCTCCCCTCTAAGATGCCTAGCAGGGAATGTTTATCACCCCTAACTCCATGTTTATCAACTCATTAAGAAAGTAAAGCTTCTCTACATTACCTAATGGAGCTCTTCTTGAACAGCTCTTCCAAGGAAGGACATTAAAGTACCTGTTGATTAGCTCCAGAAAACCTGTCTGCATCTGTCCTCTCCCACAGCATGGACCATAGCCATCATGTGGTCTGCTAGATAATACACAGACACCTCTCGACAAGGCAGAGGGGAGGTGGGAATTACTGCTTAGCAGAGAGTGGGGGCGGGGGGAGCAAACAGCTTTTCTTAAGAAGTTTTTCCAAGGAAGAATATTAACCTACCTGTTGATTAGCTCCAAAAAGCCTGTCTGCCTTTGTCATCTCCCGCAGCACGGACTGTAGCTAGTATGTGGTCTGCTAGCTAAAGCTGAGATGTCTGTATAAGGCAGAAGGGAGGAGGGAATAATCCCTGCTTAGCAGGGAGAAGCCATACAGATGCTCTGTACCTGCAAGTCTGTGCTGAACTCCAGCCAGGGAGCAGAGGGGAGGAGCCAGCCCTGCTGTGGGGCAGAGAGCCCTGCCAGCCCCGAGAGCATGCTGGGATGCTGAGGGAGTCTGGTTTATCTTAACCCAGCAGAGGATCTGGAACAAACATTGCATAAACAAGTTTGAGTGAAATCAGTTAAGTCTGATACTACATTGAACCAGGTTTATCTCAAACTGGTTTCAGCCATTTTCAAACTGGTTTATGTGCACTGAACATCTGTTCTGTTACAGGTTTAAGATGATTTATATATAATGTCTGTCCCTAGCCCTAAAGGGCTTGCTTCTGCTATTGTTACATTGAACTATGCCTTATTCTGTGAGTAGCCCCAGGATATAAGATTGTACAAGGGGTGAAATATTATTCATGTAATTAAAGGAAGCATACTAGAACCATAAAGCTTTGGGAAAGATTACGAACACTTTATCTACGAGTAATATCACCTTCCCCAGTTGTACTGAAGCAATTATTCTCAGTTGTGAGTGAAGTTCAAAACCTGAACCACTCTATCAATTATTCAGGTTTCAGGGTAGTGTCATGCAAAGTCCACAGTAAAATTCCCTCAACTTGATGAGGGTGTACAACCAGTCTCTTCATCTTTTGTTCCATCTGGGTTAAATTAACTTCACTAATACAACATTTGAATAATGAAGAATATCAGTAGCTGGGGAAGTGAAATTCTACACCCTGTCTACTTGCCAGCCACTGATCATGACGGTTCTGTGGCACTCACCAGTTGCCGCTGTCTTCAGGCGCCAATCCAGGTCTTCTTGTGGTTCTTCAATTCAATCCTATGTTTCCTTTGGTTTGTAATAGGGATAGAACTCAGTGACAAAGTAGACAACCCCTTTCACTCAGGGTCTTCCCTTCTCATGGTCTCATCCCCTACTCCCTCCGAGGGAGGGTACTAATGAATAAATCAAAGAAAAAAGAAATAAAGTATGAGTGAGTCATTGTCTGATATTCCTGCCTTTTTATTCTAATCCTATCTCTGCCCCAGCTGGGGTCATTCCCTCCCCAGCAGCTCTCCTGCTGGCTGTCTATCCTTGCAACTGGGCTACAGCTGCTCAGAGCAAGCTCCTGCCTCCTCTGGCAGTTGCTCTGCCAGCTCCCTTCCTGCCCTGGCACTCTTCATGACTTTTAAATTTACCATAGTGGTGCTCTGGGCTGACATCATCAGCTATGCACTACCCTCTCTAATTGATAGGGAGCATAAAAAATGACGTGGCTGTGCTGCGCATTGCTCCAGCTCCAGCTCCAACTCAGTAAGTTGGAGGAGTTCCCTCAAAGTACCCTTGACCCCCATAACTGGGGTCAAAAGGGGCTTTACTGGGTTGTGGCTTGTGCAGAGGGACCGTACCACCACATTGCGGTAAAGTCCAACCACCTTTATCCCACAATAATCTGTTTGGGCCCATACATTTAATTGGTTTTTTGCTCAGTTCTTCATTTGTTAAATGATAGCACTTCCCTAACTCTCAAGAGGTAGGAAAAATACAGTTGTGAGGATTAATGCAATGAAGACCGTGAGCACTCAGACACTATGTTATCTGATAAGTACCTAAAATAGATCATCTTGTTTGGCCATCAGTGCTACAAGTGAATTATACCCTCTGTGATTTAGACAGAAGAACATGAACTCTTTTCCTGCTCTGGTGTTTCAGTCCATTGCTCTCTCTGTCTGCCTGCTCTCAGAATCCATGTGAAAAAGAAGCAGACCATTAAAAACTACTTCAAAGCATGCTTTTCAAGGTGACCAGCCTTGACAGGAAACAAAACCATTTCACAGTTAGAAATATTTAATAGCACACCATTCCCTGAGCTCTTTGTTAGATTTTTTTAATCAGAGATGAGAAACCAGTTCAGTAAGAGAAGATGATGCCTAACCTTTCACCAAAACTAACCTTCTCCCCCACTCCACCCCCCCACAAAATGTTGAAATTTGAAGCTGTGCAGTTAACTTTATTCCTTTGCCTTTTTCTTCTTTCTGCATCTTCTACAGATTCAGCAACTACATTTCCTCCAGGCATTTGCTCAGTACAAGATTATGTCATGGGGAACTTATTCAAAATTAACATCTCAATTCAGCCATGTGGGATACCATATTTATTTAAATATTAGATACCTTTGAATTTAAAATGCACTCAAATTCAAGTCTCTTGATTTAACAAAAAAATAAAGTGTCTAATAAAGACACATTTACAAGGGAACAATTTCAATGAGGCATATATAAACTTTTTGGTTTTTTTAATTCAAATTGAGGAAAAGGCCAATTTTAGAAGAAATACATGACTTCTAAAAGTGCCTCCTAGTTCAAAAATAAGGTAGGTCCTTTTCAGAGCTGTCTGGATTTTGAAAGTCACACTTACGGTTCTCTTTAATTTACAACCAATTAAAGTCTGCTCTTTCATCGAGAACTGAGGGTGAACAAAAAGTATACTCCACAAATAATGCATCCAATGATGTTTCTCCACAGGGGGAAAAAATGCTTACAATTTCAGCAAACAAATTCTGTACCCTACCATTGTAGAAGTGATCATTTTATTTCAGGGAATCATAGTAAAAGGCTCTGTTGTACAGTTCCACACCTGCAAACACTTACTAAAATGTTTATTTTTAGTCTGTAGCATAACAAGGGGTGGGTGAGCTGGACACCAGCCCTGGGTGTTGACTTAGAGGTGGTACCGATATGGTCCCTCCACCCAGAAGTCTTTAGCACGAGGGCAGCCCTGTGCCTCCCAGCTGCACATGCAAACTGCACATGCAGACTGAAGTTACTGGGATTATGCGCGGAACCAGCGCAGCCTCACACTCAGTGGTGTATCTGGAGAGGGGACAGAGGTGGGGTGGAATAACATCTCCCTTCCCAGAAGGCTTTGTCATAGGGGGTACAGCCCTGTGCCTGAGTGGAGAGAACCAGTGGCAATGAGGATGGGGTGCACAGGACATTCCACCCCGGGCAGCAAGATTGGCTGCGGGGGAACCCCCCCCAGTTGGCAGAACTGGTCGCAGGGGATGCATGTGCCCCCCCCCCCGACTAAAGCAGCACCAGTCACACATGGAGAGAACAGAGCACCAGGAGTGGCCCTTGAGGAGTCCATGACACTGTTTGTCCCCCAGCAGCAGCCCACGCCTATCTTGCTACAGTCACAGCTACATCAGTGGCAGCTGCAGCCACAGTGAGAACAGCCAGGCAGGTAAGTCTCTCCTGCCCCTCCACTTCCCCCTTCCTTCTTTCTTTCCCTGCTCCCCACCCAAGCTGTCCACCCCCACCTATGCCCAGGTGCTGAAAGAGCTCCCTACACCCCTGACCTCAGTTGCACTCATAATCCCAGTAACTTCAGTTTGCATGTGCAGCTTGGTTTTGTTGAATGCTTTTGTATGATGGTTTGAGCTTAGCTGTGCCTGCTGAATTGGAGTAGGAGTCACTATTTTCCCTATTTCTGACTGAGACCTTTAACAATGACTGTAATTTATTTTAATTCAGTAAATGCTAATGTTAATCCACTCACAATATTCAAGAGCAGAGGGATAAGTAAAACAGAAAGAAAACAACTATTTCCATTGGTACCCTACCAAAATTCCTATAAAACTTATCTGAAGTGACAGCTCTTCTGAACTATTATTCAGTTCAATGCCTCTTTTTAATATACTTACTTCTGATTCCAAGAGAAGAGAAACAAAGAACTCCAACAACAAAATAACAGCTATCTTCCAATCAGTATATAAAAAACATTATTTTGGATCATTCCACTCAACGAAATGATCAATTAGTGGCTCTAAAGATAAAACATGGAACCGAACTCCTTTAAAGTCTGCAGTTTGGGCTTGGGCATGCAAACAGGCTACCAGGAGGTAAACAGGACTTGAGGGATTCACCATCTGCCATCAGTTCCAGTGTAACTGGCTGGGCTAGTTCTATGGTCAATGAAAGCAGTGCAATGAAAGCTTATCCCTCTGTGATCTTTCTGGAAATCCCTGCCCCCATTTTCCACATGGTAGTTTTTTGTGTGCCCATGTTAATTCTGGCACTCATCTATACTGCCTTTGTCCACATTTAGGATGACTGCCAAGATGCCTGCACCAGCTCACTCACTCCTGCTCAGAGTACCCCAATTCCTGAAAATAAGGCAGTACAGCTGCCTGTGCATGGCCCTGAGCATGTTCCTTATTTCCAGGTTTTGGAGCACCCTCCGTTGTAGCAATCCCAGGCATGGCAGAAAGGTGGCTTAGACGTGCTACTGGAGGCATAAAAACCCTGGGAAGTTTTTGCTAAATTCCTTCTATTTTTGTCTATCATAGAATCATTATAGAATCATAGAAAATTAGGGTTTGAAGGGCTCTCAGGAGGTCATCTAGTCGAACCCCTTACTCAAAGCAGGACCGTCCCCAACTAGATCATCCCAGCCAAGGCTTTGTCTACCCAGGTCTTAAAAACCTCCAAGGATGGAAATTCCACAGGCTGTCTAGGTAACCTGTTGCAGTGCTTTACTACACTTCTAAGTGAGAAAGTTTTTCCTAATATCTAACCCAAACGTCCCTTTCTGCAACTTCAGACCATTGCTTTTTGTCTACTAGTCCTAAACTGCATTTTAAAAATTGACCATCCCTACTTCACCATCACATTTTTCACCTGAAAATTCTGAATCTATTTCCTTTCCCCTATTGTCTACATTAATTCATTCCTGCACTGTTAATAGTTTGGGAAGACCATTTTGAAGCTGTAATAGTCAGATAAAGCAATTTTTCATCCTCACCCAACCCTGTAGTTTTTCACTCCTTTATCACCTCTTAGGTAGACTACATCAATGCAATATACCTAGTCCTAAAGCCTTCAGCTCTTAGGAAACTTCGAGATCATTTGGATTACTTACAAGATTGCTAGATTTAATTTTTCTTCAACAACACAAAATGTTATGGACACACTGAACATTAGCTTCCCACAGAATACTAGATCAAGTCCAAGACTGCTGTCCTTACCTTCAAGGCAGTCGTCTAAAAAATGAAGGCTGTCGTTGACATCTTTTTTCCTCTGGCACCTCAGAACTTCCTTTAATAGGGTAAAACTTGTTTGTAGAGAAGACATTTTTCTCAAGGACACATCCAAAAGTGGAGAATGAACTCCTACAGGAACTAAGGGCCATCACAGACTTCACAACCTTCCACTTTGCATGCAATGTGCACTTCTTTGACAATGCCTTCTAAAAATTAAACATACAATTTTGGATTTAAAAATGCTAAACCATATGACTCCACTGCACACACTTCTCCTGGAGGGGACAGGGTGAAAAAGAGCACAAGACTTATGTTAGTTATATTGCTTAATATGCTGCTGGAAGGTGTTCAGATTCTATAGTGATAAGCATGGGATTAGAGCATTTAAGAAAAACATCCCCAAAGTGCAACTTCACCCATTATGATAGGAGCCAAAGTTAGCACACGCTCCCAAGTCACCCTCCTCCTTATTAGGCAGTGCAATTGCACTAACAGTCTGTCACTAGACTGCCTACCCATGATTTTGATTTGTTAGTATGATTTGTGAGCATAATGACAGTTCAAGCAAGCAATACAAGAAAAGCAATGCATTTGGGAACAGCTGCAACATAAATAATAAATTACACACAGCCACACATGAAAAACACATTAATGGAACATTATTCAGATTTCAGACTCAAATACTTAGAAGGGAAGAAGTTCCAGAGTTATTATTAACCTAAGTGACCGTAATTCGGCATCCTTTTGCATATTCATTAATGAAATACTTGAACACATACTATTTTTCCACATGACCTGTTGCTTAGTGTATGAATGAATGATGCTCGCATAAAAGGCACCTATTTGATATTTTGTTTTCTCCTTGTTCAGTGTGTGACCCTAGGCCTTATTTATTGCACTCTACTGAAACTTGGCTCTGAAGGAAAATTAATTATCTTTTCATGGTTTTTTTTTTATGGTGCTCACTATAGTATCTGAATTAGTATCAGCACTATATTATCTGAATCAGTGATTTTCAACCAGGGTGCCTTGAGATATTTAAAGGGCTGCTGTTGGGTGTCACACAATTTTAGCACTGTTAGGTGTGTAAACACCAACATACAATCCACAAGATATACCCAAAAGTTTCGAATAGGCATCCAAAGCATTCTGACCTATTGCAGGCTTTCTGAGTTCTTTGCTGTGAAAGAATGGCTCTATTATTTTCCAGCAGTCAAACAAGTGATAGCAAAGAGCTGGCATTTTCCAAGGGTGCTCTGAGTCTGGGAAGGTTGAGAACCACTGAACTGAGTGCCTCACAGAAGCTAGCCCATTTGTTTTCAGAACACCCTGGTATGGCAAAGGAGTCCTATGATCTCCATTTCTGCAGAAGGGGAACTGAAGCATAGATAGATTAAGGTCAGAAACATTCACTAATTTGGGGTGCTCAATTTGAAACATTTAGGAGCTGCTTTTGCAGAGTGTTTCGAATTCTGCAGCCACGTACATGTTCAAAACTCCACTGTTATTAACTCCAGTAGCAGCTAGGAGTGCTCAGCACTTCTACAAATAAAACACCAGTGGCTCAACGTGAGCACTCAGAAAATAGGGAACCCCCAGTTAATGACCACCTGTGAAAAGACTGGAGTAAGTGATTTACCCTGCATCACATAGGATCGCTGGCAAATAAAAGATTTCATCCAATTCTCTAGGTCTGCCCTGTGCACTGAATAAGGAAGGGCTGCCATAAAGGGAAACAAATGGCTGCAAAAGAAACAAACCCCAAACCTTGATCTAGCGCCCACTGAAGTCAATGAGCATTGGAGCAGGCTCCTTTTGTAACAGACTTCCATCCAATGCTGGGGAGCTGAGTGAAAGAAAGCTCCTCAAGACAATATGATTCAGCTAATGAACACATTTCTATCACAAGTTCCCTCAGTGTCTCAGAGCTGCTTGCATTCACGTAGACATAAAAATATATATACGGACACCCAAAAAAGGCATGATTTGAGCTTTGTGAGGAAATTTATGGTAGGCTTTTTTAATTTTACACGAATCGTTTCGTGGATTTCTGTATAAATGGCAAGATCTGGCAGCAGTTGTGCTTTCAGCAATCATTATTTGATACCGCTGCTGAGATAGCAGCTATTTCCTACTCTGGACTATATCAGACACCACCATGTGGTAACTCTTGGTAAATGCTGGGGAGGGATGTTATTGGTACAGCACCTTCAAGCTTCACAGAGAAACAAAATCCCCTAGATTTAGACATAAACCCATCAACTCTGACAAGTTTGTTGTAGACCCCATGAATGTTTATTGCCTAGTCACACTGAAAGAAAGCATACTGGGGGAAAATTGGTTTGTAGTATCAAAGACTCACTCTGGCTAATTGAAATCTCACCTGATTTTCCACTATTTTTAGTTGAGCTGGTTGAAGCTTCAAAGCAATCCATCCCAGGTTCAAGAGGTTTCCCAGGTGTAAATAATAAAGCAGTAATTCCAGAACCAGGGATTTAAAGGAGACAAATGTCTTTTGTTTGAGCTCAAGGGAGTCCTTTACAATTCTCGGCAAATTCCCTTCGAGACCTGTTGTAGTACACGCTCTCAGGAACTACCTCACTCTCTTTCCAAGCACTCTCTGCCTCCTGCCCGTCATGTAAGCAAGAACTGAGTTCTCTCAAAACCCTCCAGAGGAGGAGATAAGAAAACATACTGGCTTAGGGACAAAACTCCCCTCAAACTGGCTCCTATTCACGTTTATAATTCTTTTTTTATGCTCTGTCTGGTTCTGCTAGTTCTATCCCCTTCCCCACCCCGCAAAATATATTTATAGGTCCCAAATGTGCTAGAAATGTCACAGAAAATGAAGAAAGAGGGAGTTCCTTTCCTGCAAGGACTTACCAGCCACGTTTTAAAGGCAATACAAGTGGAAGATAAGTAGCAGCATTGTGGGAAGAAAAAAGATGAGGCAAGAGTTAATGACACTGAAATCCTATGATGACTCCCTCTGGGAGCACGTACATAAGAGATTCTGTCAAGTTTGTGCATGTGTATGATATAAAGATTGTAAGGAATATAAACTGCTGAATATTATTACACTGTATGGGTATCTACACATGTAACTTATTCAAAGAAATAAATTCTGGCACATATTGTGTCAGAGTTTAATGTTCCTGGACACCGCATTTGAATGTGCACCCAGGACCACAACAAATTGAGCTGGGTCAAGAAAGATAATACACTTTAATTGGGCAATTTCACTTGAAAGAAAAACATTTTCCAAAGACAATGTATGTTATATCATGTTATGTGCCATTAGAACCAAGCAAAAAACAGGGTAGATTTGCACCTTAGAGACTAAATTATTAGGTCTAATGAAATCAGTAGATCAAATAATTACATGGTTAAATAGCTTGGACACAATGCCACACAACTGCAGCTACCCACCTTCCAGTTGTGTCCTCATGTTGCATCCACTCATGCACAGTTCTAAGCAGGGTGTCACATGTAACAAGAAAGAGTAGCTGTTACCTTCTCCCTTCAGTGTAAGGACTGTCCCACAGGTTTATTCAGACCTTCTTTCTTTTCGCCTTTTACCATATTGTAGGCACAATCCCACCAGTCAGTGATCAGTTCCCCTTAAATTAGAGGAGAAAAACAATCCAAAGGAGACCCAGAAAAAATGGATTTTGCTTCTCCCAAAAATCAAAAGATGAAGTTTAATAGAAACATTATTTGTATCCAATAGTGCTGTATGCCTGCACAATACAACACCTTGCTAACTCATGGTTTCCACTTCCTCAGTTTGAAGAACACTTTTCCAGATCCCAGAGATCTTTATGATAAGAAAGAGGATCTAATTCAGACCTGGTGTATACCGTTTTATATCCATTGAAATCAAAGGATTTCACTTACTTAAAGCAAGTCTGAGAGGGGATCTGTAGGTAAAAGGAATCAAGACTCTAGATAGAGGTGATATCTTTTATTAGACTGACTAGATATCTGCAAATAAATTTCTTTATTTGCAAGCTTTCAGGTGCACACACCCTTCTTCAGGCATAGGAGAATGCAAAGATTGTAAAATTTCACCTAGGTGTAAAGGACAATTCATATTTTTACATCTGTAGGAAAAAGCTTTTCTTTCTCTTGCCTGCATTCAACATGATCTAGAGATAAGCCTCAAGCATCTGTGATTAACCCCTTGATCACTTTTCAAGGGCATCACTTCTTTATTCAGTAAAACATAAAATACTTTTATCTATTAAATCCTCATTATCCATAATTATTTCTCTGGGCATTGTAGATGACGAGTCAGCTAGCACAGATTTAATTATCAATTTCTACTGTAAGAAGACAATGTTTATTGACATCATTATCAGACCAGCACTGAAATGAAGCAGATGCTAATCTGAAGTTGAGCTTCAGGAGGCGTCTAGCTGTCTGACCAAAGGGACTAATGCTCATCAGATAATAAAAAAGTTTTGCCCCTGATATCCGTATAGAAATGACATAATTGACTCTCTGCGCAGATTTCTCCTTTCATTTCAACTCTGAGAGATAAAAGCCAGTTCAACCTTTCAAAATTGCAAGCAGCCTTTATTGTACTGCTTATTGTGATGTTGTTTTCTACATTTTAATAGCGTCCTTTTATTCACATTTCAGAGGATGACCATAGAGAAATCAAATGCAATTTATAATGTTGAAGTAGAAATTAATGGAGCTTTGCCATTGATTTCAATGAGTTTAACATCCAGGATAAGTAAATCCAGGGTGTAATAAAATGTCAGTTCTCCAGTTCAAATGTACAAGCAAGAAGATGGGGAATTTTGAGAGGCAGGAAATGAAATCCCATCAACCTTCTGTCACCTTCTGGTGCTGCAGTTAAGTGACATTAAATGCACAAAAAATACTGTCAATATGCACCAACTGAAATATATTAATATGTTTGTCATGGACCAGACGTGCCTAAAAATCCAGTGCAAATGATCATCATCAGGCTGTGTGATGATAATCATCTTCAATTGCCGCTCCACATTTTTCTGCTTGGAATATTTTGCATGTGTCAGTGGAGGTTGAGTGGGAAAACTAAGTTGTGCTATGACACATAATTAACACCAATATTTCTTAAAGTAACACCCATACCAGAAGTAAGGCTCTGCTCTCCTAAGCATGGCATGAACACATACAAGAATACAACCAATAATGTGAAGAGGTTACAGCAATGTAAACTGCTGTTCCACTAACCTAGAGCTGGGCAAAAATTGTTGACAAATAACTTGTTCACCAAGATGCAGTGTTAAAGTGATTGAAACAATTTGCAAACTCAGATGAAACTGGTAGTTGCATATTAGTTTGAGCCAATAAAACAAAACAAAAAACCCAAACACCCCCCAAAATGAGAAAAAGAAAGCTCAAAATATATAAATATTTCATTTTAATAGTCTTTTAAGCAAAGCATTTTGATCTTCTAATTTCAAAGCTACACTCTGAGGTCAAATTTATATATTTTCAAAAGTAAAAAAAAAAAAGAAAATATTTTTGGAAGGGGCTTTCTTTTGCCATCCAACAAATAATTAACAGATCTGGGACACAGAACCCAGGTCTTTGGGGTTACAGTGAAGTGTACAATCCCCTAGATCATATTTCCTTTCTGTTGGCTTTGAGTACAAAAGTATTTGATGCAGTCCTGGCAATCCACTCCTTTTGGCCTTACCACTGCAATAGTCAGTGCAAGCCTGACAGTTAAATAAAGAGCCCTCAGTAAAGTGCATATCTGTTTTAAAAGGATCCATTTTACACTAGTAAGAAAGAAAGCTTTAATGCCTTTGGAGTCCTGATGCAGTTAATGAGGTTTTTTTGTGGGAGGGATAAAAGCTCTCTTTTCTTAACTTTGGAATTTCAGATTGCAAAAGACCATCATTCCACACTTAATCCCTGTGCCTAAGTGAACTGAATTTGTGGTTTCATTTTGGGACCTACTGGTCTGTTTTTCATGTCAATATTACATATTTGCTACAATTTGTCTCCATTCCAAGACTTACTGAAACAAAGGAAACATTTGAATGAGATTTAGGACTGAACTTCTTTCTTACCCTTCAGAAAGGTAATCCCCATCCTTTAGATAAATACAGGCATTTGGCTTCCAGTATTCCCACTCAATCTGTCTTCACAAACACCACATGGATCTAATTTAAGAGGACAATTTTTCCATAGATCAAAAGGTTACAATTATAATCCTACCCAGTAAGATGGGATCTTTCACCCTTATTATTCCTTTACTTACACTGCCATTTAAGGAGGCCTGGTTTGGAAATCATGAGACCTGGATTCCTCCACCAACCTTATTCAACCTTTTTGTGCCTCAGTTATTTCAGCTGTGAAATGGAATAATAGTAACAACTTTCTCCAATTTGGAAATCACGTTTGAGTTTACTCGATGAAAGGTATATGGCAGTATAATGAATCATTATTAATCCTACAAAGCAAAATTGAGAGAACTACATTAATTCTATGATTTTTTTTTCCTGTTAAGGTTATAAAATCTCTCTCTGTTTTTATCATCCATGCACTCATGAGAGTCTTCTTTTTGACACACTTTAGTTAAGTAGAGGTTGCAGCTTACACCAAGAACACCTTCCAGAGGTTTCTGGGAAGCATAGTGAGAAGAGAAGGAATTAAGTTTAAAACTACTTTAAGTACTAAGTGGATGCATCTACACAAGATGCAGTAATGTGTATTAGCCTAATTTAATGAATATTAAAATGTCCTTAATGCATATTAAAATAATGAACTTAAGCTAATCCTGCCTAATTTAGACTCGATTAGTTAAAGTGCATTAAGTCAAGTGTAGATACAACCCAGCCCTGCCCAGGCCTGGAAGGAGGCCATCCAATGCCTTCTGGCTGTCTCCTGCTCATCCTGAGGCCATGTGGACAAGGAGACAGAGGGACCAACTGTGAGACCTCAGGAGAATGCTGGCCCTGCACGTGGGCAGCCAGAAGGAGAACCACCTGCTGCTGGACATGAGCCTGACACCTGTCACAGTCGTCACAGCCCCCGAACTCATGGGATGGCCTACAGCCAGGGTGTTGGGCACCTGCCCCCGGACTCTTTCCCCCCACCCCAAAACCCCCCACTCTGGGACCTAAAGACTGTGGCTGTTGCAAATAGTTTTGCCACTGAGGAAAGGGTTTTTTACTAGTAGTGGGTGGGGAGGCTGGTGGAGGGGCACTGTGTGTTGGGGAAGGAGGGAGAGAGGGCTCTGTCTGGGGGGGAGGGAGAGGGGAAGGGAACTCTGTGTGTTGAGGTGGGAGCCGAGGGATGGGAGGGGTTGTGAGGGCAATAATTTTTTTTGTTTCACCCATGTGCAGGTCCAAAGAGTGGTGCTGGGGGTGGGCAGTGGGTAGGGTGTGTGTGGGTGGCAAAGCAGGCGGGCTAGAGCAGAGAGTGAAGGAGGAAGACGTTGAGCAGGGCCTCCCGCAGCCACTACCCTATTCCCCACTTGTGGGTGTGTGGCCCTCCTGGGATCTGGGTGGTAGAGGCCTGCTGGGACCAGCAGGGCCAGCACCATGGCCAGCAGAAGCACAGGGTGCTGGTCATCACTGGCAGGAGCTGGGCAGGGGCAGGGGCAGCCCTGGTGCAGGGAGGCAGGGTGGGCAGGGAGGGAGCTGGTGCAGCTGCCCCTGCACTAGTCACATGGCTCCTGGGCAGGGAAGTGCCTGACTAGGCACTAGAGCTTCCAAGATGGCTGCCAGATGCTGGCAGCTGTCTCTGGCTTCAACATGGCTGCCAAGTGCTGGCAGTCACATGATTGGAGGCCGGAGTGGCAGGGCTGAAGAGACTTGGGACTAACTTCAGTGCCAAATCCCTGCACATGTAGACACCTGCCAAAAAATTGTGTTATGTGCATTAGCTTAATGCACATTAAACTTAATCATGCTTATTCACACGTGTAGATGCTCCAAGTGTAGTGGTAATCTATAGCAGCAAAACTCTCCTGATTGTAGACAATGCCTACAAAACGGCCTTGACTGGCAAGTTTATTCCCAACATCACTCAGCAAAGCAAGCTAGGCCAATTCAAGTAGAGTTTTTTCTGTATAAGTGTACCTTCACTAGGGTATTTTGCAAGCACAACCAGACCAATAACAAATCATGCTTTGTTTCAACCCTGATCTGCATTGCTTTCACAGCATCTGATGAAGCAAATTTGGGTTCACAAAAGCTTGCACTCTCTCTCTTTCTCTCTCTCTCTATATATATATCTTATTTAGTTAGTCTATAAGGCCATGTGTAGGCAAAATGAGGGGCTTGTGTGCATGACACTTTAAACTGAGCTAAATGCTCTTGCACCACTTTAATGGTATAGGTGTTTGCACACCACGGCAATGTATTGCGCATTAATTCCAGCTGCTGTAGGAAATTCAGTGGTGTAATGCACCTTAAATGATTTGGGACGCAGCAAACTAAAACTCCTTTCCAGAGTTTTAGTTTGCTGCCTCTACAGCCATGGAGTGAAGCACTGGGCTCCGTGCAGCTCTGAGGCTCTGCAGGAAGCCCTACAGGCAGCCTGGCAGCAGCCTGGGAAAGTAGGCTGTGCCCAAGAAAAGCAGTGAGCCTGATCTTTTTTTTTTTTCCCCTTGGAGGCTGCCTGCCTGCCTGAGCTGTACAGAGGCCTGGTGCTCCCTCTGTGGCTGTGGTGCCCCGTGGGACTGCCCAAGCTGGCTGCCTGCAGGCAGGTGCCACCATAGGGAAGAGGGCTGCTGCTGATGCGGAGGGAAGCACCAGCCCCTCCCCCAGCTCAGGGACTGCTGCACCCACCAGCATCTTGCTCTCCCCTCCCTACCAGAAAGGCAGATAAGTAAACAGGGTGCGTACATGACATGAGGGTTTAATCAGCCCTAAGTTGAAACGGTGTTTTTTAAAACCCACTGCTTCAATTTAGGGCCCCTGTTTCATCTTCACACACCCTAAGATGCATATCTAGCCTGTCTTCTGACTAACTTCAAACTAACACAGCTAATTACATTCTCTAAATTGTATTGCCAGCACAAGATTGTAGTGCTGATCTGGCCTCCCAGTATACTATATACACCATTTCCTTCTGTTAAAGGAAGATTGAAAACTGGAGGTACAAGGAAGGTTGAAAACTGAAAGTGCCTAAGTCCAAGTGTAGCAGGCTTGCCTTTGGAGCTTGGGCTGATTCCTAGGCTTGAAATCTTGCTGTTTTGATTGGTGGAGCCCATCCACCAATCAGGAGGCAGCAAGAGGAATTAAGTCATGCCCCTTTCCTGAGGGGAGGGGGAAAGGAGTATTCCCCCCCCCCCCAAACCTGATTGAAGACTGCAACACTCAGGTCCAGAAGACTTCAGGGGTAGAGCCCTGGAGCGTATAGAAGGAGTTGCGTGCCCAGCATGAGGGGAGCACATCAGTGAGAGAGAACAGCGGGGCTTAGAAGAGCTGAGGAAAGCCGCAAAGTAGGGCGAAGCAGTAGCCCAGAAACACCCCTGAAGATTTCCATCAGCAGGGAATAATGGATGGCTATAGCAGCTAGGCTCTCAGCGTCCAGACCCTGGGACCTGCATGAAGTGGCTCGGGTCTGCAACCTCTTGTGTGCAGGCAGAGACACGGTGCACAGGATGGTGCACAGAGGAGGACCTTTGGAGCACTCGGGTGGCTCAGGTCCTCAGCCCCCGGAACTAGGCTGTGAGCTCAGTGCAGGTGGCACTGCATGAAGGGTCTGAGAGTGGACCAAGCCTGGTGCTACATGAGGCAGCCCAGGCCTCTGGCGCATAGCAAAAGGTTGAGTCCAGATAGTGCTCAGGCTACTGAGCCAGCAGACAGGGCCAAGCCAGAGGCCCCAGAAGCCCTGCATAGCAGAGCCCTGTTCTAGGGGACAGCAACACCGCCCCCCCCCCCCCCGAAGCCCACTGCAGGTGAGAGAGCAGCTTGGCGCAGAGGAGGAGGGTCCATCCTCCAGGCCTGGGAGCTGTGAGTTTCAAGGAAAAGGGGATTTCCACAAGGGAGGGGGCATCCCCCCAGTTAGTTAAGGGCTCCTGAAAGTGGAGGTCCCACTGGGAGGGGCCCCCCTAAAGTTACCAGCTTCCTTGTACGGCTTGGGAACAGCCCAAGGGCATTAGGGTTTCCCCTTGGGATTATGTTTATTTGGGGGTTTATCTGTTTCAGATCACATACTTACCTGTATCTGGACCACTGGTATAAGGTTTTATGGCATTTACCCAGAGAGTATTTTTTATGTTATTTGTTTAGATAATTTTTATATATATATATATATAGTACATACGTTTATATCCATGTTTCTTTTCCTTGTGATAAGTTTGTAAATAAATGTGTATATAGTTAAGTCCCCTGACTGTCCTGGCCTGGTTCTATAGGGATGGAGGAAACTGAGCAATCTGCAATTCCCCCCACCGCACACCTGCCAGCTAACAATCCCCTTCAGTTGGAGAAGGGGAGTATATACCCAAGTTACTGGGCTACACAAGCTTACCTGGAGTGATAAGGACACCACAAGTTCACCCAGGGCAACAACAGAGATAACATAATGTAGTGGGTAGGCTAGGAGACTGGGAACTGAGACAAGGACTGGCCTACATTCCTGATGGTCCCTGACTTACATAATAATATTGCATAAGTTATTAAGGCTAGATACAGACTTTCAAAAAACCTGAGGTGGAATTGTAACTAATCTAAGTTAGTGGTTTTCTGGAAGTGGGATAGTTTAGATTGGTAGTGAACAGAACACACACTAATCCTTTGGTGGTGTAGGACAAATCTTCAACTGGATTCTGCCATTATTAAACCAGTTTGTGTGCGTCAAACTTCTATTCTGTTATAGGTATAGACCAACTTTGTGTGCCAAACTTCTGTTCTGGTATGGGTATAGACTGGTTTCTGATCACTTATACCAGTAAAAGTGTAATGTCTGTACCTGGCCTTAGCCTTTTTGATAATCCTACTATATGGCTACATAAATTCTCAGGGAAAGGGAAGAGGAATTTTTCTTTCAGAATGTGGAAGGGAGGAAGCAGTTTGATGTGCCTTGTTTCACTTTCACTCTGTGAAAGAAAAGTGGTGAAACTGACAGCATTTTCCTTGAAATGCCATTGAAGTGAGAACATAGAAAATGTTGCCAGCTCTATGCAGCCTAAAACTGAAAAGCTTAAATGGAACTCACTGGAGATATTCTGTGAGTGGTTTATGCATACTACATGCAAGATTTATGCATAATGCAATGATACAAATGCTGACAGACTCTCACAAGAATGTTTACATTTATTTTCCCCAGCCCTGGGAAATTGATCTGTAAAGTGGTCCCTTAAGAGATTATAGTGGGCCCTTAAATGTCTTCCAGAGACAGTAGCTTGTGTTTCTCCTACTACATTTGATTCATTACAGAATGTCATTGCATGTCGATTTACACCTCAACTGTGTCATGTGCAAAATATTTCTGTTTAATATGCCATCTTGAGACACTAAAATATTGATTGTGATTCGTCTGTACTTTGTGATTCACATTAGAGTCAATGTAAAAAACTATCACTGTGTTTTCCCATAAAATACTACATCATAACAGTATTAAGCATCTGGTTTCAACTGTAAGTCAGGAAATTCACATATAGCTCCATCCTTTCCTAAACTTACTATGTGTATCCACACGTGCAATTAATGCACACAAATAAGCTCTGGCACATGTTGTGCTGGAGTTTATTGCTCCTGGGCACCATGTCTTCACGTGTACCTGGGACTGCAGCATGTTTAGATGGGTTGGAGAGGCCCTGGCTGGCAGGGAGGCTGGGGCATCAGCCTGCCAGTCTGGGGCTTCTCTCCATGGCTCAATATGCTGCAGAGGGGCTGGCTGGGGCACAATGGTGTTTCAGTGCAGAGCTAGCCAGCACTAAAGCACCCTTGTGCCCTAGCCAGCCAGGGCAGTATCTACACATGCACTGCTGAGGAGTAAAAAACTCTGCAGCAGGATAGCGTTTGTATTTATAAGTACTATCCTGCTGAGGAGTGAATTAGTTTATTCCAGCCTAATAGGTGTACACATGTAAATGTGTGATGTTTACTGCACAGCTTATTAGTCTACTGCACAGTAAACTTCTCATGTAGACATGCCCATTGTATTGTAAGTTTTGCAACTCATGTATGACCTAATCCTGCAGTCTTTATTCAGGGCAAAATCCCAATGACTTGAATGAAAGGGTTGCCACAGTTCAACATGCTGGATTGGGGCTGAGATCTTCCATAATTTGGGGGCTTTGTGACAAAGGATTGTATCAGAAATAACAAAGAACAATGGGTCGAGAATGAAGTATCAGTCACTAACAGTACATGAAATACAGAAGGGTACTAAATATAGGGCCACATTAAGAAGTTCAGGTCAAGAAGAGAACTTTTCCAGAATTGGACAAGATTGAATCTGGTGAATGTGAATTTGTATTTTTCATTAAAACCTTACAGGCACCAATATTCTGTTGATATAATTATGCCAAATAGGTTCTGCATATTGTATGAGCCAAAGGAAATAACAGTATGTGGTAATTAATTGCAGAATTTATCATAATGTTTATACATAAAGGGGCTGATTTGAGATTACACAAGTAAGTTTAAATCTAGTACTTCCTAAATTTCAAGTGCTTGACTTTGCAAGTAAATAACTTCCTTTTAATTTAGTTTTTTTATGTTATGCTGTATATTTGTCATTCTATGCTAATCTGTCTTTTGTAGAATTGTCTAACCTCTACTATGCAGCACAAGCTTTCTTAAATAAAAAGGTCTGTAGGAAAAAAGATGGTTTTATGCTACAGGAAGAAAGTTTTATGAACTCAAACAACCTAAAAAAATAGTTTGCCAAGCCACAAACTCCTGTGGCTTCAGCAATAAATTTAAAGTGAACTTTGAATACCTCTGTTCAGATAAGAAGCCACATGTTCTGATGCCTATCTGAAGCTTAGCTAAAGCTGTTGGCTCTGTAAAACCAAGGATTTATTTTGCAGTGTGCTGACTGCCCTGAAAATCACATAGTTGAATGTACTCAGCCCGGGTCAGACCTATGACTGGAAACCATGCAAAACTATCAAGCCCTCATAGTTCCTGTGATGTTTCCTGCATCCAGCAGGCTTGCAATGCTGCAGCAGCCACATTTCCAAATAGTTTATTTTTGCTTTTCTTTCTAGTACTAGTTTAAGCCAGGAAATAACATGATTTATATGATATTAGATATCATAATATAGAGATATAGATTTATAATATATATTGTATGCTTCTATAATTAATTAGAAATGTGAATTCAGATTTGCTGTTCAAAAGAAAATTAAAAGTTTCTTTAAAAGAATCACACTTGAGTATCAAGAGACAGGCCCTAGTCTCATCTAACAGTGAAGAACTAAGTTCTCAATCCTTGCTCATGTCACTTAACCTTGTGTGCCACCTTCTTGTAAACAAGGCCTAGAGAAGATAAAAAATGCAATATAAATGTAAAAATAGTTAAACTACTTTTATGAACCTCTAAAGTGTCCCGTTTTAGGGGGGGGGGTGTTTGGGGCTAAGACTGGAATGACTCTGTATCTTATATACATGCACATGATTTCATGTGTCATAGATGATTCATGGAGTAAGGTAGTATTCAATAGTATCAGAAGCTGGCCCGTACTTTCTATCAACCATTGGGAACATACAGAGGAAACTGCTATTCAGTGTAAATAAAGCTATCACAGTCTAGCCTGAAATTTCTATAAGGTTGCTAGGGGACAGTGCTGAGGAAAGTATCCATCTTTTCAGCTTGGCTCTTTCCTATTTTCCAGATCCATACAAAAATAGCTGCCATATGGGAGTGACTTGAAAGGCAATGTCCATACTCTTAGGACAGCACAGATATGAAGAGGACTATTTATCTCTGGATGTAGCACTGTAAAGAATAATACACAACACGTGTTCAGGTTTGTGATGTTTCTCTACTATATCCACTGGTTACTAACAGGAGCCCTATCCAGTAGGGCTGTGTGAAGCTTCGGGTGGTGATTCAATTCAAAGGAGATTTGGCCTGATTTGGTGTCCGAATCGAATCAGGGAACCAATTAAAAGGTACGAATTGATTCAAACCTCTCTGAATCTTTGGAAAAGATTTGGAGAGCTTTGATGATTTGGTCGGTCCCTAGTGGCTGCAGCAGGTAGCTGCAGCTGACTCCAAGCTGGTAAGTGCTAGAGGTGAGGGCCTGGGGAAGGAGACTATGGGGGGATCCCTGCCAGCCCTCCCCTGCTCCCCCAGCCCCCCAACCCCTGCCCACTCCCTTAGTGCCCCCATGACTGCCCCCGTCACCCCAGTTCAGTACTTTAAAGAAAAGCTCCAGTGCTCACCAGGTGCTGCTGGGTGGGGGGGGGGCATCCCTGCTGCCTCCACTGCCCCACGCTGCATGAGGAGCTCTGCCACAAGCTACCCAACCACCCCCTGCCCCCCCAGCTTTCCCACAGGTGCTCTACCCAGGCCAGCTCCAGCCTTTTAAGAAAAAAAAAGTAGAGAAAAGCCCTGGGACTAACCACTCCTGGAGTGGGCTTGGGGCTTCAGGGGCTCGTGAGTCCCGGGGTGTTTTCAAGTTTTGTGTTTTTTTAAGGGCTGGAGCTGGCCTGTGTGGGGCACCCATGGCGGGGGGCTGAGGGAGCAAGAGGGGGTCGTTCAGAGCCCCCCACAAAGTGTGGGGCAGCAGGGGGAAGCAGGGATCTCCCCCTGCCCAGCAGCACCCGCTGAGTCGGGGCTTTTTTTTCCCAAAGAGCCAGGAGCTTGAGCATGCAGGGCAGCCATTGCCAAGCTGGGAGAAGGATGGGTGATGGGCTAGGCCAGGCTGATTCAGAGATTCAGCTGCATCAAATCAGGACAGTGATTCAAATCACTGAATCGAATCACTGTCCCCCAAACCGGCCTAATCCGAATCCGAAGCAAATACTAGCCACTTCGCACAGGCCTACTACTCAGTTCTACTACATACTATATGAATGCAAGCCCTCTCAAAGCACATACAAATTTGACCTGGTAAGTCTTCACATATTAGGCATCAAATCGAGTCCAAATTGTTCCATTTTACTTGGACCAATCCCACTGGAAACAATGACTTCACATGGGGAAATAATTGGAAGAGAGATCCATTACATGATTCTTTTGTATGATATGTATACTAAAAATTACTTCTGTTTGCTTATAGAGAGTACCTTTCTCATTAAGTAGTTCTAGCACCTTCTAAGAAAACATTAATAATTGTATTATTATTTCTTCTTTGAATATTTTTACAAATAAACTGTCAGTTTCATTTCTGTTTTATGAGTACGTCCCATAATCTGCCAGCCTCATTCAGTTTTCCTTCTTGGAAATGTGTTTACCTTTTTGGGATGAGAGGACTATTCTCAACTGTTATCAAGTCACAGGACAAAGGAAGCAAATGTAAAATCCTTAAGAATGTACTAATTTGCATTCCTTTGATTTTGCAAATCTGAGAGAAAGGTTTTGCAGTGCAGTAAATAAAGCCATCTGTGCAAAAAGCCAAGTAACCTGTAATGGAACAATGGAGGGCAGAATAAGCAGTGAAATCAAGACAAGGGAAAAAATATATATACATTAACATGGAAGAAGCTGAAACTTGAAATATATCCCTCTTCTACGAACACATGTGGAAACAATAGCACCTAGTTTTTTTATTCCCAGCTTCTTTTTCTTTATATTCTAAGAAGTGATCTGCCAACTTTTGGTTGTATTTGTTTCTGTTTTGTTTTTTGCCAGAATTAATGCAGGCTAACACATTTTCCCAATACTTCAGAGTGTTAGGCCTTATTGTTTAAGGAACCGAGCCACCTTGAATTCTTTCAGCTTTTATTCCATACCTGTGACTAGCTAGATGGAATACAGCACATGGACATAAGCCAGATTATACTTTGCAGGTCTGGGTTAAAATTGGAAAAGACTGCTGAACGGACCTCACACTGAATGTTTTTGTGGTTGTGAGATCAAAACGGTCTGCCCTGGTGAATTTAATGAATGTGCCCTGCATTCTAGAATAGGCACATGCTTATACTTTGCTTATTGAACTTTTGCACTGGGTAGCCCCAGTAATTTGTGTCCTGTAAAGTGTTTTAAATTTGTAGAATGTCTACTACACAGGGTAAAACTCACCTCTGAACAGATGTCTATATTCACAGGGTAAAACTCACCTCTGAGCAGATGGCTAGTTAGTGGTAACTTCAGACTTCAGGAATCATTCATTGAGCATATAAGAATGCAGAAAATGAGGGCTGAATTCAGGGATGTGATAAAGGCAGTTCTTCAAATCCATGTTTTTTTCTAAAGCTGCCTCCATTCCCACCAGGGTGGGGAAACTGAGGCCCAGAAAGGTTAAATGACTGCAAAAAGGCATGTAGTGAGTCAGAAGCAGAGCTGAAAACAGAACACCCTTATGACTGACTGTGTTTCTGTCTACTATCATTCTTCTCCAGACAGAGCTTAAATCACAAAGCTCAGATACGATTTTTTTTTTGTGGGGGATAGTAACTTGACTAAGTTTTTGGTCTGACTTCTAAAAGCAGCCAGCCACAAAAAATGACATTAGTGATTCAGCTCTGAACTGCCTCAAAATGCAGCAGTATCCACATCTTAGGTCATGCTTCCCTAGGTAGTTAGGAATGTTGGATAATGCAGCATTTTGATATGCTCATTCCACCATTATGCTTTTAACTATAAAAAATGGAAACAAAAAGAAAGTGTTGCCAAAATTGTAAGGTACATATGGCCGTTAGTGCTGCCTCGTGCAAGATGCTAAGGGGATTCCATTTGCCATATGTGTCAATACCACTCAAGTGTCATTTAGTACATTTCTGGCTCCTTGGACAAACAAAAACATTCTCATGGGTCAAAATCCAAAACCACTGTACTGCAACCCTAAGGATAATCACAAAGCCATAAATTAGCCAGTTAATACTGTATTTAAGACCTCATCTGGGAGGTTAGTGCAGAGAAGAGTAGCACTTAAAACCAACTGCTGCTGAACATGAGAGAAAGGAGGGAAAGACACCCTAATCTTACACAATCCTGGTTCTGGCCTGTTCCTTTGACCTGGATTAACCTTTTTCCTTTTATCAGCATTTTAATTCCAAACACCTAACCAGAATGTGACTGCATCCAGGCCTCTGCTAAAGCCATTAATGAGCAACACTGAGGTCAGCGGAAGCAAGTTTGAACTCTATTATTATTCCATACAGATACTGTAGGGAACCTCAAACCTCCCATAATTGTTAGTATTTTAGGTCTCCAGTGAGATGTTCTGCATCTGGCTGTATTTAGCTTATTGATTACTTTTAAAATGGTCACATTCAAGAGTCACATAAAATAAGTGTTTCTCCCCTATTTTACATTCCCATTATTTACAGACAAACATACCCTGTAACGATTATTCACAAGACAGCTGGCAGATTGAGGCCACATACTAAGGCCACATTCCACTTTTGGCTTTATTTTTTTCTCACTTTAACAACTTTCCACCATCACTTTGAGTACAATGAGAGAGAGAAAAAATGGTTAGATGGATGTTGAAATTTCAATTCAAAGTATTTGAAGTGAATCATATTATAGCATGGCAGTGTTTAGGATTACTTTTAAAATGCAACATGCTTGCTTTTTCTATTACTATCAAACCTCTCTTTCCACTGCCAAAAAGATAATAGTTCATTCTAATTTTTCATTCTTGAGAATGAAAATCAATATATTTCTATACAGAATAATCTCCAAAACTAATACATGATGAGTCACTTATTTTAATAGACTCATAAAATACCTGCTATGCAATATCTGCATTTATTATGACATACACAAATACTTTTTTGTGCAATTAATACTGAACTGAAATAATGTCCATTAAAAGGTGGCATGCTTTTCTATAGACTGAATATCTTTTAAAATAAATAGCAGGCCCATGGTAGCAAAAAAAAATGCTTGAAGTGTGAGACTGATAAACCATGAAATTAATTTAAAAAGAAAAAAGGAAATTAATTTGCTGTTTGGGCAAAACTAGTCAATTCTTTGATAAGTTATTAATTATTGTTATTTAATATTAGTATTCTGTTGGTTCTTAAGGCCTCAGTCATAGATCAAGAGTTCAGTAGCTCCTGGTGAACTACATAAAAGTGAGAAATATTTTATATGGTTTATTTTACTTTCTCCTACATTCTTCCATTAAAATTATTTCAAATTGGTTTTGATAACACATATTTGGGTGATGTGAATCCCACTACAAGAACTGAAAAGTGAAGGATACCACCACAATAAACATATGGCACCAACAATCTAGGAGGCTCAGAGCAGAGAAACCAGATTAAAGGCACTAATAGGTAAGGTGGAACATGGACTATGCTGTCAGCCGGACCACTGATGAGGAAGTGGGAAGCCTGGCCCTCAAGGCTAAGTACAGACAGCCAAAAAGCCTGAGGCTGAATCAATTCAATCTTTGCAGGTTAGTCTAAACTGCAGATATTAGAATGAGAAACAACTGGACAGATATTCAGTTTTAATTCAGGAAATGCATCCACATGCCTGCAGTGGCTCAGGCCAGAAGCTGAGGGGGCACTAGAACACAGCTCTCTGGCACATTTCCAGCATAGGATGTGAGTTTGCTTCCTCTTCCTGCTGTCTTCAATGTCTCTTGAATTTCCAGTCCAGAATTACAGCAGCAGGACTCTGCAGGGTTGCGCATTACTTCCTCTTCCTGCTTCCAGGTGCTTCTGGGATTTGTAGTCCACAGTCGCAGCCAGCAGTAAATGTTTAACAGGGCAGGACAGGGCAGCTCTGTACTCAGGGGAAGGGAAGGGAAGTTTAATTCCCCTCCCTGGCCCCAGACCCCACCTGTGGTTTACCTGGGGTGGTAGCCCCTGCCTGACCCCAACCCCTCAACCCTTCTCTGCTGGACCAGACAACCCAGCCCAGCCCAGGGCTAGAAAGCATGCTGGGATGTAACTTGTACCAGGAAGGGGTCTGGGACAGAAGTTTCATAAACTGGTTCGACCCAAACAGTTAACTCTGATATTACATTCAACCAAGTTCATCTTAAGCCAGTTTCAGCCATTTTGAAACTGCTTTATGTGCACTGAACTTCTGTTCTGTTCCAGGTTTAAACCAGTTTCTGATTACTTAAGCCAGTGTATGTGTAACTTTTGTCCCTAGCCCAAGAGTGAGAACAGATGGAAGGCAACAGTAAGTGTGAAAAAAAGCAGAGGATTAGCACTCAGGTGTACTCAAAAGAGTTCAGTGAACATAGAGGTCTGCTGAGCTGCAGTGTTCTGGTCAGTTAAGTTTACTACAGAAGCACCTCCTATGCCATGGTTTGGCTCTCAGCTAGAACTAGTAGCTTGAAAACCCTCCCTTCCAGTGGAGGAGTGGGCAGACAGAAGATAACTGCTTTTATTTAATGTAGATGCTGCAAAGGAAGATGGTAGCAAAAGTTCTACCAAAGATTTCTGAAGATAGAGAAAGGGTCACTTCAAAAGACTAATTCTGTGGCCCTGGATGTGAAAAATCTTTAATGGCTCCTAATCTTGGTAGTAAAGTCCTAAGGCTTTACACTGGTTTGAATCCAACCCAGCTGGGTCTTGAGTAGTGATTAAAGTTAATCTGCTGAATAAATAACCTTTGTGAAATTAGTTGGTCTCAGCCCTGGTGTCTAGTGGCAATCTCAGTAGGAAAGCTCAGAAGAGACTGAGTAAAAACATGCATTCCAGGTTGGGTTTGGGGCTGCCATTGTCTAATTTTTTCACATGGAGAGAAAGAGGTCAAGCTATCAGGGAGTAAGACAACACAGGAGGTGTGCTGAAAATTAACTGTGAATTGTAACCATTCTATTGAAGTAATATAAGAGATAAAATGACACTTGTCATTTGCAAATTGGCCAGCCTTAGAACTGAGGATGCATTAGGAAAATACAAATTGCCAGACTGGATCAGAGGTTCCTATTATTCATATCAATTTATTCTAGTATCCTACACCTGAAAGTCATCATACTTCCCAGAAAGGCGCAATTGCAGTTGATAATCATAAATAACAAGTACATAGGGGAAGATTTTTATTGATCCCCATTGGCAGCTGGTTGTTTTATGCCCTAAAGCAGTGTTTCTAAACCTGTGGGTCATGACCCAAAAGTGGGTCACAAGAATATATGAAAGGGTCACAAACGAACTTTAAAAATGGATCCAGAAACTTTAAAAATGGATTCCCCTTTAAAGGAGAAAATCATGGGAAACCGTAGCTTTTCCCTTGCAGGCTGGCAGAGCTCCAGCCTGCAAGGGGCTTCTTGGGGCTCCCAGTTTCCCATGCACCCACCCCCTGCCCCACACGCTGGGGTGGGGGCTGGGGGAAGGAAGCACTGGGTTAGGAGAGAGGGGCACTGGATCAGGACCGGCCATTGATGTTTACAAATGGGTCCTGGGACAAAAGAGGTTGATATCCACTGCCCTAAAACATAAGAGCTTGTGTCATTTGTATTTTTTTTCTAGGGAAACCATGGATGTTCTCCTGATGACTATTGTTTATAGCAGTGGTGCTCAACCTTTTCACCCCATGGGCTAGATGAGTGGCCCTAGGGTCCAGCGCCACCCCCTTCAATCTCCTGCATGATAGGATTAGGTCTGGGGGGGCTGGCACTGCCCCTTTCTGCCTTGCATGCTGAGATCAGGTTCCAGATCCAGCACACATGGCGTGGGGATCCCTCTGGGTCCAAAGATTTGGCAATAGGGGAGCAATGCTACCATTTCTCTGCTGCCAAATATCCAGCCCCATGGGCCAGATGACATGGAGATGCAAGCCAGATCTGGCCTGAGGGCCAGAGCTTGAGCACTCTTAGTTTATAGCAAAGGAGTCACTTTCTGAATCCTATCAAACTCTTGGGCTTCATGATGTCTTTTGGCAATTCATTTCACAGTTTACATGTAATTGAATATCCTCTTCTTGTATCATAAGGAATTACCGTCTCTATGTCATACTAGACACAAAAATTATTTGAAAGGAACATTAATTTTGCAAGATCAAATGCTCAGTTGTTATGATGTCCCAAAGTGAAACTTCTCTATGCAACCTTAATTCCAACCATTTGTATATGCAAATATCATAGACTTAAATGACGTGACCTCCTCTGTTTTTCTTAATAGGACCCACGCCTCATTCAGTGCACAGAATGATCAATGAATTCTTCTTGTTCAATGTGTGACCCCAGATCTTACTTAGCACAACGTATTCAAATCCTGCTCTGATAAGAGAATTATTCATTTGCTTGTGGACTTTTCCATTATAGCACCACAGCACTTTACCAGTATACCTTTACAATGTCCCTGTAAGGTAAGATCATATTATTCCCAACCCATCTCCATGCTTCTGACCTGACTCTGTATTCATGTCCCAGCTCTTCCTGCTTCTGCAGCTCCACAAAACTAGTCCTCACCAATGCTGCCATCTCCCTAAGCCATTTCCCTTACTACTCAGCCTTTGAATTTGGTTGATTCTTTTTTTTTCTTTCCCTCCTTACTTACCTGAGTGTCCGGCAGTTGAGTACTGACAGCATGAGATATACAGTCAATTCATTGTTTTCCATACCAAATGGGCTCCTCACTGCCAGGAGAGACAATGACAGGGAACTGCTCCCTGCATCTGCTAGAGCATCCTCACTCCTTTGGAGAGTCTTTGGAGAGGTTAGCTGCCAAACTCTACTGATTTTTACTGCCAAGCACATGAACATTTGGCTCAAAACTTGGGCCTGCATCAGCACATGGGATAAGCTTCTCATGCAAACAGCAGTAACATTTTTCAGTGGGGTCAAAACTATGTATTTTTCCTTCATGCCGTTCTAGGAAACTGCAGGAGCATTGTTGGTGAAATTTTTAGAAATATTTTCATCCTGAGGCAGACAGCAAGCATAAAATATTCCAGACTGAACATTTAAAGTTTGGCCAAGCTATAAACAACTGAAAAAGAGGTTTGTAATGGGAAGAGTCAGGAAACCTTAACTATTGGCATCACTACCTGCACAGTCCATAGTTAATAGCCCCTCTTATTCATTTAGGTGAAACCACAGTCTCACTAAAATTGATGGGAATTGCACCATTGACTTTAATACAGCCAGGATTTTACCTCTGCTCTCCGCAAAAAAAAAAACCCCAATAGTCTCTGTCTCATTTATCATTTTCTCACTTGAGGCTCTTTTTAATAACATCCTCATTTTATTTTTAACTTTCTCTTTCTACGTGATACCTGTTAGTTTCGCCTCATAACATCAAAGATTATTCCCGTATTTTTCATGCTCCATGTGCATAAATCCCATAACCTTAACAGGATTTACATGCACAATCCTAAAAATCAGTTACCAAAAGTGATCTGCAGAGGTCTAGCCATGTCATTTTCATTGACTGGAGCATAGGTTTCAGAGACTCAAGTCTTACCCCAAGAACATTAACAAGATCATATTACAAGACCAGGCACACAGAAATGAGTGAATATTCTGTGCAGTGTACAGGGAATTAGTTATGCAGCTTCTAACATGGTTTATAAGATTTCTATAGCTAAAATCCTAAATTGCCCACTGAACATTTACTTTGTAACATACTGAGGCTGGGATCAAATCTTGAGGTGTGGAGGATTTCCATTAATGAGGACTTCCCTTTAAACAGTCAAAAACAAATAGGTCCCACGATGTCTGTGCATTCTTTACATACACATTACTTTTTACAGCCATAAACCTTTTGGAGTCATCAGTAAGCAGGACCTATGGAGCTGAAGGCATCATTTTGTACTCTATCTTATAAAAACAATGGAGACATTAGGGTTTTTTATTTTATAAATCCCAAATGTTATAAACATACATATAAACCAAATATATTATATTTAAATAGATATTTTCCTCAAAGTTTTAGCACTAAAAGCATTTGTGTTTAGATCTATGTGAGTTTAAGAAATATAAACAAGTTCAATTCATCATCACCAGCACCTTTGACTAAAAACATATACAATTTTACTTTTCAAAAACTCTCCAGTGAAAACCAGTAAATTAGAAACTAGACATGTTAACAAAAATAGACAAAAAGCCTGGGATAGAATTTGAAGAATCTATCACCTTTTGTTTCAGAGATGGTCTAATCCTACAAATCTCAATATCCCCCAAACAGCTTAGATCCACACTTTGATCCTGATTCAATGACACATGTACATGTTTGACTTCAAGCATGTATGCAGGTCTGATTGAGGCCAACAAGACCATGATTAAGGCCCAGATCTACAAAGATTCTTAGGTGTCTAATTCCTACATAGGCACCTAACTCAAACTGAAATGATTTTATGGTTTGGGCCTAAATTCTGGGGGGAGAGGGGAAAGGGGAGCAGAAGCTGGGGGCAGAGGGGCAGGAAGGGGAGCAGAGACAGAGGGGGAAGAGGAGACCCAATACGGCAAGTGGGCTAGCAGAGAGAAGAAGTGGTAGGGGCAGATAAGTAGGAGGTAAGCTGCTTGATCTCCCCATATCACCTGCCTCCTCACATTACCTGTCCCACTACAACAGTTGGAAGCATGAATGGAAGATGACGCTCCAATAATTCAATTCTGTACAATGAAATTATACTAAATGTATACATTTTCTATGTATAGAATCTAATTATTGTGGGGGTTGTTCTAAATTCAGGGTCATCTTAGATTCAAGTAAATATGGTAGATGGCAGCATATCCTACCTACTTAGCAGGAATAATAATAAAAAAAGATTGGAGATGTATCTCAACAAGGACATTTGCAGGCAATGTCCAGACTAAAGCATTGAACCTTTCACACTTTCACCTAATGATGTAATGGGATCTATTCTCTGATCTGAACAATTGCATCTTATGTCATGCCACACATGCATGGGACATGTGATTTTAGGATCAGGAATCAGATGCCAGTTGTACCATTACTATCTGCCAGTGTGGAGGGAAACCAGGATCAAGATCCTGGGCTACCCCTGCACATACTAGCAGAAGGCCAGTTGTCTGTGAGCTGCTGATCAGCTGAATATGGGGCTTAGCCTTGGAACCGCACTGGGGCTGGTCCCAGAGCCCCATCATACAGTGAGCATCAGGCTGGATGGCGGTGATCCTGCTACACCTTCAGTTTAAGGTCTGATGGAAATCAACCACAAAGTTATTATACATATTCTGCAGAATAATTTTCTGGCTTGTTTCCCATTTTATCATGCTGTTAATTATATGAATGTGTGGCTGGGTTACTATTTAAGAGGTGATTAACTGGTTAATCATATCTCACACAGAACGTGTATACCAGGGGCCCAAGAAACTGCAGGCAGTACTGGTAATGAGCAAATAAGTAGAGTATAGAGAGGAGGCTCTATATCAGTGACAGGCAAACCACAGAAAAAGGGGATTGGTTTTCATGGCCAGTACCCAGACGCCTGCATGAAAGGAGAAAGGATTCACAGTAGGAATATTCATATTGTAAGTAATACAACAGACACTTTAGAAACAATCCCAGCAATTTTGAATTGAAATAATTTGAGACCATAATCAACTTTCTATAGAAAAGAGCTTTGTAAGTATGTTAGTTTTACTTAGGTGGTAAATAAGAAGTGAAGTGTAACTACTTGGATGTCAATAACAAACAACTAAAAAAAAGTCCTTGTATATGTTTACGTGGAAATTAATCCAAACTGGATCTTAATTTTTTTTTAATAATTGTATATATTGGACATGGGAATTGGTACTTTTCATGTGCCAAACCCTCCATAATGAACTTCACTCTACTGTCAAGACTCCATTGGAAAATGAGAATAACTCCAGCACGTTTGCTGCTAGGATTGAGTGTACAATTTGGCCCTTTGTCTCACTCCAGAAACAAAACATTTAAAGATCTGAAGGGCTTTGAAGATTGTAGATAGGAAGATTTAATAAATGAAATAGCTTTCTCCGCTGAGGTTGCACCTTCTTTGTTGGGTGTATTTGAGGCTCATTTGAACCATATGTTCACAAACATTCTTACAGTCTGAAAAATACAGAGCCTCATTCTGCTCTCACTTACATACATATATATCAGATGTAATTCCACTGAATTTGAAGAGTTACACTGGTAGGAAGAAGCATAGGAAAGAGGACCAACAGGTCCATAGTGTCCCTCAACACTAAAAAAAAAACAAACCCTTATTCTACTGTATCATATTCCTTTAGAGAAAGGCACTTTCATCCTGGTTGTCCTTGTTCTAAAATTGTTTTCATGACTTTCTGTGTATGTAAACAGAGAACAAAATATCCCAAATTACAACAAAAGCATCTAGAAGATATTTGTTTCTAATGAATAAGTATCAGTCTGAGTGTCCCTTCAGTTGCAAGGTATTGAAATTAGTAGTACTGACCTTTAAAGTGACATTAAAAATATAAGAGACTCTTTAGCAGTGGTACATTCACCACTGATACTTCCAAGCAGAGATTATGAAGAAAGCCTGGCAAGGTAGCTTATTTGTTTTGTTTCATTTAATGCACAGTTTTAAAGAAATTGTTCCTTCAGTGGTCTGTAAGCTTCAATTCCCACTGAAGCCACTCTTCCCACCTTCATCTCAGACCAAGAATTCCTTAATCTGGCTGCATTAAGAGGCTGGATGATGCTGGGGTATGAAGCTCACTTTCCAACAAGGGAACGGAGCTGATGTTCCAGTAAAGCTGGTGAGGGCTCCTTTCTGCATCACCAGACTGCGGTGGCTCCCTTCCACTGGAAAGCTGTTGTGGACAGCCTTGCTCTCGTCCCTCTTCTGCTGACATCTCTGCTTCTTTGTCATACATTGGAGGCTGCACATGTGCTGCATAAAGTAAGAAACCTATCTTTTAAAGCCATTTATAACTTTCAAATGTCTAAGCAAGAAGACATGTAGGAACTTTGAGAAAAAAGATTTGAAAAATAAAATAAAATTACTAATATTATATATAATTGTAAACTAAACAGTGTTAAAAGAGCCTGAAAGACCACAGAGCCATACACTCTATAATTAGGAAATTCTTGAGATTTTTTTTAAAAGTGACTTTTCAAAGTCATATTTCTTAGCCACAGTTTGAGAGAGTTTTTTCCCCACCAAAATAAGAAAAGGCACATCCCTGATTGAAAGGCCTCCTACTTACCAAATTTCAAATCTCTGCTCCAGACTGAAAGTATTAGATCTATTCTATGATACAATGTAAAAATTTTACTTTAACAGAAGCAAATCAACATATTTTTCATAAATCTCATTCATTTTCTGAAACAGCTATGTTTTTAAAATATTCACCCTAAGCCCAAAACCTAGTATACAAAATGACCCATAGCTAAGTCTGTTATAACATTATAAGTTTCTGAAAACTGGGTACTATAATGGGAAGTATAAGGCACCCTAACTGTAGACCGTGCTACTAGATCTATCTATAATACTGAATGAGAATGCTCTATATATACAGTCCTTCATCTAAACTTCTCAAAACACTAGAAAAAAAGTATATAAGTATCACTCCCATTTTCCAGATGTATTTACTGAATTGCACAGAAGTGCCTGGTGTCAGACACTTTTGAAAGTCCCACAAGGAGCCACCTCTAGGCACTAAAAATACCTTTGAAAATTTAGCCATATCTTTATAAAAACATTCTACATTTGTTAGTAGCAATCTGTCGGTGCCATCATGCTGTGTTGCTCTAAGAGTGTCAACTATAGTTGCTGCGAACATCAGGTTCCCTGATCATTGCTGTAGGTGTGAGTAAAATATGGACAGTAAGAAGACTACTACAGTATATGAAGCTTGTTCTCTGTCTGTCACCAGTTAATATTCAACCCTAGTCAACAGTTAGGGAATCCATGGCTTGACCCCAACCCAGACCTGCAGGGGAAAGGCCCAGCCTCAATCCAGATGTAGGGGAGAGGTTGTGGCCCTGCTGTGACCAGCTGTGCGGAGTTTGGGGTTTGGGCTTTTGGCAAGGGAAGGACAACCATATTAATGGCTACCACTCCCCCCCTCTACCAAATGTCCTTCCCCATGGGGAGCTCCACAGATCAGGTGCAATGGTTCTGTTGAATGCATTTGACTTGTGGGCTGAAGGTTGAGCACCACTATGCTAGATCAATAAGGTTCATGAAAAAGCCAAATTCAACTATTCTTCATACTCCATTGATGTAAGGGACTTTACACCTTGTCTAAGGCAGCAATCAAGGAGATGCATCCAGGCCAACTCGAATTAGGATCTGGAACCAACTTCCAAGCGAAGTGGTGCTGGCTCCTACCCTGGGGGCCTTTAAGACAAGGCTAGACAATCACCTCGCTGGGGTCATTTGACCCCAGTACTCTTTCCTGCCATGGCAAGGGGTCAGACTTGATGATCTGCTCAGGTCCCTTCCGACCCTACTAACTATGAAACTATGAATGCTGCACCTGAATCTAGTGGAGAATCAGTCAGAGAGTGTATTTATAGCTATATTTTTATATATAGCTATAAAAGGTTCAGTGTTCCTAACACTACAGAAAATGTTATTGACCCCAAAGGAGTGATATTGAAACCACTGGGAGAGAGCATCAGTGACATCAAAAAAGTGGTCTTTGTTAAAATAAGAGAACAAGGTTTATGGTATGTTTGCAGGTAAAATTGATGCACTTTTTCATCCAGAAACTAAGGATTTAATGGAGTGTTTCAAAAAGGCGTCCCTCGTGATTCTCCTGACAGAAATATTCACATTGCAGTAGGCATCTCACTTAAGGACCCCCTCTGAACCTGTAAACTTTAAAATGTTTAAAATGTAAACAACAGTTTACCTCTCTCTCAAGTAGAAAGATGGTGCTTACACCTCAAATAAGACTGTGCTTGCCAGAATATTTTATATTACAACTCCAAGCTGTCCATGAAGATACAGAAATGTGAAGCTGCCTTGCTTAGGAGCCAGAAATGACCTTTTCCTCCTTGTCTAACTACTAATGTAAATGTCCTTCACTTAATTAGATTTTCAACAGGTCATACTCTGCTTCCATATCCACTGGATTTTTTAAGAGGCTCTCAAAGACTGAAAAACAATCTCACTCACCAGGTTCTGAAATGCAGGAGGGTCCTAGCTCTGCTGTCTCACACTCAATTAACTCAACAGCTCTAGCTCCCTTGTATCCATTACAGGCCGTCACAGCAATGAGCTGCAAGAAAAAAACAACACAAATATTCCTGTAATACAGCCTGCTATTTTTCTTGATGTAATGTATAGTGAAGCATACCATTCCACTGTGCCTGGGTAGCAAAATACTCAGCCCGCGTGGTAGAGCAAAATGCCTACTTTCTTCTGGAGTGACCTTTCCCCTTTCAAGTAAGGAAATGAGCTGATGACCTAGAGGAGTGGTGCCCAACCTCCAGCCCTGGCACACAGTTCCATATCCAGCTCACAAGACTACCTGTGGGTCCAGAAATTTGACAGCAGGGGAGTAGCGGCAGTGTCAATTGCTGCTCCCCTGCTTCCTAATTTCTGGACTGTGGGGAGCCTTGCGGGCCAAATGACATGGCCCTGCGCACTAGATCACTGGTCTGTGGTGAGGCCAGCACATGCTTGTATCTGACATGCAAGATTTAGCCAGCATACTCCCTGCATGTTGATCCCATGCACAAGATTCCACTTTTTCACTCAGCCTCTCAGGATTTGAAAAGACTGGACCTGAAAACCACCTAGAGGCTCTGCCCTCCTAGAAGGGCTTGAATCCATATTTTGTTAAGTATTTACATGCCCAAAATGCAGATGGAAACCATCAGAGATGATCCCAGCACCTAACTCCAATTGATTTCAGAATTAAACACTTAGGGCACTTCCACACATGCTGGGAGGCTGCTTCGATGCACTGTAAGTCCATCACGTTGGAGCAGACCCAATTAACGGAGTCTTCTGCAGCACAGAAATTAATGCACTCCAGCAGCCTCCAGGATCACATGTATCAGCATCCCTGTGCTGAAAAATGGAGGCGGGGCACTTTGAGCTTGTAGAATGAGCTTTAGTTCAAAGTGCCCTGCTGTTGCTTTTTCAGCACAGGAACACTGATACACATGATGCTCAGGCACTTTTAATTAGTGCAGCTTGCTTACTGAAGCACCCCCCTGCCTCCTGGAGCTCATCTAAAAATGTCCATAGGCTTTTTAAAAATACTATTAGGTGCCCATCTGCATCTTTAGCTACCTAGGTATCTTTATAAACCTGACTGTAACACCTCTCTTCTCTCTAGAAAGCTATACTTCAGATGCTCACTATCATGGAGACAGCTCTCCAAAGCAAACAAGCTGCAGCTCAGAACAGGGTGGAAATCTTTCAGAGTGGGCTGGGAAAGAAGCAATTTTCAGAACATACCCTGTGGGAATAAAAGCTCTAAAGGGAAGGCAGCCTCAAGAGAGCCAAGTAACCTTAATAAGGTGGTGAGACTCAGAGAGCATAAAAGGAAGAGGGGTAGTGAACTGAAGAGGGAAAATTACAAAAATATAGAGGAAAGGGGAAATTGATAGGGGTAGAAAAGATGATCAGAGAGCTGAGCCTGGGAGAAGGGTACACAAGGATGCTGAGAGATGAGCTGATAATTTTATCATGTTGAGTGGCAAACTGATGAGTTAATGCAAAGACTATGCAAGTGTATCAGGATATACACACACACACACACACACACACATATATATATATATATATATATATAGAGAGAGAGAGAGAGAGAAAGACAGAGAGAATTGTGCATGGTCTACTTGCATGGACTCATTTGCCTAAAAGCCTAGCCAACTATAACAGACATGATGAGCTCTGAAGGTGATGCAACGACAGCCTTGCAAAATGTCTGCAATTGTGTAAGGTGAAACAAAAATTGCTGTATGACAGGCCTCAGGGCAGCTTCAATACCCAGGACAGGTTTATCCAGAAATTTGCCAAACCACTCCCAAGCCTGGAACCAGTGATATAACAGTGGCAAGCAGATCACGAACCCTACGATGCCACCTAAAGGGAAGCACTGGAATGAAGATAAGGTGGTTCCTCACCCTCTTGTTCTCCTCTTCTTCCCATGTATCCTCTACCTTCCCTGAAGCAGCACCAGCTTGTATAAGAAAAATACATAACTCACAGGTGACAAAATGCTAAGAAAACATTATTGGGGTAGCTTTGGTCCCTGATTATATGGCAACTGATTTGAGGTGGTGGGGAAACACTAAACCCTTTGCACACCTGCAAACTTATCAGGTTTATGTGAGCTGTAAGACATGACCAAATAGTGATAGAAGGATGGAAGCCAACTTGCAGTTAGCCTTGAAATAAGGGTGTAGATCCCATCCCCTAAACTTCACTCTGGGTGCAGCAACACCAAACAGTCCTACTGAATTAAAAGGGTGCAGAAGGATTTACCACTTATTAAGATGAACCATTATAGCTGTTTCATGTTTCTGTTCTATCCTGCCATAAATGAAAGCTTAATAACTGTAATTTAGTGATCATTTCATTCATAGGTAAACTGCCCTGATTTAACTTCTACTTATTGTGGGATGGAATGGACATACAAAATAGTTACCTTCGATTAGCTACCGTGGTTTAAATCCCTCCCTCTCCCCACTTTTACCTTGGTCTAAATGTTTCATCTGTTCATCCCTTAGTTAGCTACACAAACTGATTATCATATAAGCACAGATAAAGGAGTAGCCTCTAAGTCAATGGTTCTCAGCCTTTTGAGGCTCAGGGCACCCCTGGATAGATTTAAGGCACCCTTGGATGGGCTTGAGGTACCCCTCAGAAAATGCCAGCTCCCAGTTTTCTTTTTTTTTTTTTTTGACTACAGAAAAATAATAGAGTTGATTTTCTGTAGCAAAAAACTCAGAAAGGCCACTAGTAGGGATCCCTATTTGAAATCTCTCGGTTCTTGTGAGTTGTGTTTGCAAACCTAACATTGTAAAGCACCCTGCTGCACCCTTGAAAGGTCTTCAGGCATCTCAGGGTGTGATGGCACTATAGTTGAGAATCACTGCTCTAAGTGAACCATGGAAATGGATTACTGCCCACTGCTTTTCTTGGCAATAATGCCATTCCAGTCCCAAGTGCTTCTGAAGACCCCATGGTATTTAATTCTCTTCACTACATCTCCATTGAAAAAACTTCATGCATGATGCAAAGTAATCAAGTACTTGTAAAGTAATCAACAAAATATCAGTGATTGCTTATCTGAGCCAGCAACAAGTCATTTGCAGTGAGTTACTTATATTAATATATTTTTACAATGCCCTAAGATAAAAATGCAAGTGGTGCAATTCTTCCCTAGAATGTATATAACAGCTGAGTTGGTCAGATTCAATTTTGTCTCAGTCCACTATTTAGCTGCTTCATTACACCCATACTCAATAAAAATGTCATTAGCTGTTGGTATTAATTGCAGTGACAACTGCTAGTGAGGGCAATGTTGATCAGCTGTAGGCCTCCTATTGCACAGACTCAAGCCACCATGCTGTTCTCAGTTCCAACAAATGTTTCTGATTTCCCAAGCACTAGATACTTTGCAAACTCTATTTTTCTTCTCCCCCATGAACAAATGCTGGCATGGCTAAGGTTCATCATATTTGTTATCTGATACCTGCCGGAACAAAGTGCTGACTGGCTTGGCAGCTGAAATGTTGGTAATAAAAGGTCCACAGGAGCAGGAGTTCTCATCAACTAAGGAACTATTTCATACCACAACTCTAGGCAAGTCTATTTAATACTCTTTGCATATATTTGATTGCATGTTTCTATGACCACCCAGTTAAAAATACAGCCAGACCTTTGAGCCAGTCCACTTGTAAAATATCATTCTGGCATTGATTAAAAATATTCTGAGCCACAGTTCAGGATATACACATTACATGCTCTTTAAAATGCTTCATCCCTTCACAGATATATCAGTCTATGAAGAAACTGAAATCTCTCTGGACTTACAGATTTGGGGCAATAGTTTAAAACAAACATTATAAACAGGCTAATCAGACCTATAAAATGGTGTTTTTATGGGGCCAAAGTTTTTCTCAGATGTGAATTCAACCCCAGAGATGTCAACAGAGATGGACCACAGGGAGAATTTGTATCCTGTGTTAGGACAAAAGGATTAGAAGCATGTATTATATTTTCTCTCCGTCTCCACCAAAGTCACCATATAATATATTGATTATTATTCTTTCTGAGGCTGCTTCTGATACAAAGGCATTTAGTGGCATCAAATGCCAAAATAAAATTCAACATCTCACATAGCATGCAGAATGCTTGGCTTCCAAGAAACCCTGTAAAGGGAGGGCATAGTTTCCTGTGAAAATATCTCAGTGATATGCCATGTCATCCCATTGCCATTTCCTTAATTTAGAACACAGTGCCCCAACTGTTGTGTTCAAAGCTAACAATAACACTGGCTAATGGTTGCAATACATTCAGGCAGCTGTGAACTTAGAGGGATAACAATGAGGTAAGATGAACTAGGGTTCACAGCAAAGCACTTGATGACTCTAGCAGTCATTTAATATATTTAAGATGTGAATTATTTGATGGATAATCTCAAGTGGATCCCTAATGTCCTTTGATCCTTCTTACTTCCCTCTCCAGTCCATATTAATGTAGTTACCCGAGGCTTGTTGCTGGTAGGTGTCACGTTCTCACTGTGAGCACTGCTGCTGGCATCTCTTATCGCTTCTGCATAGAGATTCTTCTTATAGAACTTCTGACTTCTGCAAGAGAAGAAAAGCTCAGACAAATTAACTGCTGTTGGAAAAAACAGATGTAGCTTTTCTTTTATGCTTTATTCCATTGGTGAAGGGTAATGTTTTGCAAATGTTTGCCAATGAAGGGATATATTTTGTTTTCTGACAAACAGATCAATTTATACATTATTGCTAATTTCAAATTCATGGTTAAATAAAAATGGAGTTTATAACAGTAGAATGTACTGACAACAGGGAGTACAGAGGTAAATGTTTTGTACCAATGCAGCATGGATAGTGTGCTGTTTCTGGGTCTCATCAACAACCTGGAAGATGGGATGAAGTGCACTCTCAGCCAGTTTGCAGATGGCACCTAGCTCAGGGGTCTAGATACTCTGGAGGGTAGGGCTAGGATTCAGAGTGACCTCAACAAATTTGAGGACTGGGCCAAATGAAATCTCATGAGGTTCAATAAGGAAAATTGTAAAGTCCTGCACTTAGGATGAAACAATCTCATGCACCGGAACAGCCTGGCGACTGACTGGCTAAGCAGGAGGTCTGCAAGAAAGGACCTGGGGGTTAAGGTGGATAATAAGCTGAATATGAGGCAACAGTGTGTCCTTGTTGGGAAGAAGGCTAATGGCATACTGGGCTGTATTAGTAGGAACACTGCCAGCAGATCGAGGTAGATAATTATTTCCCTCTATTTGGTGAAGCCACATCTGAAAAACTATGTCCACTTTTGGGCATCTGCTACAGAAAGGATGTAGACAAATTGGAGAGAGTCCAGCAGAGGGCAGTGAAAATGGTTCAGGGGCTGGGGCACATGACTTGTGAGGAGAGGCTGAGGGAACTGGGCTTATTTAACCTGGAGAAGAGACAGCTGAGGCGGGGATTTGATAGCAGCCTTCAACGACCTGAAGGGGGCTTTCAAAGAGAATGGAGCTAGACTGTTCTCAGTGGTGGCAGATGACAGAACAAGGAGAAATTGTCTCAAGTTGCAGAAGGGAAGTTTAAGTTATATATTAGAAAAGCCTCTCTTACTGGGAGGGTAGTAAAACACTGGAACTGGTTACCCAGAGAGGTTGTAGAACCTTGGAGGTTTTTAAGATCTAGCTAGACAAAGCCCTGGCTTGGATGATCTAGTTAGAGATGGTCCTGCTCTGAGCAGGAGGTTGGACTGCATCACCTCCTATGGTCCCTTCCAACCCTAATTTTCTATGATTCTATGCTTACAAAAGGAATAAAAACTCTGATAAGGAAATGGAAAGGAACCGTTAAGATAGAAAAATTTGGTTGCTTACAATTTTGGCATTTTTCCCTTCATTAAGATATTCAGAGCTACCCATATGCAAATTGTATAACTGTGTCTTGTCACAGAAATTGTGCTTGCATCTCAGAAAAGCAAATCCAAATGTTATCCTGCACACTCATTTGAGTGTTTGCAGTTCTGGAAATCCATCTCTGCAATTACTGATGTATGGTAATTCATACAAAACTATGACTAACCTCTGAAAATCCTATAAGGAAAATATGAATAATACAAAGTCCTCAAAATTCTAAGAACTAAAATTGGTGCAAGACTACCATGGATAATTATATGAGAACTGTTTAGTTCAAAAAAAGAGCCAACAATACCATTAAGAGGAGAAACTAGGATACAAGGAAACAGATCTAAGCAGTCAGTTTCAAAGTTCAGACATGCAGTTGTTTTAGCAGTTGGAAGCTAATTCTACAGTACAAGGCTGCAGATTAACATGGAGACAAGTCAGAAAACCATCCATAAGGGAGGGCTTGGGACTGTAGGCAATATATATATATGTGATAGACCACACCTACATCATCAACCATGTAAACTAATTTAATCATCATTTCTTTAAAATGTAATTCAGGATGTTTTCCAATTAGCTCTAGTAGAAACCGAGGCTGATTCTAACTGCCTTTGGTTAACTCTCCTGATGATGAAATTTAACAGCTGATCTAGGTTTAGGTTAGATATCAGGAGGCGCTACTTCATGGTCAGGGCGGCTAGGGTCTGGAACCAGCTTCCAAGAGAAGTGGTGCAGGCTCCTACCCTGGGGGTCTTTAAGAGGAGGTTAGACGAACATCTTGCTGGGGTCGTTTGACCCCAGTACTATTTCCTGCCATGGCAGGGGGTCGGACTAGATGATCTGCCGAGGTCCCTGCCGACCCTAGAAACTATGAAACTATAAATCAAGGAAAATGAAAATTTCCCTCTTCATTTTCATCCTGAGCTTATATATGAATTAGAAAAATGAACAATTCCAATAATTGTCAAATTTTGCTACATTTATATAAGTTAAATATGAAGCAAGAACTGCCTCCTGATGGAGATGAGAAAAACCCATCTCCACCATTGATAAGTACCTTCTGATCATAACTGCTGATCAGCCTAGAGATAAAAAGGGAAGTTAAGTAGATGTGTCTTGCACCTAATGCTAAATGCCATCAAACCAGGTCTCTGTCATATCACCAAAGGAAGTTAATTAAAAAACTAAGGCCACTCCCCACTAGTGTTTGCTGAAGGCACCCAGGAGCTCAATCCTGGAAAGCTGTTGCATGCCCCAAGAGAGGATAGACATGCAAAAGTGTGAACTACTAAATTCTCTAGTCATGTCAACACTTTATATCCACAGAATAATGCCACATAATGTCTACATAATAATAGAGATCTCCGTGTGTAACTTTGAGAAGAAGCAGGAAGAGCCAGGTGAGTGAGAATGGGCTATGAGCCACAGACTTCTCAGTCCTAATTCCAGCTCTGCCAATGACTTGCTCTAAGACCTCAGCCAAGTCCCCTTTCTTGTGTATGCTTTAGTTTTTCCCCCTTTGGAAAAGAAGGATATTGTTTTCCAGCTTCACTAGGGGGACAGGAGGCTTATCCACCTCCTATCATCTTAGAAATGTAAAGAGCTATGGAGTATCATTGATAATAATTCTATTCTACCTGACTAGATCCACTGAACATATTGATGCCCTATATCAGTTGTTGTAGTTTCTAGATCATACATTTTTGGAATGAGCCAATATGGATATTCTAATTTAGGTTCTTGCAAGAATCCTATTAAACAAGAGATAAGTTTGCATCTGGGGAGGAGGGTCAGGGTGTCACCAACTTAGTCAATATGTCTCAAAATATACTAGGCAATGAGCAAAAGTGAAATTGTAATTCCAATCCAAATATTGGTTTCCAGCCTCCAGTTAAATAGGGATTTCAGATCAGCAGTTTCATTTTGATCTAGTTAGGCTAGTAATAGTTGTAGTACAAATTCAGTCAAGCATGTAATTGAAAACTTGCTCTTGAGGTAAACAGTTATATTGATCAAAACCATTTGCTAAAGAAGAAAAGTAAATCAGGGCAAAATGACAAAAGGGATTTTAAGGAGATGAAGCTTTGCAAAAAAGAAAAAAAAAGAAGAGGAAGAAAATTATAGTGTGTGAATGGGCATTCTTATACCTTAAAGCCAGCTGTATATTTGGCTTTAGTTTCAATACATGATACATAAAGAATCTAAGAAACCTGAGAGTTGTATATTTATTCCATATACATCATACAGCTGATTTGGCTTTTGAATCCCAAGTCAGGAGAACAGACCAACCTGCAATTAGGTTTAAATCCAGAGCTCTAAAATCAGTCAATAGAACACGAGAAATGTGCCAGCACTTCCAGCTCTGTGGCCTAATATGCTATGAACTGTTAAATAAAAATAAAGAATATTATAGTAACTTCCATGGCTATTTGAGCCTAATGGATACTGATCTTTAAAAAATGAGTAGGAAGGTACATTTCCTTTCTTCTAGTATATGCAGCAGGAAGTTGTCTTGATTTAGCTGCTGGATATTTTTCTTCAAATACTAACACAGGGCACAGTTAAACCTTAGCCTCAGAGAAGAGTTGGCAGAGGAGGTCCCTGAATTTAAGGGATTTACATGAGGATTCCTTTACCCAGAGGCCTAATACCATGAGGTGATGAGCAGAGGCATAACCAGGCAATTCTGCACCCTGGGCAGTAGTGGTGCATGAGATAGCAGCCAGTCAACACCTCTAGCAACTATTTTTGCACCGCCGACTTAGTTATGCAATTGGTGCTGAAGACAGTCAGCTCCTAATAATAACAGGGGAACTTGAGTGTGATCAGTATGCCACAACATTGGGTCCTCCTATCATACACAGGAAGAGCATATTTATAAATAACAGATAAATCATAAGGAATCTTTCCATCAAGAGAAAGCTCACTCCTGTCCATTTCTTAGTGTCAGGGAAAATCCATGGAAGAATTTTGCCACAGGCGCACTCTATGCTTGTGTTACTGGTATTGCTGCTTTTAATATCTGTAACGTTGCTGCAGCTATCACTGAACAGCCTTGGTGGCAAAAGAAGAATGCATCTTTTTTCCATTTCCTCCAACATAACTCCTCAGACACAACAAAAAGCTAAAGGATTGCTGTCAGAGAAGAGGTAAAGCCCTCCCAGTTGCTTTACAGAACTGGAGTACTTAAGAAGAACACTAGAAAATATATGCATTAAAGACATGATTCCTGAACTCTCTTATCAATACAAATTATGGATCCTCTTCAAACCTAACAAGTTCTAGTCTTCATCTCCCTAGACATGTGCAGCTCTCATTAACACCAGTGTGAGTACCCCAAACAACAGAGATGCCTAATATTTGTGAATAATTCATAGACTAAATTATTTAAAAGAAAAAATAGCTAGGGTGATACACCAGTTTATGCTTGGTGATGACCTGGCCAATATACTTTACCGTTAGTAATATGCAAAAGCTGGTAGCAGTTTCTTGGTACATAAGTTTGGGATGGGAAGTTTTACCTGTAACAGTAGGCACAAAGAGATCCCAGGAAGAGCAGCAGAAGCAGCACAACTATGCAAACTGTAACTGTGATGTTCCGCATCTTCATTTGCTCCACGTGTTGCTTCTCCCACCACTCCAAGTCACTGAACTGACAGCGTTCTCCCACATAACCTGCCACACAGCTGTCAAAGGCAAATGAGATTACTGACTAATAACAGAAAAGGAAAATGTCATTGTTTTAGTCACCTTTGGTATTGATTCATCAGTCCTGAGGGAAATGTCCTGTAGAATTTAACAGGCACAACACAAAAAAGGTTCTACAGAAACTGCTGTAAACCCCCCCTATAGAAATGAATAATGAATGGGATCTCTTTACAATAGAATGTCCCCCGTGGTTTTCCAATTAGCATCTACAAAACAGGGAGTTCAACTTAAAGTTTTGCAAACTAGACAAGGCAATAAGAACGTGTTGAATAATTTAATTAAAGAACACTGACAACCAGATTCATTTTGAAACTTAACTGTTGGTTAAAGACAGTGGAGGAAAAAGAAAAGAGGCATTGCAGAAGCTCTGATAGAAATAACTTTGCACCCTTCCTTAGTTTTAAGCAACAATTTTTGGTTGCTTTTTAAGACACTCCTTTGTGAAAACAGACACAAAAATACATTACTAGCATCTGAGAACAAAAATTATAGAAATAGACAAATAAAAGGGAATCTCACCAGTCTGGTTTCATTGTCCAAACTCTGTGATATGCAAAAAAAAAAAGGAAGAAAGCAATACAAACAGTGAAAGGTAAACTGGATTCTTAGAATTATCTCAATGCTAATGATGTAGCATTGAACCCTACTCTGGAAACTTAAATGACTAGCGTTACTAGAATCATACAAGTGAAATGAAGAGGATTTGGCCGGTAGCACCTGATCTGAAATTGTCCTAAAAACATGTACTAAATCCACGCACTTTGTTTCTGTCAAAAAATATGACAAGCATATGCTCAAATCTAGAAAAATACCAAAACATTTTCAAGGTAGAATCACAATATATTCTGTATAAGCCAAACAGATCACTTTGAACAATGAGCACTTTTATCAAATTAAAATGTTTGGTATGTTACTGCTAAATAACACATTTCTCCACAACTGTTTTTATATTATTTCATACTACCATTGTCCTATGTGAATGAATACTGCCATCTAGTGTGCAAAAAATAATCTTTAAAAATAAACTGCTAGATTATATATGGAGAGAGGTAACATTACTCTGAAGTCAGGCAAAAGGCAAGGCAGAGGGATGCCTTATAAACTAATAGTTCAGCACAGTGGAACTTGAATTCATTAAATGCATCCCATTCTGTTTTTCAGTTTCGAAGAACATGTATATTGCAGGCATTTCACTGTATGGCGAACTCTGGATAAAATACAAAGTGACCCAATGAAAAGTGAAATTTCTTCAATAAATCTAATAGAAATCCCTAGAAGGAGAAAATATAGCTCTGAAGGATTTTTCACTTCTGTAACAAAATGAAAGCAAATATCAGTTATGAACATAAATATCTGATATTGTTGCATCTTCCTTTATAGATCCATGCAGCATGAACTGTCTGTTCAAAAAGGGCCACAGTACAAAACATTCACTTCATAGGATAAAATTTCAGGGAAAAAACACCTTTCCCTTTTCTTATTTTAACCTTGTAGTACCCAAAAGTGGTTCAGAGGGGTACAGCCTGCCCCTCTCTGCTAACACAGAGAATGTCTGTCAGATGAGCAAAAGGATGGTTTCAGATTAAAAGGGTCATCCAGGAATAGCCTGGTCCAGAGCCCAAATCCATGAAGTTCCCTGCATGACCACTCAGAGGGGTGTCTGGAGAGCAGCAAAGGGAGTTGTCAAAGGAGGAATAATAAGAGAACAAAAGATCCTTCTGTGCATAGACCTTCTGACACTTCACTCCGAGGGTTGTGCTAGGGCTGTAGAAGATACTTCTGACATTATGAGAGGTTCTTCCGCTACTGCATAGCTACTTACCCATCTCCCTGCCCCACACGGACACACACACATCTCCTCACAGATCCTCTGAAACTCTTGAGGAAGACACAGGTACTATATTTGTCCCACAATTTGTCCCACAATTGTCTATGCTTAGTTTTAAGTAACCTATAACAAGGCTTCAAGAATGCAATTCTAATTTCTCTTCTATGGTCCAATACATAGTACATACTAATCTACGTGGTTTTGGAGAAATGTTTAAATCTGGTCATATGACTGCCTAGTTACATCACTTAGGTTTCCTTTGGAATCTTATCTTGTAACTAAGCTGGGTACTTTCAAGCAGATTTCCCCTACAAGAGACAAGACTTGTTTGGTCTCTAATGACTGATTCCCCACTCCTTGGTCTCAGTCAGACAGGGTCTGGACATAGGTATTCACTTGTATCACACAGTATCATGGAGGACCAGCAGCCGTGAACATAAGAAGCAAGCAAAACAGCTAAGGGAGAGATGGGCCACAGCAGGTGTATGGGTGGCAATTGCAGCTAAATAATTATTACTGATAAATACATAAAAACATATGTGCAGAAGGAGAAATGAGGAATAACTATTTATGTAGCCATTACTCCACAAAGCCCTGATCATCACTGTGTTTGGCCACTTACCTTACATAGATTCTGAAACAAATATATACAAAAGAATCAAGTACTCAAGCAAGAAATTAAATGCTACTTTTAACTCGAATGTTCGTAACTATAATGACCACCAGTGAACTAAATAAAGTTCAGGCTCAGGCAACAGTTGCAATGATCAGTAATGCACAGAAAATATAGTAAAATATTTTATTGCTTGTTAAGAGGGGGAAACAGAATTGGGGTTAGAAGAGACTTCAAACGTCATGTTGTCCAACTCCCAAGTGCACGTGGCAATATCTGCTCTTCTTTCGTACAGATGAAACAAAGGTCTGTACTTACTTGCATGCATAGTCTTGTAGATCTGAAACATAAATACAAATTCCCCCATGGAGACAGTAGGAGTCGTGTGACGATGGGCAGCCTATGAATTCATCCTGCGCAGTGGGAGTGGCAATACCCCTGGTACTAGAAGTAGAAGGCACTGCTGATTCTGAAATACAGGATTTAAATGCATGCATGTCTTGGGGATTGGTTAGACTGACAAAATGGCTTGCTACAAGACCTCAGGAAACAAGTAAGACACTCATCTCAATTAAGAGATTGTGATTTGAACGTAACACACGATAAAGATAGAACTGTAGTTTACGGTGCTATTTTGTTACCTTAACATAGCCTTGTCAAACACCAGTGAGCAAGATTTAAGAGGTAAGGGCCATTGGATGAGATACCATGCTTTATACATGCTATTTGGTCTGCTTTGATCCCTCTCAAATAACAGAGTATATTGATGCGTACACGGCTACGGGCAGAAGTTACACATAAACCAGTATAAGTGACTGGAAACCAGTTCAAATCTGTAACACAACAGAAGTTCAGAGCACATAAACTACTTTCAAAATGGCTGTAACTAATTTAAGATAAACCTGAATGGAAGTAGGCTCAAACATATCTGATTTAGGTTAAATCAGTTTATTGAAATTCTGACCCAGATCCCCTCTACATTCAAATTAACACACAGTCCTCCAGAATCCCAGGATGCTTTGTACCTTCCCTGCAACTCTCCCCCTTGCAGGGTGGGCAGGCTAGCCTTAGCCAGAGCTGTCTGCTCCAGCCAAGGAGGGAAGTGTACTCTAGCGCCCTTCAGCTTCTGGCCTGGACCACTGCAGGCATGTGGCTACATTTCTGAAAACAAAAGTGAATGTTCACTTGCTTATTGGTTCAATCTATGCAGCTTAGACTAACCTGTGAAGATTGAATTGATTTAGCCTCAGACTTTTTGACTGTCTGTACTTAGCCCATGTGTATAAATAACAGATTCACTTGGGTGGATGGTTGTACTTCCACATACATGTGGAAGACATACTAGCTGCATCTGTGTCAATACACCTTGGATCTCTGGTTACCTAAAGATTCAGAGGTTCCTTGAACTTCCAGAAAATTAAGTCAGGCAACTGGGGAATTAAATCTCCATACAGTCATATTCCACCAGAAACAGTCTCAGAGGGACCTACAGTTACTATAATGAACTTCCATCATGAATGATATCTTGAAGTTAGACAAACTCCACAGGGGTGGCTGTGTGTTTCACACCTAAGGGCCTCATCTACCAATTTTCACAGGAAAGCTGCATTTCTTTCTCAAGTGAATCTGTACTGGAGTCAAAAGTATCACTGGAGCTTGTATACCTGAGCTTTTTTTAAGATACATCAATAATAGTATAGTTGTGGCAAGGCAGAGCTCTATGTGGTTCAACCACTTAAGTATCCACTTGCAGGTTTACTTTAGCAGTCCACATTAAGTTATCTGTTACACTTGTAACAGTATAGGCTGACCAGTTTAAAGCCAGCTCAGATAAATCTACATAAGCTGTGATCATACCTACACTGCTAGGACTACAATTCTGGGTTCATTTACTATGTGAAGACTATTTTTCTATGGAAAGTGCTGTAGTAGTGATATAATAAATTTAGGCATTGCCCAGGCAGCTGCGTAGTTTGTCAAGCACTTGTGAACATAGCGCATCTTGTAAAAAACAGATCTGTACCCATGCTGCCAGAGAACTGGTTTTAATTTATTTTTGTGTCTTTTCTCCTCACCTACATTAATTTCATAACATATACACATGGAGATCGCACTTGTATTTTAATGTAGGTGTAAGGATATGATTGGGTAGCATTATATAGCTCTACTTCAGCACAGGTTCTTGATAGCAGCTACAACTTACTATAGGGTTTTTGCACTGTGATCTGTAGTAGCAGTGATGATTTTTTTTTTAAATTGAAAGTAGTCATGGCATAGAACATACATGGAAAGAAACAACTTATTTCTACATTTGGGCTCCATGTGTGATTAAAAAGGTGACAATTCGCAGTAAATAAGCATGTCAAATAGCAGGTTAGAACATACCAACATATTAGAGCAAATTGACAATTTGAAGTCTTTAAAACACCATTCCTAAATCAGATGTTATTTCAAGTCAAAGTTTCTCAGTTACAGCTCAAAGATTAAACCCCTGAAGGAGGAGATGAGATCCTGCACTGTATCCTACATTGAAACTTTCATTGAGGTCACTGTAGGCATAGACTTTTGATAGTTTTACACAATTTTTTCTGGCATACCAGCAAAATGGCTGTAGCGTGCCAACACAAAAACAATGAATCATTTAGTTCCATATTTTTCAAAACAGCTCAGCTCTCATTTACCCAGCTATATAAGGGTCACGTATTAGGAAGCGTTCAGCTTTTATCGGCTCCCTTTGTGAAATGTATGGCCAGATTTTCTGAACAATTTAGCAGCCAAGACACAGAGCTCTTCTGAAAATCTGGCCATTTATATTGGTAAATTAATGGGAACAGAGCTCACACGAAAATCTGGCCAAGAAACTCTGTTTGTTCTGGGGGGCAGAGATGGTAGCTGAAATTATATGCCAGACTTTTGCTGGCCTTCTGCAGAAGGTCAGAAACCATGGATAGCCTGAAAAGTGACTTAGCACAGTGAATCTGAGCTGACCTCAGAAAAGGGGCATAGTGTTACCCCTAAAAAGACTACAGACAACATTAGTTACACATTATTACAATTAAAGAATGGAAATAAGATCTGATTATCAGTGCCAACGGCTTCAAACAAAAGGAATCAAATCCCAGGCTTTGTGAAACCTGGTCTCTTCAGCCCATCTCTACAGAGGAATGTGCAGTTTGCAAAACAGCAGCATCCAGAACCAATCCAATTAGATTCACTTGCTGCCTGGTGTATTATTGTTCAGCAATTTTTGAATTTCCCAGTGCAACTAATCTGTCTCATCACTTGATCTTCCTTCATCAAGAACCACATTATTTGGCTCATTTACTAGCTTTACTCACCAGTACAGTCAGCCCCAGTTCCAAACAAACCATTGGTGCAAATGCAGGTGTAGTTTCCTTCAGTGTTTATGCAGATAGTATTTTCCCCACATGTGTGGATCCCCAGCTTGCATTCATCAATATCTGTTACCCAAACAGGTTTCAATTAGAAGAATGAATGCCTCAAAACATCAGCCTAATAGTGGCCTCAGCTTTACAGCTTCCTACCACCAGGAAAAATGCTTCAGTTTTCCTCCATAAACTACCTTCAGCAGTGAGTGGAATGAAATAGCTGGAAGTGTGAGGTGGCTAGGTAATCCCACCTTTGCCTGCACCTTGAAGGAAGTGAGTGCTGAAGGAGGGATTCTCTTCCACAACAGGAAGAAAGAAGCAGCATCTCCCATAAAGGTAATAGACCAAGACAAGAAGAGAAGCAGGAGATGACTTTAAAGTGCAGTCTATACAAGAATGTTTTCTCTTAATATTTCCATCACTGCTATGCCTATTCCAGCTTCACCAGTGATAGTTATTAACAATTGGAGTACTAGGGTAGAGAAGCTATTGGTGTTGTAATCCTGTGTTGTCCAGACCTTGTCTAATCCAGTTAGACAGGATGCTTTTACATGTGCTCTGGGAGGAAGATCGGGGGGAAGCTGTAATTAAAGTTCCTGGAGCATCTCGTGTATCAGCATCCCTGCGCTTCAAAATGGCAGTGGAGGTGCTTTATCTAAAGCTCATCAAACGAGCTTTCATTAAAGCGCCCCCACCACCATTTTGAACCATGGGGACCCTGATACATGAGACGTGGAGGCTGGCTGGAGTTCAGTAATTACCATGCTCCTGCAGGCTCAATTAATTGAGTAATTACAGTGCATCGTCACCGCCTCGGCACTCTTGTACAGGCACCCAAAGTGTTTAACAACCTGGCAGATAGTGCACCAAGAAATGCTTAAATCCATACAGAATGTTACACAGTCTAAGGACCTGTTCAGTTCACATGCACTTTGACTTAACACCTGAATGCTGAGGTGAATCTATCACTACTTTATGCTGTCAGCTGTCAGTAAAATGCATATGTCAAGTTTAATATAGGGCCATGAACTTAATCTCACAGTCCTAACTCATGTTAAATTCTTATTGAAATCTTCTCAGGTTTTGCCTGAGTTAAGTCTACTAGATCAAAGTTAAAATATCACGGAGAACTCAAAGTAATTCCTTAAAAACCAAATTATAGGAAAATATCCTCAGTAATGTGAATGCAACAAAACATTTCTGGTGACTTCTGCAGTGTCCCTTGCCATATTGGCAAATTTCCAGTTGTTGTTAAATGCCAAAAGTCATTTCGGTTTTGTTGACATCAGGATTCTAGCACTTGGACCATTTCAATAAAAAGTAGTGGTATACTGTAGTCTTAAAAACTTTGGGGAGAAAATTAATCCTTTCTCAAATAATTGTATTAGGTTCAGTAAGCAAATCTCAATGAAGAGTTAAAGCCCATTTGAAAAAGTGCAGAAGCATGTGATTACCATAAGTAATTACCACATGGGTCTTCACTCCATCAGCAGCACTCTCTTTGCTTCTAACCTGTGCAGACAAAATACCTGCAGAACACTTACCCCAGCGTGGTACAGCCAGAGGTACAGTAGCATCCCAGACAGCTGCACGGCACCCAGGGAAGCACCAGCTCCTGCTATGCCCATTGCAGCAGTCCAATCAGTGACTGCTGTGGCAACAGCTGCTTTTGGGTCCCCCATAAAGGTGGCACCAGAGGTACTGACCTGTCATCCCCCCTCAGCTATTCTACTCATTACCCTCTATCATCTGTCAGTCAGGAGACAGCCCTTTATTTCTTAGTCATCTTGTTTTGCATTAAAAATCTGACCTAATCCCAGGTCTGTTAATGGACAATTTCCCCATTGACTTCCATGTGCTTTGACTTGGGTCACAAAGGAAAGAGACAAAAAAAGGACATAAGAGAAAAAGAAACTCACATGGAGCTTTCAGGAAGCTTTTTTCTACTCTTAGATTGATGTTCTTGATTCTTATTTTAATGCTAAAAATGCACTAGAAAAAAATTGAAGTATAGGAAATGAACAGAAGATATGATATCAGAATCAAAGTTCTGGCCAGCAGGATCAGTGGATCTTATTATTAACATGGCTTGAAATGGACTCAGGTTGTAAATATCAACACCCTGAACCTCTTGTCTATTAAGCTAACATAGCATTATGCTTATTATAACACATTCAGTAACTACTTTAGTTTATATGCATGGAAACAATTTCCAGTAAATCGCCATTCATTCATCCATTTCTTCCTTAAGTATATGTGCCAAAGAAAATGTAAACAATGGGAGGGAGTAGCCATTGACAACTATAGGCTTTGTATATTGATTAGGCACTGATGTTCCTACACTTCAAACAGTAAAGGAAGAGCCAAAAAGGAAAAAATGATAGATGTCAACTGCCTTGGAGAACTTACTAAACTACTATTAGTACACAGGTCCTTACTCCATTTTTCACAAAGAACTGAAATAAATTATCATCATGGACAAGTGACACCTCTCTTGTGTCTTGATCCATGGCTGGTCAGACTCATTAGACACGTTTCTATTACTCACATATTCTGTCCCTACCTAATGCAGTATCACCCCCACATGTTCCCATACCTGAGCAATGAAGTCCATCTCCACTGTAGCCCTCTAGACACTTGCAGACGTAGCCACCTTCAGTATTGATGCACTCAGAGGAGTTTCTATTACAGCGGTCCATATTAATAGCACACTCATTGACATCTATGAGGAAAAACACAGGATTAGGAGCCAAGGGGCACATTAGCCATGGAGCAATTACTGTTATGTCAAGGGATGAAATGATTGAAAAGAGAAGCTTGTATGTAAACCACCTGCAGACTACACTATTACTTGTACCTTGTACTTCTAAAGCATGGGGAAATAAGGAAGTGGTATCCCTACTTCTGAGTCTGAAATCAGATTAGATAGTTAAAGGATCCCATTCACTCAGATGCCTGACCTTTAGCTACTTTGAGAATTCCAGACTTTTAAAAATTTTAATTTCTATCAAAAATGGTATGTATAGGGGAAATCTTCCCTCCAAAGAGTTCCCCAATCCATAGCTCTGACCTCCATTGACAAACTCTTGAAAGCATAATACTTGTAGATGTTAGAATGTAAATCTTTCAAAGCAGAAGCACTTATCCCTTCATGTTATAACATTTCACCTAATCATTGATCATGTGAATTAAAAAAAAACCCTACAAAACTACACGTTTTGAGACACATTCCAATAAATCAGTCTTCCTTCTATGACAATTAAAGTAGATGTACTCTGCAGAGCATGTGGGAGGCCATTTTGTACCACAAAAGTGTTCTACCAGCACCCTCATCTCCTTTTCTGTCAGCTTGCACAGCCCTGCTGATCTCAGTGGGGACACAAAGCATATTTTGAGAAAGCACCGCTTTTTTCAGGGGTTGTTGGCTCTAGCCATGTTGATCTAAGGACATAGGCAGACAAGGTTCTTTGGGTAAATGTGATCTCTTTTATTAGACCAAGTAAATAGTTGGTCTATTTTTTCCAACTATTTAGTTGGTCTAATAAAAGATATCACATTTACCCAAAGAACCTTGTCTGCCACTTGTTTTAGTGGTATACTTCCCTGAATGCATTTGTTTCTGTCTGAAAAGAGCCATAAGTGGAACAAGGCAGGATAAAGTATTTATTTTGGAAACTACAATTCAACTACAAGGGGTGCTGTCCTATAAAGATGCATAATATGCACATGTATTTTACATACAGTCTCTCTGCCAATCTACAGTGCCTGGGTTTCCAAGAAATGTAAGGATAGGCTTTGATTATGAGGGTGTAATTTAGGCTAAAGGATTAAGAGGTAAACGTGCAATGGTTCAACACATGTGGTGAGATGCAGTTTCTCTTCCCAAGTGTTGTTCTTTAAATAATGATCTAGGCAACCACTGTGTTTTCCAGTCAAATGCTTGTCTGTGCTTTATTTTTGTCCCTTTCTTCCCCTAGACATTTGTGATATGCCAAAGTGCTTCCTGGTGCTGTTTTTGCAAGTCCAAGAATGGGTTAACTGTACTATACTTGGTCTTATTGCAGGAGTACCCAACAACATTTTCTAATAGCAGAGACAGACAGACACAGGTGCTCTTATAAAAATACAATATAAACATTATATTAGGCCTAAAAGAATCCCCAGTTCACAGGTCTAAATTATGCATAAGTATAGTTTCTATGTGCCTTGAGCTTTTATAATTAGATGGAGTTTATTAATACACACATTTGTGTTTTTATTATTCCCAGTGCATCACTCATTAATATTAATAGGATTAGCACTCAGGACTCAAGGGAATATAATCTATGCAACCATTAGGTATTTCATCTCACTTGTTCTCTGTTGATCATCCTTTGCAACTAAAATGATGCGTTTAAACACAGATGGTCTCATCAGCCTTTCTGTGATGCTTTTGCAACAGATATGTGGCAAAAAGCAAGCAACTCTTTCAGTTCTATAATTTTCCAGAAAATTGTATTTAATTTTTGTTCTTACCAAGACATGATTTCCCCTCCCAGGTAAATCCCTCCAAACACTGGCACATAGCACCATCTTCCAGTGAGACACACTGGGCACTGGTATTACACTCTAACACAGCACAGTCATCTAGATCTGTCATAGAAAGAAAATTAAAACCTGTCATATTAACTGCATCGCCAGTTCTACTAATTCAAAGAGGTGATGGATTTTAACAAAACTGCATACAGTGCCAAAGTTTTAATATGTAACCATCACTAGACGTAACAACAACCAGCTAACATAATTTTCTTGGTCTGTCTACATGAGGCATATATGGTGTTTAACAACTGGTTTTCCCAAATAAGCAAAATTATAGACTGTGACAAGTATTCACTACTTTCTGTCACAGAGTCATTTAGGACTCTCTATAGTACATCATCATTGGCAGTCTCTCACAGTCAAAGATGATCGTCTTCCATGATTGCCTTATCTGTGGGTCAAAGATGTCTGACAAGGCCAATCCAGGATCAACACGTTGTAGTGCAGCTTGGGCACATATTTCCGTGTGGGTGGGTGGATCCAGATTCTTGATTTGGTCTACAACACGCTGTTTCTGCCACTCCCACTTTTCCATCTCCTATTGTCAGCATTAGGTTTCAAAGTACAGAGATCCTTGCAGCAAACTCTTCCTCCATTTGGGGCAATCCTAGGTGATAGTCTCCCATGAGTTGATGTCGATGTTGCATTTTTTCCAAGCTGCCCTTGAGGATGTGCTTGAAGCACTTTCTCTGCCTTCCTTTGAGCACATGCCTTGACTGAGCTGGAAGAATAAAACTTGTTTTGGGAGTCTGGAAGCAGATATCTAGATGATGTGGCTGGCCCAGAGAAGCTGATGTTGGATGATCATTGCCTCAATGCTCATTAGAGAAGTGTGAAATGGGCCATATTCTATTTAGATTTGGCCCAAATCAGGGACAGTGATTTGATTTGTTGATTCGGACCACTGCCCTGATTCAATTTGGCCAAATCTGAATCTGAAGATTCGATGCTGATTCAGAGAATCAGCAATTCAGCCATAGACACAGCTTTAAATGTTTTTTCTACATACCTCAAGGTACTAGGCGTGGCTCATGAATGCTGCAGTGCTGGGATGGATGGAGCATCACACAGGAGCATGGGAGGGGCCCCACATGCTTGGTGGTGAACCCAGAAGTGGACCAGAAGTACTTCCAGTCCACTTCTAGGTCCATCAGTGAGCATGCTGGGAGGCCCCCCCACACCTCCCAGCTCAGTGATTGGCTGTGGGGGGACGCCAGGAGCCTTTCTGAGCCAGGAGGCACCAGTTGCTAAGCTAGGAGGGGTGCAGGAGGCCCCTGCGTGCTCTCCCGTGGACCCAGAAGTGGACCAGAAGTGCTTCTCGTCCACTTCCAGGTCTGCTGCCGAGCACTCTGGGGAGCCCCCCACACTGAGTGCCCCTGTGGGACACTCTGTCCACCCCAGCATCACAGCATTCATGAGCCACCTGGTACCTTGAGGTATGTAGAAAAAACATTTAAACCTGTGTCTATATCTAAATCTCCAAATCTTTCTGAATCTCTCCAAATCAATTTGGAGTGTTCCAATTCAATCTGGACAGATTAAAGCATCTCCTGATTCAATTCAGATTCAGAGATTCAGCCACCGAATCGGGCCAAATCTCCACCAAATCGAATCAGGGATCAAAGCTTCCCTAATGCTCTAATGCTCATGATGTTTGCTTGAGACAAGACACTAATGTTGGTGCATTTATCTTCCCACCGGATTTGAAGGATCTTCTGCAGGCAGCATTGATGATACTTCTCCAGCAACTTGAGGCTTCTCCTATACGTTGTTCATGTCTCAGCTCCATACAGTAAGGTGAAGATCATGGCTGCTTGATAAACAACGAGCTTGGTTTCCTGATATTGCGATCTTTGAACACCCATTTACTCAGGTGTCTGAAGGCTACACTTTGCACATTTGAGGCAATGTTACAGTTCTTCGCTGAAGTCAACCTTCTACAAGAGATGACTTCAGAGTTATGGAAAATACTCAATATGGTCCTGAGTCTCGCTGTAAATCTGAATGACCAGAGCTGGGGACTGGTCATGAAGAGGTTGTTGATGGAGGACCTAAGTTTTCTGACTGTTAAGCTTCAGTCACAATTTATTGTATACCTTGGTAAAGACAATGATGATTGACTGAAGACCTGCTTCCAAGTTAGCACATACTACAGCATCATAAGCATACTGGAGTTTGATGATTAAGGACAGAGTGGTCTTGGTTTGGGCTAGGAGTCAGCTGAGGTTACAGTAAATGCTTTTACTTTGATTAAATGGATTGCCAAGCTGCAGCTACTTGACCCAATTGTATGGTCTGGCATGGACAGTGGACACTCTTCATAAGTTTGCTCCAAGCTACAAATGTAATAATCTTCATCTTAGGCCAAGTGAACAGTACAAAGTGTTGCTCACATAACTATGTCAGTAAGGAGTGTGAAAAAGTTACACACCTAGCTGTTGCGTGCATCTAGTCTGACAAATTCCATCTGTGTTGAATCAATTTACAGTTAATGTCATTCAGGGAAGTAATTTAGCCCTACCACCCAAATAATTATTTTTCCAAAAATAAAATCTATTACTGCTAGAGGACATGCTTGAGCAGCAAGGTCTTTTAAGGGAAAAGTACTCATTGTATTGAACCCAAGACTATTTTTGGATATGGATTTTTACCACAAGGTAAAAAGGGAGGGATTTACCATGCGGTAGCTGTCCTGTGATAACTGCTGGTGTGCATGCTCTTACTCTGCAGTAAGTACAGTAGAACCTACAGACTTCTCAAAGTTAGATTCCTTAACCCACTGCAAACATGAGAGGTTAAAAAGTAAATGAATGCATATAGAGCTTCAGTAAACAGCTGTACAGAACCAGTGAGGTGCTCCAGCTGTTTGCTCCTGCTTTCATTTCAAAAAGCACCACTTCTCTGACCAGCTGCATGGGACCCTCTGATGACCTCTCTTTGAAGTGGAGTAAAGAAACAGTGCCCTCTGAAGTAAAAGCTGCAGCAAACTAATGAGTGGTTCATCTTATTTTGCCACCCACTTGCACAGCAGGTTGCCAGACCACCTGGATGTAAGTGATGTAGGATTTATTGTAGAGGCTAATCCACAAAGGGGCAAGGATTTATTACATATCATCTGTTCTGTGGTAACTGCCCATGTGTATGCTGTTACCCTGCACTAAGCAGAAGCTAACCTATGGAAACTTAGCATTCAATGAAAGAGAGGTAAATTATTGTGGGTTAGCTTCCACTTGCCATGAGCTAAGAGCTTGCTTGTAGGCAGCTACCAAGGAGCCACAAACATACAGTAAAGAGGGTGGCTTTTTTACTTCATGGCAAAGTTTTTGTCTTTTGTCTACACTAAGTCCAAAGTACCATTAACTGCATCGGAGAAATTATTTTTAAAATATAAATATTTGTAACAATTAATCTGAGGGGGGAAATGGCTAGTGAAGAGAAACTCCTAAGGAATAATGACTGTCGGTGCTCACATACTTCCCAAGTTCATATAATTCATTCCTGCACTATAATATAGGTTTCTTTCTTTCTTCTTCTTTTCTTTGCTGGTTTAATATTCAGTGTAAATGCTACAGATTAATGTACTTCCCTTTTTCCTCTCAGCTCCACCACTCTTCTCTGATCCAAGTGAAAAAGCTGATTTCTATCCTGCTCAGAATTGCACCTTCAGTTGAGTGAGATAACCCATGTGAACCAGGGAACTATGCACCTTACCAGATACCATGATTTCAGCCATCAGCAAATGTTGGGTTTGCTGCTTCTCCTCACTGGTAGTATCCCCACTATCCAGTGGGCTCTGGTACAAGGGTTCCAGTATTGCTGTTTGATTCTTTGGTTCCACCTCTTTTTGTACAAAGACTCCTTAAGAAAATATTGTAGAAAAGGTTGAAGTAGATCAAATCAGAGTTCCAATTTTTGGTCATGCATATATAATTTCACAAGAATCAGATTACCTGTGGTTTTCTATTTTCAAAAATCAGTTTGATGGCATTCTGGCATTCTCAGTGCCGCCCAGCATGCCATCACTGACTGATTTTCTCAAATACGAAGGGAAAGGAATTCAACTCATTGCCTGACTTTTCCTTGCTCTTATGAGCATCAATATCAATATGTTAAGGAAAAGTGGTCAGTTACATATGTTAGTCCCCCCAAGGTTTAGTGTACTGAAAATTCCCCTTAACAGTATTACTTCCTTCATGAGACAGTAGCTTGTTCAAGTGAGCATGACTACAAGTTTTTTGTCTAATCCATCCTAAGGCAGGTGGTGAAGAATTGTGCTCTTCTTTATATAAATACTAGTGCTTGATCATATGCTTTGTTGCTCTTCTCAATTTTTGCAGTATAAATAAATGTGGATGAACAGGAATCATTACTCCCTACAGGGCATTCATGTGTAAGGACTTTCTGCTTAATTTTAACGGATGAATTTTTAGAGCTGATTTTTTAAGTTTATTAAGGGAAAGTTCTATTTTCCAAGCCAGATGTTGTGAATTCTAGTTCTTCATTTGAAATGTGCTGTTACATGCAGGTCCTACCTGCATTTGAGAATAGGACCACGTTTATATAATAGTGTCCCGACAGTTACAGTTAACAGAATTCAGTGGAAACAAAGTAGTATTTTTTCCAGCTCAGCTAATTTGTCAGCCATGCTGGCTTCTCCAGACACTGCTATTCTACATCACCCTTACATATAAGTGCATTCGGAAATAATCAGTTTTCTCAGATATCTCATCTACTGATGCTAGGGTACCACTAATGTTGTTTCACATGCTTCAATGCACTTACAGAGACTGCCTTAGGTCAGTGACAGATGTTAAAAAGAAGGCACATTAGGATCTGATGCAGGATCCCAGCAATCACACTTCCTGTCATGCCACATGTGCATGACAGCTCTCAGGTGCAGAAGAGAACCATGTGCTCCTGTGGCTGGGAGCTCTGTCAGCTGATAGGGGCTCCCAGCAAGGGCAGCTCATTGTGCTCCCCCCAGCTGAAAGCCATGACCAGCTGACTAGTTCTCCTAGCCTACAGTGCACAGAGATGAAACACAGTATAGTAAAATATATAGTATTCATCATTCTGTATGGATAGGAACTGTATGTGGGGACAGCTGGATTATAAACTCAGTGATGCTCTGTCATACAGACAGCATTAAATAACATATATCATACAGTTTGCTTCAGTGGATCTAAACGTCCTGCATAATGGTGGACAAGCATCATTTTCCACTTACCAGAGATGGGGAAACAAGGCATAAGAGGTTAAATGACATGGAAAATCATACAGAAGCCATGCTGATTTGACCTATGTTCAAACCCCAGAGTGGGAGAAGGGAAGGAAGGGGAAGCTTGAAGCAGTGAAGAAATATTTATAGGGCAAAATGAATGCTATGTAAGAAATTATATAGTATTCATCTATAATATGAGAGACAGTTTGAAAGACACTTTTTAAATTAGTAACATCATACCTGGTGTTGTAAAAGCAGTATTTAGAGCTTGACAGGTTTTCCCATCTTGTTTTCTCAAAAAGCCTTTGTGGCACAAGCAACGGGCAACTCCAAAGCTGTTTTCACAGATCTGATCACAGCCTCCATTTTCATGAAGGCAAGGATCTGCCCCTAAAGGAGAGATACAATACATGTTCTTCAGCAGGGAGCAGCCAAATAATAGTGGAATCTGCAGCCAATATCTTGCTGATAGTACAGATATGGAGCATCTGAAAAACTGGAGCTAACAGAACAGCTAGACCTGTTCAATAAAGGATTCATATTTCTTTTGATCTGTGGTAGAGAAGTAAAACTGCATTCTCTCAAGCAAATACAGATATAGGTATTAAAAATGTGTTTTAATTTTTCAGTAAACATCTAGAAATCCTCTAGAAGGACATGGAAAACTGGTCCAAACCATGACAGCAAACAGAATTTTTTGTGCCCTGGCCAGCAACAGCCCTGAACAGCAATGACAGCTGGGTAGGTGGTAGCTGCTAATCCTGCATCCTCTCTAAGTCAGTACCTGGTGTGAAACCCAGCTCACCCACACGTAGCTATCACTACTGATTAGAAAAATAGTCTACCTGAAGTCTATAGTCACTTCAGTAAGGCAGGCACAGTAGACAAAGTTTCCTGCAAATTCTCCTACTGGATGGAGTTTGCCCCTACAGAAAAACAAGTGTTTCAGCCCCAAACTAATGGATGTTAAAAGATGTTTTCAATTACTACCCAATAGCGTTACTTGTTTAGAAGGGTGCTAAAACAATAATTGAGATCGTTATAAAAAAAAGTCTGATGGCTTTAGGGCAACTAGTCAGGTTTCAGATACAGATTGCACCTCCTTAACTAGAAGAAAGCAATTTATATATAAAGTTCTCTTTGTCTTTGTGGGAGTTATATGTCCAAGTAAGCATACATCCAGCTGAAAACAAATCTGCTAAAGTTCATGGGGTTAAGAAGTAGCGTACAACAATGACAAATTTCCAATGATCTCAAAAAGTCAGTCTCATTGTGTTTTTGAGGCTTTTCAAAGTTCCATACAAGATGAACCTTCTTACCCAAGAATATCTTATTCTACTGACATCAGTGAACAAAAAAAGGAAGCTGGTAAGGGAATGACTGCGTAACTTTGCAGTATACCTGGTTTCGCCAAAGGATGAACTACAACCACTGATGAGGGTCTCAGCATGCTGCCTCGAAGACGTACCCTGTTTTGGCTGGTCTTCTTATCCATCCTCCTTAATGATGGCTTATCCCAGTCAGAGAACCAAATGTGATCCTCAAACACTGCTATATCAAATGGCTTGCCTAGAAAGTGATTTAAAAGATCAGAAGTTGAAGACAGTAAATTGCCCAACTTAAGAACTTTAGCATATGACTAAAATAAGTATTCACACACACAAACTTATTTCTAGCAGGGTGGCAGTGCTGTACACAGATATCCATGCATGCACTTTTATTGATGTATTAGCACATCTTCCTGCTTTGAAAGCATAGGTCCATGTCCCTCAAGATTTTCTTTTTGCTGTTACCAATATGGCAAAGGTATCCATAGCTGAGCTGGGCTAACTCTATCCCATAGACTGTGATGTGTGCCTGCCTGCATATTTATATACACATGCCTACACAAGACATTCCATCACACATTAGCTCAAAAGTGCTCCATGCAACAATTTTGCTAGATTTCAAAATTTAGAAATTAGGGTTTGATTTCAAAACAAAAATGCAGGAGAGTTCAGGGGACATGTTTGACCCCTGCTGTCTCATCCTGGCTAAATTAATATCAATGTCAGAGTAAGACACTGGTGTTGGCTTGCTGTAGGCCTCTACATTTAGAGAAATCAATTCTCACATTTCCGTGATATCCTGAATTGCAACAACCCAAAGACTAGGTACACATACAGAACCTTCAGATTGTTCTAGGAGTTTTCATTCAGGAAGCTTCCAGAACAAAATGCTCTTACCTCTTCTTCTTTTTCCATAATTTGAATAATTTCCCCCAATTTCTGCCTCTGTAATTTAAAACACTGCTGTTGTGTGAATGGCACTTTTTGCAGGAAAACTTTTGTTTTTCCATTTGGGGGAAAGCCTTGTCTATAGGGAAAAGTTTTCCTAATTATACCATTTCAGGTAAAGTGACATATAACCTTCCTAAGCATTGAATAAACTAAATTTAAAAAGACACAGGGGATTATACTGCTATGAATATATTGCCTTAAATCTTCACACCTTTAGCATATAACTAAAATAAATATCCACACACACAGATGTCTTTCTAGCAGGGTAGCAATGCTGTACACATGCTGACATCCATACATAGTTGTAAACAAGGCCACTGAATTTCTTTTAATTTTTTTTTGGGTTGCCTCTGCACTCATCTTTAAATCCTCTGTATCTGACTTTTGTATGATCTGCAATTCTTTCATTGTAAGAAGTTTGATTAAGATGTCAGTACCCTAGATACTGTTTCTTTTCTATTACAATTATGTTAATTTACATCCCAATTATGTTAATTTGCATCCCTCACATTTCTGACATCAGTAGTTTAGCCTTCACATCTTCACTTATAATTCCAGTTTAAAAATTGAAAATAAAAGGAAAAAACAGGATCAAAGATAAAATATGATGATCCATCCTACATGGATGTCTAAGCAGGATTATATATATCCCAATTGCATGAACAAGCAAATTTCTTTGTTTGGGGGCCTATTAGACCACGCACTTACCAGTTGCTTTTACTCAGACCTACAAAGCAGGATTAACAATAGAGCAAATCTAGGAAAACTGAATCTGCTTTGTATGCGGCCACTGTTGGATGTCCATAAATTCCACCCATTGGCCACAAATGAGCTGTAACCACAGTGGCACTAGGTGGGGCTACAGTAATAAGAGTAAGTGCTTACAGTCAAGCACGTCTATTTAGATCCTGTTGGTTAGGTTTGCAATTATATTTGATCTGGATATGCTGTATTAATCTTGCCTGACATGCTCCAAGGTGCAGCTGTTCCCATAAAAGCATTACCCCTTTTGAAAATGTATAGTAATTTTATATATATATATATGTATGTATGTATTTATGTGTGTGTGTGCGTGTATATATATATAGATATAGATATCTATATCTATCTATCTATATCTATATATATAGCTATATACATGCACGCACACACACATAATAATCTCTGGCCACACATTTGCAGGAAGACATTTTTTAAAAGACAATCAACTAGGAAAACATTCCATTGGCTTTAGTTAAAGACAAGCTTTTCTGCTTCCTTTCTTGATGACCTGTAACACCAAAAGTGAAATCTTGGCTGGACTGAAGTCAATAACAACACCCACACTGACTTTCAGTTACATCTTTCATTTCTCATTCCTGCACTCAAGACTTATGATCACCTCCTCTCTTTTGCTCCCATCTTCGCACCTTGGTTTGTTTCACCCCTCTGCTCCCCCCCACACACACTCTCATCTCAGACCCATCTCCTTTCCTTCACTCTTGTTTCCATGAATGTTGTGTGCCTCCTGAGGCTGGCAGGGCATGGCAACCACCTGCAGGCAGCAGTGTCAGCGGTGGGGGTGTGACGGCGGGGAACGGGGAGCTTCCGCAGACAGCTGCGGAGGTGTCAGTGGCGGTGGGGGGGAAATGGTGAGTACCGACCGAAGATCAGCAACCACCTGCAGTTACTGCTGGCAGCAGCAGCCAAGAGTGATCAGCAACTGCCTGCAGATGCCGCTGGTGGTGTAGGTGGCAGGGGGTGGAGGGGTGGCAAGTAGTGACTGCACACAGGTGCAACTGGCAGTGTCACTGGCGGCCAATCTCAGGGGGTGCACTGCCAATAAGGAGTGGACGTGCACCTACATGCATCCCCTACACATCACCAATGCTTGCTTCTGATGCTGCTTTTTGTCCTATTTTGCTTCTCTTCCCAGGCAACATTCCCCCTTCGTCACTGACTGTGGAGTGAAACTTGCAGCAGACTATAAGGGGCTCAGTATTGCTGACTTGTACATTTGTGATGAGGAATCTGGCACAGAAGATCACAAAAGCCACCCCAGAGAACCAAAGCTACCAAGGACTGTAAGTTAGCTGCTTAAATGTAATCTCTGATAGAACAGCAACAGCATGAGGTAAGTGGCAGTGTGGTCATTACCCATGGAGCTCCTCTGGAACCTCATCTGGCCTGTGGTTTGAGTACAAAACTACAAAATATACATGGTCACCAGTAAAATATAATGCATAAATGTTTAACATCATCAACTTTTCCTACCAAATTTTTCTGTCAGTTTTATTCACTTGGGCTAGTGACAGACATTACACATAAACTGGTTTAAGTGATCAGAAACTATTTTAAACCTATAACAGAACAGATGTTCAGTGTACATAAACCAGTTTGAAAATGGCTGAAACCGGTGTGAGATAAACCTGGTTGAATGTAGTATATCAGACTTAACTGATTTGGGTCAAACCAGTTTATGCAATGTCTGCCAGGACCCCTTGCTGGTTTAAGATAAATCAGACTCCCCATGCATTCCAGCATGCTCTCTGGGTTGGGAGGAGCTCTTTACTCCACAGCAGGGCTGGCGCCTCCCCTCTGCTCCCTGGCTGCAGCTCCAGCAAGACTGCAGGCTGTTTCCCCCCTCCCCCTCACCACTCCTTGCTAAGCAAGAATTCCCCGCTCCCCTCTGCCTTGCTAAGAAGGTGTCTATGTATTAGCTAGCAGACCACATGCTGACTACCCTTTCTGTTGAATCAACAAGTAGAATAAGGCAGAATCAACAGGTAATGTCCCTCTGTCATTTTCTCAGTGAGGTGATGAACACTGTTATCAATTCTCTGCCGGCCTAATCAAAGCATCCTGCCAGGGCCTGGCTACACCACTCCCTCATCTCAGTGCTTTGCAAGGGAACAGACAGCTGCTCTAGCAACCCCCAGCTTCAAGCCTGAGCCACTGCAGGCATGTGCCTGCATTTCTGGGATGTCTGTCTAGTTACAAAATTGACTTAGCCTAGCCAGGTTAGACTAACTTGCAAAGATTAAATCAATTCAGGCTCAGGCTTCTTGAATGTCTGTCCCTAGCCATGAACACCTGGCTAATTCTACTCATGGTACAGTGCCAGTTACCTTCTAATGAGACTTCTCTTTCCTGGTTCACAGGCTGATGCTATCTTGTCTCAAACAACATTCCACCTCTATCACCACCATCCTGTTCCATAAAAAATTTTCTATTAGCTATACTCTGCATGTGTCTACACATGCACATTTAATGTTCATTAGCCCAATTTAGGCAAATTAAGGGCATGGATCTACATGCGCATGCCCTTAATGCACCTTTAAAATGGCAATTTTAAGCTATTCAAGCCTAAATTTGATACCTGCATAAAGCAGGTATCAAATTTATGCACAAATAGCTAAGTTGCAATAGAGAACGTGTAGACATGCTAATACTCATTAACACAGCGTGTGTCCATTGACTTGGGAGTAACTTTAGTCCCAAGTTAGTTCACACACCCACATTAATGCACCTTCGCACATGCACATGTAGACACATGCCTAAATCACCTTAATGATCATTAGGCTAATGCACATTAAGTTTAGGCACACATAAAATCTCATGTAAACACACCCTCTGTGTTAAGAGACACATATCTAAAGCCACTCATATGTCCAGTACTCCACAGGCATAGTATCTTTGAGACAAAGAGATAAAAATCTAACAACAGGTCTATTCTACTAACTTAATATGTCAGGCAGTATTCTACTTAAGCATACGGGTCTGCATACCTTACTTCCTGAAGCAGTATAAACACATTTGCTCAGCACTGTGGCTGTACTAATTAGCTGCCAAGCAGAATAAGTGCATGACATGCAGCTACTCTGCTTTCAATTTGGGAGCTAGCATGTTGGAAGCCACAGGGCATGTGACAGCATAGTATTACCTGCACAAAAGGTTGGTAATACAGACATGCCCTTCTTTTCTCACTTGCACTGGTATTGCTCCAATGACATGTGTCTGCAGCAAAACCTGAATTAGACTTAACCAACTACTTAAGAAATTAAAAACAGCCTTCTAGGTGGAGATGGATCTTTTTAGTAGAGGCAGAACAGTATTAAGTGCAGTATTCAGTTTACACTAATATTTTAAAAGTGGAGGGTACCTAAAATGGGCGGGTTTTTTGCTGAATCAGCAGAATTCTGCATTGACTTATCCTGACTGCAACCCCATTGATCGTAATGCAGTCACATGAGTTATAAATTTGTGCAGAATCTGGCTCATCATTTGCATCTACAAGCATGCATACACACATGTATAGGGATGCATAACAGGAATTCATCAACCCCAAAACCTCACCTACATCATTCTGTGCAAGTATTCGGCGTTTAGAACCATCCAAATTTGCACTTTCAATAACAGACTGTTTAGCATCACACCAGTACAACTTGTCTGCTAAGTAGTCGATAGTTATTCCACTAGGCCAAACCAGGTCCGTGCTAGCAATAATCAGACGATCATTGCCCTCTAGAGAAGTACTTTCAATCCGTGGATTGGCCCCCATATCGGTCCAGAAGAATCTCCTTCAGGAAGCAAAACACACAAGAAATTGGTAAACAAATATATTTCCTTCACTGTTTTCTAGTTTTCTGGAGTTCTAGCAAAGGAGACTGGAATCTAGGCACACAGCAGATAATAAAATATTTTTTTTGATACTGACATTAAGATTTTAATATAGTCCGATCTTTTGCCTTTTGAAGCAAAACCTTTGAAAAAAATAGCTCCCAATTTTGTTACCCATGTGATTCCAAGCCTGTTTCCCCTGCAAGAGATAATGATGCTATAACAAACCATAACAAATGAAGGGATTCCTTCAGTAGGCATTGTAACAACTGCTCTCACAGAGAATCCTAAATGCACATTTATGTAAGGCAAACCAGAAAGGAAATTATTTTCTTCCATTTTGTTAGTAAATATATAAATATATTATTACACCCCGTAAGTAGATTCTGTATATGGAAAATTTACAAATTTGTTACAATTTTCCAGGTATAAAAACTAATTATTTCAGGTTTGCCTTGAATTTGTCCCCTTCCCACAACTACAGCAGGGGAAATACATTGGGGGGAGTCAAGTGGCCCCTTTGCCCTCTGCCCCCCAAGTCTTCTACCCACCTGCAGCCCCCTTCTCCCCTCCCAAGTATCAGACCCTGCTCTCCTTGAGCATATGGAAGAGCAAATTTGGAAACACTGACTTTGAAATAAACATGCCTGGAGTAATTTGTCTATATGCACATTACTATAGGTAGCCATAGACTTTATTCATCCAGAATTGATGTATTTAACTTTTTTTTTTAAACTGGTGCAAGTTTTAACACTGGTATTACATAAACATACTTTAAAGAAGCACTTTTATACTTACTTATATATAGTACAAACTATGCATGATATTAGTTCAAAACCAAATGGCTAATTATTTGCCATGTAGTTCATTGGGCTGGGCCCTAACAGAATCACTGATGTTCCAAGCAATCATGACCCCACAGCTCAGCACTGCTCAGGACGTGCATGTGCTCCAGAAACACCCCCCCACACACACACACCAAAGGGGAGCCATGTGCTAAATGGACCCCTCTCTCATGACTAGAACTGAGTGTTCTTGGTCAGGTATTGTAGTAGCTCCAGGCCCAGTGCCAGTCTCAGCCTTCTGGCCAATCAAATGTAACATTTTTGGCACCAACGGGAGGGTGTCAGGGCTGGCTCTGACCCCCTGGTGTTGGTGCTGGTATTGCAGTACCTCTAGGCCCAGTGCTAGTTCCCTGTGGAGGGAACACCTGCCCATTTTTTTCAGAGCCAAAAAAAAAAGGTTCCCATAAGCATTTTTGGCACCAGGGGAGGGTGTCAGACCACTGGCCTCTACAAGTGCTCACCTAGTAGTACAGTACCTTGGTATTGCAGTACTTCCAGGCCCTATGCTCCTTTCCTTCTGCCTGTTTTATTAAATTTTTTTTAGAGGGCTACACACACACACACACACACACACACACACACACATACGCAAATAAAAGGTTCCAGTCACCATCTTTGCCCAATATCGGCCATGTGTTTTATAGTCATGCTCACTGCTGGCTGCATTTAATCATCTTCATGGTTGGTTTCCATTACTGAGCACATGCTGCTTTTGGCAGCAATTTAATTATAGACAATGTATTTAATGAGGTTTCCTTGTATTCGAATATAAGATGAGGAATATATAAATAGTTCTACACTTCTAGATTCCTATTGTTACAGCTTCCCACAAGTGCAGAATTTTTCCTTCCCCACAAAAACAGGGAGAAGACATAGATTGTGCAAATCTGACAAACATAAAGGCTGATATAGACTTACATACATATACATATACACCTCCCCCTGTACCCTGCCCCTCTCCCACACGCACTAGGTAAATGGAAGCTGAGCTAAAGAGCAGTCTTCTAATGGGGTCCTCAAGCTATTGGAGGACTGATAGGACTGTGCCAATCCACAGACAAGGATGCAGGTGGTCTGCAAGCTTAAACCACACAACTCAATCAGTTTTCAACTATGACATCCATTGTTGCAGTCCTGTGCAGAGGCTGCACACAATGGGAAGTAGACAAATATCCTTGGAAGAGATCAACAAACTCAGTTCGTGTGACTGAAGAAACACTGATATCCTGATTAAATAATGCTTTAGAAATTACCTTCAGCATCACCTACTCTTTGATTTATAGCATTTATTACATCTTACTTAGCAAGTGGATGAACAGCAATCCCACGTGGCTGGAAGATGTCCTCCTTGACTATCACTTCTCTATACAGTCCATTCAAATCACTCCTCTCAATGTGTGACTTCCTGCAATGTACATGATACAGCTCAATCTATTAGGCAAATAGTTCCATAACCTTCTCTAGCAAAATACATTCACTCGTTTTTTATCCTATTGCTTGCTTTAATAAATGTAGTGGATTATATATCAAATATAGAAGAAAATACAGGTTTCCCTAGCTTTATGCAGGTTCTGTATGTGCAAATTCGTTCTTATGCAATGACCATTTTAATACCAAAAATTGGTTATATGAGAGGTAATTTCACTTTTCCCTGCTTAAAACACCCCCACCCTCAATTCTGGGGGGCTGATTTTTCAGATGTGTGTGAGAAAATGCAGTAAAATCCTTCCTGTGAAAGCACGGTGAGGAAGATTTAGCTTGCAAACAACTGTGTTGGGAATGAAAAGATCTGGATAGACAAAACAGCTCTACTGATTAACAACGGGAGGGAAGACTCACTGATACTTAAATTAATCCAGTGTAAACATTTCATCTATTTCACGGTAAGTAGGACCTAAACAACAACACTTTACTACCTGTTTCATTCAGGTTAAATCATTGCAGTTTGACTTCATTTACTGCAGGATAGGAGCAGACCGAAAAACAGTTACAAAGCATGCAGCATGCTGCTGACACCTGCTTCTGGTCAGAACATCTCCCCAACATACATTTTTTACAGCAGTAAAATCAGTTGTCTGTTCACACCAAAGATCCTAAGTTCTATCCAGATGTGCCCTACATGAATCATAACTCAAACCCAGGGTGCTTACACACAGCACATATTCAGTACAACTGGGCCCTCCTCACAGAGACAAAACACCCACTGAAATCAGTGTGGATTTTGCCTGTATAAGCCATACAATATCACACTCGCAGGACTACTGCTACTGCATTGTAGCTCATTGCTACTGCACAGTAGCATTGCCAGGGACTAACCATGATGTAACATTACTGCGCAGTAGCTCATTGCATTTAGTACTCGCATAAGCAAGATCAAGGTTTTTTCCCCATTATGCCGAATAGCCTAAGCAAGTACTAAATGACTGCACAGTATTAACTGCACAGTCCACCGCATGTGTAAACACAACCACAAAGTACTTTTTTGTTTATATGCTCCCAGCACCTGGGCATCGATTTTTCAGAGGGCACAAACTTTCAGTTTCTATATTTAAAAAAAAAAAATTAAACAATCATTGTTGTTATTCACAGTTCAGTTATTCCATATATATTATGACATTTTATTTGACATCTAACAGTGCAGCAAAAAGATCATACCCTCTATCAGTCCAATACAATTTACGGTTAATCCAGTCCACAGCAAGCCCTTCAGGTATATCTATCGCTTCACGCATAACTTTTTCACGATATGAGCCATCCAGATTAGCCCGTTCTATCCACTTCAAGGCTGTGTGGGCAAAATAAATCTGTAAATAGAAGACATGAGGGTTTTTTCTGATTATAAAATAAATCTGTAAATATGAGGGGGTTTCTGATTATTGTATATATAAATTCCATCAGGTTTCCCTGATCTTATCATGTTCTCTCCAACTAAGAATTTTCTCTTTAGCTACGTCTCTGTTCACTTCTTTATAAAAGTGACCAGTGATTACTGTTCACAGATACTTATCCTTCAACCAGACTAACTTCTCCAGGCTGAACATGCTTAGCAGTAAATCCTAGTTGCCCTATATACCACCTCCTCAATGTCCTAAGATTTTCTTTCAGCCATCAATCTCCTAATGTGAAACACAGACTAGAAAACAAAATGAGTAGGAGCCTCTCAGGAGCAGGAAAAAGGAAATGTATTAACGTTTAGCTACCAGTTTATTTTTAAAAAACAAAGCATTGGTATGGCATGTTCATAATTTGCTCCTGTTCCATATCTTTCAGCAGTACTTGTTTTTAAATATTTAAATAGCATGTCCCGATCTTACAAAGTAATCCATTTGGGCAGGCATCCCAACTTTACCCCGTAGAAAATCTTGTAAAACTGGGACCTCAATCTGAAGTTCTTAATTGCCAGGAGTTATAGGGTAGGTCTACACTACATTTGCAGAGCTCTCAGCTCCAGCTCATCTTCTCCCACTCACAAATCCCACACTCAGAAATGCAGAGTTGAATCCCCTTCAGGGGCATCCCTGCTCTTGAGATTTCTGTCTCCCCTGTGCTTGAAAGTGGCCCCCAAGAACATTCCTAGAGTAGCTTTACATTATAACCAGTGGCAGCAGGTCTGGTGAATGCAACTGAGAGGCGATCCATAGGTGTGTAAGCTTAACAATGCATCTCCCCAACAGCAGTGGGGGGACATGGTATAAACATACATATAGTTTCACTTTTCATGGGAGGGGAAAATGCCGTCTTATATTGGGTGTCAGTGCGAATCACGATACAAAATAAAATGAGGGTTTCACTGCAAATACTAAAAGCAACAAAACAAATACCTGTGCATCAAGAATAATTTTTTCTTTACTGGTCTGTAACTCAATTTAAGTAAAAATTCCATTAATTTCATAGGTATCCTGGTAGGAGTGAGGGCCAGGCGCAAGGCAGGTACACAATGACCCATAAGGCAAACTTAAAAGATCTATATAAGGGTTTAGTTTTAAGCATGAGTTGCCCTTTTTAGCTCAATGCTTACAGTTGTGTGTGCATGTGTAAATTGCTATATACAAAGGTATGTAAGGCTGATATTTTTAAAATCAGGATTTCAAACCTTTTCTACTACTACTCAGTATTTGGGGAAAATCTCAGTTACTATACTATTTTCTACTATACTAGAAAATTAAGGTTGGAAGGAACCTCAGGAGGTCACCTAGTGAGTCCAACCCTCTGCTCAGAGCAGGACCATCCCCAGCTAGATCATTCCAGCCAGGATTTTGTTGAGCCAGACCTTAAAAACCTACAAAGATTGAGATTCCACCACCTCTCTACGTAACCCATTCCAGTTGCCATCTTGTCATTTCCATAACACGAAGTAACTGCTGCAAGTATCCAATTAGGTCTCCACCCTGAAAGATACTCAGGATCTGGCCCTGGAGCAAGCCCACTTTTATGGGCCTTCTTGCACTGGATCAGGGCCAAAGTCCTCAGGACCTTCCGGGATGAAACCACAAAGAAGTGCTGTGTATGTCTACAATGCATAGTGGTGCAGTACAGATAATCCCTAGCTACAGGGTTGCCAACCCAAGAAATATTTTTACTGACAACCTGCAAACTTTTACTGACAACCAAACTTTCTTTCTGACATATGTTTTATAAAATGTAAATGTTATCCTTCCATTAGGCCCCGGACAGCAGCAACAAAGGCTGGGTTCAGATTTAGGGGTTTAACACCAACTTTCTAAATCTGGTTCAAGCCCCAGAAACCTGGGAAAACAAATTTTAACTGGATGTCATAAAGTGAATAAACTTCCCCTACTCACCCGATACCACAATACTCTTGACCAAACCCTGTACTGTGCTACCTGACCAACCAACCCCTCAATTTTACTCTAGCCAGCCTCATTTCCCACTGTCCCAGCACAGACCCCCACCTGCAGCCTCTCTATCCTCCCAGCTCCATCACAACCACACTACCCCCATATCTGTCTTACCCCATGCCTCAGACTGCCTGGAGGCACACAGCCCTGCCTACCTTGGAGGCAAGCAGCCCTTAAAGGCAGTGGATAACCCACAGAACATAGCAGTAGCACATGGCTGGGAGGAAGAAGGTGCTATGGAGACACCCATGGGCCACAAAGCTCTGACAGAGAAACCCCTGGAGGACACCAAGCTCTGCACTCTCATTCAGTCACAAGTTGGCACTGCTGTCCATCGACATTTGCATCCAGCCTCATTCGGGTGACAGACCTTCAGAGTAGCTCATGGTTTCTTTTCTCTCCCTCTCTCTCTCTCTCTCTCTCTCTCTCACTCTGTTTAAATAAACAGCTAATTTTTTTTAGAACCTTATGGACAAGTTTCTGGGTTGTTTTTTTTATGGCTGTTGTAAATGTACAGACAGTTGGCAACCCCACCTAGCCGGCTCTAAACAAGCTAGCTTGGGCAAAATAGCTGTGATAGTTTGGAGCAAGAAAATTTCCATGTAAGACAATTTCCTCTCCATTTTACTGCAACTAGACTGCTTATGGTACCTTAGGTACCAGCTTAGGTACCACCGTACAGCATCATAGCATGCAGTGTAGTCACACTTACAGTGATAAAAACACAGGTATGTCTCAGCAGAAGAATAGAGTTACCTGCCCCACTGAATAGACTAACTTCCAATTACACCGATCTAATAAAGAGCTCTATTTTATGATGGAGATGGCTACATTCCAGAGTGAATTACACTTTTCTTCTCTGCTACAGAACCATTACACTTGTGTTTACTTAGTTTTGGGCATCCAGAGTCTGTTCTCCAGCCTATTGAATTCAGTGAAGATTTTTACATTGAATTCAGTGAGCTGTAGATGTGGTCCACCGCGAGGCTGCTTTCTCCCGTCGGTTACTGGTTTTTTAAAAAATCCTCATTTTTTTATTGCTTTAGATAAATTCAGAAATCTTTACATTCAAATTCTAAAATTTTTTTTCTCTACACTTATTTTTCCCTATTGGAAAAAATATGTAAAACTAAATTTATAAAAAATAGTTTTATAACTGGATTTCCAGGTGTATCTTACAGTGTAATTATTATCTCACAGCCTAATAGGTACAGGGTAGAGTAGATTTTGCAGCATTTAACCACTCCTCATCCAAATTCTCTAAACACACCAAACAACAGTTCTAAAAGGGGTAGAGTGAAGAGCACATTTTATAAGGATAAGAAGTCCACCAAGTTTTCAGCAGGTCTGTTTGATAATACTGGGCAATGTGAATGTAATTCTTGTTAAAATAGCTTTTACACATAATATGGATTGTGGTACATATCAATGGTAGAGATGACTTTGTTTTTTATGACTGCCCAATAAAAGCATATCATATATTCCAGAAAATTATTCTGAAATCTAAAATAAGAAATGAGTTGATTAGACATGCATGTTTTGGTTGTAAAAATACAGTCATTAAAATAATGCAGATTCCCAACTCATGACGGCTGGGGCATGTTTGCTTACAAACCACATTAAATGAAATGCAGAACTGAAAAATGAAAATTAACCCTTCAGCTTGTCTTTATCACACTACACATGGCAGAAGAATAAGTCACTCGTGCTCCTGGATATTCAACAGAACGATGGCAAGTCCAACATGTGATCTGGATCACTGACAACCAAAAACGCAAGGCATAAGGTAACAAAATCCATTTGTCCTTGTGACACCTCAAAATCCTCTCATTTTTAATGCCTTACCTTATTTTCAACTGGGTCATAGTCCAGTGCTAAGACTGCTCCCATCTGCCAATCGAGTAAACTTGAATAATCTGTTCCATCAAAACTGATGCGTCGGATGTCTTGACCATTTGCAAATAACAAAAATGGCCTGGGACCTGTTAATGAAGTTTTACACATGTGCATTCTTTTAGGTCCAACATAATCTGTAGTTAGGATGCTTTAAGTGTGAAAAACAACTAGTATATACATTTCTCCTCTTCGTTTCTCCTCTCTGCTCTTCTTTTTTCCTCCGTAAACAGCAAGATTTTTCAGTGAAAACAGAAAAAAGCTAATGGTCTTTTACTGGAAACAGTAGCCTCTTTTCTTTCTTTTGCTATGTTTTAACTGGCATTTATTTATCTCTTCTGCATCATGGAATGAAGGCTGATACTAGGCTTATGCTGACCAAATCATGATGTCCTTACTTAGTGATTACTCAGTATTTTACTCAAGCGCACTTCACAATTAGTGCAGGGCTTGTCTCAGGAAGGACAGCAAGATTGAAGCCCAGTATTAAAAAACTAAGCCAGAAAGATTTCCGTTGATAAAAATGTATAAATGGAATTATAAAATAAAAGAGACAATAAACATCAACTGAAATCCATGCTCCAATCCCTGCACTGCTAGAAGCAGGAAATGAACAAATTAAAATGAAAAAGAGTCAATGCTTTATTTTACTGCACTTGCTTTTCAGTCATGGGTACTGCATTTTAATGCCACATAGATTACCAATGAAGTTAGTCCAGCTGCTTCCATCAAACTAGTTACAGTTGCTGTTTCTGTTATTAGGGTAAAAATGAGGTTAAGGTCTCATTGTGCTGGGCAATGTACAAACACACTGTAGGGAGCAGTACCTGCCCCACAGGGTTACAATCTAAATGGACAAGGATGAAAGACAGGATGGGGAACAGAAGCACAGAGAGATTAAAGTCCAAACTGCAAGTGTGCAGATAAGAGTAAAGGTAGGCACATGCATAAGCAATTTGCAATGTCAGAAGCTTAGGATTTACCCAGTATCACCCAGAGACCCTGTGGTAAAGTCAGGAATTGTTCTCAGATTTTGAATCCCAATCCAAGTGACGTGGCCACCAGCAAAACTTCTTCTTACATAGTGTGTGTCTAACTCTAAGCTCATCACAGCATTACCACACAAGCCAGCTTATGTGAGAGTGTGTGTTGATTAGGAGCCTTGAACATAGCAAAGAACCCACAGATCCATAGAGACACACTGTGAAAAAGCCTGCACAGCACAGTTCTGTACTGTTGAATTGCTGTGTGCCTGGTGTGTACTGGTGGGTGCCAGGTGTTTGCCCATACAGTATACACATCTTTAATATACCAAATAGAAAATAAACAAAGTATTTCTGTAAGATGTTCATCATACCATGTCATTTGGACTAAAAATCTAAAAGTAAAGGTGCATCCAACAAATCGAATGCTACAGAGGAAACCCATGCGCATGTCATACTGATATGCACTCAACAACTCTGGTTTTGGGGGGGTGGGAGAAACAAATTATGGGAAAAGGGCTCTCAAAGGGCTTTGCCCCACCCAACTTCCAAATATAAAAGCCTAGATCCCCATATTAAATCACAAAGCATGTGGACAGACTGTTGGACATATATGGGTCACCATTTATTTGTGTGAAACAACCTAGATTCCCCAGTGCAGAATCAAGAGCTAAGGTAAATATGGGCATTGGCTATGTGGGGAAGACTGAACTATAACATTGTGTATGTCACAATAATAATTTCATTAGCTTTTATGTACTCAGTCCACCAATATTGCCCAAATTCATGCCAAGCAATTAAAAAAAATTAAAAGACTGATCTAGAACAGACAATCTACTTCAAACAACAATAGAACTTTTGACTTTTGTTGCTAAAGATATACAAGAATATTACAATACTGACCGATAGCTGTACAGTGTTTTTTATCTTCCTGCAGCTTATATCCCGGAAAACAAGCACACTCCCAGGAGTATGGGCTTAAAGGGGTACAAATCTGGCTGCATCCACCATTATCTGGAGACGTACAACCTTAAACAGAGCATTTTGTTTCAAGTTATCCTGTAGTTCTAAGGTAAAATATCATAAAAACGCATAAGGATAAGCCACAGAGCAATCTATCACACAGCTGCGAACTAGAGCTGATACTGATTTCAGGAAACTGGCATTAATTACTGAAGTTTAGTCACATGAGTGGAGACGAACTGTCACAGCCCTTCTTGGCACTAGAAGGGAGTAAGACATATGAACGGTGCTTACATTTGATGAGCATTACTGCAGCTCACTTTAGTCAGCAAAAATCCAGTCCAGCCTACAGGGAACTAGTGATTTCTATCTGATGCTGAACACCCATACTGGGTGCAATAGTAGGGCCAATGAAAGCCATTCTCCCTCCAGAAGGTAAAATGGATTAGAATCATGACACAAAGGAATCTAGTAATCTTCTCATTTGACAGACCAGAACTTCATGTTTAATTTAACCCACACTGCTTTTTTAAGATAATGGCTCATGCAATATCCAGAGATGAAAAGTGTGAGCTTTTTAAAATCATTACACAGTTGTACTCATAGCAAAGAGACTATTCCTTCCCCACATGGACATGTAAGGATATTAACTACACTAACTTACTGAACCTTGTGTACCTAGCACTGTGCCTGACTAATCTATCCCATGTAAACCATGGTCTAATGCAGACAGAAGCTGTGAAAGGGCCACAATGGCTCTGGTATTCCCATGGCACAAGAGCTGTAGGGAGGTGGAATAAACAGGTCTAAACTGTCTCTTAATTATTGTACCTGGTGTGGAGGACATGCTGGGAATGGGATAAGAGCTGGTGAGCAAGTAGAAATAGCATAAAGCAGCACACACAAAGCCCAGGTAAGACCTCTGCATGATAAAACAGCCCAGAATCCAGAGCATGTAAAGACAGTGTTAGGTCACCTTTAGCCCTCCAAATCTTAAGTGTGCTCTCTAGAAGAAATGCCTAGACTACCACTTGCAAAGCTAGACAGCCTAAGAGACTTCTTCAATTGTAACAAGCAAAAAATGCCAATTAAGTGACAAAGATGAGTTCTGCTGGTCAAGTCAAAGATTCTCCATTGCATTGCCTGACATACAGTCATCTACAGCTGTGCAAAATGAGTGTGAAATATTATTATTCAGTTTTGGCTTTTAGCACCAACAACAAATGGAGACCTTGGCGGCTACTAGAGCAAGAAATATGATAATATACCTACCCATGCATGTCTTGCCATCTGCTTTAAGCACTGATCCCTCAGGACAAAAGCAAAGTGGCCCTTCAGAAGTCTGAAGACAACCGTGGCTGCATTCAGTGTAATTATCTGTACAAGAAATGAGTTCTATACCAATTTGGAAGAGAGAAAAAAAGATGATTTAGAAAAACCCATAGTTTAGCAGCTCAAAAACAATTTGTTAATTAAGTGACAGTATAATATTTCCAGTTTGCTTTTCAAAATCACTCCATGCTATGTATGGTAAAGGAAAAAGTTGAAAGTTGTTGTGCTCTGATGCTGTTAAACTTGCAATCTGAAACTTTATGACACTTTACTAAAAGGTGTGAGCCAAGTAGCAACACCTTTATAAACTAATCGAGACACACTCACCTACTGCATGAGAAACTTACCAAAACACTGAACAGACAGGAGTTCTGAAACTTTAAGAAAGGTTAATACAGGCAGTCCTCGACTTACAACATTTCAAGTTACAATGTTTCGCAACATTACAACATTTATAAATTGACACCCTGTTTCAACTTTATGACATCAGTTTCGACTTTACAATGCTTGGTCCGATGCAATGCCATGCCAGCGAACTAGTTCGCTGCGTCGCTCATCTCCCTGGAGAACATCTGTCCAAACTTCCTTGGACACTTTCTTTAAGAAAGCAGACAAGACTCCAGAAAAACCTGCAGCCAGGACTCCTGGGAACACTCCAGCCAAGAACCCTTCAAAAAGTCCAACCAAGAGCCTTTCAAAAAGTCAAGCAAAGTCACTTCAAAGAAGTCCTTCCAAATCAATGTGATTGCTGTTTACAATATAAATACATTAATATTACTTATCTATAATTGATAGAGTACAAAATTCTGGGGTATTTTTGGTGAAAATAGGGTATCAAGCCTTGGTTCAGGAACCAAGCCCTATTTATAACATGTTTCTTACAAGAAAATTAGTTCTGAGTTACAACGTTTCGACTTAATACAGGGTTTTCAGGAACCAATTGTGTTGTAAGTCCAAGGACTGCTTGTATATAGGTGGAGATGGTCTTATGGGTAAGGCATTAAACAGCAAATAAATCCCAGAAACATAGAAAATGAGGGTTGGAAGGGACCTCAGGAGGTCATCTAGTCCAACCCCCTGCTCAAAGCAGGACCGTCCTCAACTATAATATCCTAGCCAAGACTTTGTCTTGCCAGATCTTGAAAACCTCTGAGGATGGAGATTCCACCACCTCTCTGGGTAACTTTTACCACCCTCCTATTGAGAAAGTTTTTCCTGATATCTAACCTAAACTTCCCTTGCTGCAACTTTAGACCATTGCTCCTTCTTCTGTTATATGCCACCACTGAGAATAGTGTAACTTTAAACGAAGAGACATAGATGCAGTTTCCAGCTCTGCCACGTACATTGTGAAGAAGTCATTTAACCTGCCCAGTGCCTCAGCTCATTATCTGTCTAATAAGGATAATAGCACTCACTTTGTTTCCTGCACACTTTGCTTTGTCAAAATTCTCACAGCCATGTCAGCACTGAACTATTCATGTGCTTAGAGTGAGGAATCTCGAATCTGAACCTTAGAATAAATCATCAGTTCTTCAGGACAGGAACAATCTCTAACTGTGTGTAAATACAGAGCCTCACCCAGTGAAGCACTAAGTGCTACTATAGTAATAACTACATCAGGTGACACATAAGTGCCGACAGTGGGGAGGGGGCACAACTCCGCGCCACTGCCCCCACTGCTGGTGGGTGTTGGATCCGGCTGGTCTGCACCCCCAAGCTCCACTGTATAGGAGCCCTAAGGTGCTACCTTGCCCTGCCTTCTGCCTGTCTCAAAAATTGTTACACTGCTCACTGTGCGCAAATTGTTTGTTATTATAACCCTTTTATTGTGTTCATTTATAGCCTCATCAGAGGCTACAACATAGGCAAGTATTTATTAATACATAACATTTATAAAAACAGTCCATTATATATAGCTAGGGCAATAAAATAGGCTTCCCACAACCACATAGTCTATCACAGAACTACTTTTACAGCTTTCAGCTTCAGTGGGGCCAGATCACCACCTAATGTAAGGCAACTCTGCTGCAGACAATGGAAGTAAGAGGTGAACACTGATCAGACAAGATTTAACTCATCAATGGATAATTCTTGTGTGGCAGTTAACACTTATTAAAGGTCAGTGTTTACTTCCTCTTACAACTGTTGATAGTACCAGCTACTTTTTAGGTGTCTTTAAATTTAATTTTCTTCCTCATTTCAAACAACTAGGCAGGAAAACAAACCCTAGGTCTCCTCCTTTCAGCCAACATGTTGCTGTAACACTGTTTTTCCTTGTACTACCCAAAGTGCCATATGGCAACACATGCTAGAAGGGACTGAGACTGGAACAAATACAGGTTTCCCACAGCTGTTTCCTTGAATCAACAGTACGTACTGGCTTGAATGGTACAAAGCTGCCATAAATATTCCTTCTCCAAGGCAACTGCAGTGTGAACTGTGTTGTTCCGACCTCTTAAGTATCAAGAAAGAGATCTAGAAATTGATCTCATATTTATACCCTTTATACTCCAGTAAAGCCTCTTGGCTTTAGAATTAAAAGATTCATGTCATAAATAAGAGGTCATCAAAGCTTCAAGCTGTTGTGTGGCCTACATTTCTGTTCTGGATTGAGACAATATGCTGCTGCTTTGGTTATGTGAATACTTTCTGGTGTGGGAGACATTATTACAGAAGTTTTGGAAGTAAATGAAGAATTACATTATCAATATTTGGCCTTAAACCTGGGCCAAAAGCATGTTACTTTTTTGTCATCCTTACCTTACTGCTCAGCACTTGGACAATAAGGGGTAGGTGCCTGGAAAGCTAAAATTATTGACAGACAACTGACCTAGGGAGTGATGAGCAGCATTGGAAATGTTCGCTATCCCAACTAGTTGTGGTGTCAGAAAATTCAGCAGATTATCCCAGAACAGGGATATATTGTGCTAGGGAAGATGCAGAAATAATCTTCCTCCTACCTCAGTGCACAACTGCAGTTCTCAGCCATAAGAACAGCTCCATCTGTGTACTGCTAGCGTTTTATTGCATCTCCTCTATAATATGGAGGAAGACAAGCACACCAGCAGGAACATACTGTGCCACCCTAGAACATCACAGTATAGCCTTTCCCACCTCATTATACATTAAAATGGGACTTTGCCTTTTTTGTGGCATGCTAATCCTAGGGCAGTGGGAGTCCTTATCACACCAATGCTGGCCTGAGCCTAAATGGCACAATTCAGCCCATGACTCTTTGAGCTGAGACTCCTGCTACATATTCAAATGAAAGCTGTCTAGAAACCAACTATAGAGTCATTACACATTTTCAAGCACTAACTTCATAGCTGGTTGGCTCCTTTTATAGCTGGATAATCATTTTTATCATGTGACAATTACTTTGCTGTGTGGTTGGTCTAAACGTATTGAGTGATTAACCAGATAATTCTGTGACAATTACTTTGCCTCTGTGGCCAGTCTTACTTTGCATGTGTAGCCAGTCTAAATTTATTGCACGATTACCCAGTTAATTTTGTAATGTATGTAATGTGTAGTAGGGGCTCTCAGTTAAATGAAACCCCTTTACAATCTGCCCAAGCAATAGAGGCAGTACTAACATTTCACCACACAACTACATCCCAAAAGAAACTACGCACACATTATTCTTTCCTCGTGAAATACCTGTAGAATGTGAAGGCAAGGTACTTTCCTACTACTGTCTAAAAATGAACATATCATAGGTAGCGGTGAGGATTCACAGAGCATAGAAATCCCTATCCTAATCAAGCCAATAATGAAATTTATTTAAAGAGCTCACTAATAACTACATTTTAGGCCTATACTTCCAAATACTTTAAGTAGGAAATCAATATGAGTTAAGTACCAAGGGACTCCTGAAAACACCAGTTGACCTGCATCTTATGATACCTAAATAGCTATGGAAATCTGAACTATAAGGCCTGATTCTGCTATAAATTGTATATATACAGAAAGTTACAGCCACCATAAAAAGTGAAGGTGGAACTTTCAAGCTTAATTCTTACCAGAGCTAACACACAGTCCCCAAACATCACAGGATGACTGATCTATTGGAACCTCCCATCACTGTTCACCTTTCTTGGTCAGGTCTGTGGTCTATTCACTCAGCTCAATCACATTAAACCAGCCTTAAATGGATTTCTTCCTGGTATCTCCAAAATTCATCTGCAACTGTATAGATGGCTATTCTCTACACCTAGTACTTACTTACCAGCTATGAGTGACTACCCAGACAAAAACAAGAGAATATAATTTTACACTTGTGTTTAAAACATGGTTATTTTTATAGTGTAGATACAGGAGGGAATATTAATTATAATGGTCCTAAAGCAGGACATGGCTCCATGCAATGATTTAGTACATACTTTTCAGCTTGCCTGTCACCTGTTCAGAAAGCTTCTGGCAAGATTCATTGCTAAGATAAATGCTAGATTGTCTTAACCTTATTGAAGCTGCCATATTCCCAGGAACTTAATCCATAATGAAAAGATTTTCATCCTTTTAACCAGTGGGCTTGTGGGCAGCCCCAAACAAAGGAAAGTATTAGGTTGTACTTTGAGCAAATGTATGCAAAATTTCTTTAGAAGGTAGATATGCAAACACTGTGCACCTGCCTGCTGTGCTCCCAAACGCATCTAGGTCTGCTTCATCTGGGAGTAAGAGTTCTGTGAAACCAGCAAGGACAATGTCCCTCTGAGTCCTTGCTGGCTTAAGCATGGGAGATAGACACTAGGGCTGTGCGAAATGGCACCGTTCCATTTCAATTTGTGTTTTGATGTTTTGACAGAACAGCGTTTCATTTTGAATTTCATTTTGATTTGAAAATGCTGTTCTGTTTCGTTTCATTGAAACAGTTTCACTGTTTCGACACTGTTTCGACATTTCGCCCATAGACTATAATGGGGAAGCTCAAAACAGCCTGTAACTTGTCATTTCTGGCCTGATTTAGATAAAAGCTGCAGGAATGGTAGCCCCTTCTGAGGGCATGAAGCCTGCCAAGTTTCAAGGAGATCGGTGCAGGGGCTTTAGGGAAACTGTACCTCAAAGTCTTGAAAGCAAAACTCATATTACGTATATGTGTTAAGACACAGCAGGGTCAAACCTGCAAGCATGCTAGCCCCTGCTCAGGCCACAAAGCCTGCAAAGTTTCAAGGAGATAGGTGTAGAGGTTTGGGGAAAACTGCACCTCAAGCTGTGGACAAGCAAAGTTGTGACATGGGTGACAATGTGTGTGTGTTAAGGCGCAGCACGGTGAAAGCTGCAGGCATGCTAGCCCCTGCTGACGCCATGAAGCCTGCCAGCTGTCAATGAGATAGGTGGAGCGGGAATCTGGGTTCCACGGTCCTGCTGCTGACTGGCAAAACATGTGTCATGGGTTTTTGTGAGACTGTGTCTGTCCTGGGGCATGGAGTGGGGGGTGAAAACTGCAGGTCTTCTAGGCCCTGCAGTGGCCACGAAGCCTCCCAGCTGTCAAGGAGACAGGTGCAGGGGGAGTCTGGGTTCTGGGGCCCTGCACCTCTAGCTGCTGACAGGCAACACTGGAACACCCAGCTCAGTAACTGTGGCAGATAGGAGGGCAGTTCAAACAACGCTGCCTTTTATGCAGTTTTTCCATCCCTCCCCCAGATCACAGGGATTGGAAGGGACCTCAGGGAAGGATGATAGTCACTGGCCAGCTACACAGTCAATAATGTGAACAGTCCTTTTCCCCATCTTCCCCCCTTTCTCCCTCTCTCTCCTTATTTTAGTTTCTGTTTCCCTGAAGGCAAACCCAGCTTGAGCTTTGAAATGTTTCAAAAATTTGAAAACGTTTCAACTTGCTTCGTTTCATTTTGAGGCTGTTTCAAAGCTCTCTGTTTTGTTTCAATTTCACTGTTTCAAGCTTGAAATGAGTCGAAACAGCATTGAAACAAAACTGCTGGCAAAATCTTGCACAGCCCTAATAGACACTGCCTTGAACCATTGCAGAAATTGTTCCTGCTGAGCAGGGATCCTGGTTTTTCCTGATAAAAAAACCTGAAAATTCTGATAAAAAAATAGCAAATGCTCTAATAAAAGCCTTAAAATCTGTGATTAAAATTAAAGGCCCCCCTCCAAACCTCCCCTCCCAGTCCTCCTGGTACCCCTCACTTCCCACTCACAGCCCCCTGGCCCTGCTCATGCCTTACCCCTCACTCCACAGCCTCACAGCCTTGCTGGTGCCCCTCGCCCCCCACCTCTGCCTCTGCTCCCCCAGCCCTGCCAAAGGCAGCTGCAAGCTGCCAGGGCTACGGATGTGGGTCCTCAGTCCCCCTGCCCTCACTCCCCACTGCTGCCTGCTGCGGACTTGGGCAGCAGGAGGCAGCTGACTCCCCACCTTGCTGAAAACTCCCAGACTTATGTGTGGGGTGGCTGTGGGCTCAGGCTTCCACCCTGCTGTCCTCCCCCAGGGCCTCTGCAGCCCAGCAAGTGTAACCCAGAACAGCAAAGAACAGCAGGACTGCACAGAGAAGCTGCCTGCCACTGCAAGCTCCATGCTGCCCTGGCAACGCGCCCCCTGTGTGCGGCTGCTTTGAGGGGCGCAACCCCATGCGGCTCCCCTCACTGCAGCTGTGAACGCAGGGGGCACATTGCCAGGGCAGCTCACCGCTTGCAGTGGCAGGCAGTTTCTCTGCACAGCTCCATTGTTCCCTGCCACGTCGGGTCAGCCCGCTGGGTGGCGGAGGCCCCAGGGGAGGACAAAGGGTGGGAGCCTGTGTCCTCAGCGGACAGCCTGTGCCTGCACCATGCGTAGATCTCGGGGGCCCAGGTCCCCCTTGTTCCCCTTGGGAGTGTGCACCACAGCAGAGAGCCAGCCCCACCTCATCACATCACACCCACCCCCGCTCCCTGGACAAAACGTGGCCCTATCCCACTCCCCGCTGGGGCCCCGCAGCTGCGCATTGTGGCCCCAGGCCCCGTGCACCACCCAGCTGGGCAGCAGCCCCAGCCCCAGCCCTGTCCAGCTCCATCCAACTGCCAGCCTGCAGGGAGCTCATTGCAAAACTGCAAAATCCCCAGGCTTCTCCAGTAAAATGAGAAATCTGGGTTTGCTTCCAGTAAAAGGTAAAATCCTCTGTTTTTCCATGGGAAACGGAAAATCTGGATACCTGCTGCTGAGCCAAACACAACCAAAGAAGAGGGTTAGGGAAGGTAAATTGAAGTGCCCTCTCACTTGTTTTAGTGTAAATTTTTATCCTTCCACAGTAACCTCTCTCATTGTCTTACTGGAGTTGGATACTGTTCACCACATCATGGTGTTATATGCTATATTATGTTGTACTAATAAAGCTGAGGCCTAACACTTTATCCAGTTTTAGTGCATTCACATGAGTTTCCTAATCACTACAGCTAGATGCACGTGACTTTCTGATCCCCATGTAGAGATTTAGCTGGATAACACATATTCCAAAATCTTAAACTTGATAACAAGCTCAGCCTCATAGAAGTAGATGCTGACATGCTCAGCTTCATAATGATACATATCAGAAAATTACTGTCAGTTTTTAGTGATATGATTTCAGTTTTCATGCTTTAGGTTTTTATTTGCATTATTAATCAACCACAACAAACAATATTATGATATATATTACTATGTTTTATTGAACTGACTAGGAGCCATTTGAAGTTAGATAAACAGAAAGTGTATTTAGCATTTAAAAATATATTATAAATACACATTGCTTGTTTTCGCATATTAAGAGTTATACTGCTTACAAAATACCTTGATCAATTAAATAAACTGCTTCACTTCACAAAGAAGATTTCTTAGATAAACGGAGTGTATGACCCTAAGAAGTGAGAGTATGATATGCTTTAACCTAAGTCCTACACATTTTTGTGAATTCTACACAGTTCCAGTAATACATGCTTGAATGAAACAACACTATAGTTGCTCTCGTACATTTGTGCTACTGTAACTCACCCAATATTTGATAAGGGTCAAGCTCTGTGCTAACAATTTAAGACAAGAGCCTGTTATAATCTTTTACTGGAGAGCACTGGCTCAGGCCACAGCAATTTATGCTTTTAGCTGTGGAAATCCTTGCTTCAAACTGTAGCACATTAACCAAGATGGAGACTATTGGAATTAAATAATTTTCAGCAGTGTCCCTATATTGCACTTTTTGAAAATGATGGGTGTTTCACAGCTAGGCTGTTCTAAAAGTTCTTTTAGATATACTGTGATATACTAGCATAACAAGCTTCATAGATTTCACAGATTTCGTAGACATTAGGGCTTGAAGGGACCTCAGAAGATCATCGAGTCCAGCCCCCCGCCCAAAGGGTAGGAAGTCAGCTGGGGTCATAGGATCCCAATTGCTTCACTGCATTTCATTGTTGCAATATCCCACTGTGAGCACTGTATAAGTACATGCAAAAGTAGCAGGAGGACCCCAAAGATTGAGGTTTGGCAGTGGCTCACTGAAACGTCCTACAATTTGGCAGTGTAACTGAACTATCAAGGATATATGTAGATATCTGTAACTGCTCATCCTGGTTCTTGTCTGGGCTCCTATTGGCTATGTGATTCTCACACTTGCTTACCAACTGGCAACTTATATCCCTTTAACTATGACCTCCGCATTTGGGTCATAATTTACCTTTCATAAGAAGAAAGAAACCTAACAGCACCATAATCACAGGTCATGTTGTGCAAATGATAACTTTCACAATCCACGCCTCATATGCTTATCTATTATTACTACTTACCATGACACGTTTTCCTGTCAGCCAGCAAAACAAAACCTCTTGGGCATGTGCAATAATAGGAACCAGGGAGATTTACACACCCCAGAGTGCAACCATGGTTCCAAAAGGCACATTCATTGACATCTGACAAAAGAAAACAGAGTTGTGTATCAGAATATGGTCATCAAATCCAATACATACAAGTGCTGCTCTCTTATGGAAATTAAACCAACACAAAGTTCAAGAAAAAATTCATATTCAGTTGTTCAAAGACACAGTGCATCATTCTGAAAAATATGCTGGTCTGACATTATAATAAGCAGGATAGTAGAGTCCATGCAAATACGCTTTAAAAGTTCTCTAGCGAACGTAGTAGTTTATCACTATAAAGGGTATGAGTTTTTTTAAAAATGCAAAATGGCCAGATTTTTAAAGATATTTTGGATGTGCATAGGCACCCAGTGTGATTTTCAAAAGTGCCTATCCATTGATTTCAATGGGATTTAAAGAGTGGGGAAAGGGAGGAAGAAAGCTTAGCCCCCTTGTTCATCCATCCCATCTTTTGAACTTATACATTACCTTCACAGTACTGCTTATTTCTACTCAAAGCAAATCCACTAGAACATCTGCACCAATGGGTCCTGGAGTCCTGCCTGCAGATTCTTCTCTTACAGTTTTCTTTGTTAAAATTGCAGGATCGTTGTTCTGGAAAAAGAAAATAGTCTCCAGGATGGAAACTGTTTCATAACATACAGGATATATCGTTAGACAGAAACTAACGTTGTAGTCAATTCTTGGGTGGAACCACCAAGATCTACAACAGAATCAGACCCGGGTTATTAAGTCTGGAAAGGAACACTAGTATCCTTCCTCTCCTTATCTAAAGTCCACTTCAGAATTCACATTGGTCACTTTGTTTCCCGATGATGATTTCCTCTCCTGTTTTCTGTGGTTTATGCTTCGTTTTAAGCGCAATCAAGAATCAGAGCCCCATTTTAACTGACATTGCACAAAAAGATAGTCCTTGTCCCAATGCTTGCTCTGCCTTCATTTATTCTTGAAAACAACATAACTTACCTGATTTTCTTGCTGTTAAAGTTGATATGGATTTTGCTTTATTTTTGTCTCCCTCCCCCTTTCCCTGGAATCTTCCTTTCTCTGTTATCTTTATCTTCTAGGTTTGCTCAATTTAGGCCCTTCAGGGAAGGGATTACAAAGCCACTGAAAGGCATGTTAAACATATGATTAATCAGAATTTGCCCCTCCCTGATCACCGATCTGAACTAAGTTGATCTCCCATTAAACTTCTCTGCCCCAAAACAGTCTCAAAAGTTCCAGCTATTACATAAGCTTGACAGCCTCCATTGACAGCTAACAAATGGATGCTATTTGTAACCAAAGGATGGAGCTAGTTCCAAAGCTAAGGTGTCCCCCCAGCCCTCCTGGATTACGTCCCACAGCATATTCCCTTGCTTTTAGTCAGGAATGGGCAGCTTTAGTGGCCCCATCAATCACAGGAAGACCTGAGAAGTGTGGTGGGATCTCCAGTATGTAGATATAAAGGTTTGTCAGCCCATATTGCATTAATTTGTCAGTTTCAAGGAAATCCCTCCTCTTGTGGTAGGCTGTGATTTTGATCCTGTCAACAAAGAGCAGAGATGCTTGGGCCCTAACTGTTTCTTCTCATCAGTTGTTTTTTTGAATTGGGAAGATAACCCTCTTTTCCTGATGGTAAAAACAAATCAGAGAGCTAGTACTTAGATTTATTTCATAGATTTATTTCATAGACATTAGGGCTGGAAGGGACCTCGGGAGATCATCGAGTCTAGCCCCCTGCCCAAAGGGCAGAAAGTCAGCTGGGGTCATAGGATCCCAGCAAGATAAGCATCCAATTTACTCTTGAAGGTGTTCAATGTAGGTGCTTGAACCACCTCCGCTGGCAGACTGTTCCAGACCTTGGGGGCTCGGACAGTAAAGAAATTCTTCCTTATGTCCAGCCTGAAACAGTCTTGCAGGAGTTTGTGACCGTTCGACCTCGTCATCCCTTGGGGCGCTCTGGTGAACAAACGTTCCCCCAGATCCTGGTGGTCACCCCGATAAACTTATAGGTGGCCATCAGATCACCCCTGAGCCTGTGCTTTTCCAGGCTAAAGAGTCCCATGGCTCTCAGCCTATCATCGTAAGATCTGTTTTCCTGACCTCTGATTATGCGCATGGCTCTCCTCTGGACTCTCTCAAGCTTCTCCACATCCTTTTTGAATTGTGGAGCCCAAAACTGGACGCAGTACTCCAGCTGCGGCCTCACCAAGGCCGAGTACAAGGGGAGAATGACGTCCCGGGATTTGCTCAAGAAGCATCTATGGATGCAAGCCAGCGTTTTGGTCGCTTTACTAGCCGCAGCATCACACTGGAGGTTCATGTTCATCTTGTGGTCAATGATGACCCCCAAGTCTCTTTCTTCTGTAGTGCTATCCAACGTAGCACTGCCGAGCCTATACGGGTGCTGCAGGTTTTTCCTCCCAAGGTGGAGAATCTTGCATTTTTCGGTGTTAAACACCATCAGGTTCTCATCTGCCCATTTGCTGAGCTTGTCCAGGTCAGCCTGGATCACCCGCCTATCTTCTGGCGTGGACGCTTTGCCCCAAAGTTTGGTGTCATCAGCGAACTTGGCCAGTCCACTCCTGACTCCAATGTCCACATCATTAATGAAGATGTTGAACAGTATGGGTCCCAGGACAGAGCCTTGAGGGACCCCACTGGTCACAGGGCACCACGATGAGTGACTGCCATCAATTACTACCCTCTGGGTCCGACCACGGAGCCAGTTTCCCAGCCAGCGGATCATGGTGGAGCCAAGGCCACAACTGGCCAGTTTGGCCAAGAGGTGATCATAGGATACCAGATCAAAGGCTTTTTTGAAGTCAAGATATATGACATCAATCTCTTCTCCCTTGTCCAGGTGATAGGTCACCTGGTCATAGAAGGAAATGAGATTGGTCAAACAAGACCTACCCGCAACAAACCCATGCTGGCTATCCCTTAGAATGTTAGCCTGGGCCAGTCCATCAAGGATGGCCTCCTTAATAAACTTTTCTAAGATCTTCCCCAGGATAGAAGTCAGGCTAATGGGCCTGTAGTTAGCTGGATCCACTTTCCTCCCTTTCTTGAAGATCGGCACCACATTGGCCTTCTTCCAGTCTTCGGGCACTACACCAGAGCACCAGGAGTTTTCAAAGATCCGTGCCAGGGGCTGGGCTATGACGCTCGCCAGCTCCTTGAGTACCCTGGGGTGCAGATTGTCAGGGCCGGCTGACTTGAAGGTATCCAGCTTCTCAAGGTGTTCCTTCACAAGGTCAGCATTTATGGAGAGTAGAGGATCCCCATCACCCGGATCTCCCTGTCCCATAGCAGGCATGGGCGTCCCATGGGACTGACGAAAGACTGACGCAAAATACCTATTTAATAGGTTGGCTTTTTCCTGGGCGTCAGTTGTCAGTTGCCCCATCTGATTTAGCAGGGGTCCAACATTGTCCTTGCTTTTCCTCCAGCTCCCCACATATCTGAAAAAGGACTTTTTGTTGTCCTTGATGCTTGAAGCTAGTTGGAGTTCAGTTGTAGCCTTGGCTTTCCTGGTTTGCTCCCTGCAGGACTGGACCAGTGCAAAATAATTCTCCTTGGAGGTGAATCCCGTCCTCCATCCTTTGTAGGCTTTCCTTTTTAGCCGTAGGAGGTCCGCTAGGTCCCTAGAGAGCCAGGAGGGCTGCTGTGCCTTCTTGCTGCTTTTCCTCCGTGTTGGAATAGATTTAGCTTGTGCATTGAGGATCGCTTCCTTGAGAAGCAACCACTCTTCTTGAACTCCCATCTCCCTGGGGTCATGGTCCCTGAGGGCCTGACCGACAAGCCTCTTGAGCTTGTCAAAGTCGGCTTTTCTGAAGTCAGGGACTTCTGTGTTGCTGACTGACTTGCCAGCTTTACAGCGGATGGTGAAGGTGATCAGCTCGTGGTCGCTGTCACCCAGCTTCCCATCGATCACTAGGTCGCCGATTAGGTCATCCCCCGTAGCCAGTACCAGGTCGAGCAGCGCTTTGCCTCTCGTTGGCACATAGACTTCTTGAGTCAGGTAGAGGTCATTCACGCATGAGAGAAAGCTTTGCGCCCACTCGGATTTTGCTGAGCAATCTTCCCATGAGATATCCGGGTAATTGAAGTCACCCATGACAACCAAGGTCCTAGAGCAAGTGGTCTCAGTCAGTTCCCGGGCGAACTCCTGGTGAAGCTCAGGACTTTGAGTGGGAGGTCTGTAGTAGACTCCCACCATTGTGTCCCCTGTGCTGTTTTTCCCACAAATTTTTACCCAGAGGGTCTCTAGCTGTCCATGCCGGTCGCCAACATCAGCTTGCAGGGACATGTAGCTTTCCTTCACATAAAGAGCTACACCCCCGCCCCTTTTGTCAACACGATCCCTCCTGTACAGGGTATAGCCCTCTATACCCGTGGTCCAGTCATGGGTGGAGTCCCACCAGGTCTCCGTTATCCCAATGATGTCATAATTCTTTGCACTGAGCAGGAGGACGAGCTCCTCCTGCTTGTTACCCAGGCTCCTGGCATTAGTGTACAGGCAGGCAAGTGTGCCCTTGGGGGCTCTTGCCTTGCCCACAGATTGTGCCAGGGCTGGGGCAGGGGTGGGCTCCCTTAAGTGCCTTGGTCTTCTGGCTTTGCAAGGGTCGCTCAGTGGGCCAGCAGTGGCAGTAGTCCCCCCATCCCCCAGTGGGCTTAGTTTAAAGCCCGGTAGAGCAGGTCAGCCAGCCTGGCTGAGAAGAGCCTCCTCCCCAGGGGAGAGAGGTGGAGGCCATCTCTTCCCAGCAGCTCGCTGCCTCTCTTGCCAAAGAGCGGGCTGCGGTCATGGAAGCCAAAGCCTTCCCGATGACACCAGCTCTGCAGTCTTTGGTTCACTGCATGGATTCTCCTCTCCCTCCTCAGCCCATAGCCCAAGACTGGGAGGATGGACGAAAACACCACCTGAGCTCCCAGACACCTAATCCCCGCTCCCAACTCCCTGTAGCGCCTCATGATCTGGCTGGGGGTGCTCCGAGCCATGTCATTGGTACCCACGTGAATAAGGAGCATGGGGTAGTGGTCTGTGGGCCGGAGGAGCTGCGGGATCCTCTCCGCAATGTCTCGGATGCGGGCCCCCAGGAAGCAGCAGACTTCCCGGGCTAAGGGGTCGGGGTGGCAGATTGCCCCCTCAGTGCCCCGCAGGATGGAGTCTCCCACAACAAACACCTTTCGCTTTGACTTGGGGAGAGCGGGGCCAGTAGATGTGGTTGAGCCTAGGTTGCCTGCGGGAGCTGGCAACTGAGCAGGCTCTGCTGGGGCTGCAAGAGGTGCTAACCTGTTGCTAAGCTCCGGCGAGGGAGGGGCCTTTGTGCGGCAGGCCTTGAGGCCCTTGACCACCTGGGTCCATGCCCCTGACTGGGCAGAGCAGGAGGTCCCAGAGTCCTCCTTAGTCATGGAGGGAGACGATGCTCTACCCTGCAGCTCCCGGGGGAGAAGGGCCTGGCAGTAGGAGTCTATCTCCTGCTCGCAGTCCCTGATGGCACGCAGTCTCTGGACTGTGGCCTGGAGCTCCTCCCGCTGGCGCGCCAGAGACCCCAGTAGGGAGCAGACCCCGCAAGGGGAGGTGGCCATGCTCCCGGGCCCCAGAGCCTGAAAAAGGGACAGGCAGCCCCCGCAGCCAAGAGCCAGGGGCTCTGTCTGCATGGAGCCTGGAACCATGGGCTCCGTCTGGGTGGCCGTCTCTGCGGTGGCCATTGGGGGGGCCGCAGAGCCCAAGGGGACCCTCGGGGTGCGGCGCGTGCCCATCCGTGTCATGCCTCTGGTAGGCTGGCTACGGCTGGGACCGACTACTCTGGGGGGGTTGCAGGCAAGGTCTCGTCTCCTCCCGCGCCCTCCCCTGCGCAAACTCCATGCTAACTCGAGCGCCTGTTTACGCAGCCTGTTTGTGCGGCTCCCGTCGCGTGGCTCCCTGGGGGGCTGGGCCAAGTAAGGGCCTGGGTGGGGGCTTGCCCTGACCCGGCTCCAGGCAGCGGCCTCCTCCCAGGGAGCGAGGAGTTAACCCCTTCCCACCACGAGCCCGCTTATCTCCGGCTGTGCTGGGGGTCGGCAGGGGGCTCAGCGGCTGCTGAGGGGGTGTCTGGGGGCTTCGGGGGAGCGGAGGCGCCGTGGGCTTCACCCGCGCATCTCTCACCGCTCTGGATCCTAACTGAGCTTTTTTTTTTTTCCCCCTGTTTGGCAGGCCCTTTTAAACTGCGTGCATGCGCAGTGGGCCTGCCGTTGGGGAACGCTGGTTTCTCAAGCCAGGGGGGCCCTGCCCGGGATTTGGGGGGCCCTGCCCTACAGGAGGGGGACTGGTGAGTACCCCACTCTTTCTCTTGTCACTCCCTGGGGGGCTGGGCCAAGTAGTGGCCTCCTCCCAGGGAGCGAGGAGTTAACCCCTTCCCACCACGAGCCCGCTTACCTCCGGCTGTGCTGGGGGTCGGCAGGGGGCTCTGCGGCTGCTGAGGGGGTGTCTGTAATGACCTTCTTATGTATTAATAGTCTAGTTGGCATGACTGCAAAAGATCTTTTCTGGCCACCTGTCAGCTCAAGTACTTTCTGGGAACATCTGGAGCAGAGATGGGACTGATTTCACTAGGGGCACATGGGCAACAATTAGAAGCTCACAAGGTGATTTTTGCTGATTGTCAAAGCCCAAATGGTGAGACTTGTATGTGACAAATACAGGACTACCCACACCACTGCATCTTCTCCCCTCCACATGTTCATGCACAAGGGAGTGATCCCTTCACACCAGGCTTATCACCTTGCCAACAAAATGTGCATGGTATATTCTTGTTTTATATATTAAATGTAATTTCTTTGCTCCTGTTAATCACATGGGACTGGTACTAATCATCTACTTTGCTCTGCTGAATAGACGTTATGGAAATTTTATGGCAATTATCTTCCTTGTCATGTTAACTGTCATTTTGGATGGTGGGGATCGTGTTTGCCTTGCCTACTATACACTATTTATACTGTCACAGTTGCAACTTTTTCCTAGCAGGTGCAAGAGGGCTTTATGTGCCAGGAAATAGGAGTTAAGTGTTGACAAAACCACAGGTAGAGGTGTTCTCTGTCTACATTACAAAGGGTGTGTGCTTAGGGGAAGAGGCGGGGGAGGGGAGGGAGTGTGCTTAAAGAAATTAATTGCTGTAAAACAAAGTTGTACCATTTATACAGATGAGGTTGTAGACATCTCTACAAGAACTAATTTTGTATCCACTTTGGCCAGAGCAAGGAGCCAAGTCAGATAAACACCCAACATCAAAAGGAATGGAATTTGGTAATCAGTTTCCAGTAAAGACCAACAGATCAATATATGGAGATGCAGCCTGAAGAGGGGTTATGCTCCCTCAGAAAGCATTATTTGGCAACCTATAGTACCAGTGCCAAAGCAAGCTGCCTAAGGAACATTGCACAGTTTCAACAATAAGGAGCATCTTCCTCTATCTAACACTGTATTTCCCAAACTTTTGATACCCAGAAAACACTTTTTTCTGGATTAAAATTGGCAGAACACATCACTCTTACACCCAATAAATGTTTTTACACATCTGCATATATCCATATATATATATATATATATATATATATATAATATTTTACACACTCACATATCCATATTTTTTTTTTACAAAACATAACATTCCCCATTCTCCTGCCAGGGGAAATAATACCAGTGCTGAGATGTACAGTTAGAAAAAGAACAACAGATACATCTTTCTTTAAGCAAGGATTCTCAAACTTTTTTAGCCTCAAGGCCCCCCTCTATAACTTTTCTGAATTTCACAGCACCCCAGTTAAAATCATGGAGACAGATCTACATTCTGAAAAGTTATGAAGGGTGGCCTTGAGGCTAAAAAACTTTAGGCTCACTGATCTAGCTGGTGCCACTTAACGGCAGGAGGGGCACTCTGCACTTTTCAATGCCCCCCCCCAAACCCCTGATCTATACCCTCAGGAGGCAAGGGCAAACCCCCTGCTGAGGCACTGCAGAGTCCCAAATGCCAGCAACTACCACCACGGCATTTCCTGCTGGCCCTGGGAGCATATGAAGAGTGGAAAGGATGCAAAGCACAGCTCCATCTGTCTTTCACCTGCCCACCTGCTTGCTGCAGAACATGCTGGTGGGTGGCCAACAAGAGCTATCTGGGGGTGACAGTCCTCCAAGAAGAAGCTGCAGGCACTGCTGGAGTAGCTGGGGCAGGCTCAGGGTGCCAGACAGGAGAGAAGAACATTTACTGCCTAACACAGGGGGGTTTTGTGGCACACCTCTTGCTCCTGTGGCACACTAGTGTGCTGTGACACACCCTTTGGGAATCATTGCTGTAGCATCGTAGTTCCCAAGAAAGAAAGAGAGAAAGAAGAAAAGACCTTTTGGAATCAGTTTATCCATAACAACAATGACTAAATGTCCCCTGCTGACTTTCTCCTTTGGAAAGGTTTCTCTCATTGAGCCAAGAGATTAATTCTCAACTTGTTTGTTTTTGTATCACTTGAAAGTCTCTGAATATAAGGTTGCCCAGGATTCAGAAAGGTTAAACATGCAACACTGGGAAATCTCCTTTCTTTCAGCACTATTGAGAGTCCTATGCCTGTTAAAGAAATCAGCTCCTACATATTAAAAATTTGGAACTGGTTTTACTGCTCTTCTCATCTAGGTTGAATCATGGTACTCATGCCTTTAGGAAATAAGAGCAGACTCTCCAAGAAGATTCCATTGTTTCCCAGTGTCTTGGAGGAAACACCAGAGTTTACACTACAGTTCTTATCCCACTACATCTGGCATTTTTTGCTTTTATTCTGGGAGCATCTTGAGGTCTGACCTCTCTTTTCAGAAATGAGTAACTCAGCTCCCATAGCAAGTTCCCTGTGCCCTGCAGTAGGAGAACTGGAGCACAAGCATTCATGTTAACCATGAAAGATTAATTTCCTACATTGAATTTGCTTTCATGTTCCTTGCAAATTCCAGTGATTACTGATACAAAGCCTGAGGTAGCTTTCACATATGGTGTATGTATATATTCAATATATTTGTACTGCATATATAGAAAAGAACTTTCAAGACAGTTTTTTAGAAAAATCTGGCAGTTTTCATTTCTGTTCATTGCAGGGACTGCTGTTTTCCACACTGAGGACTGCTATTTTGAAAGTATATTTCCAATAAACAATCTGGTTCTCATTGTTATTGTATCCAAAGTTGCATGGGATTGGCCCGGAGCCCCACTCCAGCATAGACTGGGCAAACCCCAGCCCGGAGCTCTCTCCCCTCCTTTTTCTCCCTCCCTTTCTGCAGACAGCACCAGGGGCAGGGCTGGGCTGCATCAGCCCAGCCAGGATTGTGCACAGGGACAGCACAAGTTAATGAAGGTGCTCCACTTTGAACCACTTTCATCTGAACCCTCATTACACGAGGGTTAATTTGCTGTGTGATCAGGCACTTTTACAGCGCTCTGCAGCCATACACTTCTGTCAGCACATGGCTGTACAGCACTTTCAAGGGGTCAATCATGCAATAAATGTCACTTTTGTCAGTGCCCTAAGGAACAGGTTGGCCAGGTGTCTGAGAACATGGATAGCAAATAGAAAATAGCTACAATCATATAATAATTGTTGGTTCTGTTCCAAAAGACACTGAAGCATGTTAGCAAGGAAATCCAGTTATCAAAAGGTATTAACATCTGAAAGTCAGTTTCTAGAATCTGCCCTCACATTGTTAATTCAGTCCATAGCCTAAGCTCCTTTTGGACTGGAAAGCTATTGGATCCTCAAAGGGCCACAGTAGCAAAAAACACTACTTCTAGCTACAATTTCCATATCCATCTGATCGGACACGGGCCACTGTGATCCCAGCATAACTCCAGCTGAGATTACTGCAATGGACATCCAGGAACAAAATCAAATATCCTACAAAACAAACAACTGTAACAATATACACAGTTGTTGTGAACACATCACTTCAATGCTTTGCTTTCTGTATTGGCTCATCCTTGAATACAGAGTCCTGTTCAAAAATCTGTCCCAATGTTCACATTTTAAGGGACTGGCCTTACTATCTACTTAAAAGATGATAATCTCCACTACCCTTCCTTAACAATCATGACCTCTGCCCACAGCTACATTCTTGCAGAAGAAGACATAATTAGAGTCCTTCAGGCTTTGACTACACTGTCAGAAACGTGGAGATTAATCTGCCACATGGAGATTAATTGTGCCCAAAAAGAATGATATTATTATTAAGGTGAACTTTTCCAATCAGGAGTTAGCCTTGCTGACCACATGGCGAAGCTAATATTTTGTAAGAAAAAGTAAAATTGAATTCAGGAAAAACTTCTTTACAGTAAGGGTTACCAGAATCTGGAATGGGCATCCAAGGGAGGTGGTGCTTCCCCCTATCTTGTGGGTCTTTAAGAGAAGACTGGACAAGCACCTGGCTGGGGTCATGTGACTCCAGCTCTCTTTCCTGCCCAGGGCAGGGGGGGCAGACTTGATGATCTATCAAGGTCCCTTCCAACCATAACAACTATGAAACTATGAAACTATAATGCTATATACAGAAGTTTAGGGAAACTAGAGAGAGGTTTGATCACATTAAAAATTACAAATTAGTTTGACCAGGTGCGGACTTTACACTTAGATCTCTAGTTACATCAATCTAAGAGTGAACTTCGCAGAAGTTCAGGACAGTTAGATTGGTCTAAAAATGGCTGACCCAATCTAAATTAATACGACCTCTGAGACTGTCTAATTTAGATTGGGTTGGCCATTTTTAGACAGATCTAACTGTCCTGAACTTTTGTACAGGTCCCAACAAAGCCCCAGAGCTGGGAAAGCCTAGCCAATGGCCCCATATCCAGGGCCACTCTTTTCCTACCCCCTCCCTGACACTGGTATTCTTAAGCTCAGCCCTCCCCGCACTCTCAGATGGACAACCCCCTTCCCCCCCATCCTGAGCCCACTAAATCCCCATACCACAAGCATCTCCCAGTGTCAGTTTTACTAGTGTTTGCCAATGCCGGGAGCTGAGGAAATAAGTCAGGGGAGAAGAGGGAAGGGGAGTGGCGGGTGGATGGGGGGAGTCGATTGTCTGGGTGGTGGGGATCAGGGGACTAAAAATAGCCCCTGGTCCCAAAGTGTTGGAAAGAGCCCTCCCATCCCCCCAAACTTCCCCATGGACCCCTTAAGCTCCCCTGATCCCACCAAACCATCCCAGACCTCACCAACCCCTTGAAGACCCTGTCTGTCCCCCTGGGAGCCTGCTTACCTCCCCAGTTCCCCCAAGCCTCCCCACTAGCCCCCCCCATCCTGACTTTCCTTAGATCAGGTGGCCATTTTTGACTCAATCTAACCTCCCCAAATGTCTCAATATACCCTTAGATGAGATGCATTTCTGCATTGGAAAAAGTCATTGTTTTCCTCACACTATCCTGGGCCAACTGGGGATACTGGGGATATGTAGCAGAACAGAGTTTTTATGTCCTATATGCTCACAAAAACTGGTTGGATAAACCAACTGAGCCCAGCAACATTTTATTGAGACAGAAAGGATTGCCTAAGTCTAATACAGAATTCTTTCACTAATCTGGGCTTTAGTTTTTGGATTGTTATAACTAGAAGTACTATAAATTATGCACTGCCCATAGAACTTTGAGTCTTTATTGCTACCCACAATACATGCAAAATAAATAGAAAGCTAAGCGAACCCCCCCACTCTCCCCCCAGGATCACTCTCCCTCCAAATTAAAAATAGCTATCCAAACAGCTCTTTTAGCAGGAAGGGTTTGCAAACTCCCTTGGCTGGCTTGGCCTAGCTCTCTTCAGCAGCTGTGCTTCTGTAGTTACCAGTCAACGTTCTCAGTCTTATTTTTGTCTCTCAAACTCTTATTTTTGGTTTAATCTTCCTAATCTTCTTCTGGGGTTGCCTGCCCCCTTATCAAGCTAAGAATAGCCTGTTGCTGCTGCTGCTGAACATGAGTATGCAAACAAATGCACGCACGCACACCCCCGTCTTCCCTCTTCATCCTGCCTGGCTGTGCAAAAGGCTTCCTGTGACCACACAGACCACATGGACAAGCTATCTTGTGCTATTTTCAATTAACCATCTCAATTCAACAGTATTACAGTTGGATTTCACAGGCTACATTCTATTAGCTGTAATAGAGGAGATACCTGCCAAATGAGTGGAATGGCACATTTTTAAAAAACTATTTGATCAAATAAGAAAACCAGAACCCAAATTTAGATTTGGTTCAAAGTCTCAGGATTTGATCTGATGCAGATTCATTCTTATGTTCTCTTGTCTAATAGCTTTTGTTAAACAAAAAAAGTTAGATAAACATATATAGATAGTATCTATGTGATTAATTAGATAATAGACTATTAAAGGCTTAGCTTTTATCATAGCTTTAATACAGACTCTATTCTTACAGCCATAATTTTTCACAGTATTCACAAACTGAACCCATATTTTCTGGCCATAGAGAACTGAAAATGTAAATATTAGCAGTTAGATGCAGACAAAAAAGGAAAAGAAAAAACAGTTAATTTTCTCCCTTTATGCCCACAATTCTTTACAATGACATGAGTGCAATCATGGTTCAAAACCATGCCCACAAAAAGAGGCCAAAAGCTGAAGAAATTTTAGAAAATTAAATTTACTTGTCAGTGTTAGTTCTTTCTGTTAATTTCTGCTTTTCTCACATTTCAGTCAGAGAAAATATTCAAGTCAGGTTCTCATGCACTAACCCAATACCTGCAAAACACTTAACAGTTTATGTACTGAGAACCACCATGTTGGTCTGTATGTCTATAAGTTATTTGTGTTACACTTGCACTGGATGCTCTGTGGATAAGTCTTCGTGTTCTGTGTTTATACAGTGTCAGAGATAGTGAGGTCCTGGTCCATGACTAGAGTTTTGATAGACACTGCTTTACCAATAATAAATAATAAAAATGCTATAGTGTAGCAATGTAATCACTGCTGAGGTTGCCATTTATTTGTTTAATGCACATGAAAATTCTAAACTGGACCCCAAAATACTATATGATTGGCTTAAAAGTTTTGAGATTTAAAAAAGAACAGATATTGTTTCTTTGATTTTTGGTGTTGAAGACTTTAGGATTCATATTTTCAAGCTTTTCTTCACAGCCAAGAGAAACTGAAACGTTACTTTATTAAAATGAAAGCTGAGATTCTCAGGACACAGTGATTCCAACAGAAGGAGCTTTGAGAAAAAAGTCATGTTGTAACTTTTTCAGTAAAATTACAAGTCAGCAACACTGCAAAGCATTGTCATGGGACAGCTTCAATATCATGAAAATATCTGTCAGTCTCAATTAGCTTTGATTCATCACATAGGCCCTTCTTTGATTATTATTTCTGTTTCGATGGTCAGTGGACACCCTTAAGTTTCAAAATGCTTTTATTTAGATATCCAAATATTAATTTAGTATTTATGGATTTAGGTTTTGTGGATTTAGGAGCCAGACACTAGCATTTGAATCTTTTGGTCATCAAATCTAGAACTGGGGTTAAGCTTCCTTCTGATGCTAATATCCACTTAAGCAACTCAGCATCTGCAAGAACAGGAAGAACTGCTAAAATCAGTTAATCAGTTAAAATCTATAAAGGAGAAATGCTAAAATCAGTGTAAGATGCTAGGACAATGGTGACATTCTATGAAACACAAGTAGCAATGGCAGGTTCCAGTGAATTAATAAACATATCATCTGTTGAATCTAGGTTAAGTCAGCATTTGTGTAGAACACATGTGAAAGAGGCTGTCTGTCAGCTTTCCAAATGGATCTCCTAACTGCAGCAGGCAGTGAAAACCACAAACCATCTGCACAAGTCCACTCTAGTCATAATGCCAATGCTAATGTGTGTGTACAAAACTGTCTAGGTTTGTAGCATTAAATATTTACATGATTTGCTATATCAATATACAGAAACAGGGATTCCCCCTGAATAAAAGCACATGCTCCCTGAGGTCATGAACACATGTTTTATATTCATGAAAGCATTTACCATTTTTTAGGCTAAATACAGACAGAGGCTGAATCGATTCAATGTTTGCTGGTTAGTCTAAGCTGTGTAGGCTGAACTGATAATTAAAATGAACTGACATTCGCTTTTGAATCTGGAAAGATAGCCAGACGCCTCCAGTGGCCCAGGCCGAAAGCCAGGGGGTGCTAGAGCATGCTTCCCAGCCTGCCGGACACTGGCAAGGGCACCCGAATGCAGCTGAGAGGGACCCATCCCTGATTGGCTGCCCAGCACATGCCCCACCCAACTCCTTGCTCCCCCAGCCCCCAAGGTGTCCCTCCAGCCCAGGGCCCAGCCCATGGTGGGGGATGACCAAAACTCAGCAGGGATTCTTGGCCAGACATGGTCCTCCAAACCCTGCGGCTGGTGCAGAGGGGGAATTCACCCATCCCACCCCTCAATATGGTCCAGTGCTAGCTTAGTCCCTCCAGCCCAGAGCCAAGAAGGTGCCTGGCATCAGCCCACGAGGGGGATCCCCAGGCTTCAGTGGGGGGTTCCCCTTCCCTGGGAAGGGTCCCCTGATCTCAGCCCCAGGCTGGAGGGACTGTCCCTCCCCGACACCTGCAGTGGTGGGAGTAAGCCAGGGGTGGGCAGAATGTGGCCCGGGGGCCAGATGCAGTCTGCCAGGCCATTCTATCCAGCCCACAGGGCCCCTAAAAAAATTAGAAAATTAATATTAATCTGCCCTGGGCTGCCTGTCATGTGGCCCTTGATGGCTTGCCAAGCCTCAAGAAGCAGCCATCTGCCCAGAATAACTGCACACCCCTGGACTAAGCTGTCTCCGGACCACAGAGAGGGGTGTGAGGGGGAAATTCCCCCTCTCTGCAACATGGCAGAGCTCAGGGGACCCTGCCTGGGAAAGAAGATTCGCCCCATGTGGGCTGATGCCCAGTGTCAGCTAGGGTCCAGGCTGGAGGGACTGTTTTCCCTTGTACCCGTGGGGGCAGGGCTAAGCTGGTGCTGGACCATGCTGAGGGCTGGGAGGAGTGACTTTCCCTTCTGAGTGGAAAGGCTCAGGCCACCCTGCATGGAGTGGGAACCCCACCTCCCTCTGTTGAGGCAGAGGGATTCCCCCATGTGGGCTGATGCCAGGCACCAGCTCAGCCCCAGGCTGAAGGAACTGTTTCCCCAGCACCTCCATGGAGGGATGGGAGGAGGGAATTTTCCCTCTGCATCAGCTCTAGGAACCTGACTGGGGCAGAAGAACCCCACGGAGACTCGGGGCTCTGGGCTGGCCCTGGGCTGGAGGGACTGCTCCCTCCCCCCTGCCACCTGCGCATTAGTGACTCACGCTGACCGGGAGGGCGGGGAGGGCAGACCCTAAGAGACCAGGGCTCTGGCTGGGGCTACAGGAGGCTGTCTTCCCTCACCAGGCTACCAGGCACAGCTCTGTGACAGCCCAGGGGAGCAGACAGCTTGAGCCAAGCCTAGCCCATCCACTCTGCAAGGGGGGTGGGGGGAGGTGTAAAGCAGCCTGGGATGCTGGGGGACTGTGAGTTAACTTAAGTCAGGAGAGCATCTGCGACACAAGTTTGATAGGCTGGTTTACCCTGAGTCAGTTAAGTTTGATACATACACACAGGTCTATCTTAAACCAGTTTCAGCCATTTTGAAAGCAGTTTGTGTGCACCGAGCTGCTGTTCTGTTACAGTTTAAACCTGTTTCTGATCACTTATACTGGTTTATGTGTAATGTCTGTCCCTAGCCTTAGTTACCAGCTTCTTTGCTGAAGCAGAACAAACACCTGCAGTGAAAGTGAGATATTTCTGGGGAGATCCCTCTGGAAAATCTTAGTTTCTACCACCCAGCCCACAACACAGGAGGAGCAGAAGACATCACTGTGAAGGAGTGAGGGGTGTGTACTGGAATAAAGGGGATGGAGGTTTATTAGGAAAATAAGAGATTCAAAATTGCTAAGTGCCCAAGGGTTTGTCAGATATTCATAGCTTGCTATTTTCACCCCTCAAACTACTCTTCATTTCATGGACCTTTATTCCCCCTGGAAGTTCTGGAACTACCACAGCAGAATCTCAGGTGAAGTGGTTTCCAACACTTTTAGGCTCCAGGGAACCCCTTGCTAAACTCTTGGCACCTTTCAGAAAATTACAGCTCTTAGCTTTTGCTCATTTCTTGACTACAGAAAAATAATAATGCAATTCTTCTGTTGCAAAGACCTCAGAAACACAACAGGTCAGAATGTTCTTGACAGTGGGCACACTTACACGAGGTGCTTAATGAGCCAAAGACTAATTCTACTACGCATTAGCGTGGTGGGCAAAGCCCATCCTAATGTGTTAATGCACAGTAGATTTAGTCTAATGTGTAGTAGCGTCACAAAAAAACTATTCATCAGCGTTAATGTACAATAGCACTGATTACAGTGCATTTAGTACCTGTCATTACAGGTACTAAACCTAATGCACTGTAATTACAGTGCATTAATGATCTTGTAAACACACCCACTATGTATTACTCCTTCACATCTCTAGATTTGTCTTGTGCATAGGTGTTTGCATGCCTAACAGCGCTAATATTACACAGCTCCCCTGGGTACACTTAAAAGGATCTCATGGCTTCTCAGGGTGAGGTGGCACCCTGGTTGAGAATCTACCCCCCCCCCCAAAAAAAAAAACAGGCTATCTTATATATATATTCTTGTACATATTAAATGCCATTATGCAGTGACTTACCAACATCTTGAGAATTCATTCTAGCACCGGGCTGTTTAAAGGGATGCACCACTTTTATATCTGCTGGTGGCAAATAAGATGGTTTCAGGCTAACTGTGACTGCAACCTTGCCAGTAAATTTGTTGGCTCTCCAAATCATACCAGTTTTCAACTCTGTATAGTACAAGTGCTCAGCAAACAGAGACATGCCAAACAAATGTCGTCTGAAGCAGAAAGAAAACAACAAGTAACATGTTATTTCACTGCCATTCATTCACCTGCTCATAAATTTATCCCGAGAACATAAAAGCTTGGCTCATTTTTCTATATCACTTATGTTTACTTTGAATACCCTGACATTTTTTATCACAAACTACAACAATGTGAACAACATTGTGGAAGGAACCAATCCAGCTAACTTCCCCTGTTTCCTTGGAAGAATTTAAATGCCTGCTACTGGCCCCCTCAGAAATTAATAACCCAGGAGAAAATACCTGACATCTCCCTAGAAGCCCTGATCTATTATAGAACTGTACTCCCCTTCTCACTGGAGAGTGTTAATCTCTTTGCACACCTCAGTAGTGCAGATTAGGAGGAGTCAGAGGGGGCCATAAATCTGTGCATCCACCTTGAAGCGTAAAAAAGAGCCAGGATTCTGGCTTTCATGTTCCAGCCCATATGCCGTTGGGATAAAAGACCTAGAAACAGGTGGAGAAAGTCATGCTGCCTCAGGGAACACATGGAAACTAAAAAATGGTATCATAAGGATGGCTGGGCAAATTTGATATGAGCCCTTGACACTGCCTAAAGGGAGAGAGTCAAAAAGGAGCTAAGCCAAGGTGCCCGCCTTCCCCTGTACTTCCCAATTCCCTCTCACCTTCCCTGTAGTGGCTTTGAGTCCAGCTCTGGAAGCATGAAGGCCAGAGCAGCAGCAATGACACAGGAGAAGGAGCCAGAGACTCAATAATGTTGTGAGACGTTGCCTCATTTTTTTTCCCTAGTGAAAATTCATGGCTTTGGTCGCTCAGTGTGTGTCAGCAACAACAAAAATTAGGTGATATCTACTCCTGTGCTATCACTGCTCTTCTGCCCTTCCCGATGCCAGTGCCAGATCCTGGGGGAAGGCAGAGGGAGAAGGAAGGACAGGGGACTGCCCAGTACTGGCAGTACTGGCCACTTACACCTCTTTGCCAAGAAGGATTCCTAATCCTCCACAGAAGATTCCTCCTAAGGACTCATGAGTTGTGATTGTTTAAGGCTCTGAAGAGATGAGCCAAAAGGCGGTATTACCCAGGCAGCAATGGAAATGGGTTCTGTTTGGTCTATTTTCCTGTCATCTTCTCACTATATATCTGCTGTTATGAGAATGCTTTGTCATTTTCCATATCTATTTTATATTCCTGAATGTTTTCCAAAGTCACAAAATAGGGTGGGAAGAAGATGAATTTATCTCACAAAGCCTAAGAAAATATTTTCTTTCTTTCTGTCTGGCTCAGTAAAACTTACTGTGCAGAATGCTTGAGCAAATGAATAGAGCCACCATTATAGTCACATGATCCTACATGTGAAATATCTTCTTCACTGTCATACTGAACCCAGAAAATTCGTACATCAGGAAAATCCAATGAGATTGCCTTTATTTTTTCAGTGGTCCTTAAAATGCCTCTCATGTCAGTTCCATCAAGCCTTGCCCTAAGAATGCTGGGAAGAGCACTGTCTGAAGACCAAAATACGAATCTAAAAGCAAAAGAGAGCCATATTTCAGAAAAGTAATTTGATAGTCAGTGAAGGAGACGATGCAAGTTATTTAACCCAGACTTCATTCACTTTTATTCATCTTTATTCTGTATGCCCAGATTTGAATCATCTCATTCTGAAGTGCAATACTCACTAAGATAGCTGTGGCACAAATGAAAAACCAGCTATGCAAAAATCCAAACCCAAAAACTATATTTACAAGATATTCTTCTTGGATTCTTAATTCAGCAACACCTGAAAATCTGCCAAAGCCATATGCCTAAGAGCATCTGAATATTACCCTTGACACATCGTTGCCATTTTTAGAGGTGCACCAATACATCGGTCCCATATCATATCAGCACCAATGCATGGAAAATTGATATTATCAGCAATTGGCTTTTTTTGGCTGATGTGGCAAATAATGTCACCAATAAATGCCCCGTGCATGTGTACAGCTGCAGGGCAGCATGCTGGCAGCCAGGAACACAGCCTGGTAGCATGGAGGGCAGCTTGTGTTGTGTGGGAAGGGGCCAGGGGAAGTGAAGGGGCATGGGGGGTCCAGACCAAGGCCCCCATAGTGAGGGAGGGAATGGAGCTGGGGCAGAGGCAGGCACTGCACAGCCAGGGCTGGACAGAGTGGTGGCACAGAGAGGAGGGGGGATGGCTCCTGCTGCTTCATGCACCCCAGTAGGGTACGGGGGGAGGGTGCCTCCGGATCTGTGTATGGGGCAAGGGCAGGCTGAAGCTGCAGGCTGGGACCTGGGCTGTGCCAAGTTCTTCCTGGCAGGAGGGCTAACCTAGGCTGTGCTCAGGGTGGGCAGCAACAGCACTGGAGGGTACAGCCACCCCGAAATTCACCATAGCCCCCATCACAGCACAATCGGATCAGTATTGGCCAATTTGGCTCATTAAAAATCAGCATTGGTATCAGCCCAAAAAGTCTCTATCGGTGCACCCCTAGCCATTTTGCTTTACAACTGTTAGAGAAGTTTGAGACTTGCAGGCTTTAATGCTTTTTGTTGTTAGGATGGAGTTCGGTGGGCGAATGGTCCTGGTTACCAGAATCACTTAAAAAACACAAAAAAAATTCCTATTTTTCTTTAGCAGTATCAGAAATGTCGTATCTAGTCTCCTTCTTCCCCAACCACAACCTTGCTGGAGAAAGTACCAGTTGAAAGCTGTACATTGTCAGTTCTCACCTCAAAATGCCCATTAGTTAGTGCTGTTAAGTTAAATCATAAACAAAAGAAGGAGGTCATACTTTTTAATCAACTGCTTCCCCTTTCTTATCTTTATTTTTAACCTCTTGGTTCCTATAATATTTAATTTGTTTTCAGGTGATGATAGAGCAGTTGTTCTCAACTTTGTTAGACTTAAGGCACCCCTCAGAAAATGCCAGCTTTTAGCTTTCACTTGTTTCTTGACTACAGAAACATAATAAAGCAATTCTTTCGCTGCAAAGAGCAAGCCAGAATTTTTTTGACACTATGGATTCCTATTTGAATTCTCTTGGTTTCATTTTTTGAATCAAGTACAGTGCTAATATTACCATGTCACTGGTTGAGAATCACTGTTATAGAGACACACAATGTAGATGAAAGCTTCATGTGTAATGTAGAAGACTAACAAGAAAATAAAGACTTAAACAACAAAGGTAAATATGTTATATATGAAAAATAAGAAGGGCAAAAGCCTCAAGAGGCTTACAATGCAATTACTGATATACATTCTATGACTGCCACAGTCTATTAGCCATGGATGAAAAAATGTTTTAGTACAGACAATTCAAGATGGATATCATTACCATTTTTAAACACTGCAATAATAATAGCTCTTACTTGTTATCTAATGCTTTCAAAGGTTGGGTAAGTACTATAATTCATCTCCATTTTACAAATAGGAAAGCCAAGGAACAAGAGTGTGCTTAGAAATCACATAAAAGTCAACAGAATTTTTTCCCTTAATTTTGGTGGGAGTTAGATTGGACACAGGAGCGTTGCACGAGATTATGCAAGAAGTCAGTGGCATGAATAAGATGCAGAAACCAGATCCATTGACTCACGATCCTTTGCTGAACAAAAGTGTGCTCTCTTACAGTTTCTTGATCATGTCTAAACTTTTTACAGAAAACTATTGGGTACAACAATCATAGAATTATAGAAAATTAGGGTTGGAAGGGATTTCAGGAGGTCATCTAGTCCAACCCCCCACCCCCGGTCACAGTAGGAGCATCCCCAACTATATCATCCCAGCCAAGGCTTTCTCTAGCCAGCTCTTAAAAACGTCCAAAGATGGAAATTCTAAAATTTCTCTCAGTAGCCTGTTCTACCGCTTTACTACCCTCCTAGTGAGAAAGTATTTCTTAATATCTAACCTAAAATTCCCTTGTTGCAACTTGAAAGCATTCATTATTCCTTGTTTTGTTATCTGACACCACTGAGAGCAGTCTATCTCCATTTTCTTTGGAACCACCATGCAGGTAGTTAAAAGCTGATATTAAATCCCCTCAGTCTTCTCATCTCCATACTAAGCAAACCCAGTTCTCTCAGCTTCTCCTCAGAAGCCATGTGCCCCAACTCCATAAACATTTTTGTTGCCCTCCACAGAACTCTCTTCAATTTGTCCACATCATTTGTCATGCTGGCAAAACTCCTACAAATGCAGCCCAGTATGTAGTTAGCCTTCTTTGCAACAAGGGCACACTGTTGGCTCATATTCAGCTTATTGTCCACTGTAACTCCCAGGTCCTTTTCTGCATACCTGATACTTAGCCAGTCAGCTCCCAGCCTGTACTGGTGCATAGGACTTGTTTTGTACTAAGTGCAGGCCTTTCATGAAGTCCAATAAGGACAAAAGCAGATTTCATTTGGTCTAATCCTCCAATTGCCTAGGTCTCTCTGAATCCTAGACCTACTCTCCAGCATACCTACTATGCCCCCAGTGTAGTGTTATCTGGTAACTTGCTTTATTCCATCTTCCATATCACTGATTAAAATACTGAACAAAACCAGCCCTGGGACCGACACCTAGAGCACTCCACTTGATACTGGCTGCCAACTAGACATTACTACTTTTGGAGCCCAGTAATATAGCCAGTTTTATATCCACCTTACAGTCCATTCATCCAACCCACATGTCCTGAGCTTGCTTGCAAGAATGTAGGAGACGGTATCAAAAGCCTTGCAAAAGTCAAGATGTATCACGTTCACTGCTCCCCCTGCACCCACAGGCAGTCATCTCATCATAGAAGGTAATCAGGTAGGTCAGGCATGACATGCTCTTGGTGAATCCACGAGTACAAATAAATTTATTCACTACTTGACAACTAAATTAATATTATACACAAAAGCATCAGGACAGACTATTCTATAACATAAGAATAATAAACCAAGTCCTCCTAGAAGTCTGTTTTCTTAACAGTTAAGTATTAACTTATGAGACTGACCGGTATGTATATGAATAATGCTTTAAAATGCATCCATGATGAAGCTGTCTATAGAGTTTATCAGTTTAGCAACGTTTATATTCTTCATTAAAATATTTCTATATGGTTTTAGGATGCAAAAGTTCAAGCGCTGTGGGAACTTCCAAATCAGTAAACTTACCAGTAAGTAGAAGATGGGGGGGGGACCCCAAACAAATAGCAACCTGGCATTCAGAGCAATAACAGTAGCTGCAGAACAAATATGCAAAGCTATCCAAGAGCAGAGGCAATATATTAAAAGAGGGGAACAAAAAACCAAATATATTTAGTGCTGCTTTAAAAGTCACCTATTTCTAAATAAACACTAATTTCTTAATCAGGACCATGGTATAGACCATGGTTTCCCAAGATTTTCAGGCAACTTTACCATTTTACCTCCACCTCCTTCTCTTGAAGCCTCATTGGCTGGCCCTTCCCTTGCAGTGAACAACATCCTCATTTCTCCTCTTCCTTGCAATCACAGCCCTCCCTCTGTTGTTTTAACAAGCTAAGAAGTTGAGTTTCTGTGCTGAAGTCCAACATGCTGCTGTCCCCTGCCACTCTTAATTCTGTGCTAATTACTCTTCATTATATTTTTGTCAAAGTTGTAAAAATTATTTGGCTTTAGGATCAATCTACTGCACACGGTCTGTGTCCCATTAGCCTACAACTAATAACAAAAGCACTTCATTTATTTTGTGAATGTATAAACCCATACAGATTTACCTTTTTCCAGGATCAACAGCAATACTCGTGGGATGACCTACATCTTTTAAAAGGACTCGGGAGTTGTTTCCATTCATATTGGTTGTTTCAATGGTTGCCTTCTGCTGGTTGGCCCAAAGAATATCTTGATTTATCCAATTGATGGTAAATCCTGAAACACCTTTTCCTACATAACACAGTCTCTGTAAAAAGGAAAATAAACCACGCCAATAAAAATACAGCCAAAATTATCATATTGAACTCATCCACAAATACAACTGGATAAGGTACAAATACATAAAGAGTTCCACCTCATTTCACAGCACCGTACACCGAGAATTTTCTCTCTCAGGACTAGTCATAAGGCAGAACAGTCAAAGTGCCTCATTATGTAGCAAAAGCCCCTTGTACATTTCCCTTCTGGACATGGATATAGCAGAAGCCCCTTCTTACCTGCACCCCCCACCCAATATGGTGCATTTCTTTTTCTTCTAAGTATTGGCAGAGACCTAGCACACTCATTGTATGGGTGTAGCAAGGCTCAGAGCAAGCCAGAAAGCTCACAATCACTACAGCAGCTACAATACACTATACTAGATGGGTTTGAACGACATGGGTTTGAATGAGTGAGTGCGTGCATGCATGCGTGCGTGCGTGCGTGTGTGTGTGCTAAGGTGACCTGTACCACCCATAACTCGAAGTTTCCATTTATGATCTTACTGGTAACTTCACATCCTGTCCAATAAACTAGAATTTATTATGATCCCGTGACTTGGTCTTTTATAGCCAACAAGTACACCTCCAGAGGTAAGAGCCAGGATTATCCCAGTCAACCCAGCTGTACATGGGTACCTGTGCATTTGGACTGAACAACCAAGGTCATTGGCTGCAACTCTTTCATGACTAGTCCCTTCATTGCCAATTCAAAAGATGGCATTTCCATGGCTAAAAATGAGGAATGGTGCAGGATTTAGGGGAATGTCATGCTTGTCATATCACTTTCTTGTGATCTGCTGTGCCTTTACCGTGTTAATCTAATGTGTCACTAGGTACAAGAATACCGGTGACTTTAATCAGCTTAATTTCTTCTGTATTTCTCCATGTCTGCCTTTATACTCACACCTACATTTATAAATGCAAACCGTTAAGTTAAATGATGCTTAGAATGACCTGTTCTCTAGTGAAAACTGTCTAGATTTTTCTTCTTCCTAACATGCTACTCTGCATGCGCTCACCGTAAAAGGACTCAGCTTCCCAGTCCTACTCTAAGGTCCAAGATCCTTCAAGCTCATGCACTCAGAGTAAATTAGTCACGTCTGCAGGAGCAGAGGCATTTGCCTGGGTAGCACCCACTGGGTGTGTCTACACAAAACATTTACTGTGCAGTTGATTAATTAACTCTGCAGTAAATATCTCAGCCTCTATACATGCACCCTAAATACAAGTCTTACCCTGCTGCGGAGCTATCTCATGCACGGCACCACATGTGTAGGTGCTGAGCCGACTGACTGGGGTACTTGGGTGCTTCAGTGTGGGGGTTGCCTGCTGATTAGCCCCACACTGAAGCAGTCTTGTACCCCGGACAGCCCCCCCCACAACACATTGATCCCAGTCAAGGAAGCCCCAGGCTTACAGACTGACCCTCTAGGTCCCCTGACAGCCAGGGCTGCTACGACCTGGCTCAATGTGCTGCGCTCCAGGCACACATGTAAGGCACGCACCCGAAGGCAATTAGCTCCACAGTTTACTACTCCCCGTTAATGGCACTGCTGCCAGTATATGGACCCAGTCAGTAGCAGAAAAAAGCACCCAGTCAGTACCAGAAAAAAGTTCTAGAAGTGCTGGCCATCGTTCAACATACATTAGCCATTGCCACCAAATACAACATACTGTGCAGCTGTTTCTGAACCAAAAACAGAAGGCTCAAAGGAGCGTTTATTGTGACTACAGGTCGCAATAAATCATTTAATACGTTCAAAAATGTGAGGGAGTATGATCTCTTTAATTTAGGTTTCTGAAGATGGAAAATTCTCACAATTCCAGTAATATATACTAAAAGCCAGTAGAAATTCAGAGTTAGAATCATAGAAAATGAGGGCTGGAAGGGACCTCAGGAGGTCATCTAGTCCAACCCCCTGCTCAAGGCAAGACTATCCTCAACTAGATCATCCCAGCCAAGGCCTTGTTTACCCAGGTCTTAAAAACCTCCAAGGATGCAGATTCCACAACCTCTCTGGGTAACCTGCTCCAGTATTTTACTACCCTTCTCATGTGAAAGTTTTTCCTAATATCTAACCTCAACTTCCCTTGCTGCAACTTGAGACCATTTCTCCTTGTTCTGTCATCTGAGACACTTAGAACAGTCTAGCTCAGGGGTGGGCAAAATGCAGCCCACAGGCCAGATGCAGCCCACCAAGCCATTCTTTCCGGTCCGTGGGGTCCCTAATGATTTTGGAAAATTAATATTAATCTGCCCTGGGCTCCCTGTCATGCAGCCCTCAATGGCTTGCCAAAACTTAGTAAGTGGCCTTCCACCCAAAATAATTGCCCACCCCTGGTCTAGCTCCATCCTCTTTCTAGCCAGCCTTCAGGTAGTTGAAGGTTCAGTGCTGCCTTCAAAATTTGGTTTGTCTGAATTTCTTGATTTTCATTCTGTTTCCAGTTACTCACACTGTGGCAGCCATGCGCGCTATGAATGCCAATGGAACAGTCTACTAAACACAGTTCTCCGAGTTTCTGCTGTGGTCATTATGCCAAAGCTCCACACTTTAAAGCTTTGGGAGCGAACCAATAAGTATAAACTGCTAACACAAGATGTGAGGAGCAGCCACACATCTGATGTGTTTGTTATACCTGGTATCCCAGAGAATTCTGTCAAAATTAGTTATCTCGAGTTAGTTCAAAATTCCGTAGAGAATGCAAACAATGGCAAATTATTCAATAGTGACCAATTATCAGAGATTCACAATGGGGGACAATGGGGGACTGTCAAGGAACTGGAACAACAATGAATTAAACCATAGTGGCAAATTATCCCATAAGCAAATTAACCAAAAATTACTGTATTACCTTACCTCTTGTTTTGTGCCATTTAGGTATACTCGTTGCAGAAGCCCTTTTTTGGTGTCTACCCAATACATTTTCTCTTCTTCGTAATGAAAATCTATGAGGGTTGATTCACCAGCATTGGCTACTATTCGCTCATGATTAGTGCCTTCACTATCAATTCGAAAGATGGCATTTCCATGGCTAAAAATGAGAAATGGTGCAGGATCTAGGGGGAAAAAAGATGTGTTCATAACTATTGTACTTTTATGGGACTAAATTCCTCTCATCTCCATGTTAATTGTAGAGTAAGTAGAAACTGATGATACTCCTAACACTCAAATGTTATGCATTTTGTGGCATTGCCCATATAAGTCTCATAATTACCAATGTGTCACACAAAGTTGATGTTACCTCACTTTGATTGTGGAAAAATAACTACTTCAAAAATAAAATTGAGATTACAGAAGGAGGAAATACAGGAAACCCATGCTCTTCAAGGGTTCGGCATTCGCTGTTTCAAATATTTGTGAATGCCAAACCCGCTTCTTAAATACACTTAACGGAGCTCTGCGGGAGCTCCATGGTTGCTGCTGCCACTCTCCCACCGCCATCGCCATGCTCCTGCCATTGCTAGGGCAGCCGTGCACCCGCCTAGTCACTGGGGGCACTGAGTTTATGAACGCAGATGGAGTTTATGAATGCAGTGCCTTATTTGCGGATTTCGCCATTCACGAGGGATATGGGAACGCATCCCCCACGAATGGTGCGGGTCGTCTGTCTCTAATTCTACATACTATAGTCAAAGTGAAGGGGGGAGGAGGACAATGTTCTAGTCCTGGCATGGCCAGCCTACAAAATGAGTGCCATAAGTGGCATGGGCACCCTGTGTGTGGCACATGGCAAACCAGGAAGTGAGGAGGCAGCATAGTGACAAATAAAGCAGGGAGCAAAAAGCCAAGTAGCAAACTGAACAATAAGCACAGGGAGGGAAGCAGAAAACAGAGCAGCAGATCAAGCAGGGGAAGGGGACTGGAGTGACATTTGGTAAGGATGTGGGGCTAATTTGAGGCATGCTTGCCAAAAAGGCCCCCTCTACGCTAGTCTATGTTTCTTTGGTTAAAGTTCTCCCAGCTATGTGTATCTGGTGAGAACAGCCCCAGCCCTAGAGGAACTCTAATGTCTCATCATCTCCCCAGACTAGGAAACTAAAGCTTTTAACAGGAAGAAGCATCTGGAAAGTAATCATAGAATTGAACCAGATGCTCTTACAAACTGTTCCAACTGTTAGTATCTGAACTTTTATTAATCATAATAACAATTAATTATTAAGATTAATTCCCAAACAAAAATTATGTTACTGAAGAGTTAAGAGTGACAGCACATTTCATCAGCTTTGTGTCAAGTACATCCCAAGGATATTCAAATGATCGCCAAAACCCAGGAATCCAGACATGTGGAAATGCACAGTTTGGGCACCTAGACAACCTTAGGTAAAGATAGGGCAATTACTATGTAGCTGGGGTTTTTTGTATTTTAGCTTTTGTGGTCCTAGATTAAGCTAAATCAGTTTATAAATTCACATTAGATTTTTTCCCCCCTCTCCTGGTGTCAGTAGAGGCCAGAGCATGTAATGCTCTTTGGGTGCCATAATTCTGCATTTTTGTTACTTAACATGCTTTCAAAGATGCGTTCTGCCCCCATCCTCTTTCCCTGATAGACCCAATTAGACACGTGCTGTACTTGGACGTCCTTAGTGCCAGTACTTGTACTTCTCACTCTGATAGTGCAATCTAGCCATACTCTGCCTGCCCACTGAGTGAGTATGCTTGCAAGAGAAAAGATTAATTTGTCTTAATTTGGCTTTCATTTAAAAAAAATGTTTTGAAAAAACAAATCCAATGACTAATCACCAATTTTCTGACAAAAACACCTTTAGAGGTGAAAGCCATAAACCTTTTGGTGGCAGCTTTCACCTGTATGAGATGTCTCTCTGTGACTAGTTAGCATATGAAGGGATAAAAGATTCATGATAAATTTTATTTAATCAAGTTATTAGGAAATGCAACTGTGAGATAGATACAGAAGATAGCTAACTACCCAAACACCTATTGGATTTTGTTTCCAAGGAAAAAGAACTCCTAGATCAATCAAACCTATACCCTACTGCCCGCTTTCATTGATGTGCTTTTAGCATGCGCAAGTATGAATAAGTACACCCATTTTACTGTTTTCAGAAAAGTTTTTTAAAAGTTCTTATTTGCACAACAAAATAAAATTGGGTTCTGAAATAAGTTGACATTTAATAGTATTAAGCTGGACAACCCTTAGATGGACAAACTTTTACAAGGCGAGGGCAAAATAAACCTCCAGGTCTGAACCGTCTCCCGTCAGAATAATGGAAAACCTCACACCTCAAGACTGAGTTTGAGTCCCCTTTCATAAAGCATGTCAGGCATCAGGTTTTGACTAATACGCAATATATGGTTTACTGTTCTGTAAGAAGAAATTTACCAGTACATTTATCTTTAGGATAAGTTGTGCTGTACTTGGAGTTTTCAAGGTATTATCCAATTATAACAGCTGCTTTTAGGACATTGGTGATTCTTTTTTTCTGCTGTTGTTTGCATTGAGCATCTCCATGTGAGAATATTTGAACTATGTAGACTTGGTTTACGTAAATAGTAAATGAATGCTGAGCTGTAGCAAGGTTGATTTGTCTCAGGAGTCTGACAGCTGCACTGCTGGTATTTTTGCCAGTTATTCCCTGGACCAAGAGCTTACATGTATTTTGTTTTTGTCCTTTCCAGCCAATGAATTTCACACTAGGAGAGTCAAACTGAAGGCTCTCAGTGTAATGGCACTGAATATACTTGGGGATTCTGTACTGTTCGGGTTTTCCATTGCCATTTAATATTTACAATGCAGAATCACCCAGAAGCTCCCAACTGGGTTTGAGGCTTCATGCTATCAACACACTGTATCTGCAGAAACAGATAAGCAGTCCCCTAAAGAGCTATAAAATATGAAGGAAATATGTTTGGTGGACTTCCTATTGTAGAAATTATACCCAGAGTAGGGGTCACAGTGAAGACTAGGTCCCTGTAGAACCCCTGAAGAGAAGGTCCACATCTGATAAAAAATGTTTATATCTGACAGAAGTGGATAAAGTAGTAATATTTGCATTATTCTTGCAGAGAAGCACAAACCGTCACCCAAACAAGAGTACCATAGACCCTACCGGGGTACTCCTTTAAATCTCAGAGCTATCTTTATAAAACAATAATATCTGCCAGTATTTTTTATTCTATAATGTGTGTTTGTTCTTTGAAAACCATCTATGTACAAACAGTATTGGAAGATTACATGTTAACTGTCACCCTACTGATGTTCAAATCAAATGTACATTCCTTAAAAATAAATCCAAAATAAAAGAATGCTTCTTTTTAAAGAGCTAGCCTTGTAAACTCAGCAGGGCAGACCTACATCAAGCTTGGTTCTTTCTCGTTATAGCCCCCAAGCCAGAACTGAATTAATAATTCTGTTTATTTGTGAGCCAAGCAAAATAAGGCTCAGGTCCCCTTAAATATACTGACGTGGGAAGGCTAACGTACGTCAGCAAAAAAGTGTTAAAATGTCCTTTGGTCCTGTGCTTAAATACCACAGCACTGGAAACCCAAGAGAGAGTAAAACAGAGAGTGATGAGTATTAACAGCTGTGCCTAGTAACCTCACTGTGCTAGACTTTAGGGTTGTGCGAAATGGGCTGTATTCGATTTGGATTCAGATTCGGCACCAATTGGGGACAGTGATTCAATTTGCTGATTCAGATCACTGTCCTGATTCAATTCAGCTGAACCTGAAACTGAAGATTCAATGCTGATTCAGAGAATCAGTGATTTGACCATAGGCACAGTTTTAAATATTTTTTCTACATACCTCAAGGTACCAGGTGTGGCTCATGAACGCTGATGGAGCATCCCACAGGAGCATGTGGGGGGGGCCCCATGTGCTCAGTGGTGAACCTGGAAGTGAACTGTAAGTACTTCCAGTCCACTTCTGGGTCTGCCGCTGAGTACACGGGGGACCTCCCCCTGTGCCCTCCTGGCTCGGCAATCGGCTGCAGGTAGACCCCGGGTGTCTCCCCAGAGCCAGGAGACACCAGTCACTGAGCCAGGGGACAGGGGGAGTCCCCCACGCACTACCCGGTGGACCCAGAAGTGGACTGGGAGTGCTTCTGGTCCACTTCTGGGTCCACTGCTGAGCATGCTGGGGACCACCCCCCATGGTCCTGTGGGACACTTCATATGCCATCTCAGTTTTCATGAGACACTTGGTACCTTGAGGTTTGTAGAAAAAACATTTAAAGCTGTGTCTACTTCCAAATTATCGAATCTCTCCAAATCTCTCCAAATTGCTTCAGAGGGTTCCAATTCAATTCAGAGAAATTGAAGGGTCTCCTGATTCAATTTGGATTTGGAGATTCAGCCACCAAATCGGGCCAAATTGAATCAGCGACTGAAGCTTCACACAGCCCTACTAGACACTGTACATGCGCAGAGCAGTAGAAAGTCTATCCCTCACAGGACTTGCACTCTAAAGATGTCTACACAGAAGACGGCAGTGTCAGATGGAGAGCCTTGATCTAGATTTAAGCAAGCTATTGGGACTGTAAAGTGAGATAATGGAAGATAATTAGATTCTGAAAGCAGTCCAGTGATGACAACACACCTGTTTTTCAGCACAGCATATAATCCTTCACACAGTTCTGTGCTGCCAGAGTTAAAAGATGACTTTAGGTACCCAAAACTAGCTCATAAAGTCAGTGCAGGTATAGACAAGATAAATGCAGGGTAACAGAAAGGGGGACAACATACAGCAGATTTGAGAATATGAAGGCAGCAAATGTCTTGTGAGTGCCATGATTGTTTTGGGATGGGAATGGTTAGGGGAAGGCTAGGAGGGTACACTCATGAGAAGAGAGAGAAAGAGAGATGCTATCATGAATGGCACATGCTCCCAGTAGCTGGCGGGGCATGACTGCACTGGCAGTGGTGGGAGTGCAGCGGCAGGAGTGCAGCAGCAGTAAGCACAGAGCTCCCACAGACACTGCCAGCGTTGTCAGCAGCGACAAGCCGCGGGTGGTGAGCACCAACCAGGGGCAATCGCAGACTGCCCGCAGACACTGCCAGCAGTGTTGGTGGCAGGTTGGCAAGTGGCAACTGCTCACAGGTGCCACCAACAATGCCAGCAGCACCTTTTTGCAAGGGGTGCACCGCCTTACTCAGGGAGTACACATGCACCCACATGCATCCCCTACGCATCGTCCATGGATGCTATCTATGACTCTGAAAACAGGTAGGGAGTAAGTCAGCTAAGTAAGAAGCGTCCATCTTAGATGCTCATTTTCTTACCACAACCACACCTATGACATCCATGAAGTATGAAAAATAACTCACTAAACCAGAGAACCAGCCCATTTCACTTTCACCTTCCATTTGATTTTTATGTTAGAAGAGGCAGCTGTACAGAAAGTGAATGAAACTGGCCAGGCACTGTCCATTAACTGAGGTATTTTGAGTCTGTGCTCTGAACAGAGTAGTAGACTCTTTCCACACTGTAAGCTGATGCTAAGAGCTAGAGAAAATTGTAAAGCTCTTTTCAGCCATTAAAAAAGGATCACTTTACCATCAGCATAACAGGACCACTTGTCATTATCCAGTGTGTAGCCAGGCAAGCAGGAGCAGATATAGGACCCTGGAACATTGGCACAGATTTGGCCACAGGTACCCAGGCCACCTTGAAGGCATTCATCGATATCTGAAATGCAAGTATGTACAGGTCAGGACAATTCAGAATGCAAGAGAAAAACAGAAAACAACATAAAATGCACTTCTTAGGTAATATGTTGGCTACAATTTTAATCTCCCATTTTTAAACTGGCAGTGCGGAGATATTATTCCCTGTTTCCACAAAAGCCCTGAATAAATTTTAGATGTAGGAAATAATCAGAGAAACCACGCACCTGTCTAATGACTATGTAGTCTGAAGTACCTTTTAATAACCCTGCAGACAGAAGGAATGCTCTGTTTGTTTTTGTGGCTTGCACCATTATGTGCTAAATGATTAGGATGCAGAATTTATCTCAGTTTGCTGCTGCAAGCTTTTTTTTTTTGTGCAATTCCCTTTGCTGTCCCTCACTACCCCCCACAGAAATTTCACAAATAAATCACTGAGCTTTATTAAAACATGCCAAGGCATTCTTATTTCAAAATGCAATGAATGGAACAACTATAGTTTAGATTCAGTTGAGTCTTAAAAAAAACCCCAACCTTTTGCTTCCTGAGCACCAACTGTTCAAACTAAACACCAGTCCTGTGCAACGAGCAAATCAGAATACCAACTTCTAACTGCTGGATTAGCCTAGAGCTGTTAAGAATTAAAAAGATGCTTGGTGTATTTACACTGTATTATTACGGCTTGACGCAGTAACTGCAGGGCTGAAGAAGGTCATTTCTGAAGAGAAGGTTTTATTTGGGTTGTGTGTTGGAGGAGGATTTAAGCACTTAAGAACCAATCCTGCAAGCTGCTGACCACATCCAGAGACATACAGAGAAACCTCAATTCTCATTGAAACCAAAGGCAGCTGATGGCAACTCTCTGGAGGTGTCCTTCTTTTGGGAGCTTCCTGCTCTTGTGGTACGTGCTTGCAACAGAGGCCTAGACCTAGAAGGTGCTCTTAATGAATGACTCTTAGCCTGCATAAGTTCCAAGTTTGTGCCCATTATATATAAAATCACAAAGACTTCTGGTTTTGGATGTTGTTAATAAAATCAAGATGTGATAAGCAGGGAAGGAAGCAGGAGGGAATTTCAAAAAGCATGGGATCAATTGCAAGTAAAAAATAGATAGCTATTCATGACCAAAAATATTTTCCTAAGAAATTCAGTGCACCTCTCAGAGTATAGTAATCCAAACACAAGTTTCTGAGAATTTACCTTCTATGCTCCTGCCCAAAATGTACAATCAAAAAAAGACTGTCCCTGGAGAACCTACATAAAATCTGAGCCTAGTGCAAAGTGACATAGAGTTTTGGGAGTTCTGTAAGTGCTGTGTGAATACTTCTAGCAAACAGAAACAATAAGTATCAAAGACGTGTGCATGACCTGATATAAGAAACGTTCAGTGATTTGGAATGCAGCTGCAGCACTTATACTCCAAATAACTCAAGACACTGCTGATGACCTCTACACCATGCTAGAGGTCCACGTTTTTCACAAAGTATTTGTTTTTGCATACTTTCTTCCAATTTTTTAGGTCGAGTAAAACCAGATCTAACAGATCAGTATCAGGTGTTTTTGTTTCCTTTTTTCTATTCTTTGTTCATAGAATTGTAACCCGGGTGGTACTCCAAGAGGTACCCCTTCTCCAATTGAAAGGATCAAAGCAGGTGGACAAGCGCTGTGGGAGGTGTAGGGACTCTCTTCCCCCTATAGAGCAGAGCCAGACCACCAATGGGGACTTAACCATATACCTTTTAATGAGAGAACAACACTGGGAACATAACAGGCATAAATCAGGGGGTATAGGGGACACTACAATGCCCCAAGGGGCAGGATTCAATCAAAGGTTAGACACTTACAATCATAGACATATTCATCCAGTTGACAAAAGACAGGGTTAACCAAAATGTAAAACAAACAGCAGAACAAACAATACTGGTTGGTGAAATATAGAAGGCACAAATACACAATGTGAAATGACAAGGAATATAGGGCCTTGGTACCTGCAGGGGGAGAAAGGGGAAAACACAATGGCCCCTTTCCACTGCAACAAGAATTTCTCCTGTTAATTTCACCCCACCTAGGACTTGAACTTGGATCTCCTACATAGTCAGCAGAAACGCTACCACGCAGCCACTAGCTATGGCACTAAGCTGCAAGGGGTCTTGATCATCCCAAAGCCCTGCCTCATGTTGAGTTGCCTGGCCTCTGATTGGAGGAGCTGGAAGCAGAGCTGGGAACCTCTCAAGTCACTGCTCAGATTCTTGCTGTAGCAGGGGAGCCTCTCCTGCTGGCTGCAGCCTCCCTAGGGGATCCTGGAGCCCAGCAGGGAGCCTCTCATGCCAGCCGCGCACCGTGCTGCTGAGGGTCTAACTGCCGCATGCAGGTTCCACTCCTTCAGGCTCTTTTGGAGCAACTGCTCCTACCTCGCTGGCCCAGCTCTTGCCATCTCTTTGAAGCTCCTTCCTTCTGGTCCCTGACTGGTGTCTCCTGACTCTCCCTCCAGGTGACCCAAGGGACCAATCAGGGGACAACGGGGGGGGGGGGGGGTAGGGGGTCTCTGGGGCCTGATTGGTGCAGAAAGGGAATCCCAAGTCCTCCAATCATCTTTTGCCCTTTCAAAACCCCTGGGCTAAGTCACTTCCAGCTAGCCCATCACACAATGAACTTATTTATTTAATACTGGCACCTGACGTTGCTTCCAAGAATCAACTACAACTATTTGATTGGCTCCTTCCTGAATAATTCCAGTTCAGACACTGGTGAATGTAGCTTCTGCCTTGTTCCTTGCCATTACAAAGTTACCTAGAGTAGATAGCATAGATAGGTCTAGGTACCTAGAGCAGATAACACAAAGACTACAACTTCCAGTGTTTCCATTACAGTAATAGCTGTTGGCACGAAGTAACTTGCCAAAAGGTACTCCAATACTTTCCATGCCCACTGTGCCATAATGGAGAAGCTACTCTTCTGAAAATGTGACTTCTGTATAAACATGTGCACAGAAATAATTTGTACAGTTAATTTTTCACAGTATTACTTTGAATAATAGTAATAATTATTCTTAATATATGTACTAATAAGTTAGCACTAGAGGCCCTTAGCTGCCTCTGCAGCTATCTTCATCCATTCCTGTCTATTCTGTATCTTTGTCCCCCTGTCATCTACATTTAATTTTTGTAGATCTGATACTACATCTCCCTGTATGCAGTGCTTCCCCCTCTATGCGGTGCTGGTCAGGCCGCAGCTGGAGTACCGTGTCCAGTTCTGGGAGCCGCACTCCGGGAGGGACGTGGAGAACCTGGAGAGGGTCCAGAGGAGGGCCACTCATATGGCTGAGGGCCTCCATGGCCAGCCCTGTGTGGAGAGGCTGAGGGACCTGAATCTCTTCAGTCTCTGCAAGAGGAGACTGAGGGGAGATCTTGTGGCTGCCTACAACCTTATCAGGGGCCAGCAGCAGGGACTCGGGGAAAGGCTGTTCACCAGGGCCCCCCTTGGAGTCACCAGGAACAATGGCCACAAGCTGAGGGAGGATAGGTTTAGGTTAGATATTAGGAAGAACTACTTCACTGTAAGGGTGGCCAGAGCCTGGAATAGGCTTCCCAGAGAGGTGGTGCTCTCACCTTCCCTGGAAATCTTCAAGAGAAGACTGGACAGGCACCTGGCTCGGGTCTTATGACCCCTGCCACCCCCAGTGCTCCTTCCTGCCCATGGCAGGGGGTCGGACTCGATGATCTGTCTCGGTCCCTTCCAACTCATTGATTCTGTGCTTCTATGATTCTATGATACATCATCTAGCCATATGGTCTTCTCCCCTCCTGTACCCTAAGGAGCATTTTTTTGGTGTCCAGACTGCTTCCACTCTTTTAGAGTGGCCCAGCTAAAAGTAGTCATTGTGCTCAAACTGAATGCACTTGCAAATTCTGTAAGTAGTGAGAACTAGTAATAATGCAACAACTTGATGCTTACAAGTAATGGTGTGCAGAAATGACAGCCAAATCCTGATTCTTTGAAAAGTTAACCCAGAAAATCCAAACTTGTTTCTCCTTATTTCTACGCTTGAACTCTAACTTTTCTTAATTTTTACCTGAGTAACATTCCCTCGGCTCTGCTTCATACCCCCTGTCTGGCTGTCTTGACCTTATACTCTGAACTGCCTCCCACTTCTCTTGTGATACGCAATTTTTCCTCTTTGAAATACATTCTTGGCACAAAACCTTTCAATGTCTTTACCTAATTTTTTAAACAGTAAATGTTATGTACCTGAATTAGTCTGCAAGATCCTTATAGAAATATATCAGTGACAAATAATGATAAACCACATGCCCAGCTCCTATTGAAAGTTCTGTAATTACTAGTAGGAACCATACAAGACATTCCTTTTATTCACAGACCACAGGTCTGGTTGGGCTTCTCTTCCTTAACATTTACCAGAAAGCTGTGATGGGATCCAGATATTTGAATACCATGTGCCCTTTGCTTGCTAGGGCTGGGCAGATTTCAGGCATTGAATCTAGCTTTAGACCTCTATGGATACCCTCCATGTACAGACCTTGCAGCTCATACCCCTTAGACATTGAAAACCCCCTGATAAAAATGTTTAGGCCAAGAGACCACTGTTGCCTCCCCAAAGGTTGCCCAAAAACTCCTGCATATTCCACAAAATCCAACTGAAGGTGTGAGCCTTCCAGTTTAGTTTACCTCTTCAGGCACATGTAACAGCTGTATCATATGACCACACCAAAATTTTGCGTGAGAGTTTCTGAACTCTGTTACTCTTTACTTAAAAATAAAGTACATGGTATACAGATCAACCTGAAAACAGACATCCTAAAGACAGTTTCCTAGTGCTAACTTATCCTTCCTTTGGCGATCCCTGAGGGTCTTCCTCAGGTTGCAGGGTTCTCCCCTACCTCATCAGATTCCTGAAGCAATTTAATCTCAGCCTGAGCTAGTGAAAGTGGTTGAAGACTGTTTCTCCTGTCTTTTGAAAACCTTCTCTTCTCCTCTGTCATGTCACATCCTGATCAAATCAGCACTGACACGTCGTTACATCCATGGTGGCCCACAACTGATTACCAATGCCTTTGTCTGGTTACAACAGAGGTATGGAATATATTTAGCCATCAATGGATTCATTTACAACCCTTTACGTGACCTGTGGGAGTGTTCAATTCATCCTTGACCATGAGGGATCACTGCCACGGATGGGAATATGTATGGTTTTTCCCCTTTTCTGTACCAGCACAAAAACTAGGAACACATTTAGCGGCATCATTTAAATTTGTTTGTCTTGAATTCACAGAATCTGTTCATCAGCGATGGGAGAAATTGACATGTCTTGCACCGAATTTCTCCTAAAAATCACAGAGCTAACTCATATCAAAAAGATTCATTGTTACTACTTGCATTGAAATTAATCTGAAATAAGAGGCTTCTCAACAGATTACTTCCAATGTGTTCCTACACAGATTCATGGGATAGGTATTACAGCTCTTCAGAAGCTGCCACTAAGGGCTAAATTCTGCAATCCTCAGTCAAATTCTCACTAAAAGTCAGTGAGAGTTTAAACCAAATGTAGGTTCTGGGGCTTTGATTTGGGAGGATCCACTTATCTGTCTACATTGCAGATGGAATCAAGGAGGATTATATTCACTTTTATTGGCTTATCAGGGCAACAGGCATCTGCAAGGCAGAGGTGAAAAACAAATAACTGCCCTGTCTTGCCAAGGTCTACCTTGCTAGAAACAGATCATCAGAGGCCCTAAGAACAGTAAGAGGGGGCAAAATAACTGCTTGTAATGCATTTGCAATTGTCCATGTTTGGTGACATAAGCAGCAGCTCCTGTTTGTTTTGCCATGACCTTCCTCTTCCTAAGTAAAGTAAACCACCATGACAGTAACCAATAGCCAGCTGCAGGCAGTCCTAACATTTTTGAAGATATAACAATGACTGCCATGTGCAATGGATCCCTGTGTTTTGGTAAAGTAGAGTGTACTACAGATGTTCCAGAGAAAAATGAGGATCTAGAGAGACTCGCACTGAAACCGCACATTGTCTATAGTCCTAAGGTTGCCTATAAAGACAGTGAATAGAAAATAACAGGAAAGAAAGAATTTCAAAGTGGAATGTTTACCAGTTTCAGCTAGAGTGAATTTCAATCTAATTTTCAATAAAGTACATGGAGCAAATACAGCAGCAGCAGCAATCCCTCACAGTGGAGGATGGTTGTTTTTCATGTTTGTCTTATCTGTGGGTCCAAAGATAGATAACAAAGCCAACCTGGGATCTACAGACTGGGTTGCAGCACAGGTACATGGTGCCATGCAAGGTGGGTAGCTCTGGGTTCTTGGTTTGGGCCTCTACATGCTGTTTCTGCATTTCTGTCTCCTGTTGTTATTGTAAGGTTTCAAAGTACTGAGATCAAATACACCCCTTTTGCCATTCAAGATAATACTGTTTGACATTAAATAGAAACACTGCCACAGTATAAGTGCAAACTTTGTATGAGTCTGAGACTAGAAAGCCAAAAGTTCTTATACATCAAAATGAAATTCCTGGTGAGTAATCAAATGCCATCAAAACAAAAATAAAAAAACCTGAATCATGTAAAAATTTGCCTTATCAGTCAGAGTAACTACTCTATTGGACTCAATCTAGAAGGCCATGAGCCAAGCAACATCACATACCAGACATTCTAAATTAGGCACTTGTGAACAGTAGGTAGATGCAAAATAGAATTATAACCAAGTCTGGTGCCAAAACTTGCTGTTTCCCCATCAGACATGTCCAGCGATCAATATAATTCATGCTTCATTCCAGCACCATGAACAGAACTTATCCTTTAGGATAAAATTTTTGAAGGAACTGAAGGGAGCTAAGGCAACCAAACCCCACAGATATTTGGTAGAACCTAGATCCTTCAGCCTCCTTAAGACACATTTCAATCTCAGCTATTGTGGAAAGGTTTGTTGATCTCTCTGATTCCTAATGTTATTCCAAAGGAATCTTGTCAGGCAAGCATATAGACAGAGATCCACCTGTTTATCCATTTTAAGTAACATTTGCATATTTTCCCCAGAATTGCTCCATAATCCATCTTCTGTACAGTGGAATCTTGGAAGGTTGTCCAACATAACCAAAAGGTGAATTGCTGTCTATTTTTTTAATGGGTGACAGAGAAGAGAAGGGGAGGAATTTCAGGAATTCAGTCCCATGAAACTACAGTTCTAAACTACGTTATTTTTCAAGAATGAGCCCTGGCATTGTATCTCTCACAGATGCAGTTAAGAGGTGGGAGAGTGTATGATTTCCACTATTAACAAGAATAACTCTTATAAATCTCCCCTGTGGCAGTTTGAATGTCTTGGGAGCATAGGGCCTTTGAGCATTAAGCTTCCCATTCAAATCTAGCCTAGGCTTTCAATGATGACTGAAACTCATTAACATCTGATGGCTGTTGGACAGCCTGTGTGGAATGGCTTTGGTGACTTCCCTCCATTTCCTGGTATACAGGTGTCCCCTATCATCGCAAGTGTCAGGTTTAACAGAGATACCAAGGACTGAATGGGCACGGCAATAACATAAGTATCTTATCATCAGAAGTTCTAATGTCAGCAGAGTATGAGTGTTGTGCCAAAAGTGTCCCTCTTGGTCCAGGGAAGGCACTTTTTTTTAAAGGCTATTTAAAAAGGGCAAGGTTAATATAGATTACCTCAATGAGGCATGTAAGGAATTCTATCTGGTTACCTTATCAAACAGAAGAATAAAAGGTGACTTAATTACAATGTATAAGTATCTTCACAAGAAAAAAAATCAAATACTAATGGGATTTTTTTAATCTCCTGGAGAAAAGTTCAAGTTTAATCAAATACTAATGGGATTCTTTAATCTCCTGGAGAAAAGTTCAAGTAGAACCAGTAGCAAGATGCTGAAGCCGGAAGAGCTAAAATTAGACACACATTTTTAACAGTGTGAGTGATTAACCAGTAAATCACCAAAGAAAGTGATACAATTTCTATCTCCTGCTGCTTTTGAATCAAGAGATTTGAAGTCAAGCACAAATTATTAGCCTCAATACCAAAGTAACTGGTTGAAGTGTAATGGCCTGGGTTAAACAAGATAATACCATGGTCCTTTCTGGCCTTGAATCGATGAAGCTGTCCTTCAGGACCAGGCACGTTGATGGGACAGTATGAAAGTATTTACACTGCCTCTGTTGCATTTGGTTTGTGGGTTTTATTATTTAGAGCTGTTAGTCTGCCAGCCCTAAAGTTCAGATGGCTAAAGAAAAGCCCACTCAAACTAATGACTGAGAAAGGATACTAGCTGATAAAATGATAGAGTGAAACAGTAAAAGAATAATTGTCCAACATAAAAATCAGAGGCAAACTGGCAATCCGCCTCTGCAGTCAGAGAATGTTCAACACAGCTGCAAACAGGAAGACCCAATAGTACACAGCGTTATTGTTGAATTTATTGGTTCTCTGGGTTTATTGTATGAACAATGGAAGGGAACCCAGTACTTAATACGTTATCTCCTTTCCTTGCAAAGCTTAAAATGAAAGGCAGTTTCTTAAGGTCTCAACAAATTTGCCCATCAGGTGCAACTAAGTATTCACTTTCACCTGCACTCTTTGCGCCAAAGTGAAGTACAGCTGCCATCCTGCTGTGGCTGCATTCTGTATCCCAGCAACAACTTCCCCAATGAGAACTTTTCCCTGTGAAAGAAATCGGCTTAGTGAACACAAAGGCTGTGTCTGCAGAGTCCTGACAAGCAGTACTGAATGGAAGAATAAGGTTCTGCTTAGTGCTCAAAGACGTCTTTATGCTGAGAATGCCTTAAGAATCAGGGAAAACGATGAATCATGTCATCGTGATGCTGGCAGCCTTCAATGCCCTTAAACACAAATATTCCAATTGATTGAAAGTCCAGAGAAATGCTCTGAACTCAAAAGGTGAAGTATTAGTATGCCAGGCAGGCTTGCAGAGAAATAGTGAGTGAGTGAAGGCAGTGAGTCAGAGCCCACTTCCCTTTATTTATACTCATGCAACCTCACTGAAGTTTGGCTCCTGTGAATTTATAATCATGGGCAAACTCAAACCAATACATCTATTCACTGCACAATTGTATTGCCAAGGGTGATCATAAAATTTATCTGAGTAAAGAGTAGAATGCCAACCAAGGGACTATGCTTTTTTCCTCTTATGTTTAAAATATACTGTTCATAGTCCAGAAGATGGAAAGAAATTTTTAAAAGTGTACACTTTAAAACAAATAGGGAATACTGTTGCTGACTAAGCTGCAAAGGACTAGCCACTTTCTTAGTTCCAATCAGACATCATTTAGGCACCAAAGAAGTCCCCTAAAGGAGAGGTACTCGCCACAGGTACAAAGACACTATATCTGGTTCCTCTACTAACTAGTCCATGGTCAGCATAGGGGATTGTTTGCAAAGCAGAGGAGATAGTTTGGTTAGGGGAAGGAAATGGGCAAAGGAGAGCATGCAAACAGTAGACATGGCTTCCCTCACAGCAGCTCCCCTAAGTGGTTCTGAGGGGGTGTATACATGTCAACACCAGATAAAACGTAGCTAATTAGTAGGGCTGTGTGAAGCTTCAGTCACTGATTTGATTTGGAAGAGATTTGGCCCAATTTGGCAGCCAAATCTCTGAATCCAAATCAAATCAGGAGACCCATAAATCTCTCCGAATCAAATCAGAAGCCTCCAAATCGATTCAGAGAGCTTCAATGATTTGGCCATAGACACAACTTTAAAAGTTTTTTCTACACACCTCAAGGTAGCAGGCACGGCTCGTGAACACTGAGATGCTGGGGCGGATGGAGCATCCCGCGGGAGTGCAGGTGGGTCCCCTCAGTGGTGGACCCAGAAGTGGACCAGAAGCACTTCCAGTCCACTTCTGGGTTCGCCATAGAGTGCACAGGGGACCCTCCCCCCTACCTCCTGGCTCCGTGATTGGTGCCTTCTGGGTCTGGGGGGGCACCCAGGCCTCACCCCCAGCCAATCGCTACAGCACAACACTGCACAAATGTAGACATAATCTTTCCAACTCTGGCACTACTAGGTAGAATTAGCTCACAGGACCTCTGCACAGGGGTATTTTGTGTCATATAAAAAATACTATATGCCTGATCTCCCCATCTGTAAAATGAGGATGACAGCACTTCCTTACATCCTAGGGGTGGTGTGAGGTTAAAGCATTAAAGACAGAAGTGCTCAGGTGCTGTGCTAATACCAGAAATGCACATATAACAAACACAAATCATCCATACTCTTTGACTTTTTCCATGAAGTGACATCAGAGAGAGAGGAGAAGGAGGACTAGTGGGATATTCATAAATGAAAACTAAGTAAACCAACTGAATGCTTGAGTGTCAAGTTTGATGTCAATGCTACCAAAATCTCAGAAGCTTATGTTAGGGAACTCAGCAAAAAATGGCAGAGGTAAAATGCACTTATTAAGATTTCTTCAGTCTTAGACCCATATCTCCATCCTATGGTTATGTCTAAATAAGAATCAGCAAATAAACCGCTTTCATTTTTGGACTGGATCCGGAAAAGATCTCTAAGAGCAAGTTAGCGTCCAGCAATTCATATTCAAACAACTTTAAAAAGCTGTGAATGATTCTCTGCTTCCAAAATTTTCTCATCCATGAATGTGCTGTTAACTTTTTAATTAGTATTAGTTTATTATTAATAATAGTATTAATAATAGTATTAATAATAATATTATGATTATTACCACTGTTATCATTACTGCTACTACTACTATTAGCTTGACCCTTTCCAAGATAAATGCTATTTTGTTTTCATTGTTATTTTTTTCTTTTTGTAAATAGCTCAGCATTTTATAGTCATGAGTTAGACACCAAACATTTGAGGCACACAAAACCATTCTAGGGCTCCTCATTCTAGTGGTCTTACTGATCCACTCCTAGTAAAGTAGCTCCCGACTTTCCTGTTGATCAATAATGTAGTCCTGGAAGCCACTGTGATTTTAGGGCACTACGTCCTTCAAAGATAGGATTCATGAGAGGAGGTTTTTTTATTATTATTTCCTAGCAATTATTTCCCTTGTTTTCCAAAATGTTGATGTTACAAACTTTGATGCATTGATTCTTTTGAGCTACAGCCTTTTCAAGATTCCAAGAAAATGTCCAGTAGTCCACCTTCCCTGTGGTAAAATGTTTGGAAATGAATATATGCAATAGCATATTCACCATAGCTTCTTTCAAAAGTATGGTTGCTGCAGGTATATGATTGTCCATTCTGCTCAGTAATTCCTCCCTACAATATTTACACCACATAACATATTCTGTTGGGTGTAGAGGAGTTGGTTATTTTCTAATTAAGAACAAGTATAATATAAATATGTTTGTATTAACCCCACCAATCACCCTTCATATCTCACTTATCACCAGAAATGGCTGTCCAGGCAAGGATAATGCCTGCTTATGCATTTGCATTGACAGTTACCACAGTGGCCTAATTCTGGACATGTAGGGACATATATAATAGGACTGTGCAAAACAGATGTTTCATTTCAACATCTGTTTCGCTGTTGCAAAGGGACAGTGTTTTGTTTCATGGTTTTGTTTAATTTTGAAGCACCGTCCTGTTTCATTTCGTTGAAACTGTTTCACTGTTTTGATGTTTCACCCATAAGCTATAAGGGGGAATCATGAAAATACCTAAAACTGTAATTTCATGCCTGGTTCAGATGAAAACTACAGGGATGGTAGCCCCTTCTGAGGGAATGAATCCTGCCAAGTTTCAAGGAGATAGGTGCAGAGGTTTCTCAGAAACTGCACCTCAAACTGCAAAAAGAAAAACTCATGACACTTGCTGGCAGCAGCAGCCTCCCGTCATCCAGGGCACAAATCCAGGGACCCGCACTCCCAGGAGGGATGTGAATCTCCACCAGATGACAGGAGGCTGCTGCTGCTGCCTCTGACTGGCACTGGGCACAGCCCACACCCAGCATTGGGGAAGACTGATCTTGCTCCTGGCCCCAGGCAGCAATGGCACCCTCCTGTCATCTGGCCCAGTGGTGGGAGGCAGGGGAGAGCCAGGGCTGCACTACAAGCAGCTCTGCAGCCCCATGGTCCTCCACCCAGGGGTGGAAGGTGGAGCACAGCCCTGGCTCTGTCCACCTCCTGCCACCAGGCTGAGCTCCATGGGGCTGGAGGAGCCGACCGGAGTGCAGCCCTAGCTCTGCCCACCTCCCACTGCCAGGCTGTGCTCCATGGGGCTCCAGAGACACTCAGAGCACAGCCCATCGGCGGGAGGCGGGGAGACTAACTGATCTGTTTAGTTTAGTTTCTTCCTCAGTAAGGAAGGGTAGTCCTTTTTTGTTTTGGTGTGCTTTGCCCTCTAATCAGAATTTAAATAAGATGGCTTTCATTATCACAACAAAATTTAAAATGTATAGTGCCCAGTTATGTTCCCCTTTCTCATGATAAGTAGGGACCTACCTAAGTCATAGTAAGATAAAGGATTTTTTGTGGCCTGCTCACAGCAGACATTAATGATTTACCGGGCATTTCACAGTGGCCCTGCTCCTCACCACTGATTGGTGCAGAGGCCCTGGCAGCCCTGCCCTTCATCACTGATTGGTCCCCTACCCTCAATCTTCATCACTACTGCTTTTTTTTGTTGATTGATTACGTGGGAAATAACAGCCAATGCTGGATTTCCCAGAGATTGTGGACAATGTTTTCACAGTTTCCATGATTTAATTAGGTCCCTAATGAATATCCCTTGAAATCAGTGGAACAAGAAGAATTAGGAGCAAAGTATTATTTGGCGTAATTAAGTAGATTGTGTTCTGGTCTTTAATTAGTAATAATGTTAGAAACAAATCCAGAAAAGCCCATATGCTTTCTGGTAAATGTTCCTTGAAGGACCCTTTCTGTTGTTATCGTAGGCAGTTGTCTACTCAGTTTGGGGAAGACCATTACAGCTAGTATGGCAACAATGAAGTAACAGGAAAACAAATTATGCTTGGAACACTTATTATTAATTGGTATATTCGCTATAACCTACAAACACCAAAGATATCTACTGAGCTTCAGTCAGTGATTTTCATTACACAAAGTTTTCTATATGAGTCATGTCACCCACTCTCCACATTTAAACCCTCAGTTTCCTTCAGTACCTGCCCTCAGCTTCCTGGCATGTGTTACAACTGCACCCTTATATGCTGAACACTTTTGTGTACTTATTTTGGGACTCATATCAACTATTAGCAGTTCTATGCTCATAAGAGAAATCTTAGGACAGAGTCAAATAAAGAAAGAACTGTGTAAGATTTTCTTATAAATTATAAAACTCATTCCACAGAAGGACTCTTCACTTTTATACACTGGGCCAAATTCTGCTCTACATTACACTGCGTCCCATAACTGAGGGGAGTTTTCAGCACATTTCATTTTCCATGCTGTAAGACACATGCCCACATTATCTATGAGTTCATATTGTTACTGCACAAAATCCCCAATGCCTACTAGGTTGCCTTGAAAGACCATATAAATACAGATTGTAGTAATTTTTCCTCAATTCCTAGTGGCATAGTGGCAAGTCTATTTCTTGGTTTTAGGTGATTTTTAAAAAATCTTCTCCCAAGCGTAGTTCAAAAATGCAGTGGAGTCTCATTCTCTATGGGAAGGATCAGGAGGGAGACCATTGGAATGCATATCTCAGTTTTCATCTGAATATGAAAGTGATAATCATCAATTCCACTGATCCTTCAAAAGCCAAACTCTATTCTAAATTACAGCTAAGCAAGCCAATTTGCATCAATGAAGTCATCCTAGTGTAAGTGAGGACACAACTGAGCCTTTACAACATACTTGGAAGTCATAATTATCAAGGATCTCCCAAATATTCACTCTCCAAAACATTCTCTGAAAGGCTCTCAGTTAAGTTTCTTGCTCACAGACTGAAATGCCTTGTTCCTTTTCTTTTAATAGTAAGGTATTTAACATGCATACTTCTTTTTCTGTTTACAACTTGCTATTTCTTGGCAAAACTCACCAAGATGCACCTGTTTTTAAATCACTGGAATCCTGTCAAAGCTTGAGTCAGAACTTCTGAAGCACTAGCAAAGTGCTTGCCTCTAATATTAGGGGTCCTCACTTAAAGACATCCAGAGCATTTCTTCACTGCCTTTCTGTATAGTACACTACATCATCGGCTCTGCCTTTTCAAAATTTCAAATTTCAGGCTGTCAAGAGAAAGGCCTTGTTTCACTTTTCTTCTTACTGAGTTATAAAACTTTATTTCCAAAAATATTAGCAAAGTCCTGTTGGCCGTGCGAGGCAACAGCTAGAAAACCAAATCGCTAAGAGCTTGTCACAATAATATTAGTTTAATGCATTTTACCAATATATTTTTAGCATAATATGATATCAAATAGGTCCTTCCAGCATGAGAAGCAATACATTTCTATTACATAGCTTGCTGCCATTAAAAAAAGCTCTCTGTAAATATGCATGTATATAAATGAATACATGGACACTCTATATTTATATTTATATATATATGCACGTGTGTGTGTGCATGTACGCTATATATATATATATATATATATATATATATATATATATATATAGTGTGTGTGTGTGTGTATAAATAGACACAAATGTGTGTGTGTCCATACATGTGTGGGGGTTTATACACACATACATGTTACAGATACCCATATATATGAACAGCAATACCCAGAGAATAATCTGTATCTCTTGATCAATCATATTCATCTTTTCCTTTCTTTTTACTTTCAGATAGGTGAATTGTCAAGTGGCTGCTTTTGCTATAATATAAAAGTACTAGCAAAGTCCTGATGGTCGTGTGAGGCAACAGCTAAATAAAAGCTGATGTATCAATGCAAACATATTAATGTATATATATACTATGTAAAAGGCAGAAGTAAACACAAAATTAAGAGGCTAAAACTCTTAGTTAAGTTAAAAGCCTATACAGCTTTCTTAACACTTGAATATTGTGACATTAAAGTTGCTTACTTACCTATACAAGTAGAGTTTTCACTCCCTAATCGGTATCCCCTAGGACAGTTCCAGTGCTGTAGAGCTGAGAGGTTAACAAAACCAATTTTAAACACCACAGACAAAAAAGCAGCACGTAAGAGAAACATAATCTTGAGATTTGTGAACTGTCAATCACGAGCAACTTGCTTGTATTCAGTCATATCCAGGATGAGAAGAACATGTGTAATCCCAGAGCGTTTCTATAACAGTTTGTTTCTTACACTGGGACATCTTTTCACAATACCAGTTTTCTCTTGCTGCCTTGCTTTTCTTGTCACATTTGTCCTTACCGTGTCCAACTACAAACTCTGAAGAAATTCCAGCAAGATTTCTTCCCCACGCACATCATTCTTGCTCACTCACTTGCTCGTGCTCGCTCTCTCTCTTTTTTCTGGAAGCCAAGTATGAAATGCCTGACACCCTTGCCACAAATTTAACACAGTTTAAAAGGAAAGCTCACAAGGATCACTGCAAATTCCCTTGCAACAAGCTGCTGGATAAATCTTAAAAGCAGAAAACCTATATAAGTTGTTGCCACAGTCCTGGAAGGAGCATGAGTGATATCTATAGGCACCATCCTTCCCCAAACATAGTTGGTGTTTATATACAAACTTGAAACCACTCTCCTTTCCTTTTTAAAGCTCTGCTTGCCCCACCTCTTTTCTTTTTAGTGCCACCTGATCAAAGCTTGTGTTGCAAATAGTAATGTGGTCACTCCATACTGCAGGGAAGCCAGCCAAAGTGCAGATATGCAGCCACTCATAATAAATACTCTGCATTTAAAAAAAAAAAAATCTTCTGGTTCCTAGGAGGTACCTGATGAATTCGGGCCAGGCTTTAGCTTCTGAGAGGCTGTACAGAGATTTATTCTTTGTCTGTAAAGTCATAAGTATCACCACTCACATTCATTTTAAAAACATTGTGTGTTTCATGACCAGGCACAAACTTCATCATAAATATTCATTTGCATACAGATGAGAAGAACAAATGCCTCCAGTTTCTCCTATATATATTTTCAGCTGCAGAAGCCAATATTCAGAACTATGGCAAGTGATTGCAATTCTCCTGAGTTCATTGGAATTGCAGCCATTTATACCGAGGCATGAATTTGGCCCTTCTGAAATCATAGGAAGATATCTACTATCAGACCCTAAAGACAAAATATGGTCCAATTCTCTACTACTTTGTCCCTGTTACAGTTGCTTGGATCCATGCAGAGAAAGTGAATGGAACTACTGTTCTAATTTAGTGGTCATATCTAATTTGTGCAAGGCAGTGATGCAATGAGCTCACTATCTTCTAGCTACTGCAGAAATCCTCCTTCATATAATCTTGACAGGCCTAATTCTGTAAGGCACTTGTACATATACATGCCCATATGATTTCTTAATTTTTAAATGGGTTAAATGAAGCAGATGCTTCAGTGCTTGACTGAACCAGGGCCTAGTGTGAGGTGTTTTGTTGTTATTGCATATTATAGGTATATAATTGTTACAGCATTATGCTGGAATAAATAATGATAATGCAACAGCTGGGAACACTGGCAGCACCAGAACCCAACACAGCTGTAGGTTAGTCCATCCATGGGAATTTTTTCTATATTTGCTTGAATTGACAAGACTCATGGACTTGGACTGATTGAAAAAAAGCAGCATGAAACATTGATTACAAGCTGCATCACTTTCTGCTAAGAGCAATTGTGCAAAACTGTTTCTTGATGTTTGTGCCCATGCACAGCAACGTTCTGCTGGCTTAATCTGTTTCCCTTCATTGCTCCAACAGGGATAAGCAACTAATTAAATCTGTTCTGACAAAGGCAAGCCAAGTTTTCATGCAAGTTGTTCAGAAGTGGATTCATGACTGAGTTCTATAAAACACAACAATTGTAATGCAAATTATGCAAAGCCAGATTCTGCAACTATGACGCGTACTGAATAGCACTTGCTCATGCAAAAAGTCCCATTGAATTCAGCAGGCCTACTGAGTGGCATTCATTACTGGTGGAGGTAGAAGAATCTGGCCCATTAATCATGAAGGATTCACATTTGCACTAACAAAATAACTTTGGCTATGAGTTCCCCACAAATTTCTTCTCTCTTCGAGTTGGGGGGGTGGGGTATGGAGACTGAGCAGCACAAAAGGAATGTGTCATTTACTTGTGAGTAACCACCACAGCAGTGTTTGCCAAACTGTGAGAGTGGCCTCCCTGGAGAAGCTCTGACCTTTTCCAGGGCAAATCTTACATTATTCCTCAGGAAACATGTGCCCTCCATCTCTCTTTCCCATACAAGATGCTCTTTAATCTCTCCTCTGTCTTTTACCCCACTTCTTTACTTCCTCTTTACATCCAAACACCTGCTTAAACCTAAGAACTACTTCACAGTTAGGGTGGCTAGGAGCTCGAACCAACTTCCAAGGGAAGTGGTGCTGGCTCCTACCCTGGGGGGTCTTTAAGAAGAGGCTTGATGGCTACCTAGCTGGGATCATTTGAATCCAGTTTTTGTTTTTTCTGTTTTTTTCTCCCACCCAGGCGGGGGGGGGTCTGACTTGAAGATCTACAAGGTCCCTTCCGACCCTACTTCTATGATTCTAAGGATTTCCTTTTGCCCTTCCATCTGTGGTTCTACAGGCACATCCACACATGCAGGCATGTATGCTTGCAGCAGCTCAAATGCAGAGGCACAAATTTGTGCCAGAGATTTGTACCTCAGCACACGTGCCTGAATATACACTTTGGTGTGGGGCAAATTTCATAGACATCAGGGCTGGAAGGGACCTCGGGAGATCATCGAGTCCAGCCCCCTGCCCAAAGGGCAGGAAGTCAGCTGGGGTCATAGGATCCCAGCAAGATAAGCATCCAATTTACTCTTGAAGGTGTTCAAAGTAGGTGCTTGAACCACCTCTGCTGGCAGACTCTTCCAGACCTTGGGGGCTCGGACAGTAAAGAAATTCTTCCGTATGTCCAGCCTGAAACGGTCTTTGCCACTTGGGGCAAAATGACCCTGCCCAGCTCCTCCCAAATCTTCAACCAGAGGCTACAGCCAGCACTTGTGCTGGCCCCAGCAGTATAAGAAGCTGCCTGGGTGAGCAGCTCAAGGCTACCTGCCCTCAGGAGCTTATGAGGCCCAGCCACTCAGTATTTGGGGACACTACCCTTTAGGAATGCTTAAGCAGCCCTAACCTAGAGTGGCCCCTGCACCCTCTACCCACTGCAGCAGTCTGGCAGTGGGGGCTGCTGCCTGGCTGTGACCTGCTGCCACCTGCGACAGCATCCATCCCCTTGGACCTGCAGTCCCATGGCTGCACACCTGCCAGACCAAGTCGGGGACTGCACGGCCACCTGGGCTCTGGTATGGGCACTGCAGCACAGCTGCCTGCACCTCTGGACCAGCTGCCAGTGAGCCATGGCTGCACAGTTGGCCTTTGGGGGGCACTGCTGTCATGCCTTCTGGTGTCTCTACTCTGCCATCTGGGCAGCTATCACCCAGAAGATGTGCTTCTTGTGGCCTGCTTCAAAGTGTCGACAGGTGTCCTCCTGGCCCCAAATAGCTAGGATGTCAGCCACCTTGTCTGCCCTCCAGCTGGGTCCCCAGTGCTGGCCCTGGACAGGCTCCTCTGCCGGGGTCCCACCACTTGCCTCACTAGCACAGATCCTGGTATTCCCTGTTTAAAAATTGCAAATTCCCTGATAAACCCCCCCCACCACAAATTCTTTCATTAAAATACACCAAAATCCATGTTCTTCCACTATTAAAATGAAACGCCACTAAGTATAGAGAGATCAGTTAGGCAAGGTTTTATTGATATAGTTACAAATTTAAAGCAATTTGGAAGCCTACCAGTGCCTCTATCGTCATAATAAAATGGATTCTAATATTCCCACTACACACTTTGGCATATGCTGTTGGTTTTATTGTCATACAAAAGCTGAGCTGCCCTCACCCCCTTTGCTCATCAGGATGTGGGGTGCCCTGCCCCTGCCCTTTCCCCTCATTCCCAACCCACAGCCCCACCAGTGCCCCCTACTCCTGACTGGCAGCCCTTGCCTGCACCCCACTAGTTCCCTCCTGGTAGCAGCTCTGTTGCAGCACCAGGACATGAGTCCAGCTGCAGCTGTTTCAGCCACTGCTTTATGGGTCTGAGCAGTGCCAGCCCTTACTATTCTGCTCCCTATGCCTGTGTCCAGGCCCCAGAGATCCCCATGCTGTTGCTGAGAAGCCTTTGACTGGGGGTCAGGAACTGGGCTGGGCAAGCCTCTTCCCTTCCAGGCTGGTTTCCCCCCTGTACAAACTGCTCTAGGGGGCAAAGGGGACTCTAAGCCTGGCTCTGGCAGCCTCTCCTACCTGGAGCTATCCACTATCCCTGACCCCCATCTCTCTCTCACACACACGCCTCTGTTGCCACCTCCCCCTTCCTCCCCCTCACCCATCACACACCCCCACAAGTGGTTCCTGGGACCAAGAGCTCCCCCAGGCTGGGGCCACACATACCAGCACTGGTGTGGACATGGCGCAGGGCTGTAGTGTGACAGTTGCCCCTGCAGCTGTGGCTCCTGCTAGTAGGTCTTGTCCCATCCCATCTGGCAACTGGGTATGCAGAGTGTGAGATTGGGAGGGTGGGTGGGGGGTAGGGGCATGTGGGGGTGTGGGGTTTGTGGAGGGTTGGGGGGTTTGTGGGTGGGTATAGGGGTGGCTGTAGGGTTTGTGGGGGAGAGGTTTGTGTGGGAAGTGTGGGGCTTGTGTGGGAGTTTGGGGTGGTATGGGGTTTGCGGGTGGATTGTGGGGGAATTTGTGGGTGTGGGGGGACTGTGTAGGAGGGTGGACTGTGTGGTGGGGCTGCTCAGGAGGAGTGGATCCTTCACCTCCCCACCCCCCAAATGGCATACAGTGTGTGTGTGTGTGTGTGTGTGTGTGTCCACACAGCAGCAGCAGTGGCCATTTGCAGCACTCATGCCTGCTCGTGGCAGGGCATGAGCATGGGCTTGGCCCACTCGCATACACCCTTGGGCAGAACCGGGCCACTCTTGCTGGGCAGCAGGGGCATGGGGCAGCCATAGAGATGCTCTGGCCGGGTGTCAGAGTATCTCCTTGGAAGATCCAGTCTCCTACGCCACTTCTTTCCAGCACGCTAATTTTTTATGCCAAAATTTCCTGGTATCAAGTTTAGAGCCCACACTGCAAATATGCAACACAGGGAACATTTTTTCATTCTTAGCATGACTTTTATGGCATCTCAAACTGCTTTGAGGCACTGCAACAGGCACGTGTTTGCTCATCTGGATGTGGCCACAAAGTTTATCCAGCCAACACCATGGCAATTTTTCTTTTCTGGGAGGTAGTACATACAGTGCACTTAGGCAACAATAGAGGCCAAAAATTACCTGTCAGCTTTAGAAAACTCTTGTTAATTTAGGAAGCTTGGAAAGAAATGCACAGTATAATGAGATGTTCCAGATCTCACAGATTCACAGAAGTTTAGGGCTTATGAGTTTATTCGGTCCAGCTCCCCTGCTCTGGGCAGGAAAGATTGCTAGGGTCAAATAACCCAATCTGCCTGAGGCCAGAACTAAAGGCCAAATCTATTAAAACAGGATTATCAAATTTATGGCCTGCAGGCTAGATCCAGTTTACAGAGCTGTGTCATCTGGTCCATGGGGATCTCAGAGGCTCTGGGAATTTGAGATAAATGAGGAAGAGGCCCATCGCAAAACTCCAGGTCGTGGAGCCCTACTGGGGATGTGTGCCAATGGTAAGGGGTTAATCCAGCCCCAGGGGACCAACTCAGTGCAACACACCTGGATTAAATACCTTAATAATTCTGGACCTGAATATCTAACATTAACAACTGAGAAAATAGATTGTCCATCACTTGCTGAGTCCAAAGTGGATCTTTCTCAGTGAGAAGGGAATTTGATCAGGCCAATATGATTCACAAGAATAAAAGATACTTCCCAAAGGCATCATTTTTCTCCATTCAAGGACTTTTGTCCTAGCATCCTATTGTTAGGAATGTCTCTACTCCTTGGCATCTGTAAAAGGAATGATACAACAACATAGCAGACAGGTTGTAAGCAGATCCTCCCTTCTCTGTGGGCCGTCACCTAGATTACTGCATTTTCAATGGATACAGATTATGTAATGCCTGGATATAAAGCGTGAATGACCCTGGAGACAGTGACAAACAGTCGCGGGGAAAAAAATCTCCAGAAGTTAGCTTCTTATTCCTGGCCACAACTTAACAGCTCCACAAACACACAGCCTATTGAAGCCTAGTTTTTAAAGATTCTACCACTGGAATGGCTCTTCTGCAGTCACCAACAGGTTGAGGCAAAACTTCAACCTTTCTATGAACCTCCAGGGAAAGTTGATAATTCATTTGTTAACCATGCATCTGCCTCCTCACTTGAAGCTGATATGGGTCACATAGTGTCTGGAATTATTCTCCTGTAGAAAATATATTTTACTGATATAACAGTGTTGGAGACCCTTTTAAGTCGTACTTATGTCTTCCCTACATTTTATTGGTCACATGACCAAAAGGTGAAAATATGCAGCGAATGGTTTATATGTGGATGTGCAAAATGTAAATGTGCTTACCGCACTCATGTTAATCCAAGAGAGAGACAGAGAGAAAAGGATACAATCCAGTGTTTTGAAAGCCAAGAGCTTCTGAATTCTAAACCTGGGAAATGGAAGGCATCTTTTTAGCTAGGGACAGACATAACACATTAACTGATTTAAGTGATCAGAAACTGTTTAAACCTGTAACAGAACAGATATGAAGTGCACATAATCCTGTCTGAAAATGGCTGAAACTGGTTTGAAATAACTGATTTGGGTCATTATGCAATGTCTGTCCCAGACCCTTTGCTGGTTTAAACTAAACCATATAACCCCAGCATCCCTTCCTGCTCTCTGGGCTTGGTGGGGCTCTCTGCTCCCCAGCAGAGCTGGCCCCTCCCCTCTGCTTCCTGGCTGGAGCTTTAGCAGAGACTTGCAGGCACAAGAGGGTCTGCTGGCTTCCCCATGCCCCCGCTCTTCTCCCCTCCACTTGCTGCTTAAGCACCCCCACCTTCCTCTTCTCTCCCACAGCCTGGACCATAGCCAGCATGTGGTATGCTAGCTAATGCTGTGTAAGGCAGATAGGACAGTGTCAATTTAGGGCTTTTTGGATCTAATCATCAGCTCAGCTGGTAATGTCCCTGCATTCCTTCCTTTGGAAAAAGCTGTTTAAGAGGAGCTTCAACTAATGAGTGAGGCTTTATTTTCTGATGGGCTGTTAAATTCTGATAGCAGAGCTGATAAATTCTCTGTTATCAAGGAGTGGGGGGGGACCCCTCCCTAATCACAGTGTCCTGCCAGGGCCTGGCCATGCCCCCCTCAGCTCCGCCCTGTCGAAGGGAAGGGAGGGCTACTCTAGCATCCCCCGTTTTCTAGTCTGAGCCACTGCAGACATGTGCCTGCATTTCTGGAATGAAAAGGGAATGTCTACCCACCTCGAAATCAGTTGAAGCTTTGCAAGTTAGATTAACCTGCAAAAATTGAATCAATTTAGGCTTATGCTTTTTGAATGTCTGTCCCTAGCCTTTGTGTCCCAAGTCATGCTACTTTGGGCAAGCCTGTACAGCACAAGATTCTGTGCATTAGTGGCATTCATGCAGTACTGCCTGTAGACCACTGAAACTTTGATTCTCTGCTACTCTGCTTCTGGTTCAGAAACTAACTTGAACAGACCTAGCAAAACATTACTCAGCATATTGCTGGCATATGCCATATACACAAACCCCTCCAAACTACTGGTGTCAATTTTCCTTCTTGTAAACTAAAGTTAGTTCTCAACTCAGTTTTGGGAATACTGGAAGGAACAGTTAGTTTTGTTAAGGTTTTTGATAGTGAAATGTTATAAAAACTCAATATTATTCTTAGTATTTTCTTTATTTTCACTGCTCTTCATTTCACAATAAATCGTGTACCAATCATCTAACTTGATTCTTTTTTTGCCACTTGAATTCTATATCTTTTCTGCCTCAAATGCATTGTTTTCTATTACAAAAGGAAGTTTCTCTTAACACTTGTCATGGATTTCTGCCTTAAAACACTTTATGCAACCAGGGAGGTAACTAAAATTTACACTGCCAGACTTTGAATCACAGAAACATAGAAAGAGAAGAGACCTGTAAGATCAAGTCCAGTCCCCTTTGGTGGGCAGGAAGATATTGGGCTCAGATGAGCTCAACAAGGTGCCTGTCCAGCCTCATCTCGAACACGTCCAAGGAGGGTGACTGCACCACCTCTGTTGGGAGTACGTTCTGGATTCTGGTGATTGACCCTTCCAGAGAAAAAGTTTTTCCTTATGTCTAGCCTGAATTTGCCCTCTATTATTTTATACCCATTGGTCCTTGTCCTCCATTGAGGTGCCCGTCTGAAGAGTTGCTCTCCTAGCTCTTGATGCTAGGTGATTAAAATTGAAGCAAGATTCTGAGTTAAAGATCCATGCAATGTGCTAAATGAAGATATTTAAGAGTCACCACTAACAACTGAATATGTGACTATTTGGCTGGGTAGTATTATGTCACATGGGAGCAGATTTACCTTACTGTCCATGGTCAAAAATGAATCTTTCCTATGCACCAGATGACTGCATGCCTTCTGCTTCCCATCAGCAATACCTGCATTTCATTCATGGTAAAACTATTCCTGTTACAGGTATTTGAATATATATTGGTTGTAAGATCCTTCAGAATGAAATTTGGCACTGATTTTCAGAGCTGCTGAGCACCCACAACTTCCATTAATGTGAACAGGAGCTGTAGTGCCCAGACATCTGAAATACCAGGCCATAGGTTTTTACACTGTAGACAAAATATCAGAGGCTTTGTACCTTCTTCATCTTTTCCTCCTCAGTTCTTGCTGGGAAATGAATAATGAATATAACTATTTAAAACAACTTCTGCCTTCAAATTACAGACCTCTTCAGATGTTCCTTTCTACAAAACAAATATCAGCATCTACACTAAGTTTTTTCTGTACAAATGTCCCAAGAAATTAGGGCGTGAACTGATAAAACTGTTAAATCCCTTTAAAAAGGTGGAAAGAAGACAGTTTTTGGCAGTTTACTTGAATCCACTATAAGTTTTCTCTCTCCGCTCTATGCTGTGGTAAGTGGAAACCAAACAGAAATAATCTGATCCATTTCATTCAGGGGTGAATTACTGCAGTTTAGGTTCTCTTATTGTGGCATAGGAACGGACAGATAAAACAATTACAACAGATCAGTTGACACATGCTTGTGAACAGTTAGACCCACTCCCCTCAAAGCAGTGTAATTGGTCATCTGTCTGCACCTTCACATCACGGTTGGCTAAGATTTTGTCGATCCCAAGTGTCAAGCTCAGTAGGGAAGATGGCAAGACATTCTCAGAGGGTGGCAAACTATCTTTCTTCATTTTATAGTCTAACCCAGTGGGGACCACCCTTTTTTAGCAGATGTGCCACACATTAGCCCTGCATCCTCCCTGAGAGCCATTCTGATCCTCTTCCCCTCCCCAATTGGCTGCTCTGTTTTCTGCTTTCCACCCTATGTCCTGCTGTGCTGCTTGTCTCCATCCTAGTCTGCCATGTGCCCATACCACTTGTGCAGGTTGGTCACCCTTGGTGTAACAAAGCTTTAGTTGATGACTCTCTCAGCCTGCTGCAAAATGCTTTCCTTTGATTTAGCATTTCCCTCATTATGACATGCTGCTGGTATTGAAGGGACTGGTTTTATTAGTGAATTAGTAGGTGACAGACAGCAAGATCAATAACATTTGCTGCCAGTTGCTGACAATATTCATTTATTTATTTTAATTGCCCAATGAATCTAAATTCGCTTCCCAAGGTCACAAGAAATAAGTGCTAAAGAAACAGGACCTTCTGAAGAATTTGCCTGAGATCCAGTTAAAGCAGAGTGTTGTACTGAAAAATGAGCAACACTGGGTGCAATGTAATTTACTCATGTTAAGTAACTAAAGGCACAGCACAGACCAAAGGTGAAAAAGACATTGTCATTCGGAACCTTCTTTTAGTGACCATAAGAGTCATGCATGTAGATCTCCTATACCATATCAGGAAGCAGCTGGTAGGGGAAGTGGCATCTGATTGACAAGGGGCCCAGCCATACATGAAGCAGTCTGACCCGACACCACCTCAGAGACAGCCTCACAGCTGCAAGAAGAGCAATGCCAAAGAGCCTATCAGAGACCAAATGCCACTGTGAGAACGATATCCCAGAACTTGGCATCTAAGTCCTGCAGCTACCAAACACACCCTGTTTGAGCCACAGCTGTCGATTCTCCTCCTGGGTAAAGACAAGAAGAGAGCACAGTGGGAAGAAAGGAGGAAGTACCCAGGGCAGGCAAAAGCACACATTATATTTGCCTTTTATAAAAAGGGCATTCATAATGTATCAAATAATCTACATACCTATTTCAGATCTGCAGACAGGCCTTTTACTTAGACAGGTTTTCTTGAACACAAAGGCTCAAATTCAGACCTTCTGTGATTAGGTACAACTCTTTCAAACCTGAGGGTACTGGTTTTTTGGAGGATCAAATGAAATAAGCTGTATTTTACTTTCTTCCTTGCACAATGGGATAGGAACTGTGTGGTGCACCAACAATGGAAGTATTTCTAGGAGTTAGCAAACAGTGTTTTTCATGCAACTAAACATCCTACAGGCAAATCCTTCCTGGATTAAACAAGTAGATCATTGATTTTACTGGGGACTAGTCATGCAAGCAACTTGAACAGGATTTAGCACTAAGGGACTTTGGGAAATCATATTATTACAGTCTAGGAGTATAGTGAGTTGTGTACAACACAGCCATAATCAATCAGCAACATTCTTGCAAAGCGTCTATTCATGTAGGTGGCAACATACATTCCCTACATAACCTATGTTTGAAAGCAATCCTTAGAGATGTATTGAGCCAAATTCAGGCCCAGGTAATGAATAATACCTCTGTGGAAAAACATTTGTTTTATTTTGTCTACTTTTTGTATCATGGCATATTATGTTTTGTTTTAATTTTGTTTAAACTGATACAATGTATAATCATACTGCATGCTTTTCGCAATAACTATAAATTATATCATCTACATTACATAAAATGTTATTGTCACTGTTTCAGTGAAAACTGCAAATATAACTGTAATACTATTACTTTGTGGACAAATTAGGGTTCCCCTGGTGTGGGAGAACCCTTACCCAATACACACTGCTCTAAACCTCTCAGCTGTCTGTCCCAGAGGTAAGTCAGGAAAGGAGGGTGACTCCACTCTGGCAATCCCCAGCTGACAAAGCAGACCCTAAGGACAGTGTGAGTTAAAGCACCCTGTTACATCAGTGTCTGAACTGACAACTGGGATAGGGAAAATGTGGCATCAAGCCCAACTCGGCAAATATATACTACAATGTATACAAGATGCAAGGCTATATATAAACTCTACAACCTGTAATTCTCAACCTGTTGTAACTACATGTATACACTGATTCTTCAAAGATGCCTAAATTCTGCTCTCGTCTCTGCCACAGGTTTCCAGCATGATCTTAAGATCTCTGCTCCTTGTTATCTCTTTTATAAATAAAGGAATTGATATTCCCTTGTCTCATAAGGGAGTAAAAACTTGATTCGTTAATGTTTGTACCAAAAATTGTGATCTTCAGATTGAAAGTGCTATTCAAGAGTGCAAAGAATGCATTAAGACTAACATTATACTAAGTAGAAGAAAATAGGATATAAAATAGAAGGGAAAACAAACCAAAAAAATCCACTTAAAATTGTTAAAATACTTAAATTTGGAACAAGTCATGATGAAGAATTCATCAACAATTATTTTCTAGAGTAATTATTATATTTTCAAGCTATTTTTGCAAGTCACCATGACCAAGAAATGTTATCTTGAATATACTTCTGTATAGAAAAATTAATATTTTACTATACATATGAGATATATACATATTTGCACTGCGTACTAAAAAACAATGACACATTTATGTATCACATTGAAAAGGGAGTTTATTATGTAAGATTCCTATATAGGCCAAGATGAGGCAAAATGCAGAAGAGTCTTCTGTGATTTTAATAAACCTGACACACCACATCTGTAGAAATGTACCAAACTAACCTAATTTGAAAACCTTTTTGGTTGTACACCATGTAGATAATTTCATTCTCTCCCATCATGTCCTGGATATTGCAATTAAAACAGAACAACAAGAGATCTAAACACTCTATTTTCTAACCAGGCTTACCCAGATCTGTTATAGAACTGCTAGGAAGTTTTGAGCACTATGTAGACTATCCTAATATTTAAAGTCGGGCTAGACATTACCATATAGTTACAAACTGGAGTCACCCACCCAAATCCTGTTCAGCCAGGAATCAGGAAAAAGTTAGGTGCACCTCATGGGCAATGCTTTGAAAATTAACCCTAGGTGTCCAGTTTTCCAAAATGAAACAAGACTCTAGTAAGGGGAGAGGAGTAGGGAAATGCTATTCTGAGAGTTTGCATGTGTTTCCCGACACTAATGAAACCCTTCCAGTTGTGTGTATGGAGTGTGACTGCCTTATTTGGAGCTTGGCTCACAGGCAATGCAGAACATGCTGTCAAAAAAAAACCATTAAATACCTAAAATACCTGGGCCAAATAGTAAAATTCTAATAATATCTGCACATCCATAGATAGGCATATCTAAGGACCTACCTTACACTTCTTGGCATGGAAGCTGCAGAAACTGATTCCTGCTCGAATTCTCAAATGTTCAGAGTTTCTCAAAGCTGCAAACATGTGACCCATGGGCGTTGGCTCTCATCATGTTGCTGGAGCATGGGTTGCTCTTCGTGTTCCAGGATTAAGCACCTAGCGAGACTGCTCTTTGCCTCTATACAGTACATAGAAACAGAGCCTGCACCCACTAAAGTCAGCGGCAAAACTCCAGTTGATTTCAGCGAGAACAGGGCAGGGCCGAAGTACAGAAAAAGGACAGAAGCTCAAGTGGTATAAATCCTTACGGCTTCACTGAAGTAAATGCTTTTTTCAGTTAGACTGGGAATCTTTCAGGCCCTTGTAGAAAAAGATGTTTCAGTGCTAGGGTTTTTAATATAATATAGTTTGAATATATATAAAACTGTAACAGTTTGGAATCGTATTTGCCCATAAACTGCAAGAGTTACTCTTTCTTAGCAACAAACAGTTCTAATGAAGTTAGGAAATGTTTTGCCAGAGTAACAACTGAATAAACCAGATTATGACATCAGGATTTGGCCTTTGCCACATATCATTTTATACTTGCACCAGTGATTATCACAGGGCAATTTCTTTACATTTCTCTCATTTATAAAGGGAGGGTACACTGACTGCAGCAACAAACAATCGTGGTCAAAATTTCTAGTCTTTGCAACCAATAAAATCATCGTTGAGTTATTGTTACCCAACATGAAAATTACCCCTTACAAATAAATTACAAAAAAAACTCAGATTGTCTGACTAGAGTTTTGGCATCTCATTCATTAGTAGCATTTCTGTCTATGATGGAGAAGGCAAATCCCATTAAATACGGAAGGATAAAAAAACCAAAAAGGAATGGAAGGGGTTGGGAATAGAATACCTTCTTAGAAATTCAAAGTGGTTAGTTAAATCTGAAGGTACAGCTACATCCAACAGTGTTGTCTATATTTTCCTCCATAATTTTTTTAGTAGGACTGCATCCCCTGGTTTTACTATACCTTTGGAGTAGATTCACATGACCGAATAAAGACTTCCCAAGTCTGAATTTCACTCCCTTAATACTGGGCAACATAAGATGAAGATTTACCTCTAAGATTGGTGGAATTGTTCTGAACATTTAATTCATGCGCAAACAAGGTGGACTTCTCCAACAGCTGATGGAGTAGTTGTACAATAGCTCACCAGAGAGAACATGGGGATGTAGTGTTGTCTAATTCTTTACTCATCATCTCATTCCCATGTAGAAGGTGAGGGCTGGGGGCAATATGCTTGCATCATGCTGCTTCCCAATAGTGTAAAATTCTGAGCTCACAAAATCTGGATCATGCCTCTTATGAAATGTAGCTGTGGCCAGGTGGCCTGTGACCTCAGTGAGAGTATATAATTTCTGCAGATCTAGAAAAAGTCAGCGGATGCCAAAGAAGCAAGTCTTTCTTCTCACAGGCCTGGCACTCTCCTTTTCTTAAGTCTATTCAGAGAAGTAAAAGCTTGCAGGATTCCTCCTTTTGTTATAAGGCCTCCATATCTTGAGGTTGATTCTGAGCCTTTCATAAGGCTCCAGTTTCTTTCATTTATCCTTTTCTTTACCATACTCCTGCAAGAACTGGAGGACAACAGTGGGATTGGCATAAATTATCAGAATTTCTGCTTCAGAAAGTTCTCCCACTGCACAGAAGCCACAGGGTGGATATATCATTAAATATAAATAAATAATAAGTAGCTGGTCCAACTGTCCTTTAAAAATGTGGATAGTTTGCAGTTGTATGCAAACTAGTAGTTACTTAAACAGTTTTAACTTGCATAATAAAGCTAATGGGATAGTCAGTGATACCCGCACATACTTCTGAATCATCCTGAGAATCCAGGAATCAATAGAGCTCCTCCATCAGCTACCCGCTGGGACTTTCCTGTTGTGTATTTTGCAGTAGGTTTGAACACATCCTACAGGGCACCTTGTCTCGAGTTTTGTTGCTTATAAATAGAACAAGTGGCTTGGGTATCTATCACAATCTTGAAACTATTGAGGCCCTGAAAATATGTTGTGAATCGCTCACATGCTCGTACACTTGCCAAACATTTTCTGCTTGTACGTACCCATTTTCAGTATCTGAAGGCTGCCTCAAACAATGTGATGCAGGGTGCAGCTCACTGTAACTGAAGCAGAACTCCAACAACTTGTTAGCTTCTGGCATCTGCCGAAATGTCTGTAAACTTGGAAACAACCTTAAATGCCAGTTCTAGGGATTAGGTCCATATTTAATTATTTAGATCCTCCAAACATGTTTCTATGCTTTACTAGAGAAGCACAGAGTCTACTTGTTTCAGACAGATAAAGGAGAGCCCATTTTTGTTGTGATAAACACCATAGGAGCGCACCACCCAGTCAGACCAGTTCTGTGTGCTGGTACAGTATTCTTTCTGTCCTGTCCAGTTCTTTTTCCACCAAACATTGTTCCAGGTTTTCCCATGTGTGAGATGAGGCTCATCTCAAAGGTAGTAATTCTTTCAGGGTCTCATAATCACAAGTGTTAAATGAATGGTGCCTTGCTTGGTGGGTTATAAAAACTTCGAACAGACTCAAGCTTCTTACATGTGCCATGGAACAACTGCCCACTATCCAGGACTCCCCCAGCTTTGGGCACGGGTCCAACTCTGAAAAAAATGCCTTTGCAAGGCAGGTCAAAATCTTCTTCTAGAAAATCTGAGCTGCTAAATAATCCACTGTGTCCCCATGCTTCTTCATCCTGAGCATTTCTAAATAATCCTTTCCAAATGCTTAAAAAACTACTTGAGTGAAACTATTCCACAAAATCTCTTTGAAGTTTTACTGAGCCTAGGAAGCACTAAACTAGAACTCTGATTGCTTCATGCATCAGTGCAGATATGGCTGAAGACACCCCAGGAAAGGTGGCTAGCAATGTTGCTCTGAAGTCAGACGGAAGGCAAGGCAGAAACTATTCTCTGAGAGAGGCTTGAGCTTTCTTAGGTGACAGCCTACTTTGTCATAGGGTGTGATGACACCCAAAACAGCAAGATGTAAGTCAGCTTCGATAGTGCATTGAAACAATGGTTCTCAGCCTTTTTAGACTCAAGGGACCCAACAATCAAGGCACTTTGTTTTCACTCGTTTTTTGAAAGCTCTTTGTTTTCACTCGTTTTTTGAAAATGTAAACAGCAAAGCAATTCTTCTGTTAGAAAGAACTCAGAAAGCTCACAACAGGTCAGAATGTTTTAATGCTATTAAATCCTATTTGATATCTCAGGGTTTATCTTGTTAATCATGTTTGCACACCCACAATGCTAACATTGCATGGCACCCTTGAAAGGCTCTCAACACCCTGGCTGAGAATTACTGAACTAGAACGTAACATAATAACTCTACAGATCACACTATTGTAGCTAGAAAGTAGAAAAAATATACACTTGTTTTTCAGCAACAGTCAAAGAGAAAGTTAGGAAAATTCACAGCCAACACACATGTTTTGGACGAATACCCACACAGGATGTTGCCATCAGCTGTAATCTGAGGCCAGGAACGTACTACGAGTTTACTTTAATACAGACAAAAGCTTCCACCTAAAGTCAAATCAGCTAATGTATTCCACAGCAACTGCAGAGATCACACACATTCTAACCTGCAGTCTGTGAACTGATGTAGTGCGTTGGTGTATTATTGCGTTTTTCCTTCGCAAGGGCTCAAACTCCCACTTAATCCTGAATGCAAATGGCTGTGCCATGAAAGATAAAAAGTACAATTGATAGGCACTATTTTTGGAGGCTCAAATGCTTGGCCCAATCACAGCAGTTTAAAAATTCAAGACACATGACTCAGAGGTTGACCTGAACAGCCCATAGCATTAGCTGTGTTAAGAAATTTAGACTTCAGTGTCACTAATTAAATCGCCTTCCTATGAAAGCAAATACTTGTGTGCATTGGACTTAACCGTCTTCCTTCATCAACAAAGGTACATTTATTTCAGAGACTAGGAAAAAAATTGCAAGGCTGACCTCAAATGCAGCATTATTCCTTGCTTCCAAAAAATATATATAAAGCTATAGTCATATATAAGTGAGAGAAATGAACAATAACACGATTTGGGAATTTGCTTTTCATTTCATTTTGGAGGCGCAGAGAAAGAAGCAGCTGTTTCAGGGCCTTAATGTTATCCCAATAAATGTCTGCCTAATAGAATTAAAATATTAACTTAATTAGGAAATATTTAATGCACTTAATAACTAGCCAAATGAATTAAAAATAAACTTGAACCAAGTCAATATAGAAATTACCATTCTAGACCAGATCCGTAGACTCTCTAAGTCTAGTGTGGCTTGTCAGAAAGTGGCCCATACCAAACACTTCAGAAATACAAGAAACCAATATGGGACAGATGCCAAATAATCTGCTTCCTATATACCTCTTCTTTTTTTTTTGGCTATGAAACAAAATGAAACCATATTTCTAACCTACCATTTCTGAACTATTCAGGTATGTTATATACACATTATTATTTATCCCTGTCTTAAGAAAAATAAGACAATTTTTTTCAGTCTCTCTTTAGATATTTCCTATGCCCTTGACAATTCTTGTAACAATTCTCTAACCCTTTTTCCAACACCACCTTCTGGTTCTGCAAAGGGATGCAATCTATATTGCAGAGAAGCTAAGGGTTGACCACTAAGGAAGGCTCAACTTATAGTTATTTGCACAATAGTCTCCACCCATAAACTTCTGATGTTGAATAACTTCAACTCTTCCAATAACGTCGTAAGTAGACTTACATCAATCTGTGTCTCACTAGGGCTATCAAATTGGCTACAAAGGAGTAATTCCTTATTCTTTTCCAGAAACAAGGATGGGAAGGTACCGTTACTTCATGGTCAAGCAGAAACTATGAAAAAGTGCACTCTTTATCTGAATACTATTTGTGTCTTGATACAGAAAGTCTTTCTTTGTTCAAGTCTTTAACTTGTATCAATGGATGTAAAGAATCCTGCTCGACATTGATTAATGACATACGGTAAAGGCATTGTTAGAAGAATTCTCATTATTGCTGGAAAGGAATTTACGATGGACTTTTGCTATTGTTCAGGAAAAGACTCCACGCACCCTAATGCTCTTTCTAGTTGTGGAAAATGATGTATGTTTTAAAAAGTTATATTACTTTGTTGCATCAATGGCCAATCTTGGGCCTCATAAAGCCAAGGGAGTTTTGCCATTGATTTGAAAGGAAGCAGAACTTGTGTTAGGAACAGGGGCATAGGAAGTCTGGCCTTGTGGTTAGGCACCTAAAGCACAGGTAGAGAGGGATCTGGTGCCAGAACTAGAACTGGAAGCCAGAGCTGAGGTCGAGACAGAGCGGGGTCAAAAGCCAAAGATGAAGACATAGTAAGCAGAGGGTTAACCAGGATCAAAAACCAAAAGCCCCAAACTGGAAGTCAAACCAGAATCAAGGGCAAAAAACCAGGGATCCCAAGGATCCTACCAGAATCAGAGGCTGGAGAGGGAACCAGGAGTCAAAACAGGGAGGGTCAGGAGCCAAAATTTTCACCTTTACCTAGACAAGGATACTGCAGACCGGGCCTGACTTTTAAGGGCTGGAGTTGGTGGAGCCTGTTGCCTGTGGCTTCAGGGGACTGCCTCACTTAATTTGACTGGGAACAAGGCATTGTCCTGGGCTTGCTGCAAATGACACCTGTTCAGAGATGAATTGCCCTAACTCCCCGACTGAGGTTGGCTAGGTCTGGAGCTCTGCTCTGGCCTCACTACAGTTTGACCCTTCAGTGCTTCCATTCAGAGATGCTCTATTTCATAGATTTCATAGGTTTTAGGGTCAGAAGGGACCTATTAGATCATCGGGTCTGACCCCCTGCCCTGAGCAAGAAAGAGTGCTGCAGTCAGATAACCCCAGCCAGGTGTTTGTTTAATCTCCTCTTAAATACATCTAAGGAAGGGGACAGCACCACCTCCCTTGGAGCATACAAACCTCCAGGCTGCATCACTGGACCGGGGAGCACGGGGCCCTGCTGCTATGGGAGGTGGGGAGTGCACATGCACAGGCAGGGCAGAGAACCTATTCTGATGGAGAAAATCAAAAGTGCTAACTCCTAATTTCCACAACAATCCTAGAATATGTAACAGAGTCAACTGAATTTTCCAGCTGTACCTAAGATATATGTTGGAGAAATCCTGTAAGGTTCTCTCTCAATTTAGGAATCCAGCAAGCAGTGGGCAAAATACAGGGGTGGGGCCCCGCCAGTATGGGGGAGTGTGCACATGCACAGGCAGAGGCAGAGAGTGTGTAGGTAGGCAGGGAAGTGTGTGTGTGTGTGTGTGTGTGTGTGTGTGTGTGTGTGTGTGTAAGCAGGAGCAGTGTGTGTGTGTGCAGGCAGGGGCAGAGTGTATGTGGGTGTTTAGGCAGCGGCAGGGGCAGCATGTGTGTTTGTGTGTGTAAGTAGGAGAAGTGTGTGTGTGTGTGTGTGTGTGTGTGTTCATAGGGCAAGTCCCACACACACACCACACCATACACATGCACCCACAACCCCCCACACACTGCCATACACATGCACCCACAACGCCCCACACACTGCCATACACGCAGACCCCTACACTCCCAGACACCCTCTCCCACACACAACCATACACAAACCCCACACCCACCCACACCCCACATATCCACACACACACACATACCCACAGCCCCCCACAAACCTATACCCACCTATACCCACCGAATTAATGAATGTTGCAGACATTTGCTTTTTAGAATATAATTTGGTATTTTTCTGGTTCTCGATGCCAAAACCCCTTGCTGAAAGGATTACTTCTAGGGGCATGGGGAGGGACTTCTGGTGGCAAAGGTCAGGGGTTAGGGAGCAGGACTTCTAATCCCAAGAGGGCAACCAGGGTGCGGGGTACCTGCCAAGGGGTGGGGCTACCCATGCGGCCCTTGACAGCTTGCCAAAACTCAGTAAGTGGCTCTCCAGGCAAAGTGATTGCCTGCCACGATCTAGTTATTCATTGGCCATTAATAGAATGAGTGACTGGCAGAGGACTAGTAACTACTTGTAATAATAAATTCCTGTTTCTTACTGGGGTTACATTTGAATGATAAAATAACTCGTCGATCCTCCCAGTCTTGGGCTATGGGTTGAGGACGGAGAGGAGGATCCACGTAGTCAACCAAAGACTGCGGCGCTGGTGTCATCAGGAAGGCTTTGGCTTCCATGACCACAGCCCACTCTTTGGTGAGAGAGGCAGCGAGCTGCTGGGAGGAGATGGCTTCCACCTCCCTCCCCTAGGTAGGAGGCTCTGCTCAGCCAGACCGGCTGACCTGCTCCACCAGGCTTTAAACTAAGCCCATTGGAGGACGGGAGGACTACCGCCACTGCTGGCCCACTGAGCAACCCTTGCAAAGCCAGCGGGCCAAGGCCCACCCCTGCCCCAGCCCTGGTACAATCTGTGGGCAAGGCAAGAGCCCACAATGGGACACTTGCCTGCCTGTACACAAATGCCAGAAGCTTGGGGAATAAGCAGGAGATGCTTGTCCTCCTGCGCAGGGCAAATAATTATGACGTCATAGGGATAATGGAAACCTGGTGGGACTCCACCCATGACTGGACCTCGGGTATAGATGGCTATACACTGTACAGGAGGGATCATGTAGATAAAACAGGTGAGGGTGTAGCTCTCTATGTTAAGGAAAGCTACGCATCCCTGCAAGCTGATAAGTGCAACCAGGGTAGACAACTGGAGACCCTCTGGATTAAAATCCGTGGAGAACACAGCACAGGGGACCTCCTGCCCAAAGTCAACAGCTTGACCCAGAGTTCACCCGGGAACTGGCTAAGGCCGCATGCTCCAGGACCATGGTTGTCATTGGCGACTTCAATTACTCGGACATCTTGTGGGAGGATCACTCAGCAAAATCCAAGTGGTTGCAAAGCTTCTTCTCGTGTATGGATGACCTCTACCTGACTCAAGAAGTCTATGGGCCAACAAGAGGCAAAGCACGGCTCGACCTGGTACTGGCTACTGGGGATGACCTAATCGGCGACCTAGTAATCGATGGGAAGCTGGGTGACAGTGATCATGAGCTGATCACCTTCACCATCCACCATAAAGCTGGCAAGTCAGTCAGCAACACAGAAGACCTTGACTTCAGAAAAGCCACCTTTGACAAGCTCAGGAGGCTTGTCAGTGAGGCCCTAAGGGACCATGGCCCCAGGGAGTTGGGAGTTCAAGAAGAGTGGTTGCTCCTCAAGGGAGCGATCCTCAATGCACACGCTAAGTCTATTCCATCTCGGAGGAAAGGCAGCAAGAGGGCACAGCAGCCCCCCTGGCTCTCCAGGGACCTAGCAGACCTCCTGATGCTAAAAAGAAAGGCCTACAAAGGATGGAGGACGGGATTCACCTCCAAGGAGGATTATTCTGCACTGGTCCAGTCCTGCAGGGAGCAAACCAGGAAATCCAAGGCTGCAACTGAACTCCAACTAGCTTCGAGCATCAAGGACAATAAAAAGTCCTTTTTCAGATATGTGGGGAGCCAGAGGAAAAGCAAGGGCAACAGTGGACCCTTGCTGAACCAGATGGGGCAACTGACAACTGATGCCCAGGAAAAAGCCAACCTATTAAATGGGTTCATTGCGTTGGTCTTTCATCAGTCCCATGGGACGCCCATGCCCACTCCGGGACAGGGAGGGCCAGGTGAGGGAGAACCCCCGCCCTCCATTAAAGCTGACCTCATGAAGGAACATCTTGAGAGGCTTCAAGTCAGCCAACCCTGACTATCTACACCCCAAGGTACTCAAGGAGCTCGCAAGCATCATAGCCCAGCCTCTGGCATGGATCTTTGAAAACTCCTGGTGCTCTGGTGAAGTGCCCAAAGACTGGAAGAAGGCCAATGTGGTGTCTATCTTCAAGAAAGGGAGAAAGTGGATCTGGCTAACTATAGGCCCATCAGCCTGACTTCTATCCCGGGGAAGATCTTAGAAAAGTTTATTAAAGAGGCCATCCTTAATGGACTGGCCAATGCCAACATCCTAAGGGATAGCCAGCATGGGTTTGTTGCAGGTAGGCCTTGCTTGACCAATCTCATTTCCTTCTACAACCAGGTGACCTGTCACCTGGACAAGGGAGAAGAGATTTATATCATATATCTTGACTTCAAAAAAGCCTTCTATCTGGTATCCCATGATCACCTCTTGGTGAAACTGGCCAATTGTGGCCTTTGGTCCACCATGATCCGCTGGCTGGGAAATTGGCTCCATGGTAGGACCCAGAGGGTAGTAATTGATGGAAGTCACTCATCATGGTGTCCTGTGACCAGTGGGGTCCCCCAAGGCTCTGTGCTTGGACCTGTATTGTTCAACATCTTCATTAATGATGTGGACATTGGAGTCAGGAGTGGACTGGCCAAGTTCGCCGATGACACCAAACTTTGGGGCAAAGCATCCATGCCAGAAGACAGGCGGGTGATCCAGGCTGACCTGGACAGGCTCAGCAAATGGGCAGACGAGAACACGATGGTGATAACACTGAAAAATGCAAGGTTCTCCACACTGGGAAAAAAAACCTGCAGCATCCTTATAAGCTCGGCAGTGCTACGCTGGCTAGCACTATGGAAGAAAAAGATTTGGGGGTCATCATTGACCACAAGTTGAACATGAGCCTGCAATGTGAAGCTGCAGCTTGTAAAGTGACCAAAACGCTGGCTTGCATCCATAGATGCTTCTCTGCATCCATAGATGCTTCTCAAGCAAATCCCAGGATGTCTTTCTCCCCCTGTACTAGGCCTTGGTGAGGCCACAGCTGGAGTACTGCATCCAGTTTTGGGCTTCACAATTCAAAAAGGATGTGGAGAAGCTTGAGAGAGTCCAGAGTCCACGCTCATGATCAGAGGTCAGGAAAACAGACCTTATGACGACAGGCTGAGAGCCATGGGGCTCTTGAGCCTGGAAAAGCACAGGCTCAGGGGTGATCTGATGGCCACCTATAAATTTATCAGGGTGACCACCAGTATCTGGGGGAACGATTGTTCACCAGAGCACCCCAAAGGGTGACAAGGTCGAACAGTCATAAACTACTACAAGACCGTTTCAGGCTGGAAATAAGGAAGAATTTCTTTACTGTCCAAGCCCCCAAGGTCTGGAACAGCCTGCCATGGGAGGTGGTTCAAGCACTTACATTGAACACCTTCAAAAGCAAATTGGATGTTTATCTTGCTGAGATCCTATGACCCCAGCTGACTTCCTGCCCTTTGGGTGGGGGGCTGGACTTGATGATCTTCCGAGGTCCCTTCCAGCCCTAATGTCTATGAAATCTATGAAAAACTCAAGTGTAATCAGGTGATATCAAGGTCAAAATATGTCTAATCCAGTAGCACTCAACTTCTGTCCTGCAGGCAAAACCTGGCCTATGGGGCTCCCCATAAGTCCAGAAATTTGGTGGTGAGGGAGCAATAGCAGCCTTAACTGCTACAGCTTCCACCTCTTCCCCATCATCAAATGTTCTGCCCAGTGAGGTGGATGAATTGTCCTCATGTGCCTGATTGGGCTGCAGCATCCAGTGCACAAGTTGGAGCTGGCAAGCAGGGTTGTGCCTGCCAGTGGTGATGCACAGGGGTTGCATGGGGATGCACATGCACCCCCTGAGAGTGCTGGTGCACACCCTAACAGGCAGCACTCTCTGCTTAGATGATGGGTAGGGGGAGCAGGCAGGAGTGCTGGTGCCCCCCTGTAAGCACTGGCCAGAGAATGGGGGTGCCACATGAAGCACTGCTGGCACTTCTGGGAGTGCTGCAACTGCTTTCAGAAGCACTACTCATGCTTCCTAGCCAGCATGATCACCCCTTCTATGGTTGGCGAGATTGGCCATGGGACTCCCCCCCACCTGGGTTGTTGAGATTAGCCATGGGGGGAATCCCCCCACCCAGTCAGCATGATTGGCCACAGAAGGGGGGCATGTGCCCCCCCTAACTCAGATGGCACCAGTTGTCCATGGTACTCACAAAATGACCTCCCACACCAACCCCATGTTGGATCTGGCCCATGAACTAGTCCAGCACCACTCATCTGGTCTGTGGAGCCAGAAGATTGGGCACCACTGGTCTGATCTATTAACAGCTAGGTCATTCTCAAAACCATCATCTGCACCCAGGTAGGAATGTCAATAAGTCTTCCCCTTCCAGACATAAATATGCAGAATTTGTTGTCATTAATGGTTCTACCAAAGGAATATTAGAATCTACCACAATCCATTATATTAAAATATTCTGAGACTGAGCTCCAGTCAAATTCTTTTCTATACATTTCTGTGTACATTCTTTTCTACACAGAAGGGCTGTGTGAAGCTTCAGTCGCTGATTTGATTCAGCAGAGATTTGGCCCAATTCAAATTGTGCCCGCCTCTCCAAATTGAATCAGGAGACCCTTTAATTTCTCTGAACCAAACTGTAATGCACCTAATGTAAGGGAGCGAAGAGGGTGCCGAGCCTGGATGATCCCGGTGGCGGTGGGGCCCGGCCTGACTTCCAGGTCGCGGCAGAGGGCAAGGGCCGGAAACTTCCCCCTTATAGGAACCCGGAAGCTGCCGGTACAGAAGCAACCCCGGCTGGCTTAAAAGGAGCGCAGGTGGTGGCGGATCGGGAGGCGGCAGCGGACCCAGTGGCGGCGGGTCCAGAGGCGGTGGATCCAGAGGTGATGGTGGATCCACAGGCGGCAGAAGACCCAGCGGCGGTGGGTCCAGAGGTGGCGGATCCAGAGGCGACAGCGGGAGTCGACACCGGCGGGAGCAGGCTGCGGAGGATCCAGGCAGCGTGGAGGAGAGGAAGGACCTTTTGGGGCCAGCAGAGCCCCGGACAAGGTAGCTAGCGGAGGGAGGCGGCAGACTTCGGCCGGGAGGAGCACCGGGAACACAGGAGCTGCCGGTACTCCAATTCTTTTGTTACTTACCGGAAGACAAGGGCAGAGTAGCCCCGTCAGTAAACTTAGGGCTAAAAGCAGGGGATGGGAAGGGGCGCCCCACTTCCCGACTGACGAGGAGCCTGGGTGCACCTTGATGGCGGGCTGAGTCCATAGGTCCCTCATCTGTAACAGGCACTTGGTTGACTGTGTTTATATTGGTGTGCGCGGACCAGGGCGGGTCACGCTGAGGACTGCTCCAATAGAACTATCTACCCGGTGGATTGAGTGAGGGTGTAAGGGTGGAGGAGCCCTCAGAACCCCAGGACACAGCGGAGGACAAGAGTCTCATTTTCCGGACTGCACGCGCCATAACATCTGAACCCAATAACATATCATCAAAGTCGTGGCAGACGAGGACAGTGCGTGGGTTCGTTGAGGCCAGTGAGTCTCTACGTGTATCTCCCTACTAGGGGTCCCCCGAGAGGGAACTGACCGGCGACAGACGGAGCCAGGGCGAACAACTCCCTCACACCTAATCGATTCAGAGAGATTCAGAAAGATTTGGCGATTTGGACATAGACACAGCTTTAAAAGTTTTTTCTCCATACCTCAAGGTACCAGCGTGGCTTGTGAATGCTGTGATGTTGGGGCAGATAGAGCATCCCACGGGAGTGCAGGGCGACCCTCCACATGCTCAGCAGTGAATCAGCAATGGGGGGACCCTGGGTGCCCCCTCGACCCAGAAGGCACAAGTCGCCAAGCCAGGGCAGGGCAGGGGGCCCCCCAGCATTCTCCCTGGTGGATCCAGAAGTAAACTGGAAGTGCTTCTGGTCCACTTCTGTGTTGTCTGCTGAGCAAAGTGGGAAGCCCCCTGTACTTCTGTGGGACACTCCATGTGCCCCAACATCGCAATATTCACAAGCCGCCTGGTACCTAGAGGTATGTAGAAAAAACATTTAAAGCTGTGTCTATGTCTGAATCACCAACTCGCTCCAAATCTCTCTGAAGCAATTTGGGGGGTTCTGATTCAATTCGGAGAGATTAAAGGGTCCTCTAATTCAATTCAGATTCAGAGATTCAGCCACAAAATCAAGCTGAATCTCCACCAAATCAAATCAGGGACCAATGCTTTGCATAGCCCTAATAAGCTACACTAAAAAGATCAGACAAGCAAATAGCTATGTATTAAAACAATGCTTTATTTTTATATCTTAAAATACAACAAACTAGTTGAATTACTTTTAAAGGTAAAGTATTTAAATGTTTTTAATAAGATCAGTATTCATTATTCTCCAAAACATAGCTCAGTTTCTAAGCCTTTTCCTGTCCATATACATTTTCACTGTTTATATGTAAGAATTTTTCTCCTACCAAACAATAACCCATTTTTACATTTAAGACAGAAGACTATACCACACTGTAGTTAGAGATGATAATTAAAGGAATACAAAATAATGGCCATGATTTTTAAAATAGATACCTAAAGTTAGGCTTTTAAATCCATGTATAGGCACTTTTTAAGTGGTCTAACAAGAGCTACTGGGCCCCATTACAATCATTGGGAGCCATGGATTCTAAAAACTTCTAAAAATCAGTCTGTATAATAACTTAAACATAACCACTCATCTTTGAAAATCCTTTTTAGTTGGTATATAGAATAAATCTAGCATCCTATGCAAAACACAGAATGAATAACTCTAAGAAAGTGGGAAAATATGACAAGAAACACATAGGCATATAAGAAGCAGAAGGAGACAAGAGCTTTAAAAGACTGCCAGTTAAGTCTTACAAAAACAAACCAACTTTAACTCACCACCTTTTCTACAACTGTGTTTAAAGGTTGGCCAAACCCACTCACAAAATTTCTTCTAAAACTGAAATAGTTTCTTCTAAAAAAAATTCTTCTAAAATTATTCTCAATATTTTTTAGTGTTTGTCCACTCCTTTTCTCTATAAAAAAAGAGATTAATGTGTTTTATAATGTTTTCTGTGAATTTCTATTCAATTTTATAGACAAAATGATTGAAGGGGAACTTTGAGGTATTTGGGGGAAAAGTGGCCTTTAACAGAACTCACATTTCATCTAGCACAGTGGTCAGATGATTTTCCAGTCTAAAAAATAATTCCAGCCTTCATGTCATGGTGTTCCTGGAGTATAAAGAACAACATAAAAATGAAACCAAGATTCAATATTCATTAAGATATACTGAGACCAACAGAAGGCTCAGAACAGGTAACTCAGCAAGCAGTGGAAGACATCTACATAATCAGAGGTGTGATGCACAGAATGATCATGTCTTCTTCCATCCAGTCTTCCAGAGGGAAGACAAAACTATGCATAAGAATCACAGCCATTACATAAGCACAGTGGATTTTGCCATCCTTGCCTATATTAGTACTTTGTTTTGCAAACAGGTCCAACTGAACCAGTGGGTCTTCTCCTAGGTGAAGGTATCCCTCAACTCAGACAAGGATGGCAAAATAATTATTATATCAAGATTCTCAATTGCTTACAGCAGAAGACAAAAGACACAGAAGAAATTATCTGGGGCTGATTAAAAGGAGACTGTGTTGCACATACCCTGACATCAGTAATTTGAGAACAAAATATCACCCTACTATAGAGCCAGCACATACACCATTATGAGTCCATAAGAGTTTACTATTGACATTAAAAATAGTGAGATCTGGCCCTATTTGTCTGCTACACATATATATTATATTATATTATATTATATTATATTATATTATAACATGACAAATATCATTTGTTGTCACAGAGATTTCTTAAAATTGAGGATTCCAAGTTTATTTCAAGACTGGGCTATTCCAGTAGGGACATACTAAGTATTCTAATGTTTATAAGTAGTCATGTCCCTTACAAAGCCACCTAAAACTTTACCTTAAGATCACAAGGGCAAAAAAACCTCTTGCAAAAGCCTCCATAATATGTTGCAGGTCAAGTAAAGTCCAGGATCTCTGGATAATTGACTTCAGTCTAAATTAATCCAAGATCACTCCCAGTCCAATACATCATGCAATGTAGTGTTGCACCATAGTTTGAATACAAGATAATGTTAGAGGGAATTATGTGTTTTTAATTAAAGTGGCTACATCTTTGAAAGACGCAAAAACAAAGTTTTAGCTCTATGGCTATAATTTTTCCTTAATACACAATTAAAAAAAAACCATGAATAACATCTGATACATGTGACTTACAGATGTATACATAAAATCAGAAGATAAATATAAATGTTTGAATAAAAAACAGAAAATAACATGATATATTCATATTGTGTTTATCCTTCAAAAATGTTATTACTTTATAATAGAACCCACAGGGTGTTAAATTTATATCTATCTATAGATAGATAGATAGATCTGGAAAGAGAGAAAGAGAGAGAGGCATAATTTCTCCCACCTACCCCAAGAGTTTTTGTTTGATCAGGTGCTATAGCTGTTAGTGGCATTTTGTAACTGACCCAATTTCAGACACACATTTGCAGTTTTAAAATTAGTTCAACAGTTTGTGAATTTTTCATATTGTTCATTGGATACAACACTCAACAGAAGTACTCAGACCTAGAACCCTCACTTTTGAAGGTCAGCTGGGAATCCATGCTTGATCTAGAACAAAGGAGAAGTCTTTCTGATTCATCAGTGTCCCTTCGGGTCCAGAGCTCTCCTCCTGCACCCACCGAGCGGGGCTTGAGAGAGAGTGTTTCAAATTTGATATAGGTTTCTTTTGCAAGGTCAGCTTCTCTGGAAGCTTTTGGTTTCCTGTGAAGTTTTAGAACTTTATAGAGTAAGAAAAATATCAAAGGTAAAACAATCAAGCATGATGCACTACTTGCCACCACCGAAATAGAAAACTCAGAACTGCTTTCATCATTTATTCCATCAGTGGAAAAAATAATGCATTGATCTTTTTTAGGTGGGACTCCCTTGGGACAAACACATGCCATATACTGAGTACTAGGCTGCAAACCATCTATTGTGACTTTGTTTTTGCTGGGGTCCGTACTCAAAGGCAGCATGTCTTTCTCACCATACTTTGAATACAGCACTGTCATTGCAGAGTTGCTTGTGGCATTGACAATTTTCCAAGTTAAGGTCACACTTTCATCAGTTTCACTAAACACTCTTAGGTTCTTTACGGTGACATCTTTTTCCTCCAGGGCTGCTGCATTCAGTGAAGTCTCCCCTTTTTTGCTTACATCCCCAGCCTGCGTTTTGGTTCCATTTGTCACTATTGTTGAATTCTTCTTTCCATCAGGCATAGACTTGGATTGTTTTCTGTCAGTTATCTTGGCACTTGTAGGTCTATCAGTGGTAGCCAACATAGTGGTTGTTGATGATGCAGGTAAGGTAGTGGTTGTTTTTTCATGTTCCTGTAGCACTTGCTCCTGCGTCTTGTTTTGCTGTGCTTGCTCCTGCGTATTGTCCGCTTCAAACTTCCTCAAATATTTTAGAGGTGACACAGCTGTGGTTACAACACCAACCACAGTGACAGTAACAGCAGCTTCTGACATTCCTGCTAAATTTTTGGCTTTACATCTGTATTCCCCTGCATCCTTGTATGAAATTCCTGTCAAGCTTATTATGGACCATCTGACACCCTCTCCTGGTGTTTCTTGAATTACTAAAGGAACATAAAATGCATATCATAAAGAATCGTAACAGTAAACTGAGAACAAAGAAAAGGCTATCGCACTACTATATCTACACTTTTGTTATACTGGAAAGGAATCATCTAAATTGCATATATCTCTTTAAAGCATATGAACTGTGCAATTTGCATGATATTATTGAAAAAATAGCTTAGAAAGGTTAAAAAATGCAATTAAACCTTCAAATAAATAATAAGAATACTTCCACCATTCAACTAGATAGAACAAAACAGTATAAATGGATACTTTGTAAAGTTATTTGGGAGCCTGAATAGTATTGCCTTTGAGCTCAAGTCCCATTGATTTTCACTGAGACTGAGGATTTTGCTTACTGAGTCGCTTAGTGCTCTTGAAGATTGTATCCACTAGATTTTGTGCTTAAGTCAAAATGTAACTGCTAACTCCTTGGGGTTAGCAAGAAAAGAATTCCAAGGAAAAACATCATCCTCAGAAATATGTTGCGCTAGAAGCAACTATCTGAGATGACTTGTTGAACTAAATGGAGCATTTATGTAATACAAGAATGATTATGCTCATAACTTAATCCTAGAAACACTGTACGTTACTCAAACAGAAAGTCAAAGTCCAAATGGGCAGTGGAAATCACACTGCCTTCTTTCACCGGATCAGAACAGTCATGTTGCTGGGGTATGGCAAAGAAGCTTTTGCTACCAATGCTGACTCTGTCTCATGGACAGAAAACCTGCTCCAAAACTGTCACTCTAGAATCTTTAACACAAGCCACTTTAAAAATAAAAGGAGAAAAATTAGATCAATAATTAATAAATTGATACCTACTTCCATTACGTAAGATTGTATTTTTAGTATTATAATCATTATTAGAAGCTCATAGAACAAAGAACAGTGACTGTAAATAACAAGCAGTTGTAATGCATTGTACCTTGACCCTAGAGGCTTCAGTGTTCCTGCTCTGTGTGTGTTCAGTACTCAATATTGTGAGCAGCAAGGAATAAGAAGAATAAAAATACACCAGATTTTGTACACAACTCTCCCACCCACCACTCACCTAATCCTGAGCTTCAGTGCTTGAATCTTCTGGTACAATATATACAATCAACAAAATACTTTTCAACTTTTAAAACAAATGACAAAACAAGTTCCATTTCCAGGCGTTCTTAGTCATCATAGATTTTATACAAAAACTTACTCTTGTCTCCCACTTCTAAGCTACTTTATCTCATCCTCTTCCCTGAAGGTAGCTCTTACACATACTGACTCTAGTGCTACCTACTGGCAGCCTCCAATATTACTATTGGAGATAACTGTAGCTATTTATTTCCATTATTATGCTTCCCCTGTTTAAAAGGATTTTAAAGACTTTAAAATTAAAGGTGAAAAAATTTATCAAAATGTAATATGTATAACATATTATGTCATATATAATATGTGTATGTGTATCTGTATACACACACACTAAAGTTTTAATAAGTTTCAGATATCATCTCTTTCATAAACAGCACTTTGTTAATAAGCAAAATTCTCAATGATTACTAAATAATAGGAGTGTGTAAATAATAGGAGCATGCGAAATGGGCCGTATTTGATTCGGATTTGGATTCAACCTGAATTGGGGAGAGTGATTTGATTCATTGATTTGGATCACTGTCCCAATTTGATTTGGCCGAATCCAAATCTGAAGATTTGATGCTGATTTGCAGAATCAGTGATTCGGCCATAGATACAGCTTTAAATGCATTTTATACATACCTCAGGGTACCAGGCATGGTTTGTGAACACTGTGATGGTGTGGTGGGGTGGATGGAGCATCCAACAGAAGCATGGGGGGCCCCCCGTGTGCTCAGTTATGGACCCAGAGGTGGACTGGAAGTACTCCCGGGTCTGTCACCGAGCGTGCAGGGGGGGCCCTCACACCCCCCCAGCTCAGCAATTGGACACAGGGAGACCCTGGGTGCCCCCTCCCGATTAAGGCGGCACCAGTCACTGAGCTGGGGGTGGGCACAGGAGCCCCCCATTGCACTCCCTGGCAGACCTGAAAGCGAACCGGAAGTGCTTCTCGTCCACTTCCGGGTCTGCTGCTGAGCACACTGGAAGCTCCCCCACCCACCCACCCACCCACCCACACACACACACACTCCTGTGGGATGCTCCATCCGCCCCAGCACCACAACATTCATGAGCCACCGGGTACCTTGAGGTATGTAGAAAAAAACATTTAAAGCTGTGTCTATGTCCAAATAGTCGAATCTTTCTGAATCTCTCCAAATCGATTTGGAGGGTTCCGATTCAATTCAGAGAGATTGAAGGGTCTCCTGATTTGATTTGGATTCAGGGATTTGGCCACCAAATCAGGACAAATTTCCACCAAATCAAATCAGTGACTGAAGCTTCGCACAGCCCTGCTAAATAATGGCAGTGGCAGAAATTATGTCAGACAATCAGTGGCAATAAATGGCATTCATAACAAAACTATTAATTACAATTTTATACAATACAAAGCTTAATAAAAGTTGCTGTTTTTAAATAGTTCAATTATGGCTACACTGGCTTTATTAACTTTTACTTAGTCTCCAAAATAAGCCAAAACTTAAATTGCACCCTTAAGGTCACATTAATTTTTCAATTCTGGGATCCTGATTTTGAACAGTTCTATGAAATTCTGGTTCAGAACATCTCCAGATTGGCTTATCTATTCAGTTATAGTTTAACTCTAATGCACCACTCATGAAATTCTATTCCAAATTACTGGAAACTTCATAATAAGTTCATGTTGCAATTTTTGCACCATTCAAAAAACCATTTCTACGGACAAGTTGTCAATTCTTCTAGACCCCCATATTATTTAGTAAAAATTGTTAAATACCTGTATAGTTCACTGGCAAATTGTCAGACCTGCTCCAGGTAAGCTGTGGTGTTGGGTACCCAGTGGCATCACAGCGTAGCAAAACGTTGCTTCCAAGAGGTGATGTGATTTTTGTTGCTGAAGTCATTATGGATGGTTTAAGACACTGTTCCAGTTCTGCTCTCTGGAACAAGATACCTGCCAAATTCTCAGGTCCACTACATGCCACAAGAGGATCAAGAAGTATAATCAAAGTGTCCATTATTTTGGAAAATTCAATTAACTTTGAAATTCGGCAGTCACAAAACCATGGGTTGTCCTGCAAACCTTAAGCAGAAAAAACACGATTTTATTTTCAGACAATGAGACAAGAATGCATATATGATTATTACCAAACATTAATAGAGAGGATTGTGAGACTCTTTGAAGGTCTTTTATTTATTTGAGGTTTTTTCTCCTTTTTAAACTGTTTTTTTGTTTGGTTTGGTTTGGTTTGGTTTTTTGTAAGAAGCAGAAAGGTTACAACTGCTGTTTAATGTCTGATAAACTAAATACTTTCCCCGCAGTTGCTTGTTGAAAAAATGATAGAAGTTGGTATCTTCTATGCTAAAGCAGGCCAACATATCTTTTTTCATTTAGGAACAATTACTGGTAATAAAGTGTCAGATAAGGTAGATGGTACAGTATCTCAGCTGCATCTAGCTTTTCATCAGAGCCTTCAGGGTCTGCCTTTCAGACTATACCAACATCTAAGTCTTCATTTTTCCTTCCTCTGCTCTTAGCACTTCATTGAGTATTTATTTATTAGCAGGAATCCCAGTTTTCTGTTTAAAAATTGCAAATTCTCTAATAAAAATCCAATGTTCTCTGAATTAAAACCCCCAAATCTGTGTTTTTCTCCAATTAAAATTAAATGTCATTTTTTATATTTATACATATATACACACACACACAATGCCATTATAGATAGATAGATATATACACATACAAATTGCCATTATAGATATTATGTGTGTGTGTATCAATTTAATGCAGTTTAATTGATGTTTTTACAATTTTAAAGCAATTTGGAAGCCTACCAATGCCTCAATCATTATAATAAAATAAATTCTAAATACCTATATATTTTGGCATTTGATTTTGGTTTTTTTAATCATGGAAAATCAGAACTCCTCCTGTCACCTTCACTCACCAGGACATAGATCCAGCTATGGCTGTCCCCTCTGCTGCTTTGTGGCACTGAGCAGCCCTGATATGCTGGTGCCCTGCCCCTGCCCATGCCATTGTCCATCAATCCCAAGCCACAGCCCCCTGGCCCTGCCAGTGACCCCACTCCCAACCCACAGCCCTCTACACACAAACCCTCCCAGGCCATGCTCACTCCTGACCTGACGCCCCCTGGCCCCACCAGTGCTCTGCACTCCAGACCCAGACCCACAGGCCCCTGCATCCCTGGTTCCCCTCACTCCCAAGGCACAGCCCCCTCAGCCCTACCGGTGCCCCTCACTCTCAATCCACACCCCTGACCCCCCATCCCTGCCAGGGGAGGGCTCCAGCTGCCCCTGCCCTTGTCCTGCCCAGCCCCTTGCAAACTCACAGGATGGTGGTCTGCAGGGATACAGTGGGGACAGCCTCCAGCATGAGGTGTATGCAGTGCACATCATGCAAACCACAGGCAATGGCTGGGGCACCACACATACTCTACATGAAGCCAAGCACAGCTTCAGCCCCACCGTGCTGCAGGCAGCAGGAGCAGGGTGAGGGGCTCCAGGCCTCATCCTGCCCAGGCCAGAGTGCAGAGGCTTTGACTTGTGTGGGCAGCAGCAGAGCAAGTCTAGCTTTGGCATGGGCTGAAGGAAGGAGGGGAGGCCTGTGCCACCCCGCACCCTAGGTTGGGGCTTCTGCACCATGCCAAGCAGCATAGCCATCCCCCTCCGCCCCCCCATGCCCGGGCTGCATCTCCCAGCTGCTCTACTCCAGCCCCTGCCACTGAAAGCACTGGCACCAGTCCTGGTGCTGCCAGACCAGCCATGTAGCTCCCTGCTGCCCCCAAAGGGCATCCCTACCCCTTTCCACACTGGAGGGGCAGGCACCTCCAGGCAGGCCCTGCTGGCAGTGGTGCAGAGCTGGGCTCACTGGTGGCACCAAGTGGTGCATCAGATCCCTGGCTCTGTCACAGCCCTAGCACCTGGACATCTTCTGGCAGCATCAGCAGCAGGTATCTGTCCCCCTTCACACATCCATCCTCTCCACATACCCCTGCCACACACAAACACATGCCCCACACCCCCCGCCCCCTGGACAGTCCCCAGGCCCTGGCCCCCAACCCCTGCTCCTGATAGATTTATCTGCATCCAGCTGCCAGGGCTGTTCCCTCCACCCTGCCTTGTTATATTACTGGCCATGTGCATGCACACACGCACGTGCACATGGTACTCCCTGCCTCCATTCACCCGCCCCATGGTCCCCCTAGCCCCAAGCAACTCCTTGAAGACTGGAAGGCTGCCAGCCTACAAGAGGAATTCCATGGTTTCCTACATTTTTCATCTTTAATGGGGAAAATGCTTGGTTTTCTCAAATTAGGAAATCCTCTTTTTTCCACATCAAATGGAAAATCCAGATCCCTGTTTATTAGATTTAAGGCTGAAGTTACACATTACACTTAGACTATACTAGGGGCAATTAAAATATGAACATTCAAACTTTAAGGCTTGTTAACTTCTGCTAAGTTCCCTTTTTGTATCTCAAAGGTGTGCCATTTCAGGCAAAGGTTAACTCTGACCATGCCTGTGTTTAATCAGGGGTGGGCAAAATGTAGTCCGGGGGCTGGATGCAGCCCACCAGGCCATTCTATCTAGCTTGCGGGGCCCTTAAATTTAGAAAATTAATATTAACCTGCCCTGGGCTGCCTGTCATTCGGCCCTTGATGGCTTGCCGAAACTCAGTAAGCAGCCCTCTGCCCAAAATAATTGCCTACCCCTGTGTTAAGGTAACTTCAGTCTTCTCCACAGAGATAAAATGAGCAGTTTTCAGTCTCTTGGGATGTACCACTGTCGCAGGGCTCTTAGGTGTCCTGCGACTGGGAGGAGAAAAGGCTCAGGAGAGGCCCCTAGCAGCAGAAAAGGGGAACCACAACTGCCAGTCTCTAAGACTGTGCCAGTGCGGGTTGCTAGGGCGACCGGGGAAACCTGGAGCCAGGAAGGGGTGGAGCTTAGCCCTTCTTAAGCCCAGGCAGAAGGCCAGGAGTTCAGTTCCCTTCTGGCAGCCACAGGAGCAGGAGATCTGCGGCAGAGCTGAGCGGCCTGAGTTGGTGGTTGGAGCCTTACCTTGCTGACCGGCTGTGATGATGCTGGGGATGAGAACACCCTAAAGGGAGGTATGGTTGGGAGCCCTAGAGGGGGCTTGGAGTTTACATTATGAGCAGGGAGGCTCTGTGTTGTTTGTGTTGTGGCCAGCTGGCTGACTCTTTTACTTATGGTTATACCAGAGGACCGGGTGAGGCTGTAGGGGTGTGAGGAGGCCTCACAGGAGCTCCCCAGTAATCTGGGGGTTCCTGGTGCCCAGAGGGCACAGCCAATGGTGCCAAAGAGGGCACAGCTTTGTTTGGGAGGCACATTGGCCCAGCCCCTGAGTTAGGGGGCTGTGAAGAGCCCCGAAGAGGGGGTGCGAGGAGCCCCTGAATTAAGAGGTAGCGAAGAGCCCTGGCGCTGAGGGGCAGTGAGGAGCTCAGAGTGAGGGGGCAGTGAGGGACCCCAGGAGTGAGAAGGGGCATCGAAGAGCCCTGAGGGCAAGCAAAGGGCTGGGACCTAGTACCATGGCCCTAGTGAGAGCATTCCAGTACCATCTGCAAGGCTTGGGCTGCGGTGCAGGGGAGGAAAAGGAGCCACAGACAGCGCCCCCTGCCATCAGGGCGTGTACAAATGGGCATCTTCCCACTAAGTTTCATCATTCTTCACTTATAAACAAGATCAAGACGTGGCAAACGAGAATCGGCGGGCGGTGGGCCCATTGCAGGAGTCCGGAGTTGCACGCGTGGAGAGACTCCAAAAACGAGACTCCTGTCGCAACCACTCCCAGCCACTCTTCCCCACCCAGAGCTAGGCTGGAGCCCAGGTGTCCCAGTTCTTAGCTATGCCCCTGCTTCCTAGTCCTCTTCTGGCAAGTCAGAGCTGTGCAGGCAAGAAGAGTTATTAACCCTTAATGTGTGACTACTCACAGCACTTTCTAAATTTAACACTGCTTAACATTCCACATATTTAGTATGATCAAAGAGTAACTTGTAATTTCACCCTTAGTTTGACATGGCTTCCTTCCCGAAAAAAGGCTCATGGCAATTTACGAAAGGTAAATAACTTATTAAAGCAGATAAAATATTAAATATGGTAGGCAAGGGATATAACTGACTCATGAAACAATGCTCCAACTCAACCTGCCCAAATAAAAAGACGTGTGGTTCTTCCAGAAGATGTCTTGGCTTCTGGCTATCCACAAGGGGGACAGAATTCAAGATCAGGGAAGCTACTACCAAGAACAACCTCCTGTGGTTTCACCAAGTGAACTTGGCACAGTGATGGTGCTTGCAGGCACTAGTTCTCAGCTGACATTAGGAATCACTAATGTTCCTTTAGTGGAACATTAAAGAGAAGGCAATCCCCGAGGAATGTAGGATCCAGATCTTTTGCAGTTTCCAGACTATGCAGTTTTCTAGTTTGTTCTTTTCCTGCCATGCACTTTTTTTAGTGCTTGAACCATCATTGGAAAGGGTTGGGATTTTAAATCAATGAAGTTTAGATTTGGACCTAAATTTTCCCAGTGTTCTGGGATTTTCAGATCTAGGATTTTACTTCAATGTTTTAAAAACAATTTTGGAGAAAGGAGAAAAGTCATAAATATAAAGAGCCCTGACCCTCTCCATTTGACAATACAGTATTTGCATTTTATTCTAATGACTGAGGGGACTTATTTTACTTGGTAAATTTGTTTTTAGCTGAATCACAATGAACACTGTATACTAGCACAAGACCAGATCCTCAGCTGGTATAAACCAGCACCATTCTAATGACTTTGTACCAGCCAGCGGGTATGACCAATCCAATATTGTAGTCATGCTTTTAAATATTTTCTGGTTTTACTTTAGGTGTTTGCATACATCACATCATCAACAGTTCATTTCTTTCAAATAACAACAGTAGATAGATCTATTCCAATCTGAGATATGAACCTGGACATCAATACTCTGATAATAAGTAAGTTAGAAATGCATAGACATAAATAAAGCTGAAACTTTGCAGGGAGGGTCTGCATATATTGGATATGTTGATTTGTTTACCAAAGAAATTATAATAATTAAATCCAGCTGGAAAGAGAAAGAAAAATAAGGCTGAAATAAATGTTGGTTGTACCTCACGATGCAAAACAATACTTTTGCTTTAGGAATAATTAAAGGTTGAAAATTATTCTATTGTAATAACACTTAATTTTCCCATTTTTAGTATTTAATGTGTTTCTAATCTCTTCATAATGTTAGGGAAAAAACACTTTCAAATCTATTCACTAATTATTGCCCACAAGAACAGCACTATGTGAATCCAAGAAAGCTGGTTCAACTACGGTATTCAAAGAAGTCACCAATATTTTTGCATATGCATGCAGCTCACCAGTTATCAGGCTGTATGAGATATTTAAGACTTTATTGCAAGTTAAACAGAATGGTAATATCAACAAGTTTTTGCTAATGCAGGTGCCCTTTTCAGCTGTGTCCTTGAGATAGGCTAAAACACTGGTCATCTCTATCTCACACTATTTTTGGCATGTGTGTATTTCCATCATACATAAAATTAAAAACTTAATAGCCTTCCCCTTCAGACTGATAGCATACCAGTGTCCCAAAGCCCATTCATCATGAAAAATTAATGTTGGTGGTTCCAAGTACCGTGCCCATATATATTCAGTGAAAAGATGTTGGGAATAGCATTCAGGTGAACATAATGAGAGTATAACTGATTTACTTACCAACTTTTAAAAAAACAACAACTAAATTTCTCATCTTTTGAAATACTTTTGAATTGTTGACTCTGGACAGTTTTAACTCTTTAAGTATTTAACCACATTAAACAGAATCTTATTTATAGAATAGAAATAGAAATGTGTGAATTCTGCAAAGTCTTATTCATGGGAGCAGTTCATCAAAAGAATTCAATAGAGCTCTTCATGTCAATAACTATTGGCAGGGTCAGGCCCTTCAATTATTCATTACCATAACTGAGTGAACAAAATTAATCTATAGCTGCACACACACACAAAAATTGTTCTAATGAAAACTATGTTAAGAGAAAGTTAAGGTTGCAGAATTAACCGCTTAAGAGTCAGGTGCTCCTACTGTTAAGGCTCCACGTATACATGAGCTTCTTAACACAAATTCATTCCTTACAAATCTGTCTGTGACTAGGATAATACTTCTTACTAGGTCAATGAAGTGTGTGACATATTAATGCCACTCAGTAGAGGGTGGGGGTGGGGACCACACACACACCCAACATCCTACTTGCAAATCAGGTCAGTGCTATATTTTTATGTACAGAGAATTAATTTTATATTATCTGCTTAATGTCCCCAGCCCCTTTGCATGTTCTGAAGGACACCTACCAAGAGTCATGGCAAGACTGTCAATTAAACCAATTTAGGTTTGCCTACCAGATGCTTTCTACTGAATTATCAGCTCCTACAACATTCAGAAAGGCAAGTATTCCAGACTGAGAGAAGAAACAATGTTTCTCCTGTTGGAATGTCCCATCGTTTTACTTGAATTCTGAGATATTTTCTTCCCATATAAAATGGTCAATGGTGTTAGATCAGGGGTGTCAAAGATACAGCCTGCAGGCTGGATTTGGCCCATGGAGCCCTATGATCCAGGCCACAGTGCTGCCTGCGACTGGCCCCATGTGCCACATGCTGCATGAGCCATATCTTTGACACTTGTGTATTAGACACACAAAAAGAAAGAACTTCATGAAATGAGCTGTAATAGCACAAAGCCAAGAATTTTGGGAATGTGTTGTTTCAGTTGCATTTTTTTTTGTATCAGGACTATTTCTTTCTCTGTTTTATAATGATGTGACCCCTAGCAGTCATTGCAAAATTCTTTACCAGCATAAGAGATGTAAACTTGAAGATGTATGCTAATCAACAAGAATGCATTTAAACTATTCTTAATAACCTGTTGAACTCACTATGACCAGAGATGACTAATACCACTTAAAAAGATGGGTTTGGTCCTTCTCTGCAGTACTGCAGCCTAACCAATCATTCCCCATACAGAAATTCCCAATCATCCCCCATACATTTCAAATGTATCATTCCCCATACATTTATTTGAGAGTCCAAAGAAGAGGCACCCATGTGATCAGGGACTTAAAAGGCAAGCCATATGAGGAAAGGCTGAGGGATCTAGGACTCTTCATCCTGAGGGAAAAAAGGCTGAGAGGGGACCTGGTAGTAGCTTACCACTACACTAGGGGAGTACATCAAGGGCTCAGTGAATAACTGTTCACCAGGGCACCTGAGGGGAAAATCAGTAAATGGCCAAAAACTCCTGGAAGATTGCTTCAGGCTCAACATTAGGAAAAATTTCTTCACAGTCAGGGTGTCCAGACTCTGGAATAAGCTCCCTACAGAGGTGGTACAATCACGTACCCTGGAAATCTTCAAGAGGAGACTAGACAGTCACCTCACTGGGGTCACCTGACCCATAGTTATCTTTCCTGCTTCGTGCAGGCAGCTAGACCCAATGATCTTCCAAGGTCTCTTCTGGCCTTACAATCTATGAATCTATTAATGTTCTGTATTTGTGCATACAATTATTCTGTTCACAGTACAGGACTTTGCACTTGTCCTTGCTGAACTTCCCTAAATAGCAGGATTTCTTATTGTTCCTCCCTCCTGAAATCCTAGTTTACCCAAGTCATTTTGGATCCTAGCTTCACATTCCAGAGTGTCTGTAACTCCACCCAACTGTAACTCATTCACAAACTTGCTAAGTGTGCATTCAGTCACATCATCCAAATCATTAATGAAGATATATAATGAACTTAAATCAATGTACTAGTCATGTGTCTGTTCCCCTAGTCAACTAATCCCAGGGTAACCATTTGCTTAATAAAAATAAGTTTTCCCACCTCTTATCATTTGGACACTGTAATAGAACCTACCACAGAGATCCAGCTTAGGACTAATAGCTATGTGTGAATTCCTTACTATAGAGAAACCTTCACACCTTTACCTTGGTGTGAAATCTGGGGTAAATTACTCAACAGTAATTGTGTGGTGTAGTATGCCTGTACCTTGAGAATGAGATGTCCATGACATGAAGAGTTTACAATCCAAATGAACCAAAAAATAAAATGAGTAACTTAGAAGGGAAAGGGAATCAAAGGTGATGTTAGCAGTAGCAAGATCCCATCGTTATTTAAGATGAACTTGAGCCCAGCTTTGTTAGCTGCAGGTCACTTGGAAGCATTGGTTTTGATAAAACCCAAGACCTTGCACTCTCCCTTTCACATTAAACATACTGAAAATGGGGACAGATAGCTCTTTGAAATCCAGCCACTTCCCCTTCTCCTTTAAGCATAGCTGCTAATGGACTGTCTGGAGTGAGGTTCATATGTACAAGACAAGTCAGTCCAAGTGTCTCTTCTTTGCTCCCATGGCACTCAGTTCAGTTTCAGGTGGCAGAAAGGGTGCCTGCACTGCAACATGTTACCTAGGACATTAGTGGAATCACTGTCAAACCTACAAGTTGTGAAGAAGCCAAACAAATATTGGTCAGGGTGGTATACTTGATCCTGCCTCAAAACTGTCAGAATGGTCTAGAAATCCCTTCCACCCTGAATTTCTACAAGTCTATTCTTCACTCTTGGGTACGGAAAAAGGCCACATTGAGCAGTTTCTCTTTAGTTCCCTATCCCAGTCCCCAACACCTCAGTAAGCAAAAGAAGTTCACTGGAGTTGTGCTTTACACACCTTGTCATCCTCACACCTACCAAGTAGTAATTACCCAACGTCATGGATATGAGGGGAATGCTAAAGCAATAGGTCTGAAAGACTGCACCTAGGTATCATGGTGGAAGAAGTAATAAATGCTACTACTGAACTTTAATAGGGAGGGGCGTATGATCCTCTTATGGAACTATAACAGCCCAACAGTACTTTTTAACCTTCAGAGGAAGAGGATATGTTCTTGTTCAGATTTATGATATATTGCATAACAATCCTAACTTGTCAACATTGTGATATACTCAAGATAAATGGATAAATGGCAGTGAACAGAAACTAAGTCAGTCATTTGCAGTTAAATTAAGTGAAGTTAAGTTAGTGACTGTATATTCTACAAAGAAATCACCTATTTACTTTCAGGGTGCTTTCACTCTTGCATACAAATCTTTATTATCTGCAACCTTCTCTTCTTTGGAAGTCGTCACACAGTCATGGAACTATGACATAATTGGAATAACAGAAACTTGGTGAGCTAGCTTGCATGACTGGAGCACAATATTTTTTTGGCTTCACAACCTGTAGGTTTGACAGGGATTCCACTAATGTCCTAAGTAACCTGTTCCCACAAGATAGGTATAAACTGTTCAGGAAAGACAGGCAGGGGAGAAGAAGAAAAGGAGTCATGCTTTATATTAAAGAGCTGTATGCTTACTCAAAGCTCCAGTATGAAACTGGAAACAGGCCTGTTGATACTCTGTGAGTTAAGGTCAGAGGAGAGAGCAACAAGGGTGATGTTATGGTGGATGTCTGGTATAGACCACCACACCAGGAGGCAGTGGTAGATAAGGCTTTCTCCAAATAACTAGCAGAATTTTTCCAATAAAAGGCCCTGGTTCTCAGGGGAACTTCAATCACCCTGACCTCCGCTAGGACAGCAATGCAGCTGTGCAAAGACAATCCAGGACATTTTTGGAGAGTGTCAGGGTCAACTTCCTGGTGCAAGTGCTGGAGAGGCCAGCTAGGGACTGTGCTTCCCTCACAAACAGGGAAGAATTGGTGGGAAATGTAGTAGTGGATGGTAACTTAGACAGCAGCGACCATGAGATGATTGAGTTCAGGATCCCAAGGAAAGGAAGGAGAGCAGCACAGTACTGCTGGACCTCAGAAAAGCAGACTTGAACTCACTAAAGAAACTCATGGTCAGGATCCCCTGGAAAGCCAGTCTGATGTGGGGAGAGGAGTCCAGGAGAGCCGGCTGTACTTTAAAGAAACCTTACTGAGGACGCAGGAACAAACCATCCCACAATGCAGGAACACTTGCAAGTATGGCAGATGACCAGCTTGGCTTACCTGGGAACACTTCAGTAAGCTAAAACACAAAAAGGAAGATTATAAGTGGAAACTTGGACAAACAACTAAGGAAGAGATAAAAGTATTGCTCGGAGGCTCGTGCATGCAGGGATGAAGTCAGGAAAGCCAAAGTACATCTGGAGTTGCAGCTAACAAGAGATGTGAGGGGTAACAAGAAGGGTTCCTACAAGTATGACAACAACAAGAGGAGGATCGGAGAAAGTGTGGGTCCTTTACTAAATGGGAGAGACAACCTAGTGACAGAGGATGGAGAAACAGCTGAAGTACTCAATGCCTGAGTGCTAAGAGAGTTGGCCAGTGTGTTTGCAGAGCTTCTGGCCATGATCTTTGAAAACGCTTGGTAATTGGGAGAGGTCCCAGACAATTGGAAAACAGCAAATATAGTACCCATCTTTAAGAAAGGGAAGAAGAAACATCCAGGGAATTATAGACCAGTCAGCCTCACCTCAGTCCCTAGAAAAATCATGAAGCAGGTCCTCCTCAAGGAATTAATTTCTAAGCACCCAAATGAGAATGTGATTGGAAACAGTCAGCATACATTCACCAAGGACAAGTCATGCCTGACCAACCTGATTGCCTTCTATGGCAAGATGACTGGTTCTGAGGAGGCAGAGAGGCCAGTGCATGTGGTATAGCTTGACTTTACAAGGCTTTTGATATGGTCTCGCCACAACAGTCTTGCAAGCAAGCTAAGGAAGTCTGGGTTCGATGAATGGACTGTAAGGTGGATAGAAAACTTGCTGTATCATTGGGTTTAGAAGATAGTAGTCAATGGCTCGAAGTCTAGTTGGCAACCGGTATCAAGTGGAGTGTCCCGGGGTCAGTCCTGGGGCCAGTTTTGTTCAGTATCTTCATAAATGACCTGGAAGATGGGATGGAGTGCACCCTCAGCAAGTTTGCAGGTGACATGAAGTTGAGGATAGTAGATGCACTGGAGGGTAGGACTCAGAGAGACCTAGACACATTGGAGGATTTAACCAAAAGGAATCTCATGAGGTTCAGTAAGGACAAGAGCAAAGTCCTGCACTTAGGACAGAACAATCCCATGCACCAGTACAGGCGGGGGACTGACTGGTTATGTAGCAGCTCTGCAGAAAAGGACTTTGGGATTACTGTGGGCTAAATATGAGCCAATAGTGTATTCTTGTTGCAAAGAAGGCCAGCGGCATACTGGGCTGCACTGGTAGGAACTTTGCCAGCAGAATGAAGTAAGTGATTCTGCCCCTCTATTTGGCACCGGTAAGGCCACTTCTGGAGTACTGTGTCCAGTTTTGGGCCCCCCCGCTCCAGAAAGGATGTGGACAAACTGAAGAGAGTCCAGCAGGGGGCAACTAAAATGGGGAAGGGGCTGGGATACATGACTTAAAAGAAGAGGCTGAGGGAACTGGGCTTATTCAGTTTGCCAAAGTGCAGACTGGGGGAAAGGCGGCAGTTAATAGCAGCCTTCAACTACCTGATGTGTGGCTACAAATAGGATGGAGCTAGACTGTTCTCAGTGGTGGCAGATGACAGAACAAGGAGCAATGGTGTCAGGTTGCAGTGAGGGAAGTTTAGGTTAGATATTATGAAAACCCTTCTCACTAGAAAATTAGCAAAACACTGGAGCAGGTTACCCAGAGAGGTTGTGGACCCTCCATCCTTGGAGGTTTTCAAGACCTGGCTAGACAAAGCCTTGGCTGGGATGATCTTAGTTTGGGATGGTCCTGCTTTGAGCAGGCGGTTAGACTAGATGAGCTCCTGAGGCCCCATCCAACCCTACTATTCTTTGATTCTATGATGCTATGAAATACTAATGCATTACTACAAATGGTGGTAGAATATTCTGGTCTTCAAATGTTAATACTAAAAATATATAAAATTAGTATATATTTTATTTTATATTATTATATTAAAATTAGTATATATTTGCCAGCAGCAATCAGCATTGTACAAGTAGATGATTTACATTTTTAATATGGATCAACCATTTTATATTATTTTTTTCCATTTGTAAAACAGTATTTTGCATATTTTACCACCTTTTACCCTAGTAATCATTGTATCAAAGTAATAAGTGCTATAAATATGCAAAATGTCTAGGGATCTCTAATATCCATGGCCTCAGTCCAACATATTCTTATTTATGCAAGCAATTTATTGAGTCTATTCATATGTATACGTGTTTGTGCTCATGTTGCTTATATGAGCTGTAATTCAGTTGTGAATTGTTAACCTGAATATGAGTCTGTAGGATCAGACCAGTCGTGGAACGCAGTAGCTAAATACAACATTACAGAATGATTTTAAAATAGGAAATTAAAAAGGCTCTTTTCAATTACAAGTATAAAGCAAGGATTCCTAAACTGTGATGTATAATGATGCACAGCACTCTTGGTAGTTGTTTGTGGAGAGCTGTTCTCATGATAAAAGTTCTACCTTAATTCCAGCAGCATTAAAAAGACAACTAAAGGTATATAAATACATAGAAAGATAGTATCAGGAAAGAAAACAATTAGCATTGTTGCTGCAGGGGTATTCTACAGTTGCTAGTGGGAAGAGAGGTACCACAAGACTTGAAACGGGAGGAGTTAGGTGCAGTGAAAAATAAGAGAAAGTTAAGGTTGCAGCTCTTACAGCATTCAGAAAGGCCACAGGACCCTCACTCTAAGATGGGCTCTAGATTATGTAAACGTTCAGGAACTGCTACTGGACATTATAGATCAGCAGAATATAATTATGCAAAATAGAAGTTGGTCCCATTAGCCTTATTGTTATGAAAAGTATCTTGGGAACTTAAGAAATCCAGCTGATGGACGTTACACCAGTGTAAGAGCAGCATAAAAGAAGAATCAGGCACTCAAAGTTCAGGACATTGGCTCAGTGTGCCATCTGGAAGACAACTCCTCCCAGCCCCTGGTCATCCTGCAGGGACCCTCATAAAAGAGGGAAAAGTACCCTCTACTGAGGCCCTGATACTACATATCACACTATTTCCATGCAGGTATTCCACTGAAATACTCATCAAAGCTGCCACTACTTCGGGTGAAAGTGAAATCACCTGAAGTGGTATGATGCATAAAGCTACACCAAGTACAATGACAAGGGAAATCTCATTATAAATATTTTTAAAGGCCTTAATGATACTACAGAAGTTTGTAATACTGTTGAAGATTATTTACATTGTAGAGTGTACCAATATTTATCTAGCTTTTTTATCTAGAGATAAATACACTTTGTAGAGGCTAAATTGACACTATAGCTGATTGATAGAATAAATGGTTTGCCCAAGACCACAAAGCAGGCCAGCAGGATTAGAATTGAGATCTCCTGACTTCTAGCCAAGTGTCCTGCTGGTTACAGAACACAACATGCTCATGAGCTTACCTATAATGATTCTCTGTGTTGCAAAACTCTCTATGTTCTTGGATGGTGCTGTTTCTGAGAAAGGGGGCCAGACATCCATTAGGTCTGATGGCAAAGTGGTTAGCTTGTTGCTGGATATGTCCAAGTAGGTGAGGTTTTTCAGGTACCTACCAGCCTCAGCTGGAATGCTTGTAAGTTTGTTGTTATGTAAGTCAAGGATCCGTAAGTTGGGCATCTCAGCCAGAGATTCCCAAGGAAAACTCGACAGCAAATTACCATCCAGACGTAACTCATGCAGCTGTTTCAAATTATAAAAACTGCTGACATCAATATTAGCTACACAGTTATAGGTTACCCACAGGTATTTGAGGTCCACCAGATAATAAAAGGCTTCTGTTGGGATCCTTCGTACAACAGTTTTTTCTACTCGAAGCTTTACAGTATCCACAGGAACATTCACAGGGATCTCAAACATATCCGGGTCATTACAAAGCACAGACCTAGCACCAAACAAAAAGAGATCTGTATTGCATTATCAGAAACTTACATTTCAAATATAAAAGTAAACGTTAATATTTCTCACCACTAGAACTTCCACAAGAAGATCAGTTATAATAACATCCTCTGTGTGAAAGGGTTACAGAGATAAGACTTGGACTTTCATTCTGAAGTATAAATGAACATAAAATATCAATGAACATAAAACAATGGTGATGCCACATGAACTCCAGACTCCAGACTCAGATTCAAGATACTGTATATATATTGGTGGAGTTTTACTTGTTGAAGCAGGTTGAAGATTACAGAAAAATGTCCAAATCATTTAACTTAGTAATTAAAATTAGGCTTCCAAATCCACAGCTAGGCACCTATGTAGAAGTGACCTAATTTTCAGGGATCCTGAGCCATTTTCCACCCACACTAACTTGGTAGAGCTGAGCTTTCTAGGACCTCTGAGAACCAAGACATTATCATTTTAAGTGCCTATGTATGGAAGCTTTAAGAGTTTTCTGTGTCAGGTTTGAAAGTTTTGCCCAATCATCTTGCCTTTCATTTTCTCCCAATATTTTCCATATAGATTTTGATTTAAAGAAGAATATTCTACATCCATTTTCCTTTCTTCTCACCAGAACATTGTCCCAGATATGCTGCAAGTATAAAACCAGTTGAAATTATAACTCCCAAAATGAGCAATAGCACAGTGCCCAGAGCATCTGGGACAAAGTGTTTCTGGGAGACGAAGTGTTCATTTATCACCCAACAACATAACTTTTTCTACTGGCAAACAATGAGGTTTGAGGTTTATTCCAGATTAAAAGAAATTATTGCATTTATTTAAAATGGGATTCCCTTGCCATGGACAACTGGTTTTACAAATAAAGTGTACAAGGAAATAACAGTATTAATTGGAGCAAATTAGAGTGTAATAAGGAGTTTCTTTGTGAAAAAATTGAAGATTTAAATGTGACCAGCTGCTAAATGTAAAACCAATGAGACAAGACAGCAATGTTATCTATTATTAACATTCAGGCACACTGTTTACTGTGTAACAGTGTTGTTAAAAAAGGTCTTTGTATTGCTAAAATGCATACATGCTAACAAACATATGCTACACAATTTGCAATGATCATTTGCAAAGGGTGTTAATCTAACACTTACTAGACATCTTTTCTTAAATTACAATGCAGAATGGTAATAAAAAAGCATACCTTGTTCCAGTGCCATCACTTCTGCCATGGTAAATGCAAGTGCATTGTGAAGGACAAAAACTGTACACTTCTTCAAAAAAACTAATCATGAGGTATAGAAAGGTCAACAGATACATGACTTCCTCCCACCAAAATGGATTTGAATAAAATCTAAAAACTTTTATTTCCAGACATTCATGTGCTGTATGCTATTGTGAATGCAGAGCTCCATTTAGTAATAGCAGATTACAGCAGATTAACTGAGATCTGTGGTTACTTAACCTTCAAATGTATCCTGCAAGGGATCAAGTTGAACCAGCTTGTTTTACATTATGTCAAAGGAACACATTCTTGTTAAAATTATATCTATCATATAATCAAGACTATTTTAACATTCAAATATACTCAACATAGATTTAATATACAGTGAGATATTGTTTTCCTTCTAAGAATTGTATGGTTTCAGTTAATGCCTGCAAAGCACTCCAATATCCTATAAGGCAATGTTTAATAGAAAATTCAGCATATCAAGATAGCACTAAACAACATATTCACAAGGGGCACATCAGGTACAGCAGGTGCACACATGGTACAGGAAGTACCCTTGCTTAAAGGTTAAAAGTGCAAAATTAATAGCAAGACTGCAGTAGGATTTAGAAACTATTTTTAAATCCAAAGTTTCCAGATTTAGCAAAAAAGAAAAAGCATAAATATTTTAACAAAACCTGCATGCTGAAAATCTTTCTATCAGCAAATCAATGTGAATACAACTTCAATATTAATAACACTTCTTTACAATCAAGATCAACAAATTATTGATGCCATCTACTGATTCTCAACTGATAGCAACCAAAGTCTTTGTGAAGTGAAATTCCATTTGAGTTGTAAATATATATTCTTCATTGTTCCTTTAAGCAACAGAAAGTCTGATTTTTAGATTTGAGGATTTCAGAGCAATTTACACACTCTACTTTTTGAATTCAGGTTAAAAGTGCAACTTCTATCATTCCAAAAGGGGCTGTGGCATTTTAAGACACACAACGTAAATGGAAAAAGGAAGCATATCTCTACAATGGCTTCACTCCACTCTTGAGACAGAAATCTTGAGAGCAGCACCAGGCAGCAACCCACAACATCCTCACTCCCCCAGTTCTAGGTTTGGCACATACAAGGCAGTCGGGGGGAAAGAGACTTAACGGTGCGGGTCTACTACAGACCTTCCAACCAAAGGGAAGAGCTTGACCAGGAATTCTTAAGTCAGCTCATGGAGGTAGTGAAGTCAAAGGAAGTGGTCGTCATGGGGGATCTGAACTTTCCAGACGTCTGCTGGGAAGAGCAGTCAGCCAGGTCTGACCACTCATGTAAGTTCCTAGCCAGAATGCAGGACCTCCATCTAACCCAGAAGGTGCACAGCCCCATCAGGGGAGATGGCTTGTTGGACCTGGTGCTGGCCACGGGCAACAACCTGGTCAGGGGGCTGTGGGTGCTCAACCACCTGGGTGACAGTGATCATCGCCTGCTGGAATTCACCATCCAGCTCAAGGTGGCAAAGGCCTACAGCAAGGCAGAAGCCCTAGATTTCAGGAGGGCAGACTTCAATGAGCTAAGGAGAATAGTCGGGGAAGCACTGAGGTCGTGGAGGGGAGGGGAGCCAGGTGTCCAAGGAGAGTGGTCGCTCCTTAAGGAGATGATCCTCCAAGCCCAAAGGGAGGTAATCCCAACATGGATCAAAGGGAGCAGGAGGGCACATAAGCCCCCATGGCTCACCGAAAGCATCCGGGAATGTCTCATTGCAAAAAGGGAGGCGTACACCCAATGGAAGGGAGGGGCCATCACCAGGGAGGACTATACTGCAGTTGCTCAGGGTTGCAGGGGGGCAGTCAGGAAGGCCAAGGCAGAGATGGAACTGGGACTAGATTCCCGGATCAAGGACAACAAGAAGTCCTTTTTTAAATACATAGGGGGCAAAAACAAGGTTCCAGCTAATGTGGGGCCCCTGCAGGACACATTAGAAAATTTGATCAACACACCAGATGACAAAGCCAACATATTTAATGATTTCTTTGCCTCCATTTTCCTAAGCAGGGACAGGAACAGTCACCCCCCCCCCCGGGCCCCCTTAAACCCCAGGGGAGGCGCACCTAGGCCAAGGGTTAGTGAGGAACTAGTTAGGGAACTTCTGGAAGGACTGGATGTATTCAAATCAGCTGGTCCGGACGATCTCCACCCTAGAGTACTGAGGGAATTGGCTGAGGTCATTGCAGGACCCCTGGCATGGCTTTACGAGCACTTGTGGTGCTCTGGTGTGGTGCCAGAGGACTGGAAGAGGGCCATTGTGGTTCCCATCTTCAAAAAGGGGAGGAAGAAGGACCCAGGAAACTATAGGCCAGTTAGTCTTACCTTGATCCTGGGCAAGCTTTTTGAGAAAATTATTCTGGCACATATCCACGAGCGGCCAGCAGGGGAGATTATGCTTAGGGGCAACCAGCACGGGGTCATTAGTGGCAGGTCCTGTCAGACCAACCTGGTGGCCTTCTATGACCAGATCATCAAATCCTTAGATGCAGGGGTAGCAGTGGACATAGTCTTTCTGGACTTTTGGAAGGCCTTCGACACTGTCTCTCACCCTGTTCTCATTAAGAAACTGGGGGGCTGTGGTGTCGACACCCACACAGTCAATTGGGTCACCAACTGGCTGGAGGGCCATACCCAGAGAGTGGTGGTGGATGGGTCATTTTCGCCTTGGAGGGATGTGGGCAGTGGGGTTCCACAGGGCTCAGTCCTCGAGCCCGCACTGTTCAACATCTTCATCAGTGACTTGGACCAGGGGGGTGAAAAGCACCCTGTTCAAATTTGCTGATGACACTAAGATGTGGGGGGATGTGGGCATGCCAGAAGGGAGGAATAGGCTACAATCAGACCTAGACAGGTTATAGGGATCAGCGGATGAGAACAGGATGGGATTCAACACTGACAAGTGCAAAGTGATGCACCTGGGGAGGAACAACCAGCACCATACCTACAGGTTGGGGAACTCCCTTCTTGTCAGTACAGAGGCAGAAAAGGATTTTGGAGTCATCATTGACTCCAAGATGAACATGGGCCGGTAGTGTGGGGATGCAGTCAGGAAGGCAAACCGCACCTTGTCATGCATCCACAGATGCATCTCAACCAGGTCCAAGGAGGTGATCCTCCCCCTCTATGCGGCACTGGTCAGGCCACAGCTGGAGTACTGCGTCCAGTTTTGGGTGCCACACTTCAAGAGGGATGTGGACAAAATGGAGAGGGTCCAGAGGAGGGCCACTCGCATGATCGGGGTCAGCAGGGCAGGCCCTACGAGAAGAGGCTATGGGACCTGAATCTGTTCAGCCTCCACAAGAGAAGGCTGAGGGGGGATCTAGTGGCCTGTTACAAACTAGTCAGAGGGGACCAGCAGGCACTGGGGAAGTCCCTGTTCCCCCAAGCACTGCCAGGAGTGACCAGGAAATAGCAGTCACAAGCTGGTAGAGGGTAGATTTAGGCTAGATATCAGGAGGCGCTACTTCACGGTCAGGGTGGGTAGGATCTGGAACCAACTTCCAAGAGAAATGGTGCTGGCTCCTACCTGGGGGTCTTTAAGAGGAGGCTAGATGTACACCTTGCTGGGGTTGTTTGACCGCAGTACTCTCTCCTGCCATGGCAGGGGGTCGGACTTGATGATCTGCTCAGGTCCTTCTGACCCTTGAAACTATGAAACTATGAGACCAGAAATGGGTGGGAGGAGCTTTCTTTTTATTGACAGCCTGAAAGGTGGTTCAGAGCCAGTATAGACAAACTCAAAGTATGCAAGGGGAGTATGTATAAAGTCATTCCAGGTGCACTTCCTATGTTGTATAATCAGCCACAGTAGATATTTCTTAACACCTGAAAAACATCAAAATCAAGTATACCACCCTCTGCAACTGAATCACTAAAAAACAAACAAAAACACTCCCCCTTCAATCCTGAATAAACAGGTTCCTAGCATTATCAATACTCTACATTCAAAAACCATGAATCAGACCTCAAAATCCGGAGACAGTTTTAGAAGACATGAGGTGGCGTGTGGGGGTGGAGTTATAAAGACATTGAGGGTTCTGTTTTATTTGCTTTCTGGATTTTGACTCTTGATTACATTAGGATTTTCTCTACAAGGGTTAGAAACTTACTCTTGAGAAATGCAACAAATATCATGAAATTGGTGACAAAATCGTGAGTTGGTGATAACTGATTACTACCACTCATTAGATGTTCCTGTCTCAGAGTACTCAGAAAGAAACTCTGAAGGATGTTATCCACATGTGTATTCATAATTTAGACACAAGTAAGAATCAGAATGCTATCGTGTCAGAAAATCTGGAAAAATATTTAAAGTTTAAAGGCCAAAATGTAAGTTCCAGTGGAATTCTGAAGACAGAAAATGTCTGTTACTGTTGTTTAATGAAACAAGGTTTGCTTTACTCTCCCTGCCTTCCATCTCACCTTATCCAACCACCTTAGTTATAAAACACAACAAATGCAAAACTCTAAAACTCTTGGTTTCAGAGATTATACCTTTTATTAGACCAACTAAGAAACCACAAAAATATATATTTCTTTGCAAACTTTCAGGCACATGCACCCTTCTTCAGGCTGAGAACAAATCCAAGATGGAAAAAGAGCCCAGAGGAGACCAACGCGCATGATCGGAGGTCAGGAATACAGACCTGACGACAACAGGCTGAGAGCTATGGGACTCTTCAGCCTGGAAAAGTGCAGGCTCAGGGGTGATCTGGTGGCCACCTATAAGTTTATCAGGGGTGCTCACCAGGATCTGGGGAAATGTCTGTTCACCAGAGTGCCCCAAAGGATGACAAGGTCAAACGGTCACAACTCCTCCAGGACCGTTTCAGGCTGGACATAAGGAAGAACTTCTTTACTGTCCAAGCCCCCAAGGTTTGGAATAGACTGCCGCCAGGGTTGGTTCAAGCACCTACTTTGAACACCGTCAAGAGACATTTGGATGTTAATCTTGCTGGGATCCTATGACCCCTGCTGACTTCCTGCCCCTGGGGCAGGGGGCTGGACTCAAAGATCTTCCAAGGTCCCTTTCAACCCTAATGTCTATGAAATCTATAAATCCTCTTAGGTAGAAAATTAACTTTGTTTTGCACAGAGGAATTTTGAGTCTATAAGACTGTTCCCCAGGGTCTGTGAGAGTCTTTTGTGTGAGTTGCTCCTTGATGTGCAGATAAGGCTGTTCTTACCCTTGGACATGTCAGTTGTCAGGAAGGCAGGGAGGCTCAAAAAAATCTCTATTTCTTGTTCAGCAATGAAGCTAATATTTCCAGAATCAAGTAAAATATGGCATCTTCCATGTTTCAGGGATGTATTTTTATTTCAGGGATGTATTCCCCTGTGGAAAATTAAGTTTATTTTCTACCTAAGAGGATTTTTACCATCTTGGATTTGTCCTCAGCCTGAAGAAGGGTGTATGTGCCTGAAAGCTTGCAAAGAAAGATTTTTTTTTTGCGATTTCTTAGTTGGTCTAATAAAATGTATCCTCTCTGAACTAAGAGTTCTAGAGTTTTGCATTTCTTTTTGTCTCAGACCAACACAGCTACCAAATAAAACACAAGGAGTATTCACTAACAGGGATCTTAGTGAGCATCTTAAGGAGAATTGTGGCAGAGCACCTTTCGGTGCCTGCTACTTTAAGGGTGAGACAGCAGGGCAACCAGCAGGTGCGGGGCAGCCTTGATGAGAAAGTCACATGGCTACAGGCCAGACCATGTGATTGGAGGAGAAGGGTGAGCAACCTCCATTATAGCTCAGGCCTCAGGGCTAAGCCAGCAGTTTGCTGCTGGCAGCCAGGGAGCAGCAACACCTGGCTGAGCTGCTTCTCCAAACACCTTGGTGGTAAAGGAGGAACTATGGAGTTGGTAGGAGGTTCCTAAGGGCCTAGTGAGGTCCCAAGCCCCAGAGAGAAGGCTTTGGGCCTAAAGAGAACAAGGCCCAGCCTGAGAAGGGACTTATAGTTGTGGGCCTACACAGGGGCTAGACAAGCCCCTGATTTAAAATAGGCAGGGGTGAGGCCTGGGGCTCAGGTGAACCTGGTTGAGACTAGAGTTATGTTATTAAGATCCCTGAGGCTCTTCACAAGCCTATTATGAAATAGCATATGATGGGGGCCAGAAGGGGACCCTTGCTGCTAAGGAGGTCAGTGGCTGCAGTGCTGGGACCAGAGCACCCCAGCTGGTCGATGCAAGAGGGCAAGGGCCAGAAGGCCAAAGGCCAATGAAGCCAAAATTAAGCCCAAGGGAAGGCCATGATGAGCTATCTGACACCCCAACTGGGCTGGAGGTGGGGCCAGAGCCTAAGGAGGCTTATGGTCCCCTCGATGGGGGGGACATAATTGTCTAGAGGAAGAAAGGCTCAGTGAGACAGCAGGCTGAAATGAAGGAGGCTGAAACTCAGCCTTTGGATGGGAGGCATCCAAGGAGGGATTTGGAGAGCTGAGCCAATAAGAGGCAGCCAGCAGCAGTCCAGGAACAACAAATAGCCTAGTAGGGATAAGACCAAGGCAGGTAGGCCTTCATTGGTCCTGAATAAGACTGAAAACTGAACCCTGCCAGGGCAGGGTGGTCTGGTGGAGTTGTCAGTGGCAGAACAGTCCCCCAGAAATGCCAGGCCAGTTACCTCCCTACTGAAGGGCAGGTAGAGCACCTTAAAACCTCAGCCCTCGCATCCTGCTGGGTTACACACACCTAGGGACAGACACAGGGGCCAGGCACATCTCTGGACACCTGAGCCCCATGGGGCAAAGGATCCTGGAGGCCCCAGTGAGGAGGCAGAGATGAGTGAGAGGACATATGTGGGAGGCTCTAGTGAAAGGGCATATGTGAAAGTGAAGGCCCTAGTAAGAAGGCACAGGTAAATGACCCTAGTAGGAGGGCATAAGTTAAAGCCCCAAGAAGGGGGGAGATGGGCCAAAGTAAGTCTACAAACACCTAAGGCTGCAGTTGGGCCAGAGGCTGAGACCCCAGTAAGTCCTCAGATGTGGTGAGGCAGAGTATTGGGTTAGAAGTGAAGAAGTTTGCATGAATAGCTGGCCCTAATAAGAGGGCAAGAATGATGAGTTACTCGGAGAGGGGCATGTGTCAGAGCTCTGCCAAGGGCAAGACAAATTAGCTGGTCACTGTTCAGATAAGGGTCACAAGAGGGCCTAAGAGGTTGCACGCCTGCCAGCCAAGGAGTGAGAGTAGGCGAGCCTGATGGCCTACGCAGTCACTCAAGAAAGCAGGGCAAGTTGTGTGTGGCCCAGTGAGGGGCAGCATGTAAAAGGCCTGGTGAGAGAGGGCAGAGTGGAAGAGGCACCAGTGAGAGGGGGGAAGTATGAATGAGGCTCAATAGGGCAGAGTGAGAGGACAAATGCATGAGGCTAGAAAGCGGCTGAGTTTGGCTCAGCCACAAGCCACAGCAAAGAGCAATTCAAGGATGCCATCTGTGAGGAATGGGACACAATAAGGGAAGGTCGGAGTCTTGTATAGTGCCCTCTGACATCAAGACAGTACAATGGGTAGCTTCCGCTATTTATACACCAGTTTTGGGGACAGCAAGTCATAGCAGACAAGACTGGGCAGACTGCCCTACTTAGGAGGGCGGGCCAAGGTTGAGACCCAGCCCCGAGATGGCCCCCTGTCACAGAAACATATATTAGGCCAATTGGTTTAGTCTTCAATACTAAAGTCCAGCCTTTTAAAAAAATAAACACAACAGAGAAAAACAGCTGGTATAATAGGATGGATTATTATTTCATAGCCAATTCCATGGCCAAGATTTGACTTCTTTCCATTTACTGCACAAAACAAACTGTGTGGCTAAATTCTATAGCAGTGCTTTCCAGCAGTATTATCTTAATGGACTTTGAGACACATTCATTGGCAAGGAGTTGTTAATAGTTATCTCCTGCTGAGCCTGGCACCGCACCATTGCCAAGATTGATCTCCGGAACCTAGAATGAGGGTGAGAGGAGGCAAAAATTCAAGTCACTGGATAGACAGTAAAAGAAGCAAATGCAGAGGAAAATTTAGGCCAATTGATTGTAATAACTGTGCGAAGATAATACAGCTTTTTATTTTAATGTAGTAATTTCCATGCTTTTGGAATTCAGGGAGTCTTGATTTTCTTCTTATCCCAGCGTAAATCAGTACATCATTATGAAATCATCAAAAGGGGAAGGCTCCTGCCCACCAAGTTTTGTTAAAATTACCTCACACCCCATTCTTTTCCTGGACAACCTCAATTTTCATTGACCTGCTTCAGGAATTCAGATCCCTAAACCAGGACACATTAAATATCCCATTTTATTCTATGCTTTAGGGTTGTTAGTTGTAGCCATGTTCGTCTAAGTACATAGGCAGACAAGGTTCTTTGGGTAGATGTGGTATCTTTTATTAGATCAACTAAATAGTTGGAAAAAATGTTCTTTGCAAGCTTTTGGGCGCAAACACCCTTCTTCAGGTATATATAAAGTCTGCTGGTGACTTGTGTGCTCTCCTGCTAGAATACAAGCCAAAATGCAAAATTCAGGTCTATAAAAATGGCCTATGCAAATGTGTGGCAGTGAGAATCGGAAGGGTGGAAGACAATAGGTGTGAGACAGGTAGGCAGAAGGAAAGGGGAAATGTTGAACTGGTGATAGATGAATGTAGCTGGTAAAATGCAGACAGGTTACCTGAGGTTATCAGATGGCAGGTAGATACTGAATTTTGCCATTTGAAATGGAAAATTCACAATATGAAGAAGAAAGAAGCCAAACTCAATAGCAACATATAATTTTCTAAGCCTATGCTAGCACAACATCATTCCTACAACATCATTCCCAGAGGACTGAACATCTACAGTCCTCTGACTTCTACACACAACTCCAAATATGCTTCACAACTATGCAGGAGAACATCAGAAAAACTCAGAAGTCATGCCCTTCACATAACCTACTCCAAAAGAAATCAACTCAGGAAGGAAATCAACACAACCTGCAACAACTTAAAAGAGATAAATCCAGATATCTTCCCAAACATTACCTAACATACACATAAAGATGACCAAAGATGTTTTACAACAATCATCCAAAATAAAAAGAAGAAATGAAACCACGGGAACAACTTTTCCAGCCACTAAACAACCATCAGAGAAACACCACCAATACCATACAACATTCCAGCCTCATACCTGATAAAACTGAAGGAACAAGTCAACCCTCAAATATTATCAATTTCTCCATGCACACATTTACCAAAGCTGAAAAAAATCTGTCCTCTCTAAAGGCCTTAAGTTTTGTCTGAAAAAATACCCTAATAATATACTACAAAGTGGAGAACTAGAAGATTTTTTTCTGAAGCCTCTGTCTCAAGGAATATTTCCACAACCAAAAGGAATTCACTTGCAACAACACTTCATCCTGTGACAACATCAAGGAAAATATTAACACCAAAAATCAAAAAACACCATCAGATGGGACACCTCACAGTGGTCAAAATTCAAGCCTCAACTGCTATATGCTTCAGGGAAAGAATGAACAATTAAATAATCAACAACAAACACTACCACAACAACCTCTCCCTCTCAGACAGAAAGGCCATAGAATCTCTAAAATCCAAGTACCAAATAGTAATAAAACTAGCAGATGAAGGAGGAGCTACAGTTATCCTTAACCATGAAGACTACATCAAAGAAGCCAAAAGACAACTCTCTGACAACTCTCTGACCACCTACTATGAAAAACTAGAGGAAGATCCAACTCCCCTGTTCACCTTACAACTCAAAACCACCATCATCATTTCCATCTGAACTAGAAGAAAAACTACAAAACTTGATCCCCCCCACTACCCAATCCACGGACTTTTTACATGCTCCCTAAAATCCACAAACAAGGAAACCCAAGCAGACTTATCATATCCAACCATGGAACCCTAACTGAGGAAATATCAGGTTTCATCAAATCCATCCTAAAATCTCTTGTCACCCAAAGACTGAGTTTCGTCCAAGACACAACAGACTTTCTATGAAAACTTAAGACACCATCCTAGCCACCATGGATGTCACCAGCTTATAAAACAACATGCCCATGAGGATGGCATGCAAGCCTGCCTTACAAATCTAGAAGACCGAAATTACAACTCAGAGTACAGACCTAAAGTTATTAGTTAACTTATACACTTCATCCTCACAAACAACAACTTTAGTTTCTATAACTTCCTCCAGACCAAGAGGAAGTGCTAGACTTCAGAAAGGCTAACTTCAATGAGCTCAGGAGATTAGTAAGTGAGGCACTAAAAGACAAGAGCATTGGTGAGATGGGAGTCCAGGAAGGATGGTTGTTCCTTAAGGGAAACTCCTTCAGGCACAGAAGGGGGCAATCTCATTTTACATAAAAGGGGGCAAAAAGGCCAAGAAACCCTCTTGGCTGAACAGGGAAATCCAGGAAAGCCTAGGGGTGAAAAAAGAGGCATACAGACTATGGAAGGAGGTTATACCCAGCAGAAGTATATCTACTTGGCTCACACTTGCCAAGGGAATCATTTAGAAAGGCCAAAGTAGCAATAGAACTCAGGGTGGCAACAAAAATTAAAGACAACAAAAAGTCCTTCTTAAGGTATATAATATAGGGAGCAAAAAGAAGGCATATGTTAACATAGGACTCCTACAGGACAGACTAGGGCAATTGGTGACAAATAAGAGGGACAAAGCTGAGCTCTTCAATGAGTTATTTTACTTCTGTATTTCTGAACATGGATCAAGACAAATCTTCCAACTGGACTACAGGCAGGCACAGGAGGGACTCCAACCCACCAAGAGTTAACACTGACCTAGTGAAGGGACACTTGAAGGCTCTGGATGTGTCTTAAGTCAGCAGGCCCAGATGATCTTCATCTAAGAGTCCTGAATGAATTGGCCAGTGTCATAGCAGAACCATTGGTATGACTGTTTAAGCACTTGCAGTACTCAGGACAGGTCTCAGAGGACTGGAAAAGGGCCAATGTGGTCCCTATTTTCAAGAAGGGGAGGAAGGAGGATCCGTGTAACTATAGGCTGGTTAGTCTCACCTCTATCCTTGGGGAAAACCTCTGAAAAAATTATTAAGGATTACATTTGTGGGAGTCCAGCAGGAAAAAAAACGCTGAAGGGCTACCAGCATGGATTCATAGTAGGTAGATCCTGCCTAACTAATCATCTTTCTTTTTACAACCATGTCACAAAATGCTTAGACACAGGAGTTGAGGTTGATGTCATTTACTTGGATATTAAAAAGGCCTTTGATATGGTGGCTCATCCCATTCTCATAAATAAACTAAGCGACTGTGACGTAGATGATTACCTGGTCAAGAGGGTGGCAAATTGGCATAAGGGATGCACCCAGAGAGTGGTGGTGGACGGGTCAATATTAACCTGGAAAGATATGGGCAGTGGGGCCCCCCAAGGTTCAGTCCTTGGATCAGTGCTACTCAATATGTTCATCAGTGAGCTGAATGAGGGCATGGAAAGCACTCTGTCCAAATTTGCAGATGACACCGAACTATGAGGCCAAGTAAACACATTAATGGGCAGGGAATGAATTCAGGCAGATTTGGACAGGTTGGAAAAGTGGACAGAACAGAATAGGCTGCAGTTTAACACAGATAAGTGCAAAGTGCCGCATCTAGGGTGAAGGAATCTCCAACACACTTATAGACTGTGAGGTGACTTCCTAAGCAGCACAGCAGGAGAAAGGGATCTCGGAGTCAGCCGACTCCAAGACGAACATACGTCGTCAATGTGACAAAGTGATTAGTAAAGCTAACTGTACTCTATCATGCATTAGCAGGTGCATCATGAACAGGTCTAGGGAGGTGATACTTCCCAGCTAAGTAGCATTGGTAAGGCCACAGCTGGAATACTGTATTCAGTTTTGGGCGCTGCACTTCAAGAAGGATGTGGAAAGCCTTGAGAGGGTCCAGAGGAGGGTTAGGGGTCTGCAGGTAAGGTCCTACAAGTAGAGATTGAGGAACCTCGATCTCTTCAGCCTCCGCAAGAAAAGGCTGAGAGGGAATCTAGTGGCCATCTACAAATTCTTCAGCGGGGACAGCAGGGAATAGGAGATACTCTGTTTACCAGGGCACCTCTTGGAGTTGCTAGAAACAATGGCCACAAACTGACAGAGAGCAAATTTAGATTAGACATCAGGAAGAACTTCTTTACAATAAGGGTTACCAGAATCTGGAATGGGCTTCCCAGGGAGGTGGTGCTCTCCTCTACCTTGGAAGTCTTTAACCAGAGACTGGAAAAGCACCTGGCTGGGGTCACCCGACCCCAGCACTCTTTCCTGCCCAGAAAGATAATCTCTTCATCATTTGGACCAAAAACCTGATTGATTTCCATCACAAATTCATTAACTAGCACCGTTCCGTCAGACTCTCTCTTGAATACTTCAGCACCAACATTTCTTTTTTAGACACTATGACTAATATTCAGAATGGTAAAATACAAACCACCGTATACAAGAAATCCACAGACCAACATACATATCCACACAGAACCAGCAATAACTCTAAACACACCAAGAAATCTGTACTATACAGCCAAACCCTCCAATACCACCAAATTTGCACTGAGAAGAATACCCATGACTATCACCTTGCTAATCTCAAAAGGGCTTTTGCCAAACAAGGACACTTTTCCAGAGATATAGATTGTACTTTTGAAAGAGTCACTCAGATCCCACATGAAGAACTGCTGCAGTACAAAAAGAAACTCCCCACAAATTGCACACCACTAGTTATGACATACCATCCTTCCCTGGACCCTATACAGAAAATCCTCAAACAACGGTAACTCATACAAGAAGAACACCCAATTCTTAAAGAGATATTTCCAGAACCACTCATCCTAGCCTTTAAACAAGCACCAAACTTTGCCAACCACATCACCAGAAGCAAACTTCCTATGGCCCAAAGCACACTGAATGGATCCAGACCATGCTGAGGCAAAATGTAAAACCTGCCAACACATCTTCACCACTCCCACAATAACTACACCTCAGAACAGAGCCATCACCATTCCTGGATCTTACACCATTTCTGGGACTTATACCTCCAGAAATGTAATATATCTCAGCCAGTGCTCTAAATGCTCTGATGGAAAATATGTAGGAGAAAAAAAACAACAACTGTACCAGAATGAACACACACCAAAAATTTATCAGACAAAAATACCAAATTATCTGTGGATGCATACTTCTCATAAGACAACCACTCTCTCTCCAATCTCTCAGTTCCAATCCTCAAAGGGAATTTAGAAAACACTAGGGCTGTGCGAAATTTCGCCGACTGTTTCATGTCAATGCTGTTTCAGCTCGTTTTGAGTTTCAAAGCTAAAGCTGGGCTTGCCTGCAGATAAACCCAGCCAGGTCATGAGGTGCTACAGGGATTTGGGAGCGGGGCTTAGGGGTCTGGGAGCTCAGGTGGTGTTTTCGTCGATCCTCCCAGTCTCAGGCTATGGGCTGAGGAGGGAGAGGAGGATCCACACAGTGAACCAAAGACTGCGGAGCTGGTGTCATCAGGAAGGCTTTGGCTTCCATGACCACAGCCCGCTCTTTGGCGAGAGAGGCAGCAAGCTGCTGGGAAGAGATGGCCTCCACCTCTCTCCCCTGGGGAGGAGGCTCTTCTCAGCCAGGCTGGCTGACCTGCTCCACCAGTCTTTAAACTAAGCCCGCTGGAGGATGGGGGGACTACTGCCACTGCTGGCCCACTGAGCAACCCTTGCAAAGCCAGAAGACCAAGGCACTTAAGGGAGCCCACCCCTGCCCCAGCCCTGGCACAATCTGTGGGCAAGGCAAGAGCCCCCAAGGGGACACTTGCCTGCCTGTACACTAATGCCAGGAGCCTGGGCAACAAGCAGGAGGAACTCGTCCTCCTGCTCAGTGCAAAGAATTATGACATCACTGGAATAACAGAGACCTGGTGGGACTCCACCCATGACTGGACCACGGGTATAGAGGGCTATAACCTGTACAGGAGGTATCGTGTTGACAAAAAGGGCGGGGGTGTAGCTCTTTATGTGAAGGAAAGCTACATGTCCCTGCAAGTTCATGTTGGCGACTGGCATGGACAGCTAGAGACCCTCTGGGTAAAAATTCGTGGGGAATACGGCACAGGGGACACAACAGTGGGAGTCTACTACAGACCTCCCACTCAAAGTCCTGAGCTTGACCAGAAGTTCGCCCAGGAACTGACTGAGGCCGCTTGCTCCAGGACCTTGGTTTTCATGAGTGACTTCAATTACCCGGACATCTCGTGGGAAGATCACTCAGCAAAATCTGAGGGGTCGCAAAGCTTTCTCTCGTGCGTGGATTACCTCTACCTGACTCAAGAAGTCTATGGGCCAACGAGAGGCAAAGCGCTGCTCGACCTGGTACTGGCTACGGGGGACGACCTAATTGGCGACCTAGTGATCGATGGGAAGCTGGGTGACAGCGACCACGAGCTGATCACCTTCACCATCCGCTGTAAAGCTGGCAAGTCAGTCAGCAACACAGAAGTCCCTGACTTCAGAAAAGCCGACTTTGACAAGCTCAAGAGGCTTGTCGGTCAGGCCCTCAGGGACCATGACCCCAGGGAGATGGGAGTTCAAGAAGAGTGGTTGCTTCTCAAGGAAGCGATCCTCAATGCACAAGCTAAATCTATTCCAACACGGAGGAAAGGCAGCAAGAAGGCACAGCAGCCCTCCTGGCTCTCCAGGGACCTAGCAGACCTCCTGCAGCTAAAAAGGAAAGCATACAAAGGATGGAGGACGGGATTCACCTCCAAGGAGGATTATTCTGCGCTGGTCCGGTCCTGCAGGGAGCAAACCAGGAAAGCCGAGGCTGCAACTGAACTCCAACTAGCTTCAAGCATCAAGGACAACAAAAAGTCCTTTTTCAGATATGTGGGGAGCCGGAGGAAAAGCAAGGGCAATGTTGGACCCCTGCTAAATCAGATGGGGCAACTGACAACTGACGCCCAGGAAAAAGCCAACCTATTAAATAGGTATTTTGCGTCAGCCTTTCATCAGTCCCATGGGACGCCCATGCCTGCTATGGGACAGGGAGATCCGGGTGATGGGGATCCCCTACCCTCCATAAATGCTGACCTCGTGAAGGAACACTTTGAGAAGCTGGATACCTTCAAGTCAGCTGGCCCTGACAATCTGCACCGCAGGGTACTCAAGGAGCTGGCGAGCGTCATAGCCCAGGCCCTGGCACGGATCTTTGAAAACTCCTGGTGCTCTGGTGTAGTGCCCGAAGACTGGAAGAAGGCCAATGTGGTGCCGATCTTCAAGAAAGGGAGGAGAGTGGATCCGGCTAACTACAGGCCCATTAGCCTGACTTCTATCCTGGGGAAGATCTTAGAAAAGTTTATTAAGGAGGCCATCCTTGATGGACTGGCACAGGCTAACATCCTAAGGGATAGCCAGCACGGGTTTGTTGCGGGTAGGTCTTGTTTGACCAATCTCATTTCCTTCTATGACCAGGTGACCTATCACCTGGACAAGGGAGAAGAGATTGATGTCATATATCTTGACTTCAAAAAAGCTTTTGATCTGGTATCCCATGATCACCTCTTGGCCAAACTGGCCAGTTGTGGCCTTGGCTCCACCACGATCCACTGGCTGGGAAACTGGCTCCGTGGTCGGACCCAGAGGGTTGTAATCGATGGCAGTCACTCATCGTGGTGCCCTGTGACCAGTGGGGTCCCTCAAGGCTCTGTCCTTGGACCCATACTGTTCAACATCTTCATTAATGATGTGGACATTGGAGTCAGGAGTGGACTGGCCAAGTTCGCCGATGACACCAGACTTTGGGGCAAAGCATCCATGCCAGAAGATAGGCGAGTGATCCAGGCTGACCTGGAGAAGCTCAGCAAATGGGCAGACGAGAACCTCATGGTGTTTAACACCGAAAAATGCAAGGTTCTCCACCTTGGGAGGAAAAACCTGCAGCAACCTTATAGGCTCGGCAGCACTACGTTGGATAGCACTACAGAAGAAAGAGACTTGGGGGTTATCATTGACCACAAGATGAACATGAGCCTCCAATGCGATGCTGTGGCTAAAACGCTGGCCATAGATGCTTCTCGAGCAAATCCCGGGACGTCATTCTCCCATTGTACTCGGCCTTGGTGAGGCTGCAGCTGGAGTACTGCATCCAGCTTTGGGCTCCACAATTCAAAAAGGATGTGGAGAAGCTTGAGAGAGTCCAGAGGAGAGCCACGCGCATGATCAGAGGTCAGGAAAACAGATCTTACGATGACAGGCTGAGAGCCATGGGACTCTTTAGCCTGGAAAAGCGTAGGCTCAGGGGTGATCTGATGGCCACCTATAAGTTTATCAGGGGTGACCACCAGGATCTGGGGGAACGTTTGTTCACCAGAGCGCCCCAAGGGATGACGAGGTCGAACGGTCACAAACTCCTGCAAGACCGTTTCAGGCTGGACATAAGGAAGAATTTCTTTACTGTCTGAGCCCCCAAGGTCTGGAACAGCCTGCCATCGGAGGTGGTTCAAGCACCTACATTGAACACCTTCAAGAGTAAACTGGATGCTTATCTTACTGGGATCCTATGACCCCAGCTGACTTCCTGCCCTTTGGGCAGGGGGCTGGACTCGATGATCTCCCGAGGTCCCTTCCAGCCCTAATGTCTATGAAATCTATGAAATAAACAGAAAGTAAGGAGAGGGAGAGGGAAGATGGGGGAAGGACTGCTCTGGTATTGACTGTGACAGTTTGGCTGCCTCAGATGCTGCTGATGCTACTGTGCTGCTTACTAAGTTATTACCTGTTGTCATTTAAAGTGAGAGACTGGACTGAGGATGTAGGGGAGGAGGAGACCTCACTGGGGCACACTACCGTGTCATGTACAGGCCCCAGCATCAGTGAAGGCATGCCTTAACACGCACACACAGTTACACATCATGAGTTTTGCTTGTCAGCAGCTTAAGATGCAGTTTCCCAGAAGCCCCGCACATACCTCCTTGAAACCTGGCAGACTTCATGGCCTCAGCAGAGGTTACCATGCCTGCAGTTTTCACCCTGCTGTGCCTTAACAAAACACGCAAGTTTTGCTTTCAAGAATTTGAAGTGAAATTTCCCAGAACCCCCTGTGCCTATTTCCTTGAAACTTGGCAGGTTTCATGCCCTCAGAAGGATCTACCATCTATGCTGTTTTCATCCAAATCTGCCAAAAAATGACAAAGTTATAGGCAGTTTCATGCTTTCCCATTATAGCCTATGGGTGAAACATCAGAACAGCAAAAGAGTTTCAACCAAACAAAATGGAACAGTGCTTTCAAAACAAAACGAAACATTGTCCAGTAGAAACGGCAAAACAGAAGCCAAAACTCAATGGTGCTGTTTCGCACAGCCCTACATAACACCTTTTGTAGATAAGCCTATGAACTTCATAAATCTACTGAATACAAAAAAACATGGACTAAATATAGACCATGGATTTATGGCACATTATAACCTGCCTGCCCTCTGATAACCCCAGGTAACCTGTCTACATTTTACCAACTATAGTCTTCTATCACCAAAGAACCTTGTCTGCCATTTTATTCCGTGCTTTCCTCTGTCGCTTCCCCTCTCCTCCTCGCCACCAGTAGCTAAGCATCTTATCTCAGTACAGAGCCAAACCCAGAGAATGGGAGAAGTGTCAAACTCTATCATCATCTACTGAGCCCTCTTCTGTCTGGATATCTCAAGACCCGCAGGCAATTTATGGGTAGGGAATAAAAAGGTACCTTTCTTTACAACATTTGTATTTGCCTTAGCTATTTACCCAAATCATCATCCTTAGGCAATACAACACACATACTCAACCAAAGGTAGCAGTAGAAACAGTTGTACCATACTACAATTCTCAAGCCATGGTAGAATGAGGAGGTAGCTGTGACTTGTCAGTATGCTCTTAATTAAGACTCTCCAGCCTCCCTACCAATCCAGATTGCAAATCCCAAATCAAGCAAAGATACCCCTGAGACTTATGAGCTATACATTTTTGCCACTTCCATTAAATGTAAACAGTTCTATATTCTGATAGGACTAAAATTCCAGCCCAAATCTATCTTAGTAGAAGACATGATTTAAAATTGTTTATAAAATGACAGTCCTTCTCCAATTTGAAAAAAATCACTGAAATGTCTCACTTATTCAAACACACAATGGTGTGCTTCAACTCCCTTCTTTTTAAAGAAAGACATCTACCCATGCAAGATACGGCAGCAGTAGTTTATCTTTGTAAAAATATTTTCTTCTGGAATCATACAGCTGGAAAGGATTTCAAGGGTCATCTAGTCTAATTCTTTCACAGATGGGGGGAAAAGGGGCTGCTGTATCAAACCATCCTCAAATGGTGGCATATATAGCCACCTTTTAAAACTTACAGTGAAGGTGATTCTGTCATTTCTCAGGGGAGTTTGTACTAGTACCTAGCTGCTCTAACATTTCAGAAGCTTTTCCTGAGGTTTAACTTGAGCCTGCCTTCCTGTAGTTTGACCCATTGTTTTAAAAAAGAAGGAATCCTAGGGTCGGCAACAGAACCTTGCAGCATTTCAATTAAAAAAGTGAACACTTACCTTTTGTTTGCAATGACATAAATACAGGGATTATAGAATGTTGAGGACTTTGCAAACAGAGGTGCTATGATAGCCATCGCAGGGGAAATTTTCTTTGGGTCTCCAAAGGAAGACCATAAGCATACAATGGAATATGGAGACCAAGCCACCAAAAACATTATAATCATCACAACAGACATCTGTGAAATAAAAGAAGACATTTCATCAGCCTAAATATTCATACCTATTATACACACACATAGATCTATAAAGAGGAAAATGAAGACCCCATCACTTCAGTACATCCACACCTTAAAATGCAACTACTCTAAGATGTATACATGCAATATATTTAAAAAACAAGCAAAGAAAACAGCTCTAATTTTGAAGGGATGAACTGAGTCTCTGTCTTGTGAAGAACTTAGAGTTACATGCTGCTAAACACTGTGATGTATCAATACTTCTCATACTTCTCACAGTGGCAAGCAGAACTGCCAATTTCATTGCTGTGTGACAAAGAGAAAAATATTTCAAGCTTGACTGCACACCAGTAGCAGGTCCTCTAACATCAAATTACAATCCCTTACATTGCTTTAGCTGGAAAGCAGAGCAGTGTGGCAAGTTATAGGCTAGCTCATTCCGCAAGGCATTGCTTTAGCTGTATAATATAACACATATTTGAACACTTCTGATTCCATCCAACAGAGGATGGCTGTCTTTATCCAGGAAAAAGTAACTGAAATACTTGAAAATATCATCTCATACAAGGAATGTATGAACCTTAATATGGAACATAGTAATGTGGCTACTACTTAGCTGACTTAACTGCTAATGATAAAAGAGAAATCATCCTGAATTATTTTTCTTAATCTTAACCTGCTAAAGAAAATGACTACAACAATACATTATATCCCTAGAAAAAGGATGGCAAAGTTTGTAAACTTTGTCTTGATATGCCAATAAAGATTGTGGGTGAAGGAGTAAAACAGGGAGCTTATCTTGAACTAGATAGAAGGCAGGGCAGGGGCTGCAGGGCCCCAGCGGGAAGCAGGAAGGGGCTGTGGGTGGCTTGCCCACAGGAGGGCAAGGGCGAGGGCCGCTGCCCTCCATGCAGGCAAGGAGGTACGGATCTCTGATCCCTGTCAAGCCAATTCACAGGGCAGGGAAGCAGGGCAGAGAAGCAAGCAAGCCTGCTGGTTCCTGTTGCATGACTCAGCTCCTCAGGGAGCAGAGATGCATGCTGGCGGTGTGCATGCCCCAATGATGTGGGGCAGTGCAGGGTGGGCAGTGGTGATGAGGAAACCCCAGCATGGATCTCTGCTCCCTGCGGAGCCAGTTCACATGGCAGGGATCCCCCAGCCCCTGGTTTGGTTCCCCAGCTCTCTGATCATTCCACTAGTTCTTTCTTGGGGGGGGGGGGGGGCACAGGCCCCCGGATCTGTATGCTGGGCTTTAGCAGGCCAGGTGGGGTCAGAGGCCAGAGGCAGCATCACAGTCTTCCCAGCACTCAGAGCGGGCTGCACCAAGCAGCTACCACTGGCCCCAGTCTGCAGAGGCAGCCTGCTGAAACCCCATGCACAGATTGGGGGCCTGCACCCTGCAGGAAGAGCTAGTGAACTGATCAGAGAGCTAAGGAGTCGAACTGGGAGCTACATGTCAATATCAAAGCAGCCTTTCCCCTCCTTCTTCTTATTTTTATTTCCCTGCAAGCCTGGCTCTGAAACTCTGAAATTCTCCAAAACATTTCCAAAATGTTTCAGAGCCTTCCAGTTAATTTCGGAGTTGTTTTGGAGCCTTCTGTTTCGAATCAGATTCAGTGTTTCAGCTGCTGAAATGGCCCAAAACACCTCCAAAACAAAATGGCTGCTGAAATTTTGCACAGCCCTACCTAATCTGTCTGTAAACTGCTAGATATTTATAACAAAGAATGTCAATTTCCTGGCAGGGTCCAGTATTTCATCATAACTCATGTTTGCAAATGTTTCAGGGGGAAAAGCCAAGATCCCCATTCAATTTTTGAAATAGGAAGACGGAGAACTTTACGGAAGCTTGATTAAAAAGATATGAAGCTCTCCATATCTAGAGCACCAGTTCAGATCTGAAGTGATTGCTGTGAACCCATCCAAAAAACTAAGGCGTTTACAGGCATGGAAACTAACCTCTTCTCCCTTAGGTTAGGGGCAGACATTACACATAAACCAGTTTAAGCGATCAGAAACTGGTTTAAACCTGTAACAGAACTTAAGTTCAGTGCACATAAACCAATTTCAAAATGACTGAAACTGGTTTAAGGTAAAGCTGATTGAATGTAGTATCAGACTTAACTGATTTGAGTGAAACCAGTTTATGCAATGTCTGTCCCAGACCCCTTCCCAGTTTAACTTAAACCAGATGCTTTGCAGCCCTGGGCTGTGCTATCTGCTCCAGAGAACAGGGCTGACCCTGCCTCTCTGCTCTCTAGCTAGAGCTCTGGCAGAGACTGCAGGCACAGCAGGGTCTACCTTGCTTCCTCCTGCCACAGCCCTCTGGCCCCTGTTTCTCACTGTTCAAGCAGGGATCCCCCCCCCCTCCTTTCTCCCACAGCACAGACACCAGCCCCATGGACCCTGGGCAACTAGTATGCTAGCTAATGCTGAGAGGTATCTGTGTGTATGTGTGCATCTCCAATTTCACTGGTAAACAGAACGGTGTCTACTTAAGGCATGTTGGAGCTAATCAACAGGTCAGTTGGTAATGTTCCTCCATTCCTTCCTTGGAAAAAGCTGTTTAAGAAGAGCTTGAACTAATGAGAGAGGCTTTTGTTTTGTTGATGGGCTGATAAACACTGTGTTGTCAGCCCCCTGCTGGCTCCCTTACCTGTCAGGTTTGTCCGACAGTATGAAGAAGCAGGGAGAGGGAGATTGAAAAGCTCAGTATCATCAACACATGCATACACTGCACTCTTTGCCTAGGCGAGAGCTGGGGTCTAGCAGCACTACCATCCCTTGATCAGCAAGCGGGGAAAAGACTGGGATAATGCAGGCATGATGTAATTAATCAGAGGATCCTGCTGAGGTCTGGCCATGCCACCTGTCAGCTCAGCACTGAAAAAGGAAAGAGAGGGCTAGTCTAGCACCCCAGCTTCTAGCCTGAGCCACTGCAAGCATGTGCCTACATTACTTCATTCCATACTGAAGAATCTCTGTGCAGTTGCAAACCAGTTCAACCTAGGCAGGTTAGACTAACCTGAAAAGATTGAATCAATTCAGGCTCAGGCTTTTTGAATGTCTATCCTTAGCCTTAAAGTTTGGCCCTGAGATGACACTACTGAGATACAATGCTGGACAGTGCAGAAAAGTGTGTAATGTTCCTGGACAATGGTAGACCCAACTGTGTGGGAAAAAGTAGCATGTTAAAAATCATTTTAAAAATAAAAATAAAGGGGGGTGGGATATAACATTGTCAATCCAGCATTTTTCAAGAACACTATGTTTATTCAAATAAAAAGGAAGAGGGGATCGAGGATGGAAAGTTTCCTTAGTTAATATGATACAGTGTACATTACAGAAAAACATATTTGAAGGGTAACATGGCCCAGATCACCATACCTTTGTTACATCTACTTGATCAGACCAATCTATATTGATACTCTCCAGGCAGTTACTGGTAGTGTATTGTTTCATTGTTCGAGAAACATTGAAGTAGCAGTAAAACATGACTGAGAGAGGCACAACAAAATTTACAGTGATTACAGTCATGGTGTAAGAAACAAAGGACCTGTAAGACAAAATATTAATATAAAAAATTGCAACCATACAGCTGTGAAAAATAATTGAAAACTACCTTGTTTTAGTGTAAGATTTATGAGGCAATCTGCAAAATCTTTTCAAAGGGTGAGGACAATTTCTTTGGCTTGTTTAGTTTTGTTAGTGCCAATGACACCTACTTTTACAGTGCCTCACCTTTTCCAAAATGAATCCTTACAATTTTTTCAAATTATTATAGATTACTTCAATCTTTATTTCTAAGATGCCTGTGTCTTTTACTCATTCTTACTTTGGGGGAAAAATGCTTACTGAAGCAGGTATACAGATAAGTGGTATTTTATATATAAGAGTAAAGAAAAGGTTTTAAAATCTTACGCATCATTTTTCCGCCAATTGATTGTGCAGGTGGCTCCAGTGGGGTCTGGAGCATAGCTAGACCAACCTACAATAGGCATTGAGGCCCAGAAAACTGCATTTACCCAAGCAGCAAGGATCAGCATGGTATAGGTGTGGGTAGTCATTCTTCTTCCTGTTACCAAGCACAGATATCTCTCTTAAACAACTATTATTTTGCTTTTTCAGACATTTATCATGAACCCACAATGTGCCCAACCAACCTATGTATGTTGAAAGCACTACTAATAACCATTAATAATTACTAAGTCCACACTAAGTAGAAAAGTTCTTCTGTGTCTCAGATAAATACCACGTAAGCACCCCCAGAAACAGTGCTTGAGTGCTACTTAGTTCTGTCACCCTGCTCCCACACAAAGCTTATCAAGGGGAGGGCAGACATTTCTGATCCCATACAAAAGAAAATGTACATGAGGAATTAGAAACCATGATGTTAGACCTGTAATATAAAGAATCAGACAAACTACAGTACAGAAAACATGCACACATATACATTAGACATGTATGTCCATTGAAATATTGTCAGAAACCTGCTGCAAGCAGTCCTAGTTTGCTTTGGTAGCTATGAAGGAATGTAATTAATAAACGATCAGAGCTTCTAATGATTAGTCATAGCACATCAAAATGCAGATTTCAGACTGACTAAGGCAGAAGGCAACAGAAGGTTGATTCTGCAACCTTTACTTAGTAGCACAGAAGTCACTGGGACCTTTCACACGACTAAATTACTGCAGGAAGATACCCAAAGTTTAGAAGCATTGGTAGGAATTGACCTAGGCACTCACACAAGGGACTATACAGCTTCTTGAATATGCTAAAAGATATCAACTGATAAATTATTTCCACAAGTACTGTACCTATATTAGGCCTGCAGATTGTCAGGTAGCGATCAATTGCAACAACTGTAAGCAAACCTATACTTGCCATTCCAAAGAAGATATTTAAAGCAGCATAGATCTGAAAATTAAGAAGATAACATACCCATTTTTTATAAATGCTTCTAAAGGTTTCAGTCTAAATCAGAGTCTGAGTTAAGAACTCAGCTGAATACAGCATATGTTCTATGACCAATTTGTTTAATGCATTATTAATAATTTAGAGTTGGTTAATTAAAATTAAAAGTTTTAAGATAAATGGGCTTGTAATCAAAAGACTGAAAAAAATGAGACTGTTTAATGTTAACACATGCATTTTTTAAATCCTGGGATGAAAGTTTTACAGGAAGGAAAAGATTTGTATTTTGTTTTAACTAACTCTATTTGATCGATGTTAATAAATCACCAGCAACATTTTATTTTAACAACTGCAGAAGTTGTAACAGAAACACAGGGCATTTTACTGTCTCAGATCACAGGACTTCTTTACATTAGTTGTGCTTCAAACAATCCCTAAGACCACAAAAGTAAAGCACAGCTGAAGTTGTCAGATATGAATCCCAACTTCAACACAAAAATATATGACAATATAGATCCAAACAAAGTGGACTCAGGTTGGCTGCTACAAAAGGTCTAAATTAGGTGTATGAAATTAACTTTTCACATTTAATTTACTTAGGGGTATGTCATTTCAGATCACATAGTAAGCATACTTCAAATGGGCTCAGGTCATGTAGTCCTGTTAGAGTTTTACCTAAAAAAAAGATTTCAGGGCATGTATTTCACAGGACTGTTCTAAGCATCTCCTGGTCATCCTAACTCAAAAATCCTTTTTTTTTTGTTTAAATCATATGTTGATCACTACTCACACAGTTAACAAACAAGCTTATGTGAAGTCAAACTTTGAAAACTCTGAAATAAGATGCCTATTAGGGGTGCACAAAACAGGCCATATTTGATTCAGATTCGGCCCGAATCGGGAGACAGTGATTCAATTAGTTGATTTGGATCACTGTCCCGATTCAATTTGGCTGAATCTGAAGATTCACTGCTGATTCGGAGAATCAGTGATTCAGCCACAGACACAGCTTTAAATGTTTTTTCTACATATCTTGAGGTACCAGGTGCCACTCATGAACGCTTAGATGGTGGGGCAGATGGAGTGTCGAACAGGAGCGCAGTGGGGCCCCCCCACATGCTCAGCAGTAGACCTGGAACTAGACCGGAAGTACTTACAGTCCACTTCTGGGTCCACCACCAAGTGTGCAAGGGGTCCCCCACATGCCTTCCTGGCTCGGCAATCAGCTGCAGGGGAACACCATGTGCCCCACCAGACCCAGGAGGCACCAGTTGCTGAGCTGGGGGGGGTGCACCACATACTCTGCAGTAGATCCGGAAGTGGATGAGAAGTGCTTCTGGTCCACTTCTGGGTCTGCCACTGAGCACTCTAGGGACCCCCCATGCTTCTGTGGGATGCTCCATCCGGCCCAGCATCATAGCATTCATGAGCCCCCTGGTACCTCGAGGTATGTAGAAAAAACATTTAAAGCTGCATCTATGTCTGAATCATCGAATCTCTCTGAATCTCTCCAAATCGATTCAGAGGGTTCCGATTCAATTCAGAGAGATTAAAGGGTCTCCTGATTCAGTTTGGATTCAGGCGAATCTCCACCGAATCAAATCAGCAACCAAAGCGTCTCATAGCCCTAATGCCTATTTCTTTGAATTCTTCGCATGATTTTCATATGACTGATGATTTTGTGTGCCTCCATTTTACATGCTCCAATAAATTCTCATAAAGAAGCCTGAATTTCAGAAAATGCTGTGCTCTCATACTGTGCAAAAAGGAACTTTTAAGGTACATCAATATGATAACTGAGAAACCAAGGCACTCAAAATTACTAGTCACTTTTGAAAAATTACAGGCAGTTATTAATTCTATAATGGCAGGTTATAGGCTTTAGTTTCTTGGTGATATTTAAGCATTGCTTTTTTCACAAATACAAATGCATGCTTCAGTAATCATTCAAAATTCAACATAAAAAAATTAGGATTAGTCCAAACCAAGCCCAACATCCAATATCATTGAACTTTAAGGAAATTCAGATCCAGGTCAGAATCTATACTTTGCCACTCTAGCTCATCTCTGAAGAAAATTAAAACTCAAGAGAAAGGTATCTTTCTTATACTCAGGTTCTAAATGCTTAACACTTTTTGATCTCTGGTTTAATTACCAAATTCTCAAATACCTGGCATCCTGTGTTTCCAAATTTCCAACTTCCATGTAGATCTGAAGCAGCAGACATGGGATAACCAATACCACTGACTCCAATGTCTGTAAAGGCTAAGTTAATAATAATTGCATTTGTGGCTGTCCGAAGCTCCTTGTATTTAACAAAGATGCTTAATACAACTATGTTACTGAGAATGCTTATCACTCCTGTGGAATAAAGGAAAATGAGAGCTTTATAAATTATATAATTATTGATTAAATATTTTAATTAATCAAATGTAAACACTGAAGAATTATCTTAATAAAATGCCACTTTGAAAAGATTATATGCAACAGAAAGAAAAGAGCTTTCCTAATTTAATGACTGAGCAAGGAACATAATTTTAAAGAGCCGTAAAGAACGTACTTTAGTATCTTGCTGAATCAGGGACTATACAAAGTCAGTGAGTATGGCAAGCATTTAGCATTCTCTCAAGATTTGATCTTAGGACCTCAGGTCTGCAGAACTACTCAGAGCAATACTGAGCACAGTGTATTGCTACTAATGAGCCAGGACAATAAAGTGCAATGAAGAGGAGTGCAGGCAGGCTAGCAGAAAAAAATCTGTTTGTTGAACAGCTGGATCTGATACTGTGCCACAAGGTCCAACAGTAGCTTCTATATGAAAGGCCCTTGTACAACTTCACTTCTTGCTCTCCACTAAAGACAGTTTCATTGTGCATTCAAACAAAACAATATTGCTGGTGACAGAAATGTTCACTTTCTCCTGCTCTCCCCTATGAAATAATATTTTTGTCTTTCTTTCCTCTGCCCAGTTTCCTGTATAGCACTAGCAGTCACTTTATTTGTACCTCTGTCAACATGAAGTATCTTTGCCCTGTGCTAGATAGTTTTCCATTCTTTGCATACTTCTTACAGAGCTGGTTGGAGTATACTGGTTCTTCAAAGCTGCAGCTAACCCAGGTTTGATCAAATTATATTCATCACAGAGAATTAGTGGTGGAAGGGACTGCAGGAGGTCATCTAGTCCAACCCCTTGCTCAAAGCAGGACTTCCCAAAAAATATCATCTCACCCAAGGCTTTATCTAGCTGGGTCTTAAAAACTTCCAAGAATGGAGATTCCACCACCTCTCTGGGTAGCCAGCCTATTCCAGTGTTTTATTACCCTCCTAATGTGACAAAGTTTTTCACAATATCTAACCTAAATTTCCCTTTTTAAGCTGCAACTTGAAACCATTGCTCCTTGTTCTGTCATCTGCCACCACTGAGAGCAGTCCAGCTCCATCCTCTTTGGAACTCTCCCTTCAGGTGGTTGAAGACTGCTGTTAAATCCCCCGTCTATCTTCTCTTCTCTTGATCAGATAAGTCCAGTTCTCCCAGCCTTTCCTCAGAAGTCATGTGCCCCAGCCCCCAAACCATTTTAGTTGCCCTCTCTCCAACTTGTCCACATCCTTTCTGTAGTGGGGGATTTCAGCCCAATATGCCATTAGCCTTCTTCACAATAAGGAGATACTATTGGCTCATATTCAGCTTATTGTCTACTGTAACCCCCAGGTCCTTCTTCTGCAGAGCTGCTGCTTGGCCAGTCAGTCCCCAGCCTGCACCAGTGCATGGCATTGTTCCATCCTAAGTGGAGGACTTTGCAATTCTCTTTGAACCTCAGGAAAATTATTTTGGTCCAATCCTCCAATTTGTCTAGGTCTCTTTGAACCCTATCCCTACCCTCCAGCATATCTACTACTCCCCCTACACTCCCAGCTTGGAGTAATTTGCAAACTTGCTGAGAGTGCACTCCATCCTATCTTCCAGGTTGCTGATGAAAATATTGAACAAAACCAACCCCAGGACTGACCCCTGGGGCACTCCACTTGATACTAGCTGTCAACTAGACATAGAGTCATTGATTACTACCCTTTGAGCCCAATGATCCAGTCAGTTTTCTATCCACCTTACGGTCCTCTCATCCAATAGCAACCCTCCATTGTACCAGGACTGATGAACTGATGAAACATAGGTTTGGTCAGCAAATGATGGAATCCATGTCCACAAAGAAACATCAAAAGATCCAGTAATTTCAGAACCGCTGTCTCCACATTAAACAGAATTCATAAGCTGTACAGAGATTCCTCAAATAATCACATTCAACAACCAAGTGACAGAGTCCAGGGCTAAATTAATAAACATTTTTGTGGGAGTCTCCTAAACACCGTGAGATCTTGAGTAAGTTGCAACTCATACTGAAACCGTGACCTGATCACAGCTAAAGGACACTGAATTTGTGCCTGTGGAAATGTGGGTAAAGTTTACAATTCCTCAGTCTCTCAATTAAAGTGTAAAGGAAGAAAAAGACAAGAAATAGTGAGGGGGAAAAACACCCAAACTTTCTAGTCATCAAAGCCAGAGTAGTTTCATAATAAGCATGAGTGAATGGCTGTATATTATGCCTTGATGAATATACAGCTAGCAATTCTGAAACAATAGCTTCAATACAGTTTTAAATCTTAATGAGGTCTTAACTTTGAGTCTTAATTACAAACAAGCAAAGTGCTTTTGCATACACAAACTGGGTCATAAAATAAGACTGAGTGAAGACTGACTGTTAACACTGTGAAATGCCTTCTCTGACTTGTGGAAAGAAATGAGAGCCCACCTTTGGTTGTTTCTAACTCTTCAGGACCCCAGAACTACCATAATCATGACCCCTTGATATTCCCAAGTACCTCATTTATTTCTGAACCCACAAAAGCCAAGAACTTCCCTGAAACTTTCTCTGCTGCTCTCCCCTGGATGCAACACTGAATGGGATTCATGATCTTTTGTGGCTTCCATGAGCCTTAGCAAATACTGCTTAACATTTGCTGACCCTGCCTGGGGATAGTGTAATGCTAAAAGTTATAATTTAGTGATACTCCCTTATGTAGAAGACTACAGAGGTTGGAAATTAGGAGGTGTTTCCTTAGATTCATTAGCGTGAGACAAAGAGTCTATGGAGTTTGTCTGCTACTCCCCAATTATAGTTTGCTGGTTAGTTCTTATTCATTTATTCCTGTGTTTATTAACCCCAGGGATCACTACAGAAATAAGCAATATTTACATTTTTAAAAATTTTATATTGCTCTGCTGTCTCTGCCCATGTTTTCAGGGGGATTGCATGGGGTTTAGAGCAAAGTGCAGCCCGGGAAGAGCGTCACACCAAAAGTGTCAGCACAACTATAAAAACTAAGGCAGGGCACATTTCAAGGGGCGGGGCCACTGTTGTGGCCCTCAACAGCTCACCAAAACTTGTTAAGCAGCCCTCCAGCTGAAATTATTGCCCACCCCTGATATAGATGCTGCCATTTTGGTCTGCAAGGAATCTTGGGATATCACAGATAAATTATGTGATATATGCCAAGGTAAGGATACCAAGACCTTTTATAAATATTAATCAAGACTGCCAGAAAAGCTGCTAACACTTATTTGCTTAATGGTAGAGGGGAAGAAAACGAAATACGTTCTTTATTTAGCAATAGGCATTAAGAAAATACAATAGAACCCTATTATAATGAGCTGCAAAATATGAGTACTTTAAAAGATTGTAAACTCTATTACATTTTAAATATGAAACATCCAATTTGTTAGTGATACTCCACTTTAATAATAATAATAATAATAGTAATGTGTGATACAACAACAACATATTATTACTATTACTACTCCAGTATTGTTGTTGTTAATATGATGATGACTGTTATTATTTAGCACTATAGAACCCAGAGGCCCTTGGCTGCCTCCACTATCTTCATCCATTCCTTTCTGTTGTGTGCCTTTGTCTTCCAGTAGGCCGCTTGTAATTTCTGTAAGTCTGACACTACATCATCTACCCATTGTCATCTTGATCATCCAGACAGCCTTCTCTCCTCTAACGCACTGAGAAGCACTTTGTTGATGCCAATTACTTTCATTCTTTCAGTGTGGCCCAGCCACTGTAGCCATCATACTCTGATTTCCTATTTCAGGATTGAGTCTGTGTGCAATTGATGTAGCTTATTATTGGTTTTATGTGCCATTCTTGTCTTATAAGATAAGAATGTGCCCCAAGATTTTCTGTAAAATCTTTCTTTCAAAATAATCTAGTAGTATCTAATTTCTTTGGGAGAGAATCCAAGTTTGACTGCCATAGGTTGTACATGGCCTGACTATGGGTGCCAGTACACACCATGGGGTTTATCTTCCTTTAATTAAATAGGTTTATAAAATTTTAACTTGTTTATTTTGGAGTATCACATCAGTGTTTGCATGCACTAGGTTTTCAGACAAATTAGGCCTGATCCCCAGCCAGCAGTGCAGGAAAGCGGGATGGTCCAGTTCTTCCCCCCAGCACAGAGCCCCCCACCCCATGCCCTGCCACACAGCTGTCAAAGTAGGAAGCCACCAAACCACATGCACACAAAAAACCAAAAACAATTCAAAAGGAAAAGCATTTTGAAGGGGTGAACTACAAAAAAAAAATCACCTTCTGGTGGAAAAAGAGGATCGTTATAGGACTTTGAGTGCCTTTGTGTTTGCACGCAACTAATCCATGGATGCAATGCTTTAATTTGTGGCAATCCAAACTAAACTATGTCCGAGGAGTTTTACTTTAATGCACCAGAAAGACTCTTAAAGCATCCAGAAAACCCACTCATGCAAACATTCACAACATTGCAGCGCAAGAAAGGGCAAAAAATGTGTTGTGTACAAAGGCCCTATGGTTTTAGACACTTGAAGCTTAGTTTTCCTTGGGATGAGCTGGGATGACAGGAGCTTGTACAATGTAAAGTAAACTCTATTTACTGCTTCTATTCTTCCTTTAATTTTTTCCTTTATATTGTCATCCTGTGTTCTGACAGAGTCTAAATACAAAGTAGGTCACTTGCTTAAAATGTGTTGCTTATTGTTAGGTGAGGTCCCTGATATACCGCCATCCTATTTACCAGCAGATACCGTGTTTTATCCACATTCCCTTATAGTCCTATTTTCTCCACTTCCAAGAAAGTTATTCTAATCACAAAAGACTTTATTTTAAGCTATTTCAAAAACTTTGCAACCTCATTTCTGCTTTTGGGGGTATCTCAGATTTCCAATAAAATTAAAAATTAAAACAAAACATTTACCACAGTATTAGCCATGCTACATAGTTTATGTTTGTGGATAATGAAGTTGCAGATAATTGATCACTTAATGGTGACCACAGTATATGCATTTCATTTTTTATCATCGCCTTTATCTGCGTATTAATATAATTAGGTTAAAGTATCAATTATTTGGTGGCAAACCAAATAATGTGACCAACATCCTCAATTTGTGAACAGACACAAATTTACTTTTATAAAGGGGGGGTTAGAAATGTTTTTACACTAAAAATCTGTCCATTCCCAATTATGTAAAGACATAGTAACTATCACGTAAAAATATAGAAAAATATTTTCCCCCAGTCTCTTTCAGTTCTAGTTCTCAGATATTACTCCTAACAATAAAGTAAAACATTTTTAGACAGAAATATGCAGTTTAGAATGGTGGTGTTTCTTCAGTTGGGAGACCAATACTGTAGATTTCTATTCTAACATGTGCATACAGCAAACCCACTTGCAGACCATGGCATGCAGTTTCTTGACTTGGAGTGGACGTGAACAAATGACCTATATTTTAGGGTTGCCAAAACTATCCAATTATCTATAAATGTTTTGCTAGTACTTACTATTAGAGTACATCTGATGTTTCCATAAACATTCACCATCTAGAAATACAATCAACTGGTCTATGATTATTAACAGAACTACAAAAGAACGTGAAAAAGATTAGAGATGTTTGAACTTTCAGCGTTTTACAAAAAACCCACATCTACAGTCAATTAAATGTTAAGTAAATATTGACCTTTACAGTGTCTATTGTAGGTACACTGTAACTTTAGATATATTAGCTGAAAATATTCAGCACTAGACATCACTAAAATTAGCTGAAAAAATGTACTCTAACCTTAAAATATTTTCTAGGAATAACTTACCCTAGGAATAACAGGTTAAATTGTCAATTAAATAGACAGAAAAGGGCATATTTTAAAGGCATTACTTTGTAGAATTAAAGCATTGTTTTTCGAAACAAGAGTTATAGCACTAAAATACACTTCATATTACTTTGTATTTGAATAGGATCTCAGGCCATCCAGGTCTTGTACAAAGCCCATTGCAATCAACGGAATTACACTAATGTTGGATCAATGTGCTATGGTTTTCCTAAAATGAATCATAAGTGAAACATACAGCTGAAACTAGAATCTGCTCTTCTGTCTACTTAATGACCAGTGCCTTCCTTCTCACTAGCAGTCCAAACCCTTTGCTTAAATCCCACATACTAGAACTATACATATACTGTGGTGAGCATATCACCAGAGAGAAGTATCAAGATAACTTCAAATGTATCACTAAAAAACAAAAAAAATCCACCAAGATGAGTCATCCCTGTCCTATTTTTACTCCTTTTGCAAACTGGCGGAAATTACATGGTCTCTCCTCTATAATGACATGTGAGTAGAACACTTAAATAAGCAAACAAATAAATAAAATTCAGCCCTGAGAGTCATAGATGTTAGGGTCAGAAGGAACCTCAATAGATCATACATAGCACTGGATTTTAAAGGTTTCTATGCATTTTACAGACTTGCTGTTGCTTACCTGTTTGAATTTAAATAGAAAAACTAAAAGAGCAGAAAATAAATTTAGGTCAAAAAACTACTGACAGACTTCACACACACAGAGAATTTTAGCAAAATGTTGATACAAAAGAAATACTCAAATTAAATTCCTCTGTTAAAATATAACTTGCCAATATCCATACCTGCTGTTATTAAATAAGCGGCAACTATGTTGTGTTCAGTCTGTGTAAAAGCTGAATGAGCTTCATTTTCACTTTCTGATGAATTGGCCGAATCATTCCAAAACATTTTAGGCAGAAAACTGGGGTACATTCTCCATGGTAATTCTTCAAGCACACAAAAAGAGAGAGACAGAGAGAGAGACAGAGATATAAACCACAAGACCCTTTCAAGCTAGTTCTATCACTATGAAACAGTCATTAAACAATTACCTTTACCCAAAAAACCCCAAACAAACAGTGCTTTTCCCTATTGAGAGGGTCCTATTTCCTAACAGGATTTAATTGGGCTAAAGTACAAAGGAGGGCACATTTCCAGCCTAGGCAAAAGGAAAAGCTTGTTAGCTAAACAAAGACCAGCACAAAACCGTGTGCATTTCCAGCAAGATGCTTATGTTTCATAGTCTTATTGCTAACAAGATTAAGCATCACATGCCTCCAAATGTTTACTTCAAAATTCTTGCACAGTATGTTGGAAAATCCAGGCAAGAATTGGCCAGTCAATTGGTCTTCAGCCTTGGCTGGGATGAACTCTAATGATCAAGAGAAACACACAGTAGAGAATCTAACAAAAAAAAAAGCCAGGTATGCCTAAACTACAATCCACCTTTTCAAATCCTTAAGAATTCCTTCTTACAATAACTTTATAGGAGTCTGTTAGTTTGATTTAAATAATCCAGCTATGGTCTAAAATCAGGAACTCAGCATCCAATTTTCTCAAAAGTGACAAGGGCTGTTGATGCTGGAAACTTCAAAAGTGACTGATTTTCTGTGCTTTATGAAAGTTTGGCTCCTTTAAGGTGGCTCAGGCTGGACAGTTAAAACTTGAGGTACCCATGCTTACTGCTTATTTCATCAAAATCTTGGCCACTGTTGATTTTTTTGTTTGTTTTAACATTAAACATTAACATTTAAAATGCGTAAGAGCACTTGGATCAACCAGCCTGAAGTCACTGTTCTGCTAGGGGCTATATATAAATATGTGTGCTGTAGAGCAAAGGGGGGTCACACATGGAGCTTGTGGACACAGCTCATCACTGGTGGCTGCAGTGGCAGCCTTAATCCCCTGTGGTTTGATGCTCACAGATCATCGGACCCATGTAAAACCCCACAGTCTGGACCCACCTGTGAAAAGGCCCACAGTCCAGTTCCAGTCCATGGGGCCCAAGTTTGACACCCCTGCTCTGGAAACAAGAGATTCATTTTATTTACACTCATTTTATAACACACTTATATACTGAAATGGTATTTCTTTTAGACTTTTCACTGTGGCCTTGAACACATGTTCCACTCCAGCACTACTACATCAATCGCCAACAACAACGACTAGTGCCCGAGCACTTTGTAGCACTATGAAAATTAGACTGTTATCACACAGTCACTGCAAAAGGATATTCTCCAGCTAGAAAGTGATACCACAGGGGTCAGCAACATTTTTGGCTAGAGTGCCAAAAACACCCCAATCTCCACTCATGCCTCGTGCGACCGCCAAGTTTCCAGCACCCTGTCATGTGCGGCTTTAGTCCAAGTGACAGGTGACGTACGTCTCACCAGCTTCCGTGATTGGCAGAGGAGCTGTTCCCTCCAGGAGTTGTCTTCCCCTATCTCGCCAGCCATGACTTGAAATGTTCCCAGTGGGGGGGTTGATTATCCTGGGTCCCTCTGAGGCCCACGGTGGGCTCAACAGTCACTCGTGGGGCTCCACCACCCCTAGACCCCGGCCTCATGCCACCTCAGTGGATCCAGCTGTATTCCTGGCCACGTCCCCTCGCTCCTACGGTTATAGTGTGTCTCGGGTTTCTTCTTACTGGTGCACTGCTCTTGGAGCCTACTTTGCTTACCCCTTCATGGGCCTTCTGTGATTGGCGGTCCTGATCGTGAACCTATCATTTACCCTGATCACTCTGGCCCTCAGATTCAAATTGTCACCTAACGTCCTATGGGCTATACTCTCCAGACCTCTCTCCCTCACCCCTTCACTTGGGGAAAACAAAAGAAACGCACATAACGAAAAACACTAAATACTGCCTCTGTCGCCTTGCTAGGAATTAGGAAAGTTACCTTCCTTGTTTCCTCACAGTAGAGGCCATGGGGGCCTAGCTCCCCTATAACAGCTAGGGGAAACCTCCCCTTTTCTAGCACAATCCTAGTCTATACTCCTGCGGGTTATCTACTTTGCCTTCTTGGCTCCTAACATGCGCTTAGGCCACCTCACTTCTCTCCCTCTGGCATCATCCCCTCTCCAGGTGTTCCGCCATTCCCCTACGCAGGGTTGGTCACCTTGTTATAGGTGCTGGGGGTGCCCTGCTTGTCTGGCGCTCTCCCTGGGCTCTTTCTGCCAGGCTTTCCTCCTTCTCCTCCTAACTGTGCCCAATACCCCCACCTGCTGTACTGAAGGTTCTGGCACGCCTTTCTCTCTGGGTTCTGCTGTTGCTGTTTTTGCAGCTTGCAGGAGCAGTTTTCAGCCCGCTTCCCACACTGGTGGCTGGTCTGCTGCTGCTGCTATTGGGCTTAGGGCCAGGAGTCTCTTCTGACTCCTCACTCAGCCCTCTTTCCCTCTTGGAGGCTTCCCAGCAGGGGTCCTGAGGGCACACGCTGCTCCCGTCTGTTCCCCCTCCACCGCTGTTTCTGCCATCTGCCATTTTTATTTTCACCAGCTAGTGATCACTGGTGACATCACCGGCCAGTCCCAGCTGAATGAAGACACGGCAGATGAGCCACGCGGGCTTCTCTTCTTCTCCCTGCTTTGGTTTTCCCATTTATCCCCTCTCTCCCCCATTCTTTCCCATTACACCTCAATTTGGCATGCCAGAGGCAGATAGCAGGGGACCTGAAGGGCCTGATCCTCATTGGTAGCAGTAAGTGCATGCGTGCCTCCAGGCAGATGGCAGGGGAGGGGCCAGGGTTGTGCTGCTCTGGCCCCTTCCCCACTGTGTGCCCCAAGGTGCAAGTGCAGCTGCTGCTGCCACCACAGAGCTGATACTGGGGCTCTGGACCCTGGCGCAACTGTTTGTAGTCTGCCCGATGCCTGCTGCAGCTGCCCAGAGCCCAAGCCAGCCTTGGTAGGAAGCCAGGAGACTGCAAACAGCTGCACTGGGCTGCAGAGCCCTGGCTGGACTCTACAGTGGCAGCAAGTGCATGTGTGCCTTGGGGAACACAGCTGAGAAGGGACCTGGGGCAGTATAACCCCAGCCCCTCCCCTACCATCTACCCCAAGGCATGGTGTACCCACCATTGTCATGAAGTCTGTCTGGGGCTCCAGTGCTCAGTGAAGCTATTTGCAGTCTCCTGGCTGCCTGCCACAGAGCCCAGGCTGCTTGCAACAGGGCTTGCAGCCTCCTGGATACCTACTGCAAACAGCCCAGGCTCCATGGCTAGTGAGAGCTGCCCAGAGCCCAAGCCATCTGTGGCAGGCCAAACAAAATGGCCTTGCATGCCATGCTCTGGCACTCATGCCAGGGGTTGGTAACCCCTGTGATAGGAGCTGCTCCTTTGCTGTCCCTGCCCCAGGGATGCTTGTTAGGGAGCACAATCACTGACAGCTTGGCCTCTTCCCAGGTGCAGCTACTGGAGCTCCAGCTGCCCCCAGGATTGTGGCAGCAGCAGCACAAGATCCCTTTGCCACCACTGTGGCAGCAAGGTCCCAGCAGCAGGCTCTGCAATAGCTTGCTCAGGGGAGCAGAGGTAAAGCCCCAAGTCTCAGCTGGCTGTAGCATTGCTCCTGGTGGGCTGTCAAGGAGCTAGCTACTCAGTGCAGGACTTTGCATTTCTCCTTACTGAACCTCATGAGAGTTCTTTTGGTGCAATCCTCCAATTTGTCTAGCTCACTCTGAACCCTAGTCCTATCCTCTATCTTATCTACTACTCCCCGCAGCTAGGTGTCATCTACAAACTGCTAACTTGAGGGTGCACTCCATCCCATCTTCCAGGTTGTTGATGAAGATATTGAACAAAACCAGCCCCAGAACTGACCCCTGGGGCCCTCCACTTGACACCGGCTGCCAACTAGACACAGAGCCATTGATTACTGCCCCTTGAGCCCAACGATCCAGCCAGTTTTCTATCCACTATACAGTCCATTCATCCAGCCCATACCTCCTTACCTTGCTTACAAGAATATTGTGGGAGACTAGATCAAAAGTCTCATTGAAGTCAAGGTATATCACATCCGCTGGTCTCCCTGCATCCACAGGACCAGTCTTCTCATAATAGAAGGCAATCAGGTTGGTCAGGTATGACTTTACCTTAGTGAATCCAAGCTGGCTGTTCCTAATCACCTTTTCCTCCTCCATGTACTTAGAAATTGTTTCCTTGAGGATCTGTTCCATGATTTTTCCAGGGACTGAGGTGAGCTGACTGGTCTGCAGTTCCTTGGATCCTCCTTCTTCCCCTTTCTTCAATATGGGCACTATGTTTGCCCTTTTCCAGTCATCCAGGACCTCTCCTGATTGCCATGAATTTTCAAAGATGATGGCCAGTGGCTCTGCAATCACATCAGCCAACTCCCTCAGCACCCTTGAGTGCATCCCATCCAGCCCCATGAACTTGTATATGTCCAGCTTTTCTGAATAGTCCCCTAGCCTGTTCTTTCACCACTGTTGATTGCTCACCTGCTCCCCAAAATGTGCTGCCAGGTGCAGCTGAGCTTGCCTGTGAAGACTGAGGTGAAAAAGGCATTGAGTACTTCAGTCTTTTCTGCTTCTGTCACTAAGTTGCCTCCCCCATTCAGTAAGGGACCCACACTTTCTGTGATCTTTCTCTTGTTGTTGACATACTTGTAGAAACCCTTCTTGTTACTGTTCACAACTCCATTCGCACTTTGGCCCTCCTGACTTCATCCCTGCATGCACGAGCAATGCTCTTATTCTCCTCCCTAGTTGTTTGTCCAAGTTTCCACTTATTCTAAGTTTCCTTTTTGTGACTTAGTTTACTGGAGAGTTCCCTGCTAAGCCAAGCTGGTCTTCTGCCATACCTGCTAGTCTTCCTGCACTTTGGGATGGTTAGTTCCTGCACCTTCAGTAAGGTTTCTTTAAAGTACAGCCAACTGTCCTGGACTCCTCTCCCCCCATCAGACTGGCCTCCCTGGGGAACCTGCCCATAAATTCGCTGAGTGAGTCCAAGTCAGCTTTTCTGAAATCCAACATTCTTATTCTGCTGCTCTCCTTACTTCCTTTCCTTAGGATCCTGATCTCAATCATCTCATGGTCATTGCTTCCCAAGTTGCCATCCACTACTATATTCCTCACCAATTCTTCCCTGTTTCTGAGTAGCAGGACAATAGCACAACCCCTAGTTGGCCAGTCCAGCATTTGCACCAGGAAATAGTGCCCAACACTCTCCAAAAACTTCCTGGATTGCTGGTGCACTGCTGTATTGATCTCCCAGCAGACGTCAGGGTGATTCAAATCCCCCATGAGAACCAGGGGCTGTATTGGGTAACTTCCGCTAGCTGCTTGAAAAAAGCCTCATCTACCACATCCTCCTGGTCTGAAGATCTATCACAGACCTCTATCATGACATCACCCTTGTTGCTTTCCCCTCTGACACTTAACCCAGAGACTTTCAATAGGCCTATCTCCAGTTTCACATTGGAGCGCTGAGCAATCATACAGCTCTTCTACATAAAGTTTATACCAGTCCATGACAGTGGGCGTACAGTTTATACCCATCCATGACAGTGATCCAGTCATTCAAGCTATCCCACAAAGTCTCTGTTATTCCAATGACATCATAGTTCCAGTGCAAGGACTTCCTAGTCTTCCTGTTCAGTTTCCAGGCATCTTGCATTTGTGTAGACACTGAGGTAAGTAGCTGTTTGCCCTACTTTTTCAGGAAGAATGAAAATGCCTCCTCTGTTGCCCCCTTGTGCTTGCACTTTATTCAAGCCACCCACTTCCCCACTTACCTCAGGCTTTGGTCTCCATCTCCCAGCAAACCTAGTTTACAGCCTTCCTCACTAGGTTAGCGAGCCTGGCTGCAAAGATGCTCTTCCCTCTCTTCGTCAGGTGGTTCCCATATCTTCCTAGCAATCCTTCTTTTTGGAACATCATCCCATGGTCAAAGAAGCCAAAACCCTGCTGGTGACACCATCTGCACAGCCAGGGATTGGCCTGCAGGATCTGCTTGCTCCTGCCCAGGCCCTTCCCCTTAACTGGAAGGATTGAGGCGAATAGAGCCTCTGCCCCTGTCACCCTTGCACCCACAGCTCTGTAGTCGCTTTTGATCTGCTCAGGGTCTCCCCTGGAAGTATCACTGGAGCCCCCATGAATGAGGAGCATGGGGTAGTATTCAGATGGTCAGATGTATCCCAGTAATTCCTCCATGACATTTCAGATCTGGGCTCCAAGCAAGCAGCAGACCTCCTGAGACAACAGGTCAGGCCAGTAGATGGACGCCTCTGTCGCCCACAGAAGGGAGTCTCCAACCACAACAACCCATCACTTCTTCCTGGTGGTGATTGTCTCCTTCCTTCCCACCTTCAGGAGGCCTGGCCTGTCCTCCTCCACCAATGGAATGTGCTCCGTCTCTTCTACTGCTAGGGCTCCATATCTGTTCTCCAGGCAAACTGCTATAGGTAAAGATGAAGATTTCTGCTTGCTGATAGAAGTCACAGACTTCCAGCTTCCACCTTCCTGGGAGTCTATGTCATAAAATCATAGAAAATTAGGGTTGGAAGGGACCTCAGAAACTCATCTAGTCCACCCCCCTGCTCAAAGCAGGACCACCCCCAACTAGATGTCCTCTCCCTTCTTTTGTGCTGCCTTTGGAAGTTCTTCCCTCACAGTCCTAGAGATCTCCTTTAGCACTAAATCAATGAAGTCCTCATGGTGGAGGGAGCCTCGCCACATCCTCCTGTAGCTGTCTTGCCTGATCCCTGAGGGACACCACCAGGAGGCACCACTCACATTGCAGGCACTACCCAACCTGGCCATCACCAGAAGAAACCTGCAAGCCGCAGCCTCCACAGTACCAAACCAGGACCTGGGTAGAAGATTCAACAGTGAGTGGTCCTGCCTGGACAGACACCTCACGGGTGTAAGCAGAGGCAGTGGCAATGGTTCTGGCATTGCAATATCCTGAATGCATTTCCCTGGGTCTCAATCTGCTGCCTCCTTCTTGCTGCCCTTCTTCCAAGCAGACCTTCCCTAGCAAACTCCCCTGTAAGCTAGGCTGCTTACTGTTCCTTGGTCCCAAAAGATTCCTTTATCCCTGCTTCCTCTCACCACACTTAAAGGCTCCCCTTCAAAGAGAGGGGGGAAGCAGCAAACCAACTTGCAAATTGCTGCCCGTTTGCGTGCCCCCTGGTCCTTCATGGAGTCTCCTTCTATACCCTGCTGGGCCTGGCCTGGCTCTGCCCCCTCATTAGGGCTATTGCCAGGCACAGGCAGCAATCACTCAGCAATCACTCAGCTAGAAACACTCCCAGCTTCTCAAAGCACACCCCCAATATACATACAGTCTACCAAACAAACACTTAGGAAGCCAAGCATGCAGGCAGCCCTATGGACAGCATGTACATCTGTCGATTCACTTTTTGTAGCACTACAAGAGCATATATAGAGCTACAGATGTAATGCCTTAGCCTTAGTCTTTGGCGTGGGGACAGTGTGGAAAGAAACATACGTAGATGGGAATAAATCCACTTCCCTCCTGCACACTGTTGCCTATATTTTGCCAGGCCAAGCCATGATTGCTGTCTGCTATGATTTTCTCTTTCCCTACATTTTTGGCATAATTGTCAGAAGTGCTGAAACTCTTGCAACAATGTGCACCAAGAAGATGAAAACCTGTCTTTTATAGATGCAGCCACCCCTTTTTTCATTCTGTATGTAATACATCCCACTGAACATGACAGTCTGAACTCTTGAAATAGCTAGACTTCACCATCATCCTCCCTTCCAACCATTATCAACCATTGTCAATATTCCCAAATTAAAATAATAGTAACTTTACAAAGACAAGGGGTAGTTTAGCACTCACTTTAAATCAAGTAATATTGGGTGAATAACCTCCCTCCCTGCATCTGGAAACTGTTAAAAATACAAAAAGGAATAAAGACAAGAAATACATAACTGCAATCACTTTGTGTTCTCTCAATTTTGAGTTCCCATCCGACATGCTTTACCAACTTGTTTTCTTAAATCCAATTTTGTAAGACCCTTTGCCATGGCACAACTTTTTTCCTGTAAAATGTGAAGCATGCCTACTGAACTAGGTGTAATGTCAGTGACATGTCTTGTGACTACAAGAAATGGAGCTTTTCCTCTCAAGTAGCTCTATTTTTCTCCGGATCAGCATGAACAAGAACTGGTTTCCATTTGATAGCTATTAGGGACCTCCCCCAAATTGACCTAATTAAACCAGTTTGTATCTGGCAGCTTTTCACAACAAATAATTGAATTAGACCTGCAGACTCAATTTACCTTGTAACCTTGAGAAGTGGTCCCCTGCAGGGGAGCTGCAAGAGTAGTCCTGTGCATCAAATAGATCAATTTAGAAGTGACGTTGATACAGAATCTTTTAGCATTATTAAACTAAATCAATTTATTTGAATAAAAGACCTGCCACTATCCAATCTGCCAGTCTTTTCAGCACTACCAGCACATTATACAATAATAGAAAGCATATTAACAATTCAATGCATCACCACAAGAGGGCCACATTGACCATTTTTTTTAACGTATCCCTGCTGAGGTCCAAGTAGCTTTTTTCTTGAAAAACAGGTTAACACCTCTTTAATCCTATGCTAAAAAATTATCCAGAATAATTCTTGTGCTATACATGCGCACTTGTTAGATGGAGAAATCTGATTCTCTACCAAAAAAAAAAAATCACCAGCAACTTCAACTAGTTTAGTTTCAGTAGCTCAGCAATTCTTAACTAGGGTGCCTTGAAATCCTTTCAGGGAGTGCTGTGGACTGCCATGCAATGTTGGCACTGTTAAGTGTGCAAATATGTTTCATAGGATAAAATCAGTGATTTCAAATAGGAATCCATAGTGTTAAAAGCATTCTGACTAGCTGTCTTTCTGAATTCTTTGCTACAGAACTGTTCTGTTTCTGTAGCCAAAAAATCAAGTGAAAACTAAGAGTTAACATTTTCCGGGGGAGTTCCTTGAGACAATAAAGGTGGAGAACCACTGCAGAAGCAACTTCTAAAAGCCAATTCCAAATTAGGAACTGATGGCGTTAGCTACATATTTCTGTTTTCCTGACCAAAATGAGAGACATAATAGAAAGCACAGAAGATTTCTTTCAATAGAAAATTAATATAACCTGTGCTTCTAAGGAACCTGCTAATTCCTTACAACCAGTACCAAATTTAGCTTCTTAAACCTGTATCTGGTGGTTATCTACTTTATCAAATAAGAAAATTATTAAGATGTGTCCTCACCCTCTCATACCTAAGCTGTAGCATTTATCTAGTGCAGATCTAAAATGATTTAAAATAATTGTAATGACAGCCTTCTGTACATGGACAAGGTATAGGAAGATTTAGGTGTCAAATTCATTTTAAAAAATATTAAAGCCATGTCTAGACCACCTCCCTCCTGAGTCTGCAAACACTTCAAACTAATTAGGCAAAATAGACCGCTTAAATGCGACTTGAGCATATACCCAGTGCACCTCACTCCCAACCCAGAAAACAGATCTGGGGCATGCACTTGGAGCCATTCTAAAACTGCTTAATTGATAAACTTTTGAAGTTTTTGGAGAGTGTTGGACACAATTTCATGGTGCAAGTGCTGAACCGGCCAGCATGGAGCCATACTCTTCCTGACCTGCTGCTCACAAACAGGGAAAAATTGATGAGAATGTACTAGTAGATGGCAACTTGGGCAGCAATGACCATGAGATGATTGAGTTCAGAATCCTAAGGAAAGGAGGGGAGGAGAGCAGCAGAGTAAGGACCCTGGACTTCAGAAAAGCAGGTTTCAATCTGCTCAAGTAACTCACGGGCAGGATCCCCTGGGAAGCCAGTCTGAGGGGGAGAGGAGTCCAGGAGAGCTGCTGTACTTTAAAGAAGCCTTACTAAGAGTGCAGAAACAAACCATCCCAATGTGTAGGAAGACGAGCAAGTATGACAGAAGACCTGCTTGGCTTAGTAGGGAACTCTTCAGTAAACTAAATGACAAAAAAAAGCTTTTAAGTAGTATACCTTGATTTTAGCAAGATTTTCAATAGTCTCCCACAACATTCTCACAGGCAAGCTAAGGAAGTACAGGCTAGGTGAATGGACTATATGGTGGATAGAAAACTGGCTGGAGCATCGGGCTCAGAGGGTAACAATCAATGACTCAATGTCTAGTTGGTAGCCAGCATCAAGTAGCATACCCCAGGCGTTGGTCCCGGGGCCAGTCTTGTTCAAAATCTTCATCAACAACCTGGAAGATGGCTTTAAGTGCACCCTCAGCAAGTTTGCAGATGACACCCAGCTGGGCGCAGTAGTAGATACACTGGGGGGTAGGGCTAGGATGCAGAATGACCTAGACAAAATTGGGGAATTGAACCAAAAGGAATCTCATGAGGTTCAACAAGGAGAAATACCAAGTCCTGCACTTAGGATGGAACAATCCCATGCACCAGTACAGGCTGGGGGCTGACTGGCTGGGCAGCAGCTCTGCAGCTGAGGGTTACAGTGGACAATAAACTAAATGAATATGAGGCAAGTGTGCCCTGGTTACAAAGAAGGCTAACAGCATATTGGGCTGCATTGGTAGGAGTATTGCTAGTAGGACCAGGGAAGTGATTCTTCCCCTCTATTTGGCATTGGTGAGGCCACATCTGGACTACTGCATCCAGTTTTGGGCCCCCACTACAGAAAGGATGTGGACAAATTGGAGAGTCCGGCAAAGGGCAATGACATTAATTAAGGGACTGGGGCACATGACTTCTGAGGAAAGTCTGTGGGAACTGGGCTAATTTAGTCTAAAGAAGACTGAGAGGGGATTTAATAGCAGCCTTCAACTACCTGAAGGGTTAGATTTCAGGTTCTTCCTCTCTCCGAGGCATTTCTTATAGCAAACGTTTGATAAATATTTTATTGAATAGGCCCAAAATGTTATATTTATGATTTTATTAATGAGAATATGAAGAAGTATGCTCTATTCTAAAAAAGTTTATTTTCTTCTATAGTGAAAATGTCAAACAAAAGAACTCTCTTCAGTTCGTAGAGTTCTAAAATGTTCCCAGAATGTGATATAAGTTGCAGTGCCATGAGCCTCCTTGGATCAGTGAAAAAATTATCTTATTTCACTTCTGGGTAGCAGATTTTTTGCAGCCTTCATTTGGTTTTTTTTATGTAGTGCTGCAGAACATGAATCGTCCCCTGACCAAACTTGAAGAGCCACAGTGGTTGTTAGCATTCTATCCCGCCTAGCAGCCTACATTCTGGTGTCTTCTAAGGCAACGTTTCTCAACCTATGGGTCACAACCCAAAAGTGGGTCACAAGAATATTCCAAAGGGTTGTGAGCAAGTGCCAGAAAAATGCACAAAAGTGCGGGTTTCCCCCTGCAGGCTAGCACTGTTACTGCAGGCTAGCACCAGCCTGCAAGGGGCTGCTTGGGACATGCCCAGCATGCAGCCAGGCAGGGTTATGGGAGCAGCCCCAGCATGCAGATGAAGTTAAGCATATGGGGACCAGAGCCTGGGGACCACCAGGGTTAAGTGTGCAAGTGTACAGGGGATGGGGTGTGGGAAGGGGCAGGTACCTACTGGCAGTGGGGGAAGGTGTGCCAAGGCTGCAGCAGGGCAGGGGACTACAGGTCAGGCACCAGCAGGGCCAGGGGGATGTTTGCAAATGGGTCCCGGTATGAAAAGTGTTGAGAACCACTGTTCTAAGTGATGGAGGTCCACAAGATGCATGTCAGCACTACATGGGACACTATGAACCTGTTTATTACTTGCAGCACCTGTTATAGGGAAAGTTAACCTGGATTATAGTCCTACTTTTGTTACATGTCAGCTCTATGTTCCTGAGGGAGCCCTGGCACCCAGGTTACTGGATTTACAAAGGACTTCTGCTATCCTCCCTCCCTCCCCAACTACCCCTCATCTAACCAGAACTAAGCAGAAGAAAAGTTAAATAGGGATCTCAGGCCGTACATTCCCTGGTCCCAGTATAGGAGACCTATTTAAACTTGATTGACTAAAACTCAGTTGCCATGTTAGGGAATGCCGAGTCAAAGGGGAAATGGGTGACATTTGAACAATGGTTAAATGTTCATCACAACATCCAGCCTGTTAGAGCCCCGATCACAAATGCTGTCATACTTTTCCCAGGAGACTGGTGAAAGTCCTCCCCACAAAGTTTATGAACACTCCAAGTAATCCCCTTAAGTATGTTAAAAGACTACAGTAAGATTTGAACATTATGCAAAGCTGCAGCTTATTCACAGCAGGTAAAATACAAAACACTGATGCTGACTTCACAGTGCAAGCATAGCTAGGCCTTCTGAGAAGCTCTTCCAGTATATCTTCTATATTCATAATAATTTCAAGCTGGCTCCTAGGTGTCCGGCTACTCCTTAAAACTGGTTGTTAATCAGTTTCTTGAGATGTTCCAAACAGCTAGTCACTGAAAAAGGTTAATTCATTTAAAAATTGAGACTGTTTATATAAACAGGATTTTCCCTGTCAATTACAGCTTGAGACCCTCTTGATTTACACAATTAAAACAATGCTTTGAAGAGGCTAGACTAAGAATACAAGAAAGCTGTAAAGCAGCGAATAGTGTGCTTCAAGAGGGAGACATCTCTCTGACACCATCTGCTGTTGTTCTCAGGAAGCTGGGATAAACAGATAGTCTCTTTCTGGTCGCCTGTTTAACCTTCAACGATCATGCTAGGAACTTTGCCCATCAACAAACCACCCAAGTGCCTCGGAATGGTGAGATCCCAGCTCTCGCTCTCTTTCTCCCTCTTTCTTCTTCTCTCTAGGCATAGCTTTCTGAACTTGAATTTTATTAGTTAAGCTTGAGCCAGGTTTCCCCAAATACTCAATTAAACCAGGGTAATATTGTAATTGCTTTTGTTTTCCCTTGCATGTCTACTACTAGTACCATCATAAATCTCATACACTTAGCAATAAATAATTTTTATAGTAAAACTGGTGGTAACTAGCTGAATTTTTCCTTCTCTACTTCCCCTTCCCCGCTTGCTCTGCAGCAACACTTCCTTTACCTAAGCCAAAGATCCCTGTAAAATCCAAAAAAATACCATGGGGTTTGCTCATCAAGAGGCTACCAGTACTAGGACAGTTAGAGCAAAATATTGGGACGTGCTGAGTTTAAGACACATAAGGGGATCAGCTTGTATAGGCTGATTGACCCAGTTTGGCTCAGACATGCCCTAATAAACTGAATGCTGGCCCACAAGGGTGTTGGCTAGACACCCAGCCTGATTCAGAAGTATTCTGCTCACTGTGTGCTTATGTTCGACTACATTTTACTGTTGCCCTAACGAACTGATTCCTGGCACATAAGGGTAACAGCTTGTACATGCTAATCAACCCTGCCGGATCAGGCATGCCACATTAGTGTGTGTGCACGTGCGCATGCGCACATTTGACTGATTTGGTGGCAGGAGGAACCCAGCCCCATTGAAACTGAGTCCTGCAAGATGGATCCATTGGGAGTGAGGACTTACAGAAGGGAAATACAGCTCCACATAGAAACCACAAGTAACACATTGATAGAATTACAAAGACCCTAGAAATGTACCCCTAATAAATAAGCACACAGCAAAGTAATGGGCAAATCTAGTAACACTTCTTCTACTGTACTACCATCAAGTATTTCTAAATGACATAATGCTGCAATGCCACTGCTTCTGCCAACCTGAACATTTAAAAAAACCAAAAAACAAAGAGAGCCAAGAACAGACCTCTCTCATCCATTTCAGCATTTATGTTTAGGTGACCAATAAAAAAGTAATGGATATTTACCATGAATGACTTGTTAAAGAAATGGCTTTCCCAAAAGGTGTTACTGACACATTTATACAAATCAAATGACATATTTCTTAATATTCCCCAAAGATCCTTCCCATTTTAAAATATGACTATTTAAAAATGTACTCTGTAGAAAACAAGCACTGAGAGATTCAACAATAAAAAAAAAGACAGGAAGAATAAGACTTCAGTTCTGGAAATACAGCTTGTATCTTTACATTTAGTGAAACTGCAGTTTCTTTTTACTTGTTCAGTATATCATTTTCTTTCAACTTCAACATGAAGTCACACATTAACTAAAACAGTCTGTAAGAAATGAAGGATGTAAAAATATAAAAAACTGCTTAAGGCAGCTTTAAAAAAAATGTCAAGTATATTCCAAGTGAAGAATCAAGAGCTTCCCCAATTCATCAGTGACCCATTCCTCTTCATCGTTGTTAGGTATCCATTACTCACAACAGCAATTGCTAATGTTTCACTATTTTGATGATGTCTAGAAAATTCCTCTTGCTCTTCACTTCTGTGGATCATATTGTAAGCCAGTAACCTGAAGGTCCATTTTTAACGTCCTCTGCCTATTTTGAAAAAGAGAAAAATATGGACCGAGTAATTCACATTTTGGTTTTACTTGAAGCACTGTTTGTTTTCATTATGTAGTGTCTGCACATAAATGTAAAAACAAACCCATCTACTGTAAAATCCACTCTTATTTGTACTAAACTATTTGTACTGATACCTCACTGTTTTAAATAACACGGAAAAGAGAAATTTAGACTTTAGAGCACCTACCACGATGCACAGACTACTTATTTTTTTCATAACTCTAGTGCAAATGTATACTTCCTTGAAAAACAAGCAACAGAAAAGTACACTGTTAATACTTAATAACGGATTTAGATATTCTGAACTACTTTTTACACCCTGACTTACACTCTAGCCCACTTACCCCTGAAACCTCCACCACCGCCTCTTCCTCCTCTGAAACCTCCACCACCTCTTCCTCCTCTGAAGCCACCTGGAAGTAGAAATTAAGTTTTAAGACATCAGTATACACAAAAGAATGCAACAAACAGCCTCCACATGAAAAATTTGCAACAAGCGTCATCAGCATTACCAGAATGTATAGTACCACGCCCTACTCCTCTTTCTCAAGGTAATACCTCCAGTCCCTTCCTGGGTTCCTTTTGTTCCTTACTACCCCAAAATACTAGAAAGTATTCATGGAATACAAAGCTAATTTATAAAGTTTCTAGACTAAGGCAAACAAGGTTCTTTGGGTAGATGTGATATATTTTATTATAACAACCAAAGAATTGGAAAAAGTGTTCTTTGCAAGCTTTCAGGCACAAACACCCTTCTTCATGGGGAGACGCAACAATCACAAAATCCAAAACATGTTAGAATCTTAAAAAAAAAAAAAATTAAAATTTCAAAGTCCTAACTTTAAAAATGATGTTTTACAAAGTATCTCCAAAAGCTGTTACTTAGAAGGAATGCACAATAAAATGTTTTAGAATTCTTCTTTTGGGGATGGTACACACCCATTCAACAGAAGGGAAAAAAAATAAAAATCAGGCTTTTAATGAAGAACTAGTTTCAATCTTTCTGGGAAGCAGCTGAAGTTACATTTTTATAGCAGAGGTGGAAAACCTCTAACAGTTCATTCAATTCCATTTATCAAGGATACTGTTCAGCCTAGGCTTTATTGCAAAATAGAGCATCTGCTACTACTTTCAGGAGTATAGAAGACCTTCCTGCAACAAAGTTTTCCCTGATATTCAACAAGCTTTTTTCAACTTCATGGCCTTTACATTTGATTATTCTGCCTTGTACACACAAGTTTTTAGAGTGCTGGATCTGTGGCCCTTCCCCAGAACCTAGAAGAAAGAGGCTTTCAGCTGTGGAGGGACCTAGGCCTGCCCATGTGATCCCAGGACTTCAGAAGGTCCCTACATTCAGTTACAGCTGGCTATGGATATGACAGATATCAGGGTATGAAATACAGCTTTTACAAGTCTTCTATGTATTTTTAAAAACATGCCAACAAAGCAACTGCTCATGTGAGTGTTTGATTGGCTGTAGGTATTAACAAAATAATTACAGAAACTGTTTACTTGACAGAAACCTACCTCCACCTCGACCTCCTCCACCCCTGCCACCTCCTCTTCCTCCTCCACGTCCTCCTCTACCACCTCTTGGAGGTCCTTTCTCTCCAGGAGGTCTAGGTAAAAACCTTTGTAAGGGCAGCAACTTTGCTGGGTCAATATAAAACTGGAAGAAAAACAGCACTGTTAGGCTTTAGGAATGCCAAAGAAACCTAATATTTAACATCTCTCTCTCACTTGCATACAAGCATAATTTGAGCTTAATCTTTTCTTTATGTTATCAATTTTAAGTTCTTTCTTTGCAAAGAGCTACATAACATGGACAAAATATTTGAAAATGGCCTTCAGAAAGATAAAGGTTTCCAATTAAGAAAGCAGAGTAAGGTTTCAAAGTGAAGATTTTCTTCTTCTGTTAACAGGGGAACAAAATCCTTGTGAAAGCAGAGAATAAGGGTGGATACAATGTTTTTAGGAGCCTAGAAAAGTTTATCGGAGAACTAAAAATTACAGAAATTAGCATATGAAAGAAGGTGGATTACACAGTTTCATGTAACAAGAGAAGTAAATTTCCAAAGTGACACTAAAGTGTTTCTTAAACAAATGCACAATACAAAGTTGCTTACAGTATTTTAAAATGTCCTAATTAAACAATATCATTTTTTTTTAATTGTGGTATGGATTATCCAAATTGTGCAGTACCAAAAATTTCAGAATACAAATTATGAAAACATTTGTAAAATGGAATTCTAATCACTCATTGAATACATGTTTTACTGCATCTTAAAATAAACTCACCTTTTGTAATTTTTTGAACGAGGAGGCTTTCATGTTCTCTGACAACTTAACTGAAAAGTACTGAGACTTTCTTTAAGGACTATATTAAAAAGTAACTTCAATTATAATTTATCTCAAGAAATGGATAGGCACTGATTTTATTTGTAGGTTAACTATTCAAATATCACTTGCTACTATCCCAAGCAATACCTCTCATTACTGTAACTACATTTTCTCCATTCTGTGTTTTAAACTTTAACAACATAGCAATAAAAATTCATCAGAAAAGCTTAAATGCAACTACAAAACCACAAATTTGAGTGCTATCCTGTAATGTAGGCTTTTAACTTGTCTGAGACAAAGGAGGAGTAATGAACTACAAAATCAGCTCAGTTCACTTCTTCCTTAGGAATGTGCTTTTTATCAAAAGAAAATTCAAATATAATCCTGAAGAAGAAAAAGTGAATCAGCAAGTTACATTCAGGTCAACATCCCCACAATGAGGGCCAAAAATCTGGAAGCTAAATATGGACTCAAGTCCATGTTTTCTGATTTTCAAATATACGTAAAAGTTTAACATTGAGCAGCTGTGCTAAGTGAGAAAGTAGGGAGAAGATTTAATAGTCATACTGAGAAAGGAGAAGCCTGTCAAACTTGCTTTTGTTGTTTATTCTTCTGTTTACCAAACCTTCTTTCTGCCTCTTACAAATAACATAAACAGCAATAAATGAAAAAAGAAGCACCCATCCTAGAGTCACTACCATTTGGAATACCATAATAATGTGTAACACACACACGGCACAGCTTCTTGAACACAGTATTTTAATGCAATGGCATTTAATGCAATGACATTACAATTCTAAAGTATAGATATAAGAAAACTATTGCCTCATTAATGATCACTTTTAAGATGGTCAAATAGGCAGTAATCCTTAACTTCACAGAGGAAAAGATAAGGAAGTAAAAGACATGGAACAGGCGAGAAACCAAAGTCAGGAAATTTTTCCCCAAGTTATTCACTTAGTGGCAAATGACTTCAGCCCAAACTTAACTCTCATTATCACCAGTGCCTGAAATTCAGATACCTAAGTACTGTACACATCAGTTGCAGTTCTCTGGGAGAAGGTAGGAGTAGGGGTGGTTGAGTGTTTATGAACTGAGAAAACCGTAGGACAACTCACTGTTATTAACAATACCCAGAACAAGAGACTCCACTTACAGATGCACACTAATTCTCACCTATGTTGCTTTATACAAAGTCTAAGCTAAACCAAGAACAAAAGCATGCCAAGCTTCTATACTGAGAGATACTCTAGTATAAACTCTCATCAGTTTAAATACACCTGCATAATTACACACGTTTAACTAGTAAATCTCTCATACATAGACAAGACAACCTATTGTTAAAAATCACAGGACCACCTTATTTAATAACTGACACAAACACAAATAGCGTACTTCTGAAGGATACAAAGTCTCGTAGCTGTCCGAATATTTCATCCACTTTGCCGATCTGCTCTTTGTTATCCAAGTATACGGGTGCATTGAAATAAGGCACTCTGTTTTCTTCCGTCGTACATTTACAAACAATGTCATCTTCACAGGGATGCATGAACTCTCCCAAAACTGCATTAAAATTTATTTTTTTAGATCTGCAGTGAAACCTGGAACTCTCATCCCAACTTAAAACAAACAGGGCTCTTGGGATAACTTACGAACTACGCTTTCTGGTGGTCCTTGGTCATATCCTCTGTTGAAGCCTCCGCGTCCACCTCCCCGTCCAAAGCCACCTCGTCCGCCACGATTGAAGCCCCCTCCACCGCCACGATTGAAGCCCCCTCCACCGCCACGATTGAAGCCCCCTCTTCCTCCTCGACCTCTACCTCCTCCCCCTCGAAAAGACATTTGCGCTACCTGTTAAATTGGGATGAGGAAAAATACCAATTAAACACAAAACCAAAGGGCACATCACTCCTTATTTGCTTTATAAGGTAAAGTTTCACTCTGGTTTGCAGATTGAACGCTTGGTCAACTCTTCTGTTCCCTGACTAAAACGGGGCCCACATTTCAAATCCTCTCCCCGCTACACGTTCCCAGGTCTGGTTTTACAGGTGTGCCCCTTCTCACATCTCTGCCCTTCCTCCTGTCCCCAACTCGCACAGTCTGAACCTTCACAACGTCCTGGCTGGTCAATCAGCTAAAATTAAAGCTACCGTGACAGCCATGTGTAGCAAACAGATGAGGAAGAACAAGGGATACAAATGACCTAACATGACCCTGGTGTGTCATTTCAAAATTGTTTAAATTGTTTCTTTTGGCATTACTAGGTCGGATATGAAATAAGCTTGTCCTGCCATTTTGTGCAAGGGATTCTGGCTAATCTCCCACCAGAACTGCATAAAACAAGGAGGGATGTATTTACATGTGCACATGCCCCCACGCTTTATTCTCAACTGTGGGAAACGACGCTAAGCAAACATGTTTGTGCAATGCAAGGAATGGGGCAAGTGGAGACAGGGCGATTAACAAAACAGGTGCCGAGGCAACCATGGGTGTCCCAGGAGGCAGGTCTGTCTCTCTGGCAGTGACAACCAGGAGCGGGGCAGTGAGCCTGTAGCGCTGAGGGCCCAGGAAAGACAAGAGGCGAGAGGCCTGGATTTGCAACTCTACCAGGGGACAGTGGGCAGCTGGTCCTGTAGCTCCCCCCGCCCCCCCCCGGGGGAGAGGGGCCCCTCCTGAGGCGGACATGCGCGGGACGGACGGGGAAAGGCTAGGGGTCCCCAGGCCAAAGCCGACCGCCGTCACTCACCGGCAGGCGCCCCACGTGGCCACCCTCCTCGCGCTGCCGGCTACTTCCGACGTCGTCACTCACACGCGCCTAGCTAATCTCAGCAAAACTGGGCGTGGAGGCTGTAAAGCGAAACGTTTCGTCGTAAACATAGAAGGGCGGGAAGGGGACACAGAAGCCAATTTTCCGCCCGCTGCCGCTTTGCGGCAGAAGACAGTACTCGCTTAGGGCGCATGCGCAATATGCCTAAAGGCGGGCTCTCGGGAGGGGTTGATTGCCAAGTGACGTTTCTCCCTTCCCCTCCTCCGGACTGTGAACAGCTGCAAGGGGTGAAGAGCTCACAACCGGCGGCGCATGCGCAGAAAGGTTGGTGTCTCACCCTTCCTTCAGGCGGTGCTGCGCGCCTCTTTGCCCCGTAGGCTGCTCTTGCTGTGGGGAGAGGCCGGAGGGTTTTTTCTGCGCCCAGCACTGTTGTCACCGACACAGAAATGTCCTGTGCAGCTCGAAGACTTTAAATTAAAGCTATTTGCACTTGCCTATGATGTTACAAAATGAGGATAATGTTTTCTAGTTAGTATTCCTCTTGCAGATGAGTACCCAAAGTGGAAGGCAGTGAAAAATAATGAACTTATCCTGGAAAGTTTCACTGCTTGTGCACCAGAAGGATTTTATCTTTGTAGCTCTGGAGCCACTATAACACTGCTGTGAAATTTGCCAGGTGTAAAACCAGGATTTTCTTTCACCTCTGCTGTATCATTTGTAATTGGTGCTGTTCAATTTTCCACCTTTATTTTCTTCTCTAGCTCTTCCTTTTCACTTCGTCTTTGAAGGCTATGTTAGGCCTTGGTCTTATAAACGTTAGAATATATAATACTATAGTTGCTTCAGGATTTGATAACAGGGCTATCATACTTGGGTCAATTTACAAAAGATTTGGATATTTAAGTTGAAAAGGGAAAATAAGGAGAATGTTCCCCTAGCCTTCATTTCTTTTATGCCAAATAATTATGAAAGTTGACAAAAATTAAATTAAGGTTGTTACTATATATACACACACACACATAAACACACACCAAGGAACTTCTCCATTTAAAATGTTAAGAATTTCAGGGAAAGAACATAAATGGTGATGAGAAAGTAGCTCATAGGCAAGCTCTATCCTCTGTTCATCTGAAGTATTCATGGCAAATTATCACATATATTCCAAATCATCCTTGATTCTTCCCTTTTATAAATATCCCCTATTCATCCAACAACAATGGGCATGTTTAACATGTGGTTACATTTAGGGTGCTGACAGACATGCAAGCCCCTGCTCTAACTCGTGGCACTTTACATAAAGTACCATGAGTTAGAGTGTCCTGTCCCCCCCATCCCAATAGACATTAATCTCTTGGGTCAGGGTTGTGGGGAATCAAACTCTGCTTTGAAGCTGATAGAGTGGAGGAGCCTGCCTGCAGCCTCTCTTCCCTAGCCCTGCCTGCCCCCACCCAAATCTGGTGCTGTCTTCAGGAAGCAGGTGGGGAGAAGGGGAGGGGAACAAGCTGAGGGCTGGGGTTTGCCAGGCCTGAGCTGGAGGAGGAAGAGCTAGAGGGCTTGAGGCAGGAGGGATCCAATCAACCTGCCCTCATCCTCCAGCTCAGATTGGGTAAATACTAGCCCACAGCTTGCTTTCCCTTCCTTCATGCAGACAACACTGGGAGTGCTGCAACAGACTGACCCTAGTTAACAGAAGTTTCCTAAGTCGCTCCAAAGTGGAGCACCTTCATCTGATCCCTCATTTGATGAGGCTTAATTTGTCACATGATCAGCCACTTCTAAAATGGTCTGCAGCCATGCACATGTGTCCTTGCATGGCTATAGAGTGCTTTCAGGGGGCCAGTCATGTGATAAATGTAACTTCTGTTTGCACCCTTAATCACATATCAGTTAGCCCTCAGGCAAAGCCAAATGACATGATTCAAAACACTCACACTGGTTTTAATGGACTTTAGATCAAGCTCTTCTTGCTCTTTTGGTCTTCCAATGGTCAAAAAGGTACAATTGTGGTTTTGCTTTGTCCCCCCTCCTTTTAGTTTTAAAGAAAGCAATAGATAGCAGTCATGTTCCTCATGCTTGATAGAGAAATCTTCTGAAAGAGACTAATTGTTCCAGAGAGACACTATTCAGGTCAGCTTTCCCTTAACAGTTGGTCCAATAAAAGAAATCACCCACAAAAATCTTTGACCAGGCCTCACAGTATCCAGCAATGTTTCATCTTTTTATACTCAGATTACTGGAGCTATTTGGTGAAGTGGCATTGCTCAGAAGAGACATTACTATTAACAAGGAGCCTAGGGAATTTGTATTACCTTTGTGAATTTTAAAGTGACATTGTTATGAAACAAGGACCTGAACAGTGGCTAACACTGCATCTTAGCACTGTGTAGGCATTTCTTGCAGTGCTGAATTTTGCTGTTTTGTTTGTTTTGCGTTGCTTAATTAGTCCCTTACTATTTTAATTTTCTGCTATGTACTGGCCAGGCAATAGGAACTCAACCTTTATTTCCTGCCTGCAATTACATCAAAACAGAGGGAGGGAAGATGAAAAGAAACATTGCTCTGGAATGGCTCTGTGGCTGAAATACTTGAACTAATACCTCACTTGAGTGAGAGAACATGTGGCTGAAGTATCTAACCAATATCTGAGAGGAAGTGAAAGACCAGTTGTGTTGAGCATCAGCAAACTTACACGTCATTCTTCTGTTCAAAACTTCCGTTGTCAACTGCAGCCATTTAGAATCATGTTGAAATTTGATCCAAAATTTTGGTTAGGGAAGGGGAGGTACATTTTGGCCAACCCCAGCATGGCTCTTTTCAAAACAAACCTCTCAATCACACAGTACCCTTTCTATCCAGCTCCAATCTCATAGGTATCAGTCCCTAAATCTCTCTCTCACACGCGCGCACACATGCGCATGCACGCACACACACACTGTAGTAGTTTTGTCTGCTAACTATAGTTAGCAACAGCTGAAGTCCATAAGCCAGGGGCAGGCAAAATACAGCTCGGGGCCGCCAAGCACTTCCCTGCAGCCCATAGAGACCCTTCAAAGGCCAGGTCCTGTGGCATTGGTGAGGGGAAGGAGGGCCAGCTTCTGGTTTGCTGCACAGGACTGGAAAGGATCCTGCCCTAAAGGTAAGCCCAGGAAAATGGCTGCTGGGCAGGCTTTCTCCGCGTTGTGCCACTCGGGCTGGGCCAGACTGAGCCGGCACTGGGAAAGGGAAGAAGCAGCTGGGCAAGCTTTGCCACATGCAGCTTGGACCGGGTTGGCACCAGGGAGGAGAGGTGGCAGCCGAGCTGTGTGCCACTTGGGACTGGCAGGACCAGGCCAGCTGAGGTAAGGGGAAGCCATTGTTTTGCCACATGCAGCTTTGGCTGGGCTGAGCTGGACTGGCACTGGGGAGGGAAAGCCGCTCCTGGGCCGGTCCCAAGCGGCACACGACTCAGCCGTTGCTTCTGCTGGCCAGTGCTGCCCCAGCCGGGCTTGTCCCGTCCACAGCAGCACGCACAGAGGCCAGCTTCAGCAGCATGCCATACGGGGACCGGGCAGGCCCTGCCAGCACGGCACAGGCCAGGAAAAGCAGCGGTGGAACCTCCTGCTGATTGGGACCAGCAAGTAGCTTGGGACTGGCCGGTGCAGCTGAACCACGTGCCACTCCAGCCAGGCTCATCCCATCCTGAGCCGGACATGGCTCAGCCACCACTTCTGGTGGCTGGTGCCGACCCAGCCAGGCTCGTCCCATCTCCAGCAGCCGTGGGGAAGCCAGTTTCGACAGCAAGCTGCTCAGGCTGAGATGGGCCAGGCCAGCTCGGCACCAGCCGGGAAAAATGGTGGCGGAGCCTACTGCTGCTTGAGACCAGCCGGCGCAAGTAGGGGAAGGTGCAGCTGAGCCACGTGCCACTCCATCTGGGCTTGTCCTATCCCCAGCAACACGCGGGGAAGCCACAGCTAGGCCAGCGTTGGCCCAATGCTGCTTGGGACGGGACAGGATGGGACGGGACCGGCCAGGCCGGCATTGAGGAAGGAAAGTTATGGCTGAACTGCCTGCGACTTGTGATGGGACAGATCCTGAAGCACTGGAGAGGGCCAAGCCAGCACCGTGAGGGGAACCTGGGCCTGGGCTAGCTTCTGCCATGCCGCGGCGGGGGGGCGGCTGGGATGGGCCAGGTGATGCTGGCGCCAGTGAGGGGAAAGGTGTGGGGGTTGGCCAGCTTTTGCCGCTTGGGGCCTGATGGGGTGGGATGGGTCCTGTCTTGTGGGACAGATCTGGTGACCAGTGCTGGTGATGGGAAGGGAGGTTGGGCTAGCTTCTGCTGGTAAGAGGGGCTAAGCCGGGTCCTGCCGTGCAGGTGAGGAGAAGGGCAGGCTGTGCTGTGGGGTGCCAGCCCCTGCCTTGCAGCTAGGATCCCTTGCTGGGAGGGGATGGGCCTGGCCATGAGGTCCGAACCTTGTAGCTGGGATCCAGGTGCTGCCAGGCTGGCCCTGGCTGGCTCCTTGCCCCACATGCAGGTCCAGGCTTGCAGCTGGCAACTGGCTGCTGCAACCAGAACAGGACAGGAGGGGCTGGCTCCTTGCTGTGCTATGCAGGCCTTGTATTGAGGAACTGCTTGCCATTGGAGCCGTGGGCAACCTGGGGTGGACTGGGCCCTGGTAGGTACATAGTCCCAATGCTCCTACTGCAGTTACTGGCACACCTACCAAGTTCCCCCAATCACCTGGGCAGCTGTTATAACAAGGACATCTACATGACTGGTAAGGGCAGAGACCAGGGCAAGGGCAGTGCCCTAAGACATGTTATGGTTAAGTGACAAACTTAGAAAAATGTAAATGGATTTTTTTAATGATACTTACTTCCCTAATCTCACCACTCCACAGAAGAATAATCTGCATATGAGCACATCAGAGAAGAGGAAGGTAGAGGCTGAATGCCAAATATTGAACAAGGAATGGACCTCTAAATTTTTTTTTTACTGAAGTAGGTGGAAAAGCTGTGTGATTAATTTGCAAAGAAAGTGTAGCTGTATTCAAAGAATACAATTTGAATCAGCATTTTGAGACCAAGCATGCGTCCAAATATGAAAAATTGTCAGCCCAAGAAAAAACAAAGGAGGCAGAGGAGATGGTTGCTGCAATGCAGAAAGAACAAAGTTTTTCACAGAAGCATTGGCAGCACAGGATGGAATTATGAGAACAAGTTATGAGGTTGCACACAATCACCAAGAGGAGCAAGCCATTCTCCCATGGAGACTTTGTAAAGGAATGTATACTTAAGTTTGCTACAAATTTGTGTCCAGACAAGAAAAAGCAGTTTGCAAATGTTAGCTTGTCAAGGAGTACTATTGTGAGACATATTTAAGATATCTCTGAAAACGTGCACTAGCAGTTGAAAAGTAAGATAATGATTTCTCATACTTTGCATTGACACTCAATGACAGTTGTGATGTCGAAGACACAGGCCAGTTGTTGATTTTCATTTGAAGAATCACTGAAAATGTTGAGCTCTCAGAAGAATTGGCATCAATGCAGTCAATGCATATACGGCTGCCCTTTTGAAAGAGACTGCAAATAATTTATCTTAAAAAAAGATCCTTTATCACATGTAAAAGTGCCTTTAACTCAAATAGGTATTGATGATAAACTAGGGTTACTATATTCTAATTTCAAAAAAGAGGACACCTGTTTTGGGGGTGGGGAATAACATGATTGTGGCGGGCAGTGATATGCCCATGCCCTGCCCCTCACTCCCAAACCACAGCCCTGCTGCTGCCCTGCACTCCTGGCCCACAGTCCCCCAACCCCTGGTGCCCCTTACTCCAAAGCCACAGCCCTCTCATCCCAGGCTCTGGGCAAACAGCTGGACCGGTCTCCAGAGCACTGGCACCAGTTCCATGGCAGCAGCAGCTGCATGCAAGCCTCCAGGCAGAAGGCAGGGGAGGGGCCAGTGTTGCACTACCCCATGTGCCTTCCGGGCCATCTGCCCTAAGGTGCGCATGCAGCCACCACCACCACAGAGCCCAGCTTGGGATCCAGAGCCTGGTGCAGTTGTTTGCAGGCTCCTGGCTGCAACCAGCCCAGGTTCTGGACAGCTGCTGCCAGACATGGAGCCCAGGGTTGCTTGCAGAAGGGCTCGCAGCCTCTTGGCTGCCTGCTTCAAGCAGTCTGGGCTCTGTGGCCCAGCAGCTGCTATCCAGAGCCCAGGCCAGCTGTGGTATGCCGAGCAATGTGGCCTGACATGCCATGGTCTGGCACATATGCAGAGGGTTGCTGACCCCTGGCCTAGACTGCTTCACAGGGTATTTCAGAGTCAAAACTGCCATGACAGTTTGTTAACAATGAGGGGTGTCCTGTCCCATCCTGTACCCAAACTACCTGTAACAGGAAAGAAAAACTAGAAATACTGAGATGAGGACAGGGGGGAGGGAGTTACTGAAGGATCCAAATAATACCTAAAATTGCTAAGAAAACTAACAGGAGGAGGGCTGTAGCACTGTGAGTTACCTCCCTCTCCCACACAAACGCACAGATGCATTTAACATCTCTCCTGCCACAGGGCTCTGCAGGCATCCTTGGGCATTTGTACACGCCCATGACCTTTCCCATTTACGTTACTGCAACTGCGTTTGTGTTTGCACAGTCGTGTTTTCCCACCGCTTTAAAAGTCTTTATGGCACATTAAATTAAATTTTTTGGCACGTTAAATTAAATTTTTGGCACTGCTCAGACATGTTTTATTTTGTATCGCCGCTGCTTACCTCACCCTATATGGCGAGTCTTGTTGCACAAACAGTAGACCCAAAGACCTGTAATTACTCCCCTTCGCCACCAGGTGGCACTGTGCTATTTCTGTAGTTCAGGCCTTTAGCCAGTAGGTGTGATTTTATTTTGGGGGGGGTTCCCCTCCCTCCTTCCTACTCCATGGCTGACCACAGTAAGTCAGGGTACGGTGCAGCATGTGGGCTCAGAATGTTATAGACTGGAATAAAGAGACATGGAGGAGCAACTCAGTGGTGTGCATGTAATATACTACCCATGATAATTTTTGCCCTTCCTTTGCCACCGGTGCCACCACCTGTAGTGTGTCCAACCCGGCCCCTGCGCCCATGCTTGTGTACCCCCCACCCACACCTCCCGCCTGCTGTGCCCACCGCAGTGTTCAGAACTGCTGAGCACAGCGGCATCACCAGAATGGTAAGTTTGCAACTATAAAAGTTTGTAGTGTGCTAACCCCTAAGACTTCCTTGAATATTTCAAATGTTCCTATTTCTTATAATTGACATTCCCGTTCCAGAACCACAGTGAATAGTCCAGGCAATCACTGCCTGCCAGACCCACTGCCCAGGATGTGCAGCATCTCAGGTGATATATAGGTAATATCCAAATGTCCAAATGACCCTGTGCAGGTGGGACTGGGAGACAAGAGGGCAGTTTTTGGACTGTGGTCCAAAACCCCATCCTCTTCTTTCTTTTCCTCCCTGCACAAAACTTTTGTGGTCGGAAATCACAGACCAAGACCAATAAGGATAAAAAGCAGCAAGTTATTTAGCATATACTATGTAATCTCCTATAGAAAATAATGTATAGTTTAGTTAAGTAATGTACAGATTTATAGATAGTGTATAGATAGATAAAGAGCTCAATAGATATTGTTTAAATAGTATATAGTGTACAGATAGATCGATAGATATTATAGAGAATTATATAGGAAACAGTGTTTAGTTATTGTATATAGATAATGTAATACAATACTGTTTTTACAGGTGCTGGGAGGAAAATCCTGACTTTTTGTTTTTATACTATTTTTCTGTTTTCCTATTTATTTTAATTTTTCTTTAGTTTATTTATTATTTAAATACTTTTTTTACTTATACCTTTTTGATAAAAAAGAAAAGCGACACCTTTTTTGAATAAAGTTTTGTAACTTTTTTGTCTGTATATATGTGTGGCATGCTTTCTTTCATGGGGAGATTGACATGCATGGCATTGTGTGGTTTGGGGGTGGGTAGAGTGGGTTGGGAGAGGTGATGACTGTGCCCGCCTGCCTCAGCCAGCGTGGGGATCCTTTGCTTGGGGGCATTTATGGAATCATGGCATTACTGGAAAGAGTTTCAGGGTGAACTGTTATGGAAGGTCAGATGCTTGTCCAGTGCTTGTATTATTCCCTTCCATCCCAATGTACAGTAATGCAGGCAAGCCTGGGGGTGCAGCCAGCATTTTTTGCAAGAGAAAAGACTATCTCCGCCCCCCCCACTTCCACACCACCACCACCCGCAGCAGCAAGCAGACAAGAAAAAAAAGTGGCAAGCTGCAATACTTCAGCAGGCATAGAGCCTTCCTTCACGTTTGAAAGAGGTGATTTGATTAGCAACTCTTCCGTGTATTATAAGGCTAATATTTGGGCTTGGTAGTGGCTCCCCGTCTTCATCAACATCTACTGCAGCAGCTCAGAAACAGCTTTGCAAATTTTTGCTCAGTTTCACCGAAGAAAGGAGACAGTCACTGGAATCATTATCTTTCAACGATCCATTACTATATTTATTTACCCTTATATTTTTCTTTTCAATAGCAAAACCATGAGTGAGTTACATTTGTATGAATCCAAGCATTCACTGAGAAAACACACAAACCCACCCACCCAAGGCCAAAAAATAACATAGGGTGGGGTGGTTGCAGCCCCCAAGCCTTGGCACAGGGATCCCACCCAAGCAATACTAATCCATCTCTACATGACAACATCACAATTGTTGTCACTCATGACTTGACGTTAATAGCTAGCGCTGACTACTTACAATATTTCAACTAAGAGCATTGGAGATTATTTTTCTTTGTGTTCTTTGGTTTTCACTGGTCTTCACTGTCTACAGACAGTGTTTTAATTAAGAGTGCCATTGGTAGTCAAGTGGTGAAGAATAATTTTTCCCCAGCCAGAAGCAGGGTGATAAGAGGCCCCGGCCCTGGGTGCAAAAGGGAGACAGAAAGGTAATTTTCCCCAGCCAAAAGCAGCGTAATAAGGCCACAGCCATGGGGATAGAGGGACCTAGGTAGGCAAGTACAAATCAGCAATTTTTCTTTGTGTCATTTGGTTTTTCACAATAAATTGAAATGCAATCTATTTTGATTGGGGAATTCACAATACATTGAAATACTATCTAAATGCTAAAACATAGACAGTAGTGTTTTAATAATGCTGTTGGTAGTCAAGTGGTGGTGAATAATAATAATGTATTTAATATTAGATATTTAACAGGTAGTTGTACATTTGCTTCTAAATAAACACATTGCAAACATTGCAAGTAAACTAGCAGAGGGGTGGGAGGAAGAGTTTTGATTCACAGATGTCACTTGATTGGAGAAAGTGTGCATGGATTGCCACATGGGTGACTGGTGCCACCTTGGTTGGGGGCGGGGTATGTGCCCCACAGCGACCAATCAGCAGCTGGGGAAGGAGTCCCCCCATGGCCAATCGCATCGACCGGGAAGCGGCCACGGTGTTCCTAGAAGTGGCTGTGACACTTCATCCAGCCCTCCCACTCCCCAGCTGGCACTCACAAGGGGAGCACCGGCGATCCCTCCTGCCCTCCCTGCCCGCCGCTTTAGTAGGGAGCATGGCCTATCAGAGGGTACACCAGCACTCTCCAGGGGTGCACGTGCACCCCCTTTTTGTCACCATGTGAAATTCGAGTGTGTGCATGTATGCAATATGTGTGCATGTATTTTGACATAGCAACAAACAGCTATGGGGCAAAAGGGAGCCCCTCCCTCACATATTGTAATTTTTTAATTGTTGCTGGTCACAAAGCCTAGGGAGGAGGGAGGGAATCTCCCTTCCTGGTTACAGGCCATGTCCTAGCTAGGGATGGAGGGAGGGAAATATTTCCCCAGCCAGAAGCAGGGTGCTAAGAGGCCCCATCCCTGGGTCAACAGAGACCTAGGGAGGAGGGATTTTTTTCCCCAGCAAGAAGCAGGGTGTGAGGGACCTATGGGGGGAACTTTCCCCCAGCCAGAAGCAGGGTCATAAGAGGGCCCCAGCCATGGGGCAGTAAGGAGACAGGCCGCAGCAGTAGGGTTTGTGGCCAGCACCAATTAAAAAATTACAATGTGTAAGGGAGGGAGGTTGCCCAAGAAAAACACAGTGTGCCGTGGGGCAACAGGGACCTAGGGAGGGAATTTTTCCCTACGATGTTTCAGACCTGAGTTGGGTATACTAAGTAGTGTATACTGTGTAGTGTCCTATAGAAAATAGTGTATAGTATAGTCACTGTATTAGTGTACAGACAGTGTTTTTATAAACAATGCTGTTAGTAGCCAAGTGGTGATTGATAGTAATAATGATAATAACAGTCTGAAGGTTGTAGCAGACTGATAATAACAGTTGACGGTTGCAGCAGCATCAGGATCTACAGTAAAGTAAGCAAAACTTTTTCATTTGTGGAGACATGGCCAGAGGGCAATCAACTAAGAGCCACCAGCCATGGGCCAAGGGGTAGCTAGGCAGGGAGTTACATTTTATTGGTTTTGGATTACTTTTAATTTTTGATTAATTTTATTGATTATGTGATTAAGGGAGCTGCTGAAACCTCAATCCTCCCGAGCATCCTTCACTAAAGTTTTCGGTACAGCGGAACCTAAGCACCTTGTCAGTAGTTGACCTGCCTGGTGGGACAGAGTATTCACAGAGAGCCAAGCCTGGCTGAAAACCCTTTTTTATTTGTGAAGACAGTAATATTATATCACAAAGTTTACTTTCCAAACTGGGACATAGCCAGTAACCTGAAAGCAGGTCCTTAAAACACCACCCCGAGTATTAAGAGCCCACAGCCATGGTCCAAGGGGGAGCTAGGGAGGTATTTTTTCCCCAGCATGAAGCACGTTGCTTTGTGTGTGTGTGTCCACGTACATACCATGCAGCAAGGAAAAGGGTCCAGGCAGAAGGGAATTAGAGCTCAGAAGAGGGACTGAGGCCGTTTCCTGGTACAGATTTACCTGGTTTCAGACCTGAATAAAGAACTGCTTGCAGTGCCGGAAATTCAGAGAAAATGACTGCTAACTCCAAAGCTGCTTTTTCCAGTGGAAATATGCAGAGACCAAGGATTGTTTTTTAGCTGAAAGATACTATAGTAGAACTGGATTAAGCCAACTGGAAAGTTAAAAGAAATTAAAGCCAGACCAGAGATGGTTGCACTCCACAAGCTACAAACGTGCACAATCATTACAACATGAGGTGCCCAGAGCACTGGTATTATAAGTTATGATTATTAGTATTATAATAACACTGTAATATATAATAGTATAATACTATATACGTCTATGTTACTGGTTATATTATAAGTCTATATATAAGTCTATATAATAAAAGTCTACAATAAGTATAATACATATTTCATAGATTTCATAGGCATTAGGGCTGGAAGGGACCTCGGAAGATCATCGAGTCCAGCCCCTCCGCTCGAAGGGCAGGAAGTCGGCTGGGGTCACAGGATCCCAGCAAGATAAGCATCCAATTTACTCTTGAAGGTGTTCAGTGTAGGTGCTTGAACCACCTCCGATGGCAGGCTGTTCCAGACCTTGGGGGCTTGGACAGTAAAGAAATTCTTCCTTATGTCCAGCCTGAAACAGTCTTGCAGTAATTTATCACCGTTCGACCTCGTCATCCCTTGGGGCGCTCTGGTGAACAAACGTTCCCCCAGATACTGGTGGTCACCCCAATAAACTTATAGGTGGCCATCAGATCACCCCTGAGCCTGCGCTTTGGCAGGCTAAAGAGCCCCATGGCTCTCAGCCTGTCATCATAAGGTCTGTTTTCCTGACCTCTGATCATGCACGTGGCTCTTCTCTGGACTCTCTCAAGATTCTCCATGTCCGTTTTGAATTGTGAAGCCCAAAACTGGACGCAGTACTCCAGCTGCGGCCTCACCAAGGCCAAGTGCAAGGGGAGAATGATGTCCTGGGATTTGCTCGAGAAGCATCTATGGATGCAAGCCAGCATTTTGGTCGCTTTACTAGCCACAGCATCGCATTGCAGGCTCATGTTCATCTTGTGGTCAATGATGACCCCCAAGTCTCTTTCTTCTGTAGTGCTATCCAATGTAGCACTGCCGAGCCTATCAGGAAGCTGCAGGTTTTTCCTCCCAAGGTGGAGAACCTTGCATTTTTCGGTGTTAAACACCATCAGATTCTCATCCGCCCATTTGCTGAGCCTGTCCAGGTCAGCCTGGATTGCCCTCCTGTCTTCATGTGTGGATGCTTTGCCCCAAAGTTTGGTGTCATCGGTGAACTTAGCCAGTCTGCTTCTGTCTCCAATGTCCGCATCATTAATGAAGATGTTGAACAAGATAGGTCCAAGGACAGAGCCTTGGGGGACCCCACTGGTCACACGCATCACAACAATTGATTTCTGTCAACAACCACTCTCTGGGTCCAAACACACAGCCAATTTCCCAGCCAGCAGATCGTGGTGGACCCAAGGCCACAATTGGCCAGTTTCGCCAAGAGGTGATCATGGGATACCAGATCGAAGGCTTTTTTGACGTCAAGATATATGACATCAATCTCTTCCCCCTTGTCCAGGTGATAGGTCATCTGGTCATTAAAGGAAATGAGATTGGTCAAGAAAGACCTATCTGCAACAAACCCATGCTGGCTATCTCTCAGGATGTTGGCGTCAGCCAGTCCATTAAGGATGGCCTCTTTAATAAACTTTTCTAAGATCTCCAGGATAGAGGTCAGGCTGATGGGCCTATAGTTTGCCAGATCCACTTTCCTCCCTTTTTCGAAGATAGGCACCACATTGGCCTTCTTCCAGTCTTCGAGCACTACACCAGGGTGCCAGGAGTTTTCAAAGATCCGTGCCAGAGGCTGGGCTATGACGCTCGCCAGCTCCTTGAGTACCCTGGGGTGTAGATTGTCAGGGCCGGCTGACATCAAAGTTTCCAGCCTCTCCAGGTGTTCCTTCATGAGGTCAGCACTGACTGAGGTCAGGGGATCTCCCTCACCCAGACCTCCCTGTCTCGTGGTGGGCATGGGTGTCCCATGGGACTGATGAAAGACCAATGCAAATTACCCATTTAATAGTTTGGCTTTTTCCTGGGCGTCAGTTGTCCCATCTGGTTCAGCAGGAGTCCAACGTTGCCCTTGCTTTTCCTCCAGCTCCCCACATGTCTGAAAAAGGACTTTTTATTGTCCTTGATACTCAAAGCTAGTTGGAGTTCAGTTGCAGCCTTGGCTTTCCTGGTTTGCTCCCTGCAGGACCGGACCAGTGAAGAATAATCCTCCTTGGAGGTGAACTCCATTCTCCATCCTTTGTAGGCCTTTCTTTTTAGCCTCAGGAGGTCTGCTAGGTCTCTGGAGAGCCAGGGGCCCTCTTGCTGCCTTTCCTCCTAGATGAAATAGACTTACCTTGTGCATTAAGGATCGCTCCCTTGAGGAGCAACCACTCTTCCTGAACTCCCCTCCCCCGGGGTCGTGGTCCCTTAGGGCCTCACTGACAAGCCTCCGGAGCTTGTCAAAGTCAGCTTTCCTGATGTCAAGGACTTCAGTGTTGCTGACTGACTTGCCAGCTTTACAGCGGATGGTGAAGGTGATCAGCTCATGATCACTGTCACCCAGCTTCCCATCAATCACTAGGTCACCGATTAGGTCATCCCCAGTAGCCAGTACCAAGACAAGCAGCGCTTTACCTCTTCTTGGCCCATAGACTTCGTGAGTCAGGTAGAGGTCATCCACACACAAGAGGAAGCTTTGCAACCTCTTGGATTTTGCTGAGTGATCCTCCCACAAGATGTTCGGGTAACTGAAGTCACCCATGACAATCATGGTCCTGGAGCATGCGACCTTAGCCAGTTCCTGGGTGAACTCCTGGTCAAGCTGTCGACTTTAGGTGGGAGGTCTGTAGTAGACTCCCACTGTTGTGTCCCCTGTGCCGTGTTCCCCATGGATTTTAACCCAGAGGGTCTTCAGTCATCCACCCTGGTCACCAATATCAGCTCGCAGGGACTCGTAGCTTTCCTTAACATAGAAAGCTACACCCCCGCCCCTTTTAGCCACACAATCCTTCCTGTACAGCATATAGCCATCTATACCCGAGGTCCAGTCATGGGAGGAGTCCCACCAGGTCTCCGTTATCCCTATGGCGTCATAACTATTTGCACTGAGCAGGAGGACGAGCTCCTGCTGCTTATTCCCCAAGCTTCTGGCATTTGTGTACAGGCAGGCAAGTGTCCCCTTGGGAGCTCTTGCTTTGCCAACAGATTGTACCAGGGCTGGGGCAGGGGTGGGCTCCCTTAAGTGCCTTGGTCTGCTGGCTTTGCAAGGTTTGCTCAGCAGGCCAGCAGTGGCAGTAGTCCCCCTGCCCCCCCGGCAGGCTTAGTTTAAAGCCTGGTGGAGCAGGTCAGCCAGTCTGGTTGAGAAGAGCTCCTCCCTAGCATAGAGAGGTGGAGGCCATCTCTTCCCAGCAGCTCGCTGCATCTCATGCCAAAGAGCAGGCTGTGGTCATGGAAGCCAAAGCCTTCCCAATGACACCAGCGCCGCAGTCTTTGGTTAACTACCTGGATTCTCCTCTCCTCAGCCTGTAGGCTGAGACTGGGAGGATCAATGAGAACACCGCCTGTGCCCCAGACCCTTTAGCCCCACTCTGAAATCCCTGTAGCGCCTCATGACCCAGCTGGGAGCGCTCCAAGCCATGTCATCGGTGCCCACATGAATAAGGAGCATGGGAGTCTGTGGGCTGGAGGAGCTTAGGGATCTTCTCTGCAATGCCTTGGATGCAGGCCCCTGGGAAGCAGCAGACTTCCCAGGATAAGGGGTCAGGGTGGCAGATTATCCCCTCAGTCCCACTCAGGATGGAGTCTCCCACAACAAACACTTCGTGTTTTGTCTTAGGGAGAGCGGGGGGCTGTAGTTGCAGTTGAGCCTGTGTTGCCTGTGGGAGCTGGCAACTCAGCAGGCTCTGCTGGGGCTACAAGAGTTTCATGCCTGTTGCTAAGCTCTGGTGGGGCAGAGGCCTTGGTGCGGCGGGCCTTAGGGCCCTTGACTGGACAGAATGGGAGGTCCCGGAGTCCTCCCTTGTCCTGGAGGAAGACCGTGGTCTACCCTCTGCCTCCTGGGAGAGAAGGGCCTGGCAGTAGGAGTCTATCTTCTGCTCACAGTCCCTGGTGGCGCCCAGTCTCTGGACTGTGGCCTGGAGCTCCTCCAACTGGCACACCAGAGACCCCAAAAGAGAGCCGATCCCACAAGGGGAGGTAGCCATGCTTCCGGGCCCCAGAACCTGAAAAAGGGACAGGCAGCCCCCACAGCTGAGACGAAGGGGCTCCATTTGTGTGGAGCCCGGAACCATGTTATAATATATATTATAGACATTTATTATATACATGAAAGTATAATAGTTGAGAGAATGCTGAAGGAAATGGCGTCAGGCTCTTTCTCTTCTTCCTCTTCTCTTCCTGCTCTGGGAGCAGCATGCAGCTAGCAATGGAATGGGAGCTAAAAAACAGAGTTCACATCATTGGCACAATAAAAAGCAGATCTTAGGGCCGTGATCTTGCACCAGACCTGGGTCCAGTCACGATTGTTCTCTCACGCCTGTGTGGCTTTAGCAGTAGCAACATAAACAGGCTTATTCCTCCTACTTTCCAGCTGGTCTATGATCTTTTGCTCCAACCATTAAGTTGAATAAGTCCTGCAGTTCTTCCCAGGTCCAGTTGGGTCCATGGGCGTTGGAGGTATCAGCCTCCTGCTCCATTGCCTCTATTCTGCTGGCCTTGGCTTTGAGACATGGCGAAGCAGTTCATGGTCAACAGCAAGTGATTCACGAAAGGCGTAATTTGGGGGTCGGCTTTATACACATGCTGTCCTTGCATGAGGATCTTGGAAAATTCCAAAGATTGTGAAGTCATCACCTGTGTCTTACAACACCCAGAGGTAATGAAGGAACCCGTTTACCAAGAAAGACATGGTAATGGGCTTGAGCATAAGCTCCATAATGTTGCAAAAATCGATCACACCTGCCCGCTTGTGCACAGTGAAGGCCATTTTGTTATTGCTGAATAAAACAATTTTATGGAAGAAGCACAGTCTGTTTTTGCTGACCTCACAAAAGTATTCAGCTGCCTGGTCCTACGTTAATAGGAGAGGACTAGGCAAAATCTTATGTTTGCAAGCTTGATTACAGTTGTCTTGAACAAAGACTTGATGCAACAGAACATCTGTTGCTTCTTATCTCAGGACCAAACAAAGGCTGCACAAGCACCCGGTGACCCAGGGTTTTGTTTTTGGGTTTTTTTCATAGACATTTGGGCTGGAAGGGGTGCTGGAGGATCATTGAGTCCAGCCCCCTGCACCAGGGGCAGGAAGTCAGCAGGGGTCATAGGATCCCAGCAAGATAAGCATCCAAATGTGTTTTGAAGACGTTCAAAGTGGGTTTCATAGTTTCATAGCTGTTATGCTTGAACCACCTCTGGTGGCAGTCTGTTCCAAACCTTGGGGGCTCGGACAGTGAAGAAGTTCTTTCTTATGTCCAGCCTGAACCGATCACAGCAGAGTTTGTGACCATTCGATCTTGTCATCCCTTGGGGGGCTCTGGTGAGCAGTCGTTCCCCCAGATCCTGATGAGCATCTGTTACTTGTTGAAAAAGCAGTGGTCATCTATTGAACGCAGCTGGACAGAGCTCCTGACCACAACACCCCCTCCCCTCCCCACAGAGATCTGAGAAGTGGATGATGAGGGGCCAAATGGAGAATCAGGACAAAATACATGAGGAATGGGAAGTGGAGAATGGAGAACAACACAGTGAAGACTCCTCCAACATGGAGAATCTTGAGGACATGGGTGAGCAGGAGGAGGAGGAGGTGGAGTTGACAATGCTGCTAATGGAACTACTGCTGGCCTTGAAAGTAATACAATATAACAATATATGCTGCACCATGGGATAAGCATGATAGTGTATTCAGCATCAGCGTATCTCCAAGCTTTATAAGAATTGTGAAAAAGAAAATGGAGATATTCCGAGGAGTGGGAAAACCAAGAGGCATACAAAGAAGTGGAAGATGACTGGGCTCTGTGGAGAAACCTCAGGAGCAGCATCCACACAGTCTGGGCCTGCGAGAGCAGCTTGGGCTGATGGGAGCAAATCGTGCTAACCACTTGGAATGATCAGCAGTAGCTGGAGATGTTCTAAATGACCAGGGAGACATTTTATCATATTGTCTCAATGCTTGGGACACCAACTGTGAGGCAGAATGCTAACAGGCATCAGGACATCCTGCCAGACAAAAGAGTTGCAATGGCTATCGTGAAACTGGCCACACCGTCCAGCCTCCACTACATCGCGAACCAGTTTGGCGTGGCTCCCTGCATGGCTTGGGTGGCAACATGAGATGTATGCCAGCTGCTGCAGGATATCGCTGAAAACAAATCTATTTGCCTGGGAAAGCTGCAGGAAGTCATAGATGGCTTCAGTGAAAAGAGGTTTCCTAACTGCGTGGGGGCTTTAGACAGCACTCACATCCCAATGCAGTCCTCTTTGGGGAGGGGGAGGTCTTTCACAAACAGGAAAGGATTTGTCTTCATGATCCTGCAAGCCGCGGTGAACCACCGGGGATGGTTCATGGACATTTTTACAGGGTAGGCTGGCAGCGTGCGTGATACACGTGTGCTCAGAAACTCCCTGCTCCCTGGCCTTGTGGAGAAAAGACATTTTGCACCCAGAGTCTCCAAGACAGCGAACACTGCTTACCCACTAAAGCTCTGGCTCACCAGCTTCATAGTGTGATTGAGTGGGGGGCGGGAGGCATATTCCCCATGGAAATTGTTCCAAGCCCTGGCAGCTTGGGCATGCTGGGAAATTGTCTCTGATATGTCCTCCCTAAGAGGTCTATATTGAGCAGATTCTTTTTGGTATTGGGTGGTGGAACCGGAGCGTGCTCCATTCACTCCATGCATTGACCTGGTATTGCAGTGCTTCCAGGACTGGTGCAAAAAAACAGAAAAAAAAAAAAAAAAGTCCTAAAAAGCCAGGAAAGTAAGAGCTCACCACCGTCATCCGTCGCAATCGCCAAACAACTGGGGCAGTAACACCCACCCGCTACTGTCAACCCCATACAATTCTGATATCATATCAATTATATAGGTGTTTTTTAAATCATATGTATAAATTCTCATTACTTTGTAACCTGGTAGGAAGGGATGGGGGGGATGATTCACATGCCTGGTTTTCGGGATCGCCATGGGGTCGCCTACTGGGAGACTGGTCTGAGCTTAGGCAGGTGCAAGTGACACGGTTTTGGGGTGATGATGCCCTGGTGTGGGGGTGGGGAGGGAACTTAGCAGGAGAGTCCCGGTGGGGGGCAGGAAGCAGGGACTGTGGAGGCTGGTTTACATGTGCTTACTGCTGTAATTCTTTAGGAAAGACATTACTGGGTGGTAGGTTGTGATTTGCCTCTCGCTACAGAGAATGACACAAGGGACTTAACTCGCTCAAAAGCGCATGACGTGCAAAGACAAATGTGACATACCAAAATAACCTTAGGTTAAAATTTTAAAGTCACGGTAAATTAACAAGGATCAAATGCCATGGCATGTACAAATGCCCCCTGAAACATCTTAGATTAGGACAGTATCCCTACTCCCACACATCATTAGACGCAGAAATCCGAGGACACCAGCCCAGCAAATGCAGCACTTAAAGCAGTAGTTTCAAAAATGTTGGATCACTTTCAGCCTTCAGAATGTCTCCTGGGCCACTATACGCCTTTATTATCAAACTTTTCATTGAAAGCACTATAAAAGTTCATGGGACCCAATGTGATCTTCAAACCACAATTTAAAACTTAAAACAAAGCTCTCACAGACGAATGGAATAAATCTTTAGTAACAAGTTTGATGTACATATGCAACCTGAACTTCTATCCCTACCCCCACAGAAGTTGCATCCTCATATTATCATGTTTTTAAAAATGTGTTTTCTTCCATTGTTCCTAAGTGAAATGACCTTAGTGAAAAAGGCTGTGTGTGACGGCCCCAGTGCTGTTGGAGTGGACCAGCCTCCTGCCGGCTAGTGGCTGTTCTGTGAAGTCTCGGGGTTCAGCTTCAGCCAGTGAACATAGTTGCCATGCAACACTTTTTTGCCTAGTGTGATTTTCGTCTGCCCCTGGAGGACTAAAGAAAAAAATACCTCTGTGATCTCTTAGCTTTGGCACTTTATCACTTACATCCTTAAATGAAATAATTGAAGAGCTAGTTTTGCATTTAAGGTTGCAGCATTGTGCTGAGCTGTTGACCTGTTAGCAGCTGATATGATCTCAGTTGAATGCTGTAGTGCTTCTGTGGTGAGCATAGCTGCCTTCCAAGCTAACCTAGGGTTTATAGCAGGGGTAGGCAACATTTTTTGGCTGGAGTGCTGAAAAAACCACAATGCGTACCTTGGAAAGTGCCAGAGTGCCTGCATGCCGGAAACAAAAAAGGAGGGCAGGGGGTACATGGCAGGATGCCCTGCTTGTGCCCCTTATCCCCACCCAAAACCCCTGCCCCCCAGCCCTGCTTATGCCCCTTGACTTCCACACAAAGCCCTGGACCCCCAGCTCTGCTGCCCCTTGCCCCCACCCAAAGCCCCTGCCCTCAGCCCAGGCTCTGTGCCTATCAGCAGCTACCCAGAACCTGGGCCAGCTGCAAACAGCTGCTGCCTCCCCACCCTGGCCCCCGCCCAGCTGCCTCCCAGCCTCAGCCCTGGGCTCCGGGGAGGCAGCAGATACCAGGGATGCTCCCCACTGTGCTGCCCTCACCGCTGTTTCTGCAAAGCAGCAAGTGGAACCTGGCATGGCAGGACACAGCAGGGAGCACAGAAAGCTGCCTGCTGCCCCGAGCTCCCCACTGCCATGGCCACATTTCCCCTGCAGGTGGGGGCAACAGCAAGGGGCACAACCCTGCGTGATGCCCACACTGCTTCCTTGCACAGGGGAAGTGTGACCCAAGCAACATGGAGCTTGGAGGAGCAGCCAGCTCCCAGCCCTGCTGCCCTCCTCTGGGCCCTCCAGAGCATGTGTGACCTGTAGCGGCAGCACACAGGGGCTGCACAGGGAAGGTGCCTGCTGCTGCAAGCTCCACAATGCTCCAGTCACACTTTTCCTATGTGCAAGGGAGCAGTTTGGGCAGCACACAGGGTTGTTAGAAATGGAATATTGTTAGAAATGGAGTATTGTTAGAAATGTACAGCTTGCACCTTGCACCGGATAAGAAAGAAACACTGCCAAGGACTTTTTTCCTTTCCCAGCCTTGCCACAGCTTTTCTTATACTAAATCGCAGACTCTCCCCCAGCTTCTCCCTAGCCTTTCTCATACAGATTACAGAAGCTGGAATTCAACTGACTGTGTCCTTGAAAGGGGGGGGGTTGAACTCTTGGTGACCTATAGTAGTCTCTGAGCATGCTTAATTAGCTGATGCATATTTACCTCTCTGCCCTGCATACTTAAGTAGTTAATTATACTATACACGCGATGTATGTAGTGATGTAACCACATGTATGCTTGTATGAAATGGAAGTGAGCTGTAAGAATTCCTGTTTCTACACACGTGCCCAGGAGGGAAAAGATAAATACAGCCTGCAAAATTCCTTGGTGGGTTCAGAGTAATCTGAGTTTTTGACTCTGCTCTGACCCTATTTGCAAATACACCTTTTGTGCCATCTAATGAGTGTGTCTTTGATTTTTGTGGCCTCCAGAGAAACGAACCGCTTTATGCATCAGGGTTGTGCCCCTCACTATTGCCCCTGCCTGCAGGGGAAGTGTGGCCAGGGCAGCAGGGAGATTGGAGCAGCAGGCCGCTTTCTGCACCGCCCCCCAACTCCACCCCGTGCCCTGCTGTGCCAGGTTCCACACACTGCTTTGCAGAAGCCGTGCAAAGGCAGCACAGCAGGGAGCATGCCTTCCAGCCCCAGCTGCCTCCCAGGGGCCGGGGCCGGGGCGGGGCCAAGGCTGGGGAGGCAGCAGCTGTTTGCAGCAGGGCTTCCATCCTTTCCAACCAGCTGCTGGGAGCAGCTCAGGCTCCATGGCTATCAGCAGCTACCCAGAACCTGGGCTGGCTGCAGCCAGGAGGCTACAAACAGCTGCTGTCCTCCCACCTGGCCCTGGCTGAAGGACCTTTGTTGTAGAAATCACTAATTGAACTACTGCTGTTTTTGACAGGCCAATTGTTTGGGTGGTGGGGAAGGAAGCATACAAAAAATAGTTAATGTTTGTCTGAAAAAGCTTAAGTGTTGATCTGCTGGTTTCATATGTTTGGCTCCTTTTCTTCCTCTGCCATTTTAAGATATTTTGTAACCGAATTGGCTTACACAAGCTGGAAGGTCTTCAGATGGTTTGTATTGTAAAGAAGACCTTCCGGCTTGTGTAAGCCAACATTGAGACATTTCTCAATGTTTTTTTAGTATTCAAGATGACTGAGAAACAAGTCAGTGACAAATATGTGTAGATAACCTATATTTTTATTTCCCATATATTAAATGTTTGTTAACTGAGTATTAAACTCTATTTAAAGTACTAAATATTTTGAAGACAACATATAACAAAACCCAGGAAATTTCAAATTGAATCTTATGTTCTGACCTTAGCCTGTAATATGGGTAGTACCTGAAATAAATGAAGAGATGAGGTTGGCATATTGAGGAGCCATCCTTGTGCCCATACTGTGCCCATGGTTTGGAAGAAGTGATGATTGTTGAACATGAAGTTGTTATGGGTGAGGGTGAAGTGGATATGCCAACGTCTTCATAAGCCACCTAGAGAAAAAAGTTCTAGAAAACTGCACCATCAAACCTGTACTATACCTGCATTACATAAAACAATATTTTTATCATCTGGACTCACTTACTGACCACAGGATTAATAACAACTATCACTTCTAAATCAGACTTTTTCTGGAATAACTAACATCAACTTTCTAGATACCATAATCCACATTCAGGATTCATAGATTCATAGATTGCAGAGTCAGAAGGGATCACAAAGGATCATCATGTCCGACCCCCTGCCCCTGGCAGGAAAGAGGACCGAGGTCAGATGACCCCAGGCAGGTGTCTATCAAGCCTCCCCTTGAAGAACTCCAAGTTAGGTGATAGTACCACCTCTCTTGGAAACCCATTCCAGATTCTGGCCCCCCTTACTGTAAAAAACTTCTTCCTAATGTCTAACCTGAATCTACTCTCCACTAGTTTGCACCCATTATTCCTAATTACTCCTGGGGGTGCTCTGGTAAATAGCTCATCTTCAATTCCCTGTTGTCCTCCCTTGATAAACATATAGGCGGCTACAAGTTCCCCCCTCAGAGGTCTCTTGTGAAGGCTGAAGAGACTCAGATCCCCCAGCCTCCCCTCATAGGGTCTTTCATGGAGGCTACTAATCATGTGAGTGGCCCTCCTTTGAACCCCCTCCAGATTCTCCGTGTCCCTCTTGAAGTGCGGTACCCAAAACTGGACACAGTACTCCAACTGCAGCCTGACCAATGCTGCAGAGAAGGGGAGCATCACCTCCCTCAAACTGTTGGTCATGCAACTGCTAATGCATGACAAGGTGCAATTGGCCTTGTTGATGGCTTCATTACACTGACGGCTCATGTTCATCTTGGAGTCAACTATGACTCCAAGATCCCTCTTAGCCACTGAGGAGGTCATCTCCCAACCTCTAGATGTGCTGGGGATTCCTCCTCCCTACATGGAGTACCTTGCATTTATCCTGGTTGAATTGCATGCTATTTCATTCTGCCCATTGATCCAACCTGTCCAGATAGACCTGTATCTTCTCCCTGCCCTCCGGTGTGTTAACTTTGCCCCATAACTTGGTATCATCTGCAAACTTGGAAAGGGTGCACTCCGCACCCTCATCCAAATCGCTGATGAAGATATCAAATAACACCAGTCCAAGGACCGAACCCTGCCTACCTTCTTCCAGGCCAAGAACAACCTGTCCACCACCACTCTCTGGGTGCAGTTCCTAAGCCACCCACCTGACTCTGTAAGCATCCACTCCACAGCCTGCTCTTCCCTATGAGAATAGGATGTGAAACTGTGTCGAAGGTCTTCTTAAAGTCCAGGTAGATGACATCAGCCTCAGCTCCTATGTCAAGGTATTATGTGACCTGGTCATAAAAGGCTATGAGGTTTGTCAGGCAGGATCTACCTGTAATGAACCCATGCTGGTTTCTTTTCAGCATCATTTCCCCTGCTGGGCCTTCACAAATGCACTCTCTGATGATTTTTTCCAGTATTTTCCCAAGTAGACGTAAGACTGACTGGCCGAAAGTTACCCAGCTCATCCCTTCTCCCCTTCTTAAAAATGGGCAGCACATTGTAGGATGGCACCCTACAAACCCCATATACAAAAAGCCGTGCTTATGCCTACAAGACTTCTGATCATCCTAAGCACACCAAAACAGCTGTAATCTACTCAGGCACTTGGATACCACCGCACCTGCTCTGAGAAGAATACCCACCTGGCCAACTTAAAATCTTCCTTTATACAACAAGGACACTTTAAGAGAAATAGACTTGAAAGAGATTTGAAAAGTAGATTTGAAAGAGCAATCCAGATACCACACAGTAATCTGCTACAATGCAAAAAGAAACCCTGCTGTGACTGCACATCTCTGGTGGTCCTTACCACCCCACACTGGAACTGATCGGAAGAATCATCATTGATCAAACTACAGCTTATACTCAACAAACATCAGACCTTCCTTGAGGGAAGAATTCCCAACCCTTCAGCTTCTGGCTTTCAAATACTCCCCTAACTTTACCCACCTCATCATTAGATGCAAACTCTGCCCCTATCCAACAGGCATCAAGTGGGACATGAGCTTGCCTTAGCAGCCAGTGCTTAACAAGTCAACACATCTCCACTGCTACTATAACCAGCAGCTCCCAATCAAGGCCCCCGTGGTGAGGGGCAGGTGCTGCACAGCCAGGGCAGGACATAAGACAGAGCCACGAGTGGGTCATCTGGGGGGTGCAGTGAGGGGGGGGAAGGTGGGTCCCACCACTGCACACACCCTGGGAGACCATGGAGACATTTCCCTTGGATCTGCACCTGGGGCAAGGGTGGATTGCCCGCAGTCTGCCCTGCCCCACATGCACATCTGCGGTCACACACCCCTGTGCCCTCCTGGGGTGCATGCAGCGGCTGGAGCTGCCAACTCCCCAGCACCCTCCGGATGAGACACTTGTGGCTCCATCCTGCACTCTGCCCTGGCTAGGCAGTGCCTGCCCCTGCTCCTGCCTCAGCCCACTCCCTCCCTCAACATGGGGGCCTACGGGAGTGGGCTATGGGGAGCAGGCTGCAGCCACTCCAGAATTTGCCGTATCCCCCCCAATACCTCCTCCCAGTGCCACCACCAGGAAGAGCCTGATGCTGCTCCAGCCCCAACCCACAGCAGCAGCCCATCGCACCCCACCCCTCGCGCAGATCCAGGGGCACATGCCCCCCCATGCCTTCCTGAGGTGCAGATAGTAGTGGGAGCCACCTCCCCAATAAGGCTCGGTCTGGTGTCCTGCCCTGGCTGAGCAGCCCTTGCCCCTCCCCTAGCCCCACTCCCTCCCCTATGCCCCTTCCCCCACAACAGATTTGTGAGGGGAAGCCCCATGGCCCCAGTGAGAGGGGGGCAGAGATTAGTAGCCCCAGTGAAGGGGTGGCCCCAGTGAGGGGGTGGTGTGGAGCCCCAGTGAAGGGGGGCAGTGGCAGATGTAGAGCCTTAGCGAGGGGGTGGCCCCAGTGAGGGGCGGAGATGAGGAACCCCAGTGAAGGGGGGGAAAACCAGAGGACTGAGAGCCTAGTATGTTTTTATATAGAGAGAGAGAGAGAGTTGCCCCAGGAAGGGGCCAGGGCAAGCTTAGACCCGGTCAGGTAATTGGCTGGCCACTACCGCAGTGAGGGTCGTGGGAGAGGCTCAAAAGATGGTACGTCTGCCACCCAAGGTATGAGCTAGCTAAAGCCTATGGCCTAAGGGGCCTACTCCAAGAGGGAGCAAGGCAGTATAAGTTGTCGATGCGTGAAAGAGACCCTGTGAAAGAGGGTGGAGTGTGAGAGGCCTTAGTGAGAGGAGGGAGGTTTGAATGTGAGTGTCTAAGGCCTGACAATGAGGCCTAAGCTTTGTCCGGCTGTAGGCCGGGAGCACTGTGACATCTGGATGCCATCTGTAAGGCTTGGACTGTGGTGTAGGGAAGGAACAGACCCCCAGATAGCGCCCCCTGGCATCGGGGCAAGAATGGGCAGCCTCCCACCTTGATTAATATCTTAATTAATTAACAAGGTGTGGCAGACGAGTCAGGTGTGTGGCATGCCCAAAGGCAAGTGGGTAAACTAGCACTGTGGCCACAACCATGTTTTCTTCATCTCTGTGCATGCCATCACCAGGAAGCCCCTATTCATAACAGAGAATTTTTATGCAGGACATCTGAAGTCATAACTTTAGTTTTCTGTGAGCCTGTCAGCACCACATTATGTAGGATATTTTTTCGTTTTGCATGCAAAAGCAGTTGTGTTATTTCTGGCTTTTTGGAATCTGAAGTGATTTATGTTGGTTATTTTTTTCTTTTCATTAAAAAAATGTTCCTGCAATTTGACTCTCCCATAGAGAGTTTGTTTGTACTACTTGCCAAAGCATTGAGCAATGTACCAAATGTAATCTTGAATGATGACCATCTAGGTTGTTGAAAAGTGATGCATGGTACTTCCTGGTATTACTTCTAGCTGTTGTGAAGAAATGTATTCTGTTCCAGAATTATTTAGAGACACATACATGAAGCCAACTAAGAACTAGGGTAGAATTTCCTGAGAATTTCTAGGATAGGCTTAGCAAAAATCAGCAATGTTTAGCGCTTGGAAAAGTAAATTCCTAATGGGATTTTCCCCTTAATAATTTACTTTAAAGACTTTACTTTCGTTATCTTCTCTTGTTACCGTAAGACCAGATAAACTGAGACAGTATACTTACAGCGTGCTCAGATTTATCAGTCAATGTGAAGGTTCTTGCACTCTGTTTCTAAACTAACTTTTAAATATTTTACTAAAGGTTAAAAATTAAACACAGACAAATATCTGAGATTAAAAACAATCCTAGCCAGGGAAATTCATCGAAAAAAGAAAGATAAAAACTCTGCATCATGAAAGTATTGCTGCTCTTGGGTTTTTCATGTGTCTTCTTTTGTACTTATGGAGGAAAGGTAAGAATTTCATTTATTTTAAATGAAACAATTAATATTTTTTTCTTAAATACTAACTGGGAAAAATAGATGATTTTTAAATTTCCTTTAATGGTACTGATATAATTATTCCAACCTTGAATATCTAAATCTTGATATATATTTTTCTTTCCTTTATTTATTCTAGTTGGGTATTATGTCAGCGGGCCAAATCTGTATGGAGTTTCACATGGGTTCAGGGTTACTCCTAACTTGATTCAGTTGCAGGAATAGGGCCCCAGGTAGTCAAATTCTTCTGTTTATTCTCAAGCTATACTCAGGCAAAACTTCTAGTGAAATATGAGAATTAAGCCAGAATAAGGACAATAGGATCTGTCTCATTGTTTTGATTCTATCAAGAATATAATTCAATTAATTGAATAAGTACTGACCCATGAATAACAGGACAAATTTAATATGATTACACAACAGGGTAAAGTTTCTATGTGAAATCCTGTTTCCACTCAAATCTGGAACAAAGCACTCATTATTTCAGCAGATCAGGATTTCACTGTAGTACCTTAGACTTGAATTGTATTGATTTAACAAGCCCGTTCAAGAATGCCAAGCCAAATCTGGGGGCTAACTTTTTTCTTATATCTGTATGCAGAAGTCTGATTGATGTAATTTTTATGTTTCAACATTCTTTTTATCTCAAATAGTAGCAAGGAAAAGTGGCAAACCTTCAATGAAATCAGGTCCAGATTAACCATTTAGCAGACCCAAGGCAGGGGTGGGAGAGGCCAGGAGCCAAGGCCTCCCCACCCCTAGAGCAGCTACAGCAGGGGAAAGAACACTTTCCCCTCTTGGTGCTGCCATTGCAGAGGCGTGTGACTTGGTTCTCATTCACTCACTAGCGAGTTACCATGAGCAATGTAGTATAAGTGAGGAGAGGACTCATTTGGATATTTTACTTGCATAGTCCAGGTATATGCAAGATAGGTATGCAAATGAGTCTCATTGTTTGTTTTGTATTGCTTTTGTGGCTGGCCAGAGAGTGAATGTGAACTAGGTCAAAGCTGAAAAAAAAATTATATTTACCTAGCAGCACCCTCCCCGCAGGCATCCAGGAGAGGGGAAGGAGAGGAGAGGAGGGAAGGCGAACAGGGCCCTTTGCACCACACTGCATTCCCCCCCCCACCCCTCCCCCTCAGCTCAGGGCCCTAGGCATGTGCCTAGTTTGCCTATGCATTAATCGGGCCCTGAATGAATTATTGGGGCTCTGTGTCAGTATAGGTGTAAACACAACTCATATGGGCCAGAGCCAGAACTACAGGGTAGCACAGGCCACCAACCAACAAATTTGTGTTTGTGCTTGAGGCAAAAAAATGTATGGCCATGAAATATACCAGTATTTAAAGTTCAAGTTTGCAAGAAGTTCATTATACATAATTGTTTCCACAGTAGACCTTAAAGGAAAACTTTAGATTCAAATCTCTCTCTCACTTAATTTGCTCATATGTGCCTCCTTAAAAATGTGTAGGTTACACTTAAAATCAAAGAAAATTAGGCCAGAAAAGAACACCTGTTCTGAAGCATCCAGCTGCAATTTTGCTAGTAGCAATTTACAGCTGTGCGAAGCTTCAGTCCCTGATTCGATTAAGCAAAAATTTGGCCTGATTCGGTGGCCAAATCTCCAAATCCAAATCAAATCAGAACCCTCCAAATCAATTTGGAGAGATTCAGAAAGATTCAAAGATTGGGACATAGACGCAGCTTTAAATGTTTTTTCTACATACCTCAAGGTACCAGGTGGCTCGTCAATGCTGTAATGCTGGGGCAGGTGCAGCACCTCACAGGAATGTGGGGGTCACTTCTGGGTCTGCTGGTGAGCATGCAGGGGGGGCCCCCATGCCTCCCCAGCTGAGTGACTGCCTGCTTCCTGGGTCTTGGGGGGCACCTGGTGTCCCCTCGCAGCTGATCGTCAAGCCAGCAAGGCACAGGGGGGCTCCCCTGCATGCTCCCCAGCAGGCCTGGAAGTGGACCAGAAGTACTTGCCACTGAGCACGTGGTGGGGCCCCTTGCACTCTTGTGGGATGCTCCATCCACCCCAGCATCTCAGCGTTCACGAGACGTACTAGTACTTTGAGATATGTAGAAAAAACTTCTAAAGCTGTGTCTATGGCTGAATCGCTGATTCTCTAAATCAGCATCGAATCTTCAGATTCAGATTCAGCTGAATTGAATCGGGGACAGTGGTCCAAATCAAAAAATTGAATCACTGTCCCTGACTTGAGCTGAATCTGAATCCAAATTGAATGTAGCCAGCTTCATACACCCCTATAGCAATTTACTGTAAATCCCACTGAATGGTCAATTCATCATACTTTTTTAATGTGTTCAACTTCTGGGGTAAAATTTTCTAATCTGCTGTGTACTAAAACTGACATATTGAAAAGGCAAGACTGTTACGTATGCAGGAAATCAGAGAGAAGAGACCCTGGTGAGAGATTCAAAAAGAAAGAGGGTTAACCAAACCCCAAATAAGTTTTAAAAAAAAGGAAGAAAGAGGAAGAAGATAGTGTGGGGCGACCATATATAATACTAAAAACACCTGATGTGAAAGACCCTTTTGATACAAGAAAAAGGGTAGTGATGGGCCTTATATAACACCCAGTTAGAATCAGCTGAAGGACATGCAGTGCTTTCAGTGGATTTTGAAATGGACCCAAATAGCAGTTATTTGCTTCCTAGACTTATTTCATTTTTTTTCTTTATTTTAGGTCTTCCAGAACCAGACCTCTGAGTACAATAAAGAACCAGTTCAGCTGGTTCAACCAACTCACAAGGAAACATACCTGGTAGAAGAATGTTTGAAAGAGAAATACACACAGGACTCTTGTCAGAAAGTTTTTTGTCTGCCCTGGAAGAGATGTGTGTCAGGAAATTGTATTTGCAAGCTTCCCTACCAGTGCCCAAAGAATGGCACCTCAGTGTCTTCTATCAATGGAAAAACATTCCGAAATTACTGTCAGCTGAAGAGCTATGAATGTCAGCACCCAGAAGCAAAGTATATGAGTCAAGGCAATTACATACATGGAGGTATTAGAATCCTATTTTCCAAGCATATAATGATAACTTGTAGGTACTTCACTCTCTACAGATTAAAAACAATGTTCATTTATTTGCAAAGGGAAGAAACTCAAGAAGCCACTTAGTGTTTGCCCATGTCCCAAGGCAGGATCATCCATAGCTATACCATTCCTAAAGTCTTCTGTCTAACCCAGTGGTGCTCAACCTTTTTGTCTGTAGGGCTGTATGGGCATTGCCCAATCCCTCCACAGGTTGTGTCTGGCCTGTGGACCCAATCTGATGCACAGCATACATGGTAGGGACCCATCTGGCTACATAGTGGGAGGTTGGGGGCGGCTCTGCCCTGATCCAGCTGTGAGGAGAAAGGGGGCATGGCCCAGCCCCATCCCTGCCCAGTTGTGGGGGCAAGACGCAGCCCTGATCCAACCCTGTGGGAGGAAAGGGACATGTCCCAGCCCCAAGCTGACTAGGCTGGGTGGAAGGAAGCATGGTCTGGCCCCCGGGAGGAAGGGGGCATGGCTCAGCCCCAACCTGGCCAAGTGGAGGGAAAGGGGCATGGCCCAACCCTGCTGAGAGAGAAGGGGGCATGGCCCTGCTCCAACCAGGCCATGTAGAAGGAAGGGTGTGTGGCCCAGGCCTGATCTGGCCATGGGAAGTGGGGGTTGTGGCCTGGCTCTGGCCCACAACGTGGGGCTTGAGATCTTGGAAGTGGGGTGGGGGCATAGTATTAACTGCCACTGCTTCCCCACTGCCAAGGCACGGGGAGCCCCACGAGAGAGATTGTAAGGCTCTGTGAGCTGCATTTGGCCTGTGGGCCAGAGGTTGAGCATCTCTTGTCTAAGCCATTCTTAAAAAAACTCCTTCGATAAGATTCTACAACCTCCCTACATAATCTATTCCACTACTTGTCTAACCCTTCCATATTTTTTCTGAGCTCATCTTTCCTCTAATACCCTTCTGCAAGAATAACAGTGTTCTGGGTTATATATTTGCTTGTTTTAGAGACGGTTGACGTTTCTCTGAACTATGGAGATTCAGAGTCAGAGGGTGTAATTCAAGTAAAGCTTGTGAACAACACTGAGAAGTTATTTCTGTGTAACAGCAAATGGAGTATGAATGAAGCAAATGTAGCCTGCAGACACCGTGGCTTTGAAGCGTAAGTTTTGTAGGGTTTTTGTATAGAAAAGGGCAATGCTGCATGGGGAAACCAGTGTTGCCAGGGCACCACCAGGTGATGGAAAGAGCTGCCACTCTCAACACCCCCAAGTTTGTTTTTGAAGCCACTGTTGCAGGACCAGGAGACAGTGTTCTCTTCACTTGCTCCACACACATGGGTGGCTAAGCACTACCTTTGACACCCAACTCCCCAGAAAGGGAGTGAGTTCTCAGATAAGAGAACCACAACTGATCAAGCAGGGGGGCCTACAAGATCAGCCATTACCATCTTGGGTTGGCAGAAGAGACCCCCAATTAGTGTTGCCATCTTGGGCAGCTTTCAGATAACCCAATCAGCTGTTCCTGTGATGGCAAGAGTTTATCGGTCAAATTTTCCAGGGAGCCTATTGTCCCCTGGCTAGAGAGCATGATCTGAGGCAACTTTGTAGTGCTCCAGTCAAGGGGCACTGCACATGTGTCCATGCCTATAACACTCCATTCTGTAGCTGCAAATGAATTTGTGTCTAAGACCTAAGTGACAATTTCATGCTACATAAGACCTGTTATCCTGCAGTAAAACCCCACAAAATAACTATGAGAGAGAGTTCAATTCCATCCTGGCCATTAACTTTTCAAGCAACATGGGCAGGGATTTGTACCAAGACAGAGCACTGAGTCTTGGTTGAGCATTACATATTTGCCATGACAAGCCTCTGTAATTGCTTATTTACTTGACACAGATTTCTTAATGCAGGAGAATATCAATATTAAAGCAAGAATAAGGCTACCAAAAGATAATTTTATTAAGGGCTCAGTCTGGCTCTGATCTCACCACTTTTGGCTTTCACTCACTTTGGGAGAAGTCAAAGATACGTAGCATGATGCAGGATGTTCCCCAAATTCTTGATTAAAAAAGTCCACATACAACTAAAGGTCTGACCCTACATGTTTAATTGCTGCCCATGATGAGGCACAGTGGATTTGATGGGGCTATACTTGGGTGCAGGGAATAATTGTATTGAACAATTTGCAGACTAACAACCCCATTTTGTTTTACCTTTTCTTCCAAAAGAGACATCTTTTACTTACCCCTTTTTATTGACTGACCGTTTTATTGATGGGGTGTATTTTTTCCTTCTCACCCTGTTGTGCAGCAGGGTGGTGGTGGGAGGGGAATCAAATCAATTCTATATCACAAAATAGAAGGAAGTGTATTCTGTGTTATAACAATTGTTTCTTAAACTGTATCTTCGTAGGGGTGCTGAATATCACAGAAAGACATTCACTGTCCCAGAACATGCCAACACTTCATCTTGGTGTCTTCGAGTGATGTGCAGAGGACTAGAGACTAGCCTAGCTGAATGTAAATTAATTAAGAGATCACCTCCAGGTGGTGTAAAGAATTTTGCTATGGTGGCATGCCATAAAGACCAGAGAGGTTGGTAAAAAGAAAAAGAGGTTTTTTTAGACGCTCTTAAGGTTCTTCATTTTAAGCTGCACTATCAAGCATGCCATCATAGACATACCATGGGCACTGACAGAAGTGACAGTTTGTTGTGTGATTGGGTCCCTGAAGTGCTGTACAGCCATGCCGTTACAGAAGCGCATGGCTGTAGAGCACTTAAAAATTGCTTGATTGTGTAACAATCTGAACCCTCATTACATGAAGGTTCAAATAAAGGTGCTCCAGAGCCGAGTGCCTTCATTAACTTATGTCAGCATGTGCTGGGAGCAGGATTGAGCTGATGTGGCCCATCTCCACCCCCAGTGCTGTCTTCAGAATGGGATGGGGAGAAAGGAGGAAAAGGACCTTGGTCTGGGGTTTCCCCAGCCTGTGCTGGAGGTTGAGGTAGGAGGAGGGCTCCAATCCACCTGCACCACCCTCCAGCCTAGGCTGAGGAAACCCCAGACTAAGCCATCTCCACTCTCTTCCCCCTTCCCATTATGAAGATAACACTGGAGCTGGGAGCAGGGGGCTGTGAAGCTTGATCCCCCAGTCTCCCAGACCCAACAGTGAAAGTCAGTTGGGTCCAGGGGATCACTATAACTCATGGTGCTTCTTGCAAAGCACCATAAGTTACAGTGGGGAGTGCATGTCTGTCAGTAATCTATAGAGAGGTATTGAATTGCTTTTTTGTAAAATTTATGATGATTTTGAGCTGTTTAAATAACGATAATAAACAAGGAATACAATTAAACTTTGTACCCAAAATACTCTGAAAGACATTCAGAAAGGGTAACATGACAAAATATTTTATCCCCAATTGGATTCACTTCCTAATCAAGAAAGGCAACTCTAAACTCCTTCTCTTGACCATCTTGCATCCTTCTGGATAATTTCTAACACTGGTGGAGAGATTCTCCTAGCCATTGCTCTTTTCAGGAAGAAAATGCAATGAAATTAAGTAGCTTCAAAAACCCAGAGCTGGATTGTATGAATTCTTAGTGCTTTCTGCAAGGGGTTCATCACCTCAGATGACTGAACCTGAAATAATTCCTTTACCGTTGTAAACTAGTCCTTGTCAGTCCTTGTCTGAAGTTTTTTTTATAGTTCTTTGTTTTATATGTAAAATATGAAGATATATGGCTTTGAAGGATTGGGGTTAGGTTGCAGGTTTTGGGGGTTTTAGTGTTGTCGGCTATTTTGGTAGCATCAGAGAGAGATGCACTTGGCTGGGGCAAATTATAATCTGCTCTGTTTTTGATATAATCACAAAAGCAAAAATTTGGATACTCCTGAACACAATGTCTCCTTCACAAGGAAGAGTGCCCATCACATTAATCCCTAATACCATTGAGTAAAATGCCTGATTAATAGTTTTATTTGAATACTTAACAAAGAGAGTGGTTTCCAGGCAGCTGGAAGGTGGAGAAGGGAAAAAACAGGGAGGCCATACTGAAGGTCTAATTAAAGCCTTTTGAAATCAATGGAAAGACACCTACTGAATTCTCTGGGCTTTGGAGGAAGCCCTAAAATGCAAGGGGGAGGGGAGTAGCTAATGCAAAAGTATGCTTATAAATGAGAAATTGCCCAGTACATTTATAGACTTGTAGAAACTTCCAAATATAGTTAATTTTTGTTCCTGTCTTACAGAATGTACACCAGAGGAATTCTGTTGTGCCAATAAGAAATGCATTCCTCTGACAGAAACCTGTAATGGGATAAATGACTGTGGAGACCTAAGTGATGAATTGTGTTGCAAAGGTAATAATATTGAGTCTGCCTCAATGTACATTCTTTTATGTAACTTCCCCAAGAACTCTCAGAGGCATAAGGCATTATCAATTTGCTTAATTTGAGCTGTGGAAAAAAAGTAATTATTTTGTTTATAGGTAAGTAAAGAAAGTGATCCGTCATGTAACTTCTTGAAGTGCATAGATAATCTAAGAGTGTTAGGAGAGACAGAGTGGCATTACTTAGGATGCAGAAAAATATTGTTGTTAAAAATTAGTTTGCCTGGTTGAATTAAAAAAGATTAGTATTTATAGGAAAGTTTTGATAGTAAAAATAGATCTGCATCTTTTCCTGTTAGCAAACTGTCCTTAAACGAAGTTAATATCATCTCAAATGCATTACTCATGAAAAATAATTCACAAAAACATATCTGAGATGATTCTTGACCTGCAGATCATTCATGACAAGTCACTTTGGTCAGCATTTGAAATTCAAGCTGTGGCTAGTTTGCCTGAAAACAGAAGAGAAATAGGTCAAATAACTGAAGTGGAGGACCATACGTTTTAAAATGAGGTTAATGTACTACACAGAAGCAAGCAGAACATACTTATGAATTCAAAATTCATTTCCACAAATAATCCTGATTTTGGTTTTCTTATTAGTGTTCCTGTTAATAAATTTGTCTGCTAGAATATTCATAGAAAGTGAATTAATAATGGATGGCAAACAAAGACAAAAGTAATTTTTTATTAAAACATAATGAATATATCTGGCCAACTTTTAAAATTGCCAAATGCGTTTTGGCTTTGTATTTTTCATATAGGTATGCTTATAACTACAGACATCTATGCTTACAACAAGGTCCCTCTACCAGCACATTTACAGGTTAGGTAAAGTCTGCAAATAAACTGTAGGTAAAAGCACAGGAAAAAACTAGGAGTTTTTTCTTCTAATCCTATACTTGCACCTAAGCTATTCAACAGAACATGTGCTTATAAGTAAGGCTGTGTGAGGCTTTGGACAGAGCTTCGTATCCGGAGAAGCTTCAGATGCTTCAGGATCCAAAGCAGCACGTCCAGGTCAACATGCTGGCCTCATTTGGTTTCCCGAAGCGCTTCAAGCCACCTGTGATTGGGCCATAGGGTATAATGGGGGAAAAATAACATATCTATAACTTTGTCCAATTTAGATGAACTTTTTTGTCCAATTTAGATGAACTTTTCCAGGGTGGTAGACTCTGCAGAGAGCATGAAGCCTGACAAGTTTCAAGAATATTGGTGCAAGTGTTTGCGGGGAATGGCACCCCAAATTCTTGAAAGCAAAACTCATGTCGTGTCTAGCCGTTACAACATAGCAGGGTGAAAACTGCAAGTTTCAAGATCAGTGCAGTGGTTTGGGGGGAACTGCCCTTCAAGCTGGGGCTAGCAAAACTCGTGCCATGAGTGCTGTGGGACTGACCGTCTCTGTCCTGGGGTAGGGAGGGGAGACACTGCTGCAGGCCTGGCTGCTAAGCTGCTGTGCTCCCAGTTACCAATCAATCAATCATGATTCACCCAGGGACCAGGGACTCAGGGACCAGCTCAATACACAGGACCTAGCTGCTGCATAACGACTTAACAAGAGCAATTAGCACCTACAAAACCAGGCTGAGGAGAGGAAAGGATCAATTCAGACAACCAAGGGACCCAAGGCAGAGCCAGTCTTGGCACAAGTTTTGCCTGTCAGCAGCTAGGGGTGCAGGGCCCCAGAACCCCCCACACCCATCTCCTCCACAGCTGGCAGGCATTGTGGCCTCAGCAGGGGCCTCCATCCCTGCAGCTGTCACCCTGCTGCGTCTTAACACACGCAATGTCATCCATGGCACAAGTTTTGCTTGTCTGCAGCTTGAGGTGCAGCTCCCCCAAACCCCTGCACCTATTTTCTTGAAACTTGGCAGGGTTTGCAGCCTCAGTAAGAGCTACCAGCCCTGCAGATTTGACCCCCACATGATGTAACATACATCAGTGACAGGAGTTTGGCTTTCAAGGATTTGGGGTACAGTTCTCCCCAAACCCCTAAACTGATCTTCTTGAAGCTTGGCAGGTTTCATGGTCTCAGTAGAGGCTACCATTCCTGCAAGTTTCATCCAAATCAGACAAAAAACAACGAAGTTATAGATATTTCATTGATTCCCCATTATACCCTATGGCCGGATCGCTGAGGAGACTCTGAAGCTTCAGAGCCACTTCAGCCGGATTGAGGGGGAAACCCGGTCCAGGGCTCCAGATTAGATTGCGGCCATCCGAAGCGGCCAGCTCTGAAGCTGGATCAGATCGCTGCCGACTCACACAGGCCTACCTGTAAGTCACTTAGGCCCGCTCTACATGTGCAGGCAAAGGCACGATGGGATCTCATGCACAATTCACAAATTCTCACCTTCTGCCATGCCACATGTCCTCAAGGAGTGCTAGGGACCATGGTAGCCATGATCCCCAAGGTCTGGGAGTTTCCCACAACCCCAGGCACTAAGAATAATGGCAGTTGCGATCCTCAAGGCCTGGGGGGTTTATGCAGCCTGAGCTCTGGGGATCACAGCTGTCTTGGTTCCCTGAGTCTGGGGGTTTTGCACTAGCTATGTCAGTTGACAGGGCTCCCAGCTGCAGGGGAGACCCTACTACATGTGCAAATTAAAGTTCGGTAGCAAGCAACTATAAAGTCAGTACAGTTTTTCAAAGTCTAAGTAGCTGGTTGGAGGGGTTATTATATGACAACTGCTTTCCCGGTAATTGGCAATTAACCAGTTAATTGTACAATACCTTTAATGTGTAGAGGGGAGCATTAGAAGCATAGTTTAGGCTTCTGCTTTTGAAAATGTTAGCCCTACTCCAGGGAGCATCCTAAAGCTACTGAAATCAGGAATGCTAACAAGAGAGGAAGCTGAGTGATGTTTAGCTGGGGTTGATGTTTTCCAACACAACTTTTGGAAAAAATTAGCAAGTAGTCTTGCTCAATAAGTTTGGGAACTATTGCTAAATCTTTGTTGCCTTGAAACTGAAAATTATAGAGTATACAGAATTAACGGCATCCATTTCATCTTAGGTTTACAGTGTCTGGTGTCATCATATAGTTACGAACATCTGATTTGGAGATATTATTTTTGCCATGTGTTAAGCTGCTGAACCTTTTGCCGCCATTCACATAAATGGTATTCTCTTTTCCTCTACAGAATGCAAGAACAAGAGTTTTCTCTGTAACTCTGGTGTGTGTATTCCAAAGACTTACCTCTGTAACAAGGAAATTGATTGCCTTACAGGAGAGGATGAACTACAAGTGAACTGTGAAGGTATTTTTTGATAGCTTTATTTTCTCTGTCCTGATCACTTTCAACTAAAGCATAAAGAATGCTTACATATTTCATCCCTACTTATGCAAAGGGAAGCCAAACAATTATTAATGGAGTCATTGTTTTATTTTGCTTTGAACTTGCTCTTCCCTTTCTTGCTGGAGGTGTCATGATCATATACCTTTGTAAATCTGAGGGCGGAACTGTTCAGCCATTTGCTTCCATATCTATTTCTGATTTATAAGCTCTTCAACAGTAGCTCAGTTACTGATTCACCTTTACCTTTTTAGTTTGGCTCTGGGTTTTGTTTTAGTTAATCAGCTTGATAATGCCAAAAATGTGCTGAGATGGCTATATTTCTTCTGAATACAATACAAAAAAATCTTCATTCACATAATTGGAGCATGTTCTCCAACAGCTGCAAAACCATCAACAAATTTTAGTTACAGAGATACAAAACCTACTTCTATATCTATAAAGAAAATAAAGAGATAAAAATATTCTGCTCACTGTCACGGATGGCCCCGCGAGCGGCCGTGAGCTCGCGAGCGCCCCCTTGCCGTGCCAATTAGGGTGGTCTGGCACCCTCTTCTCGCCCGCCACGTCTTTGCTGTTAAAGTTCAGAATGGGAGGCTGCCTACTTACGCCTAACGGCACCTCGGTGGCATCCCCTCCGTTCCAAAGTGGGGTACTCTCACCCCAGCCTTATGGGCAAATGCGTGCCTCCAAAACCTCCCCTTCAGCACGCCCCAAGCCTCGCAGCTGTCCCGGGGGACGTTGTCCGGTCCCCTTCCTGTTCTGCGCCCTCTCTGGGGCCTGTACCGCGCTCTCCGCGCTGCGCCCTCTCCGGGCCTCGCCCTCCCTGGGGCCTGTACCGCGCTCTCCGCGCCGCGCCCTCTCCGGGCCTCGCCCTCTCTGGGGCCTGTACCGCGCTCTCCGCGCCGCGCCCTCTCCGGGCCTCGCCCTCCCTGGGGCCTGTACCGCGCTCTCCGCGCCGCGCCCTCTCCGGGCCTCGCCCTCTCTGGGGCCTGTCCCGCGCTCTCCGCGCCGCGCCCTCTCCGGGCCTCGCCCTCCCTGGGGCCTGTCCCGCGCTCTCCGCGCCGCGCCCTCTCCGGGCCTCGCCCTCCCTGGGGCCTGTCCCGCGCTCTCCGCGCTGCGCCCTCTCCGGGCCTCGCCCTCCCTGGGGCCTGTCCCGCGCTCTCCGCGCTGCGCGCCTCACGCGCTTGGGGCTCAGGTGGCCGTAGCCGTGCCTGGCCCCCTGGCACTGTGCCCCTACTGGGCACCCGGAGCCCCCAAACTGCTGGGGAGCCCCGCTGAGGCCTCCTCGCTCCCCTACAGCCTCACCCGGTCCTCCGGTTAACCATAACTCAAAGTCAAGCCCTCTGGCTCCAACCTAAACCGAGGCTCCACACGCCTAACAATACCTCCAAGCCCTGCCAGGGCTCTCAGTCCTACCTGCAGTCAGGGTGATCTTGTTCCCTGCATCATCGCAGCCTGTTAGTGGGGTAAGGCTGCCCCACTTGCCTCAGGCTGCTCAGCTCAGCCGCAGAGCTCCTGCTCCTGCGACAGCCCAAAGGGAACTGCTCCCTAGGCTTTGGCCTAGCTGTTTATAAGGGCCTGGCCCTGCCCCCTCCTGGCCACATGACCTGCCTGGTTGCCCTAGCAACCCCCATCTGTGTTGCTCCAGGCCTCTCCTCTTCCTGGGGCATCTCCTTAGGAGCGGGGCGCGGGAGTGCCCCGCGACACTCACCTATTCCATAGCTATCCTAACGGTACTCTATTAACTGCTTTTCGAAAATTCGGCTGAATGCCTGAGTTGGAACCTTTTTAAAAATAATGTAAAATAAGTCTGTTAGCTCATTCTATATTATCCTATTTGAATTTTATTCCTAGGTAAACAAACTGTAAAGCCAATGATTAAGGTCAATATTTTGGTATTATGTTTTGGTGTTTGTGCTGCATGTATTTATTTAGGCATTTCAATTTGCCATATTAAATATTTCCCTATGTAAGCAAATAAAAGTTTGGGGACTGTATCCCAGAGAAAGAGGGAGAATTTCAAATGTATTAATGATTTTGTGTTTTATTCCTAGATAAAAAGGAGTCCCGAGCCTGAAATTTAAGGTCAACATGATGGAGTTTTATATGTTTACATTTAGGTATTTTTATAACATTAGCTTCCCTAGTGTAGTAATTCTGTCCTGATGCAATGTTGTGAAAGGCTGGGAGAGCATTTTCACGTGTATGCCAAAGAAAGAGAGAATATGTGGTATGCTGATGATATTGCATTTTATTTATAGGTGAAAAAACGACAGAACCAGAAAGTCAGGGTGAACCTAATGGTATTTTATTATTTTCATAATTTTATATTAATTACTAGCTGTTACTATATACTTATCCATGCAATGTTGTAAAAGTATGAAGAGTATTTTCATGTGTATACTAGAGAATGAAAGATAACTTGATATATACTCATGTTTTTATGTTTTATTCCTAGATGAACAAAATGAAGAACTAGAAATTCAAGATCAAGATGATGGTATTCTATTATGTTAATGTTTTAGGATGCTAATCACCATAGTATACCAAACAATTTTCTACGCAATTATATGAAAGTTTAGAGAGAGCTTTCATGTGTTTGCCACAGAAAAAGAGAGAATTTGTTATATACTGACGTTTCAGTGTTTCCTTCTTAGGTGAACAAAGTCCAAGACCAGAGAATCAAGATCAACTTTTTGGCATTCTGTTATAATTAACTCTATTCTCATAGGCTTTGTTATTATGTCAGGAACATAGCATGATAAATATTTTCTTATTTAGTCCTAGATGAACAAAGTTCAGAACCAAAGGCCAATATATCAATAAAACCAAATGTTTTATTGATATAGTTATAATTTTAAAGCAATTTGGAAACCCATCATTGCCTCAATCACTAGAATAAAATTAATTCTAAATAACTATAAATTTTGGTATTTGATTTTGGGTTTTTTATCATGGAAAATCAGAGCTCTTCCTGCCCCCTTCACTCACCAGGGCACAGGTCCAGGCCCCTCACTCCCAAGCCACAAATCCCCAGCCCTGCAGGTACCCTTCCATCCCCACCCACAGCCCTCTGGCCCTCCTGGTGACCCTCATCCCCCCACCCACAGCCCCTTACCCTGCCAGCCCTGCTGGAGGGGATCCCCTCCTGCCAGGGCTACGAGGCCAGGGACGGAGGACCCTAGCCTCAGGTGCTGCTGCCCCCTGCAGCAACACCTAAGCCCTGGCTGCTACTTATGGGAGGTGGCAGCTGCTGTGGCCCGAGTAGGGAACAGAGCGTGGCGCTCAGATCCCCCTCCTCCCCCATGGGCAGCACAGCCAGAGTAGAGCCCATCAGGGAGGGCAGATGCAGGCTGCCCACTGGGTTCAGGCTCTCTGCCTTGCTGCCCTCCCCCCGGGGCCTTTGCAGCTCAGTGGGCAGGACCTGGCATGCAGGGCAGAATGGGGCCATGCGGGGAAACTTGTTGCCACCACGAGCCCCTTAATGTCCTGGTAAAGTGTCCTCTGCCAGCCCAGCAGCAGCGAGGGGCACTCCGAGCTGCCACCACTGCTGCTGTTGGGCAGGCAGGGGTCACTTCACCAGGGTGGTGCAGGGCTCCTAGAGGCAAGGAGCTTCTCTACCCAGCCCTGCTCTGCCCTGCCACAGCAGGGGGCTGCCTGCCAGGCTATGGAGGCCCTGGGGGGAGGGCAGCAGGGAGGGGAGCCCTGAGCCTGCAGCAGGCAGCCCGCCCCCTCTCCTGCCCCACACAGAAATCTGGAAGGCATGTGCCACCTCCTGCCCTCTCCAGGAGTGCACGCAGGGCCAGGGAACCAGGCCCTCCTATGCCCCAGATAAGCTGCCCACAGCCCTGTTCCATTCCCTGCCAGGACCCTGCGATCACGCATTCCAGCCCTGGACCCCAAGGCCCATGCACTGCCTGGCTGGGCAACAGCCCCAACCCTACCCAACTCCCTCCCTCCCTCCTTTTCTGGTGGGGTAGGCCTCAATCCCCACCCCACCAGACTGACCTACGGGAGCTGCTCTCCAGGCTGCCTGGTGGTCATGTGCATATCCAACATGTTTGTATTCTATTATTTCTAGCCATATACTCATAGGCATTGTTATGATGTTATCAACATAATATAATGTTATGTATTTCCATAACATTATTGTATAATATTGTTACTGTATTTCCTTATGCAATACTGTAAAATTTGTAAGAGACACATGCCAGAGTGAGAGATGGAAATTTTATAGTGATATTTTTGTGTTTTACACCTAGTTGAACAAAGTGTACATCAAAGTTCAGCATTTTGGTATAATTTTTTTGTTCAGCTATAGTTATTGATTCAAATATCAACATTCCTATCATGTTAGTTGCTATAGTATACTGAATACTTCCCCAGCAATGCTGTAAGAATTTGGAAAGTATATGTGCATACCAGAATGAAAGGAAGATGTTGCTGTGTATTAATATTTTTGTTTTTATTTTTAGATGCACAATATTCAGAGACTCAAAGTCAACAGATTGGTATTTAATTTTTTTTCTGCAGATATAGATGTAGATATTGGCATTTCTATTATGTTGATCACTAAGTTTAGAAATGGAGGGAGAATGTGGTGTATATTATTGATGTTTTCATGTTTTATTCCCAGATGAACAAAATCCAGGCCAGAGATTTAAGGCCTATATTTGTGTATTTTATTATTTTTATTCACATATTTATAGGCATTCCTTTGCTGCATGCCACCATAACATACTACACATTTCACTGTCCAATGCAGTAAAAGTTTGGAGACCATTTACGTGAAGTATCCAAAGATGGAGGTCATTTGGAGTTTGTTGATGTTTTTGCATTTTATTTCTAGGTGAACAGAGTCCAGAGCCAGCTGTTCAAGGTCAATATTTGGTATTCCATTAATTTTATATATTTATTCATTGGCTTTTCTACTAGGTTAATCAGGATAGTGTATTAATTATTTCCTTATGCAATGCGGAAAACATTTGGAGAGCATTTACATTTGTATGTCAGAAGAAGAGAGAGTAACCGATGAATTTCTTTTTTTTTCCAAGGTAATAAAGAAGAAAACCATAAAGGTAAGTTTTTCAGTTTCTTATTTTTGTATACAGGCAGTCCTCAGGCTTACGACACAATTGGTTCCTGAGAACTGTATCTTAAGTCGAAATGTTGCAACTCGGAACCAATTTTCCCATAGAAAACGATGTTATAAATGGAGGATTGTTTCCTGAACCAAGGCCCAATACCCTGTTTTCACCAAAAATACCCCAGAATTTTGTACTCAATCAATTATAGATGAGTAATATAGCTACTTTAACATATTTATATTGTAAATAGCAATCAGATTGATTTGGAAGGACTGCTTTGAGGTGACTTTGCTGGACTTTTTGAAGGAATCCTGGCTGGACTTTTTGAAGGGCTCTTGGCTGGAGTCTTCTCAGGAGTCCTGGCTACAGGTTTTTCTGGAGCCTTCTCTGCTTTCTTAGAGAAAGTGTCCAAGGAAGTTTGGACAGACAGGAGATGGGCAACGCAGAGAACTTGTTTGCTGGCATGGAGTGGCGTCAGATCAAGTGTTGTAAAGTTGAAAATGATGTCAGAAAGTTGAAACGGTATCAATTTATAAACGTTGTAAGTGCAAAACGTTGTAACTCTAAACATTGTAAGTTGACTGCCTGTATTGCAAAGTTCTTCATGCCAGTTAGCCATTTAATTCTTGCTGGTAGCTCTTGCTCAGTGGTAAGTTTCCCACAGAACAGACAATATAGGAGCAGGAAAAGCTCTCTGTTTTGGAGGTTAAACTTAGATAGCATTATTTCCCACGTTCTGATAATTTTAAACTAAAACATAAGGATTGTCCATGTATTAAGCTACGCAAGAGGAAAAGACTAGCAGCAGAAGGGGCGCCTATAGACATGCAGGGACACTGTTCCCACACACTGTAATTACAGTTCTTTTAGCTGTGGCGCTCCATGCACTTCCAAAAGATTAAATTTAATTTTGTTTCTTTTAATTTTACTTTGCTTACTCCTGAAGTAACTGTTACACCAACATATCCCTTTGCCAGCTTCCTCCAAAGTCCAGACAAACCCACCCCCAACTACCCTCAGTTCTCTTCTGGTTAGAGATTTTCTTTGACAACTTTCAAGCAGAACATGTTAAATATGTTCCAGAAGCAGATGAAGGAAAATAAAATAAAATTTATACCAGAAAACTAGAAAAGTATTATCTTATCTGAATTGTGGTGGTGTCCAAAGGAGTCTGGACATGCTATAGGCACACCCAGTGTAGAGACCACAATGCTGTAAGTACAATGCTCAGGAAGGTGCGAGGGGCACCTTCTGTGGAAGGAAAGTACCTTGCATAAGGTATAAAAATATGATAGTAGAGCTCTCCAAATAATGTTATATTAAATGAAGACATCTGCTATTTGTCCCCTGAACAAATGGTGGACCATGCCCATTGCCCCCGCCACAGCCCCCTATCTACAACCCTGTATCTAAGGCCAGAACTGGTAAATCATTTGCTCCCGAATCTATTTCTAATTGATAAGCTCTTTCAGTGTCTCACCTAGTGAGTCACCTCTGTCATTATTTAGTTTGGCTCTGAGTCGTGTTTTAGTCAATCAGCCTGATGCTGCATGTTCTGGTTACGTCTGTAATGTTCTGAGATATGTATATTTCTTCTGAATTCAGTCAAAAACATGCTTGATTCGCATAATGAGAGCTCTTTCTCCAGACGCTGCAGCCACTAACACCCTGCAAATTTTAGATATAGAAATACAAAATTGACTTAATAAAAACATTAGAAATGTTTTATCCACCCATCAATACATAATTAGTGGTTCAAGGTGGCAAGAATTTCTTAAGACAACATTTCTTAAGATCATTTTCCTAACTGCAAAATCAGTGCAAATGGGAAAGACTTTTTAAGGGAAAATATACAGTAAACGAACTGCAAAAGGACATGATACTGATATTCTATTAATGTTATTAACATATTTATAGGCATTTTCACGATGCTTATCACAAAATTATATTAAATATCTCCCTATTAAACATTTTAAAGGTCTGGAAAACATTTACCTGAGTTAGTCTGAGAAAATTTGATATATATTAATATCTTTGCTTTTTATTCCCAGTGATAATATGCACAAGAGCAAAAGGGAAAGGTAAAATGTTTAATATGTTTGCATATTTAATTAGGCATTGGCACTGTGCAGAGTTCTCTATACCAATTAGCCATTTGATTTTGGCCCACAGCATTGGACTTTTAAGAAGTGTATTTTTCCTGTAACCATCATTATCTACAGGAAATTGCAAGATTTCTAGTTGTCTTTGCAATAGAAGTGGGTCTTTAGAAAGGATATAAAAGATATGGTTGTACTTCTTTGTATAAAGTTGAGGGAAGATTCTCTATGTACAAGGGAGAGGGAAGGAGAAGCTCAAAGGTGATCATGGGATAAGAAGCAAGTGCCCAGGCAGTTGGAGAGGATATGTAGAAAGAAGAATGAATACAGGAGGCAGAGTTTTCTGTGATATGAATTAGCTGTGCTTTCTTCTTCTCTCAGCTATGCATTGACTTTAATAGGAGCAGAGTGCAGAATCCATTTGCCCTCAAATCCATTTCTCATATCTCCCCTGCTGATTCATCTTTACCCTTATTAATTTTAGATTTCATTTTAGTTAGTTGTTGTGCCTGGAGTGTATCAACATAACTATATTTCTTTGGAATTAAATTAAAAAGCAAACTCAGTTCACATAATGAGAGCTCTTTCTCAGCAGCTGCACCTAAGGCAACTTTGCAAAATCATCAACAAACTTTAGTCACATGGGGGCCTATTCATGAGCCACAATTCCAAGTCTGCTGGAGTGTGGTAATTACACACTTACGTGTGCTTGCTTAAAAATGCTTTAATATGGCAGCAGGGTCACTTTAACTAAAGCTCATTCAATGAGCTTTAAATAAAGCACCCCCCTGCCATTTTTAAGCATGGGGCTGCTGATACATGAGATGCTCTAGGCACTTTATTTAGAGCCCAAAGTTAAAGTGCCCCTGGTAGAGCAAGCCCTCTAAAGGTAGAGTAAGTCTGTCTGTTCTAGTTGTATTTTTTAACATTTTATTCTAAAGCCAGAAATTCAAGGTCAATATTCTGATGTGCAGTCTGCAAAAATGGCCCAATTCTTCAATCTTTATATAGGCAAAATTCTATATATTCAACCCCTGGTTGGCACTCGCCACCCCTCTGCTGCCAACAGCACCGGCAGCATTTGCGGGAGCTCCTGCTTACTGCTGCCACGCTCTTGGCATCACCACAGCGCTCACTCCTGCCACTACCATCCCCCCCACAGCCACCAGGGGCACGCATCATTCATGCCCCCACCCACTGCCCTCCTCAGAGGGTCTACACCTGAAAAAGTCTATGCCAGACACCTCTCCACAAGATGGGGTATGCCATTTCTTTCCCGTTGTCCTCTTCTGTCTTCCTGTAGTACCAGTACATTTCGCTCAGTCCCATTTTAATACAGTCCTCGACTGTGAGGTCTGACCATCAGTTTATGAGCAGGTCCCTGGCTTTCCATAGTGCAAACCTGAAGCAGGATGTGAACTGGTCGAAGCGAGTTGTCGGGGTCCCTTGCTGTCTGGTAAGGTGCCCATAGAGAACCACTTCCCTGATCAGGTTTCTGAAACCTGGTTGGTTGGGAACAGCCTGTTGGTTCAGGGTGCTCAAGAACACCAAGCAAATCTTTCCTTGCCCCAGCCCCACAAGTCCCCCTGCCAACAAAGCCCCCTCCACACAGACCCAGCCCTTCTCCCGACTCTCTCAGGATTTTCTTATCTCAGGATCTTTTCATCTTGTCATTAACAGTGTCACCTAAAGTAAGGAAAGTCCTTGGGTTCCTGAGAGCTTCTTTAAATGAGTGCTAAAAACAGACAAGTTGGATTTATTCCTGAGTTGACTGTCCTGACTTTGACTTGCATCAAAACAGGCAAGGGGAGGGTGGGAGGAGAAGGGGGAGAGAGGTGGGTGGGGAGTGACAGTCTTACAAATGCCTCTTGCATGGCAGTTAATTGGAATTGATTCCAGTTTTGTGTGTGTGTTGGGGTGGGGGGAAGTGTTATTTCAGTACTTCACATATACTTAGGATGGGATAATGGGCCTGTATAGGATCCCAAAATAAGAGGTTTTGTCCAGGGGAAACGTCAAAGTTTGGGGACTTATATAAAGCCTAGAGATTTTATACTGAAAGAGAGCAAGATAAAAAAGGGAGGAAATTGTTATTAGTAGTTATTTATGTTCAGAAAAAAATTCTAATCTTGTTTAGTTGATTATATGACATATATAGGACGTAGGTCATGTGCTAATTACAGATCACTTTTCAGTCAAAATGCCCGAACAGTGCCTAGTTTGTTTTGTGATGCAACACCTCTAAGAACTAAGATGGAAAAGTATTTCTATTAATGTTTGAAATGGTATGTTTTTATCCGTTAAGAACCTGGTGTTATTTTATATATAAATAGATGTTTAAATTGACAGGGTAAATTAAAATATTTGGAAATATCTGAGTACTAATATTTCATTATCTTATTACAGCACCGGAAGTTGTACCAAACTACAATGCAAATGAAGGTAAGTTTCCCTAGAGTGCAACACTTTAGCTAGATACTACATATTAAGACAAACTTTACAAAGGAAACTTACATTTTTCAACTGAGCATTCACATTGCTTTAAAAAATAGATTAAATGCATGCAAGTGCAGGCAATAATAATTGATTGAATTCTTTCGGTGATACGTTGTAAAATTAAAATCAAGTACAATTAATTGAATCCCAAATTATTTGGGCACTGCAGGGCATATGTTCAGATGGTTTAAACCCTCAGTGCCCCAGGGCAGTCCGCACCAGGCTTCTGCCCGTGCCTGTCAGCCAGGTGCTACTCTGCTCCCCTCACCTCCAGCTTTGGTTTCCCCTCCTACTCCTGCCCCTGCTGTGCTGCTCCAGGTCAGAGGAGAGCTTCAGCTGGGCAGCTCCTGCCTCAGAGCATGAGGCTCGAGCTCCAGCTCCTAGCTTCCTTCCACCTGCTCACCTGCCCGGCACAATAAGCAGCCAGCTGCAAATGGGTGGAGCCGGTGGTAGGCAGCTAGATCCAGAACCCCACATGCTGGGGCAGGAGCTGCACAGATAAAGCTTCCCTCCTGTCTATCCAGAGTGGAGCAGCAGGGGCAGGAACAAGAGGGGGAGCTGCCATTGGAGGCAAGGGGAGCAGAACAGCCCCACCAGCTGCAGCCGCACTGGGAACAGCCCTGCCAGAAGCTGTGCACTGGCTGGGGCCAGGGCTAGAGGGCGCAGACAGGGGCACAGTGCAAGCTGCCCTGGGCAGAACACCATGAGGGCATCTGTAGACCACATTGGAGCTCTGCTGCATGCACCCCATGCTGCCCTGTCTCTCCCTCCTTCCCTCCCCTCACCCCCAGCTGGCTCCCAGGACCTAGTGCCCAGGCATTCCCCCACACATACCCCGACACATATGTCCCTGCCAACCCTCCGCACAGGGTGAGGACATTTAGGGAGTGGATCACAGCTCAGCCTGGGCCCCAGCCCTGAGCTGTCACTGCTCTGCAACTTGGCTCCATGGTCCTGGCCTTGCCCACCCCAGACACTGCTCCCTGCCGGCCCAAAACCCCATAGAAAGTTTTGGTGAGTTGTTGTGGGAGGAGGTGGGGGAAGGTGGTGCTGACCCAGCCTGCAACAGCTCATTAAAACTCCCTAGGTGGCCGTTGGACCCAAATAATTGCCCACCCCTGGTTTAAACTGTCTTTGTGTGACCAATGTCTGTGGTACTATGACAGTTTACACTGCTTATGGATTTGCTTCTGCTTATTTTGCTAAAAGGTGCAGGCAAGTATAAACAGATTTCAGAGAATATGTTTAAAATTATTTGAATGAATGCTATAAGTGGGAAATTAAGCTAAACTTGGAATATAAAATATAGGAAGTTATCACCTGTTGCTTATAGCATACACACAAAGTTCCTGGTCAAATTACCCTATCCTGAACACAACAAACTAAGTATCTCACAGCTCTAGTATTTTCAAAATAATTTTTCATCAGTTAGTCAGCAGTTTCTCCTCGGCTGAAATCCATTCCTACAATTATGAAAGAACTGAGTGGCCATAGGAATCAAATTATATTTCAAAAGCCTTTTTTGTGGAAACTAATTGATTATCTAAATGATATATTTTTTTTCCTTTTTCTTATAGAACGGAGGGCAATCAAGACATTTTTACCTGAGTTACAGTGTGGTATTACAAACCACACTGTAACTCGACATAAGCGAATTGTAGGAGGAAATCCAGCTACAAAGGTAAAGCCAAGGTGACCTAGTTTATTAACAATTATAATTGATGTTGTTGTTTTTAGCTTTAGAGCACCTTGATGTAATAATAAAAGTGTTATCTTAAAGCATACTAAATGCAGACACCTAATTGATACATACATTGATACATTTGCATGTTTAAACACAAATTAAATCAGCAAAAAGCAACTGCTAAGATTTCATTAAAAATGTTAATCCTTAAATGGAAGTTGAGAGTGCAGTATACTAAACTGATTCTAAAACTGTATTCACAACTTACAATTTTAAAATATACTTTCCTTTTAAAGACCAGACAACATAAATGTACTAGCTGTGACACCAGAAAACCATAGTAAAATAGGGTTGGAAGGGATCTCAAGAGGTTGTCCCTGCTCTAGGCAGGATCATTTCTATCTGAACTATTTTAACTAGAATTACACAAATGTATTCTGCACAACAGTATAGGTTTTAAGTCTCACCATTGTAAAGAGATGCAAAACTCATAACTGTGCTACCATAGTTATGTAATGCAGCACTATGGAACAAGGGCAACCTAAAGAGAAACTAGCAAAGTACTGGAACAAATCATTCAGAAAAATACTGACTGTTGTAGTTAGAAAGAGTACTTTGTTTCTTGAGTAGTATGATATATTTGATCACACACAGAATCCACACCCGCTTTGGTAGATACTTCTGGTCGTGAAGACATTATGTTGGACAAAGAGTCATGGAAACTATTGTGTTGGAACTCGCATCCTCTTTTTGCAGAGTCTAAATTTACTAGTACCTCTTGGACTGCAGAAGTTGGGTTAGAGATAATCAGGGAAAAGAAGAGGGTGCAAAGGACTTTCTGCTACCTTTTATACACTAAAAAATAAAGCAGTCCTATATAATCCTCTGTATAATATGAACTATGCAGAATTTTTTTTTAATAGGGTGAATTCCCTTGGCAAGTGGCAATTAAAGAAGAAGGTGGTACAGGTCCCTCAGTGTACTGTGGAGGGGTTTATATTGGTGGCTGTTGGATTTTAACTGCTGCACATTGCATCAGGTAAGAAACAGTTTGGAAATGATATACTACTTGCAAGGTAATGTAACTGCTTGGGGGGATTGTGCTTCTCATCCACTTATTTGCTGACTCCTAGAAGCAAAAAATATTGAGCCACAGAGGTCACTGAACCAAAACTTATTATGATGAAACACATGAAAGAACCCTAGAGGAGAAGCAAAATGAGCAAAAGTTCCCATGCTAAACTTCTAAATTCTTATTAGGAACATTAAGTAGATCTCGGTCAGTACCATCAGACTATTCTGAGATCTGCTCTAGCTCTCTCAGGTTCATATGGAACATGCTCGCTTCTACCACATAGGATTTCCAAGTGGTATCCTTCAAAATGACTATTCTGCCTGTTTGTGCATGGTGATCCTGCAGGTAGAACAATCTACAAATTCACTTCAATGTACTTTTCTCTACTCCAGGGGCAAATTGTTGCAGGGATTTGGGATTTTTTTCCTGTTTGTTGTAACTTAGCATTATGGCAAAAGGGTTCATCTTTCAGTTTATCCTAAAGGTGACCAACTCATCTTCAGTCCTTGCGGAAGGGAATTTTGCCGACAGCTTGAGCACTTCGTCTTAGACTAGTCACAGTCATAAAGCCACCATAATAGTCCCAGTTTTGCGGGGCTGCAAGTTCTGTGTAGTACCTCTTTGTAGTACAGGTTTCCCTCAATTTGATGTGGGTCCTGTATATGCAAATTCACTCTTATGAAATGACTCTTTTTATACCCCAAATTCATTATATGCGAAGTAAATTCACTCATGCAATTGGCTCCAGGGCTCCACTTGTCCCCACTCACCCCAGCCCATGGGCTGCGCCATCCTGTGGAGCAGGCAGGTGGTGTGGGCTGTTCCCAGAGCCACTGCAGCAGGAACTGGGGTGAGTGGGGAGAAGCAGAGGCCCAGAGCACGGCAAGGCAAGTCTGTAGGGGGGGCGTCAGGGGGAAGAGACTCAGAGGATGCTCCCTGTTGTTCTCAAATGTGCTAAAGACCAAGATCGCATAGCCTGTTCTCAAGCCTTGTGCAATGGATGGGGCTTGGAATCAGGTGCAGCATAGATTGACATGGCTGTATTCCCAGGATGTAGTCAGTGCATGGCAGCAGCTAGTCTCAGCACACTCCCCAGTAGCTGGAAGCTGTGCCAGGACTGAACATCTAGCAGCTGGAAGCTGCACACATGCCACAACTGGAGAGCAGGGGGGGCTGGGAGAAGTCGTGGCAGGGCAAACTGGGTTGATGCTGCCACTTTTCTTTGCTCCCCTTTTGGGGTATAAGATTAAAGCATGCCACCAGTTCTAATCCAGAAAAGAATTGTGCCCCGGGTATCAAAAGTTTAGGATATACTTCTCCAATAAAAGTATCCATGACTTTCCTGAGTAGTCTATTCCACTGCCATACTAAAAGTAAGGAATTTTTTTCTGGTACTCAGTTGAATTCTACTTTGCTGCAGCTTAAAACCAGTGCTCCACATCGCTGCAGCAGTGGAAAACAGTTGTTTTCTTACTTCTTTATGGCAAACTTTCAGATGTTTGAATCTCCTATCATGTCCTCGCTTAACTGCCTTTATTCCAAGCTAAACATGCTTGCTTATCTCAACCTTTCCTAATAGCGCTTGCTTTCCAATTTCATAGATTTCATAGATGTTAGGGCTGGAAGGGACCTTGAAGATCATCAAGTCCAGTCCCCTGCCCCAGGGCCAGGAAGTTAGCTAGGATCAAAGGATCCCAGCAAGATAAGCATCCAAACGTTTCTTGAATGAGTCCAGAGTAGGTGCCTGCACCACTTCTGGAGGGAGTCTATTCTAGGTCTTGGGGTCTTGGACAGTAAAGAAATGTTTTCTTATGTCCGGCCTAAAATGGTCTTGGAGGAGGTTATGATCATTGGTCCTTGTTTCTCCTTGGGGCGCTCTGGTGAACAGACGTTCCCCCAGATCCTGAGTACCCTTATGTACTTATAAGCAGCCACCAGGTCCCCCTGAGCCTGTGCTTTTCCAGGCTGAACAGTCCCATGGCTCTCAGCCTTTCTTTATAAGGCCTATTATCTTGCCCTCTGATCATGCACGTGGCTCTCCTCTGGGATCTCTCAAGCTTCTCAACATCCTTCTTGAATTGTGAAGCCCAGAATTGGATGCAGTACTTCAGCTGAGGCCTCACCAAGGCCGAGTAGGGCAGGAGGATGACTACCTGAGATTTACTTGAGAAGCAATAAAGGGACCTTAAGTTGTCAGAATTTGACTTTACTGGCAGGAGGGCTGCTGAAGTCTTTGGTGTTAAGTAGAAGTAAAACCATACGTTTTTGAAGGAAAATCATTGGCAGCTTGTTGAACTACTGAGCATGCAGAAAAGGGCATTGTGACCACCTTGCATGAGGAATAGTTAAAAGGAACCTCCTCTCTTGCTGTTCAGTGCTCTCCATAATATATTTTTGCTCTAAAAAATATTCTCCACATCAGACGAAGTGCCCAGTCGATCCACACTGACATTTCAGGAAGCTCTGGACAACTTGGTTCAGAATAGGACAACTCTTTAATACATAGTATTAATTCTTTTTCCAGAAATTCTGATACTCTGCAAAATGGCAGAGTTGGCTACAACTGAGAGCTTACATTTGTGCTGTATTTATTAGCAAAATGTATTTCATATTTCTTTCCAGAGCAACTCGAGTTCATCAATATAGAATATGGTCTGGCTTGTTGGACACAATACAGTATAATCCAGAAATAGATACTTTTAAGCTGAATAAAGTGATAATCCACGAAAAGTATAATGCTGGAACATATGAAAATGACATTGCTCTGCTGGAGATGAAAAGTATAGACAAAGGAAGACCATGCTCATTATCATACAGCATACCTGCCTGTGTCCCATGGTCAGAATATATGTTTAAACCTGGACATAGATGCAAGATTTCTGGATGGGGACTAGAAAGAGGTATTTGATTGATAGTTTATTAATGTATTTTCTTTTTATTCACCTCATGGTAATACTCACAGGCTTCAATCAGGATCCACAATCTTGTATGCTGGGTACCTTGAAAACACTTAGAAAAAATTGTTCTGGTCCCCAAAAGCTAACAATCTAAAAACATTATAGATACATTTCAGGAAAGGGTTGGGAATGCAGGTAAAACATGTCCAAAATGACCCTGGATACATCATGTTATATACATGTCTTTAAATGTCAGTAAAATAGGGTAATCCAGGTAGGAAGGAGGATTTTATAGGTGGAGAATAAGATGGGGGCAGGAGGTATATGTAAGGACAGAAGGGTGGGCAGCTGAGGGGCTGCAGTCAGGGGAGGGCAAAGACAAACAGAAAGTAACACTCCAATGTCTGACTGATATACACAGATTAATGGAGTACAGGCAGTCCTTGGACTTGCAACACAATTGGTTCCTGAAAACCACGTCTTAAGTCAAAACGTTGTAACCTGGAACCAATTTTTTCATAAGAAACAATGTTATAAATTGGGGACTAGTTCCTAAACCAAGGCCCAATACCCTATTTTCACCAAAAATGTCCAAAAATTTTGTACTTATTCAATTATAGATGAGTATCATAGCTACATTAATGTATTTATATTGTAAATAGCAGTCACATTGATTTGGAAGGACTTCTTTGAGGTGACTTTGCTGGACTTTTTGAAAGGCTCTTGGTTGGACTTTTTGAAGGGTTCTTGGCTGGACTTTTTGAAGGGTTCTTGGCTGGAGTCTTCTCAGGAGTCTTGGCTGCAGGTTTTTCTGGAGTCTTGTCTGCTTTCTTAAAGAAAGCGTCCAAGGAAGTTTGGACAGATGTTCTCCAGCAAGATGAGTGATACAGCTAACTTGTTCACTGGCGTGGCATTGCATCTGATCAAGCATTGTAAAGTCGAAACTGGCACTGTAAAGTTGAAACAGGGTGTCAATTTATAAATGTTGTAACTTGAAACATTGTAAATCGAGGACTGCCTGTATATGATATTTTGCATGGGTTAAAAGCTTGGACACATTTCACAGCAAAAGATCATAAAGAGTCTGCATCATCCTATTTTTATTTTCCCTTAAAGTTAAATATGTTAGGCTCTGTTCTGTCCTAAGAACTCAGCCGCATAAAGGTGCAGAAAAAAAGTGAATACATTGGTTCAGGTCATGTTAAGGAAAAGCAAATGTACAACTTCTGATTTATATTAGAGTATGTTTAAAATGCATTTACAATTTTACATATTACAGAGATTTGTTCTTTCTCTTTTTTTAGACAGTGCCAAACAATTTGTCCTTAAATGGGGCTATATTGATATACTGTCAAATTGTACTGATATCTACAAGAACCGTTTTTTTAAAGGAATGGAATGTGCAGGCAAGTATTAATTTCATCACTATTCATTGTGTCACTATTAAATCTCTAATATCCATAGTCCTACGAGCTGATTTTCTTTTAGAGCCATGAACTAGCACCATACCTACAGGCTGGGGAACTCTCTTCTCATCAGTGCAGAGGCAGAAAAGGATCTTGGAGTCATCATTGATACCAAGATGAACATAGGCCGGCAGTGTGGGGATGCAGTCAGGAAGTCCAACCGTACCTTGTCATGCATCCACAGCTGCATCTCAACCAGGTCCAGGGAGGTGATATTCCTCCTCTATGCAGTACTTGTCAGGCCACAGTTGGAGTACTGTGTCCAGGTCTGGGCACCCCACTTCAAGAGGGATGTGGACAACACAGAGAGGATCCAGAGAAGGGCCACTCGCATGATCAGGAGGCAGGCAACAGGGCAGGCCCTATGAGGAGAGGCTATGGGACCTGAACCTGTTCAGCCTCCACAAGAGAAGGCTGACAGGGGATCCAGTAGCCTGTTACAAAGTAGTCAGAGGGGACCAGCAGGCATTGGGGGAGTCCCTGTTTCCCTGAGCACTACCAGGAGTGACTAGAAATAATGGTCACAACCTGGCAGAGGGTAAATTCAGAGACGTCAGGAGGCACTACTTCACTGTCAGGGCAGCTAGGATCTGGAGCCAACTTCCAAGCAAAGTGGTGCTGGCTCCTGTGCAGGGGGTGCTTTAAGACAAGGCTTGACAATCACCTTGCTGGGGTCCTTTGACCCCAGTACTCTTTCCTGCCATGGCAGGGGGGCAGGCTTGATCTGCTCAGGTGCCTTTTGACCCTACTAACTATGAAACTACAATAAACTACATACCACAATTTGAAAGCGTGTCTAATTCTATCCCAACATGCAGTTGGTCCAATAAAAGATATCATCCTACAAAAATGCTTGCCTCTCACAAGCTTACAAAACACATTACAAATATGTATGCTGGGCATTTTTTTTTTAAAAGTAGTTATCTTATGATGAGCACAGAGAATAAACTCCTGCCATGGTTACAACAGGTTCTTCCCAGACAAATTGAAACACTGTGCTAGAAAGTGTAAGGAAAAGTGCAGTAAGAATGGAAGAGAGTGAAGCCCTATTATCAAGAGACTAGGGAAAGCTAGAAGCAATGCCCTAGCATTATAGCAATGTTTCTACAAGATGGTATCTTCACATTCTTTGCCCTTGATCCATTCTTCACAAAGACTACATTCACCTAATTAGAAACAATGGTACCTATCTCAGTAGCAGACAGTCAGTTTCCTTAGATTACTTTTCAAAAAGAAATATAATATATAATAGAGCTGAATCCTGTGCTACTGCACAGGTATAACACCAGAATAACTTGACTCAGCTAATGAGCATCAATCAAGTTACACTAATGCAAATGAAAAGATTTCTACCATCTATAATTCTATACCTTAGCATCTGACAAAGTAGCTATAAAAGCTCATGCCTTTTTGAACATGTTAGTCCATAAGGTGCCACTCTGCCCTGGCTTCTGCCTCACTTTAGACTAACAGGGCTAACTACCTCTCTCTATGGAAAAAAAAAAAAAAAAAAAGTTTTATAGTCCACACAGTAAGAACCTCCCCTTCTGCCTCCCAATAAATTCTTATGTTTTTTTCCTCTCTCTCTCTCTTCCCTCAGGTACATATGATGGGTCCATTGACAGCTGTAAAGGTGATTCAGGAGGACCTCTGGTCTGTTTTGATTCAAATAATGTGGCCTATGTGTGGGGTGTTGTGAGCTGGGGTGAAAACTGTGGAGTGGCTGGCTACCCTGGTGTTTACACAAAGGTGGCAAGTTATTTTGACTGGATTAGCCATCAGGTGGGGAGGGCCCTCATTTCTAAATATAATGTGTGAACGTTTGGAAACGAAGTGCTCCATTGTTACCACCTATACACAAAAATGAAAATTCAGTTCTATGTTATGATCAGAAGTTGTCACGTAATAACTCCTAAAACAAACGTTTAACAAGCACATTGTGATAATGCAATTAGCCTCCTATAAATGTTGTGATTTGTGTGGAAATAGTGTTTTGTACTGTAATTAATTGCCTGCAAGACTCACTAAAAAATGCATGCTTATTAGAAGGAAATAAAAATGTGTGATGCTTTGCAAGTGTTATCATTTCACACTGTGTCTGCATTGAGATTTCCTGTCAGTTTAAAATGGAAAATGGAAATTCACACTGAAAGTAAAGTGACTACAGAAACATCATTCAAACTTGGCAGAAATTATAGTGAGGAAATCCTGTCATGTCACACAGACATTACAGAACTTGAGGGAATGCTCAAAGCCCTAAAACAACAGATCCTCAAAATAACATGGTCCTACCACACCAAGTACAAAGGAATGAAGCCACATAAGGCATCTGCAAAGTAGGCTAGGGATTAGTTCTGAACAGTGGGGCCTGTGCAAATGACTTCAGTGGGTACAGAATCGAACTAAACTTAGAAGTCAATAACAACAATGAAGCAGAGTACAGAGGTACTCAACTTCAATTCTGGTTCACCTTTAATCTGTGATGAAGCTACTCTGCTTTAATGACAGAGGGTATGTCTACATGAGACATTTACTGTGGATTAAACTAATTATCTCCGCAGTAAATATCACACTTCTACATGTATACCTTTATTGGAGTGGAGCAAACTAATTAACTCTGCAACAGGATAGTACTTGTAAATACAAGTAGTATCCTGCAGCCAAGTGTTTTACTCTGAAGCAGCTCACCTATAGATGTTGCCACGGCTCACTGGGGCATGAGGGTGCTTCACTACAGGGGCTGCCTGCTAGCTAGCTTTGCACTGGAGCACCCTCATGCCCCAGCCAGCCCTTCCACACCACACTGAGCCAGGGGGGAGCAGCCCTAGGCTGGTAGGCTGACCCCTGAGGCCCTCTGCCAACTGGGGCTGCTCCAACCCAGCTCAATGCACTGCAGTCCCTGGCACACATTCAGATGGCATGCACAGGACCAATAAACTTTGGCATGATAAACTCTGGAGTTTATTGCTTTGTATTAATTGCACATGTAGACACACCCAGAATTTTGCTCTAAACCAGACCAAAAGGAGAGGCAATAGGTACTATGGCATGGATGCCGAAGGAAACTCCCTCCCAAGAAGAATATAGTTACATTTGAGAATAATTTGTAGAAAAAACTATTCATGGGCCTAGGACTGGAGCTACAGAAAGGGCTAATCAGAACAGAAGCCCACAGCAGTCAGCATCTGTGCTCTGGTCAAACCAAGAGGACCAGAATTTACCTCTTGGGCTAGTGTTACTCTCATAACATTAAATATTCAGACAACATCAGAACCAATTCAGCCAAGTTTGCAGAGCTTCTGAGGCTTAATTCTGTTAAACAATGGGATGAGGTGGATCCACATGGCAGCATAGGATGGCACAGTTCTAATTTACAACTAACTCACAACAGTCTGGTTTAAATTGTGCTTTATTTTTCATGGGTTTGCTCTTCTTCCTCTTCTACCACCTTTTAGAAACACATCATAGCATGTATTTGTCAATGACTACCATTTAGAGAAAAGGATTACAGTTTGACGTGCTCTTCTGGAACCCAAATCAGGAAAGCACCCCTTCTTAGTTAAGTGAGCTATTAGCACATGCTTAAATCCTGTATAGGAAGTGCTTCTGTAGCAGGTTTGGAGAGAGCTCCCCCTTCTGTTTCTATTTAATTCAACCACTATCAGTCAGTTGTCATGTATTTCTCAGGGTGCTTTCTCAAAAGAAGCCATTTGCATTATATATTCCCACCCTATCCAATGGGCTCAAAGTGGATTATAATGGGAAAAAACTCACAAAGATTCCCCAAACAATACTTTTACATGTTGTGGTCAAACAAACAAACTGACAAAAAACCCAAAACAAATCATAAACCTGATTCTTAGTCCCCTGGATTAGATCTCTCTTCCAATATTATCCCACTCAAACTCAGCTATCTAAACTAAAAAAAAAGAAGAAAAAAATTACCAAAACTCTAGAATTCCTGTTAATTTAGTGGGGCATGATTATTCTCAACAAAAGAGGATTGGGCTCTTCATGGTTTCTAGTTCTGTTATCATATTGCCTTTATATCCTGGCTCTGTCTTGTAGCCTTTTCTTACACAACAGGTTCCTGTAGCAGAAACAAGATGATTCAGAAATAGGATCAGTCTCTGTCATATTAGCAGTATCAAAATACTATTCCAAATCAGCATGCTTTAAGAGATAGAAGTCCAAATCCTGCTGGCCACAGTCACACAGTTTCATTGATTTCAAGTAAATAAGGCAAGCACGCTGATTTCAAGTAGACAAGTGCTAAATGTACTGGCCCCAGAGCTCCTGTTTGCTCAGGGAAGCAAGGAGAAAGAAATAGATGAGTCCTAGGAAAATTAAATTTACACACCACACAGAGTGGCCAGGCATATTACCACTCTGCAGGTGTAAAGCACTTGGAGATCTTTTGCTACATGGGATTGTACTCTGGCTTATTCCAGTGGTTCTCAACCTTTTTGACTTGAAGCAACCTTTGGAAAATGCCAGGTCTTTTCATTTTCACTCTTCCCTTGCCTACAAAAAAAATAGAGCAGTTTTTCTACTCCAAAGAACTCAGAAAAACCACAACTATGGACTGCTGTTTGAAATCTCTGGGTTTATCTTGTGAATCATGTTTGCACATCTAACAGCATTAACATTGTGCGGGACCCCACCGTACTTTTGGAAAGCTAACCTAAGGTAACCTACCGTGCTGTGGCAACTTGATTGAGAATCACTGCTTTATTCATTAGCACATGAACAACAGGACCTATGTGATTAAAAAAGGGTGTGCTGTGATGTTGACACGGAAGCTGCCACCGCAGGACTAAACTTTCTGCAATCTCTTGGCAGGCAAGGTTCTTTGAGTAGGTGTGATGTCTTTATTAGACCAACAGAGTAGTTGGGAAAAAGTTCTTGGCAAGCTTTCAGGCCCAGTCAGCCTTCTTCAAGCATAGCGAGTCTCTGGTGTTCTGAGGATCCAAGGAATGAGAGAACCTAATCTCCTGCCCACTCAAGCTAAAAACAGACAACCGGTTTGATCTTGCAGGTACTCAGTTCCCCAGTTATAAAATGTGGGATTAGGCCAGGGTAACCAAAACAGACACTGTACAACCATTTACAGGCTAGGCTTCAGTGGCAATTAAGTCAAACTAGTCACCATTGTTTCAAGGCAAAGTGTGAATTAACATAATTCACAGGTACTTAATGCAGGACACTGAGCTTGGCTCTCTGTAAGGCTAGGTAGGGAAAGTGGGGCTTTTCTGAGGGCATGGGTTTGACTGAGCAGAGAAGGGTGAGCCATACCTGGGGCACAGATCTAGCCAAGCAGAGAGAGGCTTTTCTCCACCCAGCCAGATCAGAGGTGTGGGTCTGACTGAGCAGGGAACCCTGACTTCCCTGCTTATGGGGAGGCAATCTGAGGTTCCCCAAAATGCCCCTCTGTAAGCAGGGGAAGTGGATAAATGCTTTAGAGGCTTGAGCACCCCTCAAACATCCAAAGCACCTGCCTCAAGTGGCAGAAGAGTGCTTATATTCTTCTACCACAAAACTCATAGGTGTCTGCCGCAATAAGGCAGCAGAGCCTATTACCACCTTTTGTCATCCAACTGATTTTCCTTTTGGATGATGCAATAAGGGGTAGCAACATTGGAACTCCTTGCCACTGGATGTTGTGAAAGTTGGCAGTTTAGACAGATTCAAAAAGGGACTGGACAACTTCTTGGAGGAAAGCTGTATCTGTAGCCTTCAAGCATGGGAGTTAGGGGCTCCACTCAGGGATTCAGGTGTTTTGAATCAGACTTCCTTGACTTTAAATACTGCAGGCTACAAAGGAGAAGGAATAATGAGAAAAACCCTGGTCATACCCTGTTCACTCTCCCTCTCAGCATCCACTCTCTGCCACTGTGTAACACGGGCCTATTTGATGCACAAGGAATCACGGATATGAGTCCAGCAAGAACCTGATAGCTCCCCCTGTTATTAGAGGGGGTCATTAATTGTGCATCAGCTGATGCCAGGGGACAGGGCAGGTGCTTCCTAAAGCTGTCTAGCTTCAACCCTGGCTACAAATCAGCTTGTACCAATTTAGCGACACTGATAGTCTACAGCAGTGACAATCCACCTTCTAGACTTGGCAAGCTGAATCACATAGATGGGGTCAGCCTGTGGGCCACATCCAGCATACAGTTGACGTGCTGGATCCAGCAACAAAGTGACCCTGAGTGTGCCAGATTGCTGGAGCTGGCTGCAGGATGTGTTCCAGCTCCATACAGACCACACATATAGGTGGGAGAGATGCTGGACAGACTTGTTGGGCACCGAACACCATTGCTCAAGTCTGGGAACAAAAGCAGATGCCACCTAGGCTAAGGAAGCAGATAAAACAATGGCTTTCTTTTCCTGGGTTCATAGACAGCAGGCTGCCACCTCACAGACCAACTCCTTCAGAGGGGCATAAGCTTTCCCAAGAGACAGCTTATTTCACCTCTTCCAGTTGGCTCTTGTAGGATCCAAGCAAGGCTGGAAGTTGCAAGATGGACCTCTGCTTTGCCCCAACTAACGGCCCTTCTTCAGGCCCACACAAAGCAGAGGGTTGGCAGCATCCAAGGGGGTCTGAGGCATTTTACATTTTATAGAAGCAGGACATTGGCTGCCCTGCTTTACCTGTGGCAAGTTAGGGTGTTAGGTCTGTGTTGTGTCAGGATTGAGGGTACATCTTATGTAGTGTTTAGATGATGACTATATGGGATGGTTTGATAGAAATGATTCTGCTTGAGGCAGGGAATTGGACTAGATGTCTTCTGGAAGTCCCTTCCAGCCTGATTTCTCTATGACTCAGTAACTCCTTCAGAGGGGCAAAAGCTTTCCTAAGAAACAGCCTACTTCACCTCCTTCAACTGGCTGAGGACCTTTCACAGGATCCACACAGGGGCAAGATAGACCTATGCTTTGCCCCAGCCAGTAGCCCTTCTCCAGGGTTGCACCAAGGAGAGGACAGGTGGCATCTGCTGCCAGCCTGGGGGTTAATCAGGGTCTGAGGATGAGGCTGAAGTTGGTTTCTTATTTCCAGATCCTTCTTCCCAGTTCCTGGTTCCTTTCTAAAAGCTAATCTGGACACAACTCAAGGTTGTGAGTCATTCAGAAGCAGCCCCTGGTGGGGGAGACGTGTGGTTTGGGATGGCCTGAAAAGGATTTTGTCTCATAATCCCAGCCTCATCTAAGGTGTATTCAGGGCTGCGTACTTGTCATGTCAGCCCCAATGTTGCTGCAAGCATTGGGGTATCTCAGATGCTGTAACAACCCTTCTCCACTCTGTCTTGTGTTTGGAGGTACTCATGGTAGGCCCAGGCCTTGACTGATCCAATATGAGGTCAGCTGAGTTGCTTTGCATCATTAGTAATTCTTCAGTCAGTGACCTGGTGGTGCCCATTTCCTCTCTAGGTATGAACGGGCATTGACTCACAGTGAGCTCATCCACCCTTTGACGGGTCTTATTTTTAGTCCTGCTGGGTGTCCACACACCCCCTCCTCACCCAGGCTAGCCCAACTGGGGGCGCCAGGTTAGTCACTGATGACCCGACCACAGAACAGCCTGTACTGGTTTACATGGTACCAGAGACCAGGACAAGAGAGGCCTGGCCTGACAGGAGCAGTATACTTGATGCATGATATTATTTGATATCTGTACTGGCAAAACAACATTGCTGGTGACAGACTAACTGTTCAGCCTGTCTCACTCATACTTTACTCTCAGCCCTGAACTGCACATAGATTAGTTGTCCAGAACAGCATTGCCAGTTTTTAAATATGAAATGATTGTATTGGAAGCTCAAAATTATTGTATCAATTGAACACTAAAAAAATGCAAATAAGTAAGCAAATAAGTCTTCTTATTTACTTTATATTGGTCACTGTAATCAGCAGTGGGTGAGTGAAAACTGAGTCAAAATTGAAGCAATTCTTTGTTTTGAGGCAAGCAGTTATAAGAAAGCATTGACGACACACCCAGAGAGTCAGTTAAGACTCCCTGAGAGTGTAGATACATGCCATTTATGTGCCTTAAAAATGGTGGTTTTAGACTAAGCCCACTTAAAAGAGGCACGTGTAAAGGCACCCCCTGAGAATAACTTGTATTTTCCTTGTACTGCATTAATCAGCCACCTCGAAAATCATTGTACATTTTGGGAGTATCAGTTGTAGCTGTGTTACATGGACGAGGTATTGGTTGTAGCTGTGTTACAAGGGCACGGGCAGGTGAGGTTCTATGGGTAAATCTGATATCTTTTATTAGGCCAACTGCAATAGTTAGGAACATTTTTCTTTACACACTTTCAGGTACCCAAAAATTGTTTGGTAAGTCAGCCTCAATTCTGGCAGTACTTTTCTTTTGCTTACAGAGTAGCTGAAGTCTACTTATTTTGGAATTAGGACTGTTTTAAAGTGCCTACTAAGGTTTTATGGGTCATGTTTTCCCAGACATGAGGTTTGTCAAAACACGACCCATCACCCAAGTGCTCGTGCCTGAAAGTGTGCAAAGAACATCCCCAACTACTGTAGTTGGTCCAATGAAAGATATTGGATTTACCCAAGAACCAAGTCTGCCTATCATACGTTTTGAACACGTTTAGTATTCTTGATCGTACAAGGGGGTCTTCTCTTCCTGTACATTGTAAATTGCAAGGGTTCTCATCTGTGAAATATGAAACTCACAATCTGAAGGAAATATGCTTCTACATCCTGCTTGCCACCAGACAACTTTGAAATAAAACGGCTTTTTTAAAAAAACCTCTCTCTGTGCCTACAAAAATGACCTATTCCAATAAATAAATAAATAAAAATAGAGCAGTTTTTCTATTCCAAAGAACTCAGAAAAACCACAACTATGGACTGCTGTTTGCAACATTGGGTTTACCTTGCGGCTCACGTCTGCACACCTAACACCGTTCACATTGAGTGGGACCCCGCCGCACCTTTGGAGAGCTCATGAGGGAACCTACGGTGCTGTGGCAGCTCGGCTGAGAATCGCTGCTTTGTTCCTTAGCACATGAACAACAGGACCCGCACCTGCGGCTCTCCCGCGAAACGGGAACGCGCATTTCCACCCGGGACATCGCTGACACTGCGTGTCCCCTCTGCCCGGCCGGGGCCGGGGCCGGGGGCGGAGCGCAGGCGGGGCCGGGGCCGGGGGCGGAGCGCGGGATGGGGACAGATGGCGGGAGGGCGGCTGCTGCTGCTGCTGCTGGCGGTGGCGGCGCTGGGGGCGCAGGACCAGCCGCCGCACACCCCCGACTGGCGCATGACCCTCAAGACCATCCGCAACGGTGTGCACCGCATCGACGTCTACCTCAACGCCGCCCTCGACCTGCTGGGCGGCGAGGACGGGCTCTGCCAGTACAAGTGTGGCGACGGTAGGGGCGGCGGAGCGGGGCCCGGCGCAGGCTGGGGAGCGGCCGGGCTCTTTTCTCGCTGGGAGCCGGGCAGGCCCGTTTGCGTTGATTGCGCGGCGCAGTGACGCGCTCCATGTAACGTGTGCACGGGGCCGGCGCGGGAGCGTCGCTTTCGGCCGTGTGAGTGTGGGGCTGGTGCGCTGGGTGTAACGTCTGCGCTGGCGTGCCATAGTTGGTTTATGTATGTGGCCAGTCAAGGTGTTGAATCATGTACCCGATCTAAATAGTGCCCGAGGGAGTGGCGGGCTCCGTGTAATGTGTGGCTGTGATACTTCTTTTGCCTGGGTGGCCAGTATGAATGTGTTGCTGGTGCGCTCTCTGTAACGTGCAAGAGGGGCCCTGGCATGATCGTTGTTTTGCACGTGTGGCCAGTTGCGCACTGGGCCAGTGAATGGCGAGGTGGTTGTTTGGCCAATGTGACTGATCTGCAGAGCCTCCCTAGGGGTGCCAGGGGCATAGCCCATGCAGGGCCAGGGGTGGTGAGCTGGCGGTACAGCACTGTCCCCGAGGCCTGGGGCGGTTGCCTCAATTCGCCCCCCTCTAGGGACAGCCGTGCTGCTCTGCAGGAGGAAATGGTGCTTTCTATATAATGTGTGGCGGGGCCAGCGTGTGATCAGATTCGCATGTGTTGCTAGTCTGAATTTAGTGCACACTGGGCCAGTGAATGGTATGATCATTTCTTTGCCCATGTGGCCGATCTGAATGTATTGCAGGATGAAATGGTGTGTGCTCTCTCTGTGTAACATGTGGCTCGGGCTTTCATGTGATCATTCATTTACATGGGATCCTATGACCCCAGCTGACTTCCTGCCCTTTGAGAACCAATGATCAGTGATCTTCCGAGGTCCCTTCCAGCCCTAATGTCTATGAAATCTATGTGTAGCCATTTTGAATGTATGGCATGCCAGGCTAGTGAATTACATGATAATTGTGTGACTTTAAAGCAGGGGTGGGCAAAATGCAGCCTGCGGGCCGCATGCAGCCCACCAAGCCAACCTATCTGGCTTGCAGGGTCCCTAAAAAGTTTAGAAAATTAATATTTATCTGCCCCTGGCTGCCTGTCATGCAGCCCTCAATGGCTTGCCAAAACTCAATAAGCGGCCCTCTGCCCAAAATAATTGCCCACCCCTGCTTTAAAGCATGATGGACCAGTCAGTTATATAATATATGTAACATGTACTAGGGACCATGGTGTGATACTTGCTTTGCATGTGCGGCTAGTAGGACTATGTTGCATGATGAACTGGTGGATTGTGTGATAATTTAGTTTGTACAGGGTCCAGTCGGAATTTACTACATGATGGACCAGTTGATTGGGTAACACATGACAGGGCCATCGTGATATTTATTTGCACGTGTGGCAGTTTATAAGAGCAGAGACTTCTGCAATAATTGCTTTGCACATGTCACCAGTCTGAATGTATGGCGTGATGATCCAGTGAATTGTGTGACAATTACTTTGCATGGTGGCCAATCTGAATTTATTGCATGATAGACCAATCAGTTGTGTAAGATATGCAGTGCGTAGCAGGGGCCTTTAAGGCAGCTTTGGGCTAATTTTGGGGACGGCAGTTGCCAACTGTACATGCCACTGCGGTGTCCCTGGTTGAGAATTGCCTGAATGGTGTGTTGGGATGCAGGTGGCAGTACCCAGCTACCCCTGACAGTGCCTTGGTGGTTCTGCAGATAGGATTGGATGTATCTGCTTTCTGATGCCGGCCTTCTGTCTTGCACAGCTTCCCTGCTGTGTCAGGGAGGCAGGCCTGTTTGCTATGCCCAGAGAAACATGGGCCTAGGCTTGCCAAGGGAACTAGAAGCCTCCCTTAATCAGGGAGGCCAAGTGAAGGCATTGATTGCTTGAGACAGTTGATGAGAAGATTTGCACCTTATAGACTAACTAAATTAGATCTATATGTAGCGCAAGGTTTCCCAAACTGAAGCTGACTTCATCACATACTGTGGAAGGGAATGTAGAAAGTTCTCTCCCCTTCTTTTTTGTATTCTGATTTCTGTCTCCTTATACTCTGCTTTCTATACAGTCCTTTCACAGTATTGAAGGGAGTAAGCTTCAGATCACAAAAGCTTCTGCTATATATGACACTGACGTGTAATCCTTTGGTTTACTTGGTTCTTGTTCAGCAACCCCAAGTGAGTGCAGTTATGTAGTAACACAGCAGTCTTTTGCAACACTCTTCAAAGCGACCATTGTACTCCCACTGTTGCTGGTTGCATCAGATGTAATTCAGTACCATCATGGTTTCAAGCATCTCATTACAGAAGGATTAGATACTTCCAGGAATAAACACTAATCTGAAAATGGATATTGGCTTTGCTAGGATGTTATTAAATTGCCTGAAACTTCCCTCAGTATAGTCAGGTAAATGACTTCGGCCACAAATGCGGGCTTCACAACTTGAGACTATTTTTGTGTAAACTTGAAAAACGGAAGAGAAATATGTAACAGGAATTAATCAGAAATTTAAATTCACATATGTTATTTACTGTGTGAGAATTAGGTTAACTAATTTAATTTTGTGCTGTGGGCTTCATTATTTGCCTGAGAAGGTCAGGAAGGACTTTTCCCACCCCTTACCACACCTACATGACACTACATTTGGTAGTGTGAGCATGCAGGGATTCACTTTTTATGTCTTTAGCCCCTGATGACTTTCCATTGCATGAAACCAGTAATAACTGGAGTAATGCAAAGGCAGCTCTAGAAACTATTTGTAGATGTAAGATATTTTGGCCTAGGCTTCTCTCATGGTAGTCTTACCTAAGAATGTGTTTTATCTGATTGTGTTGGAAAATTTTGAAGTAGAATTTATTAAAACATGTCTTTAAGATTGTCTCAGCTTAGACATACTAAGTCCCAAGTAACCTGTTTTGTTTTCACTCAATGAAGCTCCTTTTGAGGGTGAAACTGAGGGGACAGGGGGTGTACATGCAGATTTTTTGATGGTGAAGTCTTAGGGTGATCTCTGGTGTGCATCTCATGCCACCATGAAATGTGTCCTACTCCCACCTCATTCATTATATGCACCTTGTCTATACAATCCCTCCTTTAGAAAGCTTTTCTTGGTTTGGTCTCAGATCCCAGAACCTGTTCAGTTGCATTGTTTTACCCCATACTTTTCCTATTCTTACATACACACAAATATTGTTGTGCACTCTTCAAATGAACAGGGCTTTCACAAATAAGCAGGAGCTCTTCATTTTGTAGTTGTGTAAAAATTAGCAAAAATACTTGTGTCCTGTTCCATTCCATTTAGTAGGTGTGATGCTTTAGAAAGGAAGTTAGCACAGCTGCTTTGCTTATAGGTAAAAAGTATGCAACATTTTAAAAAGCTGAAGTAAATTTATATTTTTTTTACTGCGGACAGGGAGTCTTGCTTTATCTAGAACAGTTGTTCTCAACCTCTTTTGTACCAGATCCCATTTGTAAACATTGATGACCAGTCCTGACCCAGTGCCCCTGACTCCTGACCCAGTGCCCTCGAGTGTGTGGGGCATTGCGGGGTCCCAAACAGCCCTTTGCAGCCTGGAACTCTCCAGCCTGCAAGGCAAAAGCTACTATCTCCCATGTTTTTCTCCTTTAGAGGAGAATCCATTTTAAAAGTTTGTTGATCCATTTTTAAATTTGTTGGCGACCCTTTCATGTATTTTTACAACCCACTTTTGGGGGTGTGACCCATTTGAGAAATGTTGATCTAGAATATATGTGCAACTTTGAACCAAAATTGTTGAAACTTGAGTGCATAAAATAGATACCTGATTAAAACTTGCCTTTTTTTAAAAAAAAGGAACTTAGCACTTGCAGATGCACCTAATTTACAACCGAAGCAAAAAAACAAAAACAAAACTTATTTAGGGGGTTTTAAATTCTCTTTTGTAGGATCAAAGCCTTTTCCACGTTATGGATATAAGCCTTCACCACCAAATGGATGTGGATCACCAGTGTTTGGAGTTCATGTGAGTTACTTTTTTTTTTTTCCAAGAGCTTTTCATATTTACTCAGTCTTCCTTATTTAATGTTACTAGTAGTTAACTTAAAATGTGCCCTCTTTGAACTTTCCATTCTAAAAATAGAAACAATGTGTGCGCATGTTACTTCAGGTTGTACTTTGGAAGCATTTTAAAGAGGTTAGTTAATTGACAGACTACCAGCTTGATGTTTCCTAATGCAGACTTTTTTTTTAAACATCCTAAAAATAAGGATGCCTATTGGCGCTCATTATTTCTGCTCAGAAGATAGGATCACTATCAAGGATTAAATACTTTTAATGCAGGGAAGATTCTGAAAACCTTGCAGCACTTCAGTGATAGAGCACTCTGAACTGCCCTCAGATAATCTCCTGGTTCAGTTTCTACTCTTACTTTCCATATTATTAGCATTTAGCTTCCTTTTGGAGTACAAGTAACATGTTGATGGTGCAACTGTACCCAGCTTTTATGGGTTCATTTGCATGGCTAGCACGCCATTTTTATGATCACTGGATGCAATAAACTATCTTGGCGGCTGAAATACTAACCTTGAAAATTTTCTTCACAGTTTGACATTGGTATCCCCTCAATGACAAAGTGCTGTAATCAACATGATAGATGCTATGATACCTGTGGGAATAAGAAAAACGAGTGTGATGAACAGTTTCAGTATTGTCTTTCCAAAATCTGCAGGGAGGTACAGAGAACATTGGGAATATCAGAAAGTGTACAGGGTAAGACTGAAAAAAAATGTAATGCAAGATATATTTACCTGATCTTTACTGTGGTTCTGTACAGAACAAGACAGCAGTGGTCTAAATGTGTACGTTTGTATGAAGTGTGTAAATTACAGTAATTGGGGAATAACAAATTCATGTGAATTACCTTTTCCTCCAGTATTCTTATGGGAAGAAGATATGCCTGAGGTATATGTGTCAGGCTTTTTTATATATGTAAAGTTAATAAAAAGAAAGGGGAAAAGCTTGTTTGTTTGTTTTTCTTGCGTGTTTTAAACAACTAGTGATTGATCTCCTGCGTATAAAAAAACAAAAACAAAAAACCCTAAAATATGTTGCCTTGAAATGAAATGTAAGTGAAAGTCTGTGAAAAGCACTAAGCTAATTGTTGAATCTTTCCAAGCTGGCACCTTAGAGCATTTATACATATACATTTGTCTGCTCCAATATGCTGGATATCCAGCACATTGGAGCAGGCTCGATTTAACCGAGTCTGCTCCACACGTGAGCTGATGTGCCTGGCACTGTGGCACATGCATTTGAATAAATGGTGAAAAGCATATCAGCACTGAAAATATGGCAGTGGTGCACTTTTGAACTAAAATACCTTCCATGTGTTTTAGTTCAAGAGTGCGCCACTGCTATTTCCTCAGTGCTGACACCTCATTTTGCCACTTATACATATGTCTGCACCGCAGCACAGCATGTGTAAAAATGCCCTTAGAGGCTAATTGGCTTAGAGAGGTGCTAACTTTCATAGGCAACAACTTACTTAGATGCTAAATATCAATTCTTTTGCATTAAATGCATAGTTCCTACCTTCCTCCCCTCCCCCCTTAATGCTTATGAAAACTTATGCTACAGATTCATAAAAACAAATGTTTAACGATTAGCCATATTTGCACTGTACAGTAATGAAGATAAATACTTATTGTTGCATTGGGTGTGGTCCATCTTCTAAAAGGGTTTTACTGTAAATTGCATGCATATATGAAATTGCTTCCCTCTACAAAATAAAGATCTTAAAATGATGTATAATGACACTGTAGGTAGAAAACAGTGCTGTATATGCACTCCTGTAGATTTTATCTGTAAATTCCTTTTACTTTTTTTTAATAATAGAATTTAGAGCCCACTCTGTTTAGAGTAATATCAGAGATGTTACCTATCCACATAATTGAGGTATAGATTAGACTCCCTGAGCTATGGGGGAAGAAAGTGATTTTGAGCAACTATAGCATACAGTATAATTACCTTTTAAAGCATGCTTTTTTATTTTGGTGAGTAGTGTAGGTATTTCAGTGGGAATGTACAAGTTGGACTCCTTTCTGGTTAGGGGTCCAGTTATGCAAATGATCAGTATTTAGACTTCATAGAGAAGTAGGGCTGGAAGGGACCTCCGTATTTCATCTAGTCCAACCCTCTGCCTGAGACGGGATCATCCCTATCCAAGCATCTCATGTAATCAGTAATCTAACCTCTGGAAAACTATCATCAACCCTGACACAAGACATAACACCCTAACCTGCCACAGGTAAGGCAGGGGATCCATGGTAGCCAGTGTCTTGGTTTTATAAACAGATGTTAATATGCACTCGAGATCCCAGCTGGATGGCCCATGCCCCCTGCTAAAGGAAGGCAAAACCGCCACAACCTGTATCAATATTTGACAAATACATGCCTAAGAAACAGGACCATCATGCTTCCTACTGTGAGTACTCCTGTTGAAAGCAGTCTGGCTGCAGAGTGGACACTTACCTGGATCTTGCAGAGGTCTTTGATTGCAATTAAGTGTATGCAATCAAAGAGCACATTTTGTTAGAACTGTGAAAGACCTGATCCACGCAGAGCTGCCATTAAAGCCAGAGGATATTCTGTATAAAAAGGGGGGCATAAAACAGCAACACAAAGCTGTATACCGAAGATTAGTGTACTCAAGAACGTTTTTTTTTTTTCCATACGTAGTGAATGCAGTCAAGGTTAACTTTATTTTGATATTCTAACTTTCAATAAAAGTGGGTTTAGATGTTGAAAAGAAAACCTAAATGAATGTATGATCGTTCCTTAGTCCCTGTAACATGCCATATTCACATGTTCTTGGGGAGAGCTGGGCTGGGCCTCTCTAGCAGGGGGCTCCCTTCCCCTCAGCCCCTGAGTGACCATCTGTATGGTGGCAGCTGTCGCAGCCCTGCCCAGAGCTGAAGCAAGGGAAATAGAGCCGCCATCCCCCCCCCGGCCTTGCAGGCCCAGACCAACTATCCCTCTGGGGATCTACAGGGGAGCCGGGCTAGGCCTGCAAGCCAGGGGGCTCCATTTGCCCCTTTCCCCACTACAGCTCTGGAGAAGCGCATGTTGGGTTCAATGGTGCTCTAACTCATGGTGCTTTGTGTAAACCATCCTGGTTGTAGTGCCTCTCCTACAGGCTGCCTAAACTTCTGCACGCAGCCTAGCTGTTTCATTTTTTCACTATAAGAGCGTGTTTAATTCCTACAGTAAACTGATTTCCCTTTGTCTTGCAGCCTGTGAATCAACTGTTCAGCTGGTGTTTGATGCAGTCATACATTTAGGATGTAAACCATACTTGGATAGTCAGAGAGCTGCCTGTATGTGCCAGTATGAGGACAAGAGAGACCTTTAAAAGAAGATACTGGAAACCTTACGAACTAGAACTGTGAAAGGCTCAACCCAAGCAAAAGAACCAGCATTTTGTTACAAGCTGTTTTTATTTCATTTTTGTGAAGTGTAATGTTGGTATGAAGGTGGATCTGTTTTCACAGGGACATTGGGTCTTTTTTCCCCTCATTTAAAACGTGTGTCTGCTTAAGCCATCCATTCTTGAAGCTTGGTACTGAAAGCAGTGTCCTTCATTACTTCCACACAAGCTTCTCGTAGGCTGTTGATTGAATGCTACTGAAAACTACTGATGCCTTTTTACTTAAAACAATTCTGCACACATTTGGTGAGGAACATGAAAACAATATAGACTTCAGGCTTTTTTTGTTTTTTTTTAAATAGGTCAGATTTAGGGGTTAAGCAGGCCTTAAATGTCTAGTGTATCTTTGAAAGGATTTTGTGAGTTCAATATTTGATCTTAAATGTTTTGCACTTTTAAGCTGTTGGTAGACTATTACTGTGATTAACTGACTTCTGTTTTTCTACTTTGATTGTATACCTTGCCATGTTTGAATTGACTAGACGAAACCCTTTAATGATACAACTAAAGTCAAAGAGCCTTACTGTCTGCTTATATTCCCAGTTTACTCTGCAGCACTTCTCAGATCCATGTGGATACTTTCAAAGGTTGTGTTGCAGAACCAGACAGTTTACAGCCAAAAAATATGCAAGGTGACACTTGATCTGATGATGCTGAAACACAGCTGTAATTTCATAATTAATTTCAAATAGATGGTATTTTTAGATCAAATTTAATTATATTTGATTATTTGTAACAAAAGTATATTTGTTTCTGCATAGCAAAAGATACATCTTGGTCTGTTCAGAGGGTGATTTATATTTGTGTTGTGTTGACTGTGTTACTGTCTTCATCTCTTAGCTACTCTTCACCTTATCTATATTCTTTTTCATAAAAAAATTAAAAATATTTTCATAACTTGTAGTGTCTTAATGTTTCATCTAGTTGGACAAATGTGCTAAAGACATCTTCATGTAAATGTATTTCTCCTACAGAGTTAACAGATCTTTGTGATTCCTAACTGTTCCCTTTGGGACATAAACATCTTATTTAGTTTAACTGACCTATCTGTAGTAGGTTACTTTGTTTTTTTAACAAGCAAGAACTTCACCAAGAAACTATGATACTTCTTTTTATCTGCAGCTATCAGACTGTCTTTTGTATGATGTTTGATATCAACTTCCAAATCTATGACCAGTTATCAGGTATTATTACTCAATGTGCGACCCCATCTGGGCATTTGTGAAGATTGCAATTTTTGATTAAATGCTGTGCTGTTTGTTGGATACCACATTTGCACAAAGGGTTGTCCAAGATATTCATCTTTATAAGGTGTTGTTTTGAAGTGTCATCCAGATCTCAGTCTGTTCATCTTGACCCACGCTTCTCTGTTAAGGTTATGCCTGATGGAGGACTTGTTTGGTGTTGGTATAATATGCTGCAGAAATAGATATAACCTTTTCTAGCAGTCTGTCTACTCCATTGCTGCCCATAGGTTCAGTTCAACATCTTCCAGGAGCTTCTGGGCTTCATGTACAAATGATTTGTGACTTCTGAGCCTCTTAATCTTCCATCTTTTTGAGTCTTCAGTTAACATGGTGTAGGTGATTTTTCATCAACTGTTGCCTCTATTGCCAGTAAGGATGTTAGGGTGTGTCTTCTTATATCACTTGTTCTAATGCTCAAAAATATGGGGAGTATGTGCGTATGTGTAGGTTTTGCAGCCTGTTGTGAGTCATGGTGCACTATTAAGTAGTGTCAAATGTCAAGCTTTTTAGTGTAACACCTTCTGAACCATACAGGAGCACAATATCCTCCTGGGGTATATACCATTGCAAGTGTGGTGGTTCTGAGCACTTCGAAGTTGGCACCCCATGTCAGGCTGGCTGAATATCTTAAGACAACTACCCATGCAGAAACTTTACTGCTGACTTTCTGGAAGTTACGTTTGTTCATAGGTGAGGGAATGGTCTGATGCAACTCCTAGGTAGGTTGGGGTATACACACGGGGAAGGATATAGTTACCTACTCTGATATTTGTCGTGATCTTGGCTCAGTGACTGTGCAGGTGGAAGAGTGACGATATCGATTTTATGCTCAACTTTAAGCACTACTTGTGGAGATGAGTCAGCAATGAGTTCCATGTCAGTGGCTCTTCTAGTTCTGTCATGTCTATTCCTTGAGCTGCTATGGCAACATCAGTGTACGTGTATCAATCAGATTTACTGATAACTTGCAACAAATCCCTGTGTCTGCTAAGACTTCAACTTTCACTTCAGGTTCTGTTTTAATTTTTTTACTCCACTTGTTTGTGGAATCCTAATGTACACTATTTCCTTGAAAGAGGAATGGAAACGAATAGCCTAAAATCACTTGATAAGTTGGGCTCAATTCTGTTAGTGCTTTTCTTTGATTTATAGAGTGATTGAGTAACTGAAATATACTTACTTTCTCTGGAATTAGGACAGTTTTAAAGTGCGTACTAAGGTATTATGAGTCATGTTTTTAGAAACTTCTGCTTTGAAAAGTTTTTCTAATGCATAGTGTGATACAACGTATCTTGCTGATACGGAAGTGTTCCTACAAAAAGAGGGTTAAACAGTTCTATTCTGTGTGTGTGTTTTATTTTATAAATGTATGGTATATATTGTGGCTTACTAGGATTGTATGCATTATAATTTCAGCGTGTTAAAGTCTATAAAACATTTTGCTCTCTTAAAATTGGAAAAGATGACAGAGTGCTTTGGAATAGCTGAGTTTAGGTTTCTAACTTAATTTATTCAGAGCTAACCTGGGCTCTTTGTTTCCAGTTCCCAGATTATCATCCGTACCACAACAGCGAGCACGAACACAGAAGCTGCCTCATGTAAAACACCTATTTAATCAAAACAATGAATATCTGTTATAGTTCTAAACTAAGTTGGATATGTAAAATCTTATTCGATGTGCTTGACTAAGCACATAAAGGGTTGAGGGCCTGTCTACTACTGCATCCTGCAGTTGCTGCGTGAAAGCATTTCAACAAAGAAAAGGAAATATCAAACTACTTTGGGGGAAAAATACCTTCAGTACTGGTAAATAGTTAGTGAATGTTTTAGCGGCTTGAAAAACTGCCTGCAGAGCAAAGGTAGCCTTTCATTTCTTCTGGAGTCTGAGAATTTTTGCTCGCAGGGATCACGTTTTTGTTCTGACATGTAATCAACAATGAGTGGTTCTCAACCTTTTCAGACTCAAGGCATCCCTTTGAAGATGCCAGCTCTTAGGTGTTGCAATTTTTGACTGGAAAAATAATAAGAGCAATTATATTTTGTGGCAATGAACTCAGACCACAACAGCTCAGAATGCTTTTAATACAATGGGTTCCTACACACAATCTCTGGAGTTTATCTTGTAACTTATTTGTAAGTGTTGGTACACCTAATGCTGCTAATATTGCATGGTACTCTTAAAAGGATCTCTCAGCACCCCAGGATGTCATGGCATCCTGGCTGAGAATCACTGCCATAAAAAAAATACCAAACAGAAAATACAAGTTAGTTAAAGTTAGCTATGTTATTAAATGATTTGAGGTAACTAAATTCCTTGCTGTTCCCTACTGGCATTTGACTTATTAATGTGCCCTGCTAAATAGTCAAGAGTAACACTGATTTAAAGACACTGTTTTTTCTTCAAGTTGAGGCATGAATCTAAACTCCACACAAACTAGCTAGAATGTGTTCAGCATTTTGTGGAAAATATTTTCCATAGATAGAGTTGAAATTATTTGAACAAGGCCAAGCTCGTTCTCCTTTTCAGGAGATCCAAGAAATAGTTGCCTGCCAAGATACAAAAACAAAATACTACAAGAAGTCCAATACCATTTTAGTTCATGTGGTATCTAATACTTTAATCCTATGCTTCAGTCTCTGCCCATGTTCTTTGGGTAGGTTCTAGGCCTGTTTTATCTCATGCTAAACCAAAACGCATAGCTCCCTGAGGCATTAACAATCATGCCTGTCTGCTATAAACCATTTTAAACCTGTCTATCAATTTCTAAGCTTTACTAAAATATTCCTTCCCTTTCATCAGTTCAGGGGTTCAAACTAGAAAATACTGACACATTTGGTACAGAAATTGACATGCCTAGCTATACTGGCAGTTTTAAGAATGTATTACACATAGGGTACATCTACATATGCAATTAGCACACATGAATAAGCTCTGGAGTTTACAAGTCCTGCCCTGCTGTGGAGTTTATTAGTTTTCTGCATCCTAATTGGGGGTGTATGTGTAGATCCTGAGATGTTTACTGCAGAGCTAGTTAGTCAGTTCTGCAATAAACGTGATGTGCCCACTCTTATCTTAAACACATATACAAATGCACACACTATATCACTGCAGCTGCTAACATACAGAATAATCGTAGCTTCTTTTTAAAAATATGATTTTGATAAGCGAGTAGCAATAATTAGGATCTGCAATATACAAGAATTTTTTTTTTTTTATTTTTTTTTTTGGCATGAACAAGTCTCTCTGGTGAGACGTACTGAATTTACATGATCAGCACAATTTTTTTGAACCAAAGGCAATTTAAACTACAACTTGATTATGCTTTGTTCTAGCCTGCCTCTGCCAGTCTGATGATAGCAAGTCAAAGCACAGAGCTGTTACATATTATTGTGCCTAGATAAGAGGTGGGTAGCTGTGTTAATCTGAGGTCAAGCAGAAGACCGGGCAGGATGATGAATTTAAAGCAGGGATGGGCAAAATCGGGCCTGTGGGCCAGATCCAGCCCACAGTGGACTCAATTTCCCAGCAGTTCCTATGGCAGCAACTCCTTTTGGCTGCTACCACCAGCCTCAGCCCCACTGCCAGACTCAGCCCCACTGCCTGGGCACCCTAGCTCATCCACCCCTCACCCACTGCTGGGTGTAGGACTCACGCAAGCTGGGTGTGTGGCCACTTGCTTGGCTGTGATGGGGCCCTGGTTGGGAGCAAGAGACAGGCATGGCCAGGGAGATCCCAGGATCTTGGGGCAGTGACAGTGCAGACCTAGGGCTGGGGCTGGGGCTGAGGCAGAGCTGTGATGTGCTGCACATATGCCCCTGGGATGGACATGGGTTCTGTGGATAAGGGTGTGCAGTGAGAGGATCGTGGTTCTGCCCTGTCCCTGCACTGTCACCACCCCATGATCCTAGCCCTGAAGCAGCTCCTCACCCAGCCGTGTGCCCTGCCGGTGTGGCTCCTGGCCATTCTCTAAGAAGACTCCAGGATTGCAGGGTCACAACAGCACAGTGCTGGGTTCACATGAGCCCAGGATCTTTGTGGAGAGTGGTTGGGAGCCACACATGCAGGGGCTGCTAGGAAATGGAGTCCAGCCATAGGCCAGATCCACCATTTTGCCCACCCATGTGCCTTAGACTCTAATTGGTTCAGAGAGGCATGAACTTTCATAGGCAACAAACTACTGCAGATAAGAAATGAGTAAGGGCAATTACAGGGATGGTATCCATTAGAAGGAGAGGAGTAAGTAACCTCTTACTTAAGACATCTTTGTAACTGATTCCAAATGCAGAATAACCGTTTACTGTAGTTAAGACTCGTATCCATGCAGACTTTTGCCCATACTTGCCCCAGTGCTCACTTGGTCTATTTAGAAGGTTTTCACAATGATCTTTATTCTCTAGGATAAACTGGAATACACACCTACCATGACATTCAGGTCTCTGGATTACAACCCCCCTCCCCCTGCCCCCAGTTTGGAAAAAAGGGGTATTTTTATGCAAGGGATGATGCATCATCAGATCAAGTGTCACCAGAATGTGTTCAGGATTAGGCTAACTGTTGTCACTGAAATGAACAGGAATTTTAGTGCGTTTTCACTGAAGTAATAAAGCTAAAGTTGAGGACTTCTGTGTATCCCACCATTACTGCTACACCTACAGCAGCTGTTAAATGTTTTTACATCCTACTTCCTTTGTTTCTTGTAGACTGCAGCAGGTGAAATGTCAAACAATACAAGTGTAATCTGATGCTGGTGCAACTGATCATGCATATTATAAGAGAAACTAAAGGGAGCAAATGTAGACAGCTTTGTTTAGCTACCCTTTGACATTGGAAGCATTTTTATTATATACGGGAAGTATATTATTAACAGACCTCAAAACACTGAGCATGCAAAAGAGACAGCAAAGAGCAGCCTGGAGCTGATTCTTGAAAAGTGCAGGACTAAATCAATCATGTTGGTTTAATCTGACTCCTCAGAAGGCAGATCCTCAAAGCCCTTTAAGCGTGAAATTGTTTTAACTATCTCGCTTCAATAACTATTGGGTTGTCATCAAGAACAAGATTTAGTGTACAAAAACAGTTTGCTAAGATGCTATGAACAAGTTATGATGAAAGAGGCCTGTAGAATTGGGAGGGTCCTCATAGGTAACGTATTCCAGCCCACAGCACTGACGCAGGATTGATCCACTGTTCCTAAGCCAGTTCAGAAGATGCTTATCCAGTCTCTTCAAAACTGCCAGTGCAGGAGATTCCATAACTTGTATAGGCAGCTGTTGTCCTATTGTTTTAACAAGTAGAAAGTTTCTCCTAAGAGTTAAATCTGCTTCGCTGTAATTTAAACCCATTGCTTCTTGCCCTCCCTTGCACAAGGAAGAATGTTTGTTTTTCTCCCTCTTTTTATAGAAATCTTTCAAATAGTTGAAAATTACCAGGCTCATCTCCTTAATCCTTTTTTCTAAACTCATTATACTTAGTTCCTGCAACCTTCTCTCATATGGCTTGCATTTTACCCACTTTTATCATCTTTGTCAGTTGCCTTGGGATCCTTTCCAGTTTTTTTTGTATACGGTGCCTTGATAACAGATTCTTAGTGTGGCCCTTCTGCTACATTACTATAGTCATTCCTTTACGAATGAAGACAAATACACTCTTCTGCAATTTTTCTTTATAAGATATGCAATCCTGAGTTGGACCACAACGGTAGTTTGATATCCTTTCATACTGGCAGAAAGTGGTGCTAAGGGAAAGAGCATTTAAGCAGACAGCCCTATGCTTTCTTCCTACAGCCTACAGTGTTAATAGATTTCATAGACATTAGGGCTGGAAGGGACCTCGGGAGATCATCGAGTCCAGCCCCCTGCCCAAAGGGCAGGAAGTCAGCTGGGGTCATACGATCCCAGCAAGATAAGCATCCAGTTTACTCTTGAAGGTGTTCAGTGTAGGTGCTTGAACCACCTCTGCTGGCAGACTGTTCCAGACCTTGGGGGCTCGGACAGTAAAGAAATTCTTCCTTATGTCCAGCCTGAAACGGTCTTGCAGGAGTTTGTGACCGTTCGACCTCGTCATCCCTTGGGGCGCTCTGGTGAACAAACGTTCCCCCAGATCCTGGTGGTCACCCTTGATAAACTTATAGGTGGCCATCAGATCACCCCTGAGCCTGTGCTTTTCCAGGCTAAAGAGTCTCATGGCTCTCAGCCTGTCATCATAAGATCTCTTTTCCTGACCTCTGATTATGCGCGAGGCTCTCCTCTGGACTCTCTCAAGCTTCTCCACATCCTTTTTGAATTGTGGAGCCCAAAACTGGACGCAGTACTCCAGCTGCAGCCTCACCAAGGCCGAGTACAAGGGGAGAATGACGCCCCGGGATTTGCTCGAGAAGCATCTATGGATGCAAGCCAGCGTTTTGGTCGCTTTACTAGCTGCAGCATCGCATTGCAGGTTCATGTTCATCTTGTGGTCAATGATGACCCCCAAGTCTCTTTCTTCTGTAGTGCTAACCAACATAGCACTGCCAAGCCTATAAGGGTGCTGCAGGTTTTTCCTCCCAAGGTGGAGAACTTTGCATTTTTCAGTGTTAAACACCATCAGGTTCTCGTCCGCCCATTTGCTGAGCTTCTCCAGGTCAGCCTGGATCACCCGCCTATCTTCTGGCATGGATGCTTTGCCCCAAAGTTTGGTGTCATTGGTGAACTTGGCCAGTCCACTCCTGACTCCAATGTCCACATCATTAATGAAGATGTTGAACAGGATGGGTCCCAGGACAGAGCCTTGAGGGACCTCACTGGTCACAGGGCACCACGATGAGTGACTGCCATCAATTACAACCCTCTGGGTCCGACCACGGAGCCAGTTTCCCAGCCAGCGAATTGTGGTGGAGCCAAGGCCACAACTGGCCAGCCTGGCCAAGAGGCGATCATGGGATACCAGATCAAAGGCTTTTTTGAAGTCAAGATATATGACATCAATCTCTTCTCCCTTGTCCAGGTGATAGGTCACCTGGGCATAGAAGGAAATGAGATTGGTCAAACAAGACCTACCCGCAACAAACCCGTGCTGGCTATCCCTTAGAATGTTAGCCTGGGCCAGTCCATCAAGGATGGCCTCCTTAATAAACTTTTCTAAGATCTTCCCCAGGATAGAAGTCAGGCTAATGGGCCTGTAGTTAGCCGGATCCACTCCCCTCCCTTTCTTGAAGATCGGCACCACATTGGCCTTCTTCCAGTCTTCAGGCACTACACCAGAGCACCAGGAGTTCTCAAAGATCCGTGCCAGGGGCTGGGCTATGACGCTCGCCAGCTCCTTGAGTACCCTGCGGTGCAGATTGTCAGGGCCGGCTGACTTGAAGGTATCCAGCTTCTCAAGGTGTTCCTTCACGAGGTCAGCATTTATGGAGGGTAGGGGATCCCCATCACCCGGATCTCCCTGTCCCATAGCAGGCATGGGCGTCCCATGGGACTGACGAAAGGCTGACGCAAAGTACCTATTTAATAGGTTGGCTTTTTCCTGGGTGTCAGTTGTCAGTTGCTCCATCTGGTTTAGCAGGGGTCCAACATTGCCCTTGCTTTTCCTCTGGCTCCCCACATATCTGAAAAAGGACTTTTTGTTGTCCTTGATGCTTGTAGCTAGTTGGAGTTCAGTTGCAGCCTTGGCTTTCCTGGTTTGCTCCCTGCAGGACCAGACCAGCGTGGAGCAATCCTCCTTGGAGGTGAATCCCGTCCTCCATCCTTTGTAGGCTTTCCTTTTTCGCCGCGGGAGGTCCGCTAGGTCCCTGGAGAGCCAGGAGGGCTGCTGTGCCTTCTTGCTGCCTTTCCTCCGTGTTGGAATAGATTTAGCTTGTGCATGGAGGATCGCTTCCTTGAGAAGCAACCACTCTTCTTGAACTCCCATCTCCCTGGGGTCATGGTCCCTGAGGGCCTGACCGACAAGCCTCTTGAGCTTGTCAAAGTCGGCTTTTCTGAAGTCAAGGACTTCTGTGTTGCTGACTGACTTGCCAGCTTTACGGCGGATGGTGAAGGTGATCAGCTTGTGGTCGCTGTCGCCCAGCTTCCCATCGATCACTAGGTCGCCGATTAGGTCGTCCCCCGTAGCCAAGGCAGTCCCAAAGTTGAGGTTGCACCTCTAACTTCCATGTTTTTAATACCTATGATGGACCTATTTTCCATCAAGTTATCCAATACATTTTTAACCTGGTTATAATTACCAGCTTCCACAACAACTAATGTCATAAGTTAGAGTTGTGTGAGAGAGTTTCCTTTCATTAATTTTAAATCTGCCACCTAATGATTCTGTCCCCTAGTTCCCTATTGGGAGAGATAATAAAAAGGAAGACCTTATTTTCTTTCTCAATGCTAAGAGCTATATTATAATCTCTTTAATATCTCCTCCCCCCACAATCATTCTGTCATCTTGCTCTTCTCTAGTCTAAGAAGTCCTAGTTTACTTAGTCTTTTCTCAGATGGAAGCCTCTCCATACTTCTGATCATCCTTATAGCCCTTTTCTCCACCTTTCCTAGTTCTATGGTGTCATTTTTTTGAGGTGGGCGACTAGAACTGCACACAGTATTTACAGTGTGGTCAAGCCATAGATTTATACAGTGGTATGATGACATTTTCTGTTCTGTTTTTAACTTCACACACTGTATTTGCTATTTTGACTAGCAGCTCTTTAATTTTCCTAATATTGGCCTTTTAAATTTCTATTGTTAAATTATTAGATGTGATTCTATCCATTTAAAATGGCAAACAGATTCCTTGTGATTCAGGAAGCATGTTGAATCTGGTAAATTACTTTCCTCCCTCCTCCCCCCCCCCCCGCCCCGCCCCCCCCGAAAAAAAAGAAAGCATAGCCCTGGGACTGGTGTCTAATCCTGGCAAAGCTTTTCCTTGCAAAACAAGACTGGTGTCTAATCCTGGCAAAGCTTTTCCTTGCAAAACAAAACAGAGGTAATAATAATTACTAATCATTTATATCACATCTCAAGTCCAGGCAATGACTTATAAACCGATTAAGACACATTTCCAGCTCCTGAGAGTTTACACTGTCACAGCAGAGACAAGACTAGACAGGGAACAGCAATTCAGAGGATATGAAAAGGCTGAGCTAGGACACAATAAGGAAGATTTCTGGAAGTCATGAGTCTAAAGGATAGACTTGGAGGGAGGGAGGAGGGGACTGTTGGTAGAAAGCGTTTTTTCTGAACTTGGAACCTGATGTCTTGCTAAGTTGCTTACCAAGCATAGAAGTAGTATGAATTAGGAAGAAAAAGATGGGGAAGAATATAAAATAAAAACAGAAACATGTTTTAGGTTGGAAGGGAAAGTACTGAGGGCTTCAAAGAGGACTGGCTTAAGGATGTTGGAGGTCCTGGGCACAGGGTTGATTGGGGCCCTCTTGTGCATTTATTCACAGGTTCCTTATGCTGGAGCACAGGTAGGGGCACATTTAGCATTTCATACCGCTGAATGTTTGAATTCTGGCACATTTATGTGCATGTGCCTTGGCTTCCTCTCAAATTGGACTCTGCACATCTGTGCTGTGTGCAAGGTCATGCATGCCATGCTTTGGTACTGTCTGATGGGGGCTGAGGCCCAGCCCTTGGGATTCGTGTTTTGTAACAGAAGTGCCTGCCAGGAAAGGGCAACCAGTTCAAATGCAATGCAGCAGAAAGATTCGGAAGAGGAATAACCTAGAAGAGCATCTCATTTTTCTGAGTGAGATTTTAAATTGCCCTAACGTTTCTTTTGAGGGTGCAAGCTGCGTGCAAGGCAGCCCCTGCTCTGGCACAGCACTGGAGCACATACAGGGCCTGGCACCTTAATGCTGTAGAGCAGCATCAACAAGCTTTTTACCTCCGCAAGCCAGACAAGTGGCTCAGGATTGGCCCATGGGCCACTGGACTGGCAGGGTGCAGCACCCCACCCACGCCGGCCTTGTGCTGGGTCCAGCCCCTCTCTGCCCAACTGAGACCTCACCTGGGCACCCCGGGCCTGCTCTCTCAGGCAGCGGCCCGCTCCCCGGCCCGCGCGCTCCCCACCGCTCCGGACATTTGTCAGCGAGGGAGCAGCAGGGCAGCAACTGCTCCTCTGTGCATGTCCAGGCAAGGTGTTTTGGGCAGACGCTATATGGCAGACTTTCCAAGCCTAGGCAAGGATTTATATGACACCTGCCCAGCGCCCCTCGTCTACCTGTGTCCTCAGACCAACGCGGCTACAACCGAAAAGCCGCGTCCGCAGCCCCTGGGGGCTGGAGGCCGCTGCGGGCTGTGGTGGAGAGCTGAGGCCGTGTGCACACCCCGCCCTGAGGCGCTGGACCCACGACTCGTGCGGGAGCCCGGCTGGAGCCGGAGCCGCAGGGCGTGGCGGACTCTTACGGCCGCCCCCGCAAGGCAGGGCCGGGGCCGCGGGGCAAGAGGCAGCCCGAGGCCCGCCCCGCGCCGGCTGTGCAGGGAGGAGGCAGCGGAGGCGGGGCTGGGCCGGGCCGAGCCTTGGCGACGACGCGGCCATGGCGGGCGCAGGGTGGCAGCGTGCTGCAGGTAGGGCCTGGGGGGCACCGTCTCGCCTCTCCGCACCGCTTTGTCCGGGCGGGGCCCGCGGGCCGGGCCCGGGCAGGGCCGTGCCCGGCCCCATCGGCCGCCGCCGCTGCCACCTTGGGCTGGGGCCGGCGCCCTGGGAGGCGGAGGGCGCCGGGGACTGGGGAGCGCGGCAGGGGCGGACATGGGCAGAGGGATGGACACGGCCGGCGGGCAGAGCCAGGTAGTGGGCTATCGATATAGCTAGGCTCTCTGCTACCTCCTGTGGGCTCTACCTATCGATGTACAGAGATCTAGGTATATACTTATGGTATTTTATATATATATACGGATGCTCCAGAACATGCCCACTCTCTAGAAATGCTTATATTTGAAAGGTTGTTTAACAAGCAGTGTTGTTTTTCAGGTGTACGAAATGCCCCAGTAGTATCATGTATGTAGAAAACCGCAACACCCTGTATTGTGTACAACGTGCCCTGAAATAAAATACACACCATGTTTTTGGAAGGAATGAAGAAAAGTTTTTCCAGTTACGGATTCATAGAGTAGGACCTGACCCACCCACCCTTTTCTCCTTATGTTCCTGTTCAAGCTAATGGGAGAAGCTAACAGATAGCAAAATTTCCCTGAGAAAGGTTGGCTTGATTAGTGAAACATGAAGAGCATTGGAAAGGAGAAACGACTCCATATTAAGACCGGTGAAGAACCGTGGGCCATTAAGTCAGTTTACTTCCTCAACTGCCTGAATAGTAATACTACTGCGCTGTGGACTATGAAGCACAGCAGGATGGTTCTATCCCAGGCAGATGATCAGCTTTCTTAATATCCGTACCCTGGATTTAGGGAGCTGATTTTTGGGGAGGTGAAGTAAATATTGTATATGCAAAATATGGTATGGTAAATGAAAGTCATAGGAGATCTATCTGTTCTTATTGCTCAAGGTTACACAGAGTCCAGTCTCTCGCTCTGATAAGCAGTCACATTATAAAAGCGTTCTAGCATGCTCAGAGCTGGCAGTTTAGGGTGTCCTCAGGGCATCCTTACTGAGTCATTGCATTTTTTTTTTAAATGTTTCTCAACTTCAGCAGGACCAAACAATTTAGGCATGAGTAAATACACCTATATTGTGTGCTAGTCATTACATCCACTTAGACCAGTGGGGGCCAAACTGTTTGACAGGTGTCCCACAAATTAGCCTTGTCTCCTCCCTGAGTATTAATCTGATCCCCTTCCCCTTTTCCTCCCCTGCCAAATCTGTTTCTGTCCCAAGCCCGATCTGCTCTGCCTTCTGCTTCCTGCCCTATCTGCTGCTGTACTGCTTGTCCCCTCCCTGATCTGCCCCATGCCACACAGAGGGTATCCATGCCACTTGAGGCATGCCACCCCTGACTTAGACTGTGATTGTTCACTTTGGTGATCAGTGAAAGGAACGTTGACACCTCTAGATTTTGTAATAAAATGCACATACACGTGCACACAACATGAATTTTCAAAAACTTCTTAAAGGTACTTCAGTACCTGGATGGATCCTCTTATATCCCAATGCAGATTGGGTGGCTCACTCACTCCCTTCTTTATAAAGCTGGAATTTCCACAACCTAAGGCCAACAGGAGGCTTCCATACATTGGGGAGAGAAGGATGATTCCCAACAAGAATTACAAGCCAGATGTGACAGCTTTCTAACTAGAAACCACTTGAATAATAACTACAGAGGTAAAGCCAAAAATCTTCCTTGGTTTGCTTTAGTCTGCATCCAGTGAGTAGTCTTACACTACCCAGAAAAAGAAAAAAACCTCTAGGAAGGCTTATTTTACCATAGTCCACCTGGAATAGCAATGGTTTCTGTGACCTGTGTCTTCTTCCCTTGAAAAATGTCTGTCCCTTGCCTAACTCTGCCCTCTCCTCTGGAATGAAAAGAAGTCCTCTATTCCGCTTTTATGCATACTGGATCAGTATGTAATTCATTTAATAGTCTTAATTTATTGTATAGTACTTAAGCCTAATTTACAGCACTGTCACGCCAATATTGACTTGTTCCAGTCTTTTTCAAGACTCTTAACACCAGAGGACTGTGTACAAGGGTGTAGGTTGTAGCCGTGTTGGTCTAAGGACATAGGCAGACAAGATTCTTTAGGTAAATCTGGTATCTTTTATTGGATCAACTAAATAGTTGAAAAAAGTTTTCTTAGCAAGCTTTCAGGTTTAAAAACCCTTCATCAGGCTGAGGAAGCATCTCTGTATTGATTATTAAGGACAGGCAAACGTAGCCTTTCCTGAAAAGTGTTTAAGCTTCCCTAGTGAATTATGAGATGAGTCCAGTGTCCCCCACCATCACTATAAAATGGCATGCTTTAAAATGTTTGTTTGGAGAGGTTGACAGTAAAGAGGAAACACCGCTTGACATTTTCAGGCTGCTGAAAGTTTGAAAGTTAAATATTTGTAAGGCTTTTTTTTTTTGCAGTGAAGTAAGACTTTTCAAACTGAGCTCCAGAAACACAGGTGAAATTAAAAAAAGAAACACAGACCCACACATTTTCTTTGCTTAGCTGTACAAAAGGGAAGTAGCAGATGAAGCGTGGTCGCTAAGCTAAACTGCGTCTGCACTTTTGGTTCTTCTACCATTGGTCTAGAATAGTGGTTCTCAACCTTTATGGACTGCAGACTCCCCTCATTAGATTCAGGACCCCCCTCAGAAAATGCCAGTTCTTAGCTTTCACTTGTTTTTTGACTATGGAAAAACAATAGAGCAATTCTTTTGGTGCAGAGAACTTATAAAAATTGTAACAGGTCAGAATGACTCTAACACTATGGATTCTTACTTGAAATCTTTTGGTTTATCCGGTAGATCATGTTTGCACACCTAACAGTATTGACATTGTATGGTACCCCACAGAACCTTTCAAAGGATCTCAAGGCACCCCAAGGTGCTGCACAACCCTAGTTCAGAATCATTGGTCACTGGTCTAGAATGCTTGGTACATCGTGATCTCAATGGTGAAATGACCCATGTCGACCAGGTGAAAGTTGATTTATTTTTTTTAAATTTCATTTAATTTAACCTAGCTAGCTAGCTTACCTGTTCTCTAGTATATGTATACCAGCCTCTGGCTTCTTTACTATTCATTCCATCCAGGAAGAGCGCACACCAACTGCAGATGCTTCCTCAGCCTGACATTATACCCAAAAGCTTGCAGAGAAGATTTTTTTTCCAACTATTTGAGTTGGTCTAATAAAATATACCAGATTTCCCCAAAGAACCTTGTCTGCCTATGTCCTTAGACCAACACAAACCGCTGTTCTCTAGTAACACTTCTGCTTGTGTTGCCATGAGTGGAGTTGCCATTAGGCTATCCTAGCATTAGGCTATCCTAGCAATGGAGGGGAAGTAGTAATGTGGATGAGGCTTTATTGACCTGAACTGGCTCAGTAGTTAGCAATTAGAATGGTGGGGAGTGAAGGAAAGGGTACAAAATCCCCACAAGTGCATAGACCCATCATGTCTGAGTACCTGAAATCTGTTCAGCTGATCTGTTACAAAAATAAATTAGGAAAAGTCTTGTTATGTCATAAAAAGATACTGATTTTTTTTTTGCTGACTCAAATTTTAGTAAGAGATGTTGTGTTTTCTAGTTGCAGAGCAGATCCAGGTGGATAGTCACCCGACATTTCAAGGTACAGTACTGATTGCTGCTCTCATAATGCATCTAGCTGAAAAATAGGATTGTGAGATGTACAAATGTGTTAAGATGGGAAAAGGCCTCAGTTGGACCTAATCATCATTAACAGCTTTAGCACATGAGTCCAGTCCTCTCTCCCATGTGCACCCAATACTTTCACTGACTTCAGTGGGAGCTTTGAGTATATTAAAATAACTTGTGTATTGTGCACAGTTCAGCAAAAGAAAATGGTGTTCATGTTTCTGAATGTCACCTGTTAGTTACACCTAGATCAGTTCACTGAGAGGGTATAATAACCAGACAGTTAACAGTTCATCATTTCTGTATGCTGGAATCAAGATTATACACATGTAAATTGTGTGTGCCTTTGTATATTTCCCAATTTTAAAAATCTAGTTCATTAGGACTGTAATTAAGAATGGCCTCCAGAAGTGACCCCTATAAGATCATGCACTCAAATACATTTCAGCAGAAATTGGAGGACTGTATGCCTCATCATTTGCCTTATGCTTAAGTTGCTTGTTCACTTTACAAGTGCATTTGCAAATAGATACACAGGCAAGTTTAAATGTGAAACTTTGCTCTTGATACTTCTGATTACATGTACCTTTACATGATACAGTTCAGTCACCTTTTGTTTCTCTCTTTTTTATAGCTGAAGATAAAAACATTATCGAAAAAGATTCCCTTGATAAAAGGTAAAAGATCTTTGTTTTAAGCAGGATGACTAATGATGGTAATGGCAGAGTCCTGCAGATAAGACTTCTAGCGAGCAGGAAAGTGAAATTAAAGGCCATTTATTTAAATTAGTTGGGTTTTCTAAGTCTCTGGTAAGAGTCCAAGTGGAGCACCCATGAAGCAAACACTAACATAACAGATGTCTCAAACCTGAGTAACACTGGAACACGCATAAGCATTACTCTGTTGTGAAGGTGTCCAGAGGCAAGGCTGGGTTTGTGATTTTGTTTTGCTAGGCTCTGTACATATATACACATCAAGGAAAAAGTACTTGATCTCTGATCTAAATCACTTAAATCTAAAGCAGACAAAGGAGAAGAGATGGGAACATAACAGGCAACCTGGCCCTAGCAAACTCCAGTTCTCTTTCCTCTCAACCCACATTGCTAGAGAGGATCAGGGTCCTTTGCTGTTTGTTTCCAAGGTCCGTAGTAGGAACTGATTGAACCACGCACTTTGGTTTTACTTTTTGTTACAGAGATTGCTTTGCCCTCAGAGGTGACCACTCTCTCTAGCTTGTAAGAAGCAATTGCTGTATATCAGGTGTAACACAGACTGGGGAGACAAATATAAGGCAAAACACTGTATTATAAGAGCCATAGTGGAGACATCATGGGCTATTATTCCTCATAACCCAGTTCTTTGGAAATTGAGCAGCTGTTGAAATTATGTCAGTGCAGTATTTTTCAGTAGACTATTTGAATTTGAAATAGTAATTCCAATTATAACTTAATGGAGGAGTGAAGAGAACTATATATAAATATAGCTGGTGCCAGACAGACATATGCTATGATGTCTGGAACAAATTCTGTGAGAAATGCACATAAGGAGTAACATGCATCATATGATATTTGTTTGAATGTATTTGTACCCTCCTGTGTGCTAAGTGCTTTCCAGACATTCAAGTCATAGAGTGGATATTTAATTGGAGGTCACCACAATCCAAGGCGTGACAGATGACTAACAAATTGTGAATTATTTATATAAATATACTAGATAATTGGATCATAGGAAAGCAAAGCTGAAAGAGATCCAACAAAGTCACCTAGCCCAGGCCTGTGTTCAAAGTAGGATCATACCTGGCTAAACTAGCCCAGGCAAGTGTCTGTCCAACCATGAAAATTTCCAGGGATGGAGATTCCACAACTTCTCGAGGTAGCCTGTTCCAATGCTTGACTTCCCTTGTAGCTAAAAAGTTCTTCCTAATTTCCAACTTAAATTTCCTCTGTTGCAGTTTGAGATCATTGCTCCTAGTCATGTTTGTTATGGCCAAAAAAAATAGTCTATCTTCTTCCTTCTTATAATTGCCTTTCAGTTTTTTGAGTCATATTCCAAGACCCAAGTGGCTTTGGTTATGTGTAGAGCAGCTCACAATATTTTAATTGCAACCCTGTTTGAATTGCTGGAACCAGTAGTATATGTATATTTCTATACATTTGCTTAATCCAAGAGGGTACTAGATCTATGCATATATAATATTTATGTATACATGAAGTAAAGTTGTTCAAAGCATTGGTGAGACCAAATCTGGAATATTGTGTACAGTTCTGATTGCCCATGGGTAAGAAAAATTAACTAAAACAGATACAGAAAAGGATTAGGAGGATGACTGAGGGACTGGAGAGCCTGTATTACAATGTGAGACAGAGAGCTTCACTTACTTAGCTTAGTGAAAAGAAAAGTGAGAGGGGACTGCTGTCTATAAATACATTGGGGCAAAGGAGCTACTTAAACAAAAGGAAAATGATGGAACATGTTTAAACAAGTTTGAACTGCCATGAATACTAGGTTGGAAATTAGAAGTGGGTTGATGACCATGAGGACAGTGAGGTACTGGAACAGCTTTCCAATTGGAGTAGTAGAGGCAAACAACATGACTGCATAAAATGGAGCTCAGTTAATTCATGGATGGTCTTTTTCTGCTCCCTCTTGGAGGTAGTGGTGTAGGAAGCAGCAGCTAAAAAGAAGCAGGCAGCAATGACTTAGCACTAGGTCATGTCATACAGTACTGCTGGTAAGCAAGAGTTGACAACGATGGCAGCCAAGGTCAGGTTGCGCTGCCCTGGAGTTAGCTCTATCCCTGGTAGTTACTTTTGGCAGGGTAGGGCTGCTTTTTCATCTCTGGTATGTTTACTTTTGGTCCCAGTTTTCAGAGTACTGTGTGCTCTTCTTAGTGAGCATTTAATGATAGCAGTTCATTGTACGTATTTGAAAAGCATAGATCTTCTGTAAGAATTTTCCTTGACTAGCTTCTCACGAAAGTCCTTCACAAAGTAGGGTTTTTTTTACATTATGTTTTGCTTCTATTATTATTTATATTTTCTAAGATACTATGAAGCTTCTTGAGGAGATACAGATTTTACAAAGAGCACACATGGAACTCAAGCGAGGGTCATAAAGTCACTAGGGCCATTTATACACATGCTCCAGGAGGTGTGTGTGTGTGTGGGTGCTTTAATTAGAGCGGCTCCAAGAGCTGCCCTAATTAAAGCATGTAGAGTGTCATGTGTATCAGCATTCTTGCACTGAAAAAATGGCAACAGTGGCACTTTAACTAAAACTTGTTGAACAAGCTTTAGGTAAAGTGGCCCTGCCGCCATTTTTCAGCGCAAGGACACTGAGACATGCAATGCTGGAGTCTGCGTGGTAAGTACTATGCTCCAGCAGACTCAGTTAATCAAGTCTGCTCTGGCACACCATAATTAAAGTGTGTTGGAGCAACCTCGCTGCACATGTATAGGTGCCCAAAGTTCCTAACTGTTGGTTGGAAAAAAAAAAAAAAGGGAGGGGCATGCTCGTTTTCCTGATCTTTTTTTCTGAGTACTGAGCATAATGATGCTGACTATTGCTGACCTATAAGTAACAACACTGTGTTTTCACTAGGCTGGAATTTACTTAGATTTCAGTAACTTTTCTTGGAAAAGAATGATAAATCGCCCCTGAAATTTTAAGAAACCTAAATGTGTCCAAGCAGTACTGAGTTAAAATAAGCCTGACTAAAAGAATAAAGTGGATTTTATTTATTATACTGAGTGGTTGCTTACTAAACTGAGTTAGACTTCTGTCAGAAAGATTCTGAACAGAGGACAGTCCAAACAAAACACACTGTGAATGTGTTGGCTTTTATCAGCAACAGCCAGATCTTTCATGAGCTTTCAAGTGACTTATTTGACGTTCCCAAGATTTTCAAAAGTGACAAGTGATTTTTTTTGACTGCTTAACTTCTGTTGTTTTATAGGGACCTGGTTTCTAAAACAGCACTGAGGGCTTCCCTTTTAAAAATCTAGCTACTAAAATGGATTTTTAATTAAGTACCTCAAATCATTAATTATTTTTCAAAGTCTTGATCTCTGACCTTACATAAGCAAATGAATATTCTTTGTAACAACAGGCAACATTTAGATCCAGCAGCACAATACAAAATGAACCACAAGAGAAGAGGTGTTGCTGTGATCTTCAATCATGAACATTTCAACTGGCTTTTAAAGCTGCCAGATAGACGTGGGACATTTGCAGACAGAGAAAATCTGAAGCGCAGGTAAGGTATTTGATTGCTGTAAAAAAGAGTTTTCATTTAAAATGAGAAATTAAATAAGAGAATCTAAATTTGAAATGATATGGCAGACCAGGTTATATCAGCACATCTAGAATAAATTATTTTGTAGATACAGTTGCCATATAAAGGTTCTTGCCCAAGATAGCTTATGATTAAGAGGGTTAAGGGCCTGTTTCCATTGAAGGTATAGGCAGAACTCCTATTGAAACCATGGGATTAGGATCAGATCCTCCAACAGGCTGAGGTATAGGCACCCATAAGTAGGGAGGGGAGGACTTGACGTGGAGGTCTCATTTTCATTTTTATTTTATAGTTTAACCCAATTAGAAAAATAATAGCAGTATCTTAAGGGGAAAAATTAAAACCTGCATTATCAGTACTTAATCTGGAAAGAGAAAGCAACTTGACTGTGAAATCACAGACTAGGAGAGAGACCTAAGGCAGGCATAATATTGCTTGGCAGCAGTACTTCAGTACATTCTAGCCAAGCTGGCTGCAACGTGTCTTATCTCAGCAGTACAGCTTTGAATAGGAGATAGTAATAACTCTGCAGCTTATGGTCAGAGACGTAGGAAATAAGTTAGCCTTACACATTCCTGCATCTCTTAGAGAACCACAGTAAGTGTAAACCAGAAACCAGGATGTGGTGGTAACAAGCTCCTATAGCAGGGGAATTGTTTACGGTTCAGCGTAGCAATCTGATTATATATAGTTTTTCACATCCTGTAGATACTTTTCCAAAGTTTTGTGACATTAAGTGATAATCCAGACTGGAAGATGCACACACTCTAAAGTCACTGAATATAGTAGCAAGAATGTCGTGTGCCTCAAAAGAAGTGATAGCAAACCCTCTAACCCATCTACAGTGAGCACAGTTCCATAACAAACTCTATTTTATCCAGTAGGAACAAGCAATGCACTGCACTTATTTAAAGCAGATAAATGCATAAATCGCTTAGCCAGATAAAAATGCCAGTCCCAATTTGTTGCCTATTGCTTACATTATAATAAACAAGGGTTATCTCTGTGTTAAATACATAAACTGCTTAAGTGCATAGTATCTTTCAGTTCCACTGAGTACCTGTTAGGTTAATTGCACACCAGTTAATTAAATGCTACTAACTATAACTGTCTACTTTATAACTAACTCCTTATTACATAGGCCAGAAGCTGTGAAGGAAAATCACCTGTCAAGGGCTTCTACTAGCAATCATAAAACTGACTATAGGCCTTCATTTTTAAAGCTTCCAACAGTAGCCTTAAAGCTGATCATTTGAAGCCCCAGAAAAACAAGGGAATTAGTTGTTTCCAAGGTTGCCAGTATCACAGCGCTAATGTGTCCATGAGCATTGTCTTACCCAAACTTAAAAGTAAGCACAAAACCTTCTTCCAGTCCAGTAGCTGTGCATTTAAATTAGGGACAGGCAAAGTCCAGGCCATGGGCCAGATGAGGCCCATGGCACACTTTGTTTCCCAACAACCCCTGTCCATGTCACTGTGGCTAGTTTCCATGGAGACCGCAGCAGCAGTGCCATGACAGCACGGGGCCTAGGTTTCTATGGAGACCAGCCCCAGCAGCACTGACAGGGCATACAGCTGGGCAGGGAGCTGCTCCGCGGCTGGGATCTTGTGGGGATGACAGCAGTGGTGAAAGCCCCGGCTGTGGAACAGCTCCCTGCCCAGCTCCATGCCCTGCCAGCACTGCTGGGGCCTGTCTCCATGGAAACTGTGGCCCTTCACTACTGGGGTCTCCATGGAAACCAGCCTCAGCAATGTGGGCAGGGGCTGCTGGGAAATGGAGTTTGACTGCTGGGTAGATGTACCATTTTGCCCATCTTTGATTTAAATAGAGCATGCTGTCAAAAGGTGAACAGCAAGGGTGGCCATCATAGAGGACAGTCCGGTTATCCTCTGTCCTCTATTGATACAAAACTGAATGCCTTTATGTCCTCTATTTTTCTCTTGAAAAGAGAAAAATAGAGGGCATAAAGGTGTTGGTTTTTGTATCACTAGAGGACACAGTAGCAGAAAACCAGCACATCCTCTATGAGGGCTACCCTAGGAACAGCACAGGCTAAGCTAGTATTGATCTGAGATCTTAAAAGTAGGCAGTTACACAGGTTTGGGTTTGGCACAGAGTTCACAGGGCAAGTGAGTGCACCCCCCCTACCCCCCCCCCGAGTGCTATCTGCAGTGCAAATGCCATATTCCCAGAATCCTCTACCTCTCTCAGGGCATGATTTGAAGTTTATCCTTTGGCAATTCATGTTTTATTATCCTCATGGGAGGGAAGAAGGTGGGGAGCCACATCTCAGATTGAGCCCTCTTGGTTTTTAGTTATATGAAAAGGAGAAAATATCCAAGTTAAATGTTTTGGTAGCAGAATGTTTTGTTTGGTGTGAGATGTTAACACATGTCCTTGTAGGGGTAGCTTGACTATGCATTTTCTGTTTCTCCTTATGAAAATTTCTATTGCATAAGCACATTCTCATTTTGTAAATGGCATTTCTTATAGCTCTACACCTTTTTAAGGCACTTTGGGCTATAGCATTAAGATGCTATTACATAAAAAAGAAAAATCTGTTTTCACAAAAAAAATTCCAAAGGGAGTAAAAATCAAGTGGCATTTTTAGTATAATTTGTGAAGGATGTTTATTAATGCTGCTGTATTTAATGACAGTATGACAAACCTTGGATTTGAAGTCAAATGCTTTGATGACCTAAAAGCAGAAGAAGTGTTGCAGCACATTTCTGAAGGTAGGGAACTGTATACGTCTCTTTCTAGCTGCAGGAGATAATCTGTGTTTGATTTCATCCATCATTGTTAAAGTTCACCTTAACCTACAATGCTGGCTTTCTGTGAAGAAGTCCTATTATATATTCTTTTGTACTAATTGGAGCTTCTTCCTTGCATAAACATATTGAAATAACCAAGATGTCTCTGTGACTGACAAACATTAGTACTAAAGACTAGATCCTAGGTGGTACCTAAGCGAGATACTTTCTGCCCTACTTAAATCCCTGAAAAAGAGATAACAAAAGGTAGGTCAGTGCTTCTGCTTGCTGCTTTGGGTGTTTGAGACCCCTTTCTGTTGGGTTTCATAAACATCATAAATTCATACACTTTCTAAATACTACTTCTCTCTTTCAGTGTCAGTGGATGACCACAGTGATGCAGACTGCTTTGTATGCGTGTTCCTAAGCCACGGTGAAGATGATCACGTGTATGCCTATGATGCTAAAATTAAAATTCAGATGATGACAAACATGTTCCGAGGAGACAAATGCCCAAGCCTAGTAGGAAAACCTAAGATATTTATAATTCAGGTAAGATACCTGTTCTTGAATCATACCTGTTCTTGCACCATTCTTACTATGATACAGAAGTCAGTTCTTTTCTCATTTTCTTCTATGTAAAAGGTGACAGTTGTATATCCTGGAATAGGCTTTGCTAATTTATGAAAGAATTTAAAGTCGTGGCACATTAAAATCTGCTCAAATAAAAACCAGGCAACATAAATGACCAATCAGCAGCAAAGAAGACATTACCATCCAGTTTTGGAGGAGCAGGTGGCCTCCGCCTTGTTTCTGCTTGCTTGTTGCTATCTTCTGCCAGGTTTAAGACGGGCAAGGACTGAATGGGAAAAGTCCATTAACTCTATCCACATGCCTACATGGTTCCCTCCCAGGCTTGTTTGATATATGAAATAGAAATGACAAGAAATAATGGCCACAAGCTAGAAGAGAGCAGATTTAGATTGGATATTAGGAGGAACTTCTTCACAGTTCGAGTGGCCAAGGTCTGGAACGGGCTCCCAAGGGAGGTGGTGCTCTCCCCTACCCTGGGGGTCTTCAAGCGAAGGCTGGATGTGTATCTAGCTGGGGTAATGTAGGCCCAGCACTCTTTCCTGCTTATGCAGGGGGTCGGACTCGATGATCTGTTGAGGTCCCTTCCGACCCTAGCATCTATGAATCTATGAGTGGAGTTTGTTCCGCTCTAATCTTTGTTTAAATCTTTGTTGCATAAAACAATGAATTCGAGCCCTGTAGTACATCACCTTCTGGCCTCTTAGCACAGGAAACCTGCAACCTCATGTTGCACTAAAATGGGGTTGGAATTGGTAAATGTAACTTTAAATAAGTGGCAGTGGCTAGGACCTGCCAGGAGACTGTGATTGCAGCAGTCCTGGCTTCAGCTCAAAGTTGCCATTCCCATGGTAGAACCATTTAAAAAATTTTCCTTTTCTAGGTGTGAAACCTCCTTCAGGCACAGAGGCTCTCCCTGAAGCAAACTGCCTGTTATTTCATCTTAAAGATAAGCTCCATTTTGGATTTTGTAGAGTAAAGGAAAGGCCAGGAACCATAGGTGAAACCTGGTTCCTCAACTGGATGATCCAAATAGAAGGTTTTGCCATTATAGACTCACCCATAAAGCAAACTAGACACTTAAAAGAAACTGTGTAATTGATTTTAGGGTAAGAATTCACTTATAGCTTAAAAGCATCAATACCGTGGTGTTCCACCTCCTGTTGAAATAGTGTAGACTTCAGTGATGAAATTTTGTTTTGGCTCCACAGGCTGGTTCTGGCCTGTGGGCCATAGATTGTCAGCCTGCCTGAGAGAGTTTCCTCCTCTTGCCCTTTTACTTAGGCCCTTCTGCTTCACTGACAGTACCAGCATCTTTTGCTGGCTTCTCCCACAGGAGTCCGCATGTTCATTCAACCTGCTCCTTAGCCATCAAAAACTCCCATGAAAGCACACTACATTACTCTTAGTAACACTTCGAGAATAACCAAGTGTGGTGTCCACTGTGTTTTGATACTCAGTTGACACTGCTGACAACTAACCAGCCTGTCCTAACAATGAAAGTCTCTGGTATGTACAAAATAGAATAAAGGTCATTCTTCCTTTATTCATGGTTGTGAGCAAGAACCACTTTGGGAAATGAGAGAGACTACTCTTGAGTTGTTTTGCAATAGCTGAGATTACTCTGCAGATATTAAGACCTAACTTTTTCCTCACTATTAGGCATGTCGTGGAGATAAACATGATGAGGCAGTTTATGTTCAGGATGCAGTGGACTATGCATTAGAAGAGCCAGACAGCAACATAACTGAAGTAGATGCAGCTGGTGTCTATACATTACCTGCTGGTGCCGACTTTCTAATGTGCTACTCTGTTGCTGAAGGTAAAGCATTACTTTGCATTTAAACTTCTAGAATTCAGTTGTTGTGGGTGTCTTACACCTGTATCAGTGCCACTTTACTGCTTGCAAGCAGAATGTAGTAACTTTCCAGAGTTTCTTCAGTCCTGCAGCCAGTAGAGCTCACTTTCCACATCTGCATTGTTGGCACTGTACATGTCAGGCAGCGGCAAAATAAATTAAATATGTCCATTTGAAAAGTAGTTTGTATTATAAAATATTCCAGTTGTATCCTGGCCACTGAGCTACCTCAGCAGCAAATGTTCTTTAGCATTTCTGGACTCATGTGATTTTTTTATTTTTTTTGTAAAGGTCCCACACATTTGTCTGGATGCTCTCAGTTGTAATGCATTATTGTCCCAGTTCTGTCTGCTCTCCTGTAATTCAGTAGCCAGTGAACTTAAAAAGCTTTCTGCTATAGAATCAGAGTTCCACTCAACTAAACTTTTCAATCATTATTTAAAAAGCATAAAGAATGAATAATACAATAGTCTTATTGGAACACAACTGAAATCACTCTTGACAGAAATAGAATACCCCTGACTAATAATTTCAGAGCTGAATTTTTTTTAATATGCAGATTTTCCAAGTTGCTGTTTTCATCTCTAAGACTTAAGTACCCAACAGCACATAAGACAGGCAGAGGTGTATATTTAAAATATATTCATATAGTCTATAAGAAAAGTCATGAATAATGAGTCCTGAATCCTGAATGTGGTGTTGGTTGACATTTTTAGTCCTTTTAAAATTAAGTGCAGTCCTGTGTGTTTGTTCTGCAATAGGTTACTTTTCTCATCGTGAAATTATAAATGGTTCCTGGTACATTCAAGACTTATGTGAGATGGTACAACATTATGGTTCATCCTTGGAGTTCACGGAACTTCTCACTCTGGTTAACAGGAAAGTATCTTATCGCAAAGTAGATATGTGCAAAGACCGTAGTGCAGTAGGCAAGAAGCAGATTCCTTGTTTTGCTTCCATGCTGACTAGAAAGTTGTACTTTCCTCCAAAGTCCAACTAGAGATGTGCAGCGGTGAGAGCTACATCTCATTTTACAGACACTCCAAAACATGAAAAATATTTCTTCTTGTTGATCTAAATTTACACTGGGTGAACGGTTATACTGTTTTTCACTGCAGTTTCAGAACTGCAGAGTTATTGAAACTAGGGGTGCACCAATAAAGATTTTCTTGGCCATTACCAATAGTTGATAATTAACCAGCCATGCTGGATGATGCTCATCCGATAACTGATGTTTAGTAATCGTGCAAGGCATTTTAAACTATTGACATAAATAAACCTTTTTTGTTTGTTTTGCATTTTTAATACACACATGCCTCCCAGCTCTGGCCCTTCATGAGGAAGGTGGTGACCACCTTATTCCCACACACGTTGCCCCCTTGCCTATGGCTCCTAGCCACAGCCCTGCTCCTGCACAGCCTGCACTGCCATCCCAGGTAGGTTGGGTGGACTCTTACGCAGACAGCGGCGTTGGCATGTTTGGGACCCGAGCACACTGCTGCCTCAGTGCTGGCGGGCCCCATGCAACTGAGCTCCCACAGCTGCTGGGGAGAAACCACTTTTGCAAAGGCATCCGGTGCTCAGCACAGCGGAGCGTCCCTCACGCGTGCCTTGCCCTGCCCATGGGTGTCCCAGTGCCTCTGCAGCAGCCCCAGCACTCAGGGTCCTACTGCGTGTGCAGCATTACAATGGCAGCAGAAACGGGAGCCAGTAACAGTCCTTTTGTGACTTGCACTCACCAGGGTACTCCAGGCATGTGGCTGTAATTATTGGTTACAACAATCAAAAAAGCCAACAACATAATTTCTCCTTTTATTGGTCCCAAACCAATAGCCAACCAATATATCGGTGCACCCCTAACTGAAACCATGAATCTTCCTCTACAACAGCAATTCCCAATCTGTGGTACACATACCACCAATGGTATGCAGGCAACTTGTCAGTGGTATGTGTTAGCAGATTTATTATTAATTTGTTTAATAATCTGTGTAATTAATTATTACTATATATGACAAAAATTTGGTGGTGGTGCTTAAGGTTGTATCATTTTAAATTGGTGGTGTGCAATCTGTCAGAGTTTGGGAACCGCTGCTGTACAAGATGAATGTTGGGATCAGATTTCAGACTTAGCAAAGCAATACTTTTTATAAATCAGCATTGTAGCAATAGCAGTCTCAGGGAATTTGAAAACAATCATTGTAATAATGACTTCCATGTACTAATAGTGTAAAACATTCAGATACTATGAAGATGGGAGCCATAAGTTCTGAAAATGGAAATCAGTAAATCACTGTTTGGTTGGTGCTTGAATAGTTTTTTGTTGTCTGCTTTTCTAATTATGATGCATTTTGTAATTTTTTACGGATTCTCAAAACTGCATTTGCTTTTATTTTGCACTGACAAGAGTTTACTGAGAATGAAAGTAATGTTCATCTGTGGGAATTTTTCTGTATCTTCACAAATATTTTAATACATTTTACAGTGTACGCGCAGTTTGTTTTTCTAGGCATCCAACTTGTATAATTTGTGACATGATTTGTGATACATCTAAATTTTAAAAACAAGCTGTGTTTGGGCTCTTCCTTACTGGATTGGTACCTTATCTGTCAACATTAGACCGCAGCTGTAATCAGAAAAATAGCTATATAATATAGATCTCCTTTCACTTACATGATAGCTATATTCTTTTTACAACCCAGAAAAGACTCATTTCAAATTATATTCTTTTTATAACCCAAGCCAACCACTCTCCCACAATTTCCTGTGTCTTTTCTTCAGATAAGAATCACAAAAGGATTGCAATCTGAAATTACTTGAAAACAGTGCTGAATAGATTTGTCAGCTTCTTAGGGTAAGTTAACCTGCACTGAGCTCCATTTCTGATGACTGAATTAGCTCAGTTAAAAGGTGATTTAAGTAACTTGACAGTCTCCAGTGCAAACATTACCTTAGAAATATGGAAGTCTTCAGTGATCAAATATTGATATCTACCCTGCTTGATTATAATTTTTTCCCTGACAGTGTGTCAGTAAATTTGAAAGACTCCTATTCTAATAAGTTGTCATGCATGCCAGTCTATTTCAGAAACAGCACTGTCTGTTTAGAGTAGGGTTACTCCGGGAACTAGGTACCAATATGCCTGTGCGAATAGGGAAGTATTCAATTTGGATTCAGCTGATTCAGAGGACAGCGATGAGATTCGGATCACTGTCCTGAATCGATTTTACCAAATCGGCTTCAGAAGATTCGAGGAGATTTGGATCAGCTGGGGAGAGGCAGGCACAGCTGGGCAACTGCAGGTTCTCCCATAGCGCCTGTGCCAGGCTCTGGATGACTACTGGAGCTGCCCAGGCTCCCAGACAGTGTGTGGCACCCTTCCCAGCCACGCTGTATCTGTGCCATGAAGAGGCTCTGCCACAAGCCCTCAGAGACCCAGATCACTGCTGCCAGAGCCGGTGAGTGCAGAGATATATATATATTTTTTTACACGGTGCCAAGAGGCTGGGCTGGGCAGGGGATGGGGCCAGGCAGGGTAGCCATGGGGGCTTCTCCCATGGTTCCTCTGGCTGTGCCTGCCTCTGCCTTGGCAGGAGGAGGTGCAGGAGTTCTTCCCTGCTGCCGCTTTCCCAGCTGGTGCAGGAGGGGAAGGCGGGACGCAATGCAGGTGCGACTCACTACGGGTGGCAGCAGGGCATAATAGCCCCCACTCCCAGTGCTACCGTGCCCACATCAGTGCTGGGAGCGGGGGCTCTGCTCTGGCCCTGTTTGCCAGCCAGTGCGGAGGTCATGAGATGCGGGTGCGGCAGCGCTGGGAACAGGGACTCTGCCCTGCTGCCGCTCGCTCCCTTCTGCCTAGAGCGAGCCATGCCTGCATCCTGTGGCCCCCCACCCCCCTGCCTCCTTCCCCAGCTTGGCAGCTTGTCCCAGTCCCAATCCCTCCCTCCCCCACATGCCTTCCCTCCCCCAGCCCCAACAGACTTATCAGCTGGAGGCAGCTGTCACCTGCCTGTAGTCTATGGCTGAATCTCCGAAGCACCTGAATCTTTTCTGAATTAATCTGAATGCTTCAAATTGATTCGGAGCTTTTAATTTGTCTCCCAATTCAATTTGGATTTGGAGATTTGGTCCCCATATTGGGCCAAATCACCTTGAAATTGAATTGGCTACCGAAGCTTCGCACAGTCCTATTCTTTAGCTGCCAAAAGATGAGTACATATGTCAAGGTTAATGTTAATATACACTACAGACTGACTGAGGAAAATAGCAGATGGTAGAAACATTGAGTTGTTTGTTTGTTTGTTTTTTTATCTCAATATCAGTTTAGAGGTACATGCCTCAGGCTATTTACAGGGTGACTTAAGATTTTCATTTTAAATATTAACCTTTATCACACAAATCAGATAGAAGGTTGTTAAACGTACTAGTGATTTGGATCATCTGTTTCATTAAAACACAATGTCAAGAACAGTTTGATATTAAACTGACTCATACCTTTATTTTAATAGTTACTTTTCTAAAACCCAGTTGTGATTATGTAACTTAATCTGAAGGTCAGTATCCTAAGTCTGTGGGCACAGGATTCCATGCCTAAGCCTTTGTTAGGTAGGGTAGCACTGTTATTAAAAGTTGGAGCCAGAGAGAGGGAAACAAATCCTCATTTTCTTTAACCCTAGTGCTGATGCTGTCAAATCAAATAAGATTCCAAATTATTCTCTGGCTGCTTCAGCTTGGGGTGATATTACTTAGCCCCTTTCATAAATAGTAAGAGATCCTGAAGAAAAGGTGTCAGAGGATATATAGGAGCCAGCAGCATAGCACTGAGAACTTTTCTGGCCCTGATTCATGACTAAAGCACTACATTTAAACCCCATACCTATTTAAGCAAGAATTTAGGGACTCACCTGAATAATGACCTTAGAAAACCTACTAACCTATAAAATTTCTGGACCATAAATTCCAAGATGGTTTTATGGCATGTGTACCTAATTATTTGAGCCACTAATCTGCTGAAGCTAATTAAAAAAGGTCAGAAGTCCTTCCCAAGTCTGAGAGACCACTGTGGCCAGCCTGGTTAAGGTACACCAATTTCTGTAGCCAGCAGTATACAAGGACATGATGTGGGTATCATCATGTCTGGGCACCTTTGACCTCACACCTTGAACAACCAGGGACCTGTTAATAATTGCATTAGCTGGTGGCATCCTTAGGCACAAATCCAGAGTAGGGCTCATTCTTATAGCTATGAAACCATAATAACATGGTTTAACCACTCTGCTCCGGGCCTGTAACATAGCAAATAGTCCTAGCAAAAAATAAAAGCTAGAACACCATTGTGACCTAGTGCACATCAGTTCACTAAAATGGACATGATCCTTCCAAACGTGTACTAGATTTCATGTTAAGTGTCTTTTTTGTTTTGGGAATTTCCTTACATGATTATAAAAAAACCCCTCAACTATCTAATAGTCTCAACAACATTTATTGTAATTTTCAAAACTATAGTGGTCAAAAATATCCAGTTTTCCCATTCTGTAAAACTAAAGGTTTTAATCAATTCTGGAAGGACATTCAATTATATTTAAAAAAAAGAGAGCGAAAGAGAGACAGAAACACCCGTTAGTCTTTGTCATGTATTTCCTGGATTGGAAGACGCAGGTGTAGGGGCTGACGCAGGCGTCTCAGGGATTCTTCAGCCTATGAACACAAGGGAGAATTAAACAGATGTTTTTCTTCCCTGCATTAATTCCTTCATTATCCCTTATTTTCAGCTTCATTTCATGCTTTCGACATCACTTTTTCCTAGCCAGGGCTCTGCTTTCCCAGATGCTAACCTTATGCCACAGATTTTTCTATAAGAATCACAAATGTATTCTCCTGATCCTAATACTCTTAAGGATTAACCTTTTAGAAGCCATTCCCACACAGACTGACCAACAGAAAGTGCTTAGATAGATGCAACCAGTATCCTTCTAGGAGACTGAACATGTATCTTCTGCACCATGCTCTCTCACCTTTAGCTGATGAAGTGAAGCCCATTTTTTCCAACAACTGGACAGAAAATGATATTTTACATGTAAGAACACAGTTGCAAAATTCTCCCCACAGAAGGTTACTGTCAGGTAGTAAAAATACCTTAAGCTGTAGCTCAGATAAGAGTTATTTTCAACTTACCATGTTATCTATTAATGAATTAATTTGATTGCTTTTTTAAAAATTGGTTTTAATGTGGTTAAATTTTTTTCTTAGGTGTCCAGCACATATAACAGCCTCATTTGAAGCAACAGTAACAATCTCAACATGCTAATTTTTTGGGAACGAGACAGAATTCTGGTTTCCATCCAAAAACAACTTTGAAACAAACTTGTTACAAACTACTTGTTTCTTTTCCGACACAATAAAATGTGAAAACTAAACATCTGAATAAGTATAGATAAGAAATTATGTAGGTTAACGTGCATCATTCTAGAGCATCTTCCTGCCTAGCAAGAATACCAGATATAGTGGAAAGGCTTTATTTAATTGCAAACCAAAAAGAAAAAAAAATAAGGAAATTACTGATAAGTACAAATGTTAAAGAAGATGATAAATTAGTTATACTGGGGTTTTTGCATGCTGCCTTTATTCAGTCTATCTCTGAATATGTGTAAATTACATCTAGAAGCTACTTTCTACTTGGCTCATGGCTTAGTAAGGATTCTTAAATGGTGAAACAACAATGGCATTGACTGTCTGCAAGGTATGCACGTACCTCTGCCAGATCCTCTTTTAATTTGTTATATTGCTCCACATCAAAATACTGGCTTTTGGATTTCCTGTAGAAGTAGTGAAGGAATTGTCTGTCTTTAGCATCTGGGTAAACATAGTCCTGAGGTAAAGAAAAAACAATGCAGGTGTTTGAATGTATGGAGGTTGGTAGACAGAAATATTAAAATGCAGGCAAGTTTTATTATTGAAATCACTCTTTTTGTATGAAGATAATCAAGTTAAAATGCCCTCACAATCCTATAGAAGTTAGAAAAAATTAAGTATGTGGCCTGATTTTAGGAGTGCTGAGTACCAACAGCTGCCATTGGAGTCAGAAGGTGGGATTTTCAAAGGTGCTGGAGGGAGCTGGGCTCAGAGCTCCTTAAGGTTCTTGTGAACATCCCAGACAAGGCTAAGTATTAATGAAAATCAGACTGGTAGCATCTAGAGTGGTTTACCCAGAGAAGAGAAGTAGGTTTTCCTTTTTGAGTGTCAACAGAAAAGGAGGGGGGTTAGAATTTTCAGTCAAAACCAGCTGAGCAACAACATGTTTCTTCTTACCGCAAGACCCTGACATTTCACGTTTTGCATATTCTCTCAGTAACCCAAGATGCAAGCAAGTGTTGGATATTCTCTAATTGCTTCCACACCCAACAACAAAAAACTATTGTGTTACTGAATATACAGAATCAAAAGGAAGATTTGTGATCCACTGTAGAGGCCCAGACATAAGAGAGAAACAAAAACGCTTTTTAAAGCTTGATGACTATTGTCCACATTCTACAGCTTGTCCAGGTTCTGGGTTTTTGCTATTTAAGAACATTTCTCCAGTCTTCTAGCCATCTCTCATTACAATCCCAGTGATCTCTCCTGTCCATATCCAAAAGCAGTAAAAATAGGCCACAAAGGGAGAAAAAAAATGCAACATGCTCAAGTAGATGTGTTTCAAAGTAGATAGTAGACCTGAAAATTTCCAAACACTTTGACTTCCTGCATCAAAAGACGAACATCAGCAAAAAGATTTTTTTTGGCATCATTACCAGACTATACCCCTTTAGTAGGTCAGTGTGCTCACTACACATTCTGTAGCAAAGTTTGAAATACAATTACCACCTGAGCCAAGTACCAGGAGTCAAAGAAAATGGGCAAGGCAGTTCTTATTCTCATTGTAACGTCATTAAATGTAATCCTGATCATTAACCAAATTTTTTAAAACAGTTCAGGTCAAGACCTGACCCTTGAGGAACAGGAAGTATCACACAGCTGAAAAAACCCTGTATTGTTATCCAGATATCCAAGTGTTTGTGCCAAACTTACGTTGAACAAGAAATTGAACCTGAATACAATTCTATACAACAGGTGTACTGGCTTTGAGGTTTGCTCTTCACAATAAATCTCCCATGTAGTATTAATTCAGATGTATTCATATAATGGGATTTACCTGCTTAGTAAGTACAAAGTAAGCATAGAATGCCATGGCACTCCCATAAGTGATGAAGTATGTGACTGGCTCCATTATATCCCAGGAATAGACCCACCATGTGAACCAGGCCAGGGCTCCACCCTGAGTGGACATTAGTGCTAAGCCAGTCCACAAGAGCCTTGAGGTCTTTGCATCTGCACTTTTTGTGATTCCAGCTTTCATCTGAGGGGAAAAAGAAAGATATTTGTCCAATTAGAACATCACCATCATAATGAATCAGTTGTTCTGAAGCAAAGCAAAGAACACATTTTAATAACTCCTCTCCCACTGTATTCAGAACTCATCTGTTAGGCTAAGTACAGACAGTCAAAAAGCATAAGGCTAAATTGATTCAGTCTTCACAGATTCGTCTAAGCTGCAGACTGAACCAATAAGCAAGTGAACAGATATTCATTTTTGATTCTGGAAATGCAGACACATGCCTGCAGTGGCCCAGGCCAGAAGCCAGGGGATACTAAAGCACGTGTCCTGGCTCAGTTGGAGCAGACAGCTTGGACCCTGCAAGGGAGGTGGGAGGTACAAAGCAGCCTGGGATGCTGGGGGACTGTGACAATTTGAATCTGGAGGGGATCTGGGACATAAGTTCAATAAATCAATTTAACTTAAATCAGTTAAAGTCTGATGCTATATCCCATCCAGGTTTATCGTAAATTGGTTTGGGCCATTTTGAAAGCAGTTTGTGTGCACTCAGCTTCTATTGTGTTACAGATTTGAACCAGTTTCTTATCACTTATACCAGTTTCTGTTTTCTTTCTGTATGCTTAAAGACTTTACCTGCTCAAAGAGAATTTGGTTTACTGTGGGCATGTCTACTAGGCCTGTGCAAAGTGGCTAGCATTCGCTTTGGACTTGGCTGATTCGGAGGACAGCAATTCGGTTCCGTGATTCAAATCACTGTCTCAAATTGATTCGGCCAAATCTGATTTGGAGATTTGGCTGCTGCCGAATCAGCCAAATCTCCAAATCAAACAGGCCCCAGCTCCTGCCTGCTCTCCTAGCCCAGTGAATGGCTGCCCCCGCCTGGCCCCAGTGTCCTGACTCTTTAAGAAAAAGAAAAAAGCCCTGCATTCACTGGATGCTGCCAGGCAGGGGTGTGATCCCTGCTGCCTCCCACTGCATTGCGGGGGGAGGGAGGGGAGCTCTGCTATGAACCCCCAGAAGCCCTGACAGCCACTGCAGAAGCTGGTGAGTACAGGGTTTTTTGTTGTTTTTTTTAAAAGAGCAAGGATGCTGGGGTCAGGTGGGGCAGCCATTAACAGGGCTTGGAATGGGGGCTTGTGGCAGAGCCCCCCCACACAGTGCGGGACAGCAGGGATCGACACCCCCCCCCCCCACACACACACACACACACAACCTGGCAGCATCCAGTGAGTGCAGGCTTTTTTTTTTTTAAAGAGCTGGGATGCTGGGGCCAGGCAGCCATTGACAGGGCTGGGAAAGTGGTTGGGGGATACTCAGGGGGGCTGAGGGACCAGGCAGGGGATGGGGCCTGCAGGGGGTCCCCCCCCATGGTTCCCACCCCCCTTACCGATACAGAGCCCAGGCCCAGCTCCCTGTGGCAGTGAGCAAGGACTGCCCAAATTGCCGAAACTCCGAATCGTTTCCAAATAGATTCAGAGGCTTTGAATCGATTCAGATCTTTTTATTGGTCTCCCGATTTGATTCGGAGAATCAGCTGCCAAATGGGGCCAAATCTCCTCCGAATCAAATCAGCACCCATCAGTTCACGCAACCCTAATGTTTACACAAGATGCTACTGCACATTTATTTAGCACTTGTATTAGCAAGTACTAAATAAATACACAGTAACTGGAGCTACTGTGCAGTAGTGCCAGCGAACATCTTTTAAGTAACCTAATAATGCTGCACAGTAGCATATTAGCACCATCCATGCTGTGACATGCTACTGCGCAGTATTATTAGGCTACTGCATAGTCAGTGTCTTGTGTAGATGCACCCAGTATAAAGCAGTGGGTCATGAGCAGAGGGAATAAGCTGCAGTAGCAGGGGTTGGGCAACCAGTGCACTAGCCCCAAATGCTGATGTGGATGGGGTGCAAGAAGACAGCTGCTGCCCCTCTGGGTACAGACACTGCTCCTTAGGCTTCTGAGCTTCTGCCAATTTGTCTGCTATTCCATCCATACCTCATGGCAGTGGTTCTCAACCTTCTTAGAGCTGGGGCCCCCACCCTACTTTTTTCACTTTGGCAGCACCCCAGTTGAGAGCTACTGTTGTGCTGCCTCAGCTAACTTGAATGGCTCTTAACTGGGGTGTTGCCACCACAAAAAGCTACCCCATGCACCTCTTTCATTACCAGACTGGGAAGGGTTGCAGCATGCACATGCTGTCCTGACTTTCTAGCATTCCCTGTTAAGCCCAACACAGGCAGGAGAGCCAGCTCATTCTGCAGCCCTTCCTACCTGGACCCTGCACAGTGTCTCCCAGAAAGAGGTACACAATGCAGGTAACTGTCCTGTGCACCTCTGTTTATGTTTCTAACAGGAGCGTTTGGGGACTGGATCAGGAAGGTCTGTGGCACAAAATGGTTCTCATGCCTGCTTTAGGTTTAATCAGATAATCCTAAAGAGGCAGGAGAGTGCATGTATTTCATAGCTCTTCCTAGTCTGGCTGCCCACTATGTGCCCAGGGAACCTTTACCTGGTCATGGCAGTGCCACCCACACTGCAGCATCCCAGAGGGGGGTCCTGTAGCATCCTGGTTGAGATCCACTGCTGTTTTACTGTTGGCCTAACCTTCTTTAGATTCAACATGTTTGTACCGTCCTTTCCTAGTTCCTTAGGCAGAAGCATTTTTCCATAGAATAATGGAAGAATAGGTAACAGATTCACAAGAAGATAAATTTCTTGCTACCTCTCTAATTATTTCTGTGATGTGGTAACATTAGTTTGCACATCCAGTTGGACAATTAGATTCAGGCAAAGTGACTCCGAAACTAGTGGAGTGCCAACTCCCTAGAGTTTTTGTCTTGCTCTAGAGGATTTCACCTGGGGAAAGTTATACAACAGGAGGAAGAGGTACTAGAGGTTGAAAACAATCCTGTGCCTGAATTGGCCTGCCCCATTCATCCATGCTTAAGTCATCACAGCATGGCATATATTAGTGAAATCGGTTTGTTTTTTGTTTTTGTTTTTTTTTTGTTTTTTTATAGAGGAAAAATTCCCTTCCCACCTGTTCAAAGGGTATCAGCTGTTCCTTGAGATGGTCCAGTTTCAGTAGCAGTTCTCTCTCCCTCTTTATCTGATGGTCTTCTAAATGCAGGGCTGTGAACAGTCTCTGAACCAGGGATTTGACATCTTCCATTTCAGTAGCATGCTCGCTACTTAACTTATCTGAGAAAAGACCATGTTTGTTCTGACTGATAAAATGTATCAAACAAACTCCTTCAAGGAGAAGTAAGTATTGCTTGTATATGGCCACAAAATTGGCCACAAAATGTTTTTTCTTGAAGTATTCAAAAGGGGGAATTAACAGACCTGTTTTCTGTAGGGACTGATATAATGACAAACATGAACAACTGGTGCCTCCCAAGGCTGTCAGCAGCAGGGAGCACATGCCCCCCCTACACATCAAAACTAAACAAAACAAATATGCTTTTGAACAGATGCAGCTGGATAGTCACACATTTCAAGACAGCTGTGGCTCTTACCTTTTATAGGGACTCTTACACTGTATGTCATATCATTGATGACCAATTTAAAATCATTCATCAATAAAATTTCCACCAGTGTTTTAGTAGAAATCTTGCTACCATCTAGAAGAGAAAAGAGAAAGAATCAAAAGACCACTAGCCTCAACATTAGCGGTTTCTAAAAGTAAGACCAGATGAAAAATTATCTTTAAATAATTACATTCAGTTTGGAAGTGGACAAATGTGTAGCTCCAATAAAAAGGTGCTGTTAATAAACGTGCGTTAAAATGTTAGATAAAGCATCATCTGAAACATTTAATATAAACTCTGAACTTGTTTGAAATACCTGACATAACTCAGCACATTGTTTACAGGCAGTTTCCCTTTTGTTTCCATTTTAAGAAAGAACGCAGCCAAGATAAAATGCACAGTTTAAAAATGTTTTTACTTGTGTCATTAAGACTTTAAAAATTCTCCATTTTATTTCTGGACACCAAATCTCTACTGTTTTTACATTTATTTGCATCTTGTATTTTGTATAGCTTGGAAAAATTAAACCATTTAGGTCATATTCACTTTCCAGAGGAAGAACGTTCTAATGAATATAGCCCAAGACTCCATGTGTCAGGAGATCAGGCACCACAAAACTAACTGCAAGGTCCAAACAGGTTAGTCAGTCTCTGTCAACTGGAGATGCTGCCACTTAGCCTCCTATGAGGAGTGTATTAATGTTTGGATGGAGAATGCTACAAAAAGAAAACTAAACGTCCTAGAAATTCTGCAAAAGTTGTCATGGATTATTGAGAGATTAAGAAAACACACAAAACTTCCAACATTATTTAAAGGACAGACACTTTCACTAGCAACCTATGAATGAAATAAATATGGAGTTTGTTTCAAATTGTTTTGGAGATCCCTACTCATGCAAGTACCTATCTTAACCTCAAAGAGAACCTGCATTCAAGCAAGGCTTATAAGAGACTGCTTGCTTCTGAGGAATTTAGTGGAAGGAGTAGGAAATAAATTAGGCTTATTATGCAAAAGTAGTTGCAATCTAAATCATGATGTCCCTGTTCAACAGATTTCTATTTTCTTTTGTAATCATGTATTATTTCAAAACAGAGTTTCAACCATTAGGGAAGAAAAAATACCTCTCTTCTATTTCAAGTGTTGACTATTCTGTCAACAGTCTTCAGAATAGTTACAGACGCCCAGCATTTTCACTCCTGTTCACTCAAATCTTGTAAATTATTTCTGAAGTAATTGCAAGATTGCTAAAATAACTTAGCTCATGAAATTTCTGCTATCTCACTACCATACTCAGTGATAGAGGAATCCTAGGAGAACTATTGCTCCATAGGCAGATCCAGGATTTTAAACAGCAACAGAAACCAGTGCTGCAGGACTGGCTGAACAGACTCCCCCCACACACTAGGTGAGGAAGACTACACTGCAGGAGCAGGACAGTGGAACTGATTTGCTGCCCTGACCCCTTGGGTGGCAACCTATAAGTATATAAGCTGTGTGCATCAGGAATTGGAAGAACATCTGTTCATCAGGGCACCAAGGGAAGACAAGGGCTAACGGTCACAAACTGCTGGAAGACCGTTTTAGACTGGACATTAGAAAAAACTTCTTTACCGCCTGAGTCTCCAGAGTCTGGAATAGACTCCCCCCGGAAGTGGTGCAAGCACCTACTTTGGGTACCATCAAGAAACACTTGGATGCTTATCTTGCTGGGGTGATCTGAGCCCAACTGACTTCCTGCCCTTTGGGCGGGGGACTAGACCTGATGATCTCGTGAGGTCTCTTCTAGCCCTAATGTTTATGAAATCTAAGAAGCCAAAGACTTTTTTAAGCCCCACCCCCAAATCAGGTAAGTCTCCCCCTGCTTCTCCTCCTCACTCAATGCCTCTGGGCTCAGGAAGAAGAGACATACCCGGCACCACCAACACTATCTCCTGCCATGCTCCAACCTGGTCTTTGGGGAGAGGCTGCATGGAGAGCTGGGCTTGGCTGTGAACAGTAGAGGTGACGAACTGGTTTCCGACCTGCCCCTTCTCCTGGGCTGGTGGGAAACACCTGAGGGGTACCAGGGAGAGAAGGGAAAGCAGCCTTCCATTGCTGCTGTCCTGGCTGGACAGTTCTGGAGCTCCGTCCACCCCAGGTTAGCTGGGGTCAGTGGTGGCAGCAGGCAGGGGGTATGCATGTCAGGGGGGAAATAGGGAGGGAAGGAGATGTACCGTTGAGCACAGAGGGGAAGGGAAACAGTGCTGCAGGGAGAGGGATTCTTGTTTGGGGATTAAATAACAGTCTCTGCCCGCTGCTCCCATAGTGTGGGCCAAATGGGGATGCATCTTGCACCTCCCTACATCCCATGCCAATGCACCTGCTCTGGGTCTGCCCCTTTGTTACCCTCATGAGGTCAACTACATACAAACCAGTGTTGGAAGACCAATCTGTCCCAGTTTTAACAGAGCCAACAACAATCCAAAAACCATGATACAAATTTTGAGGGGCTTGGATTGGAGGGTTTGGTTTTGTTCTACCTGGTTTTTTGAGGGGGTTGTTTTTAAAGAGCCCCTCAATGTTGTGTCTGTTACATGTATTTCTATCCATTTGCCTCCATAACCCCACAATTCTGAATCAGTCTCATCCCTGTCGTACATTACAGACTAGTGGAAACAAATGCCCAATTTCAGAGTGCTTCAGGCACCATTGCCCTTGGTTGTGCAAACACAACCTTTTTATTTATCAAAGTACTATGTTGAAGTAGGGGTGGATACTTCAAATAACTATAATATGTATTAGTGAATAGGAATGAGTATTTGGAAAAGTACCATACTTGACTAAAATAACGTTTCCCTCCACATTTTACATGGGGAAAAAAACCCCTCATCTTAGAATTGTGTACAACGGTGGTGGTGGGGTGGCGGCTGCTGTGGCTTGAGGTTCAGACCTGGCTTGGTGTTAGAGCCATGGCTGCAGCTGCCTGTCTCCCCAACCCCTCCATTGCCTCTGCATCCCACCACTTCCACCCCCACATGCAGCCTCTGCCCTCCCCCACCTGCCCCTCTCCCCCTTACTCTTGCTCTGTATTGGCAGGCTCCCATCCATGCTGCAGCCTAGGGCACTGAGTACGGCCCCAGCCTGGCCTTGCAGCAGCAGCACACAGCCCACACTGCTGCTACAGACGCTGGGCTGGGCTGGGGCAGTGCTCAATGCCCCAGACTAGAATGGGAACAGAGCCCGCCAGCACAGAGCAAAGGTAAGGGGAAGGGAAATGGGAGCAGGAGCTGGGGAGCGGGGAATGGAAAAGAGGGGAAAGCAGAGGCGGGGGGAGGACAGGAAGGGGAGTAGAGGGGGAAGGGGGCTCAAGGCTGCAGAGGGGCAGATACAAGGAGGGGGACAAACTGCTTGACTTTTCCACAATGCCTACCCTCCTGAAGCAGTGTGGGGGATGAATTGAAGACCCCACAAGAATTGATTCTATACATGTATACTTTTATAAATTTTCCATTTTTCCATGTATAGAATCTATCCATTGGGGGTCATCTTAAATTCAGGGTAATTTTAAATTCAAGTAAATACGGTAAGTTATATTCTCACTTGATGCTTGACCTTGGCCTCTGTTTCCCTAGTTAAATTGACACTGATCTCTGTAAAGCTCTTTGAAGCCCTTGTTTGAGGGGTGGTATGCAAGTGGAAAATAGAAGTATTATTCCAGATTAAGCATTATGAATGGTTTGTATATAAATATTTGTTGCTGTGGGGTTGCCCAAGACCGTCCATCTGTCTCTATGTGCCTACTATAGAAACACACCTGGAGTTCTTCATTGAAATTTTGACACTTGGATGCATTTGGCAATATCTGCTGAGCTATAACAGCATGAACAGGGGAGGCTAACACACCAGCTGGCTATTCTACCCACCCTGTGTGGGTAGGCTGGCAGACTTGGAACGTCGACATATTAAACCAAAAATTCAAAATGTACATCCTCTCTTTTTTCAACACTTTACAAATGTCACCTTTATAATTTACATGGAAATGAGCGTCAGCATTCTTATTAAAATTATGTTGAACAAAAAAGAAAAGCACTAGTTTGAAAGTGTCACACAGTGCCACATTTGATTCAGTACTGTCCATTCTAGTATTCATGAACTGATGGAAAATAGAAAAGTATTTTTAGGTCTTCCAAGAATAATTCTCTCTAAAAGGCTACTTTCCTTCCTGCTTAGCATAATGAAGGTGAAGAGATGAACAAAAAGCCTTTCTTTGTCAGTGCTAGAATAAGAATGATAGAAAATTATCAAATGAAAAGCTACCCAATCTGTAATGTTTCCAGTTCAAGTTAGCTTTAAAGTACAGTGCTAAGATAGGTCCTCATCTTATCTAGAAGCTAAATAAAACAGAAGGAAGGAGTATTCATACTTAAATCAAATTTTCTTAAGATCTTCATATCCTTTAAATTATATACATTTGGCTTGTGACAAGACCCATCATTACCATATTAACTTTCTGTTTATATATATTAAAAGTTATTCTCCATTGTTACCTTCAAATGCCAAATACTTGTATGAAGAGGAGAAAATTAGCTATAGCAAGGTCACTGTTAATTCAAACACAGATTTTGGTTCTAGGCTAAGAGCATTATCAGATGAGGCACTCCCCCTCTTGATGAAATTAGATTTATTTCCTTTACAACTACAACAGACAGTCTTGCTAACCTTGTAAATTTGTGTCTAATAATATTATGGACTAAATCCACGTAATGAACAATGAAGTAAACCCTGATGCTAAGATTACTGGGGGTCTTAATTTTCATTTTAATTTACATAGAAATGAACATCAGCATCCTTATTCATACTTTTGCAACTGACACAACAGATGCATTCTGCCTGACAGGAGAGAATTCTGCAGATACCTCTGAGTGCAGATACTCCCTTTGGTCTACAGGACTGTGAATGAAGATACCCGTGTTCATAAAAGTAACTGTCTGCAGGGAGTTTGCTGCTCAAAAAGGTGGGGAACAGCCTATATCATCCCATTACTGGATGAAATTTAGGTGAATACTTGCACATTTGTCATCTGTCCCCAATCCTTACGGGATGCCCACAGGGAATATGAAGTCTTGAACAAGTTTTCTTTTGTAGTGCTGGTATTTCATCATGTGCATAAAAGGATTGACCTGATGAAGGGAATAGTCTATCTACATGCTTCATGGATTCAGAGAATAAAAGTAGTAAAAGAAAAATAAATGTTTAAAGAGTCTACTTTGTAGTTCAAATATGATTTGCTTTTTTTTTTTAAATCTGGACAGAAAAAATATAATTGTAAGCAAGAAACTTAGTTAAGTGGTAACATACTACATTAGAGATAACAGTGTTTCTGCATTAGAAACAGGCCACAGTACTGACAGGGTAGTCATGAGCTAAATCTCCAATTTCAGATTATAAAATCTTTCCTTCGCAAAAGGATAAAAGCTTCTATGTGACTTCAAATTTTAAGTCTCACTGAAGACAAAGAGATAGGCGTTTTTAAAAAGCATACCCTTCTC